>NW_022145605.1:12794389-14076310 GCF_000002235.5 Strongylocentrotus purpuratus | reverse complement strand
TTATTTGTGGGTTGGATGTGATTCTTAGCAGAATATTGTAAAAAAAAGAAATTCAAAAAAATATTTCAAATCCACCTACAGACTGATTTTTTTTTCACAATTCATTGTCATGACCACAACACTATGCCATCAGTTTTGACCAATTAAAGCAATTTAAAGCAATTTCATATCAATATCATTTTGGCAATTCCAAAGCATCAAAAACCACAACAATTATTAGGTGAACTAGCTGTTACCATCTTTCAGATGCATCTATAGACAGATTTTTTTCTCCACAATTCATTGTCGTGACCACAACCCTATATGCCTTCATTTTTTGACAATTAAAGCAATAATTTCATTGTAAGAAATATTCAGAACTGTCAGTATTATTAATTTGATTTTTCTCTTGGTGTATAGAATCATCTTTTTTAAAATCATGAAGTGATATAGGTTTGGAGAAGAAAGCCTTTTGTGCCATTTATACACAGGAGTAGGATCAAAGCGTGTTTGGAAGAACACTTGTCATAATATTGTTGGTTTGGGGATTATTTGAATATTCATCATATTGTGTTTGTCTGTTTCCTTACAGCCTGGAATTACCATATGAATTGATTTTCGAATGTGATGGAACAGAATACGAGGTCACCGTCAATGGTCAATCCAATATTGAAGTAAACCTGCACGATCTGCCCACAAGGGGGATCTTGAGCATCCGGCAGGAGGGGATGTCATGGTGTGCGTCAGGTTGAGACAGGATGATGTTTAAGTTTATGTAAGACTTTACCTTAGGATGTATAGGTTTTAGCAGAGCCATCAATAAACAAAGTTCGGCCAACCCGGCTCGTTTAGGTTATAAACATGGCGCATATTGCTTTGTTAGGCAAGCACAATACAAAAGAAAATGCGCCATGTTGTTACCCAAATGTAACCGAGTTGGCCAAACTCTGTTTACTAATGGCTCTGGGTTTTAGTTGAAGGTATCAAGTACATGTTCATGTTAATATTATTTTGATTTGGATATAATTGGTGATGTACATTGCCTGTATTTTCCTTTAGTTTTATTATTATTTTTGCTTTTGGTAACTTTCAAGAAACTTCTTTCATACATCTAAGATAATAAAAATAAAAGGTATACACTCAATAGAGCTTTCATTTTTGTGATCTTGCTTGAAAAAATATGGGTTATCAAAAATAATGCAAATTACAGGCAGTGCCACTAATTATTTTAGATATGTAACATTTGACTACATTGAATCAATGTAAGTATTATCAATTATGTTGTGCAGAAAGTATGATTATTTAATTGTTTTCCAGATGAGCATGATGCTAATGAAAACTATTTTTGATACTGTTATATTGGTAAACAAACCCAAATACCTAGACATGCATACTTTAGTTAGAAATATAGTATTATTATGTTTTTCCTATGTAAACATGTATTAAATTTTCACTAAACAGAAAAACCTCCAAAAAATTATGTTACCAAATATATGCAAAACTCCATTTTTATTAAAAAAATGAAGTTTATTTTTGTTATTGTGGTAAAAATGTTTGTTTTATATTTTCTATGATATGTAAACTTTTGACCCCAATCGTACATTTAAATGTGATTTTGTTGTTTTGGATATGGTTATACATAGTTGTTGGTTTTAACTGTTGGAATACAGAGGTTAAAGGTCAAGGGCCACAGATGTCACCCTTTTTTGAAATAATTTGTTTGAAGGGGGAGGCATATTAGACGTAGTTGTATAAATTGTCTTGTTTATATTTTTGTTAGCAATTTATACTATATACATGTAATTTTAAAGGTGAATTTTAAGTGTTAGTTTTGGAGCCTGACAACCTTTTTTTTGGGGGGGGGGGGGGGAGTATTGAGAATATTCTCCATAATGTTGGTTATAATTGTTCTATTTTATCAACTTCCGTCACATTGTTTGCGTTTTGTTTGAAACTGTTGGGTTTGAAAGTTCGATCCTGTAAGATATGTTACAATTTTCTTGTGCATTATAGATATTTCTGTTCATGGTCAAGTATTAAGTTGCATTTGAATCATTGCTTTCTTAAAATGTGTTAATTGTATGACAGAGAGTAAGTAAAAAAATATGATTACAGAGATTTTACGTTCCGTATGAAAGTTATATCGATCCGGTAATATTCCTGTGCCGTATGGATATTAATAGGTCAAGTGTAAAGATGTATATGAATGATTGCTTTCCTAAAATGTGTTAATTGTAGGTCAGAAAGTAAGATAATAAAAATAAAAGGTATACACTCAATAGAGCTTTCATTTTTGTGATCTTGCTTGAAAAAATATGGATAATCAAAAATAATGCAAATTACAGGCAGTGCCACTAATTATTTTAGATATGTAACATTTGACCTAGATTGAATCAATGTAAGTATTATCAATTATGTTGTGCAGAAAGTATGATTATTTAATTGTTTTCCAGATGAGCATGATGCTAATGAAACTATTTTTGATACTGTTATATTGGTAAACAAACCCAAATACCTAGACATGCATACTTTAGTTAGAAATATAGTATTATTATGTTTTTCCTATGTAAACATGTATTAAATTTTCACTAAACAGAAAAACCTCCAAAAAATTATGTTACCAAATATATGCAAAACTCCATTTTTATTAAAAAAATGAAGTTTATTTTTGTTATTGTGGTAAAAATGTTTGTTTTATATTTTCTATGATATGTAAACTTTTGACCCCAATCGTACATTTAAATGTGATTTTGTTGTTTTGGATATGGTTATACATAGTTGTTGGTTTTAACTGTTGGAATACAGAGGTTAAAGGTCAAGGGCCACAGATGTCACCCTTTTTTGAAATAATTTGTTTTAAGGGGGAGGCATATTAGACGTAGTTGTATAAATTGTCTTGTTTATATTTTTGTTAGCAATTTATACTATATACATGTAATTTTAAAGGTGAATTTTAAGTGTTAGTTTTGGAGCCTGACAACCTTTTTTTTTGGGGGGGGGGGAGTATTGAGAATATTCTCCATAATGTTGGTTATAATTGTTCTATTTTATCAACTTCCGTCACATTGTTTGCGTTTTGTTTGAAACTGTTGGGTTTGAAAGTTCGATCCTGTAAGATATGTTACAATTTTCTTGTGCATTATAGATATTTCTGTTCATGGTCAAGTATTAAGTTGCATTTGAATGATTGCTTTCTTAAAATGTGTTAATTGTATGACAGAGAGTAAGTAAAAAAAAATATGATTACAGAGATTATACGTTCCGTATGAAAGTTATATCGATCCGGTAATATTCCTGTGCCGTATGGATATTAATAGGTCAAGTGTAAAGATGTATATGAATGATTGCTTTCCTAAAATGTGTTAATTGTACGTCAGAAAGTAAGGAAATATTTGAAAAAATGTTATTTACTAAGTTTAGATTGTTGCAAGAAATTAACATTTGAAATGTTTCACAATAGGAGCAAAGTATACACATCTGGGGTAGATTTAATTTGTAATGTTTTATTTGTTGTGAAGATTTTAGTAGTTATTAGCACAGTTTAAAACAAAATATGTTATAGTGCATCCCATAAAAAAGTACCCTGTACTCTTATTTCCTCATAAGGTATAACTTACCATGAAAGTAATTAAGTTCTGTATTATTGAAGAGAATATAAGTTAATCTTTAACATGAAATAAAACAAGGTCATACAATTTATACATATATATATGATGCTTTTAAATTTGGGTATACTATTTTTTTCTGTGATGCATGTGTAGTGTTTAACATATACAATTGGATCAACAATACAATGATACAGATGAAAAGTTGCATAAAGTTGCTTCTATTAGTGTTTATATTTGTATTAAAGTATTTTTTAATATAGTTTCATGAATAACTGTTTAAATTTATTTATGTGATTGAAATACTAATCAGGGGATGGTGTTGTCCATGAATGAATTGTAGAGATGAATTCTATGTGCCATGTACAGTGTATGTGCATTGTTATACAATGATTCTTATTTCTTTGAGGAGTGAGTGAATAGGTTTCAAGTTGTAATAGTGTTATCATATTAGATTACAGTATTCCTGTTATATCGAGTTTAGATACAATGCATGTTATGCACTTTTCCAAATGTCGTTATAACAGGAGTGGACTGTATTGGATTGTGCTTCAAGTGGTCTTAGAAAAGTGTTAGATATGGACTGAGGTGGCCTGTGGAGGTGGCACAATGTATAGATGATGCCATTTGAAAACTGGATTGAGTTTGCATAAAGATTTTAAACCGGTCTCGGTTGGTCCTGGAATTGATGTGTGAAGCACCAAAGTGGACTCGGGTTGGCTTATAATGGAACTGACATAATTATCTGAAAGATTTTATTTTTTGTTTTTTTAATTTATAAGCCAACTCGAGTCCATTTTTGTGTTATGACAATTATGTTGTTGATGAAGATATTGATGATATGATGTTGATAATGATGATGGTGCATGATGATGATTATGATGATAATGATGTATATGGAGATGAAGATGATTATGGTCATCATAAGGGTGATCCTTGGTAGGATTGTTGTGATGATCATTGTGATTGTGACAAGATAATGCAGTGGCGGATCTAGGATTTAAAAGGGGGATCCGAAAATGGGGGGGGGGGGGGGGGTGCACCCAAATTTTTATGATTTTAACATGCAGTCAATGAGTGGTTTTCACAAAAATAGGGGGCGTCGATTGTGTCCACCCCCATCCCCCCGGATCCACCACTGATGATGGATCTCTTACATTTAAGACTTGGCAGTTAAGTTGAAAACCAAAATTCATTTGGGACATGGCTTTACTGGACAAAGACCAAAGTGTTGCCTATTATGATTATTTAAACTGAAAATGAGATTTTCATATCAATATTCAAGTGAAATAAATATGGGCATTTATGATTTGATTTGAAAGAAAGAATAAGAATGTTAGCCTACAGAATTTTTAAAAAATGATCAAGCACAAGGAAAACCCAGAGCTTTATAAATGTATTATGTATAATTATTTGTTTAGATGCCTCAGTTTTAATTGCAAGAGTAGTCTACGATATCTTTTTACAATAAAAATATCAATCAATTTGTAGATAACATAGACTTGGTGAATTACCTGATGAATTTAATTTTGCAAGATTTCTTTCTTTTCAATTTTTATTTTTGTTTTAGAGAATACCGTAATGCCTTTTTTTTAATACATTTATTTATGTATTGTGTGTATGTGATATAACAAATAATCTGCACGTACTGTTAAAAAACACTAACAAAGCCCATGAATGTTTTGCTTACAATATTATTTTTCGATACTATCTTAAAAGATAGATAAATATAAAACGAAATAAATATATTTTTAAAAAATACAAAAATGAGAGATATAACGCGTGCCGTAAAGTATTTTGGTGACAATAGTCAAATTACTGACTAATCGCCATTAGGCCTAAACCAAAACACAACAACAACATTTGTCGTCGCGAGAGCATCGTCACTTTGTGGTTTGTCTCTTGGACAAAATCTTGCCTTGTGAAGCCGAATCTTGACCTTAGTTGTACACGTCGTTTAGGTAAGTTGATTATTCGAGATTTCCTTCTCATTATGCTGCATGGAAAGTCATGTTTGCAGCCACACGTTAGTCAAAACACACCCCTGTACCGCTTACCGTACAGAGCAGACTCAGAGGTTTATAATTGTTGCTGCGGCGTTGTGTATAGGGAGGCCGGCGCTAGTGTAGTTCCGTGTCCATTTTTTTTAGCAGTTTCATATCCATTCTTAGCAAAGGAAATTTAGCCCAATTTTTTACTAATTTTAATTCATAGCCATAGGTCTAAAAGTTTGATCTAGACCTAGACATAGACTAGTTTGGATCACATCCGACATCAGGAAACCTCCGTTTAAACTTTAAGGCTTCGAATCGATGTCGATGTTGTCGCTCAGTACCGTCTCTAGATCTACGCTAGATCTATAGCTTTGCAACTCAAACTGAAGCTATCAGTCCAAAATTATGCAAACTTCTCGTATGGTTTATGGTATCGTGCATGCGAGAAATGTGCATAATTTTGGACTGATAGCTTCAGTTTGAGGTGCAGAGCTATAGCGTAGAGATGGTACTGAGCAACGACGTCGACATCGAAGCCCTAAACTAAACGGAGGTTTCCCGATGTCGGATGTGATCCAAATTCAGGTGGAAAATGCAATAGGCCCTAGACCTCTATATCATGATTATGATTCAAATTAGTAACAAATTGGGCTAAAATTCCTTTGCTAAGCCTAAGAATGGATTATTAAACTGCTAAAAAAATGGATACGGAACTACTCTAGCGCCGGGAGGCCAATGCCCAAATCTAACTTTTTAATTACTACTTTGTTTATAATAAAACTAAGATTAAAAGAAAGCATTTACTTTCACTAAGACAACTCACCCATCTGCCGACTCCAGAATGTCCATAAAATAGGAGATATCCAGCTCATAATTATACATTTCCTTCTACGCGCGCGCCTGGCCGTCCGTAAGACGAGCCTTGAAACAATCAATTTCAATTACGTTGAGAATTAGACAGGCCCGAGGGAATGGGCGTGTCATCATGGTCATTGCCCGGACAACAAGTTCAAAACTTCGCGCGAAAGTACATTCATTCAGGTACGGTAATTGCATGCAAACCGCAATCGAGCCATGCTAGCCATGGCATGGAGGGTCAAAACATGATAGAGAGAAAGCTCGAAAGCCACTCATTGTAAATTAAGAAAGTAATTGAAATAAATAAATAGATCTAGGCCTAGAGGTCTACCTTAGTTTTGCGATGTATTCCAATTACTATTTCCTCATGAGTAAAGATCTGACACTGCATTATCATCGATCGATAAATCCAACTTGCACTTGTAGCGATCACAATACGGAATCAAACATGACTGCACGCATTGATAGACGTGTACTACTTACGGAGATATTTCTCTCCCTCTCTCTCTCTCTCACTAACCATATGATGATATCATACACTAAAACACACACGTTCAAATCATGGCATTCATTACACTTCTCAATTGGAGTATAGACTGCTCACATAGACTTTTTTTTTTTTACTGAAATGTCTTTTGTTACACTTCTCATACATTACTGCACGACACTGGTGTCTAGTGCTGAGAATAAGGTACTATGTGTGAGACTACGTCAAATTTGTTTTGCGCGCGATGAGACCGGAGCTCATACATATTCATATAATGATGTCGCAAGACTTCTATTTGGGGCTGGAACAATGAGGTCTCTGTTCACAGTTTTTCTTCTCAATTTGAGATGGCTCTAGCTATGGGGCTCAAACCGACGCAAGATTGACAAAAACATCGTACTCTATCTACCTTCGAATGTGCAGTTTGTAAAAATCTGCAATTAAAAAGATATAATCTTTTTTCTTTATATTTTCTAGTTGTTAAAAGTGACATTTGTGCACATCTGATATGTTAATCTCTATCAAAAGTTCTTTGATATTAAATTGATTCCATATTTTTAGGCTTTACCTTCAGTCATTGAGAAGGATTTTAGTGAGCTAACCTCATCGCCCTCTAGGACCCTTCTAGTTTCTCTTGTGCGTCCGTTATTTTCGTCTGCTAGCCCAATTAATGGATTAAAATATGTCAAAATCTGGAAGATCGTCAATAAATGGTGAAAGACCGTTACAGATCCGAGATTATAGGTATGTTGTGGAGTGTGTAATTGTGTATTTGTTATACATTTTATTCCATAGATATTTTTTTTCTTTTTTTTCCCCCTTTTTTTTCTTCTGGTAATTTTCTGACTTGGACGACGAGCGCACAAATCGTAGGCGTAGAAGCCTTACGCCCGGGCATTGGCCTCCCTACTAAGACCTTGCAGGCTTACCAAAAAGTCAATGGGATTCATTGCCTTGATTAAAAATAAAATCCATACAGTGGGTCTAGAGACGAGTCCACATCAGACAGCTGAAATTCCTGGCTTCATTATAAAATCCAAAAGTCAAAACAGGCCTAAATCCAAGGCAAAAGTAAAATAAAAGGGGGGGGGGGGGGAAATTGCGCCCTAATTTTTTTTTTTTTTTTATATATTTTTTTAAAATTCTGTGTGTGTGCCATTACTAATGGCAAAATGCCCATTCTGACCTCTAAAGTATCCTACAAGCATCTCACATCGGCCATTTGGGGATGTTCATTGGTTCATTGAACACACCAGTCGTGACAAAATCATGCATATTCAGCCAATGATCCATAACAAATTTTCTTCCTGTTTGTAGGAACTGTAAGAGGCATTGATCCATCATGTCACAGTCCGTGTTTATTTTTAAGAATATAACTTTTGTCAGTAAAATACAACTTTTGGGATTAAAGAATACAGTTTTTGAACTCTTGAGGTTGGCAGGTCTGAGTACGTACAGTACATATGTACTACGTACACAGTACATGCAGTCTAGTCATTACGTCACGATCACATCACCATGGTACCAGCACGCACACAGCTAGCTGTGCGCGTTAATTTATTTATCCGGTGCGCGCATGCATGCGCATTGGGTCTATCGTCAGAATTAACGCCTATTGGCCATGCGCAGAAGTCATGACTAAAAGTTAAACACGACTTGCGCAGAACTTAAACAGTTTAGTTAAACACGACTTAGACAGGACTTAAACAGTTGTTTAGTTAGACAAGACTTAGACACTACTTCAGAATACAAAATTTAGTTAAACAGGACTTAGACATGACCTCGCGTTAAAGTCGTGTCTAACTAAACAGTCGTTTAACTTAAGACATGACTAAGGGCGCGTTTATCTAGGCTTGCCATTAGATATGTACATATCGTACCCCACTATCGAACCCCACTATCGAACCCCACTATACGATCGTGATTTGCGGGATGTCGCGTTTATCTACACTTCACGATTCACAATAAAGGCCTTGTCTCTTCGCAGCTGCTCAGCTCCGTTTGACCCGGGAAGCAGACAGTTTCTCGGAGGTCAACTTCACACGTATGCTTGTACACAACACCTGTGTGGTCCTATTTGTATGTGAGGTACAAAACAGCTTTGCGTTTATCGATCTCTCAGAAACGTGATTCTGGCTGTATGTCACATACAAAACGCACCTTTTTGCGTCTTTTGATATGCCCATATCTAAAGACGTTTGAAAAAGGCTTTGCGTTTATCTACTTCTAAATTTGCCTGAAAGACGTTTGAGAAACCTGATTCTAGCCAAAAATTTGCTAGATAAACGCAACCTATGTTAGACACAACTTCAGAATACGGGCCGTTGTATTTATGTAATTCAGCATTATGAATGAGGCCTCATTATTTCCATTTGTATTTATTTTTGTGATATGTTCATTTCTGGAATTTTATGCAATGTAATTGTTTTTTTGTTTTTTTTTCTATTTGTATTTCAGTTTTGACTGTTCTTTAGAGACTTGGTTAGTACCGGTAAGTTGATATTAGTTGTTAATAGAGAGTAAGTTGATCTGCTTAAGAAGGCTGAAGTCAAGTAGTTTTTAAATTAAAGCTACGATGGAATGAAACAGATCTGCATAATTGGGAACATAATTGAACGCGGAATAGGAAAGCTATGGCTTAATGAAATTTTCTATATAACATTTTTGACACTTTCGTAAGTATGTAACATCATTTTGTGGACAATTCTCAATACTCTTTCATTGGGTGTTGCCAAAATTTGAAGAGAATCCATGAATTATGTAAGGAGTTGATAAAGAAGAACAAGTTTGTTTGTTTTTAAACACCTAGTGCAAATGATAGATGTATTTTGATTTTAGTCCAATGCAATACATATAGTACAGCTGACCTTGCCTTAGTCGAACTTGGATAAGTCAAAAATTGCTATGGTTGAAAGTCTACACGTAGCCCAACCTGTTTTGTCCTATTATTTTATGATCGTCCTAAATCAAAATTTGTCTAAGTTAAAGCTATTTTATGGGTCCCAAAAGATTTGAGTTAGGCCATTAATTTTTTTTTACATGTTTAGCGTCCCCGCCCGCTTCATTTTGGGGGGGGGGGGGGGCCTCCTTTCTTTTCTTTTTTTTCTTCTTTTTTTTAATACAATTTTGATGATGGCTAGGTGGCTTCCAAAAGAATGAATGGAATCTTGATACATATTTGTACTGCCCTCATGCTATCTGAAAGAAACCTATCAGGATGGATAATTAATGTAGGTGACCTTTGGGGAAAAATCAATTGTAGCATGTTAATTTAGCATCAAAAGTACATACGGTAGGTAGTGTTTTGTCAAGTCCAGGGCCCTGTGGTATAAAACTATTGTATCTTTACAATTAATGGTATCTCTGCAAACACTGCTTAGCTAATAAAAATCAAGAAATCAATGGTATTTACCATAGTTTGTAGAGATATCATTAATTGTAAAGATACGATAGTTTTATGCAATGGGGCCTTGATGGTTGATATGTATGACATACTGAATTGTTATAATGAGGTTGGACTGTATTATGAAATGTTTGAGTGACATCAAAGTATGCAAATTAGTTGTTACCAAAGTTGAATTTGTGATGCAATCTAACTTGGTTTATTTAATTGTTTGTTTTTTATATTTTTGTCATGTTTTACTTGTACTTTTTATTTTTTGTTTTGATGACAGGTGCTTTGGACTTTGACAGGGGCTTTGGACTTTGACGGAAGAAAGTTTTTGGAGTGTAGGTATACCGAGTGTCTAAAAAAATCAAAGTTGAAACTTTTAAATATTCTGCCAAATAAATAAAAAATGTGAAACATTCTCGGGAAATTGTCATATGTATGGATGGGTGAAGCTCTTGTCTATCATATGATGCCAACACATGTGATAATAATTCATACTTGGATGAGCACTGGCCACTTTTGTACAGGGTATGAAAATTAGATTGTGCAAGATTTGGCTGTTCAATTTGGCTGAGCGAGAAGTCCCCAAGCATAACAATTGTTAATGATCTGATGAATTTATGATTAATTACGATGGATATGGGTTTGTGCTGTGTGTGATGTGTCCCACCTCTTGCCCCACCCCACCCAACTTCATTTAAAGGAGAATGAAACCCTGATTGTTATGCCTCCGTTACGAAGTAGCCGGAGGCATTATGTTTTCGGGTTGTCCGTCCGTCTGTATGTACGTACGTACGTCCCGTTTTCGTGATCGCGTTATCTGAAGAACCGATTGATGGATTTGTGCCAAACTTTGGTCATGTATGTATCTTGCAGAGCCGATGAACTGATTAGATTTTGGGATTACGAGGTCAAAGGTCACAGGGCTCATTATGTATGCAAAAACAGCTCGTGATCGCGTTATCTGAAGAACCGATTGATGGATTGCTGCCAAACTTAGGTCATGTATGTTACTTGCAGAGTCGATGAATTGATTAAATTTTGGGGTCACGAGGTCAAAGGTCAAAGGCCACAGCGCACATTATGTATGCAAAAACAGCTTGTGATCGCGTTATCTCAAGAACCAACCGATGGATTCCTGACAAAATTAGGTCATGTATGTTACTTGCAGAGCCAATGAACTGAGTAAATTCTTGGTTCATAAGGTCAAAGGTCATGGGCTCATTATGTATGCAAAAATAGCTTGTAATCACGATATTCTGAGAACCTGTTAATGGATTACAATTGAATTTGAATTCGAAAAATTTCTTCTGTCTTGGTTTGTAAAATTGCTTTATGACGGAGGCATCATTTTCGACTGCACGCAGTCGAATTCCATCTAGTTAAAATATAGATTCGGCCTGGATAGATATCACATAGTCCCATATACATCTTTCTGTGTACAGTGCTTTTAATTTACCAAAACTGGGCAAAATTTTGTATCATTTTGATGATTCCAGAACCTTGCAGTACACACCAATACTTATAGATGATCAAACTTTTCTGATCGATTCCACAACGTTTCTTTTCACAATGCAATTGAATTGCATGACCAGAACTGGTCTATACCTTTAATAATATAATTTTAATTATTATACAAATACGATACAGTGGATTCTAACTAGACATACAATGTTTGTTACAGGTGGATTTGGTGGATGAGGAGGAGGACGCTGTTTCGGTGGACGAGGCGGCGGTGGACGCGGAAGGGGAGAATTCGGCGGAGGAAGGGGACGAGGAGGTATGTCTTGTTTATTTTCACCATCTTTGGAACGGTAGTTACTAAGGACTTTGATGGATGAAAATTATCATCACAATATGATTGATTTCAATCCAAACAGATAAGATCATTCTCGATTTTCATGCCTCCACTACAAAGTAGCCAGAGGCATTACTCTCAAACTGAAATAGCTTGTAATCAAAATATTCTGAGAACCTGATAATGGATTACAATCAAACTTGATAATGGATTACAATCAAACTTGAATATTAAAAATTGCTTCCGATTTGGTTTGTAAAATCGCTCTATAGCGGAGGCATCATTTTCGACTGCACGCAGTCTAAGTTCCATCTAGTTAGTCTTATTGTGTTAATCAAAAGTTAAATAATTATTATTCTGTGTGTGTCGCGTAGTCCCACATACATCTTTCTGTGTACAGTGCTTGTAACTTTACCAAGACTGGGTCAAATCTCATCATTTTGATGATCCAGATCACACCAATACTTATATGCTAGCTGAGCAACCTTTTCTGATCGATTCCACAACGTTTTTTTCACAATGCAATCGCATGACCAAAACTGGTCTTTGCCTTCAAAGGTACTATGTCCCATTTGCAGGCCAACAAAATGAAAAGGTTAAATTTCAACAGCATTTGAAAGATAATACTAATTTAGAACTTCCCTAAAAAAAGGGGGGCTTGAAAATGTCTTTAAGTTGGAAAATAACGACTATTAGTTGTCAAATCGACTTAAGAGCTATAGAGCCAGTAAGTAATGGTCTGATTTTCAGACCATTGTACCGAATGGTCGTACATTTTATGCTGCGCAAAGATTCAATCAGTTTAATTTTGGCCATTACAAGCAGAAGTGGGATATTGATGTTGACAAATGCTCATATACCCTTTACAGCTCATTTTATGTACATGTATGTTATTTCCAAAGAAGAAAAAAGCTAGTGAGTCACTCAATAGTGTCTGACAGTGAAGCTAATGTAGCAAGTAAACGGGTTTCTTTGCATAATTTGAATATTAGGACACTGCTAACGTTTAAACTTCACAGATAGGACATACATGACATATTCATAATTCCTATAAAGTTCTACAGAATTTGATTGTGGCTGCAAAAGGGACATAGTATCTTTAAGCATTGAATGAGGGCTCACTATTTGTATTTATTTTTGTAATATAATCATATTGGTATTTTATGAAATGCAATTGTTTTTTTTCTTTTCTTTTTTTCTTTCAGGTTATTGACTGTTTTCAAGATTGCTGAGAGTTGCAGAGAGTAAGTTGATCTGCTTAAGAAGGCTAAAGTCAAGTAGTTTTTAAAATAAAGCTACAATGGAATGAAACAGATCTCCATAATTGGGAACATAATTGAACGCGGAATAGGAAAGCTATGGCTTAATGAAATTTTCTATGACACTTCCGTAGGTATGTAACATAATTTTGTGGACAATTCTCAATACTCTTCCATTGGGTGTTGCCAAAATTTGAAGAGAATCCTTGAATTATGTAAGGAGTTGATAAAGAAGAACAAGTTTGTTTGTTTTTAAACACCTAGTGCAAATGATAGATTGTTGGAGAAGTCGAGCAGGCTGTAGAGCCCCAGCGATGCCTGGGCGGTGACCTGTCGATTTCCCGTCGGTGGCCGGTCGATTTTAGGTAAAAACTGGGCGAATTCGCGGAGCTTTTTCGCGCGGTGTCCC
The DNA here is from genome assembly GCF_000002235.5 of Strongylocentrotus purpuratus. NCBI lineage: Eukaryota > Metazoa > Echinodermata > Echinoidea > Camarodonta > Strongylocentrotidae > Strongylocentrotus > Strongylocentrotus purpuratus. The sequence goes on along the minus strand of NW_022145605.1, from coordinate 14,062,530 downwards.
GGCAGTGACCGACCGATGACCCTCCGATTGCCGGGCGGTCTCCCACCAGCCACCGGCTGATTTTAAAGAAATTGCCTGGCGGCCGGCCAGTGATCGGCGGGGCTCCAAAATACGCTCGGTGCCTGGCCGTTCGCCGCCCGGGCACCGAAATAATCGAGCGTTCGCCGCCGAGCAATTTAGGTCAAAAATCGAAGGCGCTAGGGTCAAAGGCTGCCGACCTATTTTGGACTCGCCGCCAGGTGACCGACTGATCTCCCAGCGGCGACCGGGCGGCGACTGCTCGACAGCCTTTGACCTAGGGGCTTCGATTTTTGACCTAAATCGCTCGACGGTGAACGCTCGATTAGGCCGGCGTCCGGGCGGCGACCGGTCGCCGAGCGATTTTAGGTAAAAACTGGGCGAAATCGCGGAGCTTTTTCGCGCGATGTCCCGGCAGTGACCGACCGGTGACCCTCCGATTGCCGGGCGGTCTCCCACCAGCCACCGGCTGATTTTAAAGAAATTGCCCGGCGGCCGGCCAGTGATCGGCGGAGCTCCAAAATACGCTGGGTGCCTGGCCGTTCGCCGCCCGGGCACCGAACTAATCGAGCGTTCGCCGCCGAGCAATTTAGGTCAAAAATCGAAGGCGCTAGGTCAAAGGCTGCCGACCTATTTTGGACTCGCCGCCCAGTGACCGACTCATCTTCCAGCGGCGACCGGGCGGCGACTGCTCGACAGCCTTTGACCTAGGGGCTTCGATTTTTGACCTTAATTGCTCGACGGTGCACGCTCGATTAGGGCGGCGTCCGGGCGGCGACCGGTCGCCGAGCGATTTTAGGTAAAAACTGGGCGAAATCGCGGAGCTTTTTCGCGCGGTGTCCTGGCAGTGACCGACCGGTGACCCTCCGATTGCCGGGCGGTCTCCCACCAGCCCCCGGCTGATTTTAAAGAAATTGCCCGGCGGCCGGCCAGTGATCGGCGGAGCTCCAAAATACGCTCGGTGCCTGGCCGTTCGCCGCCCGGGCACCGAACTAATCGAGCGTTCGCCGCCGAGCAATTTAGGTCAAAAATCGAAGGCGCTAGGTCAAAGGCTGCCGACCTATTTTGGACTCGCCGCCCAGTGACCGACTAATCTTCCAGCGGCGACCGGGCGGCGACTGCTCGACAGCCTTTGACCTAGGGGCTTCGATTGTTGACCTAAATCGCTCGACGGTGCACGCTCGATTAGGCCGGCGTCCGGGCGGCGACCACCCGGTCGCCGAGCGTAGTCTGGGCGGCGAGTGAAAGTGAGCAGGCGCCGCCCGAATTTTAACTCCGCGCTAAAACTTCAGCAGCGACCGAGCGATGCCTTAAAAACGAGCGGTGACCGGGCAAAATTGGCTAAAAACTCGCCGCTCGGCCGCCGAGCAGGCTAATTTTGGGTAATGTGACTACCGTATTTGCCGGCGTAAAGGCCGCAGTATTATTGGAAGAGAAAATATCAAAAAGTCGGGGTGCGGCCTATGCGGCGAAAGAGTAATTTTTTTTTTTTTTTTTTTTTTTTAGTTTCGATTTATGGCGCTATGCCTGGCAATGTCTCCCAGCTCAGTAATCAGTGTGTTGACTCACCACTCGGAAACTACAACAACAACACTAAAATTTGTCTGTCATTTTGGTTTGAAAGTAATCTTTCTAATAGATCTCAATATGTAGTTTATAATAATAATTCCTCAATTTTTTTGTCTATAACAAATGGTGTACCACAAGGTTCTATCCTACGAGCTCCTTGATGATTTCTCAAGAATTGCCCAGACGTGTCTATTGAATTTAATTAATTTTTTTTTCTATTCCTTTCTGTCTTTTGCAGGACCGAGGGTGGTACACTCCAAAGAACTCTCCAAAGAACTCTCCAAAGAACTCTCCAAAGAACTCTCCAAAGAACTCTCCAAAGAACTGTCCAAAGAACTCTCCAAAGAACTCTCCAAAGAACTCTCCAAAGAACTTGCACTTAAACTTGCACTTGAACTTACACTTGCACTTGAACTTACACTTGCACTTGAACTTACACTTGAACTAGCACTTGCACTTGAACTAGCACTTGAACTTGAACTTGCACTTGAACTATCTTGAACTATCTTGAACTATTTTGAACTATCTTGAACTATTTTGAACTATCTTGAACTCTCCAAAGAACTTGCACTTGAACTTGCTCTTGAACTTACACTTGAACTAGCACTTGAACTTGAACTATCTTGAACCTTGAATCTGAAACATACTGAATGAAACTTGAATCTGGAAATCTTGAATCGAATCAAAACTGGAACAGAATATTTCTAAAGATTGTATTGCCATTTTTAGAAGACATAATTATTGTCAATTATAAAGAAATTATTGGCAGTTTCTAGAAGGAATTAAAAGTAAACTGAAATAAAAAGAAGAACAGTAGAGGGAAAGGAATCTAACTCTAATTCCTGGAACTTGATAAGACCATACTTACAGTTGAAAGCAGTAATATTGTAAATCTTGGGAAAGAAAAAAAGAGGTATACATTTTAAAGAGTAAAGTAGATTGGAAAAGTAGTCGTTCAAGATAAATATTGGAAGTTCGAAGGACTGTATTGCCATTTTAGAAGACATAATTATTGTCAATTACAAAGAAATTATTAGCAGTTTCTAGAAGGAATTAAAAGTAAACTGAAATAATAAAAGAAGAATAATAGAGGAACAGGAATTTAATTCTAATTCCTGGAACTTGATAAGACCATAATTACAGTTGAAAGCAGTAATATTGTAAATCTTGGGAAAGAAAAAAAGAGGTATACATTTTAAAGAGTAAAGTAGATTGGAAAGTAGTCGTTGAAGATAATATTGGAAGTTTTAAGGACTGTATTACGATTTTAGAAGACAAAATTGCTGTCAATTAGAAACAAAATCTTGGCAGTTTCTAGAAGGAATTAAAAGCAAAGTGAAATAAAAAGAAGAACAATAGAGAAAAAGCAATCTAATTCTAATTCCTAGAACTTGATAAGACCTCTATTAGAATTCAAAACAGTAGTATTAGTAATCTTGGGAAAGTAAAAAGAGCGTATACACAGCAAAGAATAAAGAAGATTGAACAAAATAGTGTGAAGAAGGCAATATTGCAAGTTTGAAAGACTGTATTGCCATTTTAGAAGACATAATTACTGTAAATTAGAAAGAAATTATTGGCAGTTTCTAAAAGGAATTAAAAGCAAACTGAAATAAAAAGAAGAACAACAGCGAGAAAGCAATTTAATTCTAATTCCTAGAACTTGATAAGACCATAATCACAAAAAATTTGTGTCAATATATAGAGTCCTAGAAAAGTGAGCGTGGTTGATTGTAAAGAGAAAAGGAAAGAAATCCTTCGATATATAGTGTTCAGAATTTTAAAAATAAAAGTAAGCTTGATTGCAGAGAGAGTAAGAAAGAAGATTGGGTCAGGATATATATATAGTTTTAAAAATATAAGTGAGGTTGATTGATTTGAGAGAGAATAAGAAAGATATTTTGGTCAGGATATAAAGTGAACCTGTTTGCAGAGAGAGAGTAACAAAGAAATTAGCAATTTGGGAACTTATATAGGCCTACAATACATTTAGGCTATTAATGACCTACTCATAATTTTAATAAAAAACGCCATCTTGAGACAAAAACATTATAGCTCCTTAACACAGTACAAGCTAGTGTATATAAAGCTAGGCTATTGAAATACCATAGAGTTTAATATCAGTAAGGATTAGTTTTTCATAATTCACAATAGGAATATTTAAATAAAAGACTATTGGAGTAAGGAATATATACAGAACATTATATATCAAAGTTACAGAACCGTTAATTGTAGACTTGTAATTATTAACCAGAACTGTTGCAAGTATATAAGCAAAATTTACCATGATGGATACAATTGAATTTAAGAAAACACTTGATGAAATCATGAATATACTGACTAGTTGTGCATTGGTGACCAACCCAAAGCTTAATGAATGCTGTATCTGTAACAATGAAATCAAAGAAAATGAAAGTGATGCAAGATGTGACTGTTGTAGTAAGCATTTTCATGTGACATGTATGGGATTCCCTTGTGAAGACAGACTGAGTGACCTGACATTGATCTGGATTTGTTCATTTTGTGGAAATAACAACATGGCTCATCGCATGTTTGATCAAGTATGCATCCCTTCTCATTTCAATAGATACGAACTTCTTGGTGATCATGATGAACACTGTTACTTGGATTTGAACCAATCAAGGACCCTATCAAGTACGACCAACAAAAGAAAATGTGGCAGATCAAAGAAGAGGTATGGTAAAAAGGGAAAGAAAACCAATCGATTGAGAGGAACACAACATCATATAACTGACAGGAAAACAAATGAGTCTGATAGACATAATCCTTTGGCTATGGAAAATTCATCCCAAATAGAACACGAAGAGATGCAAAATGAAAAATTTGAGGATGACTGGGTAATTGTGAAATCAAGGAAGACGAAATGGGTGGAGAAACTAAAATCAAGAAAATTGTATCCCAAATCAATAGATGATCATCAAACAGACAGGAAAATCAGAAGAAAATCGGTGAATGGCAAAGTCTTAGAACCTGGTGTAACTTACATCGGCAAAGCAATGAAGACATTCTATGAAAGCCATAGCAGAAAAAAAAAGGAAGACCGAAAGAAAGTTGATTGTAAAGAAAAGAAGGTGAAATCCGAGAAAAAAGATATCAGTGTTCAATCTTACACAGAAACTCTTTTAGGTTTATATGCCTACAGTGTGCAGTCCCCACATGCAATGAAGTTGTATAATGACATGTGTGTGCAAAGTGAAACAGCACAAACACGATCCTGGGCAGACATAGCAAGCAATTTGCCAACTCAATCTAGAACAGATACATGTGTTGATATCGATGTATGTACTTGTAATCTTTTTGAACAGATCAAGGATTTGCGAAAGTACAGAGTTCATGCTGGTGGCAAGAAAAAAGAAGCAAAGAACAAGAAAGGTCGAGCAAGGAACAAGAAAGGTCAGTCTTCCAAAGGGAAAAAAGGTACTGATGGAAATCACTCTTCTGATAAATCGGAGATTAGATTTGACAAAGATGAAGGAATAGAATTAGCAGTAAAGAATGAGAAGCAGGATACAAAGATATCGATGAATGCAGGTGACCAAGGACTTGATACAAATACATGTAAAAATGATACACACTCAGACCAGCATATTTGCAATATGAAAGACAACAAAGGTTCAGATGGAGTTGTGCAGGACGATTCAAAGAATAATCTGTTGAAATCAAATTTTGATGAAAATGGGGAAATTGAAACGGACGATGATAGTGGCAGTGATGTTCATATACCAGTGAAACGTTCGTGTGCAAGAAATTGTATAGAATCTGATAGTGATACAGACACAAGTCCTGGATGTGATTTATGCGATAGAAGTGTTTTACCAGAACGCAATATGCCTTTGAATGTTTGTGATAGACCAAAAGATATGCCCATAAATGAACCAGTAGACAATGTCTGTGAATCGGTATTGGAAAATGATGATATGATGAAAAATGATTTTTCAGATGTTTCAGATGGTGTACAAGAAGATGCAGTGTTTGACAATGACCTGGAGAATAGAAGCTTTGATACAGTAAAAGATGGTACAGACAATGATACTGATATGTCATTTAATGATCATGCTCATTCAAGGAATCCTTTAGAATCTTCTTCAGATTCAAATATCAAAGATGAAGACATTGAAAAGGCAATAGATGCTAATATGTACACATGTACTGATGAAACAGAAACAGAAGTTGAATTTGTAGCAGATCTTGGATTACGTGACAGACCAGATAAAGATTTTAAATTTGTACCCCTCCAGAATAATGACAAACGGAACATTTGTTCAAAACTGAATATCAGATATATAGGCAAAGGCTGTGATTCAAGGTTAGATAGAAATAGCTGTATTGGAGTTCCTTTACAGAGTAAACAAATTACTGGTGATGGCAATTGTTTCTTTCGTGCAATTTCCTATGTAATTTCTGGAACTGAGCGTAATCATGCAATTCTAAGAAATGCCACTGTGAAACATTTATTGCAAACCAAGGACATGTTTAGTAATACATTCAGGCAAGAATATAGAACAGTCAGAGAATATGTTTTGAAACGTAGAATAAAGGAAGACGGAACGTGGGCTACAGACACTGAAATTAGCGCTTTAGCAAATTTAATCGATACTGATATTTATTCATACAATGACCAAGTACCATGTTGGCAATTGTTCTCTGCAAAGAAACCTGGAAGAATAAATATTGTAACATCTGATAAGGGAATTTATATACTGTACACAGGAAATGTTCATTTTAATGTTGTTGAATCTGTAGATTTTGTCAATTTCAATTCATTGGAACAGACAAGAACAACTAAAGAAGATAGAACGTCAAAGAGAACTTTGCCATGTCCATCAATTCAGGCTGATGTTAAAGTAAAGCATGAGTTCAAAAAGTGTAGATCCAAGGCGCAGATAGAGGAAGAAATTGATGAAGTAGTGGATAAGTCTCCTGAAACATTTCAAAACCATGTTGATCCAAAGGGAAAAAAACGTAGGCTCACGTTGGAGACTGGTACGATAAATCACGATGAGAGGAAAGGTACTGCAAATCTTTTGGACATGACATATGAACAGTGTGCAAGTAATCAGTCTGAATCAGTCGTTCACAACGAACGTAACACCAAGGACGAAACCCTTGAAAGTGATCACAAAGACAAATGCACGAGAGTCGATACACAAATAACGCTTGTTGCCCAAGGGACATTCAATCAAGGTGATACAAGATTTGGTGACTTAAGTGGAAAGCAGTGTGTTACCAATTCACTTTCTGCACTGTTGTATAGCAAGGTAAAAAATGCCAATGATTGGAAAAGTACAGATCTAGACAGGATTTTGAATAACGGTAATGAATTATACTGTTACATACGGCGATCCACTTCACTCGACAACCAATACTTATTGATATCTGATCTATTTGAATATTTGGATGCGTACAATGAATTGTTTAACATAGTACGCCGTGAACCAGTCACTGGATTGTTAGATGGAGATGAATTGATATTGGCCCAGTCTCTTTCGATGACATTGAAGCAAGCACTCGAAAAAGAACTCTGTACTGATTCTGATGCATGTTTTGTGACATTTGCTAGAAGTACTTTCATTGTATTATCTGGTCAAGATGGTTTCTTTATATTTGATTCACATTCCAGAAGCAGTCGAGGTTTCCTGAGTTGTAACGGACACAGTGTTGTACTTCGTACTCAAAGCTGGCAAGGTGTGTACAAGCATTGCATGAGGTTAGCAAAATCAATGGGATGCCCCCTGCACACCGAATATGAAGTAACTAGTGTATGTGCTAAAGCAACTTCCGGTAAGAATGAAACCTTGAAAGGCTATCCACAGTTACAGGATTTTGTTTGTAATCCAATTCCTTCGTCAAATACGCACAGTGAAAGTCAGTCTGGAAGCTCTGGATGTTCCATACATTGTGAAAGCTTTGATGAAGTTCAAATATTGGATGAGAGTGTTTCCCCACAAAAGATGATTGATAACCCAAATGTATTTCTCTTCCCTGAAAAAGCAAATGAAACGATCAGTCATGATGTACATTATAACGGTCAGGAATTGAAACTGAAGAGTGTGACAATTACCTTAACGAAACTAAAAGAACCACCGCTGAATAAAAGTTGTCTTTTGAAAAGAAATGACTCTATCAAGACAGAATATGTAAATGAACAAAATGGAGATTTCAAAAATTGTACTAAATGCGGGAATGACTCTGATAGATTAAATTTAGTGAACAAAGTTCAGAATTCCAACTCTATCTTAAGCAGAAAACGAAAATTGAGTAACATTGAAAATGATGCAAAAGTCGATGTTGACCTTGGTAATGAAGTTCGAAAAACCAAATTGGTAAAAATGAATGAGAACGACAGCTTAAGAATTGATGCAAGCGAATGTGCTGATAGTAATGATGAATTAATAATAATTGGAGAAGTTCATGTTGGAAATGTAGACCATGGAAAGAAAAAACGTAAACACAGACAAAGTTCTAATCAAAGAAGGGAGCGCAGTAGACAGCTTATGAGAGAAAAACGAGCCTTGACCAAAGATGAAATAATTAAGAAAAAGGAAAAGTGTCTTCACAATGCGCAAATGAGGAAAATTAAATCGAAGAATAAATATCAAAATGATTTAACCTATAACATGGAAAAAATAAATGAAGTAAAACAAAGACAAAAAGAGAATTACAACACTAATTTATCACACAAAATAAAGCAAGGAGCTTATGTGAAACAAAGGCAAAAAGAAATGTATAAAGAGGATTCAAATTTCAGGAACATACAGCTAAATATTATGAAAACCAAATATCATTCTGATTTATGTTATAAAAAGAAAATTTTGTATAGAAATAAACAAAAATATTTGAGAAATGAAGGATTTAAAGAAAATGTTAAAACAGCTATGAGGACTAAAATGAAAAATAAATATTGGAACGATGAACTATTTAAACGAATGCACAAGAGTAGAATAAGAAGTAAATACCAGCATGATGAACTATTTAAACGAATGCACAAGAGTAAAATAAGAAGTAAATACCAGCATGATGAACTATTTAAACGAATGCACAAGAGTAGAATAAGAAGTAAATACCAGCATGATGAACTATTTAAACGAATGCACAAGAGTAGAATAAGAAGTAAATACCAGCATGATGAACTATTTAAACGAATGCACAAGAGTAGAATAAGAAGTAAATACCAGCATGATGAACTATTTAAACGAATGCACAAGAGTAGAATAAGAAGTAAATACCAGCATGATGAACTATTTAAACGAATTCACAAAAGCAAATTAAGAAGTAAATATTTGAACGATGAAAATTTTAAGGAAAAACAACAAGATATCATGAAAAAACAAATGAAGAAATTATATCACAACGATCAACAATTTAAACATACAAAAAAGGCAAATATGAAAACATTGTCCAAAATTAGATATAAAGGCAACGAATTTAAGGAAAAGAAATTGATGAGCTTAAAAATGAAATATAAAAGAATTGAAAAATATAGGCAAAATGTAATAAAACAAAATCGAAAAAGGTCTGTACTTCGAACGGTAAAATTGTCCGAGTTTGATATTGTACTCGAAGAATTTAGAAAGATAATTTCTCATGGCCCAGAATATGTGTGCTGTGTATGCTTAAAACTTCTCTTTGAGAACCAGGTATTGAAATGTAAAAAGAGTAATTATAAAATTCAGACGTGCATAAGTGAAGAATATTTGCATGTTTGCAATTCAGAATGCCGGTCAAAATGTTTAATAGGCCAGTCAGCCAGATCGACACTTTGGATATGCTTTACCTGTCATAGAAAATTGCAAGCTGGAAAAGTACCTGCAGAAGCAAACATGAACAATTTACAACTACATGAAGTTCCAGAAGAACTTGCCAATCTGAACAATTTAGAACAGCATTTGATTGCATTGAATATCCCTTTCATGAAGTTAATGGCCTTGCCTAAAGGTGGTCAAAATGGAGTCCATGGCCCAGTCGTGTGCGTGCCTTCAAACACTTATGAAACAGTAGATATGTTGCCAAGACCACAGACTGAAGATCAATTGATCCGTGTTAAACTCAAACGAAAATTGTCGTACAAAAGCTATTATGAGTACAAATTTGTAGATAAATCTAACTTGCTCAATGCTCTGCAGTATTTAAAAGCAAATAATAAGTGGTATTTTGATGTTGCAGTAAATGATAAATGGGAAAACTCACTTGAACGAAATGAAAAAGATAATGAAAAGGAAGAAGCAGTGGAAATTGGTGGTAAAGCTCGTTTGGCAAAATATTGGAAGGAAATGGAAGAACAAATTGATTACATTTTGTCCAAAGACAAAAATGCTAATGAAAACATGCAAGACAACAGTAAACTACAACAAAAAATAGATGACAACAACACTGAAGACGATATGGAAGAACGCTTACGCGGTATTCAGTTAGACTCGTGTCTCCAGCCGGTAGATATTGGACAGGAAATATTAGATCAGTATTTTGAAGACATAATATGTTGTGCTCCTTGTGAAGGAAGAAGCCCTGTATCAATTCTACAAGATGAAAGCAATGAGGCCAAATGTTTCCCAGTGTTATTTCCTAAAGGTCAACCAACATTCCATGATAGAAGAGATGAAAAAATAACATTAGGACGTTATCTGCATAACCGACTGATGCACGTGGACAATAGATTTGCTCAGAATACAGATTACATCTTTTATGCACAATATATTTATGAAATTCAACAGGTTATATCACAAGTTTCTATCGCTTTAAGGCAAAGTCCAAACAAAAAAGATGATTCGTCTTCAATAACTGCCTCAGATTTGAAAGATGCAGAGAAAGTTAAAAAAATACTAAAATCAGACAAGGGCTATAAATTTTTAAAGCAAATTCGTGGAACACCTCCATTCTGGCAAAAGACACAAAAAGATGTTCTCGCAATGGTACGACAGCTTGGAAAGCCGACATGGTTTGCTTCTTTCTCATCTGCCGATATGAGATGGCCAGAATTAATGAATACATTGCTTAGACAAAAAGGAGACACCAGGGAATCGAGTGAATTAGACTATACAGAAAAATGTAATCTTTTAAGATCAAATCCAGTAACAGTTGCCAGAATGTTTGATAAAAGATTTCACACTTTTATGAAGAGAGTTATTTTATCTCCCGCTGCACCGATTGGTAAAGTAGTTGATTCATTTTGGAGAGTAGAGTATCAAGCCCGTGGTTCCCCTCACATTCATGCCTTGTTCTGGGTTGAAAATGCTCCACAGTTGGGTATCGATAAAGATGATGATGTCGTACAATTTGTAGATAAATACATTTCTTGCCAGAAACCGGATGAAAAGGAAGATCGAGAACTACATGAAATAGTAAGCAAGGTCCAACAACACAGTAAGAAACATTCTAAATCTTGCACAAAAACGGGAAAAGCGTGTAGATTTAATTTCCCAAGACCACCATCTGAAAAAACATTCATTGTAACACCTGTTGAAGAGATTCCAGCTAAAGATTGTGGGAAAGTGCAAAATAAGGAAAAGGACAATGATCAAATTAAAGCTTCTAAAAAGATTAAAGATGATGCAGAGAAATTGTTAAAGTCAGTTAAAGATGCATTATCCAATGGAATCGAGTACAACAGTGTAAACCATCTCTTTGAAAAGCTTGGCATTACACAAAATCAATTTGAGAATGCACATAATGAATTAGCATCACAACAAAGTATAATCATCAAAAGAGAAATACAAGATGTATGGGTGAATCAGTTTAATCCAAGTCTACTAAGAAGCTGGAATGCCAACATGGATTTGCAGTTCGTAACAAATGTATTTGCATGCGTGGCTTATATTGTATCCTACATGTCAAAAGCTGAACGAGAAATCGGAATGCTATTGAGTCATACACTATCAGAAATGAAAGAGGGAAATGAGAACGCAAAGGAAAGCATGAAAAAACTTGGCCAGGTGTACATGCAAAATCGTGAAGTGTCTGCTCAAGAAAGCGTCTATCGTGTTTGCAGTCTCAGATTGAAAGAATCTTCTAGGAAAGTGGAATTCATTCCTGTTGGACCAGACCCTGTCAGAATGAGTTTACCATTAAGCGTTATAAAGAGCAGACCAGATAACGATAATGATGATGATGAGAATGTTTGGATGCCTAGCAAGCTCGACAGATACAAAGCTCGACCTAAAAACGCAGAATTCAGTGATATGTGTCTTGCAACGTTTTGTTCTCAGTATAGAATCTTAACTGCATCCCAAACGCCAAGTACAAGAAGTAAAAATGTCTTTAAATTAGATAACGATCTGGGATATATTCAGAAGCGTACTCGTACGGGAGATGCAGTTGTAAGATATCCCCGATTCTCACCCATCATCTCACCCGAAAAATATTATTTGAGCATTTTGCAACTCTTTCTGCCATATTTTGAAGATGGACAATTAAAGCCCCCAACATTTGAAACACATGAAGAGTTCTACGAGACAGGTTCTGTGAAAATATGTGGACGTGAATTGGAGAAAGTCTGGTCAATTGTCTGTACTAACCGAAAGAAGTTTGAAATGAATGCCGATGCAATTGATCATGCACAGGAGCATCTTGACAAATTTGGTCCACACGAAGATGCATGGGGTCTTTTATGTCCGGAAAAGGAAGTAGAGCGACTTGAACATCCCAAAGAAAATGTAGATGTCGAAGATTGTGATGGAGATCTTGATATCCCAGATTTAAAGAATGAACCGAAAAAAGATGACTATAGCATTGAACTACGTTCAGTAAAAATTTCCAAACAAGATGGACATTCTTTGATGAGGTCTTTGAATGAGAAGCAACAGAGTGTTTTTTACAAAATACGACAGTGGTGTTTAGATAGAGTAAATGGAAAATCGGTCGAACCGTTTCATATGTTTCTAACTGGAGGTGCTGGTACTGGAAAGAGTCATTTGATCAAATGTCTTTACTATGAAGCAACACGTATACTAGCCCGAATGTTGCCACATCCTGATGATGTCTCAGTATTGAAAATGGCTCCAACCGGAGTAGCTGCATACAATATCAATGGCCATACTATACATAGTATTCTTTCTATTCCAATCAATGCACAAAGACTGTATCAACCTCTGAGTGATGAGAAAATAAGTGTCCTTCGAAATAAGCTGGCTGAATTGCAAATTTTAATCATAGATGAAGTATCAATGGTAAATCAAAAGTTGATGTCTTACATTCACGGCCGCCTACGACAAATAAAACAATCACGAGATCAAACTGCTTTTGCTGGTGTTTCAGTTATTGCTGTGGGAGACATGTATCAGTTACCTCCAGTCTTAGGAACTCCTTTATATAAAGACACACTCAATGGTGCATTGTGGAATGCTAATTTCAAGAAAGTAGAACTTGAAGACATTATGAGACAAAAAGACGATACCCAATTTGCTTTTCTCTTAAATAGATTACGTGTAAAACAAGGGGAAGAGATTCTCTGTGATGAAGACCTAGCAATGCTCAAGTCCTGTGAGACTGGTGAAGAATGTGAAAATGCTCTGCATATCTATGCATGTAACAATGAAGTAGATGCTTGGAACAAGAAATTATTGCATAAAAAATGTGGAGATATGATATGCGTAAAAGCACAAGACATGGACAAAGATGTTAAAAAAGGAAATCAAATACGGGAAAAACCTTATACAAAGATGAAAACCCAGTTGCCTCCTTATCTGTGGATTGCAGTTAATGCTAGAGTGATGTTGCTCAAAAACATTGATGTTAGTAAAGGCCTGACAAATGGATGTTTCGGAAATGTAACAGAAATAATAACGGATCATACAAATTTGAATCCAGTTTGCATCAAAGTTAATTTTGAGAAGGCCGATATTGGTATTCATTCAATCGAAATGTCTCAAGAATCCATTGGTAAGAAATATGTGAGAAAACAATTTCCACTTAAGCTTGCTTATGCTTGCACAATTCATAAAGTACAAGGTTCGACATTAGACAAAGCTGTTGTATCATTAAAAAATGTATTTCAATCTGGACAAGCATATGTTGGGCTTAGTCGCGTTACTTCGTTATCTGGACTTGTGATAGAACATTTCGATCCTAAACGTATATATTGTAATCCAGAAATTAAAGAACGCATTGAGATTATGAAGCCGTTTATTGAGAATGAAACTTCCGAAGATATTCACGATTATAACTTTTCTTTGGTAATGCAAAATGTACAAGGATTAAAACAGCATTTTACTGATTTCAAATCCCAGTGCCAATTTGTGAATGTAGATTGTATTTGCTTGACCGAAACATGGATTAATGATGATGATCTCTGTGACGTTGCTTTAGATAACTTTCGATTTTATCATCAGCCACGACATCTGTCATACTGTAATTCTGGAGTTGGAAATGTACTCAAAGAACAATCGCACGGAGGTGTTGCAATGTATATCAAGAATACATATTCAAGTAGATTAGACATATCTGTCGACAACTTAGAGTTTATTGCAATTCTTGTCACCAAACCAGTTTCTGTTGTGATTTCAGTTGTTTATCGACCTCCATCATATAGTATCAAATCATTCTGTAATCATTAGACAATTTGCTAGATGTATTACACAAAACAAGCATTAGGTGTATTGTGATGGGAGATTTTAATGAGGATTTGTTTAAAGGTTCTTTACAGGTAAACAAGCTAATGTGTAATAAAGGTTACAAACAGCATGTTGTTAATGCTACTACTGAGAAGGGAACATTGATAGATCATGTGTACAGCAAGGGACTAGATTTATTGGAAACAGAGGTCATCCCTACATATTATAGTTACCATGAAGCTGTTAAGATTGCTTTTTAATATTAGTAGTAAAATGAGAAGAATAAACAAGTAAATTTCTTAATTTTGTTGATAATTAAACATTTTCATTTATCATGTCTTCATTCTTGCAAAAACCAATATGAATATTATTCCTTCTTAAAAGGGTTGTCAATATTTTGTTGGCTTACCGTACACTTATCAATGATATCATCTGCCATGGACATCACATTGAAAGCAGGTTGTAAAGTTGGTAAAAACCCTTTTCTTAAGGTGATGAGTTAAAGGATTTATGTGTTGTCACTCCTTGCCTTTCAAACCTTAGTATCTTTAAACATCACTCACATCATGACATGTACATGTATTTCGAACTTATAGATCATATTTGAGAAATCTAAAACAATGGTGCACATTTAGAATACTGGATTGATAGGTGGATGGATAACAAGATCATACATCCATGCTTTTTCTTCCCAGATTAAGGATTGTCGACCTGATCCGTATATTGAAGTTGGAACATTCCATGAACCTTGCAAAGTGCTCATTTTTTGACTGGGTTGGAGTAGGAGACAAGGTACGTCACGGTGGAAACCATCACTCTGAAGAAGACACTCAAATCAGAGATCAAGCTTGAACGTGACAATGAGACATGCAAGTATTTAAGTAAAGAAGAGGTTGATATCATATTATATATGGAATATCAAAATGGGAAGGTTAATGATAATGAAAGAATACTAATATCGGGACGCAATGCTGGAATGTTATTCGCTGAAAGATGATTGTTTGGTAGTGATAATGCGTTTTAGTTGAGTAGGTTATTCACTATGATGTAAGTTGTTTGAGTTAATGAAAATTGGAGGGTTATACAGAGATGCCAACCAGTACGATTAAATCATATTTAGTATGATAATAAGAGTGAAATACGATCTTAAAATACAATTTTTCATCTTTTTTCCCCAAAAAAAACAAACACGGAATCGCATAGAAACATGTACGAGTAAACCCCTGCAACCCCAACAAAAACTGTGCTTTACAATTTTCTCATTAAATTTTAATGAAAGAGCAAACATATTTCTGAAATTCTACTGGCCCTGGGCTATTTTGAGCAACCCCTGACTGCAGGGGGGGGGGGGGGGGGGGGCTGTCGATATTTGAAAATGCAAAGGTTAATTTGCATAAATTTTGAATATGCAAATTTCATTTTATTTTCTTTAATATGTATTATATTGTTTTTTATTTCTTATTTTTTCTAGAGGGCTTAAAGCCAGAACTGTCTATGTCCATTTTTTGTGAAATTCAGTTATGTCCACCAAAGAACTGTATATTCATTTCACTTTGTGTCTATTCAGAACTGTCTATTCCCATGTGTCCATTAGCCATTTTACTTTGATGTTCAGACTGTTTCAAGTACATTCATCAAGAATTGCGCAATACTTGCAGTTTTCTACTCATTAAGCAGATAAGATTCCCTATGCAGCTATTTCACTGATTGTGGCCAAGCAACACCATACCATTGCCCGGAAAAAACGTTATGATAAATAAAAAAGACCAATGTGCAACATGTACGAAGTATGACCAGTTGTCTGGAGATCAGAAGGAGAATTTCACGGAAACCCATCTCGTACAAAAAACAGAGGCTCAAGATGCCAAAGCAGTTCCTTGCATCGTGTAAGACAGAAAATCGTTGTGAATAAGATGGAGTGCAAAAGAGGACATGCTTACAACAAGAAATATGCTGATAAATTTGACTTCGGTGCATCATCAGGAAAGAGCAAACATCATGCAACTTGCAAGGAATGTCGCCGAGATTTGTCAATTTTGCATGGCGGTTGTAATGACATTGTTGTTCATTGCAAATCAAAGCAACACATCACTGCTTTCAAGTCTGAATCGTCAGCACGAGAAATAACATCATGGATGTCAACCTCCAAGGATTTTAATATAACTAGAGCTGAGTGCTTATTTACATCATTTTATTTGGAGCACAATATTCCTCTATCAGCTGCAAGTCACATGGGACCATTGTTGAAAAAAGCCTTTCCTAATTCTGAGGAGGTTATGAAGTTTACCAGTGCAAGGACCAAACATCTTGTCTTGTGCGTGAAATGGCCAAAGATAAACAAGGACAGATCGTTTCAGCCATGAAAGCACGGCCAATTGCAATATCAACTGATGGGAGTAATGTCAGCGACAGTAAACCATACCAAATTGTGGCATGCCTCGGAAAGTGTCAGTGCTTGGTTGCCCCAATCATCTAATTGATTCTGCTGCCAAAGATGCGTCATCTGCATTACCATATTCAATTGACTCGCTCCTTATTGATGTGTTCTACTATCTGGAAGCCAGCGTGAACAGGAAATTGAATCTCAAGAAGTTCCAGATGCTCATTGGGAACGAAGTGCAGGCAGTTCTGAAACATGCTTGTACGAGATGGCTGAGCTTGGGCCAATGCTTGCCAAGATTTATCCAACAATGGCAAGCTCTAGTCCTCTTTTTTGAAGGAGAAGTGTCAGCCGAGCAGAAGACGCCTACTCAACAGACAAAGCAGAAGAAGCCTACTCAACAGACCAAGGCTACCAAGAATAGTGTCCAGACTTCACTTGTTCCAAAGAAGCCAACTCCAGCTGTGAAAAATGAACCTGCTCAGGGATCTCAACTGAAGGTAAGGCTAGAAAATGTATTACTACAAGGCATCTACTCCTTTTTATTCCATTTAAATATGGCCATCATTAAAATTACCAGATTTGAATAGATTAACCCTAGCAGTAGAGAGCTTTCTTAATGTTTGAATTAATCAGCTTTTACTCCTCAAATTGGCAACAGTTATTATCATTTTACACTCTAAAATAGTTTTTAAAAAATGAAAATGGATATTACATGAACCAAAATGGTAATTGCAAAATTTAATTTAATGTGTAATTAAATTTCATGATTATAAATAAGTCATCAATAGTGTTGCAGGCATCGCATTAATTTTTTAAGCTTGTCTTGTCCTGCAGAAAAAGCCTGCTCACCAAACCAAGATGACTGCACAACTCCAAGCATTCTGCATTCCCAACAAGGTGTCTGCAGATCCACCACATGTGAGCAAACCTGCCCAGTCTCAGACCCAAGTGAGTACAAAAATTGATCATAATTCGTCGCTGTTTTCACGAAGTGACGGTAGTGAAATAAAATTGCATACAGTTTGCGTGACGATTTTCCTCACTACCGTCACTTCATGAAAATAGGGACGATATATACAGGGTGACAGTTAAATATGTTCCTTTACATCATTTATTTTTTCTTCTTATTTTTAGGTCATTTACTTGTAAGCTCTTTCTCTTCCAATCATCTTCACTCCGCTGTTCAGTTTACAGATATAAAAATGTATTCAATAATGCTAGTCATCTGCCAAGATTTCAAATGTAGTGTATCTTTTTAATTGTAAACTGTGTCAGTAGTCTTGTTTCTTTCTCATATGGTAATCAATAATTTCTCTACCTCCCAGGTTCAACTTCAAACACCACAGCCACAACACAGTAGACCTGCATCTTCAAGCTCTACTACTCGGGAAAAACGACAAATGAGGAAGCTTCGGATACACCTAGCAAAAAGCAGAAGACTGGGAAAGTTGTTGGCAAGGCAACAGGCTCAACAGTGCTCAAGACTGGAACTTCCAGTCATCCCAGTATGATTTCTAGTAAAATGACTGGAAATGAAAAAACAAGATGTGGAGGAAAAAAAGAAACAAGACAGACAGTAAGAGATAAAACAAGACAGGAAAGAATTCTGAATTCATTGCACTCAAACCCAATATCAGCCACAGCATCATTGCATTTCACAAGAAAAATGTCATCTTTCAGACGAGAAGTCCTCTGATACAAAAGCTAAAAGGAATACTAGAAAGTCTACTGCGTGACTTGTACAGCCAATTTGTAGCTCCACAAGCAATCATTGCAGCCACAGACTTGACCCTTCTGGACTACAAGAACAAGGAGAATCTTTGTGAAGAATCTGAAATGGTCATAAAAAGCGCAACAAGAGAAATTGTGAACACTTTAGATGAGTCTGATTGCCATAAGTTCTATGCAGCAGTGCATTCATATTACACCAAGGCATGTGACTACATTGTAAGTAAGTTTCTATTGAAGTCTGATGTTCTCATCCATGTGCAAGTGGCTGACATTGCATATCAGAAGGATGCCAAATTCACTTCTCTAAAGTTCTTCATCAACAAGTTCCCCTGCATGTTGCTTCAGGAAGAAGAAGAAGACAAGCACAGTGCCCTAGATGCTCTGGAGAACCAGTTCCTTATCTATCAAATTGCTCAGCTTCCGGACTTAGTGCAAAATGAGGAATCTACTGACAAGCAGTGGACAAGTATGATGACAGAAAAGAATGTTTCTGGTGAACTGTGCTATGACAGACTTGCAAAAGGGATTCTAACCATACCCCATACCAATGCTGAATGTGAAAGGGTCTTCAGTCAGGTGCGAAAGAACAAAACTGACTTCAGAGGGTCCATGAGCAACGAAACTCTAAAAAATGTCCTTATTACTAAGGCTCGCCAAACAACACCCTGCTACATGAGGGAATTTGACTCTGATTTTCCAAAGAAAGCTCGTGATGTGCGCTACGCGCACATGATATTCAGTTTTACTTAAATGTTACTAATTGAAAATTCCAAAGTGTTGGCAGCTATGCCAGGCCAAGGTAGTTGCTGGAAAGAGGACTTTTGTCTCTGCTTCTTTTGATTTGCAAAGTGAATGTCGCTGCAACATTACTCTATGCCATCCAGAACACACATCTCAAAGTCATCGCACACAATTTTCTGGAGAGTGGGCATTCCCACGTGGAATGCAATAGCATGCATTCTGCTATTGAAACAGAAAAAAAGAACATCAATGTCTTCACAATGCATGACTGGGTAAAACATCTTCCACAAATTAAGACGTCGGCTTCCATACAAGGTCATAAACATGTGCCATGGAGACTTTTATGATCTGAAAAATCTCTCACAGCAGATCATGAATAACAAACGCCTAGACGAAGATAGACACGTCTTCAACTGGCTACATGTAAAGAGCTTCCAATACAGGAAGGAAGAGCAAAGCACCATCTGCTACCATCTATAACTACTTGGATGACTACAAGAAGATAGATCATCAGTTCCACCTAATCTGGACCTTGTCTACCAAGAGAAGCATTTAAAAAAGCCTAAACCTTAAGAAGAAGGATCTCATCAACTTGTGCAATAGCCTAGCCATTCCTGAAGAGTTCCATGGATGGTA
The DNA here is from genome assembly GCF_000002235.5 of Strongylocentrotus purpuratus. Classification (NCBI taxonomy): domain Eukaryota; kingdom Metazoa; phylum Echinodermata; class Echinoidea; order Camarodonta; family Strongylocentrotidae; genus Strongylocentrotus; species Strongylocentrotus purpuratus. Next base: position 14,042,886 of record NW_022145605.1, on the reverse strand, counting down.
TTTGGCACTCCCATTTTTTAAGTTTCTGACATTGACAGGGTCAAAAGGTCATGGCTTCCATGTATGATGTTTGACCAAGTATTATTTATAAATTAATGGCATTAAACATAACTACTACACTTTGTCAGATTTTATGCTTGCAATCAAACTTTTAAATGCATTTTTACTCAAATGGCATATTTGGACATAGACAGTTGTGGTTTTAAGTCCTCGATCTATTATTTTATTTCTAATGTATTCTTTTGTTCTGGAATACATCAAGTTACTTTGAGAAACGTATCAAAGCAATTTGATATCAATTCATATCTCCCACTTATACATCTATTTACCTGTATTCACATTTCTGCTTGTACATGTATATATGCAATTGTAGCACTTTTTGATGATATGCGCATACTAATTGCTATGTAACACCCGACAGGTGTATCCAAATTCGATGAAAATGGTATCAAAATGTGCATAAGACTTGAGGAAAAGAATCGAAGAACAACAATGTAAAATTCCAAGCGGTTGCGGCGCTATCTCCAAAAATGCGGGGTGGGGGAGGGGGGGGGGGGGCTCTTACGCCACCCCCCCCCCCAAGTACAGTAAGGAGTAAATGACGTTAGCCATATAATTATAAATATGCATTTTTTAAGATGCTTACATATACATGTAAAGTGTTAAAGGGCAAGTTCACCCGAAAATAAGTTGATCTTCATACATGTAAAGTGTTAAAGGAGAAGTCCACCCCAAAAATAAGTTGGTCTTCATAAAAGCAGATAAATGAGAGAAACAAATCAATGAAATTTTGAGGAAAATCAAAAACAAATGAGAAAGTTATAAATTGTTGGAGTTGTAATCAGTGAAGCACAAATTGCAAACTGTGTGACATCACATGCGAGCTCATATCTCATTTGCTTTGTACAAAAAATATTTTGAAAAATTAATTTCCTCAGACGTTGATTAAATGAATACGATAACATTAGCATAAAACCAGTGATCAGTAATAACATCTATCTGAAAGATGAATAAGGGTAATGCTTTTCACCTACTAACAATACTGGTGAAGGTGATAGCAGTAGTAAAGGTAACGGACTGGTGCTGGGCTTATGCAGTAACATTCAGGAGAAGAATTCCTGATTGCTTATGCGAGTAACAAGTCATTACCACGGGAAGAAAATTACACAACAATAGAAAAAAAGTGCTTAGCAATAGTACGAGCAATCAAAAAGTTAAAATATTATTTGTATTGAATTGAAGTACACACAGACCACAAACCATTCTTCTATATTCAAGCGAAGAGGTTTGACAATAAGAGAATCATGAGATGGAGCATGATGCTCCAAGATTACAGGTTTCGGCTTGTATCGATGAAGGTTCAGTATAATGTTACAGCAGATTATATGAGCAGAATGTAAAATGCACTATACTCATGGATTTCTTTTGTCTGTCTACCATTGTAAATTATTGGATGTGTATCACGGTTTAATAACATATTTTGTTAATGTCATTTGTTGAATACATATTGCATTTACCAGGATTATGTAATGTTGAGATTTATTTTATATTGATCTTCCCAGCCACAAATGTATACCCATCAAACTTTCTATGATAGCACATACAAAATTATTATCCTGAGCATATGTTTTGTAGAAATTCATGAAATCCACTACACAAGTTTGATATGAAGAAGAAAATATTACAGCAATATATACGCATTGTAGTTTATGCAAGTGCAGGAATATTACTCACTACATTTTGAACAGAAAAAACAGAAAGAGATGATAATTAGACAGCCACCTTATGTATCTAAATATATCAGAGAGGGCTTAATGATGCTGAACACAATGGGTTGTGCTCTTTAATGCTGGATAATTGTTTAATTTTGAGTCAAAGACATTGTCTTCAGGTGATGATGTGAACATTTGATAATCTCTACTTTGTATTAACAGGTTATATACAAACTCTATGGACATTGACGTATAGCCATGTTATAGGTTTTCAACTTTGTGCAGAATATGTCATACATATTTATACATGGATTGTTTTTATGCTTATTATCCCACAGCATGATATTGTTGTGCTATGTTGGCATTGTTTTTAGCAAAGGTTTTATTCAAAGGTGTTTGTAGACTTATAACCATGCTCAACCTTTTTCATGATATTAACGTTCTGAAGTACGGGTGCTATATAATATCATTTAAAACAAAAAATCAGATTATTGGAAACACGTTTTAGTAATTGCATTTAGAATTGCGTTTAGAATTGCATGTGCAGATTTCAACTCAAATACAAGAGAAATGTAATGTATCTAAGTCTCATGACTTGATAAAAGTAAGAATGTCATATTATTTATTGTACATTATAAAACTTGGTTGATTAAACCATAGGTTGAGAACTGAGATTTCTGGATATACAACTATATGTATATTGACTAGGATTGGTATTTAGTGATATGAGCTATGTTGTGTCATGATCTTCTGATATCATGTAATGGTTGATAAGATGAAGAATGTTATGTTTGACTTTAAAGGTTTACCTTGATAAAGCTTAAATGATAATTTATGTGCAGTAAAAATTGAAACAGTTTGTTCCAAACATTTTCATGAGATATGTAGTAATTGAGTGATTTGTGTATGTCGTACTGTTTTATAAGTATTTATCTAGGAATGTGAGAAGGAAGCTCAGTACCTAGGAATTATTTTTGAAAAGAATATTTTTGTTTATGGTAAAAGTTGTCATGATGACTTTCAATAAGATGATGACTTTAAATAGGAAGAATAGATTTTATTGACAAAAATTAAGGAACATCCAAAGACATAAAAGAGGGAGAACGAGAGCCAGAGGCTGAAAATGGGGAGGGTGAAAGAGTAGAGAAAAGGATCGAGAGACAGAGCAAGAGAAAAAGAGGGAGGCAGAGCAAGAGAGGGAGAGGGTGAAAGAGTAGAAAGAGAGATACAGAAATAGAGCAAGAGAAGGGAAGGGAAACAAAGCAGTAGAGAGGAGAAAGAATTAAGCGAGATGTGAGTAGATAGATATATAGAAAGAGAAATGTATTGACATGTAAACAATTCTTTGTCCGTGGGAGCTAGAGACGTAAACATTGCGTATACATGGGTGAATAACTGGCAATAACTCATCGTAGATAAAATTGTCATTTTATGTATTAATGCTTTTATAATTAACGCAGTCATGACAGGGAACATGGAAATTGTGAGTATTTTGAGAGCTGTTCTAAAGAATAAAGCTGATATTTTTTGCAACGAGAATATATTTTTGACGAGCCGAAGGCGTACAATCGCCGGGTTAGAGTTATGGTTAGGTTAGGGGTGGGTGTTTATAAAAGCATATTTAATACATAAAATGACAAATTTATCTAAGATGAGGGATTTTAGATCATGAAATCATGAGGAGAAAAAAAGTTGATCGAGCTGTCCCCCGAAGCACCCCACCCTGGACAACTCGACCTGGTGTCCAGGGGCTTTGCGTCGGTGTTGTCTAGAATTCCAACTTACTCCACATAGACATTACACATAAACGAAAAATTTTCAATTCACATCTTGTCGTTGGAATATCGCCATGATCCCAACATCTGATTTATAGAAAAAAAATGTGACCTTAAGTGTAGAGAATTTTCTCAGCTACAACATATTCGAAGCTTGCAGAAAATCGAGAAAAAATAATCGAGATATTGCTCAAACAAGACTAGAATGTCCTAATGCAGATTTCAGAAAAAGTCACCTCCAATAGGCATGACACGCAAACTAAGAAAATTCTGACATGTCGCATTCAATCAAAATTGTCACTGTGATGACGTCATCAAAGTGAAACATGGTGAGATATAAGGAGACGGAAGGAGACTGGGTATAGTCATGTAAAAATACATGAGATGGACCGAGGGATGAAAGAGAAATCAGAATGCATAGGCTACTTGGAAGGGGTGAAAAAAGAATACAAAGGGCAAAGGAAAGAGGTAAAGGAAATTAAGGAACATCCTATACGACATAAGAGGGAGAACGGGAGCCAAAGGCGGGAAAAGGAGAGCTGGCCGGTGAAAGAGTAGAGACAGATCGAGGGAGACATCAGCTAGAGCAGATCAAGAGGGAGGCAGAGCAAGAGAGGGAGAGGGTGAAAGCGTAGAGATAGATCGAGATATAGTAGTCGAAAAAGATGATAAAATCACTGATAAGAAACGAAAGCAAATTTTTAAAAAAATTACACCGGAATGGAAGTCGAGTGCTTTAACCAATATACCAAAATATGTCCCTTAGACAATACATGTAAAGCTGACAAACGGCCTTGGCATAGTCGCTATTTCAACTTTCAATTGAAAATTTCGACATGATTTCAACATCAGATCAAAAAACGGAAGGCACAGTTAAGATAGCTCATATTATCAGCTATAACATGCTTAAATTGTGGGGGAAATAGACCAAAAAACGATCGGATGAAGATATTGCTCGCGAAAGAGGGGAATATTGAATCCAGTTTTGAAAAAAAAAGTCATATAAAATGTGAAAAATTGACAGGCCTCCTTTAATCGCAAAAATACGCCATGATTCCTTTGTCAAAATGAAATATCGTGTCGACTGCATTTGTAGAGAATTATCTCAGCTAGAACATATTAAAATTAGGAAGAAAATCAATTAATTTTTACAGAGATACAATCGATTTTCAAAAATATGCTGACGTCATAATATGCAAATTGAAATTTTGAGTTCGGATGACGTCATGAGTTAATTGAGAGTCAAATAAGACATGAAATCATATCTCCGATTCATACTCTATCAAAATATGGAAAAAAAACTGATCTTGAGTTATCCTGTTAACAAAAAAGTGTGCAAATAAATAAAAATAAAGAACTAAAAATAAACTACTTGATCATGATCATGATTGTCATGATGATGATAATGATAACCATGATGATGATCATGAGCGTGATCCTGACATCTGATTGAAAAAATGAGGGGACATTTAGATAGCATATATAGGCTCAGCTACAACATACACAAAAATCAACAAAAACCAAGCCGAAATAACGGCGATATTGCTCGCAAAAGATAAGAATGTAGAATCCAGATTTGAGAAAAAGTCATCTCCCATAAGGATTACACGCAAAAAGTAATGGATCAAGTGATAACAGGGTAATAATAAAGTAAATATGGTTGTTTATTACATTATTTGCGATTGTACGTGTTTTAATATTCAAAGGAGATGGTAGAGTGAAAGGTCAAAAAGAAAAAAAAGTGAAGAAAAAAAAATTGTTGGAGACGCCCGGACTCGAACCAGGGACCTCGAGGTCGGAAGTCAAGTGCCTTACTGATATACCAAAACATTTCCCATAGAGATTACACGTAAACGGAAAATAGAATTTACAAATCCCACTTTGTAAGTGAAATATGAGCATGATCCCGGCATCTGACCAAAAAATAAAGGGCACACTTATGATAGCTCATTGTCTCAGCTACAACATACTCAAAGCTCAGCGAAAATAAAGCTAAAAAAATGGAGATATTGCTCGCAAAAGACAGGATGTAGAATCCAGTTTTGAGAAAAAGTCATGTCCCATAGAGAATACACGCAAAATGTGAAAAATTGACATGCCACCTTTAATCGCAAAAATACGCCATGATACCTTTGTCAAAATGAAATATTGTGGCAACTGCATTTGTAGAAAATTGTCTCAGCTAGATCATATCAAAATTTGGAAGAAAATTAATCAATATTTACAGAGATACAGTCAATTTTCCAGAAAAATACTGACGTCATAATATGCAAATTGAAATTTTGAGTTGGGAGGCCATTATGATGACGTCATGAGTTAATTGAGGGTCAAATGAGACATTAAATCATATTTCCAATTCATACTCTATCAAAATATGGAGAAAAAAATTGGGTTCACTTTGCATCCTAAAGCGCTACAATGGATTTTGTATAGGCATGTTTTTGCCCATGTATGCTATGTATTACAAGAGCTCGCACGCACGGAAATTATCTTAAACGGACGCTCATTCCGTTATTAATGGTCAGAAAAAGGTGAACAAGGTATCAAAATGCTTGGAAAAATGTGTCAAATATGATGACAGAAAAAAATTGGCGATTCTATGTAGGAAAAAGCAATTACGCGCGAAAACGCGCGCGCATGTGCGTGCGCGCGTTTTTTGCAAAATGCTTAAAATGGCCTGAAACGTATGCAAAAAAAATTTGAGACGATTTTGAGCATTTTTATTTTTTGCGCGCGCGGTGACGCGCGGACGTACGCATGCGCGCGCGTTTTCTGACCTGAAATTGACTGGACGGATATTGACCTTAATCGTGATAAATATGAATGAGAAATGCCTTTCCGTTATGAAGATATGATCATGAGTAAAAAGTACCAAAAAAAACACAAAATGGCGCCTGGATGACGTCATGAAAACTTGATGACCTTGAAAATGTTACTCTAACGTCTCATGACAATGACCTATGACTGTGCCAAAATTGAACGAAATTGACTAAACTGATCTTGAGTTATCCTGTTAACAAAAAAGTGTGAAAATAAATAAAAATAAATAATAATAATAATAATAATAATAAAGAAAGAAAATTCTGACGAAAACAATAGGTGATCTGTCGTTGACAGACCACCTAATAAAGAAAGAAAATTCTGACGAAAACAATAGGTGATCTGTCGTTGACAGACCACCTAATAATAAAGGCAATTTTAACAAAATTATAAGGTGGTCTGTATAGATACAGCCCACCTGATAAATAAATAAATAAATAAAGGCAATTTTAACAAAAATATAAGGTGGTCTGTATTAGATACAGCCCACCTGATAATAATAATAATAATATGGGCCTTGCCCCCCCCCCCCCCCGACAAAAAAAGAGAGAGAGATGAAGGAAAATAAGGAATAGAGGAGAGAAAGGAAAGAAAGAAGAAAAAGAAGATGAAGGGGTAAAAAAAAGGGGGGATCGGGGGAGGGGAAAAGGCCTTGCCTCCCCTCCTCCCTCAGCAAAAAAAAAGAGAGAGGGAGAGAAAGGGAGAGAGAGAAGGAAGGTCGGGGAAGGGAAAGAGGAGAGAAAGTGAAATAAAATAAAGAGGAAGAAGAAAAGAATAGGGGGAAAATATATGCTTTTGCGCTCCTCTCGCCCCCCCCCCCCCCCCCCAACGAGACCAAGCGCCAGATACGCCACTGGACACTACTGGCGTACTCCCTCAAACAAGAATAAAACGAGGTTGATTTCTAATTCGATTTCAGTGTTTTACAAATGTTGTAAAATGACATAGTTTTTTAGTAAATGTTTTATGAGTTTGTTGGAAAATTCCCAAAGTAACAGTCAGGCGAGAAGTATGCTTATTTAGAGGTCTACATGTCAAGGCTCGCGGAACGGCGGGGCTCGGGGGCATGGGCCCCCCACTATTTTGAAAAAGTATATTCAAGAGAAGAAGGGAAAAAAGAGAGAAAAATCAATTGTGACCTGCCAGTGTCATAATGAGGTCTCAAAATATGATAAACTGACCGTAGCTAAATGCCTAAAACCCCTGACTTTCCGGAGGCTCCACCCCTTGATCCCACCAAGGGCCCTAAGGCGTGCTCCTGAATACTTATCTGACCGTTATAAAATGCCTAAAAATCCCTGAGTTTCCGGGGTATTAAAATATGTTCATCTGAACGTTAATGAATGCCCCGATAGCCCCTGGGTTTCTTGGGGCTCAGCCCCTGGACTTTACGCCAATTTATGTTCCGCGAGCCTTGACGTGCAGACCTCTAAATAAGCATATTTCTCGCCTGACTGTAACTTTGGGAATTCGTCATTTTCCAACAAACTCACAAAACAGTATAATTTACTAAAAAATTATATCATTTAACAACATTTGTAAATCACTGAAATCGAATTAGAAATGAACCATTTAAGGGGGAGGCTGCCCCCTTCCAATTAGTACGCCAGTGGTGTCTAGTGGCGTATTTGGCGCTTGGTCTCGTTTGGGGGAGGCGAGATGAGCGCAAAAGCATTATATCTTTTCCCTCTTTCCTTTTTTTCTTCCTTTCTTTCTTCAGTCTTTCTTTCTTTCTATTTCTTTTTAATATACTTTTTCAAAATAGTGGGGAGGGGGAAAATCTCAGTCTCCCGAGCCCCGCCGTTCCGCGGGCCTGGACATGAAGGCCTCTATTAAAATAAGCATATTTCTCGCCTGACTGTATCTTTGGGAAATTAGTCATTTTCCAACAAACTCATAAAGTATAATTTACTAAAAATTATGTCATTTCACAACATTTGTAAATCACTGAAATCGAATTAGAAATAAACCTAGTTTTATTCTTGTTTGGGGGAGTACGCCAGTAGTGTCCAGTGGTGTATCTGGCGGTGGTCCTATTGGGGGGGGGGGGGCGAGAGGGGCGCAAAAGCATATCTTTCCCCCTTTTCTTTTCTTCTTACTCTTTATTTTCTTTCCCTTTCTCTCCTCTTTCCCATTCCCTCCCTCCCTTCTCTCTCTCTCTCTCTCTCTCTCTCACTTTTGCTGAGGGGGGAGGGGGAGGCAAGGGCCTTTCACCCCCGATTCACACCTTGTTGGCGGGAAAAATCGCAACTGATCTCCCCTACCTTTCTTCTTCCTCTATTTTTTCTCTTTCCCTTCCTCTTCCCTTCCTTCTCTCTTTTTAAAGTTTGCTGGGGGGGGGGGCAGTGGCCTTTCACGCCTACCCGAACCACATGTTGTTGGCTGGATTAATTGCATCTGACCCCCTCCCTTTCTTTTCTTCTTTCCCCTTTTTGTTCCCTTTTAGCTCTCCTCTTTCCTTTTCCCTTCCTACTCTTTTTTTTGTCCCCCCCCCTGAGGATCAACAAATTGTTTGCGAGAAATTCGTTACTGATATTCCCCTTCATTACCTTTCTTATTCCTTTCCCCCTTCCTTTGTCTCCTCTTCTCCTTTTTTTATTTCCCTTTCCTTCCTTAATTTGGGGAAGAGGTGGGGGGGGGGGGGCAACAGCCTCAGAGGCAAGGCCCTCAGTCGCCCCTCCCCGCCCAACCGATCTCTTTTGCCCCCTTTCTTTTTTTCATCCTCTTCTTTCTTTCCATTCTCTCCTCTTTCCCCCTTCCCTTCTGTTCCTTCTCTCTCTAGCTCTCTCTCTCTCTCTCTCTCTCTGTGGCAGGGGAGGGGGAGACCCCTTCGGCCCTCCCCCTGGATCCGTGCCTGGCCGTAGGTGTGTCCCCCATCCAATATGTACTGACCTGAGCAGTTTTGTAACAGCGAGCAGGCCCCGTACGCACAGAGCTGAGCAGCTTTGTAACAGCGGACTTGATTGGTTGCCTTAAAAACCAATTTACGAGCATACTGCGCATCCGTTTGGAAAAGGGCACACGTGTGCTAACAAACTAGCAGGCGTGTGCTATCGCACCTTGCACACGTCTGCTAAATAACAGGCGGTGATTGGTCAATTTAGCAGCCGTTGGTGACTTTATTCACGTGCCCCAGACGTATGGAACGCGGCACACGTCTGCTAAATTGACCAATCACCGCCTGTTATTTAGCAGGCGCGTGCAAGGTGCGATAGCACACGCCTGTTACTTTGCCAGACGGATGCGCAGAACGCTCGTAAATTGAATTTTAAGACAACCAATCAAGTCCGCTGTTACAAAGCTGCTCAGCTCAGTACGTACGGCGCCTGTTCGCTATTACAAAACTGCTCAGGTCAGTACATATTGGATGGGGGACACACCCACGGCCAGGCACGGATCCAGGGGGGCCGAAGGGGTCTCCCCCCTCCCCCGCCAAAAAAGAGAAAGAGCTGGAGAGAGAAGGAACAGAAGGGAAGGGGAAAGAGGAGAGAAAGGAAAGAAAGAAGAGGAAAAAAGAGAGAAGGAAGGAAAGGGAAATTTAAAAAAAGGAGAAGAGGAGTCAAAGGGAAGGGGGGAAAAGGAATAACAAAAGTAATGAAGGTTGATTATCAGTTACGATTTTCTCGCCAACAATTTTTTGATCCTCAGGGGGGGGGGGGGACAAAAAAAAAGAGAGTAGGAAGGGAAAAGGAAAGAGGAAAGCTAAAGGGAACAAAAAAGGGAAAGAAGAAAAGAAACAAGTGAAAAGAAAGGGAGGGGGTCAGATCCAATTAATCCAGTCAACAACATGTGGTTCGGCCCAGGTAGGGGATGAAAGGCCTTGGACTCCCCCCAGCAAACTTTAAAAAAGAGAAGGAAGGGAAGGGGAAGGGAAAGAGATAAGAAAGGGAAATACAAACAAAGAGGAAGAAGAAAGGTAGGGGAGATCAGTTGCGATTTTTCCCGCCATCAAAGTGTGGATCGGGGCCGCGAAAGGCCCTAATTGTCTCTCTCTCTCCCCCCCCCCCCCTCAGCAAGAGAGAGAGAGAGAGAGAGAGAGAGAAAGCAAGAAGGGAGGGAGGGAATGGGAAAGAGGAGAAAAAGGGAAAGAAAATAAAGAGTAAGAGGAAAAGAAAAGGGGGGAAAAGATATGGTTTCGCGCTCATCTCGCCTCCCCAAAACGAGACCAAGCGCCAGATACGCCACTAGACACCACTGGCGTACTAATTCGAAGGGGGCAGCCTCCCCCTTAAGTGGTTCATTTCTAATTCGATTTTGATTTGATTTACAAATGTTGTAAAATGACATAAGTTTTTGTAAATTATACTGTTTTATGAGTTTGTTGGAAAATGACGAATTCCGAAAGTTAAAGTCAGGCAAGAAATATGCTTATTTTGAGGTCTGCACGCCAAGGCTCGCGGAACATAAATTGGTGTGGAGTCTAGGGGCGGACCCCCCGGAAGCTCAGGGGCAATGGGCATTCATTACGTTCAGATGAGCATATTTTGATACCTTATTAATGACACGAGTAGGTCACTAATTGTCGTGGGGTCCAGGGGCTGAGCCCTAGGAAACTCAGGGGCTATCGGGGCATTCACTACGTTCAGATGAGCATATTTTGATACCCCCGGAAACTCAGGGATTTTAAGGCATTTTATAACGGTCAGATAAGCATTCAGGGGCACGCCTTAGGGCCCTTGGTGGGGTCAAGAGGGTGAAGCCTCAGAAATTTCATTTAATTACGGTCAGTTGATCATATTTTGAGACTTCATTATTTTGGGACAATGGCAGGTCACAATTTATTTTTCTTACTTTCTCCCTATTTCTCTTGAATATACTTTTTCCAAATATTGGGGGGACCCATGCCCCCGAGCCCCGCTGTGCCGCGAACCTTGGCATGTAGACATCTAAAAAGGAATACTACTCGCCTGACTGTAACTTTGGGAATTCGTCATTTTCCAACAAACTCATAAAACAGTATAATTTACTAAAAGTTATGTCATTTCACAACATTTGTAAATCACCGAAATCGAATTAGAAATAAATCTCGTTTTATTCTTATTTGGGGGAGTACGCCAGTAGTGTCCAGTGGCGTATATGGCGCTTGGTCTCGCTTGGGGGGGGGGGGGCGCAAAAGCATATGTTTCCCCCTTTTCTTTTCTTCTTCCTCTTCATTTTTTTTCACTTTCTCTCCACTTTCCCTTCCCCTACCTTCCTTCTCTCTCTCTCTCTCTCTCTCTCTTTCTCTCTTTTTTTGCTGAGGGGGGAGAGGAGGCAAGGGCCTTTCAGCCCCGCGATCAACACGTCGTAAGCTGGATTAATTGCATGTGATCTCCCCTCCTTTTCTTTTTCTTCTTCCTCTTTTTTTTGGGGCGAAGGGGGGCTGGAGGGGAAGGCAAAGCCTTTCCTCCCTCCCCCGATCCCCTTCTTTTACCTCTTTTCTTATCTTCTTTTTCTTCTTTCTTTCCTTTCTCTCCTCTTTTCCTTTTTTTCCTTAATCTCTCCTCTTTCCCTTATTTTCCTTAATCTCTCTCTTTTTTGTCGGGGGGGGGGGGGCAAGGCCCCTGCCCCTCCCACGCATGGTAGCACACACTTTAGCAGTCATGCAGTCATGTAAAACAAACACTTGCAAACTATTATTTTGTTTTAATCTGAGAATGTATACTATTATCTATATCTGTTAAGAATAAATCATTGTCAAAATCATTCCATAAACTGGGGTAAATAGGCCACCTTTATGACCAACATCTGATCAACATATAATTTGATTGCAGGGATCTCAGGGAGAACAGCATAAATACTGATGAGGCTACCCTGGGTAAACAAACAGTATTATTATTATTATTATTTTTATTATTACACATATCTTAAACATTCAAATATTAAAAACAAACAGAGAACAGAAGTATAAAGAAGAAAAAAAAATGTACAAATGAAGATACTACCATCCACCCCCCCCCCCATCATCAGTTATTATTTCCAATCAGCGTTAAACAAACACGTAGAGTTATGTAAATATAATATTTAAGCGTAATTAATATATAAACACTATCAATTATTTCAAATATTATAGAACTCAAACAGTAAATCATATTGGGATTGCATTACCCCGTTGTTCGCTACATGACGCGAAAACCTTCAAAGTGCCCCCCCCCCCCTCTCTCCGAGCAGTAACTAGGCTTGTAGTCCGGTCAGCTCCGTTTGGTATCCTGAGGTTTTGAGAATTTCAGTGTCATGGACAAACGAAAATCTTGAAAATTTTCATTGGCTAAAATTGTATAGTTTCTGGGTGCCTGGAGATGGAAGGTCCATAAGTTCTAATAAAAGCTCCGTTCACATATGCCTTCCGGTCACAAAACCGTATCTTATTTAGCTAAAAATCTTGAAAATCTAACTTCCTTACTTATTTGGAAAATATATCTTGCAATATTGTATATATACGAAAAGCTTGAATGTGGTACCTAAAGGGTAAATCCACTTCAAAATAATTCGCTTTCAATAGACGCAGAAAAACAAGAGGAGCAGAGCACAAACAAATGAGTAAAATCGGATAACTAATAAGAAAGTTATGATTTTTTTTAAATATGAAAAACTATGGAACAAAGGAAATCACTACACAAATTGCCAATTTGGTTATCAGTTTGTGACGCCATTGCCTCACTATTTATCAATTGCTTCATATATTTTTATCCCATTAATTCCCTCTTTATCCCCAAAACTTGATGTCCTCATGCCTTTGTCCAGGTTATATGATTTGTATCGTATTGCGGGCATGACATTTCACAAGATCTTTTTATAAACTTTGAAGAATTGAAACTTTTTTCAGAATATTGTATATTCATAATTATTGACTTTTGTATAAATAAATTTTCAGAATTGACATTTTCATGATTTAACTGAAAACAATTACTCTATATTAGATTATTAGTGCATCCACACAAAAACATATTATTATCAATATGACTTGGATGCTGGTGTTAGGAGATTAGATTCTCAGGGGGAAAGTGAGAAATGTATATTACCAATAGAGAGAAAACAATAGAGGATGGCGAGGCAATGACGTCAGGCGCGGTCCTCCCCCCCCCCCCCCCGCAAAGGGAGAGAGAGAGAGATATAGAGAGAATGAAAAGAAGGGAAAGTGGAGAGAAAGGGAAAGAAAGAAGAGGAAGAAGAAAAGAAAAGGGGGGAAGGAAGAGATCGGGGCCGAAAGGGCCTTGCCTCCCAGGCTGTTTCCCCTCCCCCCCCCAAAAAAAAAAAAGAGAGAGAGAGAGAAGGAAGGAAAAGGGAAAGAGGAGAGCTAAAAGGGAACAAAAAAGAGGAAGAAGAAAAGAAAAGGGTGAAAAGAAGGGAAGATCAGTTGCTGTTAATCCCGCCAACAGCGTGCGGAGCGGGATGGGGGCCGAAAGGCCCTTGTCCCCCCCCCACCCGGTCAACCTATAAGATAGAAAAGGAAGGGAAGGGAAAAGTAAAGAGGAGAGAAAGGGAAAGACAAAAAAGAGAAAGAAGAAAGGTAGGGGAGATCAGTTGCGATTTTTAAAGAGAAATAGAAAGAAAGGGAGCAAGAAAGAAAAAATGGTTAACTGCCAGTGGCACAAAATAATGAGGTATCAAAATATGCTCATCTGACCGTGATTAAATGCTCCCCTCCCCCCTCCCCCAATAATAAGAGAGAAGGAAGGAAGGAAAGGGAAATAAAAAAAAAAGGAGAAGAGGAGTCAAAGGGAAGGGGGGGGGGGAAGGAATAAGAAAAGTAATGAAGGAGGATATCAGTTACGATTTTCTCGCCAACAATATTTGTTGATCCTCGGGGGGGGGGGGGAGAGTAGGAAGGGAAAAGGAAAGGGAAGGGCTAAAGGGAACAAAAAAGGGAAAGAAGAAAAGAAACAGGCGAAAAGAAATGGAGGGGGTCAGATGCAATTAATCCAGCCAACAACATGTGGTTCGGGTAGGGGGTGAAAGGCCTTTGCCTCCCCAGCAAACTTTAAAAAGAGAGAAGGAAGGGAAGTGAAAGAGATGAGAAAGGGAAAGAAAAAAAAAGAGGAAGAAGAAAGGTAGGGGAGATCAGTTGCGATTTTTCCCGCCATCAAGGTGTGGATCGGGGGCGAAAGGCCCTTGTCTCCCCCTCCCCCCTCAGCAAAAGAGAGAGAGAGAGAGAGAGAGAAAGAAGGGAGGGAGGGAATGGGAAAGAGGAGAGAAAGGGAAAGAAAATGAAGAGTTAGGGGAAAAGAAAAGGGGGAAAAGATATGGTTTCGCGCTCATCTCGCCTCCCCCAAACGAGATCAAGCGCCAGATACGCCACTAGACACCACTGGCGTACTAATTCGAAGGGGGCAGCCTCCCCCTTAATTAAGTGGTTCATTTCTAATTCGATTTCAGTGATTTACAAATGTTGTAAAATGACATAATTTTTTAGTAAATTATACTGTTTTATGAGTTTGTTGGAAAATGACGAATTCCGAAAGTTACAGTCAGGCGAGAAAATATGCTTATTTTGAGGTCTGCACGTCAAGAGATGAGAACGGTACAGCGAATCGTCTTCTTTCTCTAATAATTTATTGAAACGTTAAAGCTTCCGAGGAGGGAGGGGGAAGCTCGCCCGTCCCTGTACCCACCCCCTATTACGTCACTGCTGGTCACCATTACGTACCAATATTTGGCTCGCATGATTTCAAATTTGGGCCCCCTCCCTAGGAAATCCTGTATCCACGCCTGAATGACGTCACAGACTCATGAGTGAGTTGCCAATTTTTCTTGTGATTTTCAAAGTTTTTCATGTCATTAAAAATTCAAAACTTTCTTATTAGTTATCCGATTTTGCAAACTTTTAGTTTGATTGGTTTGTTATTAATTTTTGAAGTGGACTTGCCCTTTAAGTCCATACAACCCCCTCTCTGTCGATTCCTTCCTTTGCTGTGGGTTAGGGGCATGATACACCAGCCCCTAGATGGCAACGCTGTAACATCCCACCGCCCCCCCCCCCCCGTGAAACACACACAGGCAACGCCATCTATGAACATGGCCCCGAATATTTGTAGAAAACATTTATTGAAAACGTACATTTTTGAACAAATAAAGAAAAAAGGCGTGCCTCAATAATGTACGCGACCCATTATCCTGCCCCTGCCCCCCCCCTCCACCAAAATAATAATTACGACCACGCTGCGCCATTCGGTCCACCCTCCCCGCAGTATTCCCTTGGTACGAGTAAACAGCGGGGGCTAGGGTACGTCGCCGCCCCCAGAAAAAAAAAATCACAAAGAAAATGCAATAAATTATCAATAATTCATTGCATTTGGCCCCGACCCCTAACATAACAAAATTCTCTATGTGGGCATGCCTTGAACCATAATGCGTGGTCCTACAGAGTTCCTATTTAACTAACATCTACGTTATTATAAGAACAGTTTCATTATCAAATCGAATAAACACTTACATACAGATTGAATGTTATATATGTTTTGTTCTTATACACATCATATTCATACCTAATATGGTGATCAGGGGCGTCGCTAGACCTTTTTCAGTGGGAGGGGGGGGGGGGGGGGGTGGGGGGTGTAGAGGCCGACGATTACCGACAAAACTAGCCACCAATTACCGACAAAATTAAATTTCCAATATCTACAAATTTAACCCTATAAACCCGGGGCCGAAGGCTAAATTGTTTTTCATATGGACTATCTATAGTACTTGCGTATGTGCAAATGGTCAATTTCCACGACGACACAAATATACGAATTATTTCGTCAACTTAGTCAGCATTCATAGATAGATAGATAGATAAATGGTTTATTCAAATCAAATCAAACATGTAAACAATAAATGTTCATTAATTCCATGCTTCGTAGCTAAAAACTAAATTGCGCAATGGATTACAGAATTAATTATTACAAGGTAAAATTGCACTTACTATAGCTATATATTTTATATATATATATATTTTTTTTTTAAATAATTCCATAATTCCATATATTCCATATATATATAGCTATATATTTTAAGGCAGACACGGAGCTAGGATCTTATTTTAGGAAGGGGTGGTGAGTGAGCAAGCGAATCACTCAAAGAGCGCGGGGGTGTGGGTGATAGGCCTCCCGCGCGAAGCGCGGAAGCTTAGACGTTTCCTTACATTATTAGGAAAAGAAGACGATTTGTTGTACCGTTCTCGACTGTTAATCCTTGTCTGATTCAGTTTCTCCCCCTCCCGCGCAAAGCGCGGAAGCTTTGACGTTTCATTAAATAATGAGAAAAAGCAGACGATTCGGTGGACTGTTCTCGACTCTTAATCCTTATCTGAATTCAGTTCTTCTCCTCCCGCGCGAAGCTCTGAAGATTTGGCGTTTCATTAAATTATTAGAGAAAGTAGACGATTAGTTAATGAACCGTGCCCGACTCTTAATCCTTGTCTGAATTCGGTTTCCTTCCGCGCGAAGCGCGGAAGCTTTGACGTTTCATTAAGTTATGAGAAAAAGCTGACGATTCGGTGTACTGTTCTCGACTCTTAATCTTTATCTGAATGAAGTTTTCCCCTTCCGCGCGAAGGGCGGATTTTTTGGCGTTCCATCACAATATAGAGAAAAGAAGATGATTCGTCGTACCGTTTTTGACTCTTATTAAGCCCTATTCATCTGAATTCAGTTTCCCCCTCTCGCGCGAAGCGCGGAAGCTTTGACGTTTCCTTAAATTATTAGAGAAAGAAGACGATTCGTTGTACCGTTCTCGACTCGTCTAAATGAAGTTTTCCCCTTCCGCGCGAAGGGCGGAATTTTTGGCGTTTCATCACAATATAGAGAAAGGAAGACGGTACGATTCGTCGTACCGTTGTTGACTCTTAAACCTTGTTTGAATTCAGTTTCCTCGAAAATTTCAAACCTCTGATTTCTTTAGCTGATATTATAGGAAAGTGAAACTTCGAGAAAATACAAGTATAGTAGTTGTAGTCACTCTCGAAGTCGTCACAGCGGATAAAAAGTCACAGTTCGTAGGGAAAAAAACTTGTCGGCCGACCGAAAATATACATCTCACCGACTTCAAACTTCTGCATTGATATAGTACACGAGGATCGAGCAAGAATACCGACACAGCTGACCCGACACAGCAACATTTACCCGTGTCTCTCTTGCTCCCTTGACGAGACGACTCCACCCAACAACCCCCTTCTCTCTCTTACTCCCACTCCTCCTCTCTCAGGCTCTTACCTCCCCTCTTTCTCCTCTCTTTCATCCCCCGTTTCTTTTCTTTTTTCTTCTTTTTTCTTCTTTTTTCTTCTTTTTTCCTTTTCTTTCTTTTCTTTTCTTTCCTCTCCTCCCTCTTTTTGGCGTTTTCTCTTTTTTTCTTCTCTTTGATTTCCTTTCTTTTCCTTTCTTTCCTTTCAGTTGGAGGGGGGGTGTCGCACCCCCACCCCCTCCCCTCTTGGAGACGCCCCTGATGGTGATTCGTTATACCCTAACTCTAAATTAGACCTTCATTGTACCTAGGCAATCTCATCTAAACGCGCTAATCTATTATCCTCTCAGATTTATAAATAGTAAGAACATAGAAATATGTTGTATTCCTCCAGCACACAACACATACATAATCTCAGGTGTAAATATCGTTTAAGGAAAAAGAGCTTATCAATCAATACTGCAATCTGCATGTGATTCACCTATAAATATTGCACTATTACTATGCTTCGACTACTCATATGACATATAACATAGAAATATAAAGGAATAATCATAAACTATACAAGACAAGAAATATAGACTAAAGAATATTGATTGTCTCTAAGAAATGTGATAACTTCCACTTATGCAATATAGAGCAATACATGTTGTATTATAAGCCAATCAACATCCAAACATCAACCCTTAAATACAATTAGGCCTATGGGATAATTATGAGCAGATTTATTCGATTGATAACTACCAACAAATAATGGTCAGACAATCCCTTGTGCCAAGCAAATGCAAACTCTTCACATTGTTTCCAACTTCTAATCTGAGCTCTTAAGCAAACATGCCTCCTATCACTAATCCCCCTGTCCTTGCCCAATGGAGAGTGTTGCTCAACAACACAACATGGACGAGAATATTGGGGAAGAAAGGGAGAGAAAGAGAGAGAGTGTGTGTGTGTGTTCCCTATACCACGAGTGAGGTTGACCTCTGTGCAGAGTGACCCAAGAGAGATAAGGGAGAGATGGAAGAGGGGGAGAGATATACTCTGTTGTTCCAACACTATTTATCACACTGGCTCATACACATTATCACAATGGCACTGTTGCATAGTATATCACCTAATTTGCAATTAGAGTAGGTTCTGAATGATAGATTGTAAATCTGGAAACTACCATTCATGATATTAGACTTACCTTTTTCTTTATCAACCCTAGACTATAGCTTTATAGTATTTACAAACTCCAATACTAGGTGGAGGATAAACGTTCATATAGCAGTTCGGTACCTCGTTTATAATTTGGCATAATATTCTTTGCATCAGAAAGTTCCTACCTCAATGGAAGTACAATGTATACTTCTTTTCTGACATAGAAATCAAAGTCAATACTTTTAAGAACGGTAAGAGTACCACGTGCGTCGATCACCATGTGCCCGGCACATTTTTGTTTGTCTGCGCTGCATGCACTCACCGTACACACACATTAAACTCCATATTAAACAAGGTATCTGATTGGTAGATCAATTCCAGACGCATGTGCAGTAAACAGCATCCGTCTGGAAAAAGGCACACGTGTGCTAATAAAGTAACAGGCGTGTGCTATCGCACCTTGCATGCGCCTGCTAAATAACAGGCGGTGATTGGTCAATTTAGCAGACGTGTGCCGAGTTCCATACGTCTGGGGCACGTGAATAAAGTCACCAACGGCTTTCCATAGCTACCAGGCTGGCAATACATTAGAGCTCGCCCAACCTAGCAACAACCAACGTACGCAACTCACACCCCGCCCACCAAAACACAACCACTCCCAACGGTGAATGGAGCCACCCGCATCCAGGCACCCCGACAAAGACCCACGCACCCAACCCGAACCCACTGCGAAACTGGTCCATTATGTTGCACATTTTAAAAAACCGGCTTTATGGTACTAATTATGCGTAAAAACAGAGCAGAGGCAAGATTGAACGGTTGGTCAATTGGCAGGTGTTAGAGTTACAAGGAAAATATAAATATATAACTGGCCACTGGCGTACCTATGGGGGGGGCAGGGGGGGCAGAGTGCCACCCCTGACGGGCTCCAGGGGAAAAAAAGAAAAAGGGGAAAGAAAAGAAAAGAAAGGAAAAGAAAGAAGAAAAAAAAGGAAAAGGGAAGAAAAAAGGAAAGAAAGAGAAAAAAGGAAAAAAAGGAAAGAAAAAAGGAAGAAGAAGAGAAAAGGAAGAAAAAGGGAAAAGAAAAGGAAAGGAATAAAAATGGGGAAATTTATTTTTAAAAAAGACCATAGCCGTACGCACCAAGGGGGGGGGGGGGGCAGTTGACCCCAGATATTTTGAAAACGTACAGTTTTTTTCCTGAAAGTGTAGTGTACGCCTTTAATTACCAAATCCTTCAATTCTACTTTTGAAAATGCAAAAGTACCCTCATGACCAGTTCGGTCGCTCGAACTCCCTTCACTCCTTTTGCTTTTGAGATTCTTCGAAAACTTTTAACGCATCTTTCCCCCTCCCCCACCAGAAAATTATTCCGCATACGGCCCTGAAAAATTAAAACAAATGAAAATAGGAAAATATAAGTGATATAACAAATTCGAAACTCTTCGCTGGCGCGAACTGCTTGCTAGCCTATTTTGTATTAAATGTTTTCACTTGCTCGTCCCCCTGAAAAAAGAAAAGGATTAGTATTGCCTAGAATAAAATTGTGCCTGCCCCGACGGGCCCCAACCTGCAACCATGGCAACAATAACACACAATATATGTACCAAATGTTACTAAAAGAGACTAATTCATTTTTCTCGCTCGCTACACTCGCTCGCGAATAAAATGAATAGACATTGCTTTGGAAACAATTGTGCCCACCCTTGACCTGCAACAATATCATTAAAAGTGGGAGAGTTTTTTCGCCCTCTCGCCAAAAAGGAATTGAATCGCGTTAAACGCGATTGCGTCCATCCTGACCTGCACCAATAAAAACAAGTTTATTTATTAATTTTTATTAAAAGAGAATTTATTTTTTTTGCTTGCTCGCTATGCTCGCTCGCCAAAATGGAATTGACACCGCTAACGTTCCCGCCCCAACCTGCAACAACCAGTTAATAATTATGTACCAAACGTTATTCAAAGAAGTTTTGGTGTACTCGTGCTCGCCAAAACGGAATTAACATCACCTTAGACATGATTGTGTAAGCCCTGCCCTGCAACAAAAAAATCTGAAATTTATGAACCAATTATCATTACAAAAATTTTGCTCGCTCGCTACGCTCGCTCGCCAAAATAGAAATAACACCGCTTTTAATAATCACGTCCCTGACATGGAACAATGAACCCAAGTTTATATATACCATATTTTCCCTATAAAAGAGAAGTGATTTTTTTTGCTCGCTCGCTACGCTCGCTCGCCAAAATAGAAATAACACCGCTTTTAATAATCACGTCCCTGACATGGAACAATGAACCCAAGTTTATATATACCATATTTTCCCTATAAAAGAGAAGTGATTTTTTTTGCTCGCTCGCTACGCTCGCTCGCCAAAATAGAAATAACACCGCTTTTAATAATCACGTCCCTGACATGGAACAATGAACCCAAGTTTTATGTACCATATTTTCCATATAAAAGAGAAGTGATTTTTTTTTCTCGCTCGCTACGCTCGCTAGCTCGTGGAATTATGTGCCCACCTCTAACCTGCTACAATATCATTAAAAAGAGAAATGTAGGGGGTTGCCTGCCCGCCAAAATGGGATTGACATTGCCTTAAACACGATTGTGCCCGCCCCCTACCTGCAACAATGAAACAAATTTTATATAGCAATTCATTGAGAGAAATTTAGATGTATTTTCGCTCGCTAGCTAAAATGGGTATAAAATCACCCTAAACACAATATTGTTCCCGCGCCCTGCATGGGACAATTGAACCAAGTTAAGTGGCAATTCTTAAAAAAGAAGTGATTTTTTTTCTTGCTCGCTACACTCGTTTGCAAAAAAAATAAATTAACGTCGCTAACAAGTGAATGTTCCCAC
Organism: Strongylocentrotus purpuratus; assembly: GCF_000002235.5. Taxonomy (NCBI): domain Eukaryota; kingdom Metazoa; phylum Echinodermata; class Echinoidea; order Camarodonta; family Strongylocentrotidae; genus Strongylocentrotus; species Strongylocentrotus purpuratus. The sequence continues at coordinate 14,021,431 of NW_022145605.1, read as the reverse complement.
CCCAACTTGCAACAAAACCAGTTTATATACCAAACGTTACTTAAAGATTTTGTTTTGCTCGCTCGCTCGCCAGAAGTGAAAATTAGCATCGCCTTTTTTGTTTGTTTCGGTCGCTTGCCCCCCCTGACGGAGTATCCCAGGTACGCCACTGTAACTGGCTAACTGGCTGGCAAGAGACTTTCAAAAGGGTCATCGCTTGACATTAGCATTGAACATATGAATGACATTCGGTACAAAGGATTGTCTGTAACGACAGCGGTTGCTCCTCGGTACGCGTAGGCGAATACCTGAGCGATTGAATCCAAAGAAATGATGTAATGGATGTGATGGGTCATTCATTATTGTGTGAACTTTAAGTAACATACGTTTTTCATACACAGTACTGATAGGGGGGAGATCTGAATAAATTAACCGCTGGGCAATTTTCCTGGGTCTATCTAACTTTCTCCGATTTTGTTTTGAAAGATTACCAAAAGTGCACAAAAAAATTGAATGTCAGGATACTCGTGAGGACTTGTGAGGACTTGTGAGGACATCTGCTACATCCAGTTAAAAGTCATGTTCCTGTGATCTATACCGCCAATCTATACATCATTGCATTTGTTTCAACAGTCCCTTTGGTTTAAACCGGGACAGCTGGTATATGTCCCTCCATGTCGTACGGCACACTGTAACCTTGCCTGGACAGCAACCTCCAGCTAAAGACACAATTCTGTGAGCTCTCTAAACCCTTCTTTGTTTTGCCAGTCCGTTTAGAATCAGAACAGCACATCCCTATTACGAAGGAGGTTAAGGTTCCCATGTGTTGTCTGTCGTATCAGGATCGTGTGGACTGCTACCTTCAGTAGTCATCATTATGTCGTTGTCTGTCATATCCGAACCTTCATTTTGTTTCACCAGTCCGTTTGGAAAACGGACCGACAGGTACGGTGCACCTTTAATGTCTTGACTGCTTTCTTCAGTAAAGTCGGCATTCTGTAATCTCCGAACCGCCATTAATTTGTTATTACGTGAGTCTGTTGAGAAATTAAGGCAAAGTATGTACTTAGAAGAAGTCCAACTATTTTATTTTGTATAAAAAATAGGAAAGGGAGTTCTAGGCTCACAGCAGAATACATTTTCACGCATTTGTACTTATGACCTTTCCTTCATAAACTTAATCAAAAAACTGTTACCCAGCATGCATACATGTATAAGCAGGCGCGTACGCAGGATTTTTTCAAGGGGGGGGGGGGGGGGGTAAGAGGACACTTTTTTTCTTTTTTTTTGGTTTTGAAATTTGACAATTTGACAATTTGCTCCGTTGGGGGGGGGGGGTTTGGTTTTTTTTTAGGGGGGTTTATACACATAAAAATACCAAAGGGGGGGGGGGTTTAACCCTCCCCCCCCCAAACACCCCCCTGCGTACACGCCTGTGTATTAGCAATGATGATTACGGTTAGTGGCGTTTTTTTTTTCTTCTTCAATATTATGTGGTATAATCAGACTTACATTATTTCGGAAATAAACGGCTTATTGTTGGCTTCATATTGTGTGAATATCCGACTGCAAAATATATTCACCTAGATTTCTTCTAATCCGTTTTCCTTTCACAAAATGGCTTAGATTCCTTCTACTTCAGCCAATTGTCGCCTTGTCTGGACCACGGTGACGAACATGGTAGAGGGCTGTTATTCCTGCGTCTCGGTGGAGATGTTAATCAACGCAGCCCTGGTGGTACACTTTGTCGGCTTCTCTTGTTCATCCTTTATCTTTTTCTTGGAGGTTTTGATTTTGTGGCTCGCCGGATTCTGATGAAGAGAGAGGAAAGAAGTACCATAAATATATGTTGTTGTTGCTGTTGTTATTTTAAATGAGCATGCAGTGTAAATCGTCATCCTCATACAAGACTTTCCTCAATAATTTCAAAGTTTAATTATGATGCGTTAAAGTATGAAATATCACACTGCATAATATTTACCAAGTGTTCTGAAAATGCGTTTCCCTTTCACAAGATGGCAGTAGTTCTTCCTACCATCTTCGGGTCATCCTTGCCTTGCCTGCATGGATCAATACTTTGAAGGAAGATCACTGTGCGTCTTTGCGGTGATCATCAACGCAATTCTGGTGCACTGCCTCTGCCTCTCCTGTTCCTTCTTTCTCTTATTCTTGGAAGTTTTGGTTTTGCGGCTCCAGGATTCTGATGAAGAGATATGAATGAAATGTTATGTTGTTGATGTTGCTGTTGTTGTCGTCTTCGTTTTAAATGAGCATGAAGTGAATATAACTCGTCATTCTTATGTTAAGCTTTCCTAAATAATTTCTAATATTTTATGTGTAAACGTATGAAATATCCAACGCCAAAATATTTACCTAGTGCTCTGAAAATGCGTTTCCTTTTGAAATGATTTTGCATTGGTTCTTCCTGGGGTTCTTGCTACTCCCTTCAACCCATCCTTGCTTGCCATGGTCAGTACTTTGACGGAAGACCACTGTGCGTCTTTGCAGTGATTATCAACGCAGCTCTGGCGCACTTCATCTGCCTCTCCTCTTCCTTCTTTCTCTTATTCTTGGAAGTTTTGATTTTGTGACTCCCGGATTCTGATGAGGAGATATGAATGAAATTATATGTTGTTGAAAGTTGATGTTGCTGTTGTTGTCGTTGTCGTCTTCGTTTTGAATGAGCATGTAGTGAATCTAACTCGTCATTCTTATGTTAAGCTTTCCTCACTAATTTATAATATTTGTGTGTAAAAGTATGAAATATCCACACCAAAATATTTACCTAGTGCTCTGAAAATGAGTTTCCTTTTGAAATGATTTTGCATTGGTTCTTCCTAGGGTTCTTGCTTTTCCATTCAGCCCACATTGCCTTGCCATGGTCAGTACTTTGACGGAAGACCACTGTGCGTCTTTGCAGTAATCATCAACGCAGTTCTGGCGCACTTCATCTGGCTCTCCTGTTCCTTCTTTCTCTTATTCTTGGAAGTTTTGGTTTTGTGGCTCCAGGATTCTGATGAAGAGATATGAATGAAATTATGTGTTGTTGATGTTGCTGTTGTTGTCGTCATCGTTTTGAATGAGCATGTAGTGAATATAACTCGTCATTCTTATGTTAAGCTTTCCTCACTAATTTCCAATACTTATGTGTTAAAGTATGAAATATTAAATGAAAACATATTTACCTAGTGCTCTGAAAATGCGTTTCCTTTTCAAACTATGACCGTGCATTTGTTCTTTCTGGAATTCTTGCCAATCCCTTCAGCCCATCCTTGTCATGCCATGCTCAGTACTTTGAAGGAAGATCACTGTGCGTCTTGACTTAGATTATCAATGCGGTCCTGAGGCACTTCATCTGCGCTGCCTCTCCCGGATCCTCTTCCTTCTCTCTCTTAATCTTGGAAGTTATGATTTTGTGGCTCGCCGGATTCTGATGAAGAGATATGAATGAAATTCCAGAATTTCTGTATTTCGTGTTTGTTTAATGAGCATGCAGTTTTTAAACGTCATCCTAATGCTATATAGGCATTTATGTCATACATTCATTTTTTCCCCACTACAATTAGTACAATTATTTCCTTTAAACAAAAAACCCAAGATTTTCTGCTTCAGCAGCGAACCAACCTTTGTTTTCGTCTCGTTGTCGGCAGGCATCGAGATCAGCCAGCATGTAGGTGACTAGGAGATCGGCTTCGATTTCCTCGGCGACGTCCGTCATGATGTCCGTGAGCCATGATTCGATCTGGTCATCGGTAGTCGTATTAGCGATGGAGGTAGACCCATTCGTTGTTCTGACTCCCTTCTTCCCTCTCTTCCTATTCCTCCTTCCTCTCGCCCTCCTTCCACGTGGCTATAATTGAATGGAATGATACTACAGTCAAACCTGTGTTAGTGGCCACCTCTCAACAACAATCTCTATATATTGGACAATCATTTGGTCTTCCTCGAGAGAGAAATGCGTATTGTAGAACCTATTTCTTTTCTAGTAAGGTCCCCTGACTACAGTAGCCACGTTTCATGTTTCCATTTGGTGGCCTTAACAGACAGGTCTTTTGATAGTTCCGTTAACCTTGTTTTTTTTACCAAAGCTAACCCGTAAATATTTTTACATTAGTTGATTTAGCCAGGTTTTCTCGTTATAAAGATCCATACAATTTGTTTGTGAATGATTTGCCCTTAACCAATTAGTTAATCGTACACCTAGATTGTAATTAATTCAACTGCCTTTTTAATGACCGACTTGCAATTTGCTACTTTTATAATATCTTTTATAAATCTAGGATTGAAAGATAATATCTGATTCCTCTAGCGTATACTATCACAAGAAGAATATCCATTCAGATATAAATAATTTCTTTCTTTTTTTTAGATTCCTATGAGAGATGATACCTTAGGGAGAGGAATTTTTCCTCTCTTCACCGAGACATCTCCTCCCTCTTCTTCAGGATTAACTTCCCCCTCCTCCTCCTTCTCCTCCTCCCCGTCCTCCATCTCCTCCTTCTCCATCCCCTTCTCTTCCTCCTCCTGTGGCTGCTGCTGGCTCATCATGTGCTGGTCGATCGCCATGATAAAAGCCGTGTTCAGGTCGTAAAGGCGTCGCAGAACCAGTCGTGCAGCTTCCTGATATTACGAAATTCAAGATCGAAAAGACTTTTGAAAAATCAACCTAAGACAATTTAAATAAGTTAAACGTTGTCCAACATCTATTACAACATCAAACTGTTTGACTTCAGTTCTTCCTCTTCCACATCTTCTTCCTTTGCCTTCTCAGAAATACTCCAAAAGAATTTTGAACTTAATGAACTTCAGTTCTTTCCATAACTGCTTGTCTTCCAAGACTTCTTTCTTTGGAATATAACCACAGAGTACATTTCGGAAATATTCCGGGAAAAAAAATCTATCATTATGATCATGACTTTAGTTCGTCTGTTCATATTGAGCTATATGAAGTTCAGTTCTTTGCGGATCTTATTCTCTTCAAGGAAAGAATCAACAGCAGTCCTTTTAAGGACTTAATTACTCACATGGAGTTACCGTAAACATCCTAAATAATGATGATTTACCCTCTTTGCACTTGTCTTTAGAGATGTATCCGGAGTGGAGACTCCCCTCTCCCCAACTCCGGAACTCCTGGAAGTGTCTCCATGTTCACTGTCATCTACGATACTGGTAGGAATGCTCGAGGACGTCGGTGAAGATTCAGCATCGATGTGTGCACTGTCCGAGGTCTTTGGTCTTACATGGGGGTTGGTTGGTACCTGTGATGTGGTATTCATACCCCAGGTCAGTGGGAACCCAGCTGGGCGTGGTCGCGTCAGTCTGGTGCCGTCTGCTTTTGCCCACTATATGGAGGAAAGTATTTGGGGGGGAAACCGATGTCGGAGAGGATAATACCTGAGGTTATATTTCACTTTTGTGGAGTATTGATCACTACTATTATAAATGGTCTCACTATAACATGCATTTATAACATTCACCTCCATTCTCACTTTATCATTTTTGGCCGATGTAATTCTACATAAATTATTTCTCATTCTGAATTTCTTAGTTTGATTGGTGTTAATCTTATCACATTGTATTGTTTCAATTATGTAATAACGGATTTACGGATTTAAATCCACTTTAGAATCACTATGTATCAATAATATCGAAACGTGAATATAGAATCGGGAAAAAGGTAGTATTAAACATGTGAACATGAGAGACAAGAAAAACTAAAGTTTAATATCATGACTTTAGTGAAAATATAATTGACAGTGGTGCTACATGGTCTCGATAGAAGAAGAAGCACGTACCTTCTTCATGTAGTATGAATCGTTTCATCCATCTGGACAATAATCGTGACTTGGAGGGTGTGGCCCCCCTGCCCTCTCCCACTGGTAAAACAGACAATATCAGATGTGATCAGATGGTATAGTGTAAATCGTTTAATAAATACGATACAACACGCTATTCCACTCCATTTCCCGTTTTTCCTGTTTATACCATCATTCTATCGATGCTCCAATCTCGCAGAAAAATATTTGAATTGGACTAATTGATACCAGAGCCGTAATCTTGAATGTATTTGATGTTGGTATTTTCACGATGCTTTCATCAACTGTATTATCGTTCTAACTATTATTATTCGTAGTAGTATCATCATCACCTTATTTTCATTAAAAGTAATATCATTATATTCCACATACTAAGAATCTTGCTCTATGATTGGTCATAAGTAAATCACCTGATGAAAATTAGATCGCCCATCATTGATGGGAGAAGAAAATTTCGTTGCACTGTGTGCAACGCACTTTAACTGAAGAAGTGAAATGTTTCCGATGTGGAATATAAAGCAAATAAATCATCTTTTGCTTTCAGGCGATGGCAAACTATCACTTCCTCGGCTACCTGAATGTATACGCTATCTTTCCTCAGCTTCGCTTCGGAGAGATAGCTACATCCAGATCGCCTCAGAAGTGATAGTTTGTCCCATCACCTTCACCAACGGTAATTATTTGCTTATTATTTCATTATTCTTATTATACATCATCTTTTTCTTCATCATTGTAATGTTGAGCCTGATGAGGATGGTGAGGAATAAAGAACTTATTAATTATGCCGCCTGGAAGCATTAATTACATTTTAATTCTAATGATGAATGTAAATATATTTCAGATAAGAAGAAACAAAAAAGAATCGAGGAGAAAATGTTAGATCACATGGATCTATGATGATCAATGACATTCACAAAAATGAAGAGCTCACAAGGAGGAGACATAGTTTTTCCCCTTCGTGACATTCATGAAAGGTCTATAATAATTGATTGTAATTTAGATATTTCATTTTGAGTTCTTGAGCTTCAATAATCAGTATTTCATTTTCATTTTCTCAAGTCTGTCTCGAGAGTGCGATTGTTTGTACAGAGGTAATGCTCGGTCGTATTAACATTACCAAGAATATAACAAAGGCCATCATTTTTTTTTAAGGGTACATTTTTATATTTTCACTCATAATTATGGAGGATTGTAGTAACAAAATTAACACAGAAGGCCAAACTTTATTTGTCTATAGGTTCAAAAAGAAAAGATGAATTATCAGAGCTGTTCAGAGGAAACGACAAATCCAGAATTGTAAATAACATGAGGTGTTAAATGATTGAAAACCACCAACTTCTTAAATCAGCCGGGATGTATTCTTAAAGCGCCAATATGTTGGGGTTTTTTTAAGGGTGGAAGGGGGTGGCTAATTTTCTTCATTCTACATTCACTGCGTCATACCCGTCAGGAAATACCAAAATTCTCAATGATCAAGCTCATTGACATGATTTAGACTAAGTTACCTTTTTATGATAGTATTGGCCCTTCTTCCCAACACCACGTCCTCTGGAAGATGTGCTGCCATCCTCCAATGGATTTTTACAAGGTTTAACTTGAAGACATCCCATTTTCTAAAGAAATTTATCCACAAATTCAATCAACAGAGAAAATCTCACGATAGTGATATTTTTGTGAAGATCTAAGATCACTATAAATCGCCGCTAAACAAAACAACTACACATAGCAACTATGTGCGCGTGATCTATGACGTAACATGATTGCGCGCAAATCGCAGGGCGTGAACGCACTTTAAACCCCTAACAAGTCATGAGCAAACTGATAAGGAGGCGCGATAGCTCAGTCGGTAGAGCAGTGGTCTCGTAACCAAGTCGATGCGCTAGTGCCCTTTGGTAAGGCATTAATTCTCATTAGTAGCAAATCTTTGAACCAGGCACGCCGGAAGCAGTTTGGGATTGGGGGGGGGGGGGGCAAACATTCCAGGGGGCTCAAGAACATCAAGCACAATATATGCAGATAAAAGTTAGCAATAATATCGAACCATTGGCTTATTCACAAGAATCAAACTACTACATTTTACCTTTTTATAAAATGAAAGAAGACAACAAACTAAAAAGCGGTCTCAAACAGAAATAGTTTGTTTCGAAATTCATGCATTCTTTGAATGTGTTGTAAAATATACGATATGGACTACTTGAACTTAAACATATCTGGTTATGCTAGATTAATTATGATCATATATCATGCAAAATCTTAAATTTATCACTTATTTAAATATTCAAAATCTTGTAATGCTAATTACAACCATTACCCATTTTCCTGCTTGAAATGTACAGTTTCTATCATTTCTGTCGTCTCAATCATATCACATCTAAACCTTCATTTTGTAATTTTTAGAGCACAATACAGGGACTATTATAATAGGTTTCAATCATAATTATATGTGATTATGCTTCTCATGTTTTATGAAAAATAGTATTGTATATGTGTTTTTGTTTAGTTATATTCTTTATTATATACCTCATTTTAAGATTCTTTACTAATCCTGTCTTCTGATTGGTTGAAAATGCAGTCATGTTCTTAACCATGCCCGCTAATTGAAATTCATAGTCATTTTTCCCGGCTCTACCGGTTTATATCCATTTTTCATAGCACTTTTTCCATGGCTGTGAAACGTGACGTCATTTTGCTGCGATCCCCATTTTGGTTTACGTGTTACCGTATAAGTTTCTTTTGTGCGATGACCGATGCGCAATACCGTTAACGGTGTTTGAGTGCAATTCGATTTTGGTCGCTGCATTCAGGCGACGAATCTACCAATCCATGCAGCGCAGACGACCGATCGCCATTTTGTGCACTAGTCTCGATCGCAAAATACTGGGGTTTTTTGTTTCCAATTTTTTGTCAATAAAGAGGCAAAATGGAGGACACAGCTATGCCAAGATTTCAACTTATGGATGACATTCAGCTGCAAGACTTAATCGATTCTGCTGATAGCAAAAATACGAAGTATGCAGTAAAATACGGCATTTAAATATTTGAAGAGTTCTTGCGAAATGTCAACACGTACGGACCTCGGAGATGTAAACAGACTTCCGAATGCAGACCTGGACAAGATCCTTGTGAATTTGTGAATTTATAAAGTTACTGTTCATGTTCTACTGTTCTACTGGAGCACAGCTTGTTGGTGATATCATCCTGTACAAAAGTTACTGTTCGTGTAAACGTGTTTGGTATTCCCTGTTCTACTGGAGCACAGCTTGTTGGATTTCATACTGTACACAAGTTATTGTTGGTGTTAATATTCATGACTTCAAAGAGATGGAAACCTAAATGGGTGAGTCAACATTTTCCCTTTTTTCGGTATATAAAATATATATTGACTGCTTTTAATATTCGAGGCATAGTTGTTTCTATAGGGTCTCGGGAAACTCACAACCTGCTATGACCCCGCGGCGCAAGCGCCTTGGGGTCATAGCAGGTTGTGAGTTTCCCTTGACCCTATAGAAACCACTATGCCTCTCAAAGCAGTCAATATATCCTTACCATTACATTGTAAATGTAGATAGAAAATATGTATAGGATCACTGGGTCATATGAGTATACCTTCTGCAACCACTCATCTCTCTAACTCTCTCTCTCTCTCTCTCTCGCTACCTCCACCTTTCTCTTTCTTTATCCCCTAATTAATTTCTCACTCTACCTTTCACCCACATTCCTTTTTCTCTTTACCAACTATACCCCTCCCTCTTCAATTAGTACAATATACATTTTCCGTTTCTTAATTATAATTATATCAACATACTGTGTCTAAGCGAGTCATCTCTGTTTGACATTCCCGCGTGCTCATGACACAGTAAGAAAGTTCTCTCTTTAAATTATTTATGTTATGTTAAGTTGTACATAATCATCTCAAACAATACGGACTACCTACTCCCTTTAATTTCAAACAACGCAAAGCGGGACTGTACTACTTGTGGCTACTTTCACCCTCTATATAGCAAACAATACGCCTATAATTTTAATTGAGAGCTGATTTGAACCACATGTCAGTGACCATGCAGGGAGGTCTAATCCCTCCTGGTCAATCTAGTGCATACAGGCAATTGATTCTAAGAAGAAAAGAGGAAAACCCAGGACAATCAAAGTCGTTAAATCAACTGTTAATCGACAGGAAAACTTTATAATCCTGGTCCTTATTGGAATACAACTGACCAAAAACATGCAAAACCATGAAACGCTCACTTCACCTGATGAGAATGAATTGAAAGCGCTTGTAAAGTTGAATCCATGCTTCTTGTGTATTCCATCTAGCGTAATTGTGAATTGATATATTTTCTAAAATATATCAATTCATAAAAACATAATTATATATGTCATATGTGCGTGCGTGTGTATGTGTACACCATATCCGATATTAAGTCTACGTGTTGGCATACAATGACGCAAAAAATGATGAAGAAGGTAAGTTTCGTGCTTAAAATCATATAGTTTTTATTAGGTCACGAATTTGTAAACGTCTTTATCAAGAGATTATGAAACACCAGATGCTCCACCATCTCCCCTTCAGCACGGTTGGAGCTTGAGATTGAGAGGACTTGATGTTTGCCAATACGGTATTCACAGCCGACACTGCAAGAACAAACCGCACTGTAGACTCTGACACAGATTCAGATACTAGTGATTTAAACAGTGATTTTAATATCAAAAAGAAAAGCGTTGGTGATTATAGTCAGTTCTTGACTGATTGTCATCACAACAAACAACAACAACAACATCTGACTCTGATTCTGATGGATATGCCACTGAGTAGGATGATGAACTGCGTAATAAAGCGCGATAAGTATCATTGAACTATGTTTTTAGAAATTATTGTTGGCCAAGGATCCTGATTCAAGTCTTGGGTATATCCCTTTTGGCAGCCATTAATGCTAATTGTCAAAGTGAGGTAAGCACTTTTACTTTTTGAAAGTTGTCTAGTTGAATTTACCATGTCAGAAACATATTATTAGACAAAATTAGCATTGGAATTGAACAATGTTAACTGTGTTGGTGAATTTGACCACCAGTCAAAAGAGCATTGACCTTTCGACGTTTTTTTTACCATAGCGCCCTCATTTACGGTCGAAAGTATATCAAACTATACATTTTTGGAATCCTCATTACTAGCCAAGTAATTTGATAGGCATATCAACACGATTGGAATATATTTTGAGTTTTGACCCCTGTTTGACCTATGGTGACCCCCTCCCGGAAATGCCTGACATTTTTAAGAGGGGGCAGCCCAAAATTGTTCGGTATTCATCAGGGAACACAAAAACACTTTCAAACCTTTGTTCCCAGAATCTGGTCACGGGACCTACAGGCTGGTCCCCTACTATACCGACGGGGTACATAATGAGAGGCAAGGACTACTGTCACCGGTTCAGCTTTGAGGGTGTGTTTCTTTCTCAGGTAATAAGGGAGTTTACAGATAGCACATGGTACAAATGACCCCAAATATCCACAGATCTTCTACACATGGAGAAGATCCACTTTGAGCATCTTAGAATAATAACTACCAAAGTCCTTGAGGCTGTTCACACCGGCAGAGATAGCGCGGTCTAGCGCGCGCTAGACCGCTCTATCTCTGCGGTGTGGAAGGTACAACGTCGTTTCGGTCCGCCCAACAGCGAGCAACGGCGAGCCAAAACGGCGTTCCACTGGAGCACCTCTTGGGGGTGGTCCCCGAGAGATAGCACGGTCTAGCGCGCGCTAGACCGCGCTATCTGTGCCGGTGTGAACCCGAGCTACGATAGCACGCCGGAATTACTCATCGTTCTACACGCGGGGAATTTTATTGCGATCTGAATCTGAATCGGTACAGCTCTCAACTACGGGTTTGTAAAAGCGCGCGAAATCTTTGACCGCTCTGACCTCATGACGTCACGCGTCATGGCAACAGGACCTCTCAAAAAAGGGCGTGCTACGATAGACCGCGCTATCTCACTGCGGTGTGGATCCGGCGAATGCCAATGGGCGGACCGTGGGTCGCGCTACGATAGCGCGATCCACGGTCCGCCCACGGTACCCCCTTGCGGTGTGAACACGCCCCTAGATGTGCTTCATGAATACCTTTTGTTTGTCCTCTTGAAAAGAATATATACACATCGCATGCATGTATGTACCTGTACACACACGTACGTACACACTCCCGTTTGAAATAGCAAACTAGATGCGAGCATGTATAGTCTTGATCGATATTGCAGACCTTGGTGTGTGTTAAGATGGTGCACAATCTGTAAATTGGTCCACTATTAATATAATGACTAATGACATTTGAGGGGGGGGGGGTTGTTCCCTATTTTTTTATTCTGATAATTGCCCTATTTACTTTGACTTATGCTCATATTAGATGTTGTAGTCTTAACCCGATTATTATCTTGAAGAAAAAAAGTTATTAGAGACGTCACAATGACGTCGTTATAACGTCGTCCTTACGACCAAAAAATATCTTGGAAAAATAGTCTTTAAAAGAGGTCATAATGACGTCGTAATAATAATAATAATAATAGTGGCTACTTGTATATCGTCAATACGATAAAAAATATATTGGAAAAAATAGTCTTTTAAAGACGTCGTAATGACGTCGTCGATACGACAACAATTATCTTGGAATAAATAGTCTTTAAAAGAGGTCATAATGACGTCGTAATGACGTCGTCAATACGACAACAAATAGCTTGGAAAAAATAGTATTTTAAAGACGTCATAATGACGTCGTTATCACGTCGTCAATACGACAACATTACATTGGAAACAAAATAGTCTTTTAAAGACGTCATAATGACGTCGTCGATACTACAAAAATTAGCTTGGAAAAAATAGCCTTTAAAGACGTCATAATGACGTCGTTATCACGTCGTCAATACGACGACATTACATTGAAAAAAATTAGTCTTTTAAAGACGTCATAATGACGTCGTCGATACGACAAAAATTAGCTTGGAAAAAATAGTCTTTTAAAGACGTCATAATGACGTCGTTACCATGTCGTCAATACGACAACATTACATTGAAAAAATTAGTCTTTTAAATACGTCATAATGGCGTCGTTATCACGTCGTCAATTCGACAAAAATTAGCTTGGAAAAAATAGTCTTTTAAAGACGACAAAATGACGTCTTTATGACGTCGTTGATACGACAAAAATTATCTTGGAAAAAACAGTCTTTTAAAGACGTCATAATGACGTCGTAATTACGTCGTCCATACGACGTACGACGTGTTTACCACTTTACGACCAATTTATGACGTCTTTAAGACGTCAGTCTGCTATCAGGGTACTTCCACCTGCGTATCCTAGAATGTACCGTTGGTGCATAAATGAAAAATGTTACATAACTTTCATGAGCGCATAATCCAGTATTCGTCTCTGTGGGTTTTACCATTTTGGTACAAATGACCCTTTATCTGCCCATGCGCAGATTGTATCTATGAACTGGCTTATACACCCGTTTCCGGTTACAAGAGTGCGCATGCGCAGACAAGGGTGCCAAAGTTGTTTACTCGTAATTTAAGATGACGCCCATGTAAATATGACGTGAGAGCACAGCACAGGCAGCGACGCAACAATACATGCGCATCTGAAATCATAGATGACGCAATGTTTACGCGCATATTAAAATGGCTGCCTTAACCGTAAAACGGTGTATTGGGCGTGCGGCACGGAAACGGTTCAGGTTGTGGACTAGGTGACACTGCGAGTGCGTCCGTGTGTAAACCATGGTGTAATCATGAGTGGATCACGGTAAATGGGTACGTGCTATAGTGCGCGCAGGGTTGCCTGGATACGGTATGACGTAAAAATATACTCATTTTGACCAAGTGGTCAATATAACATCAAAAATGACCGGGAGTGAAATATGCCAATAATGATATTCGCAATCAACATAACGTGACGACCTGTGGACCAATCACAACATTGTACGTGTAAAATCGATCGAAAACTATCTGTTTCCATTTTTTTTTTTTTTTTTTTTTTTTTTTTTTTTTTTTTTTATGGTCAGTTTTTATTCTTTTCTCTCTTGAAACAATCATAGTACAAATTACAATCATCATATGTAACGCTCACTGCAAATGTGATGACATTATAAATCAGTATAAATTTTTGTCTTACAAACGGCTTCAAAAGAAACTTACATAGTTAGTTCCTATACATCATATTTGAAACAAAAATTCATATTTTCAAAGAAAACATATGCAATTGTATGATCCAAAAATTTTGTTTTAACAATGTAGCAACTTATACTTCTTTTATACTGTTGTTCTGAGAGAAAAGTTTTCTCTCCAATTTTTTTATTATATGGTCAGTTTTTATTCTTTTCTCTCTTGAAACAAATTATAATCATAGTACAAATTACAATAATCATATGTAACTCTCACTGCAAATGTGATGACATTATAAATCAGTATAAATTTTTGTCTTACAAACGGCTTCAAAAGAAACTTACATAGTTAGTTCCTATACATCATATTTGAAACAAAAATTCATATTTTCAAAAAAAACATATGCAGTTGTATAATCCTTTTTTTTTTTTTTTTTTTAACAATGTAGCAACTTATACTTCTTTTTATACTGTTGTCCTGAGAGAAAAGTTTTCTCTTTTTGTTAACCCTACCCTACCCGACCTCTCCCTTATCCCCACCCCCCCCCCCCCTCTTAACCGGTGGACGACTGGCTCTGGGTTCCAATTGTTTGTCTAATACTCAGGTTTTCCCATTTAGAAAAATGAATAGTGAGAGTTCCCCTCATTGCTGCCAATTTCCTTTCTTCTACTTTATCCCCTATTATACTATTCTTTATTTCATTAAAAGAGGGTGGTTTTTTAAGTTCTCTATTTCTATAAATCAGATATTTAACAAGAATTAAAACATGATTCATTAATTGATATTTTCCTTTATTTCTCTCCTCTTTCCCATACAGAATTTCCTCCAAACTACAGTTATGTATTTCAAAGTCTAAAAATCTCGTGCACATTTCCCACACTGATTGTGCAAATTCACAAGTATAGAATAAATGTTTATATGTTTCTTCATCTTTTTCGCAAAATGAGCATAAGTTAGTCGAGACAAGACCAAAACGGAAGAGGTGATGGTTTGTATATAATATATTATGTATAAGTTTGAACTGAAACTCTCTTAATCGACTGTTAAGTGTACACTGTCTTAGTCTTAAAAATATGTTTTCTATTTCCTTACAGGAAAAACCATAGTTCCTTCCAATTCTCTCAAAAACCAAAGGTTTAAAATCATCTTTCTTTATTAATTGTACATAAATTTGTTTTGATTTTAAATCAGCTATATTAGTTGTTTTCTTCCCCAAAGTGAAATCAGTTCCAGAATTATTTTTTTCTTCTCCCTTTTTAAAATTATTTTTCCAACAAACTGGTAAACAGGCATAAAAGTGCTTGATCTTTTCAATTTCATTTACTTCAACACCTAAATCGATAAAATGCCTGTCACTTTTTAGTTTACCATCGTTTTCCAGAATATGTTTTAATTTGTAAATTCCTTTGTCATACAACCTCTTATCGTATATACAACTTCCTTTATATCGAATAAGTTTATTATTAAAAATTACCACATCACCAATGTCTATACTCCTTATATGTCTCGTATTCACCCAATCTTCTAATAAATCCATATAAAATTGTGGAGCTGTCACTTTTAATAAACTTGGTATATAGTCACATGAAAATATCAAATCTCCACCCACGTGTTCAGTGACAAAGTTAAAATATTGTTTCCATTTCATGTCTTCATCTTTGTTTAGAAGTTTTTGAATCCACATAATTCGCTGCGATTTAACTTGTGCAGAAAAATTTAACATCTTTAACCCCCCTTGGTTATAGTCTAAGAACATGGTGTTTCTATTGATTTTATCTGTTTTTCCTTTCCATATGAAATCAAAAGTTAATTCATCCAGTGAATCATAAACCCATTTTGGAACAGGAGTAAGTGACGCCCGATAAAGAACTTTAGAATAAATGTGCACTTTCAATAGTTGAATCTTACCCATAAGTGTTAAATCCCTTTGCTTCCAAAAATTTAAAAGTGTTTTTATTTTACTTAAGATTTCTTTATAATTTAGATCTTCTTTCTTGTGTTCATCGAGGGAAAAGAAAATCCCTAAAACCTTAAGAAAGTCAACTATTTCGCCAAAAGCAAAATCACAATCTAAACGTTGACATGAACCTAACCTTAATATTTTAGTCTTGTCGTTGTTTATTTTCAGTCCAGAAATTTTTTCGAAATCTGCAAATAATACTTTTAACCTATTAATTGATTTTTTATTGCGAACAAAAATTGTCATATCATCCGCATAAAGTACTAGTTTAGTTTCCTTATCTCCAAAATTAATTCCGTCCACCAATTTATCTATTCGTAATTTGTGTGCCATTACTTCAATACACAAGATAAAGAGGTACGGAGAAAGAGGGTCTCCCTGTCTTACTCCCCTTTCTACTTTGAAATAACCAGTGGACCCTCCTTCATTTAATACACAACTTAGAGTGTTCATGTATAAAACTTTAACCCACTTTTGAAAGGACGGACCGAAACCAAATGACGACAGAACTTTTTGAAGAAATTGATGTGAAATTGAGTCAAAAGCTTTTTCGAAGTCTACAGCTAACAAAAAACCAGAAAAATTGTAACGGGATGTATGAAAAATAATATCATCTATAATGCGAATGGCCTCACCAATATTCCTCCCTTTCATGTAGCCCACCTGATCTCCCATAATGATCTCATTTAATACTTTCTTGATTCGCTTAGCCAGAATTTTTGTTAAGATTTTATAATCGACATTAAGAAGGGAAATGGGTCTATAATTTTTCAGTGAAAAGGGATCTTTCCCATCTTTAGCGATTAACGTAATTACAGCTTGTTTTTGAGACGATGCTAATTCTCCTAATCTATATGCTTCATTCAAGGCATCTTTAACTAAATCTCCAATATTCGGCCAAAAGGTACGATAAAATTCTGAAGAAAAACCGTCATTTCCAGGTGATTTGTTCTGTTTTAATTCTTTTAAGATTTCTAGGCATTCTTTATTACTTATAGATCCTTCACAGTATTCTCGAGATTTTTCAGTCAATTTCGGTAAACCTTGAAAGAAACTATTATAACAATTATCCGAGCACTCGTACTCTACTTTACTGTACAACATGCTGTAAAACTTCCGGATTTCTTCAGTTATCCTTTTTTCATCGCAGCAAATAGCACCATCTGAGGTTTTAATTTTTTTAATAGTACTCTTTCTTTTGTTATTTTGCATTAATTGATTGAAATAACGCGAATCCCTTTCTCCGCTTTCGTACCACGAGGCTCGTGATCGAATCCTAATTCTTTCATTTACATAGCTATAAACTTCCTTTAATTTCTTTTTTGTATTTTCCAATTTTTCTAAAGTATCTGCATTAGTGCTTTCCGTCAATTGTTGTTCTAAACATTGTATTTCTTTTTCTAAATCTGTTCTTATTGTTCTTCTTTGATCAGCCAATTTTTTTGAAAATTTTTGTGTAAAGCTCCGAATTTTCATTTTTAAAAAATCCCATAACAACCTTTTGTCTTTTATTTTAGTTTGCAGTTCGTTTTTTAATTGACAAATTTTCTTTTTTAACTCTCTAACATAATCTTCATTTTCACATAAACTATTATTGAATTTCCAATATGACCCTTTTCTTCCATTCGTTTTATTGACTGTTTGTCAAATAAACGTAAAAATATTGAATGATGATCAGGGGCAACAGATGGAATTATATCGCACTTCATAACCATTTCCTCTAGACATTCTGATATTATCCAGTAATCTAGTCTACTTTGCATAAAGGGATTGTTTTGCATATAAGTGAATTGCCTTTTTAAAGAATGCCTACATCTCCAAATATCCAAAAGCTGCAAATCTTCCATGAATTTTTCAAATTCTCGATTAAATCTTTTCGAAATCCTGTTTGAAGATTTCCCGTTATAATCAAATTCAATGTCCCTAATCATGTTAAAATCACCACCTATTATAACCGGGTAGTTATCTTTATTTAACTTAGCCAGATTATTGCGTAATTTTCGAAGAAATTGCAATTGATCACTCTCAAAATTTCTTGTTGGAAAATACACATTGCCTAAAATCAACCTAACACCTTGAAACTTACAGTCTATAAAAATATATCTACCCTCACTGTCTTTTAAGACTTGCAATATCTCAATATCTATCCTCGGCGCAATCAAAACGAGAACTCCTTTACTGTGATTAGAACCATGACTTAAATAAGTAGAACCCTCCCACATTGAAGCCCACTTGTCCTCACAATCGCTAGTACTAAATGTTTCTTGTAGGAAAACAATGTCCGCCCCTTTATCTTTACACCAGAAAAATATGCGTTCCCTTTTATCTCTGTCCCTGATCCCTTTCACGTTGAGGGAGAACAATTTACAATTAATCAGAACATCCATAACCTATCACACACAAGAAAATTTAACCCAGTCCCAGAGCCAATCCCCCACCTTAAAGGACCCCACGAAAAGCAAGAACGAAACCCCGTCATCTGGGAAAGAAACTGATACATGTAAGGCATGCAATATTGCAGCTCTCCCGCCCCACCCCTCCCACTCTAAAAATTTCTATTTAAAGGTAACATTCCCGAAAATAAGGCTATAAAGGATTATGTACCCTCTCCACATTGAAGGTGCTATAATAGCCTGACTTACAGAATACACAAAATAAATGCTTCCTTGCAATTATACAAAAAAAAAAAACATGTCATGTACGACAATCTTTGAAGGCTCTTGAATCTATTAATCACAAATTGATTAAGTATTCAGGAGTAAATTACATTTCAATAATCAACATATAAAAAGGGAACATCCTTAATAATCACAGGGTTGTAAACCAGTATCTTCCCATATAATAGCTTAACTACCAAGTAAATACCAACATGAAAAACATGCAGCTGGTCAACAGCCCTGAAAAAAAAAGCAATTAAATTTGACTAAGAATAAGAGTTATCCATTTACATTCCAATGTTCTCCGAAACTACCTCTTTTCTTTTCTTATTAAAGAGTGATACATTTCACCTAACCAACAGTCTCACAATAATAACTACAGACCCTTGGAATTTGCATGCATATAAAAAAGTTTTTTTTAAACAAAAAGATGACATTCTTGAGACGCATGTAGTTCGAAGCTTAAATACTTCTCAAACATAAGGAAATTTGACTTGGCAACAGCCCTGAAAAAAAAAATGAAGCAATTATTTGACTAAGAATAAGAGTTATCCATTTACATTCCAATACTCTCCGAAGCTACATCTTTTCTTCTCTTATTAAGGAGTGATGCATTTCACCCAATCAACAGTCTCACAATAGAAACTACAGACTCTTGGAATTTGCATGCATATAAAAAAGTTTTTTTGGTTTTTTTTTCCCCTCTCCTCTAGAACTGTCAGATAGATTTTCCATTGAGAGAACAAAAGCATTTCCAGTATGCTAATAAGTGTATTGCTTCTCGTGACATAATAGATAAGTACACCTGAAAAAAAAATGAAGCAATTATTTGACTAAGAATAAGAGTTATCCATTTACATTCCAATACTCTCCGAAGCTACATCTTTTCTTCTCTTATTAAGGAGTGATGCATTTCACCAACAGTCTCACAATAATAACTACAGACCCTTGGAATTTGCATGCATATAAAAAAAAAAAAAAATTTAAACAAAAAGATGACATTCTTGAGACGCATGTAGTTCGAAGCTTAAATACTTCTCAAACATAAGGAAATTTGACTTGGCAACAGCCCTGAAAAAAAAATGAAGCAATTATTTGACTAAGAATAAGAGTTATCCATTTACATTCCAATACTCTCCGAAGCTACATCTTTTCTTCTCTTATTAAGGAGTGATGTATTTCACCCAATCAACAGTATCACAATAGAAACTACAGACTCTTGGAATTTGCATGCATATAAAAAAGTTTTTTTTTTTTTCCCCTCTCCTCTAGAACTGTCAAATAGATTTTCCATTGAGAGAACAAAGGCATTTCCAGTATGCTAATAAATGTATTGCTTCTCGTGACATAATAGATAAGTACACCTGAAAAAAAAATGAAGCAATTATTTGACTAAGAATAAGAGTTATCCATTTACATTCCAATACTCTCCGAAGCTACATCTTTTCTTCTCTTATTAAGGAGTGATGCATTTCACCAACAGTCTCACAATAATAACTACAGACCCTTGGAATTTGCATGCATATAAAAAAAAAAAAAATTTAAACAAAAAGATGACATTCTTGAGACGCATGTAGTTCGAAGCTTAAATACTTCTCAAACATAAGGAAATTTGACTTGGCAACAGCCCTGAAAAAAAAATGAAGCAATTATTTGACTAAGAATAAGAGTTATCCATTTACATTCCAATACTCTCCGAAGCTACATCTTTTCTTCTCTTATTAAGGAGTGATGTATTTCACCCAATCAACAGTCTCACAATAGAAACTACAGACTCTTGGAATTTGCATGCATATAAAAAAGTGTTTTTTTTTTTTTCCCCTCTCCTCTAGAACTGTCAAATAGATTTTCCATTGAGAGAACAAAGGCATTTCCAGTATGCTAATAAATGTATTGCTTCTCGTGACATAATAGATAAGTACACCTGAAAAAAAAAATGAAGCAATTATTTGACTAAGAATAAGAGTTATCCATTTACATTCCAATACTCTCCGAAGCTACATCTTTTCTTCTCTTATTAAGGAGTGATGCATTTCACCAACAGTCTCACAATAATAACTACAGACCCTTGGAATTTGCATGCATATACAAAAAAAAAAAATTTAAACAAAAAGATGACATTCTTGAGACGCATGTAGTTCGAAGCTTAAATACTTCTCAAACATAAGGAAATTTGACTTGGCAACAGTCCTGAAAAAAAAAATGAAGCAATTATTTGACTAAGAATAAGAGTTATCCATTTACATTCCAATACTCTCCGAAGCTACATCTTTTCTTCTCTTATTAAGGAGTGATGTATTTCACCCAATCAACAGTCTCACAATAGAAACTACAGACTCTTGGAATTTGCATGCATATAAAAAAGCTTTTTTTTTTTGTCCCCCTCTCCTCTAGAACTGTCAATAGATTTTCCATTGAGAGAACAATAATATTAGGTGCACAGAAGCATTTCCAGTATGCTAGTAAGTGTATTGCTTCTCCTAACATAATAGATACAAAATGCTGAT
Organism: Strongylocentrotus purpuratus; assembly: GCF_000002235.5. Taxonomy (NCBI): domain Eukaryota; kingdom Metazoa; phylum Echinodermata; class Echinoidea; order Camarodonta; family Strongylocentrotidae; genus Strongylocentrotus; species Strongylocentrotus purpuratus. The sequence goes on along the minus strand of NW_022145605.1, from coordinate 14,000,364 downwards.
CTACTTTTGATCTGCTATAGAAGGCATGATGTACATAAATTACAACCAAAACTGTTAAATACTCTCAGTTCTATATATCAATTTTGTTTTCAGACTCTCATCTTTTCTTTATCTTCTTTATCTTCTCCCTCACACTGTTCAGAGACTGCATCCTTTTCCATCATATTCCTTTACTTACAATAATATTACAATGGTTACCTATTATTGAAGCTTTGGTTAACATAACATTTCTTCACTCAAGGCAGTCAATCAGACTGCAAGTTATATAAGAGACATATCAATCTCAACTTATTATTGAACATGTGCCTGCCTTACGTAGCATCAAATGCAGTTAGGGGTTTAAACTAAATACCTCAAAACTGGGCACGCTGTGAGATAAACCTCAATTATCTGTATCACTTTCATAGAGAGTAACTCTATACTAATATGAAACTGGCATGATAAATTTGCCAACATACTCTAGTGAGATACATTTTATGTATATCATTGGTCTTCTTTTCTTTTCAATCTCTTTTGTTTTTATAATTGTACATCTTGCATCTATGTTCCCCTAGGGGCAGACAAGAAGGGAAAAAAAATATGCATTTGGTCTAAAAGCTTGACCTAATATGAACTCACTGATTGATATGAACTCAAATTGATTTAAAAAAATAAAAATAAAAATAAAAACCAAAATACCCTTTTCAGTTCTCTATATAAATTTCTGTTTTTAAGCTTTTGGAATTTAAAAAAAAAAATCCTTTTATCTTCAACATTTCTTTACATGGTTCAGGTGCTACCACAGTCATTTTCTTCATAAAGTAATATCGCACTACATAATTCCATTAAACTTTAGTAACATGACCTTACTTCAGTCAGAACAGTCACTCGATTTTGAAAAAAAGAATTACATATTATAATAGCACATCACAACATGATATCAAGCAAGTATCTACCTTATCTGAAAACAAATGCAGTTAGGGTTTCTAACTAAGTGCAACAAAACAGGGAATTAGTGGAATATACCTCAAATTTTCTAATATCAAATCCTGTTTAAGACTCATTTTTCTTTCTTTCTTTCTTTTAAGCCTAAGTCAACCTGACATTACTCTATTCAGATGCCATTCTTGCCAACTGAAATTCACATTATATAAGACAAGCTTACCATTTTATAACAGGTGCCTACCTTAAATATAGCCTCAAATACAATATTGGTTCCTAAAATAATAAATTCAACCAAAACTGTAACACCTATGAAATAGACAAAAGCTGTATATCAAATCCTATTTTCATACTCTTCAAAAGAAAACAAGTTAGCATATAGTAGACAGTTCAAGACAGAAAAGTTATATGTAGTTTGCTCCTCTCTTGTCTAGTTACTTCAATGTTATCTTTCCTGTAGTTTTCCTTTTTCTTTATGTAGTCTGCTTCTCTTTTCTATAATTTCTTCATCTGCATCTTTCTTGTAGCTTTTATTTTCTTCTGATAAACATCACAACATGATATCAAGCAAGTATCTACCCTATCTGAAAACAAATGCAGTTAGGGTTTCTAACTAAGTGCAACAAAACAGGGAAGTAGTGGAATATACCTCAAATTTTCTAATATCAAATCCTGTTTAAGACTCATTTTTCTTTCTTTCTTTCTTTTAAGCCTAAGTCAACCTGACATTACTCTATTCAGATGCCATTCTTGCCAACTGAAATTCACATTATATAAGACAAGCTTACCATTTTCTAGCAGGTGCCTACCTTAAATATAGCCTCAAATACGATATTGGTTCCTAAATAAATTCAACCAAATCTGTAACACCTATGAAATAGACAAAAGCTGTATCAAATCCTATTTTCATACTCTTCAGAGAAAACAAGTTAGCATATAGTAGACAGTTCAAGACAGAAAAGTTATATGTAGTTTGCTCCTCTCTTGTCTAGTTACTTCAATGTTATCTTTCCTGTAGTTTTCCTTTTTCTTTATGTAGTCTGCTTCTCTTTTCTATAATTTCTTCATCTGCATCTTTCTTGTAGCTTTTATTTTCTTCTGATAAACATCATTCATCTCTTGCTTGTACGCCTGTGATAATATTTCTTTTCAGCTTTCTTTCATTTCTATCATGTTTTCCTTTTTCAAAGATATTGTTATTGGTTCTATATCTTATTTGATGGCTTCTTACCTAATTTATTACGCAACTGGAAGTAGCTGGATTGGCATGCAATACATAATCGAGCTTGAACTTAAATTACATCACACAAAGCTTTATTACGAGCTTAATTACAAAATATTTTTTGGTTTGGTAATAATCCATGAAATTTTTACGATTACAGGAAGAAAACGAAATTCTCTCTTTTGAGTGTGTACACATAATAGTGTGCGCTCACCAGGCGCGTACGCAGGATTTTTTCAAGGGGGGGTTTTAACATTTATAAATCGGTCCGAAAATTTCGCAACGACTCAGCCAGCCGCTGAATAAGCGGGGGGGGGGGGGGGGGGGGGGGGGGGGGGGGGGGGGGGGGGGGGGGGTAAGAGGACACTTTTTTTTTTTTTTTGGTCTCGAAATTTGGAAATTTGACATTTTGCTCCGTTGGGGGGGGGGGTAAGGTCACCTTTTTTAGGTCGGCCATGGGAATAATTTTTTTTTTTTTTTTTTTTTTTTTTAATAATTAAAAAAAAAAAAAAAAAAAAAAAAAAAAAAAATCCAAAAGGGGGGGGTTTTAGGTTTTTTTTAGGGGGGTTTACACACACAAAATTTCCAAAGGGGGGGGTTTAACCCCCCAAACCCCCCCCCTGCGTACGCGCCTGGCGCTCACGATATCGGCAATTTAATCAATACAAAACAACAAAATCGCTGAGATTTAGGCTTAGAAAAACTGTTCTTAAACAAAAATTGTTTAAATCTCGTTAACGTCCGAGGTGTTGTATAAAACAAATAGTGATTTTTTTTTTCGTGCAATGGAACAATATTTTGCGTTCGGTAAGATGAGACGCTCCATTCAACTCGGCTGCGCATCGTTGAATAGACCGTCTCTTATCTTTCCCCTCATGCAAAATCTTGTACCATTGCACTCATGGCTATTCACTATTTGTATAATATTCGAGAAAGGAAAATTAAAAAACCTAAGACCAAAAAGCTGCCGTATTGTGGGAAATGAATTTCATATTATAATATGGTGAAAATATAGGGATAGAAATGAATCACTAAAACATTCTAATGTTACTGTAACAAAATGATTTAAAAAAACAAATCAATTAGTAAAATTACAAGATAGTATGCATTAATAAATTTGTAATCATTTTCCATTTACATTTTGACATGCTCTACTTTGAGCATTTTATTTATAATTATAGTGCCTATTAAATAAGTGATGAATTGTAACTTCTTTCATGTAAACAAAATATCAGAATGTATTAATGACAATTAAAAACTACTATATTTTATAGATTACATGCATAAGGTGGATATTGTCTTTAACAAAAATAACAATCAACCATCCCGCTAACCGAGAGAGTTGAACAAAGAATAGATTAATATATGATTTGAAAATGAGAGTGAAGCACAATAGCTTCGAATGTAAATTTACACTGAAAAAAACGCTTAAAGATATGGTTGAGTTCTCGGGAGAGGTAAAATATAACATGTGAGCGTTATCGTTACTACTATAAAAGTGCGGAAGAACATCAGAGAATTTTTTTCCCTTGAAAAGCATGGCTCTTCAAATGCCTTAATATTCTAAATACGACAAGTAACAGCTTTAAAAGAGACCCGACTTTTTACACCATATGTTCATGTAGTTCCATAAACATCGTTCTGTGTACAGTGCTTGTTACTTTACCAATACTGGGCCAAATTTCTTATCATTTTGATGACTCCAGAACCTTGCAGTACGTACGCCCCAATACTTATATGATCAACTTTTTCTGATCGATTCCACACTGCTTCTTTCACGATGCATTCGCATAATCAGAACTCAACTTATCTTTAAATGCAAGAACAAATGATAATGATGACGAGACATTCGAGAAATACAAATTTGATGTTTGTATATACACTGTTGGTCATAATGGTGGAATAATTATTTTTACCCCAATTTATTGAATGATTTTGACAATGATTTATTCCTAATAGATCTAGATAATAGTATACATTCTCAGATTTCATTGAATGACAATTGGGGAGTGTTTGTTTCGCGTGACTGCTAAAGCATGTGTGCGCTACTATGCTAATCAACTAGGGGACCTACGTCCTTAAGTCACAACTGACAGTAATGGGGATTTATACCTCATAAAAGGGCACTAATATAGCACATCGACACGGTTTTGATCCTGAGGGCTCACAGTTACGAGGTCATTGTTTAGCCAATGAATCATGACTGTACGCAGCGGGGGCTAGGGTACGTCGACGCCCCCACATAGAAAAAAAAAGAAAAAAAGAAAATGCAATAAATGTTCATTGCATTTTCCCCCAGTCCCCAAAAGGAAAAAAATCCTCTGTAGGGCCATGCATTATGGTTAAAGGCATGCCCACATCGAAGATTTGTTTATGTTGGGGGTCGGGGCAAAATGCAATAATTTTTCAATAATTCATTCTTTTTTCTTTTTGTGGGGGCGTCGACTTACCCTAGCATATATGTATATATAATATTATCTAGATCTATTAGGAATAAATCATTGTCAAAATTATTCAATAAATTGGGGTAAAAATAATTATTCCACCATTATGACCAACAGTGTACTTTACACGCCTTTCCCCATCAATTGTACTCTTTATTTCAGTCTGGTTCAATCAGTGCATTATTTGCCTGAATATTCCTCGCGACTGGAAAATACCCACGGTCTTTTATAAGACGATCTGACAGATGAAGCCTCGACGATGACTACAGGGAACATCATTCCATTTGTATCGTCTAGCCAGTGCTACACAGTTTTCATTTTCGTAGCCGCCTGGCTGACCGCTTGCCCAATCTGAAAGGAAATAATTTGTTATAGTATTATGCCTTCTACTCCCATGCATACATGTAATACTATACATGAATTTATAAAGCACAGTTATTCGTAACAAATGATCAAGGTACATGTACAACAACGTGGATATGCAATGGAATGTAAGGCAAGTTACATTAAAAAAATATATCTGCAGTTAATTAATAGGTAAAGACAGTCAACTTTAGATCAACAGATACGTTTTCACTTGTGCTTTGAATGGATGTTTCTCATAGTTTTTGGTTTGTAGAGCAGATGTGTAAGATCTTTAGAATATCCACACAAAAAAACATGACATTACAAAGGCACCCCTCCGTTTCATTTATCGATCTCCAATAAAAAAAATTATACATAGAAATTCAAGTTAAAAAAACACTTAACACTATTATAGATCAAGTACAGTGGTGTGAATCCTAATACAAACGTGTACGTTGCATCAGGAAACATAATATGTTACGATGTAGCTTATCAATTGATTCTTTCACAGTAATAATTTCAAAGGTTGGAAATACATTCGATAGGCGTAATTACGTTTAACAATACTAAATTCAATTCCATTCAATTCAATTTTATTCAAGTCCATTAACAAAAAAGTACATTGAAAAACATTGTACATTGACAACATATTTACATGTAGGATACACAGTATACATTAAACTTTAAACACACAATTAAAAAGAGAAGTAAAGACAAGAGTAAGAAATCAAAGAAATAGATAATGAACATGAAATGGAAATTGCAAAAGAACCAAATAAAAGTTCTGTCGAGGCAATCACCAGCCTATTAAAATACCGAAATTTTTACTGATAAAGGATTAGAAAAGCAAAGTGACATAATTGCAAAAAAGAGTTAAAAAGTTATACAAGTTTGGATTAATTATTTTGTAGAGTATGTGAATAAAAAAAAACCTCAAGTTTTGATTTAAAAGAATTAAGAAACGAAAGTGTTTTAATATAATGAGGAAGAGAGTTCCATGTTGATGGTCCTTTTGATTTAAAAGAAAAAGATAATGCTGTATTTTTACATTTTTCGACATAGTAATTTTCTGGATTTCTTGTATTATAATTATGCATTTCTGTTTTACATTTAATAATAGAGAGAAGATTATATGGTAATTTGTTATGTTTATGTTTAAAGACCATTAATGAGATACAGTAGTCATTCAATTGATAGATTGTGAGAAGATTAAGTTTTTTAAATAGTGGTTGTGAATGAGCAGTATAGTGAGACATTGAACATATTCTTACAAGTTTTTTTTGCTGAATTTTGCTGAATTTACTGTGCTGAATTATCGAGATTAAACTTACCGGTTGAGTTAATCTGCACAGCTCCCTTACCATCCACGTCGCACATGAACAGCCCTTCGGTTTCCATGTCATTACAGTTGATCCATAGAAAAATTGATACTCCATACCTTTTCAAGAGTATTAAGAGGAGCTGGGACGCTTCTTCGGTATCTGCAAATAGGAGGAATGGTGTCCTGTCTCCTGCAGCCGTGGTTATCGGTCCAAGAGTCGGGCAGAAGTCGTGAGCGTCCTGCCAATTTAGCCACCTTAAAATACTGCCAAAGCATTTCGAGGACGTACATTCCCATTCTGTCTCTGAAGAACCAATGAATATTAAAGCATTTCGGTAGCCCTAATCGAGATCAAATGGTATTTTGATTTTGATTTTGAAGTACAAGTTCAGCGACATCCCATTGAAACGCGTGTTAAACTGAATACACGCATTTCAATGGGCCGGGATGTCGCTGAACTTGTACTTATGACGGTTTCGTGAGACGCAGCCCAGTATCTGTTTAGGAATTAAGGCCACCTGTCTACAGCGGCCATATCTTTGTTTGTCTTGCGATACCTTAGCAGTGGTATGACAATAATTACATATCATTCATACCTTCAGCTCCGATAAAATGTAAATGTGAAGTAATGCTATCAGATTAATCGTTATACTACCTAGGTATGGAATCACATTCGACGGAAAGTAAGAAGGCATCTAGATGTTCTAATTACATATATTCTGCTCCAAGGAGCTTGATAAGAATGTAATAACTGTTTAGGCCTTTTATTTAGCATGCGACGATACTAGCTGAGGAGAAAACTGTAATCATTTAGGTGGTGGTAGTACGTGTTCATGGGTCTCAAAGGCTATGATTTAATGAGATGACACCACAAAACATTATCGAAACTATTTCAAAATCATATTGCATATCCCTCGTAATAGCAGGGGCGTAAATCCGTACCGAGGGGTGGCGGGGATGATCGGCGATAGCCATCACATACTAGCACGAGCACACGCGCACCCACACTAATTTACGCAAGTAAAAACGTTGGCCCCCAGCCCCCAGTCCCCCTCGATCGACTAGAGCTCACCTGAAATGGGGGGGGGGGGGGGGGGGGGGGGGGGGGTCTCCAAGGCAGGAAAAGCCAGCGAAAAGCCGGCAAAAGGGGGATTCAGAAATGTTGGCAGTCCTGAGATAGGGGTGGGGGGGGGGGGTGTTTTCAAAGGGAGGGAACGAGCATACTCGTACCCAAAATAACACTGAGTGGTGAGGGGGAGCCGGGCATCTACTGTACATGATTGCACTTTTTATGCGCTCGCACGGCTGGCGCACTTTACGTCTAGGCTATAATAATACCTTGCAAAATAACGAAAAATTATTCTGAAGTTTATGAAGTGCTTGTTCGCGCACGTCGCGCAACTACTCTTAATGATCGTGACATACTGTATACGACCTGTAGGCTATACAGTTATACATACATTACAAAAAAACTCATTTCTCATGCATTATGCTGAAAGTGAAACCATCACATTTTTTTCCTTCTTCTTCTTCTTCTTCCTTTTTTTTTTCTCTCTTTTTTTTGTAATCTCAGGGGGGGGGGGGATGATTGTACAGGCCACCCCCCTACTTCAAGCCAGGGGGATGCAGCCCCCCCCTCCATCCCCCGGGATTTACGCCCCTGCTCGTAAGTCATTTTTCGATTACGTAATACGTCATTGTCATGTTTGCAATTTCAATAGTGGCGCACAAGGCAATTGAAAACGCTTTAGGTAGATTTTTCGGAAGTAGGCCTAGTTGCTATCGTACATGTTGAATATTCTTTCTACGAAGGCGTCGTCTCGACTCATCATTGAACAGTGACAGATGACTATTAAGTATTATCAACTTCGTTTTACTCAAATTCTATGAGCATAGGATTCAAGGAGTATGGACTTGTAGGCTATATGCACAGTTATCTTTGAGGTAATATCAAACAAAAATCACACATGACATACCTACAGATACGAGGGTGATGTTGAAAGAACAGTTTGTGTTTACAAGGCCACTGTTGTCGGTCACAGTATAGATGACGCTAATGGGGCTATTCACGGAGACATTAACTCCAGGTTCATAGTTGGCGACGATGAATGCAATTCCAGACGCATCACTGGCTGTTGGTGGTGTCCAAGTGATTGGTGTGGTGGTTTTGAGAACCGAGAATGTCTGGTTGGAAGGGCAGGATTGTACCTCTGGAGGGGTGGTATCGACTGTGATATCAAGACATATAATAAGAATGTAGTTTTGTGTCTTATGGTCTGTTATCCAGTCAAACCATCATGGGCTCAGACAAACTGACTCAAAAGTGAATGAGCATTTTATTTAAACCTTCAATTGAACGGTAGAGTTGATGAATCGTCACTTAATTAATTGTTATTTTGGATGTATCGACCAGAACTCCCTTCATCTTTCTCAAATTAAAGTGTTAAAAGAGCGTGCTCATTAATACCAAGTATCTTGCTTTACACAATATCATGAACAGAGGGGGTAAAATATCAAATTGCAAAACATGCTCTACTTTATACCAGTATTGACGTTGACGTTGAAGGTACACAAAGGTGCTAGGTTTCCGCTCTCATCAGCAAAGATGTACTCAACGAGAGTTGACCCGACTTGGAAATCATCACCCGATTTATAGTTCTGAGAGACCAGGACGACGGTCCCTTCTCTATTGACAGCCGATGGTGAGGTGAACTCTACCGACATATTCGGAATACCAAGCTCAACGGTTACTGTGATATCCTTCACACAGGTAACAAAAATCCCTTGGGTCGTTAAAGGCTGATTTGTGTCAACTAGTTTAAAGATTGATAGATAACATTGGTTAAATGAATGAATAAACAGGAAAGTTAGAGAAAAAATTAGTGATATACATTTCTAAACATTTCACCCTGCAGCCTCATACCGACGACCACCCGCGGTCAGTTCAGTTACGAGACTATAAGGCCGGTAACGGTTGGTATTTTCCTAGGTTCGAGTCTAGCATTACGAGATCGGTTAATGTACATCTTTGAAGTTCCAAATCTAATCCGTTCATTTTTCCGTTCAAGTTCATTTCATTCAAAAGTCCAATATATTAAGTGCGCGTTTACCAAAAGAAATGATGACGAAAAGTAAACTACTTGTCTTGTCGTGCTGGATGGTTTCATTATACCCTTAAGATATGAAATGCAATTTTTTTTCTTCTTAGTCCTTACGTTCATGACATTGTTTTCCTTGATATCCGATAGGGCAGTGACATCTATATCCGGTCATAGTCTCCTCACACCAGCCATTTATACATGGATTCATGTCGCAATCTGCGAACATATGTAATGAACACGTAATTGAAGTACAAAAAAGCATCCCTGATATTAGAAGTACTCCGGGCTTATTTAATGAGACAAAAAAAAAAAATGTTATTAAAAGCTACTAATGTATTGCTAGATACAATCATTATTTTTCTTAAAAACCATATCCGAACTGAAAGATGAATGGATGAATTATATATCAACGGAAAGCTTATGAGCCATAGCTTACCATATTATCAATTACATGCCATTTTAGTGTCTGCCAGAGGAGTATCAACCCTCTGAAGACTCAAAATCTATAGCTTTGAAAATCGGAAGTTGTCGATCTAAAAACTCGCTATCGACTTGATGACATCATCTTATTTGGAGTGCTCATATTCACAATGCCTTTGCATTAATTAAGTACGGCTCTTCGCCTCAACTTTATAGGCGAACCGGTCGAGTCCACATTAATGTCGTCACTGTAACTTCGGCAAATTTGACCCCTGTTGACCTGTAATTTGCTTTTGTGCAATAACAAAAGGGTAAATACTTTTTATTCTTTGTATTTGTATTTTACATTAATTCAGTTTTCCATTTATATCGGATAAGGTCTTTAAAGTCCAAACAAAAGTTGAAAGGTTTTGCAAAGGATTTTAGAGAAAACCAGAGAGGAAAACAATCACCCGGAAATCTGCAGACTCGATGTCCAGGAGGAACACCAAGTTTACTCTCCCTCCTGGGGCAACCGCCTCCTCCGAATGAATTAGGGATAAGCTTTGGGATGGTTTGTACCATACTGCCATTGGGATGTCCTTTCTTCTGACACTCGAAGAACATTGGTAAGGTGTTATTCAGGCCGAATCTGTCCGTACAACAAGTCTTTGTCTCATTCATGCTTGCATCCGATGACACGAGTACGGCTGTGGGAAGATATACAAGGAAAGTAGTTGCCATGATTGCATTGGTTTCTTTTCCCTCGTTAAGACTTTCGTAGATATTGCCCCTGCGATGATCTAATTCGTATAGATTCGGTATCATTTCTCCGTTAGGTCATAACCTTTCGTGTTTTCTCTGTCAGATCACTTTTCTCATGAGATTTTGTTTACTACATGTATTTCATTTTATCTACTAACTTGACGGAGATCTGATGTTCGAGACCAATTCCTTCATGGCACAAAGCATCGAATTGTACACCTTATATTGAGAGAATAATCTTTTAGGAAGATATATATTCTGGAACAGGCATGAAACTGATCATTCAGAAAAGAATAATTTGCTCTTAGTGTATTTTCCATTTGTTGGGCTTATTTATGTTTGTAAGAAATATGTTATTGTATTCTTTGACTTTGCATGTTTTATGAAAGTGGTGAATACAATTTCTGTTCTATTTAATTCAATAATCAACCAAATAATTCTTATAATAAAAGGCATTATTCTGATCTTCCAATACAGAGCAACTAAGGAAACCTTTTAAAGAGATAGGTGGATAGGTAAAAAGATGAAGGAAGACAGAAGATAGTAATGAAAGATTGAGGCAGAGGGAAGGGGAGGGGAAATAAACATTTTTAAAGAGGATCTTTACAACCCAATCCCAGGGGCGTCGCCAAAGGGGGGGGGGGGGGTGCGACCCCCCCCCCACTTGTCAGGATATTGTCGGTAAAATTGCGCTGCCGTCGGGAAAAAAAGAGAAAAGGGGGAGGGGAAAAAAGAGAGAGAAAGGGAAAGAAAAGAAAAAAAGAAAAGGAAAGTAGTAGTAGTAGTAGTATTTATTTTCGTATAAAAAACATAGTAAAAATGCATAAAATACGATGGATAGCCCACATTCAGCTAACCCGACATGGGAAAGCTGGTCTTCCGTGGGGTCCGGAACAATTACATAAACAAAACAAAACATAAATACATTATATGAACAACAGTAAATACATTTTGAAGAAAGAACAAAAAGAAGTAATATAAAATAAAGGGATTAAAAAAAAAAAAAAAAAAAAAACATTCATAAAAAACTAGTAATCATAACAAAATAAGGAGGGGGACCATGTGCTACTGTAACAGTTCTGCAATCTTAGATTGAATGTATTAACACTAGGGGACGATTTGATATGAGGAGGAAGTGTGTTGTAGGCCTTTGCGTTTCTATACTTGAATGATCTTTTGAGGTAATTTGTTCTCGGTTTGGGTAATTTTATTTGAGCTCCAATTCGGGAAGGGTAGGAATGGGTTCTCAACTCAAATTCATTTCTTAAATACTCGGGGGTTAGATTATTCATTATTTTATACATAAGAACAAGGGAATGATGATTTCTTCTTTTGTCCAAGAGTTGCCAATTAAGAGCGTTATGCATTTCCAAAACAGAGACATGAGATTCAGGTTTTATTTTAAGTATAATCCGGCCTGCCCTATTTTGCAATTTTTGAAGGCGATCTGTATATTTCCTGAAAGCTGCACTGTAAATAACATCACCATAATCAAAATACGGAAGGATCAGTGAGCTATATATTAATTTCAGTACCGATTCACTTAGAAATCGCCTTAGTCTTCCTAGAAAGCCTACCATTTGACCAATTTTCTTCAACATATTGTCTATATGTAAATTCCAGTTTAACTTTTCATCAACTAAGACGCCAAGGTACTTGACATGATGAACTTGATCTATGGAGATGTCATTCAATGAAACTCGGAGGACATTCTTTTTAGATATCATGTGGTTGCTTCCAATGAGCATACAAACTGTTTTTTGACAGTTGACACTTAATTTGTTTTGGCACATCCAGTAATACATATTTTCTAGGTCTGAGTTCAAAGCTAATTCAATTCTATCTATAGAAGGATGTGAGAAGTATAAAACAGTATCATCAGCATACAACTGAACTTGACAGGTTTTTATACATTTTACTAAATCATTTATATATACGATGAAGAGCAGTGGCCCTAGAAGGGAACCTTGGGGCACACCACACTCAATAACTGATTCGAAAGAAAGCTCTGCATTAATAAGTGTCCTACTGACTCTGTCTGACATGTAGCTTTTAAACCATGTACATGGAGTGCCAGAAATTCCTATGTTATTGAGTTTCTTAATAAGAATATCACAATTCACGGTATCGAAGGCCTTTCTTAAGTCCACAAATACAACCCCCGTATACTCTTTCTTATCAGTTGCGTGAAGCCAGTCATCAGTTACTTTTAGGAGAGTGGTAATAGTTGAGTGACGTGGCCTGAATCCAGATTGGGCGGCTGACAAGATATTGTTCTCATGTAGAAACTCCAAAACTTGTCTTTGGACAACCCGTTCCAGTATTTTAGATACGCAGGGCAAAATTGAGATGGGCCGATAATTTGAAGGAGAGCTCTTATCGCCACTTTTGTGAATTGGGATAATCTTGGACCTTTTCCATTGTTGAGGAAATTTACCGCTCAACAAAGAGCGGTTGATCAGGTTAGCAATACTCTGTGAAATCTCGGTAGCACATGCTTTTAAAACAAAAACTGATATTTTATCTACACCTACAGATTTAGTATTTTTCAATTTGTTTATAACTCCCAACACATCATTTTCGGTTACAAGGGTAAACTCAAAACTCTTGATTAATGGTATATTGTTTTCTATAGGGAGAGGCGTATCAGGAATTTCTTTTGCTAAATTACTTCCTACTTCAGCAAAGAAGGTATTGAAAAGATTAGCAGTATCAACATTACTTTCTGAATTAAGCGCAACTATTGGCGTGTCACGTTTCTTATTTGGAATGATAGATTTTAATGTCTTCCAAGTCTGTTTTGGATTAGCACTAGAAAGTGAGAATTTATCAGAGTAGTATTTTCTCTTTGCTTTTCTTACATCAGTAGTAACTTTATTACGTAGTACTCTATATTCACACATGAGTTTTTCATCTTTAAGTTTACACGCTCTCCGTTTCAGTTTGTCACGCTTTTTCATGAGTTTATAAATACTTGCATTCATCCACGGAGAGCCCCTAGTACTTATTCTTTTTGAACGATATGGCATGTGTTTGTCAACAACTTGTAACAACAGATTTTGCCATAATTCAACAGCTTCATCAATTGAATTGCACTGATTTATATACTCCCATTTCTGGTTGCGAATATCATTTCTAAACTCATTACCATTAAGTTTGCTGCAACTTCTAAAGTTAATAAATCTGGGGTGTGATGAAACATTGGCATTCCAAATTAAAAAACTAATAGAATGGTCACTCATTCCATTATGAAGTACTCCATAACTCTTTACGTTTGGGGAGTTATTCGTTAAGAGATGATCAATCAATGTAGCAGAAGCATTTGTAATTCTGGTTGCTTCATTTGTGTTAACTTGAACTAGAGAATACATATCATTGATATCCATATATTTCTTACTCATACTCGATAAAGGTTTGGCCAGTAGGTCACAGTTTACATCTCCTACTAAAATTGTGTCACAGTTCGTTATGTCAATAAAGCTAAGAAACAGCTCATATAAATTAAAGATTCCAACGTCTGAAGAGGGCGGTCTATACCAAGTTGATATGACAAGGGGTTTTGCAAGCTTAAGATACACCTTTATTACAATTGCTTCTAAATCATCTAAAGTTTCATGCGTTAGTTTCTCAAAATGTAGAGATTTGTGAAGATATATGGCGACCCCGCCTCCCTGTCTATTTCTGTCTTTCCGAACCAAGTTAAAATTGTCAATCATGACTTCATCATCATAAATAGATGCATCTATTTTGGTTTCATTTACAGCAAAAACCTGAATGTTATTTGATTTTACAAATGTCCTTACTTCTTCAATATGTTTGAGAAGACTATTAACATTTAACTGAGCAATCTTAAGACCATTACCTTGCAATTCATGGTAGTATAAACCCCTAGAGGTGTCCATTCTTGTGCTATTTGCTTTAACTTGGACATTATTTAACTCTGGATTAATGGAAAGACCCAGTTCATTATAGAAAGGTAATTCCTTAAGAATACAAATGTTACATTGCCAGCCAAAGAAATCCTCTGACGGATCATCATAGATTTGGGAGGAAATACCAGCACAAATGATGTGAAGCCATTGGTTACATTTAGTACACTTCAATCCCTTTTGATTATTTTTAACAGGTTTCATACAACAGGCACATGGGTAATTGTAGACGTTAAAGACCATACGTAAACAGTTCAAATTACAGTTTAAAAAAAAAAAAGATACAATATTATTTAATATTTAAAAAAAAAAAAAAAAAAAAAATACAGTCAGTTCGAGTTCTTCAATCTTCTTTTAAAAGATCGGTTAGGAATAAGGAAATCAATCGATCGTAGACCATGTCTCATTGTATCTGCAAAGAATTAATTCACTTATAGCAGTGCATGGTGAGTGGCGTGAAAAAGAGAGTTTGTCCGGTATTTTCAATCGGTGGTTGTCATTCGAAGCACTGACCCGTTCGTCGAGAGCTATCTGTACGTAGAGCGATTCACGATCCGAGAAAACCTATTGCCGCGGAGATGTAAAGCTCGTTGGTCGGATTAGTTCCATAGTTACTTGACGAGTGGGTCACTGTATTCTTCCCTAGGTTTAGTGATGCGTGAACCACAGACTAGCTATACACCCAGGATAAGAAGATTACGTCTATACACACACATTGCGATAGCTCCAATTAAGTTGGCATATCATTACACAGGCATGAACTTCGGGCCACTTAAAAAGCTCTCCTCCAACAAAAGAGGAGGGGCTAACTGAATAATGGAGAGGATCCATCCACACCAGCTTAGCGTTAAGACGAGCGCTTAGTTCATTCTTGTAGGATGATGGCTAATGAAGAAGAATTCAAGCTTTGCTCAATTTGTGTAGGTCACCTTCCGTAGTCATGGTGATTCGCTTTTTAAGAATAAGAAACCCACCCGAAAAGAAAAGAAAGAAAGGAAAAAAAGGAAAGAAAGGAAAAGAAAGGAAAGAAAAGAGAAGAAAGAAAAAGAAAAAGAGGGAGGAGAGGAAAGAAAGGAAAAGAAAGAAAAGAAGAAAGAAAAGAAAAAAAAAAGAGTAAAAGGGAAAGAAAAGAAACGGGGAGTGAAAGAGAGGAGAGAGGGGGAGGTAAGAGCCTGAGAGAGGAGGAGTGGGAGTAAAAGAGAGAAGTGGGTTGTTGGGTGGAGTCGTCTCGTCGAGGGAGCAAGAAAGACACGGGTAAATATGTTGCTGTGTCGGTATTCTTGCTCGATCCTCGTGTACTATATCAATGCAGTCGGTGAGATGTATATTGTCGGTCGACCGACAAGTTTTTTCCGCTACGAACTGTGACTTTTTATCCGCTGTGACGACTTACAGAGTGACTACAACTACAATATTTGTATTTTCTCGAAGTTTCAATTTCCTATAATATCAGCTAAAGAAATCAGAATTTTAAAATTTTTGGGAAATTAAATTCAAACAAGGTTTAAGAGTCAACAACGGTACGACGATTCGTCTTCCTTTCTCTATATTGTGATGAAACGCCAAAAAATCCGCGCTTCGCGCGGAGGGGAAAACTTCATTTAGACGAGTCGAGAACGGTACAACGAATTGTCTTCTTTCTCTAGTAATTTAAGGAAACTTCAAAGCTTCCGCGCTTCGCGCGAGAGGGGGAAACTGAATTCAGACAAACAGGGCTTATTAAGAGTCGAAAACGGTACAACGAATCCTCTTCTTTCTCTAATAATTAAAGGAAACGTCAGAGCTTCCGCGCTT
This sequence comes from Strongylocentrotus purpuratus, assembly GCF_000002235.5. Taxonomy (NCBI): domain Eukaryota; kingdom Metazoa; phylum Echinodermata; class Echinoidea; order Camarodonta; family Strongylocentrotidae; genus Strongylocentrotus; species Strongylocentrotus purpuratus. Next base: position 13,984,123 of record NW_022145605.1, on the reverse strand, counting down.
CGCGCGAGAGAGGGAAACTGAATTCAGATAAATAGGGCTTAATAAGAGTCGAAAACGGTACGTCGAATCGTCTTCCTTTCTCTATATTGTGATGAAACGCCAAAAATTTCGCGCTTCGCGCAAAGGGGAAGACTTAGACGAGTCGAGAACGATACAACGAATCGTCTTCTTCCTCTAATAATTTAATGAAACGTCAAAGCTTTCGCGCTAAAGGGGGAAACGGAATTCAGAAAATGAGGGCTAATTAAGAGTCGAAAACGGTACAACGAATCCTCTTCTTTCTCTAATAATTTAATGAAACGTCAAAGCTTCCGCGCTTCGCGCGAGAGGGGGAAACTGAATTCAGAAAATGAGGGCTAATTAAGAGTCGAAAACGGTACAACGAATCCTCTTCTTTTTCTAATACTTTAATTAAACGTCAAAGCTTCCGCGCTTCGCGCGAAAGAGGGAAACTGAATTCAGATGAATAGGGCTTAATAAGAGTCGAAAACGGTTAAACGAATCGTTTCCTTTCTCTAATAATTCAAATAAAACTTCCGCGCTTTGCGTGGGAGGGGAAGCTTCATTCAGACAAGGATTAAGAGTCGAGCACGGTTCAACGAATCGTCTACTTTCTCTAATAATTAAATTAAAAGTCAAAACTTCCGCGCTTCGTGCGGAGGGGGAGAACTGAATTCAGATAAAAATTAAGAGTCGAGAACAGTACACCGAATCGTCATAATTGAATGAAACGTCAAAGCTTTCGCGCTTCGCGCGGGAAGAGGGGAAAACTTCATTCAGACAAGGATTAACAGTCGAGAACGGTACAATAAATCGTCTTCTTTTCCTAATAAAGGAAACGTCTAAGCCTATCACCAACACCCCCTAATGAGCGCGCTTCGCTTGCTCACTACCGCCCCTCCCTAAAATAAGATCCTAGCTCCGCGCCTGCATAATAGCTATGAATGCTGACTAAGTTGACGAAATCATTCGTATATTTGTGTCGTCGTGGAAAATGACCATTTGCGCATACGCAAGTACTACAGATAGTCTATAGGAAAAACAATTTAGCCTTCGGCCCCGGGTTTATAAGGTTAAATGTGTAGATATTGGACATTTAATTTTGTCGGTAATTGATGGCTAGCCTTTTGTCGGTAATCGTTGGCCTCTACACCCCCCCCCCCCCCACTGAAAAAGGTCTAGCGACGCCCCTGCCCAATCCCAATTTGCAGTAACACAATTGTAACGCAAGACATGATAATTAAGGGGAAGAGGAGTGGTAAAGACATTTAAGGGTAGGAAATAAGGGAGGGGGTGGTAGAGGAGAAAATAGCAAGAAATGATAACAAATAATGTATGTGTGGATTATAAGCCGGTAAACGTGTTTTGTATTTTGACGTAAACGATTGGGTCCCGAAGGGAAACTAATCACAGGACAATTTAGTTATATGTATTTAAGCTATATGTATTTATTTTCAATGCCATTTCGGCATTAAAATGTGTGATCATGACAGTAAGCATGAACGTTTTACTTTCTCAAGAGGAATTACAAAATTCCGTTTTTTAATGCATAAAAAAAGCAATATTTACCAATGGACAGACAGATTACGATGTCATAGGTACATCTCAAAACAAACTGCTGTTCCATACTCTGTGCTAAATAAGGAAAGATAGTGATGATAAAAATTAACTTCATTTTATCATGATACAAGTTCAGATTTCTGTTAAACTTTATGAATGTTTTCTCAATCAGTGTTTGCAATACATGTGACTATTCGAATGGTTCACATCTTTGAAATCCTAGGTTTTAAAAAAAAGTGCCGAGCGTGAGGGTAATCATGAATCTAACTAGATTTTGACAATGTTATTCCTGGATAATGTGTTGTTTAAGGAAATATCATTTTTCTGTTTAAACACGAATGAGAGCACCATGTATCCAAGCTTTACCCAATAGCCATAGGCACAATGTTTGAGTTAATCATCTTTATAGGGCGAATATTTTCATCAATCATTACTCACCGGTTTGGTAGAAAAGACAACAAAAGCTTAATAAGTATTGATCTTGATCTGATCAACCGATGTGGTACTATCTGGTAAAGGAAAAAGTTCAAGAGACAAAATAGCATTGCATATCGAATACTATGCCGGAAAGAACAAAGCATTGGTTAAGAAGATTCTAAGAAATGCTGAGCTACAACATCCTTGATATCCAAGCCAATAGATTATAATATCACTGCAGCGGTTGCATCAAATCTTGTTGTGTTTGGCGGTGGACGATATTGATACTTAGGTGAATAGAGATGAGCTGCAAGGGAAATAGTCGCAAGGAAATCATCTGATTGGTCCGTTAAACAACTTATAGTCTGTCGTTAAAGCAGCGTCAATACCATATCAACGGAAAACGACATGGACACTACTGGAGCAATATGCATGGATGTAGGGCCTCCTTATTCTATCATGACTGAAAGATGCAAGCGAACGAAATAAATAGTCTTCTGGGGGGGGGGGGGGGTTATAATTTGAAAAGGTTGGAAGTCGTTTTAAAAATGTGATCAGTGATAGATTTGAAGGACAATTTTAGAAAATATTTTGTCATATGACTGAATAGTCTCTTCTTTTCCATCCTAGATTAGTCGAGTAGTTGATATTTTTTCATCATAATGCCACGTTTGGCATGAGCTTGGAGCTCTTTAAACTCCCCCAATTTACAATGATACAATATACAAAAGGTTAAAACTTCACCACAAAACAAAAAACACACTTTAAAAAATTCATAGGGTCGCTTTTACATCAAATGAAAAACAGTTTCTGACAAGTGTGTCCAAAGACAAAAAAAACAACAACATTTGGACAAGAAGTTGTTATTGTTTGTAAATTTTGTATTATACCTTACGGTTATATGTTCTTTATTATTTAGTCATATATTTTTTTTTTTGTTAACTAACATATAATAACGAAACTTAATATTTCTATAACATATTAATTATAAATTTAAAGTTTTATCCGAACTATCTGTTGAAAAGGTGCAGGAGACCGCAATCATAAGCGATGCTTGACTAGGATGGCGACCTCAAAAAATAAAATCTGAAGGTAAAACTTAAATTAAAAAAGTGTTTAATCGATCTTCGTGTATGAGTTGGTGAGTTCGTTGCGTGACTGTACATATATTGTGTGTGTGTGTGTGTGCGTGTGTGTGTGTGCGTGTGTGGGCGTGTACGTGTGCGTGTGTGTGTGTGTGTGCGTGTGTGAGTGTGTGTGTGCGTGCGTGTGCGTGTGTCTGTGTGTCGTCTGTGTGTGTCGCATGGTGGGGGAAGTTAGTAGTGTGTTTGGTTGGATGAGGTTATCTATCTATAAGGAAAGTGTATTGAATCATGTCAAGATGAAAAACAACTATATTATATTTGTATTGTTTTGAAATCAATAAAAAAACTGTTCAAAAAAGTGTGTAGCGAATAGTGGATGTGCACGTAGCTCTGTGCCGTATGGTGGAGTAGAAACAAATGGTAGCATTTACAACAAAGAAAACCAATGATACGAAATAGAATCCGAAATTTGCAAAAGTGAGTTGCGTTCTGACCAAAATTTGATATCAATGATAATTGCCTACTACAAGTTGTAATCGGTTATGTTGATGCTTCGATATAAGGGTTTATTAAGATATGCTTTAAAGAATAGAGAGATGAACAATGCTTTATTGTATTTGGTTAGGAGTTCCAAACATTATGGCCCATGATGTCTTAAAGGTAATACAAAGTTTTGGGAAATTTTGAAAACTGGGTGGATAGTGATTCTTTACAATTTTGGATGCCCCTGTGGATGTATTATAAGCACTATCAATTTTAGCCCCTAAAACACTTCTGCTTTCGAGAAAAATTGAATTTAAAAAATTACCGGTGCTCCCGGTAAATTTTGATAAATTTCAAATAGCGCCTTCGGCCGTACAATAGTAGCTGCGACCATGAAAATCTCAGAATATGTAGTTGTGACATGTAATTTTCAAACGGGAATAGCTAATCGGTCGATTTCAGTCAGGAAACATTGTTTGATAGCTTAACTAATATACTGACCTTGAGTGGAAGCTATACAACATGAAGAGTTTATTATTTACAATTTCATAACTTTAGACTCGATTTCAACCGCGACAACAATCACTGAATATTGTAGGATCGCATATGCTTGCAATATGTTCATTTGAACCAAATTCAAGACCCCATGCCAAAACTTTGTATTACCTTTAATGACTTTTGGGCTAAAATTATTGTAGGATTTTCTAAGTGATAATTTGTAGAACAACAGGGGGGATATTGTGTGAATATTTACGTTTAAACTGTAAATGTTGTGAAATAGGGATGGTTGTTGACTATGAGAATATTTATACATAAAAATGCTTGTCTGAAAATGCGAAAATTTTGTATTTTTGCTGTTTTTAAACGATGAAATAAAGGTTCCGTGTGTGATATATATGATTTGAATTAGTAATCATGCGAATCGCTCTCTTTTGAAGCCAAAATAAGGAATTAATTCTTGTTAAACTGCAATTACCCAATACAATATCAGAATAAAACACATGTGATAAAATTAGAGAATAATTGTATAATATAATCTAGTGCCGTACGCAGGATTTTTCCAAGGAGGGTGTTTTGGAAAATAGGGGAAATCGCGCCGACCGATATTTCGCTCAGTGGGGGGGGGGGGGGGGGGGGGGGGTAGTAGAGCAACAACAAACCCCCCCCCCGCAAATGTGTAAAACGCGCTGATCGATATTTCGCTCAGTGGGGGGGGGGGGGGGGGGGGCAAAGGACTATTCTTTCTATCCCCTCCCCCCCCCAGATACGAAAATCGCGCGACCGATATTTCGCTCAGTGGGGGGGGGGGGGGGGGGGGGGGGGGGGGTAAGTAGTATTCATTTTTGTTTTTTCAAACAAATTGAGGGGGGTTAACCCCCAAAACACTGATATAATCATAAATCTTTCTGAAAGAATTTGTTTAAACATATACAATATTCCAATATTCGTTGATAGTGATGTATTTATATTACGAATATGTTCATAACTATTCATATGAGAGTCAAAGCGACTCCTAAAAACTTTACAGATTGTTTTTCAATGAGAGGAAAGCCGGCAATCTCAATATTAAAATTCCTTATTTCATGTACGTTAGTCTTTTTGAAATAAATAAAAGTTGTTTTTACTAAGATTGAATTATAATTTATTAGATTTTAACAGCTGCACTGCAGTTTAAGGACATGTTATGAGAAGTTGGACGATTGAAAGTGTGTTTTTCTTTACTTTCTTGATTGGTGAGATGCCGTTTTAAGACTACTTAAATATAATAATATTTGAAAAAGATTAATACACTGTGAAAAGGTTGCCCAACGTTGTACCAATAGTCAACCCAATCATCTATTGGGCAATATTTTGCCCAGTGGTATTGGTAAACGTAAGTACGTGCATAATTGTTTCAAATTTTTCCCAACAGCTGGTCAAGATTTTTCCCAACAAGAGGGCTACCGTAGTCGGGCAGTTAAAGGGTCATATCTTTGCCCACATTTTGGACAAAATACGAAACAATTATGCACGTGTGTAGTAGGGTACTTACGTTTACCAATACTAATGGGCAAAATATTGCCCAATAGATGGTTGGGTTGACTATTGGTCAACGTTGGGCAAAGTGTAAGGGCACCTTGATGCCCAGGGAAAAGAATACATATTGAAGAGAGGGAGAGGGAGAGAGAGAGAGAGAGAGAGAGAAAGGGAGGAAAGAGTATAGTGACCATTCCTGTGCCCATACGCCCTTCGAATACCAACCCATATGCAATATTCATATATAGATAGTGACTTCAGTTGATTGAATAAATCCGTTCGTGTTGTTTTCTCGTTTGTCAGTTTGTTAACGAGTATGAATAAGAAAGTGAATCGTGATGAGTGTATAGATTTTAAGGGGAAGCTCATGATGATGAGGATTTTTTTTTAAACTTGAATTTTAGCGATTTTCTATTTATCGTAACACTACCAAGGGCCAATTTCTATGAGAAATAGGATGAGAGTGATGTTTTTACCGTCGCTATGGTGACAGGGAATGTAAGGTTGCGTACCCCTAGATCCAGAGAGTGGGAAAATCGACCGTAGATCTTGCCAGAAGCGAGAATGGAACCGTGTATGAAAAAGATATGGGGAGAATGAAAACAAAGTAACAGAAAAAGCTATTTATTGATATCAGGATGGCCTTCATACTGTATTGTCAGTGTAAGGAATATTCTCTTAACGAGTCGTATTAGGGATCTTCTCGTTCTGAAGTGGAAGTCCAAATATTCTACTTTCAACAGAGAAACTAAGAATACTAGATTGGAGTAAATTCTACTCTGATTTGGACCGGAATTAACTCCAAAATAAAGTTATTTTCCTACTATGACTTCTAAAATAAGTGGAGTTCTACTCCCCTGTATTAAGAATGATGTGATGAATCATTGTCTTACTCTACAGTCTGATGGAAAAGTGGTATTATAGTTAAAGGAAACTATTTTTCCAGACTCTTTTCAATGGTAACATAATTCGACCCTCGTTAAACTCCATTCAATAAAGACCTCCTTATAAATTTAACGAGAGCAGTATGACCAATTAACATCAATATCGACATAACGGAATAATCTGCAGATGGTCTGAAAGAAGAACAGAACTAACGACTTATGGATCCTTTTTAACGTTTCAGATCATGTAGAGCAAGTCGGAAAATTATTATATTCATTTTTACAATAAATATATTAAATTTTCGACTCATCGATCGTTCATGATGTAGGTTGTTGTGATATAATAACATAATATCGTGTTATTAAATCACAACAACCTACGTCATGAACGATCGATGAATCTTTACAGTGTAACCGTTCAATAATAATGACAATAATGTCACTAATAATGACAATAATTATAAAAGTATTAGTTATAATAATAATCATGAAAGTGCCGTGTCGGGGATCGAAACCGCAACCTTCGTATTACCAATCCATTGGCTCAACCTATTCGACTACAACTCAAATTTACAGGAGCAAGTCACCTTGCACCTTAAATGTGTTTTTTCATTGGTTCTAGGACACCTACCCCTGGACATCCAGCCCCTGGATCACCACCCCCAGTCAACGACCCCCTACGACAACTACTCCCTAGGGCAACCACCCTCTAGGACGACTACCACCGGACAACTATTCTAGGGGGTAGTTGCCCGGTGGGAAGTTGTCCAGGGGTAGTTGTTCTAGAGGTTAATTGTCCTAGAGGGTAGTTGTCTGGGGGTTGTTGTCCGGGGTGTAGTTGTCCTGCGGAGTAGTCATCCTAGAGGGTGGTTGCCCTAGGAGGTCTATATGGACGAAGATTAGGTCGGTATTCGAAGGATGTCTGGGCACAGGAGTGGTCACCATACTTTCTCTCTCTCTCTCTCTCTCTCCCCTCTCTCTTCAATCTTTTTCCTCTTCTTTTCCCTGAGCATCAGAGTGCCCTTATCAACCTTTTTCATATATTCTCATTAAGTCTATACACGGCATCTCACCAATCAAGAAAGTAAAGAAATACACACTTTCAATCGTCCAACTTTTTATAAAAAATTGAAAAACTGCAGTGAAGCATTTTATAATCTAATAAAATATCATTTAAACTTAGTAAAATCAAATTTCATGTATTTCAAAAAGACTAACGTACATGATATAAGAAATTGTAATATTGAGATTGACGGCTTACCTCTCTTTGAAAATTGATGCTAATCTAAATTTTAATGAGCATATGCATGATATGCATACATCAGTACCAAGGAATAGTGGAATACTATATAAGTTTTAAAAATTTCTTTCTGAAAGATCTATGATTATATTATACACTTCTCTAATTTTATCACATATGTTATATTGTAATATTGTTTGGAATAATTCTAGTTTGACAAGATTTAATTCCTTATTTTTGCTTCAAAAGAGAGCGATTCGCAAGATTACTAACTCAAATTACCTATATCACACATTGAACATTTAATTCATCGTTTAAAAACATTAAACATACAAGATATTCACAATATTCAGACAAGCATTTTGTATGTATAAATATTCTCATAATCAACTACCATCCCCATTTCAAAACATTTACAGTTTAAAGGTACTATGTCCCATTTGCAGGCCAAAAAAATGAAAAAGTTAAATACCAACTGCATTTGAAAGATAATACTTATTTAGAATTTCCCTAAAAGGGTGGGGCTTAAAAATGTCTTCAAGGGGGAAAATAATGATTATTGGTTGTCAAATCGACTTTAGGGCTATATAGAGCCCAAAGTAATAGTCTTGATTTTCAGACAATTGTACCGAATGGTCATACGTTTTATGCTGCGCATAGATTCAATCAGTTTAATCTTGGCCATCACAAGAAGTGAGTTATTGATGTAGACAAATGTTCATGTACCTTTTACAACTCTTTTCATGTATGTTATTACCAAAGAAGACAAAAAGCCAGTCAGTCACTCAATAGTGTCTGACAGTGAAGTCTAGCAAGTAAACGGGTTTCCTTGCATAATTTGAATATGAGGACACTGCTAACGTTTAAATTTCACAGATAGGACATACATGACATATTCATAATTCCTGCAAAGTTCTACAGAATTTGAGATTGGCTGCAAAAGGGACATAGTACCTTTAAACTCAAATATTCACACATATCCTACCCGTTGTTATCACTAAGAAAATCCTGAAATAATTTTAGCCCAAAAGTCAGTAAGACATCTTGGACCAGAACCCCGTTTCATAGAACAAGTTACGAGCTACTGTTATAAGCTACTGAAATCATGGTATCTGATTGGCTGAGAGCAAATTTGTCATAGAAATTTTGCATTTGTTATTGAAAACAAGTTTTATGAAACGGGCCCCAGATGTTTGACTCTCCTTACCAAATTCAATAAGGCATTGTTCATCTCTCTATTCTTTTGAAGCATTTCTTAAAAAAAACCTTATATCGAAGTATCATCATACCCGATTACAACATGCAGTAGGCAATTGTCATTGATATCTCAAATTTTTGTCAAATTGCAACTCATTTTTACAAATTTCGTATTTTATTTCGTATTATTAGTTTTCTTTATTGAAAAGGCTACATTTGTTTCTACTCCTACATACAACACAGAGCTACACACTCACACACACACACACACACACACACACACTCTCTCTCTCTCTCTCTCTCTCTCTCTTCACACACACACCAACACACACACACGGAGATCGTTTAAACACTTTTTCAATTTAAGTTGTACCTTTAAGATTTTGTTTGAGGCCACCATCCGAGTCAAGCATCGCTTATGATTGGGGTCCCCTGCACTTTTTCATTTAACATGAAAGCGACACTATGAATTTTTAAGTGTCTTTTTTTTTAGTTTTTTTTTAACGCCGCCATCCTAGTTAAGTACGCTTATGATTGCGGTCTCCTGCACTTTTTCATTTAACGTGAAAGCGACACTGAATTTTTAAATGTCTTTTATTTTTATTTTTATAACGCCGCCATCCTAGTCAAGAATCGCTTATGATTGCGGTCTCCTGCACTTTTTCATTTAATGTGAAAGCGACCCTATGAATTTTTAATTGTCTTTTGTTTTTTGGTGACGTTTTAACGTTTTGTATATTGTATCATTGTAACTAGGGGGAGTTTGAAGAGCTCCAAGCTCATGCCAGGCGTGGCAACATGATGACTAAATATCAACGACTTGACAACGAAGAATCCAGGAGGGAAAAGCGGAGACTATTCAGTCATATGACAAAAATATTTTGTAAAATTATCCTTTAAATCTACCACTGATTTTCTAATTATAACCCGCCCCTTACCCAGAAGAGTTTCTCTTCCATTCGCTTGTATCTTTCCGTCATGAAAGAATAAGGAAGCCCTACATCAAAGCATCCCTCCATCTCTATTAATATGTTTTAAGCCCACTCTGATCTATGGTGTATATAGAATAATGGAAAACCACACGAATCTAGGATTTTGTGAAGTTCCATTGTATACTATTCGGATTAAAAAACGATAAGAAATAATGTATGTTCATTGTCACGCCAAACTGTTTCCCAAAAAGGTATTTTGAAGAAAGAACATTGAACGCCCTGTCGTTTATTATTGTTGCTAGTTTTTTCTTCGATAGATCACTTTCATTTTATATACTGACAATGACTGACGAAAATTCATTTTCTTTTCCCTTAATGATGTTTCTAGTTGGAGTATATAAAAAAAGGACAGAATATTTGAAAGAAATACTGTCATTTTGTTCATGGATGTCGTACCAACTCTTATAAAACTCCATGCATCCATGTCGTTTTCCTTAGAAGCGTTACATGTAACTATATCAATGTTTTGTTAATACGGTATTGACGCTGCTTTAACGACAGACTATAAGTTATTTTAACGGACCAATCTGATGATTTCCTTGCGACTATTTCCCTTGCAGCTCTTCTCTATTCACCTAAGTAGCAATATTATTCACCTCCAAACACAACTGTACCCGTTGCAGTGATATTATAATATATTGGCTTGGATATCATGGATGGTGTAGCTCAACAGCTCTTAGAATCTTCTTAACCAATGCTTTGTTCTTTTCCGCATAGTATTCGATATGCAATGCTATTTTGTTTCTTTAACTTTGTCCTTTACTGGGTAGTACCACCTCGGTTGATCAGATCAAGATCGATACTTATTAAGCTTTTGTTGTCTTTTCTACCAAACCGGTGAGTAATGATAGAAGAAAACATTCGCCCTTTAAAGATGATTACCTCAATCATTATGCCTATAACTATTGGGTAAAGCTTGGATACATGGTGCTCTCATTCTTGTTCAAACAGAAATAGGGTATTTCCTTGGACAACACATTATCCAGGTATAACATTTTCAAAATCTCAACTTCGGAACTTTTTTTTTTAATCTAGCATTTCAAAGATGTGAACCATTTGAATAGTTACATGTATTGCAAAAACTGATTAATAATACATTAATTACATTAATACATAAATACATTAATACAATAATTTAACAGAAATCTGAACGTGTATGATCATATGACGTCAATTGTCATCATCACTATCTTTCCTTTTATAGCACAGAGCATGGAACAGAAGTATGTTTTGAAATGTAGCTATGACATCGTATTCTGCCTGTCCATTGGTAAATATTACTTGTTTATGCATTGAATAGGAAATTTTGTAATTCCTCTTGAAAAAGTGAAACCTTCATGCTTACAGAGCCATAATCACACATTTTAATGGCGAAATGGCATCAAAATTAACTTCAACTACATTTACTCTTTCCTAGGCTTAGCTCCTGTGCTTAGTTTATACTTTGCCTTCGAGAGTCTCTTCCACTTAATTATCATGTCTAAAGCTATGGTCACAACTCAGAGCAGCGACCGACCGATTTGTAGTCTGCTTGGTCGCCGCTGGAATTTGGGCATCGCCCGACAATTTTTGGAGAAGTCGAGCAGGCTGCAGATCCCCAGCGATGCCTGGGCGGTGCCCTGTCGACTCCCCGTCGGTCGCCGGTCAATTTTAGGTAAAAAAAACTGGGCGAAATCGGGGAGCTCATCCGGGCGGCGTCCGGGCAGTGACCGACCGATGACCCACCGTTTCCGGATTGGTTTCCCACCGGCCACCGTCTAATTTTAAAGAAATTGCCCGGCGGCCTGCCGGTGATCAGCGGGGCACCAAAATACCAAAATACGCTCGGTGACCGGGCGGTCGCCGCCCGGGCACCGACCTAATCGAGCGTTCGCCGTCGAGCGAATTAGGTCAAAATTCGAAGCTGCTAGGTCAAAGGCTGCCAACAGATTTTGAACTCGCCGCCCAGTGACCGACTGATCTCCCAGCGTCGACCGGGCGGCGACCGCTCAGCAGAAGTTTGACCTAGCGGCTCCGATTTTTTACCTTAATCGCTCGACGGCGAACGCTTGATTAATAGGTCAGTGCCCTTGCGGCGATCGAATGCCGGGACACCGAGCGTATTTTGGGCGGCGAGTGAAAAGTGATCAGGCGCCGCCCGAATTTTAACTCCGCGCTAAAACTTCAGCGGCGACCGAGCGATGCCCTAAAAACAAGCTGTGCCCGGGCGAAATTGGTAAAAAACTCACCGCCCGTCCGCCGAGCAGGCTACTTTTTTTTTTAAATAAAACCATGCGCGGGGTTTAGAGCGAGGCAATAGATTATACATTTAGCCTGACGGTAGTGAAATAATGCCTGGATTACATTTGCCCCGGGCACCGTACGATAAATTAGTCTACGATTTTTCGTAGACATCGTAGGAGGCTACGGGCTACGATGTTTGTGTTTACATTATCTACGAGCATCGTGCCATTTATTGTATTGGCCCTCGGGGGCAGGCCAGGGCAAATCCGTACAGAGGCTGCTCCGAGATTGTACGGAAATCGTGCAATTTGCATACAGTAGCCGTGCAGTCTCCGCAGCCTCCGCACGGAAATCATACGGAGCCCGTGCAGCTTCCGTGCAAAGGTTGCGCGGAGAAGGCGCGGTGACCGTACAGCAACCTTGCGATAGCTGTGCAATTGCCGTGCGAATGCCCCATGAGTCTACAATCTCCATACGATTTTCTTTGCCCCCATGTTCACCGAAAAATCGTACGTTTGCTGTACAATCAGTGCGAGGCCTCTGGGCAATGCCCGTGCGGGGATTATGCAATGCCACCTACGACATGTATACGGGCTACGGGCTTACGATTTTTTTCAAATTTGTTTGACTTCTCGCAAAACAAAATCATAAAGGCTGCGGCCGGCCGGCCGAGCCCGTGAATCCGTACGAAAATCTCACGGCCGCCTCCTGCCACCGCACAGAGGCCGCACGGAAAAGGGGATACGAGCAGGATAGGGGCTCCGTAGACTAATCGCAGGTCAAATGTAATCTAGGCATAAGAGAGAGAACTCAAGAGAAGATGAAAACACAGGCACTGAAAATGTGTGAGATGTCATGGGACATCGTCTGCTTGTGCAAATCATGTCCATACTGTGATCTCAAACATCTCAGCAACGTTTGGAGAGCTCTTCAGGTGCTATGCCGGGGCTGTATTTGAGCGTTTTGTAATTTATGATAATCATTTCTTCGAATGTTTCCAAGAATTGAATTTTGATACCCTTGTCGAATCAAAGTTTCAATTTAGCAATAATGAAAATAAAGTTAGTTTTTAAAATCAATGAATATCTACTTTAAAAGGGTTCCTTAGTTGCTCTGTATTAGAAAATCAAGATAATGCCTTTAATTATGATAATTTTTTGTTTGATTGTTGAATTGAATTGAATCAAATTGTATTCACCACTTTCATAAAAACATGCAAAGTCAAAGAATACAATAAAATATTTCTTACAAACATATATATCTGAATAAATGGAAAATACACGAAGAGCAAATTATATTATTCTGAATGATCAGTTTCATGTCTGTCCCGGAATATGTGTCTTCCTCAAAGTTAAATCTTTCAATATAAGGTGTACAAGTCGATGCTTCGTGCCATGTGGGAGTTAGTCTCGAACATCAGATCTTCGTCATGTTAGTAGATAAAATGAATTACAAGTCATGTATGTAACAAAATCTCATGAGAAAATTGATCGGAGAAATCATACCGAATCTATACGAATTAGATCATCAGAGGGGTAATATCTAGGATAGTCTTAAAGAGGGAGAAGAAACGTATGCAACCTTGGTAACTACTCTCCTTGTATATCTTCCCCACAGCCCTACTCGTGTCGTCATCGGATGCAAGCATGATTGAGATAAAGGCTTGTTGTAGGGACAGATTCGGCCTGAATTACACCTCAGGGGCTTTCACACCGGGCCTTGCGTAGAGTTGCGTAGAGTTGCGTAGAGTTGCGTAGCGACTACGCCGATCGTACGCAACCCTACGCCGATCGTACGCAACCCTACGCAACTGTACGCGGAGGGACGCGAATGGGTACGCGAGATGAACGCAAAAAATTAAACATGTTTAATTTTTTTCGCGTACCCTCGGCGTAGACTTTACTACGCAACTGTACGCCAAGCCTACGCAACTGTACGCCAAGCCTACGCAAATGTACGCCAAACCTACGCAAGCCTACGCTACCCTACGCCATTCCGACGAAGCATTAAAAACGTATGGTATGAAGATTTTTTTGGTATATACCTGGATGTAAACTTGGCAGGTATTGATCATTGATAATTCTTTCTTGTAATTCTGTTTGTACTACTACAAAGTATTTCAGACTAACATGTTTTGTTTTGTTATGGTTTATTCAATTTGTGATAATTGACATCTCAGGCTGTTGATATAATAAACAGAGATAAGATTCATAAACTGATGCCTCATGCGAAATGTTATTATGTTTTGTGGAAATCTGTATATGTTTGCTTGTGTGTACGTTTGTGGTCCTGTTTGTATGTTTGTAATATAATTTTGTTTAATTGAAATGAGCAAAGAAATAATTTTGTCTCACTCTGTTAGTGAGACTGAGTGAGTGTGTATGTCAGAAGTATTTCTTTAAATCTCATAAATGACTAACATCTATATCATTACATTGTCACACACAAATACGCTACGGACCAAGGACAACAGATATCGTCTTCAAACTTTCAGGAAACTGTTATGGAATGATATTGTACAAATGAGTGAAAAAAGGGATATAGTCAACAAATATCAGACTTCTGTCCACATTTATTCACAAATCAAAATAAGCGCTCTCTTTTGTTGGCGTTTTGAGGTATCAAATCACATCACGTGACCTTGCAATGTTCATCAAAAGAAAGTTCATGTATTACCTTTTGAATGATACATAGTACAATAATGTAGTACATCAACAACATTTTGGAAAATAAAATCTTGAACAAATTAACATTACTGCAAAATAACCTCAGCAGTTGCTAAAACCTACTAAAAAAACTGAAAATTTAACGGTCAAAAACGTGTACCAAATGGCACTTTTTACTATTAAAACTTATGGCAGGTTTATAAATGTTATTTTCTACACTCACTATTTTACGCAAATTGGCCTTTCAGCCCTATTTCACGCATGCAAAAGAGACCCACCGCCCCTTGGATGTCACAGTTTGTCAGAATGTTATTATTATACTAAGATCAAGTTATGTTCACATGTAATAACATGAACAATTCTTTGTACACTGCACAATTCATATTGAACTGTCTTTTTAACATATTTTTTTTATTATATATGTTTATAAAGCGCCAATGGCTATACTCGCAGCTCCTACAAAGCGTCTATTGCATTTTTACATGGCATTTTCGCACATAGTAAGCAACCGTACGCAACCGTAAGCAACCCTACGCCTGGCCTACGCAAGCGTACGTAACCCTACGCCAGGCCTACGCAAGCGTACGTAACCCTACGCCAATTGCCTACGCCGTAGGTACGCGGTGCCTACGCCGATCGTACGCAACCCTACGCCGATCGTACGCAAGCCTACGCAGGGACTACGCCGAAGCATCAATTTATTCATGAGTACGCAGCTTAACTTCGGCGTAGTCAGTACGCAACACTACGCAACTCTACGCAGATCCGGTGTGAAAGGTCTTCGAGTGTCAGAAGAAAGGACATCCCAATGGCAGTATGGTACAAACCATCCCAAAGCTTATCCCTAATTCATTCGGAGGAGGCGGTTGCCCCAGAAGGGAGAGTAAACTTGGTGTTCCTCCTGGACGTCGAGTCTGCAGATTTCCGGGTGATTGTTTTCCTCTCTGGTTTTCTTTAAAATCCTTTGCAGAACCTTTCTACAATGTACTTTTGTTTGGACTTTAAGAAAAATAATGAATGTATCTAGTAAATGCATAAGTAACTTTATAACTATTTTTTGTCTTATTCAAGAAAACTCGGGGTAATTCTAATTAAAGGGATGCTGTTTTTATTTATTTAATTACATTTTCATTGAATATGTTCGCAGATTGCGACATGAATCCATGTGAAAACGGCTGGTGTGAGGAGACTATGACCGGATATAGATGTCACTGCCCTATTGGATTTCAAGGAACACAATGTCATGAACGTAAGAACAAAGATAAAAAATTGCATTTCATATTTTTAGGGTATAATGAAACCATCATGCAGTTATCGATGGAGACAAGTAGTTTAATTTTCGTCATCATCGCGCACTTTACGACAAAACTACGATTGGATTTTTGAATGAAATGAGCTTTGGATTAGATTTGGAACTTCAAAAATGTAAATTGACCGATCTTGTAATGCTAGACTCGAATCTAAGAAAATACCAACCGTTACCGGCCTTATAGTCTCGTAACTGTACTGACCGCGGGTGGTCGTCGGTATGAGGCTGCAGGGTGAAATGTTTAGAAATTTGTATCACTAATTTTTTTCTCCAACTTTCCTGTTTATTTCATTCATTTCATCAATGTTGTTTATCAATCTTTAAACCAGTTGACACAAATCAGCCTGTAACGACCCAGGGAATTGTTGTTACCTGTGTGAAGGATATCACAGAAACCATTGAGCTCGGTACTCTAAATAAGTCGGTAGAGTTCACCGCACCATCGGCTGTCAATAGAGAAGGAACTGTCGTCCTGGTCTCTCAGAACTATAAGTCGGGTGATGATTTCCCAGTCGGGTCAACTTACGTTGAGTACATCTTTGTTGATGAGAGCGGAAACCTAGCACCTTTGTGTACCTTCAACGTCAACGTCAAAACTGGTATCAGTGCATGTCTTGCAATTTGACATTTTTACCTACTTTATTCATGATATAATAAATTGAGATACTTAGTCTTAACATGCACGCTCTTTTCACACTTTAATGTGAGAAAAATGGAAAGATGTTCGGGTTGATACAAGCAAAGTAACAATGAAATTGATGATTCGTCAACTCAATCGCTAGATAGAAGGTTTAAATGAAATACTCATTTACTTTTGAGTCAGTTTGTCTGAGCCCATGATGGTTTGACTTGTTAACAGACCATAAGACACAAAACTACATTTTAATTATGTCTTGCTATCACAGTCGATACCACCCCTCCAGAGGTACAATCCTGCCCTTCCAACCAGACATTCTCGGTTCTCAAAGCCACCACACCAATCACTTGGACACCACCAACAGCCAGTGATGCGTCTGGAATTGAATTCATCGTCGCCAACTACGAACCTGGAGTTAATGTCTCCGTGAATAGCCCCATTAGCGTCATCTATACTGTGACCGACAACAGTGGCCTTGTAAACACAAACTGTTCTTTCAACATCACCCTCGTATCTGAAGGTATGTGTGATTTTTGTTTGATATTACCTCGAAGATAGCTGTAGCCTACAAGTCCATACTCCTTGAATCCTATGCTCATAAAATTTAAGTAAAAACTTAGTTGATGCTACTCTAATAGCCATCTGTCACTGTTTCACTCAGTGCTATGATGAGTCGAGATGACGCCTTCGTAGAAAGAATATTTTAACACTAACGATAGCAACTATACTTTCGAAAAATCAACCTAAGGCATTTGTATTTGCTTTGTGCGCCACCTATTGAAATGTGGAAATATGGCAATGACGTATTATGTAATCACAACATGACTACAAGGGATGTAAAATATTGCGCTTGAGTTGATTATTTTCGAAGATAGTTGCGATAATGTTTATCGGAACTGAAGGTATGAGTGATATGCAAATAGCGTTATACCACTTCAAGGTATCGCAAGACACACAAAAATATGGCCCCTGTAAAATATAGACAGGTGGCCTTCTTAAGCAGATTATGGTGCACATTTATCTTCCTAAATGAAAATAATTTAGGTGACCATTTAGACAAATAGTCTTTATACAATAGTGATCACAAAAAAGGGATCTGACTATGATTGACTATCCTCATAAACATCTCCTTCCTTTCCATGTTCTTGGGGTATTCAGAGACAGAATGGGAATGCACGCCCTCGAAATGTTACCGCCTTGATGCCGCAGGGTGGCTGAAGTGGGAGGACGCTCATGACTTCTGCCCGACCCTTGGACCGATAACCACGGCTGCAGGAGACAGGACACCATCCCTCCTATTTGCAGATACCAAAGAAGCGTCCCAGCTCGCCTCCATATTCCGGGAAATTAATCGTTTTACATATTATGTATGGATCAACTGTAATGACATGGAGAACGAAGGGCAGTTCATGTGCGACGTGGATGGGAATGGAGCTGTGCAGATTAACTCAACCGGTAAGTTTAATCTCGATAATTAAGCACAGTAATGCTAATAATGTCATTCCAACCTTTGAAATTACATTGGTCGTAATTACGTTTAGCATTAATGAAAAACAATCCATTACATTAGCTACATCGTAACATTTGTTTGCTGACTGAATATCTTGGTCTTAGGATTCACATCACTGTACGTGATATATTGTTAAGTGTTATTTTGAACTGGAATTTCTATTATATATTTTTTATATTTTGTATTGGATATCAATAAATGAAACGGAGGGGTGCCTTCGTTAAGTCATAGTATTTTGGATATTCTAAAGATCTTACACCTGTGCTCTACAACCCGAAAACTATCAGAAACATCCATCATTCAAAGCACAACTGAAAACGTATCCGTTTATCTTAAGTTTACTGTCTTAACCTGTGAATTGAATGCAGGTGATAATATCGGATTTACATGTTTTTTAAAAATAAACAACTCTACTAGTAAATATGAAAAAAGTATTGTACTATATATGCTATGAATTGAAAAGTTGAAAAGTTGCATAAACCATGTAAACGGAATAAAGTTGTTTCATTAATATATGTAGGAACATGAGTATTAAAATATATGTATTTAATGAATTCAAGCCACGTGTATATTCAGGGCACATTTATATCTATCATGTTACTAAAAACACGTAGGCCTATAGCAGACATTCATGAGGGAAAAAGCTATAACTACATGGAAAAGTTGAGCATTCGTGTTAAAAACGGGATTGCAGAGTTCCTATATTGTTGGGTTTTACAATGCGGTAGGTCTAGTAGATTGCCACTTCTAAGTGTTGAACTACAGTGAGAGACACATTGACGAGTAGCAGGTAGCATGTCACGATGCCGTTCAGACTTGAGGAGACCACGTCCAAAGCGCAGAAGGAGTTCATTTCTGCGTTCACACAACATCGGCAAGTTGAAACGAGTGAGCCGTTGTGTGTAGGAGAGGTCAGCTGGATACACAATAAACGTAGCGCCCGTCTTTGGATTCGTTCGATTTTATCACTCTGCGTATTAGTAATGCCAGAGCCCCGTACGGGGACACCAAATTCCATCAGGGGACGGGTATACGCTTTGTAGATGGTTACAAGATCATGCGCGTTGACTCCAGATTTCTTGAGAACACACAGAATCTCAGTCTCTGCGCAGCCCGTGAGATCTGTTGGACCTGATTATCCCATTTCAGGTCTGATTGGATCACGACACCAAGGAGAGTCAGGGAATCAACACGTTCAAGATGAACATCTGCGATGGTGATGTCCAACTGGGGAAGAGGATTCTTCAAGAAAGACACTTGCATGGCCTACATTTTTCGGACTTAATTGGCGTCACGTCATTAATGGCGCACCATTGACCGAGCTCATCAACTTACTCCTGTAAGGAACTTTGCTGGGTTTTAGGCAAAACTTCCACCAAACTTAATTCGTCAACATACTTCCATCGGTATGTTGACGTTAGGGCAGCATCGTTAACAAGGGCAAGGAATAGGATTGGTCCCAACTTTGTACCCTTTTCTGGTGAACTTGGGTAGGTGATTGAATAGCCGAGATGAGTTATAAAGAGTACTGTGGCATAACCGGGCTCTGCCGGCGTAGCGTTCTGCCTTGCAGTCTCTCAAAACCCGGTCCACGCTCTCGACAATCATTCATCAACGATCTCTCAGTGGGCTCTCACAAAAGTATATCGTGTAAGAAAAACGTGGAATAGCTCTCATTTTACTCACTCCCGCAACCACTAAATGTATGACAGGAACACAAGAAACAACACTTATATGTTGTATCTGCAGTTCAAGTTACTTTATCTCGTTCCTTGTAACGTACCTGTCTCTAACGACAGTTTAAAGCTGACTGATGTTGTTGTTGTTGTTGTGATTAATGGCGTTTCAATCGCGTCGTCATTCGATGATTTCCGCCAGGCAATGCGAGAGGGCGTAGTTACTGGTCCTCTTCTAGTACTTTTGCTGTTGGATCGACGATAGCCTAGTGGCGTTGTGTTTGTGCAATTAACAATGTCAGTAAATTGTTAGTTGTTATTTTCTGTATTGTTATGCAGCTTGTTATTTTAAAGAATTCATTAGGAAGGAAAGGATGAAATGGTTGAATATTAGTTGCGATCAGTTCACTACGTTAGGATGTTAGTTTAAAGCCTCTCTCCGTATAATGAAGCAATTTATACGATTCATATAATATAATAATAATAATATTATATTGGTTTACTATTATATCTGTGTGTTTTTTTTGAAAAGCTTGTTTTGCCAACAAATCAGCTCGTTCGTTTCCTGCTAGGCCGCAGTAGGCTGGTACCCATTCAAGGTTTACATCTATCCCGAAGGAATTTATAGCCAATAATTTTGCATATATCTCAACTGTTATGCTGGATTCTTTCATATTCTTGATATAAAGCTCAGACTGAATCTGTTAAAATTACAACTGCAATTTGATGATATTCATCTATCCATTCAAGTGCCATTAATATAGCTACCAGTTATACTGTCATGATGAATGTATTGGATGTTTTAAAGCATTTACTTAAGCTTAGTTTTGGGATATAGTAAGCTGCTCCCGTATACCTTTCCTGTTAATTTGAAGCGTCTGTATAGATTCTTAAACAGTAATTACATTTTTTCTTAATGACCTCTACAGCATAATTTGTTGATTCTATTGATGGAGAAAACTTCTTAGAAACAAATTTTTTTTTTTCTGTAGATATACATGGCATATCATAGAGCCAATATGGTGTAAACGTCATGCATTCAGTGAGTTTTTCAATATTCCCTATTTCCAAGTTCCTCAATCTTTTGACCAAAGGACCTTGGCCCATTTCCCAAGAGTAATATTCATATTGCCAACACGGTAATAAGACTTTTTTGGTAGGATGGTTAATTTTAGCTGCATGTAAATAATAATGGTATTTATCAATAAACATATTCCTCCTGAGTTGCAATGGCATTTCCCCGCATTCAACTTGTAAAGCTTGTAAACAAGTAAGATGAACTCCTCCAGTAATAATTTTAAGAGCCTGGAATTGTATGTTGGCTAATTTCTTTTTAAGAGAATTACTCGCGCCATCATATAAGCTTCACTTCCATAATCTAACACAGAGCGGATTAAGCCTTTATAAACATAGTGAAGTTATTGCCCTATTTGGTACCAGCAATACACCTCATAAGATTAAGTCTTTTTTTTGCATCTTATTGAAATTTCATTTATATGTTTACTCCACGTCAATCCCGAGTCGAACCATACTCCAAGGAATTTGAATTCTTTTTCTACGATGTACATGTGTATACGTATATATATATATATATCTCACGATGTACATGTATATATTTCACAATTAACTATAACGCCCTCTACCTCTAACTAAATTACTGGACTAGTTATGCTACAGTACTTACTCCTTTTAAGAAAATGTGTGTTCGGTTTAGGCATTTTAATATTACACTTCCTGTTTCTAAGGTTATAATTACTTTCTTTCAAAATGACTTTAGTAGAGAGAATATCTGGAACTTCATTGTTAACATATTGATCCGGTTGTCTCATTTTCGCTCGCTGGACGTATATCGTAGACGACAATCAGCGGATTAGACGACACTTGGTAGTGAATTTGTATGTTATATTGCTTTGCTAAATATAAAATACAAGAACATTTTCCATATCTTTAAACTATCATTGATATCTGATAATTAAACAGTTATTGAAATAAACCTAACAAACTACATAATACAATGAAATACTTGACTTAAAGTAGGGGAGTTTGATGTGATGCACAGTTGCACCCCTCTGTAAATAATCGAATAGTCCATGGCGATCATGAATATTCATGTTTTTGCTTACATCGGCAAAATGTTTGCTTATCTTCAATGGAAAAATTACGGTGGGGGTTGGATGAAATGGACATAATTAACCGATCAGAACTTATCTATTATAATTCATGCTTCTTATCCTTCGTGTGCTTGATCTAAAATCTTACAATCGCTTGGCAAACTGAGTTCAAAGTTCGACTTGTTTCATATGTATCACCTACCCCCTGGACATCCACCCTTGGATAACAACCCCCTAGTCAACTACCCCTAAGGCAACCACGCTCTAGGACGAATACCACCCTCCCCGGGAAAACTAACCCCGGACAACTACCCCCAGACAACTACCCCCAGACAACTACCCCTAGGACAAATACCCCCTAGGACAACTACCCCGAGACAACTACCCCCTAGGACAACTACCCCTGGCGATTTTTACCCCTAGGATAGTTATCCGGGGGGAGTTGTCCCAGAGGATGTTTTTCTTATGGGGTAGTTGTCTTGGGGTATAGTCCGGGTGGTACATATAGCTCCGTTTAATCTCATTTCACAACGCCCCCTATCGTCAGAGTCAGCAGCCATACATGTTAGCCTATGGACGTTTTTTTTTTTTAAATCGTTAAAAAAAAAAATCATTTTTTGTTTAAACGAAAAGCACATCCACCCCGACGTACGTTATCACTAGCTCTTTCATTGGAGCCCTCATGTCTCATTGACTTTTGAAAGTTTACCCACCGTAATTTTTCAAAATAGGTTGCAAGCTCGCCATTGCCTATAATACACATGTGAAACAAGTCAAACTTTGGACTTAGTCTGCCAAGTGATTGTAAGATTATAGGTCAAGCACACGAAGGATAAGAAGCATGAATTATCAATTATCACTTCTGCTATGTTCATTATGTCCATTTCAACCAACCCCCCACCGTAATTTTTCCATTTAGTAAAAGCAAATATTTTGCCGAGTTTAGCAATAACATGAATATTCATGAACGGTCAGACAATACAGCCTTTTAGTACGTAAGGTATAGTGAATGGGAATGGGCGATGATCAGTGTTTTGTGCTGGCAATGTTCACGCGAGCGAAAATGAGACAATCGGAGCAATATGGTTGTCCGGGGGTGGTTATCTCAGGGGGTACTTGTCCGGGGGTGGATGTCCTATGGGGTATTTGCTCTTGGGGGTAGTTGTCCTAGGGAGTTGACTGGGGGTGGTTATCCGGGGTGGATGTCCAGGGGGTAGGTGTCCTAGGACAATCAAGTTTTAATCTATTGTAAATTCCATGTCTGTTGAAGAGAGAATCCACCAACAGTACTATTCTTAATGCCCCGTTTTGTAATATCCGAAGCTTCTTTAGGTCCCTGAATCGGGTTTTATCCAAATCGAACTACAATAGTCAAATTGAGGTCGAATCATTGTATTATATGAAAGTAGAGCAATCCATTGATCGAT
This sequence comes from Strongylocentrotus purpuratus, assembly GCF_000002235.5. NCBI lineage: Eukaryota > Metazoa > Echinodermata > Echinoidea > Camarodonta > Strongylocentrotidae > Strongylocentrotus > Strongylocentrotus purpuratus. Next base: position 13,960,690 of record NW_022145605.1, on the reverse strand, counting down.
AAATGGCCTAGCTCTTCGTAGGACAAAAAAGTTCCGTAGCATTGTTGATTTCGCCCTTTTAATTTGTGGTGTCCATGAAAAATATGTATCAAAAATATAACACCGACATATTTACATTGATCGACTCTCTCTACCGGACAATTGTAAATACAAACATTAATGTTCTAAAAATACGTTTACATTTTGTTACAACGACGATAAACTTACATTTCATTGCATTTAGCATAATCTTATTGTGGAGTAACCAATCATGAATAACAATTAAATATTCATAAATTATATAATTAGACTATTTGGATATCTAAATGCATAGTAGAAACATATGTCATCTGCAAACAATACAGTGCAATGCTTGACAATAAGTGTTAAATCATTCATGTATAATATGAATAACAGTGGCCCCAATAAACTTCCCTGTGGGACGCCACAACATAATTGGCTTACTTCTTACCGTTAACGTTTATAATATTAATTTGTTTTCTCGAAGTAAAATAATCTCGAAACTAACGAAGAGATTCATTACTGAACTATAAGTCTTCAACCTTTGTAAAATAATATCATGTGACGCCATGTCGAATGCTTTTTTGAGATCCAACGTTGCCGATCCAATAACATTACCAGTATCTATCGCTTTACTCACATTTTCTGTTAAATTTAAAAAAAAGCAAACTCTGTTGAAAAGCGTAGTCGATAACCACGTGACTTTGTACCGATATATCGTTATCATCCAAATATTTATAAGTTTGCCGAAAAACAAGCTTTTCTAAAATACTGGAAAGTACTGGCAACACAGATATAGGTCAATAATGCGACGGGTTGGTGCAATCGCCGCCTTTGTAAAGGAGTGTTATTCTACCACACTTCCATTAATTTGGTACAACGCCTTTACGTAACGATAAGTTAAAGTTTAAAAGATTTGAATAAAATCAGTGAAAATTTGAAAAAAAAATCGGGCAAGGAATAAGAAAGTTAGAGCGTTTTGAAATGACTAGTCACTAGAGGGCGGTATTCAATTTGATGACATCATCTGTGAACAACTCTCCATGCCTTTTGTACATAAAATTTCACAATTTTTTTGTTTTCTTCGTATTTATTTGTGTTCTTTATCCGACTTCATAACATGTGAAGTAGAATATCATTTTGCATTCTATATTTTGCTTTCAGGGGAGTACATTATCTCAATCACAAGAAAGAATAGAAGGAAAAACATGAAATTTGATGTACAAAAGGCATGGAGAGTTGTCCACAGATGATGTCATCAAATTGAATACCGCCCTCTAGTGACTAGGAATTTCAAAAAGCTCTTACTTCCTTATTCCTTGCCTGATTTTATTCAAATTTTCACTGATATTTTTCAAATGTTTTAAACTTTGCAATAAAAGTAACTTAGTATGAAGGTTTTGGTTTCCTTTAATTATATGAGCCAGAAATTCAACATTAATAAGTAACGAATCTTTCAATATACTCTATGGTTTAGTATTAAGACCAGTAGCCTTATAACGAGGAGTTTCTTTAATACATGTTTAAACATGTTTATTGGTAATTTGAACAAAATTGAAAAAAAAGTGTTTACTTTGGATACTTTTGTTTACTTTTACACATTCATTATATAAGCAATGGAGCTGTTTTCAATGTATTCCACCTACAAAGATTTATTTTTGTACTACTTGGTATAAGTTCTCTCAGAACTTTTCACATTATTGCGGCATTTCCAACGTTTTCAGAGATACTGTCCACAATATATTTTCGCTAAGCCCTTCTCACAAAAGAACTAACTTCATTACATAATAACTTATAACTTGACCAATCAACGTTAATTCAGACCGTTTTGCCTTTTGTTTGGCATAATTTCTATTTCGAATTAATGTCAGTATTTCACTTGTCATCCAAGGTGACTTCTTATGAAGAAGCCTTTTCCCTTTAAAGGTACTATGTCCCATTTGCAGGCCCAAAAATGAAAAGGTTAAATTCCAACGGCATTTGGAAGACAATACTAATTTAGAACTTCCCTTAAAAAAAAAGGGGGGGGGCTTGAAAATGTCGTCAAGTGGGGAAATAACGACTATTAGTTGTCGAATCGACTTAGGAGCTATAGAGCCAATAAATAATAGTCTGATTTTTCAGACCATTTTTCCGAATGGTCGTTCGTTTTATGATGCGCAAAGATTCAATCAGTTTAATTTTGGCCATTACAAGAAGTGGGTTATTGATGAAGACAAATGCTCATGTACCCTTTACAGCTCATTTTATGTTTGTTATTACCGAAGATGAAAAAGCCAGTCAGTCACTCAATAGTGTCTGACAGTGAAGTCCAGCAAGTAAACGGAGTTTCCTTGCATAATTTGAATATTAGGACACTGCTAACGTTTAAATTTTACAGATAGGACATACATGACATATTCATAATTCCTGCAAAGTTCTACAAAATTTGATGTTGGCTGCAAAAGGGACATATATCTTTAACAGGGGCATGCATAATTAGGTGATACGTAACGAAGTCTACGTATCACCTATTGATTTCGTCAAGATTTTCTTTTTAGGTGATACGTAACGAAGTCAACGTATCACCTTTTGATTTCGTCAAGATTTTTCTTTATTATTATTATTATTATTATTATTTATTTTTATTATTCTTCCTCGAATTTGTTCGCAGGATATCTCAAGACTGAATAAAGCCATTATCATGAAACTTTCAATGATGATAGATCTTAGTCTAACTTAGAACTGTGTGACTTTTCAGACAGTCAAGGTCATCGTGACGTCATCCAGGCGCCATTTTGTGAAAATCAACTTATGATCATATCTTCATAAAGGAAAGCCATTTTTCATTCATATTTATCATGATTAAACTCAATATCCGTCCGGTCAATTTCAAGTCAATAAATGCGCGCAAAAATGCGCGTACGCTTATGTCCGCGCGTTTACGCGCGCGAAAAAAATTAAAATGCTCCAAATCATCCTAATTTTTTTTTACATCCGTTTCAGGCCATATGGAGCATTTGATAAAAAAATTACGCACACGCGCATGCGCGCGCATTTTCGCGCGTACTGGCATTTTGCAATATAGAATCGCCGAATTTTTTCTGTCATTATATTTGATACATTTTTCCAAGCATTTTGATAACTTGTTCACCTTTTAATAACGCAATGAGCGTCCGTCAAAGTTGACAGCACGCGCAGATCTGCGTTATCTTTATCCACCATACATTGGCAAAAACATGCCTATACAAAATTCATTGTAACTGTTCAGAATGGATGGGAACTCCCAATATGTTTTCATATTTAGATAGATTATGAGTTGGAGATATGATTTCATGTCTCATTTGACCCTCAATTAACTCATGATGTCATCATAATGGCCTCCAAACTCAAAATTTCAATTTGCATATTATGACGTCAGCATATTTTTGGAAAATTAATTGTATCTCTGTAAATATGGATCAATTTTCTTTTAAATTTTGATATGTTCTAGCTGAGACAATTTGCTACAAGTATAGTTGCCACAATTTTTCATTTTGACTAAGGCATCAAGGCGTACTTTTGTGATTAAAGGAGGCATGTCAATTTTTCACATTTTGCGTGTATTCTCTATGGGACATGACTTTTTCTCAAAACTGGATTCTACACTCCTGTCTTTTGCGAGCGAAATCTCCCATATTTTAGCTTTGTTTTCGCTGAGCTTCGAATATGTTGTAGCTGAGACAATAAGCTATCACACGTGTGCCTTTTATATTTCGATCAGATGCCGGGATTATGCTCATATTTCCCTTGCAAAGTAGGATTTCTGAATTCCATTTCCCTTTTACGTGTAATTAATCGCTATGGGAGATGTTTTGTTATATCGGTAACGCACTTGACTTCCACCCTCGAGATCCCTGGTTCGATTCCGGGTGTCTCCAACACTTTTTTTTTCACTTTTTTTTTCCTTTTGACCTTCACTGTACCATCTCCTTTGATTATTTAAACACATAGATTCGCAAATAATGTCATAAATAACCCTTTTTACTTTATTATTACCCTATTTTCACTTAATCCATTACTTTTTGCGTGTAATCCCTATGGGAGATGACTTTTTTTTTCAAATCTGGATTCTACATTCCTGTCTTTTGCGAGCAATATCGCCGTTATTTCGGCTTGGATTTTGTTGATTTTTGAGTATGTTGTAGCTGAGACTATATGCTATCTAAATCAACCCTCTTTTTTTTCAATAAGATGTCAAAATCGCGCTTATGATCATGATCATGATCATCATGATCATCATTATCATAATGATGATAATAATTTATCAATTACATTTTCATTTCTTTGAATAAGATAAAAATCGTCAAAAGGTGTTCTTCATGATGTAAATTAGAGTCAAATGTGTAACTGGTTACTGCACAGGGTCAAAGGTCATATATTGTTTCAATCTATCTTCCCTAGATCCATGATGATCAAGGAGACACAATTTAATCTTGACATATGAATAGATCATAATGGGAGAAGCATATAAATGGGAGAAGCATTTTACAAAATAATATATCGTGTAATGCATTATTCGCTATGTAAACCACTATCATACGTATCACCTAATTCGTCTAAGTGACGAATTAAAGTCTAGTTTATTTTTATTCTTCCTCGAATTTGTTCGCAGGATATCTCAAGACTGCATAAAGCTATTGTCATGAATCGTTCAATGATGATAGATCTTAGTCTAACTTAGAACTGCGTGACTTTTCAAAGTCTCAAAGTCATCATGACGTCATCCAGGCGCCATTTTGTGAAAATCAACTTATGATCATATCTTCATAACGGAAAAAAAATTTTCATTCATATTTACCATGATTAAGATCAATATCCGTCCGGTCAATTTCAGGTCAATAAACGTGCGCAAATTTGCGCGTGCGCGTTCGTACGCGCGTTTACGCGCGCGCAAAATTTTAAAATGCTCCAAATCATCCCAATTTTTTTTTGCATACGTTTCAGGCCATATAGAGCATTTGACAAAAAATCACGCTCACGCGCATGCGCGCGCGTTTTTTGCGCGTACTAGCATTTAGCAACATAGAATCGCCGAATTTTCTCTATCATCATATTTGGCACATTTTTCCAAGCGTTTTAATAACTTGTTCATCTTTTATTAACGCAATGAGCGTCTGTCAAAGTTGACAGCACGCGCGGATTTGCGTTATCTTTATCCTTAATACATGGGCAAAAACATGCCTATATAAAATTCATTGCAACTCTTTAGAATAGATAGAAACTCCTAATAGTTTTTAATATTTGGATAGATTATGAGTCGGAGATATGATTTCATGTCTCATTTTATCCTCAATTAACTCATGACGTCATCATAATGGCCTTTAAACTCAACATTTTAATTTGCATATTTTAACGTCAGAATATTTTTGGAAAACTGATTGTATCTCTGTAAATATCGATCAATTTTCTTTTTAATTTTAATATGTTCTAGCTGAGACAATTTTCTACAAATGTAGTATTCACAATTTTTATTTTTGACAAAAGTATCATGGTGTATTTTTGCGATTAAAGGAGGCATGTCAATTTTTCGCATTTTGCGTGTATTCTCTATGGGACATGACTTTTTCTCAAAACTGGATTCTACACTCCTGTCTTTCGCGAGCAAAATCTCCGTTGTTTTAGCTTTGTTTTCGCTGAGCTTTGGATATGTTGTAGCTGAGACAATGAGCTATCAAAAGTGTGCCCTTTATTTTTCGATTAGATGCCGGGATCATGCTCATATTTCACTTGCAAAGTAGGATTTCTGAATTCCATTTCCCATTTACGTGTAATCGCTATGGGAGATGTTTTGGTATATCGGTAACGCACTTGACTTCCAACCTCGAGATCCCTGGTTCGAGTCCGGGTGTCTCCAACACTTTTTTTCCCACTTTTTTTCCTTTTGACCTTCACTGTACCATCTCCTTTGATTATTTAAACACGTAGATTCGCAAATAATGTCATAAATAACCCTTTTTACTTTATTATTACCCTATTTTCACTTAATCCATTACTTTTTGCGTGTAATCCCTATGGGAGATGACTTTTTCTCAAATCTGGATTCTACATTCCTGTCTTTTGCGAGCAATATCGCCGTTATTTCTGCTTGGATTTTGTTGATTTTTGAGTATGTTGTAGCTGAGACTATATGCTATCTGAATCAACCCTTATTTTTTCAAAAAGATGTCAGGATCGCGCTCATGATCATGATCATTATCATCATGATCATCATTATCATAATGATGATAATCATTTATCAATTACATTTTCATTTCTTTGAATAAGATAAAATCGTCAAAAGGTGTTCTTTATGATGTAAATTAGATTCAAAGGTGTAACTGGCTACTGTACAGGGTCAAAGGTCATATATTGTTTCAATCTATCTTCCCTAGATCCCTGATCATGGGGACGCAATTTAAACTTGACATATGGATAGATCATAATAGGAAAAGCATTTTATAAAATAATATATCGTGTAATGCACTATTCGTTATGTAAACCATTATCATACGTATCACCTAATTCGTCGAAGTGACGAATTAAAGTCTAGTTATACTTGTATTCCTAATATAACTCTGAACTTTTTAATCCATATTTGTTTTGCTTCCACAGTGGAATGTTTATATAGTGCATTGTTCTAAGATATATATGCTACGTAAGTCTTGAGCAAAGGATTCAAGGTCAATTTTCTTTGTATAACGAGAAGAAATATAGCAATAGTTTCCACTTGATATTAGTTTACTCGAATCCTACACAACCCGACCCAAAGACAGCCCGACCCTGGACAACCCAACCCAATACCCTGGAGAACTCGACCAGGTTGAGTTTTCTAGGGTAGGGTGTTTTGGCGGACAGCTCGATCCACTTTTGGAAAGACTTCCTTTTGCGACAGCCACCTAAACCTAGCAATATCCTAACCCTAACTCTATTTTATCATGTTTTATATATCATATTATTATTGTTAGATATATCATTCTAAGCTGTACCCATATTTCTTTTGAGGGAAAAAAGTGGGTCGAGCTGTCCGCCGAAGTACCCCACCCTGGACAACTCGACCTGGTCTAGATGTCCAGGGTATTGGGTCGGGTTGACCAGGGTCGGGCTGTCTTTGGGTCGGGCGGTCTGGACCCCGTTTACTCTTTCCCCATTTCACGCAGGGGTAAAATTCATCGTATCTATAGAGCTGATTAGTTTAAAGCTGTTTAACTAAACAGCTTTAAAGAAAACTTTCTCTTTGTGAACGTCGTTTATACGATGTTCGGACAGATACGAAGTCGCGATTCATACGCCGGTCAAAACAGGCTGCCGATCCTTATTTTATGCAAGGTCCCCCTGACAACATTGATGACACAATGTTAACTCGCAAATTAAAATGGCGGCTTTAACCGTGTTAGCGGCGAGTAATATGATCTTAGATTAGTAATTTTGTTTGGCGGCCATTAATGTGATCTTAGATTTTCACAAAACTATTACTTTCGTGAGATTTTCTCTGTTGAATGATAGGACGAATTTGTGGATGATTTTCTTTACAAAATGGGATGTCTTCAAATTAAACCTTGTATCCCTGAGAAGGTGGCAAGACACCTTCCAGAGGACTTGGTGTTGGGAAGAATGCCCTGTACTATCATAAAAAGGAATAGTCAATTTAGCGTGGCTCTCTCAAAGTTGGAAAACCTTATCTACGGTGGATTTTCCCACTCTCTGAATCAAAGGGCACGCAACCTTGCTTTCATCTTAACCTTAGCGACGGTGAAAACTTCAATCTCAACCTATTTCTCACAGAAATTTGCCCTTTGGTAGTGTTAAACAGATTAAACAGAAAATCGCTACAAATTCAAGTTTTGAAAAACAAAATTCCTCATCATCATGAGATTCCTCTTAAAATCTATACACTCATCACGATTCCCTTTCTTAATTATACTCGTTATCAAACTGACAAACGAGAAAACTGGAAAACAACACGATCGGATTTACTCAAACAACTGAAGTCACTATTTAACAGTAAACTTCGTTTTATGTGTGTGTTTTTTTTTGGTCGTCCTTGTTATGGAGTGTTTTAGCGTAGTGAGGGGCGGAGGGGAGGCAATAGGTGTTCTCTTTCTTTTTCCTCTTTTATCACATATCTTTTTCCTACTTTTTTTTTTATCTCTTTGAAGGAAATTTAGAAAAATTATTGTGGAAAATCTATATGCAAGCTGGACGAGGAAATTGTAAACAAATTTAATAATAATACATCATCATTTAATCTTAGTGAAAACAAATTTCATTTAATTTTAAAAGACTAACAGACATGATAATAAGGGAATTTAATATTGAGATTCACGGCTTGCCTCTCATTTAAAAACAAGCTGTAAAGTTTTTAGGAGTCCCTAATGACTCTCATTTAATGAGCATATACGTGATATGCATACATCAGTATCAAGGACTATTGGAATACTGTATAAGTTTTTAAAAAATATCTCTGATAGATCTATGATTATATTATACAATTCTCTAATTTTATCACATGTGTTATATTGTAATATTGTATGGGATAATTCTAGTTTGACAAGAATTAATTCCTTGTTTTTGCTTCAACAGAGAGCGATTCGCATGAGTACTAACTTAAATTATATGTCACATACAAAACTTTATTTCATCGTTTAAAAACAGAAAAAATACAAGATATTCAAATTTTCCAGACAAGCATTTTTATGCATAAATATTCTCATGGTCAACTACCATCCCTATTTCACAACATTTACAGTTTAAACTCAAATATTAACACAAATACAATAAGGTATTGTTCATCTCTCTATTCTTTTAAAGCATCTCTTTAAAAAAAAAAAAACAAGCATCGCTTATGATTGCGGTCTCCTGCACTTTTTCAACAGATAGTTCGGATCATACTCTAAATTTATAATAATATGTTATAGAAATATTAAGTTTCATTATTATATGTACATAAATGTTGTATTATACCTTACGTTTATATGTTCTTTGTTATTCTGTTATTATATTTGGAAAAATGCAGAAAAATCGAAAGTTAAAACCAAAATGTCTTTGGACAGACTTGTAGTAAACGGTTTTTCATTTGATGTGAAAGCGACCCTATGGATTGTCAAGTGTGTACATTTTTTGTTTTGTTTTGTGATGACGTTTTAACCTTTTCTATATTGTATCATTTTAATTGGGGGAGTTTGGAGAGCTCCAAGCACATGCTAAGCGTGGCAACACGATGAACAAATATTAACGACTTGACAACGGAGACTTGCTTTTCCCGTCACCATAGTGACGGTGAAAACATCACTCTCATCCTATTTCTCACAGATCTTTGCCCTTTGGTATACAATGAACAGAAAGTCGCTACAAATTTAATTCAAGTTAATAACAAAAATCCTAATCATCTTGAACTTCCTCTTAAAAGCTAAGCACTCACGATTCACTTTCTTATTATTACTCTTTATCAAAAAGACACATGAGAAAACGTGAAAAACAACACGATCAGATTTACTCAAACAACTGAAGTCACTATTTAACAGTAAACTTCGTTTTATGTGTGTGTTTTTTTTGGTCGTCCTTGTTATGGAGTGTTTTAGCGTAGTGAGGGGCGGAGGGGAGGCAGTAGGTGTTCTCTTTCTTTTTCCTCTTTTATCACATATCTTTTCCTACTTTTTTTTTATCATAACCATTTTTTTTCTCTCTTTGAAGGAAATTTAGAAAAATTATTGTGGAAAATCTATATGCAAGCTGGACGAGGAAATTGTAAACAAATTTAATAATAATACATTATCATTTAATCTTAGTGAAAACAAATTTCATTTAATTTTAAAAGACTAACAGACATGATAATAAGGGAATTTAATGTTGAGATTCACGGCTTGCCTCTCATTTAAAAACAAGCTGTAAAGTTTTTAGGAGTCCCTAATGACTCTCATTTAATGAGCATATACGTGATATGCATACATCAGTATCAAGGACTATTGGAATACTGTATAAGTTTTTGAAAAATCTCTCTGATAGATCTATGATTATATTATACAATTCTCTAATTTTATCACATGTGTTATATTGTAATATTGTATGGGATAATTCTAGTTTGACAAGAATTAATTCCTTGTTTTTGCTTCAACAGAGAGCGATTCGCATGAGTACTAACTTAAATTATATATCACATACAAAACTTTATTTCATCGTTTAAAAACAGTAAAAATACAAGATATTCAAATTTTCCAGACAAGCATTTTTATGCATAAATATTCTCATGGTCAACTACCATCCCTATTTTACAACATTTACAGTTTAAACTCAAATATTAACACAAATACAATAAGGTATTGTTCATCTCTCTATTCTTTTAAAGCATCTCTTTAAAAAAAAAACAAGCATCGCTTATGATTGCGGTCTCCTGCACTTTTTCAACAGATAGTTCGGATCATACTCTAAATTTATAATAATATGTTATAGAAATATTAAGTTTCATTATTATATGTACATAAATGTTGTATTATACCTTACGTTTATATGTTCTTTGTTATTCTGTTATTATATTTGGAAAAATGCAGAAAAATCGAAAGTAAAAACCAAAATGTCTTTGGACAAACTTGTAGTAAACGGTTTTTCATTTGATGTGAAAGCGACCCTATGGATTGTCAAGTGTATACATTTTTTGTTTTGTTTTGTGATGACGTTTTAAACTTTTCTATATTGTATCATTTTAATTGGGGGAGTTTGAAGAGCTCCAAGCTCATGCTAAGCGTGGCAACACGATGAACAAATATTAACGACTTGACAACGGAGACTTGCTTTTCCCGTCACCATAGTGACGGTGAAAACATCACTCTCATCCTATTTCTCACAGATCTTTGCCCTTTGGTATAATGTTACAATGAACAGAAAATCGCTACAAATTTAATTCAAGTTAATAACAAAAATCCTAATCATCTTGAACTTCCTCTTAAAAGCTAAGCACTCACGATTCACTTTCTTATTATTACTCTTTATCAAAAAGACACATGAGAAAAAGTGAAAACAACACGATCAGATTTACTCAATCAATTGAAGTCACTATCTATCTGAATATTGCATTATGTACGAAGATTAGGTTGGTATTCGAAGGGTGTATGGGCACAATGCCCCCTCTCTCTCTCTCTCTCTCTCTCTCTCTCTTCAATCTTTTGTTTTTCTTTTCCCTGAATTTCAAGGTGCCCTAATTAAGCTTTTTTGTATATTCTCTTAAGTAGTCTATAAACGGCATCTCACCTATCAAAAAGGTTTTTTTCTTTATTTCTAACTTTCTTTAAGATTGTAAAGTGAAGAAAAACACACTTTCAATCGTCCAACTACTCATAACAAATCGTCTTAACTGCAGTGGAGCTGATCAAATGTCTTTAGACAAACTTGTCAATAGCGGTTTTTTCATTTGATGTGAAAGCGACCCTATATTTTATGAAGTATTTTATATTTATGAAGTGTCTTCTTTTTTCTTTTTTTTTTGGTGACGTTTTTATTTTTTGGATATTGTATCATTGTAAATTGGGGGAGTTTGAAGAGCTCCGAGCTCATGTCAAGCGTGGAAACATGATTCACAAATATCAACGACTTGACAACGGAGAATTCAGAAGGGAAAAGAGGAGACTATTCAGTCATGTGACAAAATATTTTGTAAATTGTCCTTCAAATCTACCACTGATCACATTTTTAAAACAACTTCCAACATTTTCAAATCATTACCCCCCCCCCCACACACACACACACACACACAGAAGACTATTTTCCGTTCGCTTGCATCTTCCAGTCATGAAAGAATAAGAAAGCCCCACATATATGCATTGGAAAACCACACGGATCTAGGATTTTGTGAAGTTCCATGGCATACGATTCGGATTAAATTCCGATAAGAAATAATGGATGTTCATTGTCACAACAAATTGTTTCCCAAAAAGGTATTTTGAAAACAAAAACATTGAACGCCCTGTCGTTTATTGTTGTTGCTGTTTTTTCTCCGATGGACCGTTTTCATTTTATATACTGACAATGACTGACGAAAGTTCTTTTTCTTTTCCCTTAATGATGTTTCTAGTTGGAGTTTAAAAAAAGGGGGGGGGGAATCTTTGAAAGGAGGCGCGATAGCTCAGTCGGTAGAGTAGTGGTCTCGTAATCCGGGGAACCGAGTTCGAAACCAAGGCGATGCGATAGTGCCCTTTGGTGAGGCATTAATCCTCATTACCAGGTCACTCAGAGAGGACCTAAAGCCGTCGGTCTTCGGGTTGCTTACTATTAACAAGCATTTACCGTTTCTTAGCTGTCAGGTAAAATAACCACCACTATCACTAAGAAATACTGTCATTTTGTTCATAGATGTCGTACTAACAATTAAACATTCCATGCATTCATGTCGTTTTCCTCAGAGGCGTAACATGTAACTATATCAACGTATCGTTGATATGGTAATAGGGAATTTTCGATTTGCGTGTACTGATACGTGTGACGTCCATTCAAGGCAGTGCATTAAAAGGACGTCGATCGTAGCAATCCACGTTGTCGTTGTGCAATTCTAAAAGTCCCTATTGACGCTGCTATAACGACAGACTATAAATTGTTTTAACGGACCAATCAGATGATTTCCTTGCGACTATTCCTCTCGCAGCTCATCTCTCTTCACCTAAGTAGCAATATCACTCGCCGCCAAAAACAACAAGACTTATGCACCCGCTGCAGTGATATTACAATCTATTGGCTTGGATATCACGGATGTTGGAGCTCAACAGTTCTTAGAGTCTTCTTAACCAATGCTTCGTTTTTTTCGCATAGTATTCGATTTGCAATGCTAATTTGTCTTTTTAACTTCGTCCTTTACTAGATAGAACCAAATCGGTTGATCAGATCAAGATCAACTTATTACGAGGTTTTTGTTGTCTTTTCTACCAAACCGGTGAGTAATAATTGACGAAAACATTCGCCCTGTAAAGATGGTTACCTCAATCATTATGCCTATCTGACTATCGGGTAAAGTTGGATAAATGGTGCTCACATTCTTGTTCAAGCAGAAATAGGGTAGTTCTTTGGATAACACATTATCCGGGTGTAAAATTGTTAAAATCTGGTTGATTCATGATTACCCTCACGTACTTTTTTTTAAAACCTAGGATTTCAAAGATGTGAACCATTTTGATTATGAACATGTATTGCAAAACAGATTAAGGATACATTCATGAAGTTTAACAAAAATCTTAACTTGTATCATGATAAAATAACGATTATTGTTATCATCACTATCTTTCCCTTTCAGCACAGAGTATGGAACAGAAGTATGTTTTGGAATGTACCTATGGCATCGTAATCTGCCTGTCCATCGGTAAATATTGCTTTTCTACGCATTTGTAATTCCTCTTGAAAAGTGAAACGTTCATGCTTACAGAGCCATGATCACACGTTTTAATGGCGGAATTTCATCAAAATGAAATACATATAGCTCGAACTAAATGTTCTCTTTCATAGGCTTAGCTCTTGTGATTAGTTTGGTACTTTGCCTTCGGGACCGTATATCGTTTTCGCCACAAAATAAAACACGTTAACCTGCTTATAATCAACACATAGATCATATTTGTTATCCTTTCTTGCCAATTTCTTCTCTCCCATCCCCCTCCTATATTTTCTCCCCTTAACTTTCTTTACCACTCATCTTCCACTGAATTATCATAGCGTCACAAGTGTGTTACTGCAAATTGGGATGGGGTTTTAAAGATCCTCTTTAATAATGTCCATTTCCCCATTTTCATTACTATCACCTATCCTGCTCTGTTTTAGAAGATAATGCATTTCATTATGAAAATTATTTGGTTGATTATTGAGTTGAATTGAACTTTATTCACCACTTTCATAAAAAAACATGCAAAGTCAAAGAATACAATGAAATATTTCATAAAAAAGCAGATAAGCCCCCAAAATGGAAAATACACTAAGAACAAATTATTATATTCTGAATGATCAGTTACATGCCTGTTCCGGAATATATATCTTCCTCAAAGTCAATTCTCTCAATATAAAATGTACAAATCGATGCTTCGTGCCATGTGGGGGTTGGTCTCGAACATCAGATCTGCGTCATGTTAGTAGATAAAATTAAATACATGTAGTAAACAAAATATCAGGAGAAAGGTGATTGGAAGAGAATACACGAAAGATTATGACCTAGCGGAGAAATGATACCGAATCTATACGAAGTAGATCATCGCAGGGGTAATATCTAGGATAGTCTTAACGGAGGGAAAAGAATCCTATGCGACAATGGTCAGTGGCGAACGCAGGATTTTTTTTCAAGAGGGTTGTTTTAAAATTAAAAATCGCGCCGAAAATTTCGCAACGACTCAGCCAGCCGGGCGGGGGGGGGGGGGGGGGGGGGAGGCCTCCTTTACCACAATTTTTTTTTTACAACTACAAAAAATGAGGGAGGTTAACCCCCCCCCCCCTCTCCCCTCTGCGTACGCGCCTGACCATGGAAACTACTCTCATTGTATATCTTCCCCACAGCCCTACTCGTGTCATCGGATGCAAGCATGAATGAGACAAAGACTTGTTGTACGGACAGATTCGGCCTGAATTACACCTTACCAATGTTCTTTGAGTGTCAGAAGAAAGGACACCTCAATGGCAGTATGGTACAAACCATCCCAAAGCTTATCCCTAATTCATTAGGAGGAGGCGGTTGCCCAAGAAGGGAGAGTAAACTTGGTGTTCCTCCTGGACGTCGAGTCTGCAGATTTCCGGGTGATTGTTTTCTTCTCTGTTTTTTTTTTCTAAAATCCTTAGAAGAGCTTTTCCACTATTGTTTGGACTTTAAAGACTCTAGCCGATGAAAATAAAACGTGTATAATTGGGAAACTGAATTAATGTAGAATATAAATATAAAGGAATAAAAAGTATTTACCCTTTTATTATTGCACGAAAGCAAATTAAAACCTCATTTTCCGTGCCCCGTCAAATTACGGGTCAACAGCGGTCAAATTTGCCGCAGTTACAGTGACGACATAGCATGCGGACTTGACCGGTTCGCCTATAAAGTTGAGGCGATGAGCCGTGCTTGATTAATGCAAAGTCATTGTGAATATGCGCACTCCGCATGAGACGATGTCATCAAGTCGATGGCTAGTTTTTAGGTCGACAACTTCCGATTTTCAAAGCTTTAGATTTTGAGTTTTCGGAGGGCTGATACTCCTATGACAGACTCTAAAGTGGAATGTAATTGATATTATTGTAATCTATGGCTCACAAGCTTTCCGTTGATTTATAATTCATCCATTTCATTTTTCAGTTCGAACATGGTATTTAAGAAAAAATAATGATTGTATCTAGGAATACATTAGGAACTTTTATAACTATTTGATTTTGGTCTTATTCAAGAAACCCGGAGTAATTCTAATATCAGCGATGCTGTTTTGTATTTATTCAGTGTCATGTTCATTACATATGTTCGCAGATTGCGACATTAATCCATGTGAAAACGGCTGGTGTGAGGAGACTATGACCGGATATAGATGTCACTGCCCTATCGGATTTCAAGGAAAACAATGTCATGAACGTAAGAACTAAGAAAAAAATTGCATTTCCTATCTTTAGAGTATAATTAAACCATCCAGCACGATGCAGTTACCAATAAAGACAAGTAGTTTACTTTACGTCATCCTTTATTTCGGCAATCGCGCACTTTACGACAAAACTACGATTTGATTTTTTTTTTAATGAAATGAGCTACGGATTACATCGGAATTTCAAAAGCGTAAATTGGCCAATCTCGTAATTCTAGACTCGAATCTAAGAAGATACCAACCGTTACCTGCATTATATCCCGTGTCCACCCACAACAAATTCATCGTATAACTAAAAATAGTTATATGATGAAATTGTGTGTGTTGACGCTTACTAACGGTACGTCGTATAATTGAACGCGGGTTTGGACATCGTTTCGAACTAGACCTCAATAAAGAATCACGCGTAATGATCACGGAATATGTTGTGTGTGGACGTAACTAGTATAACTGGTCAAACTTGAACGGTATAACTGGGAGGGGCTTAACGTGACCGCGTGCGAAAGGAGACCCGATCTCTCATTTCCGCTTTCGTTTCATGACCGCAGTAGCAAACTGCGCACCTATAGGACGTTTCGCTTTAGAGTTTCGTGATTACTTTCTGGTGTGTGTTGAAGCCCTGGAATTTATACGATTATTCTTTATACGACGTTTCTTGAGTGTGGACACCCTGGAATTTATACGAAGATTCTTTATACATTTCTTTTAGAGTTTCGGGATAAAAAAAAATTAAAAAAATTGTGTGTGGACACGCTAATAGTCTCGTAACTGAACTGACCGCGGGAGGTCGTCGGTATGAGGCTGCAAGGTGAAATGTTTGGAAATATATATCAAGAACTTTTTCTCCAACTTTCCTGTTTATTTTATTCATTTCACCAATGTTATCTATCAATCTTTAAACTAGTTGACACAAATCCGCCTGCAACAACCCAGGGAATTTTTGTTACCTGTTTGAAGGATATCACAGTAACCGTCGAGCTTGGTACTCCGAATAAGTCGGTAGAGTTCACCCCACCATCGGCTGTCAATAGAGAAGGAACTGTCGTCCTGGTCTCTCAGAACTATATATCGGGTGATGATTTCCCAGTCGGGTCAACTCTCGTTGAGTACATCTTTGCTGATGAGAGCGGAAACCAGGCATCTCTTTGTACCTTCAACGTCAACGTCAATACAGGTATAAAGGAAAGCATGTTTTGCTATTTGACATTTTTACCTACTTTATTCATGATATTATGTAAAGGGATACTTGGTATTAATGAGCACTCTCTTTTAACACTTTAATTTGAGAAAGATGGAGAGATGTTCGGGTCGATACAAGCAAAATAACAATGAAATTGATGATTCATCAACTCAACCATTCGATTGAAGGTTAAAATGAAATGCTCCTTCACTTTTGAGTCAGTTTGTCTGAGCCCATGATGGTTTGACTGGATAACAGACCATAAGACACAAAACTACATTCTTATTATGTCTTGATATCACAGTCGATACCACCCCTCCAGTGGTACAATCCTGCCCTTCTAACCAGACATTCTCAGTCCTCAAAACCACCACACCAATCACTTGGACACCACCAACAGCCAGTGATGCGTCTGGAATTGCATTCATCGTCGCCAACTATGAACCTGGAGTTAATGTCTCCGTGAATAGCCCCATTAGCGTCATCTATACTGTGACCGACAACAGCGGCCTTGTAAACACAAACTGTTCTTTCAACATCACCCTCGTATCTGTAGGTATGTCATGTATGATTTTTGTTTGATATTACCTCAAAGATAACTGTAGCCTATCCAAGTCTATACTCTTTGAAACCTATGCTCATAAAATGTTAGTAAAAACGTATAGTTGATAATACTTTAATAGCCATCTGTCACTGTTTCACTCAATGATGAGTCGAGGCGACGCCTTCTAGAAAGAATATTTTAACATGTACGATAGCAATTACTTTCGAAATATTAACCTAAAGCGTGTCAAATTGCCTTGTGCGCCACCAATTTAATTTCCAAATATGACAATGACATATATTACGTAATCGAATCATGACTTAAGAGGGATTTCTGTTTGGAATCGGAGGTAAAGTCATCTTTGGTTGTTAAAACAGCATTGTTTACTTTTATTATTATTATTAAATCGGCGCCTTCAACTGCAACTCGAGGTAAAATAGCGTGAGTTTACGGAGACGGACCTTGGATATTTCTACCGTATAGTATGGTGGTGGCAAAAAAAATAATAATACGTCGATTAGGACGAGGACACATCGGTCTTAACGCGGATCTAGGCCGAATATGGGAATACATCCAACTGGACACTGTAACTCATGTCGAAAAGTAGAAACCGCTGAACACTTTATAGCAAAGTGCCCGAAGTATTAAATTGAAAGATCCATGCTACTCGCTGAAACAGATTGTATAAATCCCGACGAAATTTTAAGGCTCTTTAATTCATCAGATGCTTGCATTGAAAACGCTTCATACCGTTTTATTCTAAAAATGAAACGTTTCATTTAACCAAAAATAATCGGGCATTTTTTTTTTTTTTTTTTTTTTTAAATATTTGCTTTTCACCACCGTTCACAAAAACCCCCATTTTGTTTGTTTCCCCTAAAAAGTTTAATTATTCAATGCAATATGTATTATAAACACCACTCTATCACAAAATTTGTTTTTAGATCGAAGGTTCGTTGAAGTTGCGAGGTCGCTCAAAGCCAATTTCCCCTTAAAAGTACCCTCTTGATTTTACGATTGTTGACCAATTCCTTTCTTCTTTCGAGTTTCCAGATTATTAATGTAGCCCAAAGGGCGCCCACTGTCTACACCCGAGAGACAGGACGGTGTCTGGACGGTGTCTGAGAATGGACAGGACTACGCGGTAACCTACAACAAATATCTAAATTTTGTCGGTTTTTTCTTTTTCATTTCATTTTAAGGGGGGAAGAGAAAAAGAGAGAGAAGCCCATTTTTTTTAATATTCTAAAAGAGAAAAAAAAGAAAGAAAGAAATTAATATTAAAAAGAAAGGCGTTGGTGATAATAGTCAGTTCTTGACTGATTGCCATTACAAAAAAAAAAACATCAACAACATTTTGTAGCTCAGTCTTATTTCGTTCCGTTACTCTGTTAAGGATGTGCTGCTAAATTCGCTCAATTTATTGGGCCGCCCAGCCTCTGAGAGAATAAGCTATTTTAAAATGTCCTTAAATAAATAATCTTCGTTTGAACTACTGGAGGTTTGGCTGAGTTTATAAATAATAAAGTGGACTTCAACTGTATTTCCGAGCTTGTTTCGTAATCATTTTGTTTCTGAACTCGTAGTCACCGACCCATTATGGACCCATTACAATGCCTTCTTACTTTCCGTCGAATGTGATTCCACACCTAGGCATAACGATTAATCTGATATCATTACTTCACATTTACATTTTATCGGAGCTGGAGGTATGAATGATATGCAAATACTGTCATTCCACTGCTAAGGTATCGCAAGATAAACAAAAATATGGACGTGTAGACAGATGGCTTTTATTCCTAAACAGATTCTGGTGCACATTTATCTTCTTAAAGGAAAATAATTTAGGTGACCATTTAGATAATGTACACAGAAGTGACTGCAATAAAAAAAAATCTGACTATATTATATTCAGTTGACTATCCTCAAAGACATCTCTTTCTTGAAATCTGTTCCATCAAAATACCAATTAATCTCGATTACTGAAATGCTTTAAATGTTCATCGGTCCTTCAGAGACAGAATGGGAATGCACGTCCTCGAAATGCTACCGCTTTGATGCAAGGTGGCTGATGTGGCATCACGCTCACAACATCTGCCCGACCCTTGGACCGATAACCACGGCTGCAGGAGACAGGACACCATCCCTCCTATTTGCAGATACCGAAGAAGCGTCCCGGCTCGCCTTAATACTCAAGCACGGAAATAATCTACGTGATTCATGGATTAACTGTAATGAAATGGAAACCAAAGGGCTGTTCATGTGCGACGTGGATGGCAACGGAGCTGTGCAGATTAACTCAACCAGTAAGTTTAATCTCGATAATTCAGCTCAGTATTGCTACACGTAATTACGCCTATCGAATGTATTTCCAACCTTTGAATTATATTGGTTGTAATTACTGCAACATCAATTAATTAGCTCCATCATAATATTTGTTTGCTGATGCAATGTACACATTGGTCTTGGGATTCACAGCACTGTACTTGATATATTGTTAAGTACTATTTTGAACTAAAATTTTCTTTATTTAATTTTTGTTTATATATTTTTTTTTTATTGGAGATCAATAAATGAAACGGAAGGGTGTATTCGTAATGTCATAGTGCTTTGTTTATATTCTAAAGATCTTACATCCATGCTATAAAAACCAAACATTTTCAGAAACACTATTCAAAGCACAACTGAAAACGTATCTGTTTATCTAAAATTTACTGTCTTTATCTATGAATTAACTGCAGAACTATTTTTCATAAAACTTGCATTGCATTACATTGCAAATCCACGTTGTCGTATCCTGATCAGATTGTTATGGATAGCTGCGCTTTATAAATTCATGTATATTATTACATGGATTATCATTATTAGCTACATTATTATTACCATCATTATCCTGCATGGGGGTAGCACGCATAATACTATAATAAATTATGTCTCCCCTTTTAGGTTGGTCAAGCGGTCACCCAACCGGCTACGGAAATGAAAAATGTGTAGCACTTTCCTATCGTTACAAATGGCGTGATTTGCCCTGTCATTATGCTCGAAGCTCCGTCTGTCAGATCGTTTTATAAAAGACCGTGGGTATTTTCCGGTCGCGAGGAATATTCAGGCAAATAATACACTGATTGAACCAGACTGGAAAACAAATATGTGGAAAGGCGTGTAAAGTATACAAACATCAAATTTGTATCACATATTTTGTTTATCTTTATTTGTATTCCTTTTTTTCTCTCGAATTTATCGGCATCATTATCATTGTTCTTGCATTAAAATAAAGTTGAGTTCTGGTCATGCGATTGCAATGTGAAAGAAACGGTGTGGAATCGATCAGAAAAAGTTGATCATGTAGCATTTAAGTATTTGTGCGTACTGTAAGGTTCTGGAGTCATCAAAATGATAAGAAATTTGGCCCAGTCATGTAGCATTTAAGTAATTGTGCGTACTGTAAGGTTCTGGAGTCATCAAAATGATAAGAAATTTGGCCCAGTCATGTAGCATTTAAGTATTTGTGCGTACTGTAAGGTTCTGGAGTCATCAAAATGATAAGAAATTGGGCCAAGTCTTGGTAAAGAAACAAGCACTGTACACAGATCGATGTTTATGGGACTACACAAACATAAAAATCGGGCCTCTTTTGTAAGCTGTTACTTGTCGTATTTAGAATATTAAGGCAATTGAAGAGCTATGCTTTTTAGTGGAAAATGTTTCTCTGATGTTCTTCCGTACTTATATAATAACAATGATAATGCTCACAAATTATATTTCACCTCTCCCCAGAACTCAACCTTATCTTTAAGAGTTTTTCAGTCTAAATGTGCATACAAAGCTATTGTGCGTCATTCTGATTTTTAAATTATATATTAATCTATTCTGTGTTTCAACTCTCTCAGTTAGCGGGATGGTTGGTTGTTATTTTTGTTAAAGACAATATCCATCTTATGCATGTAATCTGTAAAATAAAGTACTTTTTAATTGTCATTTACATTCTGATATTTTGTTTACATCAAAGAAGTTACAATTCATCACTTATTTAATAGGCACTATAATCATAAGTAAAATGATCAAAAGTAGATCATTTGTTTACATCAAAGAAGTTACAATTCATCACTTATTTAATAGGCACTATAACTATAAGTAAAATGATCAAAAGTAGATCATGTCAACATGTAAATGGTAAATGATTATACATTGATTGATTCATACTATCTTGTAATTTTACTAATTAAAAAAAAAAAAATCACTTTTCACTTTATTATACTGTAACAGAAGAATGTTGTAATGATTCATTTTTCCCCAAAAATATCATATTTTCAACATATTTTTTATAATTTAAAATTCATTTCCCACAATACGGCATCTGTTTGGTCTCATGTTTTTGTATTTTCCTTTCTCGAATATTGAACTAGGCCTATGTGTACACACTTAAAAGTGAGAATTTTATTTTCTTCCTGTAATCGTAAATTTTTCATGGATTGTTTCCAAACAAAACAAATTCGTGATTTAGCTTGTAATAAAGCTTTATATGAAGTAATATAAGTTCAAGCTCGATTTGGTATTGCATGGAAATAGTTAGTTAGTTTTAGAGTCGTCACGTTATATTGATTGCGACCATTGGATGCGACCGTCATTGTTGGTCAAACAGTTTTTGAGCGTCATGTAACGCCTGGCTGGAGATTGTGCACACATTATGTGCGGGCAGGCACTGAATCCAATGACCGGGGTAAGAGTATATTTATAAAGCGCTTAGAGACATTTGTATTAAGCGCTAGATAAAAATTGAATATTATTATTATTATTATTAATTGGCCTATTGCACTCCCGGTCATTTTAGATGTTATATTAACCACTTGGTCAAAGGAGTATATTTTTGCGTCATACCGTATCCATCCAGGCAACCCTGCGGGCAATTTGGCACGTACCCATTTACCGTGATCCCGGCCCCCCACTCAGTGTTAATTATAGGGTACGCGTATGCTCGTTCCCTCTTTTTGAAAGCACCCCCTATCTGAGGACTGCCAACATTTCCGAACCCCCCTTTCGCGGGCTTTTCGCGGGCTTTTTCTGCCTTGGAGACCCCCCTAAATACGGAAAAATGCTCTATGTACCCCCCTAAATTCGGAATAATTTCTCAGGAGTCCAAAGAGATGAGAGAAAAAAAAAAAAAAAAAAACAACCCCTTTTTAAAGAAATCTCCGGTTGAAAAGTCAAATACACCCCTTTTTTTTTTACAATTCTCGGGCCGGACTTTGTCGCACGAAAAGTACCCCTTTACCGGACATTTTGGTAACACGCATGCGGTCATTCCGACCGGAGTGGGGGGGGGGGGGGGGGCGGGACCGTGATACTCTTCATGATCATACAATGGATTACCTGAGAAAATAACACACCCTCAACGCTGAACCAGTGACAATATATAGCTTGCCTCTCATTTTGTACCCCGACGGTATGTTTTAGGGATCTCGCGATCAGTGGAAACACCGCGCGTTTTTAAAAACCCTTTTCGTCGAGCAAAAAACTCTGGCCTGCCCATTGAC
Organism: Strongylocentrotus purpuratus; assembly: GCF_000002235.5. NCBI lineage: Eukaryota > Metazoa > Echinodermata > Echinoidea > Camarodonta > Strongylocentrotidae > Strongylocentrotus > Strongylocentrotus purpuratus. The sequence continues at coordinate 13,937,866 of NW_022145605.1, read as the reverse complement.
CTCAGCAGTGGGCCCACCTTGCGGGTCTGCTGTTCTGCGTTTACACAGGGGAAAAGGCGAGTCTAGACTGGAAGGGTGACTCCGCGAGCCGGTTCTGTGTGTAAACGAGGTGATATAGTTTGCATTGTCATAGTCGCGCGCATTATTTTTGACGAGCAAACCTAGTGGCTAATGTAGCAAATGAACATGAGCTGCATTTAAACTGAAACCAATAATCGACGGTTTTTCTCACATTCTGGTGTTTCTCCGGTATCGGCAAACGTACGCGACGAAGAATCGAAATCGAAAACCCCAACATAACACTGGAGTGTTTTTTAAACGCCCGCCGAAGTTTCACATTTTTCTCCACCGAAGCAAACTTTGGTAAGGTATACCGGTTTTTCTTTACGTGACTCTCCTCGATTCGCGCTAATTCATGCAGGTCATGCAGGGCACCGACGAGTCGCCAACTATTCATGCTAAACCCGGTATGAGCAAAGTTCGAGGGTCATTTCATGGATTTTTCCAGTAGTCATTATAGACCAAAAAAAAAAAAAATCGACGATAATTAAAAATGGTCTTTTTGGTGGGTGAACGGGCTTAATGTAATAAATCACATTTACCCTATATTTTGTATAACAACGTGTAATTTACCCTATATTTTGTAGAACAAAATGTAATTTACCCTATATTTTGTAGCAGGGGCGTAAATCCATACCGAGGAGTGGGGGGATGATCGGCGATAGCCATCACATACTAGCACGAGCACACGCCCACACTAAGTTACGCAAGCGCACGCGATCGCGCACGCACAAACACACAACACACACACACACACGCACACACACACACCCAACCAAACACATGTACATAAATTTATACATGCATACATACATGCACGCACATGCCAAATTTGACAACCATAAAGTAAAAGAATTGGACATATTTCGAAATACTGACAGCTGCAAACTGTAGTGTTTTATTATAATGAACTCCGAAATAAGACGACACACTTTCAAGTAGTAACATAGATTGAGTATTTCGTCAAAGAAGATGCGAACTCTTTATTTTGAGTCCCATCACTTAGAAAATGATGTATAATGGTCAGGGACGTCGCTAGACCTTTTTTTATTTGGGGGAGGGGGTGTAGAGGCCAACGATAACCGACAAAACTAGCCCCCAATTACCGACAAAAATAAATGTCCCAATATTTTCAAATTTAACCCTATATACCCGTGGCCGAAGGCTTAATTGTTTTTCCTACGGACTATCTATAGTACTTGCGTATGCCCAAATGGTCATTTTCCTCGACGACATAAATATACGAATTATTTCGTTAACTTAGTCAGCATCATAGCTATATATTTTAATGCTTAGACCCTTTTTCTTAAATTATTAGGGAAAGAAGAAGATTAATTGTACCGTTCTCGACTGTGAACCCTTGTCTGAATGAATCCCCCCCCTCCCGCGCGAAGCGCGAAAGCTTTGGCGTTTCATTAAATTATTATAAAAAGAAGACGATTTGCTGTACCGTTCTCGACTGTTAATCCTTGTCTGAATTCAGTTCCCCCCCCTCCCGCGCGGAAGTTTTGGCGTTTCATTAAATTATTAGAGAAAGTAGACTATTCGTTGAACCGTGCTCGACTCTTAATAAGCCCTATTTATCTGAATTCAGTTTCACCCTCTCGCGCGAAGCGCGAAAAGCGTAGACGTTTCCCTAACCCTATTTAGCCCGGCCCCCCCCCCTCGACATTTTTCGCGATAAATTTTAACGCAAGAAAATTTTGCACTGAGTCTTGCACATCTTTTGAAAGAAATTTTCCGAAAATCGGACCTACCATTACAAAGTCACAAAAATCGCTCATTTTTGTGATTTGCGTACAAAACATATGGAAATCTCATTTTTCAAATAAAGAGATAAAGCATTGGTTATTTGGTCTTGTTTATAGCTTAGGTGTTTATTTTTGGGTCAAAATAGTTGAATTATAGTTGGAAATGAAATAAAACAACAAAAACAATAAAATACATAAGTTAAAAAACAAAGAAATACATAAGAAATTATCAAAACAATAGATAACATAAGGAATAACCCTGGTTTTTCAATTTTTTTAGTTGTATTATAATTCCAAATGGTCTAACAAATATATGTAGTGAGAAAGAATGCTTAAATATGAATAATGTCTGATTTATGGGCAAAAATGTGAATTTTATGACCTTATTTGCATAAATTACCATAAATATGCAAAAGAGTGAATTTTTCAAAAAAATTGAAATTACCATAGTATTTTATACACTTCACTTGACATGTATGCAAATTTTTGCGGCGATCGGGCGTTTCACGGCCGAGATCATAGGGGGGACCTTAGACTTAGTTTTCGACTCTTATTAAGCCCTATTTATCTGAATTCAATTCAATTCATTCAATATAAACAACAAATTAATTCTTTCATAGACCTACACAAAATCACATGCATTGCAGCCCTTAAATATCATCCCCTCGTCCATTAAGTTTTAGGTGTGAACAAATGACAACCACCGAGTAGGACTTTGGCAATGCAACAGTTACCGTATTATTTATCACTCTCAATCAGATGCATTCACAGTTTTCACACCTCTAAAAAAATGTTTCTGGAATTCATTTAATGATACATGTACTGTGTTTATTAATTAAATCTAAGGAATTCTTTAATTTCCTCAGCCAAATCCTTTCTCAAATATAAAAATAATAAGAATGTGTACAGGCATACCTTGAAATAACTGAAGAGACAAACGGCCACTGTAAGTCTTGAACACGCCAGGTCTGGAACTTTCGTCTTCATCTACCCCCCCCCCCCACACACACACACACTCCGGGGTCGGAGGGACCGCATGCGCGTTCCTAAAATCTCCAGGAAAGGGGTACTTTTTCGCGCGACAAAATCCGGCCCGAGAATTGTAAAAAAAAAGGGGGGTGTATTTGACTTTTCACCCGGAGATTTCTTTAAAAAAGGTTTTTTTTTTTTCTCTCTCTCTCTCTTTGGACTCCTGAGAAATGTAAAAAAAAAGGGGTTATAAAATATCTTGAATATCATAGAAATATTGATCAAATCCCGGGATCAAATTCCTGAAATTCCTGCTAGCTTTGAAAGCTCATTCAGGATTATTTCATTTTGAAAAGTAAAAACATAGTCCCCCATTCCCCCTCGATCGACTAGAGCTCACCTGACATTGGGGGGGGGGGGGGGGGGGGGGGGTTGGTACATTTAGGAGTGTTCCGGATTTTTTTTTTTGGGGGGGGGGGGGGAGGGGGTCTCCAAGTCACGAAAAGCCAGCGAAAAGCCGGCGAAAGGGGGATTCAGAAATGTTGGCAGTCCAGAGCCTATAGGACTTTTTAAGCGCTCGCGCGCTGGCGCACTTTACGTCTGAGCTATAATAATACCTTGCAAAATAACGAAAAATTATTCTGAAGTTTATGAAGTGCTTGTTCGCACACGTCGCGCAACTACTCTTAATGATCGTGACATACTGTATACGTGTAGGCTATACAGTTATACATACATTAAAAAAAAAAAAAAACTCATTTCTCATGCATTATGCTGAAATTGAAACAATCACATTTTTTGTTTCTTCTTCTTCTTCCTTTTTTTCTCTCTTTTAATCTCAGGGGGGGGATGTTTGTACAGGCCACCCCCCCCCCCTCCTTCGAGCCAGGGGGGATGCATCCCCCCTATCCCCCGGGATTTACGCCCCTGTAAAAAAAAAAAAAAAATGTAATCAAGGCGACCACATATAACTTAATTAACGACCGCTTGGACTAGGACAGCTAGAGACAGAAGAGAATGGAAATGTTATGAGGAGGGCTTTGTCCAACGTCTGGATGTGCTATAGCCTGATAGATAGATAGATAGAAGCATTCGTTTCTGCACCTCAGTCGCATCATTTAAGAGAAATCTCAAAACTTATTTGTTTTCTTTGTATTTGTTATTTTTTTGACAAGGCGTTGTGTGGAGTTGTGTGTAATGTGAGCGAGGTTGTGTACTGTATGAACCAGGCTTGGTTCATGTGGTGCACAGCTTTTTTGAATTACTTTACACAGCTTTACACAACAAATTTACAGTGTATGCACTTGGAGAGCAAAATATTTATTCTGTTTTATTTACTAATCAAAAGCGCTTTCAGCATGTTTATGTAAAGGCGCTATATAAATATCAATATGGATGTATGTATGAATGTCATTGAGTGTGAATTTTTTGTTTGTATTCGCATTGCATTTTTGTTCTATTCAGCGTATTTTAGTTCGATGTTATATAAAACATATAATCAATGTTTTTCATACGCGGAGTACGTTCAGAAGTGCGAATATTTTTTTCGTTGAAAATTTTACGTTCTATTGAAGTCATAAACATTCATTATTTGTATAATGTTTAATACTATTTCATTTTCGATGACGTAACACCCATTTCACTTTCCTTGTCATTTCGTACGAAAGTTTATGTATAGCACACCAAAAATAAGTACAACAAACACATGATCAAGCTTTATGGAAGCTTCAAAAAACAAAAAACAGAATTGAAATCGGTCAATGCGTTGTGATTTTATACCATTTTTTTTTATATCGCAAAATTACCGAAAAATCTGCCAGAAATGGTCAAATTGGCAAAAATGGCAAAATTCGACAAAGTTGACAACCTAATTCATCACTTTCTTGGACACAAAATACATTTGATTATCAGCCACTAAACTATCATCTTTGTGGTAAAAAATACTAAAAATCTATTACCGTTTTGAAAACAGAAGCCACCAAAATAAGTCATTTTTGCCATTTTTGCGAATCTGCAGATATGAAAAAGTTGTGAAAAAAACTAAGTCCGCCTAATTAATATGCGCATATGTAATCAAATCAAAACCGAACATGATACATCAGTGAAACCTATGTATATCAGACAGGTATGGAAATATGTAAATTAGATCATTTCAGCTAATTATATATTCGCGCACTCATTATGCAAATTAGGAAAGTCAAACTGTTCATTTTTTGGCATTTTTTAAATCATATATTAATAGATCATATTTACACCAAATATTAACCTTAAATTCCAAATATTTATACTTGGATCACCGTCACAGCTATTTTCTTATATGTTTCACAAATTATTTAGAAAAACCGATAAAATGATAAGAGTTTGCAGACTTTCAGCTACATCTCAGTACATTTGTATTTCTAAAAGATGTCAGATTTGAGGATTCATGACGATTTTCCGAGAAACCATTCAGCATGCCATAACATTCCACAGGGACTGAAATTTAGAGTTACAAAAGTTTTGTGACCCCAGTACAGTTGTGGCTACCTTGAGTGTAAACAACAAATCGATTCAATGAGTGAAACACATGATGGTTATCCATTTTTTGTAGGGGAGTTTTATCAATTGAGGTGCATTTTCACCACGCAGAATAACAGTGCAAGTCAAAGGGCGATCAGCGGGCCATGTCACACATGGCTGAAAAGGCAATGTTCTAATTAAATCATTTAACATATTTCCATCATGCCTATAACAATGAAACTACACAGAATTGTAGTTAAAGGTATGCTTGAAATATATGTGAAATAAGAATTTAAAAATATTGTTTGTTTTTTTAAAAATAAATTTACCAAAATTGCTATTTCTACCAACTGACTGCTGTTGTGTATGTGTGTGTGTGTGTGTGTGTGTGCGTGCGTGAGGCATACTGTGTGCACAGGCAGTGCGATCACCCTAGTATTATCTTATGATATGTATATAGGCCTATAATATATTTATATATGTAGCATTTCCTAAATAATGCGCCTGATTACCTTGCAAGCGCTCCTCATCGATCATTTGCAGCAAAGTGCATTTACTTTACTTAATTGTGTGACGTGCTCAAACTTTTCACCAATGTATTTCTTGAATTATATTGCGTTTCCAAGGTAATGTACCTTGTTTAGTTTCTTGTAAACTATTTGCACATTACTTTCTAATAGTTAAACACTAAAGGATCATAATTCTTAATACTTGTCATAATTTCTCGCTAAAGACGTAAACAAATTCGTGACCTAATAAAAACTAAAAGATTTAACTCAAGCATTGGTTCTCTTTTTCATCATTTTTTGTGTCATCGTATGCCAACACGTGGTATTAATATCAGATATTTGTAAACATACACACGCACACAACTATGACATCTATAATTATGTATATATGAATTGATAAATTGTATAACATACTACATCTTACAGCGTCATTAGACGGTGGAAAAAAATTATTAAGTAGACATGGTCATTAGCAGGACATGTTCATGTCCTGCTAAAGATTGAACAATAGAGTTACTGCCCTCTGCGTACGTTTGCAGGCAAAGGTAATTTATAGGCCTACCGAGAAACAATATGTTTATTCATTCGTCATTATTTTAATTAGTTATATTGTTATGAATATAGAGTTCGGTTTCGGATAACATACCAGCTTTTTAATGATTTCCTGTTAAAGTGACTCGGTAACATTGTTGAAGATTGATGAAAAAATTGCGGAATTTTTGTATAAAATGTTTATATACTTATTATATTCCTTTTACTGTACTAACCCTCTGACATGCGAAAAATCCTGAAAAAAATTCTCAAACCACAAAGATATCTATGGTTTTCTTGAAGGCGTCACTGAGCAACACCCTCTAACAGTGATTAACAGTAAATTCTCCCAATCATTTTTGAATTTTCCCAACCGTTTTGCCATGAAAAAAGACATAAAACAAAAATGTATTACGTATCGAACGTGACTTACAAGGGATGTACCATATGATATTGAAATTGACATGTCATTAAATCAAAGCCTTTGAGACCTATGAACACGTACTATTTTCAGATTATCTTTAATTGTACACCTAGCATTGAAGTCATTACCTGAGCACCACTTTCTCTCATCTGAACCATGTTACCAAGTCCATTTAAAGAACCTATGTCCCATTTGCAGCCAACATCAAATTACAACTGAGCAAGAATTATAAATTTGTCACGTATGTCTTATCTGTGAAATTTAAACGTTAGCAGTGTCTTAGCACTCAAATCATGCATTGAAACCCGTTTTTTCTTTTGTAATAACATACATAAAAATGAGCTGTAACAGGTACATGAGCATTTGTCTACATTAATAACTCACTACTTGTAACGGCCAAAATTAAACTGATTGAATCTTTGTGCAGCACAAAACGTACGATCATTTGGTACAAGGGTCTGGAAATCAGACTATTACTTTGGTGATTGCAATCACTTATGTCGATTCGACAACTAATGGTCGTTATTTTCCCACAAAAAGTAATTTTCAAACCGTTTCGTTTTGAGGGAAGTTCTAAATAAGTATTGTCTTTCAAATGCCGTTGGAGTTTAACCTTTTTATTTTTTTGACCTGAAAATGGGACATAGTACTTTTAATGTATCTTTTAGAGTTATATATAGATGTCCTGATAATACAACATGTAAGGTTATATATTTTAGAAAATATATCAATTCACAACCGTACGCAAGATGGAATACACAATAAGCATTGATTTAACTTTACAAGCGCTTTCGATTTATTGTCATCAGGTGAAGTGAGCGTTTCGTGGTATTGCATGGCTATATAATTATACCAGTAAACATGGAAAGGTAGAAGTAGCGAGAGAGAAGCAGAGAAAGTGAGAGAAAAAAGAGAGAGAGAGAGATGGGTGGTTGCAGAAGGTATAATCATATAACCTAGTGATTCTAAACATATTTCCGATCTACGTTTACAAAGTAATGCTAAAGAATGTAATTAAACAAAAACACATATACAATATTATTTTTCATAAATATGAGAAGCATAATCACATATAATATGATTGCAACCTAATATAATAGTACCTGTATTGTGCTCTTAAAATTACAAACATGAAGGTTTAGATGTGATATGAAGTGTGTGTGTGTGTGAGAGAGAGAGAGAGAGAGAAGACAGAAATGAAAGCAACTGTACATTACTAGTAGGAAATTGGGTAATGGTTGTTTTTAGTATTACAAGATTTTAAACATGAAAATCTTATTGTTTTATGTCACACAGGGGGGAAATGATAAATTTAAGATTTGCATGATATATGATTTATTCAAGTTATATTTCAAATAGAGATAGGTACATTCACTACAAAAACAGCTTTCCAAGTAAGCCCTCTAGAACGACATAACAAAAACAAGGAATACATGAAAATGTAACATTAATCAAACTATGATAACAAGATATCTATAAGTTCAAGTAGTCTATATCATTCATATATTTATTTTACAACACATTCAAAGAAGGCATGAATTTCGAAATAAGGAATTTCTCTTTCATACCCCTTTTTAGTTTGTCCTCTTCTTTCATTTACAAAAAAAGCATGATGTCGTAGTTTGGCTCTCGTGAGCAAGCAAATGGCTCGATGTGATTGCTAACTTTTATCTGCATATACTGTTCTTGGTGTATGTTTTGTTTGTGAACAGTGAGTCTGTGTTTGTTTTATTTGTTTTATTTATTTAACCACGGTTAAAACACCTGCTACCAGTCATAAGGTTGGTTTTCTGCAAGTCCGTTAAAAACATTCACACAATATACATACGACAAAACAAAAATATTTAAGGATACAAATTAAGGTAAGAGGAATAAAAATGTGTAAATAACTTACAATAACAATCACACTTAGCATTTTAAACATTAGAAATTATGAAGAAAAAAAAGGAAAAAAGAAAAATAGAAAAAATAAGTCAAATCACGAGCACCTTATCATAAAAGAAATCATCGGAGGTAGATGAGTGAGAGAGAGTAAGAGAGCGAGGGAGAGAGAGAGAGAGAGAGAGAAAGAGACAAAGAAAGAGAATTTATTAGAGCGTAGGAGGGGGAATACCATTGAAGGCCTTATAAAGTATGGAAGTCGAATTTCTTTTCTTGTGAACTGGGGTAGGTGATTAAATAGCCGAGATGCGATATAATAAGTACTTACTGCTTCTAAAAAAAAATGTGTTCGGTTTATGTGTGTTAATAGTACACTCCCTATTTCTATAAGGTAAAAAAGAACTTTCTTTCAAAATAACTTTTAGTAGCAAGAATATCTGGTACTTCATTGTTAAGTATTCTGTACATAAAAATAACCAGGTACATTGAGACAATCAAGTTTTAATCTATTGTAAATGTCATGTCTGTTGAAGCTAGCATCCACCCACAGTACTATTCCTAATGCCCCGTTTTGTAATATCCGAAGCTTCTTTAGGTCCCTGAATCGGGTTTTATCCAAATCGAACTACAATAATCAAATTGAGGTCGAATCGTCGTATTATATGAAAGTAGAGCAATCCATTTATCGACAAATGGCCTAGCTCTTCGTAGGAAAAAAAAGTTCGTAGTATTGTTTTCAAGTTTGAAGTTTTATCTATTCCACAATTTATAAAGAAAAACAGTTTATATTATTTTTTAAACCTTTTTTTATACAGGCATATATTATTATAAGAGTAGATTTCACACAAGAAGAAACATTAAAAAAATTGAAGATTTCAAATCAAATATAATGTACGGAAAATAAGTACGAAATTTCGAAATATGTAGATATAACGGGCAAGGTAGAACAATGTAAATTGTGGGGAGCCTAAATAAAAAGCATAGCTTGTATGTGAATAGGCTCCCGTACTGAGTAACACAATATAGTAGGTCTGAATTTAAAAGGTATTATAGGAGGCGAAAAACGGAGTAGTATAGTATGAGAGATGTACATGGAGAGTGAATTTGAGAAAAATAGAAATAAAGAGTAAAGAGAATAATATAATACGGATACGTAGGAGAGGGTGAAGAAGGGAAGAAAGAGGAAGAAGAGGTAGACGACAAAGAAGTGGAAGAAGAAGAGGCAGAAGAAGAAGAAGAGAAAGCAAACTGATGAAATCAATGGCATTGTACAATAACAAAAACAAAGTCTGTACAACCACCTGTATAACCACCTTTACGATCCAGCGCGACATCAACATTACTTTTATACATACTAACTCAAAAGGAAACACCTGAGCTTTCGTTTAAATGAATTAATGGAAGGGCTTTCAACGAGTTCGTTATTCAGGCTGTTCCAGAGTTTTGAACCAGTAAAAATAATTGTTTTGTTAGCAAAAACGGTGTCTGTCTAGTAGGGTATTATAGTATTATTGCGTTGAAAAAAAGGGACGATAGCATCTGGTAAATTATCTTTCGATAGTTCATACATAATTATTCCAATGTTATATAAGTGCAAGTCAGATATTTTTAGAATATTACAATTATAGAAAAGCATATTTGTATGGGAAAGAAAACCAACATTATTTATTATTCCAACAGCCCGTTTTTGTACACCATTAACTTTGTCCATAAGGGTTATATAGAGCTATTCCCCCATGCGAGTATACAATAACTAAGATAAGGCAAGATCAAGGTAGAATAGAGTAGAAGCATGACATGAGGAGGTACAAAAGGTTTCAACCTATTCATTACATGGGAGTTCCGTGACAACAGCTTCCAAAAACAATTGATGTGAACTTCCCATGTTAGTTTACTGTCTATATAGACACCTAAGAATTTGGTGGATTCAACCTGGTTGATAGTTATGTTAATGATTTTGATATGACCTGGTAAGGATGATACAGAATTACTGATTAGCATGAAATATGTTTTATTTATATTAAGCGACAATTTATTTGCTTGGATCCATTTAATAACGCAATTTAATTCGGTGTTTACAGTGTTTAGAAGTGTTTCTGGGTTTTTGTGGGAGCAAAATAAATTGGAGTCATCCACGAAAAGAATAAATGATAAGATGTCAGAAGAGTTTTTGAGATCATTGATGTATAAAATAAAAAGGAGCGGACCTAATAGAGAACCTTGGGGGACGCCACAGGTAATTGGTTGAAGAGTCGATTCCGAACCATCTATATATATACAAACTGTTTACTACCACTGAGGTAGCTCCTGAACCACTTTAAGGCCATCCCTCGAACACCATAGTGGGATAACGTATGGAGTAAAATATCGTGATTAATTGTATCGAAGGTGTTGGAGAAGTCCAGGAAAATTCCCGCAGTATGTAACACATTGTCGATATCATTTGCAATCTTATTGATAAATAATAGAAGTGCGTGCTTCTTGCGAAAACCAACTTGGGAGCCGGAGAGAACATGATTACAATTCAAAAAGCAATAAGGCCAGAATAAACAATTTTTTCGAGGATCTTTGAGAAAATGGTTAGAAGTGAAATGGGGCGGTAATTTCCTACGTCCTGTTGATCACCTTTTTTAAAAATAGGTATAACCTTTGCGATCTTCATTTTAGTGGGGACAGTGCCGGTTGTTAGTGATAGATTGAAAATATGTGTTAGAGGAGAAACTATTACATGCATGATTTTGTTTGAGTAAAACATCAGGGATACCATCATACCCTGAACTATGTTTCAGCTCGAAATTGTTTACAATATCAATTACTTCAGTTCCGTGAGTAGGTAAAAAGAAAAGACTATTTGGAATGTTGCCTCTTAGAAAAGAATGGAATGGTAGATTGGAATCGGGAATGTTGTGGGCAAAATTGGGTCCTATGTTCCCGAAAAAAGAATTGAACGCATTTGTCACGCTAGTATTATTTTGTAGATGTTCACCATCAACATAAATATTTTTAAAGTCAGATTGGTTTTTATTTTTATTATTTAAAAACTGTGGTGATTACCTTCCACGTACTTTTGATGTCGGACTTGTATATATTGAATTGACGGGAATAATATTGTTTTTTTTGCTATGCGAAGTTTATTTCGCACTTTCAATTTGTGGTGTCCATGAAAAATCTGTATCAAATATAACACCGAGATATTTACATTGATCGACTCTCTCTACCGGACAATCGTCAATACAGACATTAATGTTCTAAGCATCTGTACGTTTACATTTTGTTCCCGTGACCATAAACTTACATTTCATTGCATTTAGCATAAGCTAATTATGAAGTAACCAATCATGAATAACCATTAAATCCTCATTAATTATACACTGAAGACCATTTGGATATCTAGATGCATAGTAGAAACATGTGTCATCAATAATCGGGGTAATAATCGGGGCAGCGCTTGGAGCGTCACAACGTGACGGACATGTGCGCTATATAAGAAGCCACCATTATTATTATTATTTATCTGCAATTAGTGATACAGTGCAATGCTTGAAAATAAGTGGTAAATCATTCATGTATGATATGAATAACAGTGGCCCCAATATATTTCCCTGTGGGACGCCACAAAATAATTGGCTTGCTTCTTATCCGTTACCGTTTATAATAGTAATATATTTAAAACAATCACGAAACTAACGAAAAGATTCATTACTGAAATCATAAGTCTTCAATTTTTGTATAAGAATATCATGTGACACCATGTCGAATGCTTTTTCGAGATCCAACGTTGCCAATCCAATAACATTACCGGTATTTATCACTTTACTTACATTTTTGTTAGATTCAAAAAAGCAAACTGTGTTGAAAAGCGTGGTCGAAAACCAAACAGATATTGTCCTTTTTACGGCTTGTTGCCAGTGAAGAAAAATATACATTCATTATATTAGCAATGGAGCTGTTTCCAATGTATTTCACCCCACAAAGATTTATTTTTTGTACAGTTGTAACTTTTTGTACTACTTGGTATAAGTTCTCTTAGAACTTTCCACATTATTTCGGCATTTCCGACCTTCTCAATGATACTTTCTATAATATGTTTTCGTGTAGCCCTTCTCACAAAAAAACTAACTTTATTACGTACTTTCTTATAAATTGACCAATCAGCTTCTAATGTAGACCGTTTTGCCTTCTGTTTGGCTTTATTTCTAATTCGAATTAATGTCAGTAATTCACTTGTCATCCAATAACTTCTGATAACGAACACCCGGCCTCCCCCCCCCCCCCCCCCACCACCACGGGAACAGAAGGACCGCAAGCGTGTTCCCAAAATCTCCGGCTCGTAACAAAGAAAAAGATCTACTCGTATTGACTTTACACACCGGACTTATGCTAAAAGGGGGGTGCTGGGAACACGCATATGCGTATCCTAAATAACGCTGAGTGGGGGGGGGGGGCGGGAACGAACCTTTTTCCTTTTAACAGGGGGCATGCATAAATTTCCAATATAACTCTGAACTTTTTAATCCATATTTCTTATGCTTCCTCAGTTGAATGTTTATATAGTGCGTCGTTCAAAGATATGTGCTACGTAAGTCTTGAGCAAAGGACTCAAGGTCAATTTTATATGTATTACAAAAAAATAAGTATAGCAATGGTTTTCACTGTCTTGATGTTGGTTTACCCGAATCCTAGACACCCGACCCAAAGACAGCCCGACCCTGGAAAACCCGACCCAATACCCTGGACAACTCTAGGGTAGAGTGCTTCGGCGGACAGCTGGATCCACTTTTGGAAAGACTTCCTTTTGCGACAACCACCTAACCATAACCCTAACCCTAACCCTAATCCTAACCCTATTTTATCATGTTTTATATATCATATTGTTACTAGATATATCGTTCTAATAAGCTGTACCCATATTTTTGGGAGAGGATAACAAGTGGGTCGAGCTGTCCGCCGAAGCACCCCACCCTTGCACTATGAATATGACTGACAAAGAAAGCGGACAAAATATACAGTTCCTCCGGTAGACAAAGGAACATCCCTTCACTGCTATTATGTAAAAATGTGTAGAACGGGTGAATATGCATGTGGCACCTGTTCTACACACTTTTACATAATAGCAGTGAAGGGATGTTCCTTTGTCTACCTGAGGAACTGTATATATCTTTCGCTTTCTTTGTCAGTCATGTTCATAGTGTTGACAACTCGAAAAGAGAAAACAAAATTGCCCCGCTGGAAGCAAAGCATCGTGAAATACCAATATGAAAAAAATTGAAGAATACGGCTCTGGTTTCAATTAGTCAAATTAAGAAATTTTTCAACGACATCGGAGTATCTTTTAGATAACATTTTAAAAATGGAAAAGCGTGTTGTATCCGGAGTTATAAACGATTTACACCACCATATGATCTCATCTAACAATTGTCTCTTATACCAGTGAGTGGGGGCAGGGGGACCACACCCTCCCAGTCATGGTTATTGTCTAGATGGAAGAAACGATTCATACTACATGAAGAAGGTACGTGCTTCTACTTCTTAGGGGGGGGGGGGGGGAGCGCCGTTCATAGAGTACCGAAGCTGTGACGTCATACAAATCTATTTTTTGAATTTCTCAACTTTCTTATTATTTTCCGAAAGAGCATCGAAAATAATATCCAAATGTCGAAATTGAATTGAATATGTTAAGTGTTGGTTGAGATATGACCATCTGAATAAAAATATTTCCTATATGAGTTCAGTGTTATATTGCTCTGGCTCGTAAAGTTATGAACCATAGCAAAAATAACACTGAACTCCTATAGGAAATCGTTTTATTCAGATGTTCATATCTCAGCAAATACTTAACATATTCAATTGGCTTTCACCATTTGGACTTTTTTTATGCTCTTTCGGAAAAAAAAAAAAAAAATTGAGAAATTCTAAAAATTGATTTCTTTTTATGACGTCATACTTCACCACTCTATTGCACCATAATTTATTACAAACGATCAATCATGAGAGAAAAGAAAGGAAGTTTAATATCATGACTAAAGCGAAAATATAATTGACAGCGGTAATAATTGTTGTTGTTGTCTCTTTCTATATTTTGTATAGTGTAAAGTGACCTAGGTGATGTTTGTTATTAGCAATCGAGTGTGAGCTATACTTCATAAAAACATATTGTGCTGATAAAACACTTCTGGTTTGTGTGCAGGGGCGTACGCAGGATTTTTTTCGAGGGGGGGGGGGGGTTAAATCACGCCGAAAATTGTGCAACGACTGAACCAGCCGCTGAATAAGCGCGGGGGGGGGGGGGGTAAGAGCACATTATTTAAAATGTGGTTTGTGTTCCAAAATTTGAAAAATTGGCCAATCGATATTTCGTTTCGTTGGGGGGGGGGGGGGGTAAGGTCAGCTTATTTGGGTCACCCATTACCACAATTTTTATTATTTTTTTAAAATTAAAAAACAAAACAAAGGGGGGGGGGGTTTCCTCCAAAGCACACACATAAATTTTTTTAAAGGGGGGTTTAATCCCCACCCCCCTGCGTACACGCCTCTGTGTGTGTGTGTGTGTGTGTGTGTGCGTGTGTGTGCGTGTGTGTGTGTGTGTGTGTGTGTGCATGTTCCTGTCTACAAATATCCGACATTAAGTTCCCGTGTTGGCATATGATGACACAAAAAATGATGAAGAGAAGTTTCATGCTTAAAAACCTCAAGTTTTTATTAGGTCATGAATTTGTATACGTTATGACAAATATTAAGAATAATGATCCTTAAGCGTTTTCCAAGGAAATGCACAAATAATTTACACTTTACAAGAAACTGAACAAGGCGCGTTACCTTGGAAACGCATTATAGCTTAAGAAATATCTTGGTGAAAAGTTTGAGCACGTCACAGAGACGTCACAATTAAAGATAAAGTTGAGTTCTGGGACCCGTTTCACAAAGCCTTTTTTCAATGACAAATTACAAAAATCAGTGACAAATCTGTTGATAACCAATCAGAAGCAAACATTTCAGTAGCTTATAACAAAATGTGTCATTTGTCACTGATGACAAGTTTTGTAATACGCCCCCCCCCCCCTGGTCATGCGATTGCATTGTGAAAGAAACGGTGTGTAATCGATCAGAAAAAGTTAATCATGTTGCATATAAGTATTAGTGTATTGTAAGGTTCTGGAATCATCAAAATGATAAGAAATTATGCCCGGTCTTGGTAAAAGTAACAAGCACTGTACACAGAAAGATGTATATGTGACTACACAAACATGTGGCACAAAAATGAGGCCAACATTTTAAAGCTGAAACTTGTCATATTTAGAATATGAAGGCATTTAAGGAGCTATGCTTTTCAGGTACATTCTTCTCTGATTTTCTAAATAACAATGATAACGCTCACAAATTATTGTTCACCTCTCCCCAGAACTCAACCTTCTCTTTAAGTAAAGAAAGTGATCGATGAGAAACGCCTGCTAGTTAAAGACCGGCTCACATAGTATCGGCAAGGACCGCGAAAGGCGACGGACGTGAAAATCACAACATTTTGGCAGTAAGCGACGGCAAAAGGGGAAAACCAAGACTCGCTGACGGGTGGGAACGACTTTCAGCAGCAACACGACGGCAAGGGACGAATGGCTGCGGCAGGAAACGGAGTCTAGCGACCAAAATCGGACGTTGTCTGGGCGGCGAGTGACGATGTCTCGACGGAGCCCGGCAACAAGGAACGAGGTCAGACAGCTGGCAGCGGATTGGCTGGCGGCAAGGAACAGCGGCTGAAGGTGGGTTGCGGCGACGATGACGTGACTTGGCGGCCGAAATCAAATCCTGTGTGTGTCACTGACTTCACAAAACATGAAAAATTTTAGAGAGTTTTTAAAGAGAATTTTTAAAGAGTTTTAAATCGTGGACCATCGTTGCAAAATCGTAACCTATCTCAGACCACTGTTGCGATGCCGCAGGTACTCGCAAACAACCCGCCATCAACAATCATCAACCGTCACCCTCCGGCCAAAATTCGAAATCCATCGTCGCACCAAGGTCGTTACAATTTCGTTACTTGCCGCACAATGTGTCGTAAGGGTTCGAGATGTGACGGCACTTGCCGTTGTTGTGCCCTCAACCCAACGAAATTGTGACGACCTCAAAATGACTAGAGACGGTGTCGCACGGCATGGAAACGTCGAGGAAATGAGGATTGCGGTCTTCAACGGATTCTGAACGGAATCAGAACGAATTTTTTTTTCCGCCACAAAATTATCAACATGCTGCTAATATGCCGACGGACGCGACTGATAATTTTGGCCGTCTGCGGTCGCTAGCGGATTCGTCAGCGACTATTGAAGGCAACAAAACGATGACTGGTGGGAAATTCAATATTGCAATTCGCAGCTTAACTTAGCTTGCGGTACCCATCTATTCGCCATTGTGTGAGCCGGCCTTTACCAGGCGCATAACATAGGAAACACTACACTTATATATCATAGGCCTATAATATATATCATAAAATACTACACTCTGGTACGAAATGACACCTGGAAAATGAAATGGGTGTTAAGTCATCGAAAATGAGTTGTATTATTATAATATATCATTTTTTGGAACGCTGTAGAGAGTTAAGGATACTTTTTGCCGAAGCGCGCAGCGCTGAGGGAAATTATGATCACTAGGGGAAATAAAACTTCCTTTGAAAATAAGACTCCATTGCGTTCAAAAATGTATATTACACCTTCATCCAGTTCATTATCTGTTACATTAGATCAGCTTGATCACACTTTGTTATACAAAATATAGGGTAAATGTGATCTCTTACATTAAGCCCGTTTACACACCCAAACGACCATTTGAATTATCATCGATTCTTTGGATTACCATTTACACTCTGTAAAAAACCCATGAAAAAACCCTCGAAGTTTGCTCATACCGGTTTTGGGGTGAGTAGTTGGCGACTCTTCGGTGCCCTGCATGCGTTAGGGCGAAGCGAGGAGATCGAGTCACGTGACGAAAAACCGGTATCTCACTGAAGATTGCTTTCACACTGCAGTGTTGGGGTTATCGATTTTGATTTTTCGTCTCTTTTGCCGGCCGCGAATTTTTTTTCTTCCTCAACAGGTTTTCCAATTACTAATATTTCCGGTCTTCTGATTTGCTTATATGTTTAAAGTCATTAGCAATGGCGGCGTGATTAGTCTGTTAAAGCTATGTGTAAAAGCTATCTAAAATATAAAAGTAAGTATATATACTTTTATTTAGAAATCTAGCCTTCTGATTGGTCGATATTGGAGTCGTGCATAGCCATGCCCGCCTACCGGTCAATAGTTTTTTAAAAAGATGCCCACCTACCGGTCAATAGTTTTTTTAAAGATGTCCGCACGCCCCGGTTAGCGGGCCGCATAAATAAATTTTGCCGAGATCCCCATCGGTTTACGTGAAAAACGTTTCTTTGTACGAGCGCGGATACCGTACAGTTTTTGTGAGATTTGGTCGCTACATTAATAGGTTTTTTGATTGCACAGCGCAGCGCAGACGACCGGCGATTCAATTTTAGGCCTACATGTAATCTTCGACTGTTTAGTTTCTTCACTTTATTTTATGTCCAAATGAGGCAATAATGGCTGAAGCGACTAAAAGAAATTGTGAATGAGATCAGTAATAACCTAGAGATCTTCCCACGAACATGCAACATCACTGCAAGGAGCCATGCCCCGCCCCCCCCCCCCCACTCAGTGTTATTTAGGTTACGCATATGCTCGTTCCCTCTTTTTGAAAACACCCCCTATCTGAGGACTGCCAACATTTCCGAACCCCCCTTTCCCGGGCCCCTTTCGCGGCCTTTTTGCGGGCTTTTCCTGCCTTGGAGACCCCTCTAAATCAGGAAAAATGCTCAATGTACCCCCCTAAATTCGGAATAATATCTCAGGATTCCAAAGAGATGAGAGAAAAAAAAAACACCCCCTTTTTAAAGAAATCTCCGGGTGAAAAGTAAATACACCCCTTATTTTTTTACAATTCTCGGGCCGGACTTTGTCGCACGAAGAGTACCCCTTTACCGGACATTTTGGTAACACGCATGGGGTCATTCCGACCCCGGAGTGGGGGGGGGGGGGGGGGAGCCATGCCCATGTTCCAGGTCAGCAGGTCCAAGCCCCTTCATTCAATATCCACAACTGCACTGTGAACATCTAAAACAAGTAGTCTAGACTCTCGCAGTCTGTATAAATATGTTGCGAATCTAGAGTTTAAAAGCAAATATTGCTGAAGCTTTTAATGAATTTTACATTTCTAATGCTACTAAGATTACAAGGACCTGCGAAGGAATAAGTCTCAACTGAGAGTAGACGAGGACAATAATATTGGTCCAACTCATTCGCAATTTAATTTGTATTTGATTACTGAGGATTTTGTATTGAAACAGATTGATAATCTGAGTATAGATAAAGCAACTGGTGAAGATCACATCAGCTGTAAACTTTTAAAGATGACGAAGAATGTTATCACAGAGTCTCTTTGTGATATCATTAACAAATCCCTGTCTACAGGAGTTGTTCCACGTGAATGGAAAAAGGCTCGGGTAGTACCAATATTCAAATCTGGAGATATTTCTTCTTTGAATAATTACCGCCCCATTTCAATATTACCTATCGTGAGTAAAATTATAGAAAGGGCCGTCCACCAACAACTCAGTGAGTTCTTGGACGTGAATCAATTATTACACCCTAATCAGTCTAGATTTATACCTAAACATTCAACAGCTACTGCCCTTGCAAAACTTGTAAATCAATGGTCGTTGAATATTGATAACAAAGAAATTTCTGGAGTTGCCTTCATAGATCTTCGTAAGGCTTTTGATACTGTTGACCATGAGCTACTTCTACATAAACTAGCTTGTATAGGTTGTAGTAATAGGACTATTTATTGGTTCAAATCATATTTAGGGGATCGACAACAAGTGACCCAATTCAAAGGAGCCAAGTCGCATTCATCAACCATCAAATTAGGTGTGCCACAAGGTTCAATTCTTGGTCCCCTTTTATTTTCAATATCTACCTGAATGTACTCCTGAAGGTATCATAGATACGTATGCTGACGATATGACACTTACCGTCAGTGCAAATGATGCAACTGTTGTGGAAGAAAAATTAACTGTTGCGTTAAACAGAGTCATGGCATGGATTAAGGAAAATCGTCTTGTTCTTAACACTGAAAAAAATTGTGTCATGTTAATAGGCTCCCCTGCTAATCTCAAGAAAATTGAATCTTTCACCATTTCATTAAACGGCAATTTGATCAAAAGAGTTCAATTCACCAAATGCTTAGGACTTTTGATAGATGAAGAATTGAAATGGTCTAAACAAATCGAAAACGTAAGTAAACTTACCCCAAAAAACATTAGCATGATAAAGAGAGCAAAGAGTTTTTTGCCTCAAAAATCCTTAACGTTACTTTATAACAGTCTAGTGTTGCCACGATTAGATTACTGCTCTGTTGTATGGTCGAATCGATTTCATTCTCATACAACTAAGATGCAAAAAATTCAAAAGAGGGCCGCAAGAATAATATTGAACAAGACATATGACACACCGTCGGCTGATTTGTTCACAAGTCTTAAATGGATGACACTAGACAAGCGGTTTGAGTTAAGTCGCGTTATGATAATATATAAATGCGTTCATAACTTAGCACCTTCTTACCTTCAGGTAGGCTTAATCAATCCTAATGATGTACATGAGCATCATACAAGGCAAATAGACAGTGGATGTTTACGTGTGCCTAGATTTCACACTGATTGTTATAAGTGTAGCCCAATTGTTTCTTCCATATTTGAATGGAATAAGCTAGATAATTCATTGAGAACGGCTTCCTCTGTCAATTCTTTAAGAGATTGTTTAAACAAAGTTGTAATTTGTGAATGGCTCAGCCGTACATACACTACGTGCATGTTCTGTAATATTTACATGACTTATTCACATAATTGAGACTTAATTAATATTTTCCTATTGACATTACTGTTTACTAGGTTAATGATTATGTTTATTTTGCAAACGAGTATTATTTTTGTAACTGTTCTGTATAAATGTTATAAACGATGTAAATATGTTCATTCAGGGCCCCATGGAAGACCACTACTTGTTGGTGAATGGGCTACCCTGTCAAAAGATTAGAAATAAATAAATAAATAAATAAATGAATGGAATGTTATTACAAATGTTACTGTTTGAGTTAACTATTACTTCTGCTTTTCCTGTTCTACTGGAGCACAGATTCATGATGATTTTTAGATGTGAGGACCCCATGCTTGGTAAGTCGCACATGTATTCTTTGACTCATTATACAGTATATAAAATATATGATGACTGCTTTAATACTCGAGGCATATTTGTTTTTATAGGATCTTTGGGGCGTTACATCCTGCTATCACCCTCGACCCGCCTCGTGGTGATAGCAGGATGTAACGTCCCCTTTTGTCTATAAAAACAACTATGCCTCTCAAAGCTGTCATTATATCTATACTATTTCCATGTAATATATAATCGAGTTTGAATTTATATTTCATCACATAGGCCAAAGCTTTATTACGAGCTAAATTTAAAAAAAAATTGTTTGGTAATATTACATGAAACTTTTACGATTACAGGAAGAAAACAAAATTCTCACTTTTGATGTCAGACATATAAATTAATATTCGACAAATGAAAATACAAAAATATGAGACATAAAAACTGCCATTTGGGCATCGACATTTTTTCCAAAAAATATATTGTGGGTAGTGAATTTTATATTACTTCAATATGGTGCAAATATGGTATTTTGGGAAAGATATGAATCTTTAAAAAATTCTAATGTTACAGTAATGTGATATTTTTTTAATATTTTTTTTTAATTACTAGTAATACTAGAAGAATGAATCAATAAAATGATAGTCATTACGTTTTGACATCATATACTTAAGGGCATTTTACTTATAGAGTGCTATTGAATATGTAATAAATTGTAACCTCTTTGATGTAAACAAACTATCAGCATGTATTAATGACGATTAAAAAGTACTATATTATACAGATTACATGCACAAGGTGGATATTGTCTTTAAAAAAATACAACCAACCATCCCTCTAACCGAGAGAGTTAAACAAAGAATAGATTAATATATAATTTGAAAATGAGAGTGAAGCACATTAGATACGAATGTAAATTTACACCGAAAAAAAAACCTTTAAATGCAAGAACAAATGAAAATGATAAATTCGAGATAAAAAAAGGAATACAAAGAAATATAAAACAAAATCATTAATACAAATTTGATGTTTGTATCTACTTTACACGCCTTTCCCCATAGCCTGTACTCGTTATTCCAGTCTGGTTCAATCAGTGTACTATTTGCCTGAATATTCCTTGTGACCGGAAAATACCCACGGTCTTTTATAAGACGATCTGACAGATGGAGCGTCGAAAATAATGACAGGGACTATCACGCCATTTGAATTGATAATTCAGTCCAACACAGTTTTTATTTCCCTCGCCTTCTGGCTCTCCGCTTCTCCAATCTAAAAGGGGAGAAATAATTTATTTTATTATTATTACGTTCTACTCCAATGCAGGACAATGACGGTAATAACAATGCAGCTAATAATGATAATAAATACTATACATGAAGTTATACATGAATTCATTATATAGTTATTCGAAACAAGCCATCAATGTACGAAAACGTGGATATTCAATTCAATTCAATCTTTGAAAATGTAATACAAGTTATATGAAAAATAGTTCTGCAGTTAATTCATAGGTAAAGACAGTAAAGTTGAGATAAATAGATACGTTTTCAGTTGTTCTTTGAATGGTACCATGTCTTAACGTAGGCACCCCTCCGTTTCATTTATTGACCTCCAATACAAAATATAAAATATAAATAATAGAAATTCCAGTTAAAAAAAACACTTAAAGAGAAGGTTGAGTTCTGGGAAGAGGTGAAAAATAATTTGTGAGCATTACTCATTCTTATTATGCAAGTGTGGAAGAACATCAGTTAAGACATGTGCCCTGAAAAGCATGGCTCTTCAAATGCCTTCATATTCTAAATATGCATATAACATCGTAACAATCGGGGGGCCGGCTTTTTACGCCACGTGTTCGTGTAGTCCCATATACATCTTTCTGTGCAAGTGTTTGTAACTTTACCAAGACTTGGCCAAATTTCTTATCATTTTGATGATTCCAGAACCTTGCAATACACACAAATTCTTATATGCTAGATGATCAACCTTTTCTGGTCGGTTCCACACCGTTTCTTTCACAATGCAATCGCATGACCAGAACTCAACTTCATCTTTAACAATATATCACGTACAGTGATGTGAATTCTAAGATCAACGTCCTGAATCAGCAAACCAATGTTACGACGAAGTTAATGTAATGGATTGTTCCTCAGTAATGCTAAACGTCATTATGACCAATATAATTTCAAAGGTTGGAATTACATTGGGCGTTATTACGTTTTATTTATTTATTTATTTTTTATTATTTATTCAAACATATTTATACAGGTACACAAGATCGGAAGTTTAGCTTTACTGTGCATAATTATCTATATTAAACTAACCGGTTGAATTAATCTGCACAGCTCCCTTGCCATCCACGTCGCACATGAACAGCCCTTCGGTTTCCATGCTTCTGCAGTTAATCCATGCAAAAAATGTTTTCTGGAATATGGAGAAGAACTGGGGCGCTTCTTCGATATCTGCAAATAGGAGGGATGGTGTCCTGTCTCCTGCAGCCGTGGTTATCGGTCCAAGGTTCGGGCAAAAGTCGTGAGCTTCCTGCCAATGTCGGAATTTTATATCAATGGTGTAGCATTTCGAGGATGTGCATTCCCACTCTGTCTCTGAAGATCAATTGGTATTACAGTAGAAATGATTTCGAGGAAGGAGATGAGGTCTTTGAGAATAGTCAATTGAATATAATCATTGTCAGAACTTTTGTTGTGGTCTAAACTTTTGTTTTGTTCTGTATAAAGAATATTGTCTAAATGGTCACCTAAATTATTTTCCTCTATAGGAAGATGAATGTGCACCATTAT
The DNA here is from genome assembly GCF_000002235.5 of Strongylocentrotus purpuratus. Lineage (NCBI taxonomy): Eukaryota > Metazoa > Echinodermata > Echinoidea > Camarodonta > Strongylocentrotidae > Strongylocentrotus > Strongylocentrotus purpuratus. Next base: position 13,914,193 of record NW_022145605.1, on the reverse strand, counting down.
CTGCTTAAGAAGGCCACCCGTCTATATTTTACAGGGGCCATATTTGTGTGTGTGTGTGTGTGTGTGTGTGCGATACCTTGTAGTGGTATAACACTATTTGCATATCATTCATACCTTCAGCTCCGATAAAATATGAAGTAAATGTGAAGTAATGCCATAATTATCTTTATACCTAGGTATGGAATCATATTCGTCGGAAAGTAAAAAAATTAAGTAAGAAAAAAAAACATCTATATTTAGTTTTTAATGTTCTAATTTGCAATTTACGACAGGACATAGATTTTAATTATTCTGCACCAAGTGGTTTGACCAGAATGTAAAGACTGTTATTTTTAGCCTGCGGCCAAGTCCAACACAAACTCAAAAGTGATGGAGATAAGGAGAAAACTCCAATCATTAGGTGGCGATAGAGGGTGTCTATTGGACACAAATACTTTGATTTAATGACATGACACCAGACAACATTATCGCAACTATTTTCGGAAATAATCAACTCAAGCGCAATATTTTACATCCCGTGTAGTCATGTTGTGATTACATAATACGTCATTGCCATATTTCCACATTTCAATAGGTGGCGCACAAAGCAAATACAAATGCCTTATGCTACAGTCACACGGCCATGTTACGGACCTGCGGATGCCTGCGTATATTTGGATAATGAAAATGCGTAATTTTTAACCCCAATACGGAAATTTGAGTAAAAGTTACCTATATTCTGCGGACGATACGGATTAGTTACGGATGTTACGTATGAATTACGGATGTTACGGGTAAAACCTGCGGATGAACCCATCCGCTGCCAACCCGCTGACACATGTTACTGACGACTTACGGATGACTTACGGACGATACGGATGACTTACGGACGATACGGATGACTTACGGACGATACGGATAAGTTACGCTCGTGTCTGCGCATGTCGGCTTCCTCTGGCGTCCGCACCATCCGCATATAAACCCACGTGGATCGGAGCTTGCTTCAGTCGCATTTCATCAAGTCTGAGATCTATAGTCTATAGTTAAATATCCTCTCCTCCATGGCCAGTGGCTTGGCACCAAAAGGCTTCATCAGGGTGGTGCGTAGTGCAAATGCAGCGTCAGCAATCACGAAATAAGGGATGTCTCGATCGTCATGAGGCAGTGGCTCATCTGGTGGTATTCCAATGTTCTCATCGTCAATTGCCTCTTTCAGACTGCACGTGTTCCAAATCTGGGCATCAGAACTCGCACCACCTGCTCCCACCTCCACCCACCGGAACTTGTAGTTGCCATCAACCAGGGCAAGGAGTACAATCGAGTTGTACCCCTTATAGTTGTAGAACTGGGAGCCACAGTTCGCGGGTGCCTTGATGCGGATGTGCTTGCCATCTAAGGCTCCCAGGCAATGGTGGAAGTTCCACCGCTCGGAGAAGGTCTGGGCAATGCCCTTCCACCCCTCTGGAGTAGATGGGTTGCTGATGGTCTCGCCATACTCAGCGTAGATGGCCTGACACACGTCCAACACCAAGAGTGAGATGGTTTTTGTGGGGTACATAGAATAGGTACATCAGGCTGTGGTAGGAGTCCCCACTGGCAAGGTAGCGCATGGTGATGGCGACCTTCAAGCCTACTGGAAGGGCCTTCCTGTACCAGGTATCATACTTCTGTAAGCGAGGAGTGAGGCGGGTGACCATTTCGGCAAACATGGCAGGTGTGATGCGGGTGAAGTTGCGGAAGCCCTGAACATCCTCATTGCGTAGCAGGTGCATCAGGTTACCATAGGCACCCTGGTGTGGTCGCAATGTGATCCAGTGACGAACCCAACACATCCTCTCTTTTCTCCTTTCAAGGATGGCTTGCATCTTGGCCATCAGGATCTTCATCTGCATCTGATTGTGTTGGATGGCCATCAAACAATCCAGCAACACAAGGCGACGTTCTCTCTCCATCTTGAGTGACCTGTGAAAGTCTACAGTTGAAGAACTGACAATGATGAGGATGCTGGCAGCATCCAGGGTTGCATACCCAAGTGAAGACCATTTGGCATGGGCGACATCCGCCGAAATGAAAGAAGACATAGGTAAAAATTCTGCATATTATCCGTATCTCAACCGTAACATACATATCTAATCCACAACATCCGTATCCCATCCGTAATATTCGTATCCCATCCGCAAGCATACGCAATTACCGCAAGTCCTATCGTAAGATCCGCAATATATATGTCAAAAATACGTTAAACATACGTAACTCCTACGTAATAGTGTTTACGTACCCCTATGTATCCGCAGGCATCCGCACACCCGACAAAGTGTGCGGATCAGTTACGTATCTAACGTATCCTGCGGATGAGTTTACGTATCTTACGTATGAGTTACGTATTTTACGTATGGATAACGTATATTCTGCGGATGCTTACGTATATTTCATCCGCAGCAAAATTTTGAGATTTTCAAAATTCCGCTGCGGATCTGCGTATGTCTGCGGATCCTGCGGATTGAATTACGGATGGATACGGATGCTTACGGATGATACGGATCCTTGCGGATGCTTACGGACTTTTATCCGTAAGCATCCGCAGCTACCGTAAGTGGCCGTGTGACTGTGCCATTAGGTTGATTTTTCGAAAGTATAGTTGCTATCGTAAGTGTTAAAATATTCTTTCTACGAAGGCGTCGCCTCTACTCATCATTGAACTGAGTGAAACAGTGACAGATGGCTATTCAAGTATTATCAACTACGTTTTTACTTAAATTTTATGAGCATAGGATTCGAGGAGTACGGACTAGTAGGCTACAGTTATCTTCGAGGTAATATCAAACATAAATCACACATGACATACCTACAGATACGAGAGTGATGTTGAAAGAACAGTTTGTGTTTACAAGGCCACTGTTGTCGGTCACAGTATAGATGACGATAATAGGGCTATTCACGGAGACATTAACTCCAGGTTCGTAGTTGGCGACGATGAATACAATTCCAGACGCATCACTGGCTGTTGGTGGTGTCCAAGTGATTGGTGTGGTGGTTTTGAGGACCGAGAATGTCTGGTTGGAAGGGCAGGATTGTACCACTGGAGGGGTGGTATCGACTGTGATATCAAGACATAATAAGAATGTAGTTTTGTGTCTTATGGTCTGTTATCCAGTCAAACCATCATGGGCTCAGACAAACTGACTCAAAAGTAAATGAGTATTTCATTTAAACCTTCTATCTAGCGATTGAGTTGACGAATCATCAATTTCATTGTTACTTTGCTTGTATCGACCCGAACATCTTTCCATTTTTATCAAATTAAAGTGTGAAAAGAGCGTGCATATGTTAAGACCAAGTATCTTGATTTATTATGTCATGAATAAAGTAGGTAAAAATGACAAATTGCAAAACATGCACTGATACCAGTATTGACGTTGACGTTGAAGGTACACAAAGGTGCTAGGTTTCCGCTCTCATCAGTAAAGATGTACTCAACGTAAGTTGACCCGACTGGGAAATCATCACCCGACTTATAGTTATGAGAGACCAGGACGACAGTTCCTTCTCTATTGACAGCTGATGGTGCGGTGAACTCTACTGACTTATTCAGAGTACCGAGCTCAACGGTTTCTGTGATATCCTTCACACAGGTAACAACAATTCCCTGGGTCGTTGCAGGCTGATTTGTGTCAACTGGTTTAAAGATTGATAGACAACATTGGTGAAATGAATGAAATAAACAGGAAAGTTGGAGAAAAAATTATTGATATACATTTCTAAACATTTCACCCTGCAGCCTCTTACCGACGACCACCCGCGGTCAGTACAGTTACGAGACTATAAGGCCGGTAACGGTTGGTATTTTCTTAGATTCGAGTCTAGCATTACGAGATCGGTCAATTTACATTTTTGAAGTTCCAAATCTAATCCAAAGCTCATTTAATTCAAAAATCCAATCGTAGTTTTGTCGTAAAGTGCGCGATGATGACGAAAAGTAAACTACTTGTCTCTATCGGTAACTGCATGATGGTTTCATTATACCCTTAATAATTATGAAATACAATTTTTATCTTTGTTCTTACGTTCATGACATTGTGTTCCTTGAAATCCAATAGGGCAGTGACATCTATATCCGGTCATAGTCTCCTCACACCAGCCGTTTTCACATGGATTCATGTCGCAATCTGCGAACATATTCAATGAAAATGTAATTAAATAAATATAAAAAACAGCATCCTTTTAATTAGAATTACTCCGAGTTTTCTTGAATAAGACGAAAAATAGTTACAAAGTTACTTATGCATTATTAGATACATTCATTATTTTTCTTAAAGTCCAAACAAAAGTACATTGTAGAAAGGTTCTGCAAAGGATTTTAAAGAAAACCAGAGAGGAAAACAATCACCCGGAAATCTGCAGACTCGACGTCCAGGAGGAACACCAAGTTTACTCTCCCTTCTGGGGCAACCGCCTCCTCCGAATGAATTAGGGATAAGCTTTGGGATGGTTTGTACCATACTGCCATTGGGATGTCCTTTCTCCTGACACTCAAAGAACATTGGTAAGGTGTAATTTAGGCCGAATCTGTCTGTACAACAAGTTTTTATCTCATTCATGCTTTCATCCGATGACACGAGTAGGGCTGTGGGGAAGATATACAAGGAGAGTAGTTACCATAGTTGCATAGGTTTCTTTTTCCTACTATCCTAGATATTACCCCGGCGATGATCTACTTTGTATAGATTCAGTATCGTTTCTCTGTTAGGTCATAATCTTTCGTGTTTTCTCTTCCGATCAATTTTCTCATGAGATTTTGTTACATCAAGAAGTTCTTGGTTACATACATGACTTGTAATTAATTTTATTTACTAACATGACGAAGATCTGATGTTCGAGAGAGACTAACTCCCACATGGCACGAAGCATCGATTTGTACACCTAATATTGAAAGATTTAAACGGAACGGGCATGAAACTGATCATTCAGAATAATATAATTTGCTCTTCGTGTATTTTCCATTTATTCAGATATATATGTTTGTAAGAAATATTTTATTGTATTGTTTGACTTTGCATATTTTTATGAAAGTGGTGAATACAATTTGATTCAATTCAATTCAATAATCAAACAAAAAGATTATCATAATAAAAGACATTATCTTGATTATGTAATACAGAGCAACTAAGGAACCCTTTTAAAGAGATAGGTGGAGAGGGAAGGAGAGGGGAAATGGACTTTTTTTAAAAAGAATCTTTACAACCCCATCCCAATTTGCAGTAACACACTTGTGACGTAAAGCTATGGTCACAACCCCAAAAAGTAGCCTGCTCGGCGGACGGGCGGACGGGCGGCGGGTTTTTTGCCAACTTCGCCCGGGCACTGAGCAGCGGCCGCCCGGACACCGCTTGTTTTTAGGGCATCGCACGGTCGCCGCTGAAGTTTTAATGTGGAGTTAAAATTCGGGCGGCGCCTGCTCGCACGGACACCGACCTATTAATCGAGCGTTCGCCGTCGAGTGATTTAGGGCAAAAGTCGAAGCCGCTAGGTCAAACTCCTTTCCTGAGCGGTCGCCGCCCGGTCGCCGCTGGGAGATCAGTCGGTCACTGGGTGGCGAGTTCAAAATCTGTTGGGAGCCTTTGACCTAGCAGCTTCGAATTTTGACCTAAATCGCTCGACGGCGAACGCTCGATTAGGTCGGTGCCCGGGCGGCGACCGCCCTGGCACCGAGTGTATTTTGGTGCCCCGCCGTCGTAATTTTTTTCCCCACTTGAGCTCCGGTCCCCAGTATGAACTCATTTGCATACAGCCAATCAGATTTCATCTTGTCAATAGCAAGCTTTACGCGTGCTAAAGATGCGAAATTAGAAACGGTGCAAAGCTCTGGGCTTCAACACACACGTACACACAGCGCCTTGCCTATATCAGCATGCATGATGTGCGTGCATAGGCATAGGCTTGCAAATGTTTCAGTTCTGCTCTTGCTTCTACACCTTTAATATTATCAGCTCATGAAATTACTGTGAAAAACTGTTACTTAGCTCTAAGTTGAAATTACTCTAGCAAAATTACTCTAGGCATAGGCTCGCAAAGTTTCACTGCTCTAGCATTCTCTACCTTTAGCAAATTTATAACAGATCTACAAATATCCGCTTATGAAATTGCTGTGATTTTTTTTTTTTTTTTTTTTTACTTAGCACTAAGTTACAATTACTCTAGCAATCAAGGATAGGCCTTTATCGTCATCGAAGACACTTATAGGGACTCATTTCTAAAGATCTTACGGTTGAGAATTTATCATAGATCTATACACCTCTAAAAGGCTCTAATATAATATCAGCTTATAAAATAGCCGTGAAAAGTTATTAATTAGCGCTAGATCTATATTCAATTTGTTTCTAGCGATCAATGATAGGCCTTTCTCGTCATCGAAGCCACTATATATTAAAGGGACCACGTCAAACTCCCCTAGTTTAAGTCAAGTATTTCATTGTATTATGTAGTTTGGTAGGTTTATTTTAATAACTGTTTAATTATCAGATATCAATGATAGTTTAAAGATATGGAAAATGTTCTTGTATTTTATATTTAGCAAAGCAATCTCACATACTAAATCACTACCAAGTGTCGTCTAATCCGCCGATTGCCGTCTGCTATATAGGTTCAAGGCACATTTATCTGTGGACCGTGCCTGTAGATGGACAGCTAACTCGTCATTGTAGATTGATGATTAGCCATCAGTCATTATTAGTCTTTAATTGTTCACACACATCCAATTACCACACACACGAGCACTCTCACTTCCCCTCCCCAACACACCATTTCCGCATACCCGGTTCACCCAATGGCATACACCCTGCAACATAGTGGAACATTCTAGTTTGGTAGTGCCGTCGAATTAGCTACGTTTGTGCTGGCAATGGTCCATCGAGTGAAAATGAGACAACCGGAGCAATATGTTCTTTGGTGGGAAACCAATCGGGAACCGGTGGGTCATCGGTCGGTCACTGCCAGGACGCCGCCTGGATGAGCTCCCCGATTTCGACCAGTTTTGACCTAAAATCGACCGGCGGCCGACGGGAAATCGACAGGGCACCGCCAAAGCATCGCTGGGGATCTACAGCCTGCTCGACTTCTCCAAAAAATTGTCGGGCGATGCATAAATTCCAGCGGCGACCGAGCAGACTACAAATCGGTCGGTCGCTGCTCTGAGTTGTGACCATAGCTTTAGACATGATAATTAAATGGAAGAGACTCTCGAAGGCAAAGTATAAACTAAGCACAGGAGCTAAGCCTAGGACAGAGTAAATTAAGTTGAAGCTAATTTTGATGTCATTTCGCCATTAAAGTGTGTTATTATGCCTGTTAGCATGAAAGTTTCACTTTCTGAAGAGGAATGACAAACTTCTCTATTTAATTCATACAAAACTATATTTACCAATGGACAGGCAGATTACGATGCCATAGGTACATTTCAAAACATGCTTCTGTTCCATACTCTGTGCTGAAAGGGAAAGATAGTGATGATAACAATTAACGTCATTTTATCATACAAGTTCAGATTTCTCTTAAACTTTATGAATGTATTCTTATGCCTGGATTACATTTGCCCCGGGCGCCGTACGATAAATTAGTCTACGATTTTTCGTAGACATCGTAGGAGGCTACGGGGTACGATGTTTGTGTTTACATTATCTACGAGCATCGTGCCATATATTGTGTTGGCCCTCGGGGGCAGGCCAGGGCAAATCCGTACAGAGGCTGCTCGGAGATTGTACGGAAATCGTGCAATTTGAATGCAGTAGCCGTGCAGTCTCCGCAGCCTCCGCACGGAAATCGTACGGAGCCCGTGCAGCTTCCGTGCAAAGATGAATGTTCAATATCACGGATACTGTACGGGCAGCGAGCAGCAACCTTGCGATAGCTGTGCAATGGCCGTGCGAATGCCCAACGAGTCTACAATCTCTGTACGATTTTTTTTTGCCCCCATGTTCACCGAAAAATCGTACGTTTGCTGCACAATCAGTGCGATGCCGCCGGGCGATGCCCGTGTGGGGATTGTGCAATGCCACCTACGACATGTATCCGGGCTACGGGCTTACTATTTTTAAAATTTGTTTAACTTCTCGCGAAACAAAATCGTAAAGGCTGCGGAGCCCGTGAATCCGTACGAAAATCTCACGGTCGCCTCCTGCCTCCGCACAGAGGTCGCACGGAAAAGGGGATACGGGCAGGATATGGGCTCCGTAGACTAATTGCAGGCCAAATGTAATCCAGGCATTAATCAGTTTTTTGCAATACATGTAACTATTCAAATGGTTCACATCTTTGAAATCCTAGGTTTAAAAAAAAAAAACGTAAGGTATTCTTGAATCTAACCAGATTTAGACAATTTTATACCTGGATTATGTACAAGGAAGTACCCTATTTCTGTTTGAACAAGAATGAGAGCACCAATTATCCAAGCTTCACCCAATCGTCATATGCATAGTGATTGATTTAATCATCTTTAAATCTACTATGTCCCATTTGCAAGCCTAAAAATGAAAAGGTTAAATTCCAATGGCATTTGAAAGATAATACTAATTGAGAACTTCCCTAAAAAAAGGGGGGCTTGAAAATGTCTTTAAGTGAGAAAATAACGACTATTAGTTGTCGAATCGACTTAAGAGCTAAAGAGCCAGTAAGTAATAGCTGATGTTTAAACCATTTTACCGAATGGTCGTACGTTTTATGCTGCGCAAAGATTCAATCAGTTTAATGTTGGCTATTACAAGATGTGGGTTATTGATGTAGACAAATGCTCATGTACCCTTTAAATCTTATTTTATAGATGTTATTACCAAAGAAGAAAAAAGCCAGTCAGTCACTCAATAGTGTCTGACAGTGAAGTCTAGCAAGTAAACTGATTTCCTTGCATAATTTGAATATTAGGACACTGCTAACGTTTAAATTTCACAGATAGGACATACATGACATATTCATAATTCCTGCAAAGTTATACAGAATTTGAAGTTGGCTGCAAAAGGGACATAGTATCTTTAAAGGGTGATTGTTTTCGTCAATCATTACTCACCGGTTCGGTAGAAAAGACAACAAAAATCTCGTAACAAGTTGTCGATCTTGTCCTATAGCACTCTGATCAACCGATATGGTACTCTCCAGAAAAGGACAAGTTAAAAAGGCAAAATAATAATGCGTATCGGAAACTATATGCGGAAAAGAACAAAACATTGGCTAAGGAGATTCTAAGAACTGATGAGCTCCCATATCCATAATATCCAAGCCAATAGATTATAATATCACTGCAGCGGGTACATAAATCTTGTTGTGTTTGGCGGCGAGTGATATTGCTACTTAGGTGAAGAGAGGTGAGCTGCTAGAGGAATAGTCGCAAGGAAATCATCTGATTGGTGCGTTAAAACAACTAATAGTCTGTTGTTATAACGTTAATACCATATCAACGATACGTTACTATAGCTACGTGTTACAATGGGTGTGAAAATGAACATCCATTATTTCTTATCATATTTTTATCCGAACAGTATCCAATGGAACTTCATAAAATCCTAGATTCGTGTGGGTTTCTTTCAATTTAAATACACCGTAGAGCAGAGTGGGCTTTAAACATGGTTAAAAAAAACAAATTGTTGGGCAGATGTAGGGCTCCCTTGCTCTTTCTTGACGGTGAGATGCAAGCAAAAGGGTGATATACTCTTCTGGGTGGGTGGGGGTGGGGGGTATAATTTGAAAATGTTGGAAGTCGTTCTAAAAATGTAATCAGGGGTAAATTTGAAGGGCAATAAGTATTTTGTCATATGACTAAGTGATAGTCTCGTCTTTCCGATCCTGGATGCCCCTTTGTCGTGTAGTTGATATTTGTTCATCATGTTGCCACGCTTGGCATGAACTTGAAAGTCTTCAAACTCCCCCAATTTAAACATGGTCGCTGTCACATGAACTGAAAAACCATTTCTGATAAGTTTGCCCATATATATTTTAACAGCTCCACTGCAGTTTGACGATTTGTTATGATAAGATGGACGATTGAATTCTTTACTTCCTTGATTGTTGAGATGCCGGTTATAGACTACTTAAAGAGAATATATGAAAACTGTAAATAAGGGCACCTTGATGCTCAGTAAAAAGAAAAGAGAACAGATTAGAAAGAGAGAGGGGGGAGAGAGAGTATGGTAACCATTCCTGTGCCCAGACACCCTTCGAATACTAACCTAATCTTCGTACATAATATGGGCAATGTGTGTAGTGACTTCAGTTGATTGAGTTTCAAGGTTTCTTTTATTTTCCACAAAATGTAACAAAATCAAATGAATATGCAATACATACAAATTCGATAACATAATATTAAACAAAAGATACGAAAAATAATTATACAATTATTCAAATAAATCTTTCATGATTGGCACAATGGTGAAAACATAGTGAAGGAGTCTATTAAAAAAGCATGTCTTGACAACCCTTGAGAATAAAAAAAAAGTTACAAGTGCTCTGTATAATATAAATAGAAAATATATTTATAAATGCTTAGGTAATCCTACACCCGCCCCCCTCCCCCTTCCCCCACGCTACAAAACAAAAAAGGTATTCTTTAATATTGGTGAATACAAAGAATTTGTACAGATATTGGAAAAAATAACAAATGACCTTTCTAGCAGAGAAGAGAGAGAGAGAGAGAAAGTATTAAAGTGAAAGATAAAGCATTAAGGACGGGGCCATCCTATCGTGTTGTTTTCACGTTTTCTCGTTTGTCATTTTAATAACGAGTATAAATAATAAAATAAATCGTGATAACTGTAAAGAGGAAGCTTATGATAATGTCGGTTTTTTTAACTTGAACTTTAGCAATTTTATGATGATTGTAACACTACCAAAGTGATAATTTCTATGGGTGATAGGATGAGAGTGATGTTTGCATCGTCGCTACGGGTGACGGGGGAAAGCAGGTCGAGTGTCCCTCGTATAACGGGCGGAACGTGCTATATTTCATAACCACTATACAACTATACATCCATCTAATGGCTGTATAGTTTTAACCAATCAGAACTATACAACTATACGACTTTGCGACATTACGGCTACGCATCCATCGAAGTACTCGTGAACGCATGTATGGTTTCCAGCGTGCGGGCTGAAGTGCCATAATTGTGTACGACTATACAGCCCTCGAATGGATGTATAGGTTTAACCAATCAGAAAAGGCGCGGATCCAGGATTTCTTAGGGGTGGGGGCCCAAATTTGAAATCAATTTGAAATTTAGTGTGTTGAAATATGAAAATCGTGCCGGCCAATCAATATTTTGCTCAGTGGGGGGGGGGGGGGGGGGGGGGGGGGGGGGGGGGGGGGGGGGGGGGGGGGGGGGGGGCCATCTCCAAAAAAATGTAAATTTTTTTTTTCCTGGATCCGCCACTGAATCAGAACACATAGAAAACAGAACGCAGAGCAATCAGAACGCGACAGTTGCGAACTAATAAGAATGCTTGGACTGCTTGATCTGAACTTGATTTGAACTGACTGTGAACGGGGTACAGATGAGATTGACGTATTGAGGATGTTTATGAACGTTCTTCCCCGACCACAACCCGTCTGAAGATTTTCTAGAACGGTTCCAGAACGTAAGGAGAACTAGTGTGGTGTGAAGGGGGATTTAGGAATATTGTCTTAAAGGTACTATGTCCCATTTGCAGGCCCAAAAAATGAAAAAGTTAAATTCCAACTGCATTTGAAAGATAATACTAATATAGAACTTCCCTAAAAAAAGTGGGGCTTGAAAATGTCTTCAAGTGGGAAAATAATGACTATTAGTTGTCAAATCGACTTTAGGGCTATAGAGCCCAAAAGTAATAGTCTTGATTTTCAGACGATTGTACCGAATGGTCATACGTTTTATGCTGCGCAAAGATTCAGTCAGTTTAATCTTGGCCATCACAAGAAGTGGGTTATTGATGTAGACAAATGCTCATGTACCCTTTACAACTATTTTCATGTATGTTATTACCAAAGAAGAAAAAGACCAGTTAGTCACTCAACAGTGTCTGACAGTTTGATGTTGGCTGCAAAAGGGACATAGTACCTTTAACGAGTCGTGTTAGGGATCTTCTTGTTCTGAAGTGGAAGTCCAAAGATTCTGCTGTCAATAGAGAAACTAAAACTTCTACATTGGAGTAAATTCCACTCTGATTTGGACTGGAATTAACTCCAAAATAAAGAGATTTTCCTACTATGACTCCTAAAAAGAGTGGAGTTCTACTCCCCTGTAACAAGAATGATGTGATGAAGCAATTTCCGTACGAGAGTCTTACTGGAGTGTCTAACTCTCCATAAAAAAAGTGGCATTTTTTTAATAAAGGAAACTATTTTACCAGACTCTTTTCAATCTTGACATAATCGACCCTCGTTACACTCCATTTAATAAATAACTACTAATAACTTACAGAGAAAGCAGTATGACCAATTAAATCATGATCAACATAACGGAATAATCTGCAGATGGTCTGAAAGAAGTACACAAATAATGAATTATGATATCTAAAGATATTTGTGTTTTCGCTTTTATGAAGTTTTACTTTACAAGCTTCTGTTCCCGAAAGTGTATATAGTAGTCTAGTACGGGTTGTAAGAAGGTACTTGAGTAATCACTAAACTAAAGGCAAAGTTCAAAATCTGAAAGAAACGTGTGAAGACAAAAAACGAAATATGCATAATAAAAATTAACCCATTGCTTATTGGAACCTGGTGGTCACTGTGTTAAGTCTATGGGAATTAGATAATTCAGGAGTCAACTGGTTAAGTATATTATAATGGTGAACAGCTCCGATCAATGAACTGCGTCGTACTCAATGTTTTCTGTAAATTCGTTCCGAGGCGCACAGCCTGGACCCCTTTCAGCATACGGGGGGGTCAGAGCGGATAACCTGACTATAGGCTTATAGCCATGGGGGCACAAGGGAACCATGGCATCTTCTCTTTATTCGCTGCATTTTCTTTTTATAAGTCTTTCACAGAACTTACTCCGTAGTTCCCCCGTCTCCCTCCCTCCCTCCATGCAACAAGTCCGGCTATGCCTCTGAACCTGATGTCTTGAACTCCCAAACATGATTTCACCCGGCGAAGAAGACATGGCGATACGGTGGGGGCAGCTTCGTTCCGCGGGGATCAACCAACCACAAGTAGAGGTTTTCCATGAAGAAAGTCAAAACCAAAATGCCAAAGAGTGAAGAGGTTAATTCAATTTCCATGCCTTACAGCACGTATAATAGCATCGAGTTGATTGATGACATTTTCTCAGGCAAAGACATTACTTACGGCTACTCCTGCCAAATGTTCTGCCACGCTGAAAATGATCAGTGTATATTAGCCAGAAAGGTAGGTTATTTTTTACCTTACCGCACTGTTATCAGGCTATTTTTCTTCATGGACAGCAGTAGCATCGTCTGGTGAGAGGAAGAAGGGCATACTTATCTGTTTGGAGCTAAAAGGGCGTTAACTCATAATACACAGAGTAAATGCCCTTTTGGCTCCGACGATAAATTCATTCCATTAGAGTGCATTCCGTCATCCTCCTCATTCTCCTTTTTCTCTCTAAATTCATTCTATTCTACATTTCCTTTCTCTTTCACTTCACTTGTTAATTTCATCTTCCATCTTACTTCTCCCTTTCCCTTTTCTAAGTTGTTACTTCTAAGTTTTTTATCTTCCTGGAATCCTTCACTATATTCCTTTATTCCTTTCACCAGGTTCACATAACTACTCTTGTTTGACAGCAATCTCCTTGTGTCGATACCCCTGCTAAGTTCAGCGCGCCACATGGCACAATCATAATTGATCTCATGATCATGTCAAGTCTGCGTGAAATTATATGACATATCTATAGCTACACATCTCTCAACAAAGGTTTAAATTCTTACTCTCTCGCCATCTCTCTCGCTTGCTCTCCCACTGTTAAACATTCACAGAGAATGTGGCAATCCACCACTGTGTTTCTGTCACCAACAAACATCGTAGAACATATACCTGCAGGGGTGTCACGAGATCATTTTCTAAGGAGGGCAGCGGGGGGGGGGGGGGGGGGGGCCTACAATTTTCTGGGAAGTTGGCCAAAAAGTTTTTTTTTTTAATCCGACAATTAACATGAAGCAAACAAGATAAAGGATTCCCACATTTTTCGTCCTTGCCAATAAAGGGTGAAAACTGGTTGTCAAATTTTAAAAATTTGTCTCCAGATAAAAAAGAAAAAAATGGAACTAGCAAGCAAATGGAGTCATCAACTGTTATTTCCAAACATTTGGACAAGGGTCTAACAAAAAAATTATAATTGTGTTTTTCTTAATGACGAAAAAAGGGGGAAGTTTTACATCCTTCACACCCCCTTAAATGTCCCATTTGCAAGCCAAAAATAGAAAGGTTAAATTCCACTGGCACTTGAAAGATAATACTAATTTAGAACTTCCCTCAAAACGAAAGGGCTTGAAAATAACGACCATTAGTTGTCGAATCGACTTTACGGATTGCAATCCTTTTAAGCAAATAGTCTGATTTTCAGACCCCTTGTAATTATCGAATGGCTGTACGTTTTGTGCTGCGCAAAGATTCAATCAGCTTAATTTTGGCCATTACAAGAAGTGGGCTATTGATGTAGACAAATGCTCATGTACCCGTTAGAGCTCATTTTATGTGGCACAGGTAATGGTATAAGTTGATTTTTCCTAATTATAGCGTCAGTAAGTTTACAAACATATAATCACAGAAACAAATTTATGTGACAAGTTTTGAATCATGTGTCCCTCTTTTTATTGTTCATTTTGGGAAAAACATTGCTTCGTGAGATCTGACTTAGCAATTCATCACCTAATTTACTTTTAACAATGGAAAGGCTAGCTTCTATAGAAATCATACAAAAATAGTGTTTGAACTGTTGACAGCACTGGAAAGATTAAGGAAATCTTCCCTTTCACCTTCTAGAAAAAACCATTAAAATTTCATCAATATTTCATTGTCATAATGCTAATTACACATCAATATTTCACTAGCTTCAATCATTAATACAAGTATTTATAAAGACAAATCGTACATTATATTGAACAATATTGTGTCATTAATTGGAACTTTGGAAGCTATATTGTACTGTTCATATAGTCAAAAATACACATTGGATTTCATCTCATTCAATTGATTAAATTACAAAATAAAACAAGAAATCTGCAGCTGGAATTTCATTACAAAATTTACACTACAGCCAATTGCACTAGCACATATCATACTTGAAGAAAATAAAGGTATTGTGTTAAAAATATAACTTGAAAAAGGCCTAGAACTCTTTATAAAAAAAGGAATTTAACAAATAAAACCAATTTTTCTGAAGTTTTCCAAATGAGTTGCAAATTGACCCACAATCAAAAAGAGCACCTGATATTGGTAAATCAAACAATTGGCTTCTAAGAGTTGTCATTATTCTTTTAACAATAATAATAATGGTGGCTTCTTATATAGCGCACATGTCCGTCACTTTGTGACGCTCCTGGCGCTGCCCCGATTATTACCCTGGTTTTAGCAAGGCAGCCACTGCGGCGCTCTAGCATTTCAAGGAATTAATTCCTGCCGGGTACCCATTTACATCACCTGGGTTGAGTGTGGCAAATGTAGATCTACATCTTGCCAAAGGATACTAGTGCCGCGACGGGACTCGAACTGCGGACCTTAAGATCGACAGTCCGTCGACGTATCCACTCGACCACAACACCTCCACCTTTAACAAGCAAGTAAATATAAAGCATATCTTTAATAGAATTATTCAGAATTGTCGACTATAATATTCTTTATCATTTAAAGCATTCTAGACAGATAGTATATTCAAACTCTCAAATTATCATTAAGGAATATCTTATGTTTGTCATTAAGAAGGGTCTATAAGAATAATTTTTCAGAGACACAATTTACTAGGAAGAAGTTTGAGAAACATTATCTTTGGGTGAGAATTAAAATTCATAAAAATCTTTAGTAGAGAGCGAATGGAGAGTATTCTTGCAAAGGAGATCAGGGAGATATCAATTTGTTTAATGATACCAAAACTTATAGAACCATGAATTTCCCACTCTTTGACAGATTGTTCTTGAGGTATCACTGACCTGTTTTTCAGATTTTTGTACTTTCATAGAAAAAACTTCCCCTTTTATTACATTTGTAAAAAATCTATATGATAAATAACTTATGTAAACGATTGCCTTTTTAACAGCTCAAAGTTGAATTCTCAAGACTCTTAAGCTAAGATACATTTTAATACCCCTGCAACCTTGTGACACTCCATATTAAAAAAGAAGGTAAATTTCAATTTTCACTCAGTGTTAAATCAACATTTAAAAGGTAAACAAATAACAACATTTTTTAAAAAGGTTAGATTTACACTTTTAACATGCTGTTTCCAATAGCATAGAGGTTGAATCTAGCATCAAGTTTGAACTGTATATCTATCATTTTGAAAGATTTGTGACTCCACTGCCCTTTTGAACTTTTAATTTAACATTTGAGTGTTATTGAATGACACAGAACATGGGACTAAATTTCAAATTCACTTTCTTGACAAATAAATGGCAAAACATGGCATCAAAACTCAACACTTTGAGCAAAAGGAGGAAATGTAATAACTTGTTAGGTCACTATTCTATATTAAAATATAATCCCATTTTTTCTGATTATTTATTTGAAAAGGATAAAACTTCTAGAAATGTACTTTTTACCTTTTTTCACTGGGTCACCTATATTAACCCTTTAAAATATGTAAATGTTCTCTAATCAAATCTAATCCAGTTTTTCTAATTATTTGATAAGGGTAAAAAAATTAAAATACACCATGTTTTTTACTGAAAAAATAAAAAACTGTCCACAAAATAAATTTGCACTGACAAAATTACTGTTTAATATATAAATTACTGACCAAAGCATAATAAAGAAAGTAAAACAAACATATTCTTCCATCAAAATAATAACCTTAATCATATGAGCAACCCTGCTGGACAAGGATCCCACATAAATTTGAGAACCAAAGTCAATGACTTCCCATGACTTTCCATATTTGCCTTTTCATGACCAGATAAGTACCATTTTGGAATGGATTGCGGAGGTGTAAGACCTTAACACCACGCCCATTGTCAGTTCAATTTGGAAGTCTGCCATAGCCACACACGGCCCACAGGTCCCATACCCACAATAAATATTGATGACTTTCTATGACAAAGGGAGATTTTTTTTTCTTCATTAGCCATGACTTTCCAGGCTTTTCCATGACTGTGGGAACCCTGTGAAATATTACTTTAAAAAAAATATATGCATTCCAAATAACTTCATTAACAGTTACTCTCAAATATTCCAAATAACTTTATTAACAGTTACTCTCAAATAGTAAACTCTCTTTGTGATGGAGAATTAACTGTAAAGTATAAACAATCAAAACTACTTAACATGATGCAAAAGTACGCAAAATTGAAAATAAGTTTTACATGAATACATAATTATTTCCACATGTTAAAAATGCTTAATTTACAGCAACGCTACAGCAGCAACAGACAAAGTGCATAGAAAACAAAACTATCATTCATATTAATAAGTTAAATTCTTACTCAACAATATCACACACGCTTGCATATCCAACGACTTATACTAGGCACAATCTTATCACTCCTAAGGCAATTTTTACTGTTAAATGTTACAAAATATATTTTCTTGCATAAAATGTACTTGGAAAAAAATGATTCAGCTTGTGAGCCAGGCTAGGCAGTTTGTGCATAGCAGTTGCAGGGGACCAATCACTGAAGTATAATTTTTTTTTGTTTTTTAAAGACATCCTTTTCAAATGCTGGTTTCTTTTAAACATTATTTTCATTAAAAAAAATTAAGTAGAAAAAAAAGTTGTAGAAAATGTATTACCCTTTCAAATGATACCAAATATCCACACTTATTTAAATTAAATTAATTGTGAAAGTACAAAATAAGTATCATTTTAGTCCTTCGTTTGTCTGTTCCTCATTTGTTTACTATTGTTTAACGCTAAATAAAAATACATCTTGTACAAATATGCAATTTAATATTCCTCAGAAATATTCTTTGGTAACATTCTTTAATTCATACAGATTTAGAATGCTTGATTCAGACTTCAAAACAGTGATAAATGTTGATCACCAAGTACCTACATATCTTGGTGGGGCAAATGATAATTGAAACATCATCCCTGCAAGAGTAAGGAAGCATTAACCTTACTTCATAAAAGGCCTGTATTGAAATAAAACTCTGACTAGGCTTTCAAGCACATGTATGTGGGCTATCTCTTTAAGTTTAAAGAGCATATATATGAAGCTGGTATTTTCAATAATATACCTGCATGAATCCCAAACATACACTGGAAATTAATTCTTTGATGATTGGTCCCCCTTTAATACTAAAGCAATGGCAACAAATTCATTTGACAAGTGCACAGGTTCATAAATGATGAGTATGCAATAGATTATGGCTGCGGATTACAAGTGCAGACCCTGCTGTTTATCCCTGCATACTGATATGATTTATACCCTGCTAGGTGAAGCCTCATAGACAATTTACAGGCAAAGAAGGGCATCAAAAACTTTGAACTTTGACCTTACGAGTCTCCATCACTGATGGTCCCAGAACCGTGGCCTAACTGTCAATCGTTTGCCTTGTCGATCAATACCACAGGTCTTCAGTTGAGTGCCAGAAGGATGTTGGCTACCAGTATAAGCAAAAGTTTATTTTGAGTTAACATCCTTCTGGCTCTCAGCAGACGATATATTCTTCTTTTTTTTCCCAACTCCTCCCCATCTTTCTTTATCTCAATCTATATGAAGACTCTCTTATTCTCTCTCTCTCTCTCTCTCTCTCTCTCTCTCTTTATATCTATCTCTCCTGACATAACTGGTAGACATGTGCACATCTGACATGTCCACTTGAAGCTGAAATCATTCAAGAAATTAAGATGTCTCATACCGCAACACTCCAAATTGGTCTGAATAGGACCACGAGACCATAAGACCATACAGGCACTATCAAAATTTGACCAAACGCATCAGTTCTATCCTTCCTGTTGATTGGCCCAGAGACATCGTTTTGCATATAGTCCACGTACTTCCAGCTTCCTTCAAAAGTCAAATGTTTGATCATCATCCTGGTCTACACCAAATCTTATTCTGCGTACTTCTTTCTTGTTCTGTCTCTCCTGTCTCCTGTCTATGTTTTTCTGGTCTCTATTGTTTCTCCTGCGCTCTTTGGCAACCGCATCAAATGCCAGCGGGGCATCTGTCGTGGTCTCGAACACCTCCTCAAAAGTGCTTCCCACCTGTTGGACCTGAGTGTCCGCAAGAGGGTTGGCGATGCCTCCGTCGCTACTCTCGTCCATTTGTTCATTGGAACTGTCCCAGGCAAAGAAGCCCCCGAAGTAATTATTGATGTTTGCTCCTGTTGCATCCCTGAGGCCTTGATGAGAACCACTTCCCCCACCAACATATCCCACTCCTGACTCCTTGCTCTGATCCTGCAGGTTGGGTGTTTCACTCGTGGCATGCAGCGATGTAGGATTGAGATAATGTAAGTTGTTACCACTACCAGCAGCTTCCCTTTTTTCATCCAGGGTAGAACCTTGACCAGTCAACCTGGCTTCCTTCCGCGAACCTTCTCTCCGTCTTTCCCTTGGATTATCTCCAAAGGCTCCTCCCCCCTCTCTGGGCCTATCCCGACCCCGCTCCCTGTCACCTCGAGATGGAGGATCTTCCTCTGTGATAATCCGTACCCTGCCTCTGGGGCTGACTTTAACTCTTTCCCTGGTACTCTCAGTCTCTTTTTCTCTTTGTGGTTTATCCCTCACCCGATCTCTGTCATTGTCTCTTACTGGTGGATCATCAAAGATTCCTCTGTTCTTTTCTCTGTTCCCATCCCTTATCCTATCTCTTCCAGCGCCTCTATCAAGATCACTATCTAAGAAGACATCTTGAGTGTTATCTCTTCCTCTCTTCTGGTCCTTCATAAAGGAAAGCTGCCGTCGGCTGTCCTCTCGCTCTCTTTTGAACAGCTCCTTCCTCTCCTTCCTCTTCATCTTTGCTTCCCTGTTGCTATCCTGCCAGATGTCGGTGTAGAGTTCCCATGGATTGTAAGCGATTGAGGTTGTCAGGGTGCAGTGGCAGCAGTAAGGCTGTGGCTCGCATCCAGGATTGCAACAGGGCATGTACTCATCGTACGACGGCTTATGCATCTCAGACACGGCCCACTCCATCCTACCATCAAAGTCCTCCCTGATGCGGGTGATCAGCTTGATGATATCCTGGTACTCTGGCTCGTAGGCAATGTTGTACTGCTCGGCGGGATCCCTGTGGAGGTCATAGAGAAGGGGAGGGTTGTGTTTGGTTCTCTTGGCAGTCTTCCTGCAATCAGGATCAGGATGTCCTATCCCAGACAGGGTGGAGCCTTTGGTGTAGAAGTGAGCCTTGTATTGCTTGTAACGAACTGCGAAGGAGCTCTGTCTCTCGCTGGCTGCAGGTGAGTAGTAGAAGAATGTCTCTCTCAAACTCTAAGAGATCAAAACAAGCAAAAATGATTAAGATTATATTTATCGACATGCTGTGATAAAACCTATTATGAGGCAAATACAAAATTTCAAAAACTCAGAGCTACTGTTTTGTTTAACACTGATTCTAAATTTTCCCCTGTTGAAGGCGATGAAATCATTATATCACTAAGGCTTAACACCAAAAACATACAGAAGTAATACAAATATTTTTAGTCGGTTGTATATATTACAAGTTGTTGTGATCAGGGACCCGTTTCACAAAGCCTTTTTTTAATGACAAATGACAAAAATCAGTGACAAATCTGCTGATAACCAATTAGAAGCAAGGATTTCAGCTGCTTATAACAAAAACTGTCATTTGTCACCGATGACAAGTTTTGTGAAATAGGGCCCTGCTGTATACTTTCAAACCCTAGATGAATATTTTCCAACTACCATTTACCAGAACATATTGGATGCAACCTAGCCACTGCTCTACACTTTCCCTAATGAATCAGGAACAAACTGCATTTACGGTACAGTATTTGTGAGACTTGTATAAGATTGGATAATTTTCAACCATTTTCAAATTTTCCATGAACAGATAAAAGTCACATCACCAAAAGAAACAGCGCCATGTAATCATTATTGATGAAGAACTTGAAAAACAATATTGCCAGGCGGAAATAATCTGTTCAGATTGGACAGCCTAGAAACCCAACAACAACAACAAAGTATATCATAAAAGAGTAAAGGAATAAAGAGTAAAACACTGAAAACACAAGAGCAAAAGAAGAAAAAAATGCTTTTTTACCTTGCCACCATTGAAGAGAAATGGTGCCATGTCCACCCCATCCAGCATGGCACTGGGCAGTCTGGCCCCTGTGATCTTGGCTACGGTCGGCAGGAGATCCAGGGTGCTGGACAGCTCCAGGGTATAGCCAGGCTTGATGCGACCCCTCCAGTGGGCTATGGCTGGCACGCGAACACCGCCCTCATAGGTGGTAGCCTTGCCGCACTTCAGGAGTCCCACGCTGCCTCCCCATCGCTTAGAGAGGCTTGGCCTGTGGTGCAAGATGAAATTTAATCACTGACTGTTAGACAATCTGCCATCAATTGTTCCCTGTTTCACGAAACATGTTAAGGTTGATATCTGCATTGTTTGACATGATATCATGTGCAGTGGATTTTGAATGAAGGAAGGTGGGCATTGTAGGACTATGTCTTAAATTCTGTGACAAATCTACAACTTTCAGCCAATAAAATTGTATTATTTCAGTAGCTAACATTACTCATTGTGAATTATTATTGATGTTGTGAGGTGTCGTGGACGAGTGGATATGTCATCGGACTGTGGATCACAAGGTTCGCGGTTCAAGTCCCACCGCGGCACTAATGTCCTTTGGCAAGACATTGATCTACATTTGCCACTCTCCACCCAGGTGTTAAATGGGTACCCGGTAGGATGCGAAAGCTAATGTGGTTTGATTAGCAAGTGGCGCTTGTAAAATAGCGACTGGCTGGAATGCTCCCCAGGGAGTGGAGATTGTGCACACATTGTGTGCGGGTAAGCACTGAATCCAATGACCGGGGTAATAATATATTTGTAAAGCGCTTAGAGACATTTGTATTAAGCGCTATATAAAAATTAAATATTATTATTATATTATGTTAAATTTCATGAAACAGGACTATTGTCTTGACCCCTTCTTTGATGCAGTTGGGAGATATGTTTGGATAAAAGAGTATCTCATTCTTTCCTGAAACAAAACCTAATTTTTTGTTCATTATTATCAAATTGATTATATCTTTAAATTATCTTAGAGTATATATAGAACAAAGAAAATCATATTTTGGGGGTCAAATCAAAACTTCACCTACACTGTGTACACCTATGAATAGTTGCAATTAAAATGATGTCTTCCACAGTCTACAATGTACTACATACCCATTGTCTGCACTGAAGAAGATGAAGGTGTCATTCCATATATCCTGCTGGTCCAGCTCCGCCATCACCTCCCCTATCTCCCAGTCCATCGCGGCCAGGGCGTCGCCGTAGTCGCCCCGAGCGGTCGCTCCCGTGTTCCGCCAGTCCGCGTACTGCGGGTCGTGCGTATGCTGGAAGGAGTAATACAGGAAGAAGGGTTTCTCACCGTTGACACTCTTCCGGATGGCCTTGCGAGCCTGCGTCGCGTACTTCTCGTCCAGGGTCATGAGGTCAATGGGTTGTTCGATGATGGTGGTGCCATTGTAGAGAGGACAGGGGCTGAAGTTCTGCTTGCAGCTGTAGACGCAGGTTCGGTTTGGATGGAAGCAGATGCTGCATGGACAGTGACTGTGGGATGCAGGGAGACCTGGAAAACATCATTAAGGAAAAATAGTGATCAATAATACATCACGCTGAAATGTTCATAAATCTGCTAGATCATTGTCATGAATTTTGTGTAATGCCCCAATCCTTGCTTCTTATTGGAAAGATTTGATTTTCAAGAATGTTTCATTCCAGCAGCTGACAAAAAATCAGAATGAAATTTGTTAAAAATTGCTCTTCTTGTATTCATGTGGCAGATATTCTGACGTTCCATTCAGATTATGGTGAAATTTAGTCAAAATTTAACCAAAATTCTAAAAGAAGATCTAAATTTGGGATAAAAATCAAGATACATGTATAGCCCCACATACACAGTAAAGCACTGAGAAGTTTAATAATGTCAAAATAATGCAAAATCACAAAAGTGTTACTTAATCCAGAGATACACCCCCTACAAATACTGGTTTATTGTGACTCCATCTCAGGATATGAAATATATGCTTAGAACTATTGGGAAAACAGGAAGTCCTACTACAAATTATTTCAAATCCGGTCTTCCTCTAGTTACTTTGGCTCCCAATTCACATTAATGTACTGCATCCTATTCCTAACTGTAACTCATAAAATAGTAAAATTAACTTGCAGAGTACACACATCTACAAGAACACATACCGGTACTTTGCACTCAGAAATTAACAAATGTTAGCACAAAATGACAGTTGCTATGGTAACCATCCTAGGCAGAAAACCACAGACGATGCATAATGCAGATGTTGGCAGTACATTGTAATACAGTACTTGTATCAGCCAAATCATGTTGGATATTATAATCATGACTCATGATTTTCATGAAATTATGCTATGACTGATATTCGTATCACCTGTTTATTAATCAACTAATAACCTCTTTTATGTACCAAAAGATGGGTGGGGAGGAAAGTTTGGGGACTAAATATTATAAGTAGAATGATTGGAGTATGAACATACTGCACAAACAGGGCACTGGCCATTCATAAAGACTGAAAAACTGTTCTTAACACAGAGGTCCAATTATGTTTTTGTTTTTTAAAGGGGCGGTGGGTATGCATTATAATTTAAATTCAGCAAAACAAACCTGAAAAGTAATATTGATAAATGTTTCTAATATAAGATCCTGTTTTCAAAATAGTGTAATGAGGTAAATTAAATATAATGGTATAATGAACAGGCAAAAATTTCAGAAAGATAACAGAAGAAAACATTATGTTGTGTATCAAATACACTGGAAAGTTGAGTGGAAATGAAAAATGGGGGGGGGGGGGGAGAGTTAAATGTAAGGAAAGAAGAATATAAAATAAAAAAAAACATAAAAGAGTGAAATCTGAATCATTATTTAAGTATTTCACTGTAAAATACAAAGATAAAACATGAATAGATTTCGATTATTCTCAAGTACTATGGCAGGATGTAATTCAAGTGAATAAAAGTAGGTCAAAACAACAATATCAATGTCCATTCCGTCTGAATTTCACTGAAAGGTCATCTGTCTTGTTCAGCCTTTTTTCCTCACTGATGACAATGACCTCCATAGCATGTATGATGACAAGAGACATATTGTTACTCCAAACTTAGGCTGTGTTCATAAAATACTTTGAAGCAAGAAAAACTAATGTAAAACACTGATCAAAGTAATGAATTTGAAAGACACCATTATGAAACTGTTCGATACAATTTATGACAAGAAACATACTGTTAGGCTGTGTTCATAAAATATTTTGAAGCCAGAAAAACTAATGTAAAACACTGATCAAAATAAGGAATTTGAAAGACAACATTATGATACTGTTCCATGCTTAGGTTTTTTTCTTCAGATCAGACCTTTTGAAGCCAGATTGGGAACATGGAATACCCATCAAAATTGCCAAGCTGATCATTATTTCTTAGGAATAACATTTGTATCAATTATGACAAGAGTTGTACAGCTACTCCTACCTTAGCTTAGCTTGCATTCATAAAACTTTTTAAAGCAAGAATCAGAAACAAGGAACACTGATCAAAATGCCCAATTTTATTGGAAAAACTCTACAAGAGGAAGTTCATTGACATACAAATTATTACAAGAGACATACTGTTACCCCAAAGCTTAGGCTGTGTTCATAAACTATTTTGAAGTCTGAATCAGGAACGAGGGACAAACATTTAAAATGCCAAATCTAAATGGGATTTCGCTGTACCGCCCCCAAGTTCAGGCTGTGTTCATAAAAAACTTTTAAAACCCAAACTCTGAAACATGGAACAACCATTAAAAAACATAGACTTGAAAATTGAAACACATTGTGAGTGTCTTGTTAATACAACTAGTAAGCTGAGATTGACATCCATAAATCCCTTGCACTTCTCTTGCGATCGTCTGTAGAGTTGAGACATAATTTTGATGTACAGTAGGGTGGTGTTTACAGTCGACTAACCATGCCTTTGGATGTCATTCAATCAAGATATTTTGGGGAAAAGTGTTACAAAATGCACATTATTTTCTTTCTAAATCAGTAAGTTAGCATTTTTAAACACATTAAAATCTACAATCACCAACAAAAAATAGTCGATAAATGCAGTCATGTTGTATGTTTGAAAATCATGATTCGAGGCTGAAAAAAGCAGTATGAACACAGCCTGAGACATGAATTCAGTTACATGTATACAAGGCTGCACTGGTAAACTCATAAATACATATGGTATCATGGATGGATTGAGCTCCATATTTGGCTAAATTGTAGAGGGTCGAGGCAGGGGGTTCAATGTTCTCTCAAGGATGTTTTTCCTTTCCAGGAGAGCAGGAGTTGTAGAAGAGGACAGGTATGATGATTATGTAGGCATACATTGCTTACTTTCAATAACATTTTAGCTTATAATAAGGCTTTAATATTTTATTGGTTATGCTTATAACTAGGCTACTTATAACACTTTTGCAATACTCTTGAAATATCAACAACATTACAACAATTTCACTAGCCCCTTCCATCACCTTAAGAAACGTTTGATAATTACAATGGCGCTCTACGTAATGACCATGATGTCTATAGGATATACATTGGGTTAAGTACCCTTTGGTTTGTTTCATGTTTTTAGGAAGTAGTTGCGATTGTGATTTGTTGGGACAAACTCAATTTTGCAGCTTCATGTATATAAAGCTGATGCATCATCATGAATTTACTGATAGAATAGAATGAAAATTAGAAAATGAAAAGAGCAATATCGAACTTGAAAGACAATACTCATTCTATTAGACTACTTTAATAAAAAGCAGGTGAAATTGTGCCTTTAGACAGGCAGCTAATAAAATTGGCCTAGGTCTTTAAATTCTTTTTGAGGGATTTGATTAATCAATGCCTTACCAAAGGGCCCTAGCCCTAGCACACCGACTTCATTTTGAACCTAGGACCTCCCAGTTACAAGACCACTGCTCTACCACTGATCCATCATGTCTCTCTCATCTTTATGTAATATACTATGTGAACAAAGATACAAGTGAGTTTTTTCAAACAAACCAACAAAAAATGCCTCCCAAAGGCAAACACGACCCCCTTCTAACATGAATAATTGAATATCACATTTATCCCAGCTGACTCTATACTACTTTCAAGTTAAACAAGTATAATTTGCTCTTTTTCTTCTAATGGAATACCATCTGCACATACATGTATACCCAACAATATATGTGTACTATTTACTTAATAAATATTCTATTCTACCAAAACAGACAGACATGAAATCTCTTATAAATAGAAAATAGGATGTTTACTACATGTGACGGCAATAACACTCACTGATCAAACATATAAAAAGTATTATGATCAAATGAAAAATGAAATTTCAAAGAGATTTCAAAGAGATTTGGTTCTATTATCAGTCTACAAATAAATTCCTGCCCACACCAGTGTTTGAATTCACAAGGCCTTGTGGCAATTTCATGGTCAAATTAACTCAGGAATGAGGAAATCTATCAAGCATGCAATTATATACACTATTAGTCAGTCTACAATTTCACCAATTGTACACCTTGTTGCTAACAAGGACAATATTTGCTGTACAGCAATAATTTTAGTCCAATATCTCAATAGGGTCTCATCAGAAAGAAAAATATGTATGGTATAATATGGTGCAACCTTGTGGAAACTAAACTGATTTTTGCACAAAAATCACAGGGTAACAATCACCTATAAAACAATTGAGGTACATCAAGAATTTTTTTTTAAACCTCCCAAACCCGGCATTCTATGGGTTAAACACTTAAAGGATTATGAAGAAAATAAAAATTAACATCACACTAAGTCTAACTTGCAGAAAACTTTAGTTCTTGAGGTTAAAGAACTCTAAACCTAACTTGAAGAGATTACACCTGGAAAATGTCCAACCCTACTATACTGTTCCTATAGTTTCCTAGAAATGTTGTTCTATGTGAATAATTGTAAGAATTTCCTGGAGTCCAACTTCCAGAAAACTTAAGTTCTTGAAGATAAAGAATCTAACATGAAGAGATATTTACACCTTGAAAAGGTCCAACCCTATTTTACTGCTTCTAGTTTCCTAGAAATGTTGTTCTATAACGGTATGTGAATAATGTAAGACCTTTCTGGAGTCTAACTTCTAGAAATTCTGTTCTAAAAAAAAGAACAATGTAGCAACTGCCCGAATACTGCCAGAATATATTATAACTTCTAGTATTAACTAAGTTCTTCAAGATTACGAATCTCTAAAGTAAACATATTACACCTTTTTGAAAAGATCCAACACCTTACAGTGCCCTCTGCTAAACATTGACCATCGTTACACAGATTAATCCCCTTGCTAAGACCACAAGCACAACTCTTTCACACCAGAGAAAACAACATCTATAGAAACATTCTATTATCCTGACAATCGTTGAGGGAAAGTAAATACTCATGGAATGAATATCATATAAAGAAATGTCAGGGAGGATATAGTCTCTCAAAAAGAAATTTCTTGTCATGAAGTAACCTCTGCTAAATAGAGACCAAAGTCACCAAAGTACACAGAATAAACCCTGTGGTATGACCACAATCAGACCTCATTCACACCAGAGGAAACAACATCTAAAGAATCAATCTAATGAGATAATAAATATTTAGTGAAAGGGGAATACATATGTATTGAATATCATACCGGTACTAAGAAATTTCATGAAAAAAATACTGGTAGTTTCATGAAAGATTTTTTTGTTGTTCACGGCTTTGAATAATCAAGAGCAACCTTACAGTGACCTTTGCTAAACATTGACCAGGTAAATAAGATTACCCCCTAGACTACCATCATCATACTCTTTCAGACAAGAGAAAACATTGTACACAGAATCACATACAATAACCGTATAGCAGAAGGGGCATGCACACAACATAAGACCACAGTACAAAAACACTAGTTTAAGGAAAATGTTTGCAGTTAACTATTATCTTACAGCAGTCGCAGAAGAAAAATGGCGCGAGGTTTCGTTCTGTGATTGCTATAAAGATAAACCATGCACAGCTTATACCTTTTAATAGCCTAGCTGCCATTACAGCGCTTCAGCATTTCAAGGAATTAATTCCTGCCAGGTACCCATTTACCTCACCTGGAGTGTGGCAAATGAAGATTAATGCCTTGCCAAAGGACTTGAGTGCCATGTCAGGGTTCAAACCACGACCTTTAAATTTCAAGTCAAGTGCTTAAACCACTCGACTACGACACTTCTACCTAATCCAAATTATACAATTATCATAGAATACTACTAATCCAAGTTAAACCGTTAGACTTTAGAAGAAAAAAAAAAGATAATACATGGCTAACACATTCATATTAAAGTAAAGTGACCTCGATCAACTACTGCTAAACACACTTTGGGTCATGTCTACAGCACTGCCGAGGCGGATACAGTTTGTTAACCTTTTAATAAAATCAGCCATTTATTGATTAAAATCATTTCGGTTAATCCACTTTCTATAGTAAAGTATACCACAATCGGGTGTTATGTTCGACTTCAAGGTGGTAAACTTGCATCCGATATCCTTCCAGGGGCTCTTCAATTATTTAAGATCATCATTCGTAATTACCTGCTTCTTTTTCACTTCCAAAGATTCATGTCCTTTCGAAAGCGTCCAGGGACTAGACGTAGAAGGTCAACTAGGGTTATGTCTACTAATTGGCATAGCAATGAGCTACATGGGACATTGCTCCCAAAATCAAAAGGCAAATGAATAGTGGGGGGGGGGGGGGGAGAAAGGGGGATAGAAAATAAGGGAAAAGGTAAATAAAAGATAGAAAAGAAGGCCCTCTTATATACTTCCTCTACTTGGTGGCCTCCCTCTGTGGCCGTGTTCAGACGCGAAAACATTCATACTAATCATACACTTATCAAGAGGTACGGCTCTGTAGGCCTGTCCTCATCAGCTCCAGCTTGCTATTTTCAGACTCTGGATATTATCCTGAAGCTGGAAATTGCGTCTTTCACCAGACTGATACGTTCATCACAAACTAGCTCGGATGGGTGCAAATTAGCCTGCTATTTCCCAAATAGCAGGATATTTTGGAAACAAGTCCAATATTTCACTGGATATTTTCTCTACCAAATATCCTGTTAATTGCAACTGCGGGCTGATGAAGACGCAATTCAACAGGCTAATTTCCGATTGGGATAGTTAGAATAGCGGATTATTTGGCAAACTTGAGCTGATGAGGACGGCCCTTATGACTATCGTATGAAACATCGTACAATTTTGCTTGTCTGAGTGGGGTCAGTAGGGGTGGGGGTTTAAATATCTTGATCCTATGTTGACCTTACTACAGGGAAGATAAGGGGATCTCAAGAACGAACGCAAGAAACCGAGACTAGAATGATATCATGTGGAGAGGGGCTTGATCACCTAAAAAAGTGCATGTGACTGTGACAAGTTCACAGAAACTCAGCATGAAGACCAGAAATACCCAAAGGAGGATTACCATAAATAGTTTGTACAAGTCTCAGTTAAGGGCCTGGTCACACCTTATGTTGGTAAATGTTACCTTATAATAATTGGTACAATCTTCTGTTTGGAGCCAGAAGGGCGTTAACTCATATGCATAAACACAGAATATTTTTCTCCGAACAGACAGAACTGTCTATGCAGTTTATTATCTGTATTAGCCCCATCTCTCTCAGCATAATCCTAATTGCACTTTACACATATAGTTACCGTATCTCTATCCTTCTCGAAATGATGGGACTAGCTGGCCTATATAATCAGTTAATAACTAAATTATTCACACCCTTACCGTATTTTGTAATAATTTAAGTATGTGAAATTTTGATTTGTCCAGATTGGTGTTTCTTGAGAATGTAATATATCAAAGCTTACATATAAAAGTATATAACAATTAAAACCCCTTATTCAACCATCCATCTTTCATTCTTGAGCTACGTAAAACACACATTAGAAAAAATAATCAAATTTACAAGGGGTATGAATAATTTAGTTGTTATCTGTATTAAAGTGACACATGAGTATAAAGAAGTAAGAAGTTATATACCAGGTGAAAACAATTACTACTTTAAATTATTAGATATTTGATGCTTACATGATTCAGAAATGCCATTTACTATAATTCATAGCTTCATATTTTGCAACCGATATGATAAGAACAAGAAATACGAACAAAATTAAAACGTGAAGTATTCCTTTAATTCGTGTCCAAGGGATTTTTTCTATTGTAAGCTCAGAATGAACACTATAATAATAATAATAATAATGTTACTTATATCGCGCCAAATCCACTCTGTGGAGTGCTCAAGGCGCGTGTAAACAGGAAAAACGATCAAGACTTGAAAAGGTATGTTTTGAGATGAGTTTTGAAAGAATCAGAAGATAAACATTTTTTGATGTCTTCAGGAAGGCCATTCCATAATTTAGGACTAGAGTATGTAAATGATCTTTCCCCCCACGTTTTGGTAATTTTGGGGGTCACAAGAAAATTGGAAGTGGAATGCGAAATGTTTTATATTACCCTGAATAAGATCTAATACTGTTTTCACACTGGCAATATTTTGCTTAACCCCGTACTATAGGTGGGGTTAAAGGGTATCTTAACCCCACCTATAGTCCGGGGTTAAGCTTATTCCACTTTCTTTTCACACTGGCAAAATGTTGCTTAACCCCGTACTATAGGTGGGGTTAAAGGGGGGGGGGGGGGGGTTTAGCCCCACCCATAGTACGGGGTTAAGCTTATTCCACTTTCTTTTCACACTGGCAAAAATTTGCTTAACCCCGTACTATAGGTGGGGTTAAAGGGGGGTCTTTGCCCTACCTATAGTCCGGGGTTAAGCCTATTCCACTTTCTGTTCAGACTTGTTTTTACCAAAGTGGGCTGTACGGGGTTAACTAACCCTGCAAAATAGCAGGGCTAACCTCGCAATTGTGGTGCTAACTCCTGCTAACTCCGCAATTGCGGTGCCAAGCAAATGAATGAGAACAGAAACGAAAAATAGTCCGGGACTACGCAGTGAAGCGAATTAATGAATTCCATGGCCATGGCTAGTACGGGGCTAAGGAATTGCAGTGAGAAAAGCCAAACAAAATAGTCCGGGGTTAAGGATAGTACGGGGCTAAGCAAAGTACTGGGTTAAGCAAAACCAGTGTGAAAAGAGTATAAGTGTAACTTTAAAAAAGTTAAAGGTGGAAACTTGTATCAAAAGGAGTGGTAATCCTAAAGATAACATGTTGATCTAAAGCTGATACCTGTAAGGAGAGAGAGGCGGGTAACGTCACGTGCTGACCAGTTCCTTCGATTCTAGCTTTTATACCTCCCCCAGACCAGACATGCATGGTTCATGCAATTCTACATACAAGCTTCTATGGGTGCGTTTAATCGACACTTTTTCACCCTAGAATCACGGTTTCTAAAGACGTTTAGTTTAAAACGCAATGCGTTCAAGCGATTTTTTCGTCGGTCGTAAAAATAAACGTGTTTGAAAACACAAACATGAAACGCTGAAAAAGATGCGTTTTGTATCATGATTCAAAAGAATCACGGTCGCTAAAATTCGATTGAACGGACGGAGTTCTCAATCATGATTGTATGACGAAGCCTCTTCCGGTTTGGGAAAAACCGCGCGCCCGCTTTGCATGCAATTTGCGTTCACTATACCATCGTGGCCTGTTCCGTTATGTTATTCCTTGTTTTTCCTTCTATCATTTTCTCTTTCTGTCTTTCCTTATGTTATTCTTTGTTTCTTCCTTCTATTCTTATGTTATTCTTTGTTTTTTTTCCTTCTATCACCTTTTCTTATGTTATTCTTTGTTTTTATCATTCTATCATTTGCTCTTTCTGTCTTTCCTTATGTTATTCTTTGTTTCTTCCTTCTATACTTATGTTATTCTTTGTTTTTTTCCTTCTATCACCTTTTCTTATGTAATTCTTTGTTTTAAGCATTCTATCAATTTCTCTTTCTGTCTTTCCTTATGTTATTCTTTGTTTCTTCCTTCTATCATCTTCTCTTATGTTATTCTTTGTTTTATAATTCTATCACTTTCTCTTATGTTATTCTTTGTTTTAATCATTCTGTTACTTTCTCTTTCTATCTTTCCTTATGTTATTCTTTGGTTCTTCCTTCTTTCACCTTCTCTTATGTTATTCTTTGTTTTAATCATTCTATCACTTTCTCTTTCTGTTCTTCCTTATGTCATTCTCTGTTCCTTCCTTTTTTCACATTCTCTTTCTGTCTTTCCTTATGTTATTCTTTGTTTCTTCCTTCTATTTTTATGTTATTCTTTGATTCTTCCTTCTTTCACCTTCTCTTATGTTATTCTTTGTTTTAATCATTCTATCACTTTCTCTTTCTGTTCTTCCTTATGTCATTCTTTGTTCCTTCCTTTTTTCACATTCTCTTTCTTTCTTTCCTCATGTTATTCTTTGTTTCTTCCTTCTATTACCTTCTCATTCTTTGTCTTATTATTGCGATCTATGCTCAAAACAGCAGTCGACAGTCGGCCGTAAACAATTCCAGAAAGCGCGCGCCGAAGTTCCTGGGCCATACTGCGCAGTGTGATGCGCAGTGGTTTGGCTCGCAATGAGCTAGAATCAGCGTTGATGAAAAATCGCTTGAACGCAAACCGCAGTGACCTTGCTTTTTGTAACGGCGTTTTGAATTGTGATTCATGTTTGTGATTCTAGCTTCGAAAATTCGATTGAACGCACCCTATAACTACCGGTATGCTGAAACGCACAGGGAAACTTTTGGATTTAAAAATAGTCTTTCTGTAGTGACATGCATAAACTTAAAAAGCTTGTTCATGCATTGCTATAATTACCATGGCGGTTAGGGCGAGAAAACAAAAAAAAATGCAATATTAGAGGCCCCTACAGGGAGTTCCCTGGTGTTGCAAAATAGTCAAATGTCAGCACTAAGATTAATTAATAGCCTTGGCCCTTTTTGAGGTAGTTACCATATTATAGGGGGGCACAGCTTTACTATACACCAAGAAAACAGAAGATGAACAGAGTGATATGGGTTTTTTTTTTACCAACTAAACTATGTGTATTTAAAAATATTTTATCATGTGTGTTTGCCAAATGTCTTTAGAAAGGTCGGTATATTTATGGACAAAAAAACGTTAAAGCTCCAATGATTACCACTTTGCTTAAGAGTTGATATTCTTTCCAGCCAGTTCAAAGATAGTTGTGCACAGAGCAACCACAGCGAAATGAGAACAGGAATAGTGAATAGCTTCTTAAATAAATATACATGCATTCATGATGGTAACAAAAAGTGTGGACATGACTGAAACTCTTTTCTTTTTAATGATAGAAAGAGAGAGAGAGCTCAATCTCTTCTGCACCATGTTTACAAAATGTGGTCCTGCAGAGAATGAATTGGTGCAGTTTATAAAAGGAGGTAAC
The DNA here is from genome assembly GCF_000002235.5 of Strongylocentrotus purpuratus. Classification (NCBI taxonomy): domain Eukaryota; kingdom Metazoa; phylum Echinodermata; class Echinoidea; order Camarodonta; family Strongylocentrotidae; genus Strongylocentrotus; species Strongylocentrotus purpuratus. The sequence continues at coordinate 13,880,461 of NW_022145605.1, read as the reverse complement.
TATACAAGAATAGACTGGCATCATGTGGCGCAAGACAAGTTCAAGGCAAGTTCACACTTAATCAAATAAATGTCTACAATGCATCTTGCTTTAAATAAAATAAAATGAAAAACCAAAGGGTTGTATCCAAATAAAAGAGACTGCTGCAACTTCACAGGCAAAATAAGGAAACCTACATGTATACCATATCAAGTTCAATTATAGCTTATTCTGCATGGTTATGTACCCCCCCCCCCCTCTCTCTCTCTCCCTCCCTTCCTCACTCCCTTCCTCCTCCCCCTCCCCCTCTCCCTCCCCCTCCTCCTCCTCCATTGTTTTTTATTTGTTTTGTTTGTCATTTTTAGGCATCTGTAAAATGGTATTTTCTATGGGCCTGTAGACTTTAAAGAGTTCCTTCCACTTAAAAAGAAATCACTGTTTAATATAATTTCTGTAAATTTATGTCAACACATGTATACAAAGTTGCTGATCAAGAACTACAAGCTTCCAATTCTTCAAATTCCATGGCGTGCAAGGCATGGTGAGCGAGAGTGGGTCACCCAGGAATTCCCATTTCCAAAATTCTGTGAATTTCTTCGGAAGTATGCTGCAGCTCTGTGGGTTTTCTTGGTGATTTGGCCCTACGTGACTGTCACCATACACTGCCACAATGGACTGACCACAGAAACCATGTAGATAATTAAATCAAAAAGCACTAATTCCACTGAATTGTTGTCATTGTTATATGTACTGTACATGAATAACCCCCAAACCATTTACTAAAAAGAGTGTGAGCTTGCTTATCAGGGTGACAAAGGTAATAGGTATATTTATAATGTATAGTAAATACTGGTAGCTGTTTTAATCTGTTCTTTAAAGCAATTCTAACAGAAGGCTATTTGGAGATATATTATGATTATATGTGCATTGTATTTTCCATATTTTTCATTGATCTGGCTTTAGAAGTTTCACAGAAATCTATGCTGCCCCCCCCCCCCAGCATCACTTGACTGCATCTGGCCATTGCTTTCAATTCATATGGATTCTTCCACTGAAGAACTGAACAGAGGATATGATTGTTGTCAGGAATGTGATGTTTGTAGAATTGCAAATATTATTTGATATGTGGGGGAAATAAAAAGGACGAAGGGTCATTTTAACTAAAAGACACAAAGGAAGAGAGAGGAAGAGAGGAAGAGAGGGAGAGAGAGAGGGGAGGGGAGAGGGGAGGGAGAGGGGAGGGGAGAGAGGAGAGGGAGAGAGGAGAGGGAGAGAGGAGAGGGAGAGAGGAGAGGGAGAGAGAAGAGGAGAGGGGGAGGGGGAGAGAGGAGAGGGAGAGAGGAGAGGGGGAGGGGAGGGGGAGAGAGGAATGGGAGAGAGGAGAGGGAGAGAGGAGAGGAGAGGGGGGGGGGGGGAGAGAGGAGAGGAGAGGGGAGGGGGGGGGGAGGGGAGGGAAAGAGAGGAGGGAAAGAGAGGAGGGAAAGTGAGAGAGAGAGAGAGAGAGAGAGAGTGGGAGGGAGGGGGAGAGGTGACAGGAAAAGAAGGGGAAAGTGAGAAGAAAAGAGAAAATGGAAAGATGCAGAGAGATGGGGGAACTGAAGAACAATGAAAAGAAGATTGGAGAAGTGGGGATAGAAAACAAAGAAATGTGGGGGGGGGGGGGCAAATGACGGAAATAAGAAGGGGGGTACAACATAACAAGAAGAGAAATAGAAAGAGAGGGGTACAGAGGGAGGGATAAGGAACAAAAAAAAGTTCTCAAAACAGGTTTCATTCTGACCTCAAAGTTCAAGGAAAGTTTGCTTGCCTCTAGCAGAAGCAGATACATGTACTTTTCAATTTAATCCTCTTAAACTTCTCATTGCACATTTGTATCTTCAATATCTAAAAAAATTACCAACTTCTTCTTCTTCGTCATTGAATATCTGATTCATAGGAGCTTCAACATATACCAGGTAAGGGTAAGGGGAATGGCTTACAAAGAAAATCCTCTTAGTAAACCACTACAGCACAGAATATCATTAGCCGTCCCCACCCGCTGCTCAAGATTTATTTCACAAAAACTTAGGTCAGGGTGTAGAGTTTTATGAGGCATCCCCTTTCCTATCGAGATGAGAGATTCATCAAGTATTATATTACTTTTGACACATTGTCACAAGCGTTCTCCATGAACTTCCACTGGATGACTGCAAAAACAAACACTGTTTCCAAGGAGCTTTCATCAGTCTTAGGACTCACTTTTTGTTACCGGCTAGTCTGAATGCCCCTTTTGGTATGCATTGATTTCTTATAACGTTTCTTTATTTCATATTTCATATAATTTTTCTCAAGTCCGAACAGACCATCAGTTTTTGTTTAACTGAGTAGCAAGCAGAGATGCCAACCTCTTGACACAAAAAAAACAGACTGAGTATCCTAAAAAATCAGATTTTGGAGAGAAACATTAGATTTTCACGAAAACTTGACACTACCAATGGCTGGTTAGCCCCCGAGCCAGTAAAATTTCAGAAAAATGTGATACTGGTACGTACGGTCAAGTAAAATGTTTGCTCTTTCATTAAAATGTTAAAAGAAAATTGTAAAGCAAAGTTTTTGTTGGGGTAGCGGGGGTTACTTGTACATGTTTCTATGCGATTCCGTGGTTTTTATGGGTATAAACAAAAAACAAAAAAATATATTTAACTTTTTTTTTTAATCGTAATTTAAGAGGTGATATCGTATTATCACATTCCATTATCGTACTAAATACGATTAAATCGTACTGGTTGGCATCTCTGAGCAAGTAAAACATGCAATCAAGCAGAACATGTCCAATGGCTGTTTTTGCTTCATTTGATTTACTTATAACACCCCTCATTCAGACTACCAGAATTTATTGTATAGCTACATGTAAACAAGAATCATATTCCTAATAAACACAATGTATACAATAACTAATTACTTTTGTCCTAATCTGAATGAGGATTGAATAAATGTTGTATAGAGAAATGCATGCTTGAGCATCGTTTTGGATGAACACTCGATAAAGAATCAGTGCCTAGTTCTAGTCCGAACGTAGCATCATAAGAAAATCATAAAACTGAGCATAGCTTATCATCATGCATGATGATTGGCTAGCGATCATGTTAATTGACCTCTTCCAACTAGTTTCTTTATACGATGTTGTTATCTAGTCTGTATGCCCTTTTCCAGTGAAAAAATACACGGGGGCTCGGGGCGAAATAGCCCCCGAAATGCCCAAAAGAGCCCCCGAAAATCAGAAAAGAGCCCCCATAAATTTACATAGAGTTCAATCCAAAGCAAATTTTAGAATGTTACTTTCAGGCAGGCAAGCTTGAAATGTAGCCCCCGAAAAATAAATATTAATATTTTCCCTGCCCTTTTCACTACACATGATTCTTTAAATACTAAATTCCTTTATACAAGTTTCAAACAAATTTCATGAAATCTGAACAGAACTACAGTAGTTTAGTTTCTCATCTAAATGGCTCCTCGATTTTGACACCTTTCCAATCATAAGAGCCAATCTTGATGGACTTTCTTGTAATTTCTTGCCACGTACAAATATAAATCACATGTCAAAATTATGCTTTCTGAAATAATGAATTTCATAATCAATCATGATTTGGACTTTTGGAGGCATTCATCCGGAAACAAAATTTGTTAAATTAATGTGAAACTGAGAATTTCATTGAAGTTCTTTGCTGAAATGTATAAATACTGCACCCAAGTGTTGAAATTCTGAAGGTCATCTTTATGAAAAAACATCACACTCCATTAACATTGGTTTTGATGAAAGCACAAATATGTTTGATTAAACTAGGAAGAAACAATGTTAAAATAAAGAAGTAAACTAACTCTTTGGCTGAACTTCTACGTTGCTGAAATGTCAAATACTTCAAACAAATGTCTACATTTTGATTTCCTCATTGTGACTTTAATAGAATAGAAACATTCGGTATCATACTCCCTGCCTGTAAATCATGCTACATCAACTCTAATTTAATCAGCTGTGATGAATTCATAAAACTACAAGAAATGCTGTGAAATTCAGGATATGTCTTTCTCCGCAAAGAAAATGTGTAAAACATAGTTGAAACTAAAAATATAATGATGAAAGATCTTTGCTGAAATGTTATACTTCAAACTAATGTCAAAAATTGTAATTTCATCATTGCAATTTACCAAATCCTATAAAACTGTACAATGTGCTAGATTTACAACGGTAGTGATGAAACCATGAGACCACAACAAATGCTGTGAAATGAAGGATATGGCTTAGTCATCCAGCGTGAATATTTGTACAATCAAGTTGAAACTAAACGTCTGATTGGATTTCTTTTCTGTAATGTCTTAAACAAATACACTTCACCTTGTCTTTCACTATAGAATATGTACATGAAGTCAAACTTATTTGTCTCCTAATGTCTGTGCATATAAAACCGATCGACTGCACTCTACACGATCTGACTTCGAAATAACATTTGATATGAACGTTCAAACTCCTAAAATGTTAATGATCGATGACTTCAATAGTCATATGATAAATAAACTTGAAATTTCAAAGGATTCCATGCTTAATTGGAAGAGGAATCAGCTCAGAATCTTAGTGACATGACTGACATCAAATCAGTTGTGCGATTGTCTACAATTTGATTTTGTTTATTAGTCCTCTTATAACTATTTAGAACCTGCATCAGGAAGATGACGTTTGTTTAGATTTCTATATCTAATATAATTGCTATTTCTTTAAAATCTCAGATCATGGAAAGATCGTAGAGTGTGCGGTGGGCTTAAGATGTAAATCATCTGTTCAGAGCCAGAAGGACATTAAATCTTTATGAGCATTATGTACATGTATGAGTTAACATCTTTCTGGATCCAAACAGACAAAATTCTTTGAAAAGATGATGTTCTGAATTCTGCATCTTTTACGCATATATATGAAAAATCAGCTTCGCATCTCTAACTACCAACTTTCAACATTTGTAGTCAACCATTTCCATTCCCCAATGAAGCATGCTCCAGAATTAGTAATGAGGACAATAATGGATCAAACCAATCCTATGAAACATCATTAAAACATTTCCCATTCCCAATTAAAACATGCTCAAATATAGTCCAATTAAGTGCTCCCAATCAATTTTCTACATGTCCCCAAACTGATGCACATACAGCATTGTAGAATAAGTAAGTAACTGATTGAACCAATCCTATGAAACATGATGATACATCATTAAAGCATTTCACCTTCCCAATTAAAACATGCTCAAATATAGTCCAATTAGTGCTCCAATCAATTGCATTCAGGTCCTCAAACTGATTAACATACAGCATTGTAGATTAAGTAATGAGGACAACAATTGATTGAACTAATCCTATATGAAACATCATGAAAACATTTCCCCTCTCCAATTAAAACATGCTCAAATACAGTCCAATTAGTGGTCCAAACGATTTTCTTCATGTCCCCAAACTGATTAACATACAGCATTGGCTGAGCATTAGGGGCCATACAGTATGCCATGTCTATCGCATGGTAACAGACTGCCTCCAGACTCCTATTACGCTTGTCTGGAAAAATTGAATCATGTGCACATGCACTTGGAACAAGCTGACAGACATCTCTCCAAGGTGGAGAGGAAAAATTAAAGGGAAATGAAATTCATCAAATAACAAATTTTTTAGTGAAGAAAATGAGATTGGATCAGTGACAGTTTAAATGATTATCCAATAAAAGATAAGAAATTTATACAAATTGGAAACTGTATGATTATTCTTGCATACAGTTCTCTGCTTGGTTCGTGCATTTCAAGTTCCATAAATAATAATCAAATCTTCATTCTCTCCAAATCATACCAGGCTCTAGCCTAGATTTTTTTATGGAACATAAAAGAAAATTGCTCATTCATTAAGAACCAAGGAGGAGGATATTTTGCTGATTCATTGACCCGGTTCCCTAGCTCCCACACTGATGTTCAAGAGCATGAATTCTTTTATACTGCTGTGTACATACTTGCATGGTTGGAAGAAACCTGTCAATTTTGAAGGGCCAACTCCAACTTTTTTTCTCTGACTCATTCATTTAGTATTCTATACTACACTAGTTAAGCAGCTCTCCACCCAAATTTAAGAGGCTTCCAATGTAACCAACTTATGAAAGTGATCCAATCCATTATCAACAACCAAGAAAAATAGAAATTTATGAAAATTTCAGTAAAAGGAAAATGTGAGAGATGCTCAATTGGGACATATGAGAGTTATATTCAAGACTTACCGTATATTCAAGACCATGAATAATTTTATACTGCTGTGGGCATACTTGCATATCTGGAAGAAAGCTTTCAATTTTGAGGGGCTAAATCCAACTTTTTTTTTTCTGACTCATTCATTTAGTGTTCTATACTACACTAGTTTAGCTAGCAGCTCTCAACCCAAATTTAAGGGGATTTTTCAATGGAACCATCTTATGAAATAGATCCAGTCCACCATCAACAACCAAGAGAAATGGAAATAAATGTCAGTACAAGGCAAATGTGAGAGATGCTCAATAGGTACATCACAGAGTTGCCAACTTGCATTTTATTGATTATAATTTGAATGATTCATAACTTTCTGATTTCTCTCAAACTTTCACTTTTTTCAAACTTTTCTACTTTTTTTCATAACCAACTTAATTTCATGGTGGACTTACCCTTTATCCCTCTAAATTTCCCTCCCACCTTATATTTGAGACCATGAATTCTGTTATACTGCTGTGTACAATTTTGTGCATACTTGCATATCTGGAAGAAACCTTTCGATTTTGAAGTGCCAACTCCATTTTTTTTTCTTCTCTGACTCATTCATGTCGTATTCTATCCTACACTAGTTTAGCAGCTCTCAACCCAAATTTAAAGAGGTTTTCCAACGAACCTTGTTGAAACTTGAGACACCATTGTTAGCATAGTCAGCTTCAGGAAAGAGTGAGCCGGGGGCGTTGGTATAAGACAGACATGGGGACTGGTAAATGTACATCCCCCCCCCCCACCCCCATCTCCTTCTCCCACTCAAAATTTTGTTCTGGAACATTAATCATTGACTACAAATTGTAGGTTTCAGGACACTTCCTTTCCTCTGCGAGATGCAGATAGCAAGTGCGTCACAGATATATCAAATGTATATTTCTTTTTGTCTGACCCACTCCCCCTCCCCCCCCCCCCCCCCACCCCTTTTTTTTACAAAATATTCTACTAAGGTCCAGATGACCTCCTTTATGAATCACTTCCCAGACTATTCACCTTTCTGAGCATGTAGAAAAGCTCTGTGAGCACAAATTCTATGTACATGTACATCTGGTACTTCACAGAATTATTAAGACCCACAGTAAAGCAAAGACAAGAGGTTTCATATCGATTATGAAGTATCAATAATTTATCACTGGTTCTTCTAACTGGATCGATTTACCAAGTTGAAGAAAAGTTTTAAGGTTTCATGGGCATAATGGATCATTGCACAGACCCATTCGATTTCTTCTCTTTAAGGCGAGGGGACCACCTAACAACATTTTGCTCTGTTAGTTTGGTTCTCTGCACCATAATCCTAAATTCGAAATATCTGCTTCGAATAATACTTCTGTAAATAGATGTATTTATGCAATCCAAAACACTGAATTTACATTAACTTATTAAAAACAACTTGTGTGAATACAATACATACTCAAAGACTCACAATTGGTGTCAATATTAAATCTGAATGACAAACACTACAAAAAGTAAATTTGAATAACAGCATGTTAACTATTAGGATAGCTTTTTCTTTAAGCCTTGATATGAAATCATAATCCCTTTATCTTGTATAACAACCAAGCATTGAATGGCCCATATACATTTTTAGAGTTGATTTACATTCTTTCAAAGAGAAACAAATTATTAATATTATTACTAGCTTATTTCTTGATTTTCTTCATAACTGATCCAATTTAAAGGTATAACAGAAGGTTCAAATACTTTTTTCTGGGGTTAGAGGTCCAGAGCTAATATTGAGTCCATGTGCACCAGGCTCGCCCCCTGTTAGCATTGAACCCTGGACCAACGGTTAAACCCTGATCAATATAATCTTAATTTGGACCATGATTTGGATCCCTACGTGGGACCTACAGGAAAGCTGGTCCTAAGCTCAGCGGGAGTTCGGTGGGAAATTCAGCGTAACGAGGATACCTTGAGACAGAGAACACATGAGCTTGATCAAGGTCAAAAATTTCCTCTTTTTCAAATCGTTTCCTTCCTTCCTTCAGTATAAAACATTGCACATCTTGACTGTGCAGAGCTAGAAGGGGATTAAAGATAAACTTGAGTTCTGGTAAAAAAGAAAATGAATTCTCACAGAATCTAACGAAACTTACACTGAATGTTCAAGATTACAAATAAATGTCATGTGCCAAACAATTTTGGAAGAAAATGTATACTGGCTGAGTTATGAGCAAAGAAAGATAAGGAAATCAGGGTAGTACTATAGCCCCGACACCATGTGTGTTGTCCCATATACATCTTTCTGTGTAAGCGATTGTTACTTTACCAAGACTCTGCCAAATTTTTGACGATTTTGATGACTCCAGAACCTTGCATTACACACCATTACTTACATGCTATTTGTTCAACTTTTCTGATCCATTCCACACCTTTTCTTTCACAATGCAATCGCATTACCAGAACTCAAGTTTATCTCTAACTCTATGTTAAACTAAGGGAGTTAATGCCATTCAGGCTCCAAACAGAGTTGTATTCATACTCCATCCTACTCCTAACTAAAAGCCTACATGTATGTACAGTTCGGGTAAGCCTAAAATATAACTTGTCTTCACTCGTTAGATTTCAATATAACTTAAGACAGGGGAAGAATGGTAAGATGCTAGCAATTGTAGCCTTTAGCTCCTCAAGAAGATTATAGCAAGGAGGTGAAAATAATTGAGATCCCCAAAAAAGATTGTCAGATTTCTTCAACTTATAATGAAAAATGGTTAGATACTAGCCATTATCAGCACCTGTTAAAGATAAAGTTGAGTACTGGTAAAAAAAAGAAAATTATTTCTCACAGAATCAAACGAAACTTACACTGAATGTTCAAGATTACAAATAAATGACATGTGCCAAACAATTTTGGAAGAAAATGTATACTGGCTGAGTAATGAGCATAGAAAGACAAGGAATCAAGGTAGTACCAACCCCGACATCATGCGTGTTGTCCCATACATAGCTTTCTGTGTATGTGCTTGTTACTTTACCAAGACTCGGTCAAATTTATTATGATTTTGATGACTCCAGAACCTTGCAGTGCACACCAATACTTACATGCTACATGATCAACTGTTTCTGATCCTTTCCACACCTTTTCTTTCACAATGCAATCGCATTACCAGTACTAAAGTTTATCTTTAAGCTTTTTGTCTTCCTTGATAAGAATAAATAAATAAAAAATGGTAAAAATAAAATATTGAAATCTTGGATAGGATGAATATTCACATGCTCTACTGACATGAGTTAAATAAGGGACAGATTTTATGTTTATTAAGTCATTCCTTTTTCAACAGGCAAAGTGGGGGGACTGGGGCCTGAGCAAACGATTGAGAATATATCAGTATAACTTCAATTATTGCAACGATGCAGGATGAGACAGTTTCCTCAAAAAGAGAGGGCCTGCCGACCCCAAAGAACCCCCCCCCCTCCCCTCCCGCACCCCCATTCTTGCAGCCCCTGTAGCTTAAATAGGTTATGGGAACACAAACAGAGACATTGTACCCACCACCAGACAATACATTTTTCTCATTTTGCAGTCTGCTCCTTGGAAAGACTTCAAACCAGTTTTCTCACAACCAGTTCTAGAAAATCTTTACTTCTGCATGAAAGCGAAAAGTAAAATGGAATGAATCTGATCGAATAGACCATTTTGCCGATTACATACATTACTTGTTCCTAGGTAGGACAAACACTAAGGCTTTTCCTACTTAGTCAGTATTACTTTATTGCGACCATGCGGAATGAGATAATATACTCAAAAAGTGAGAGCCTGCAGCTTGTGCTATCTACCTACTAATCTGTAATTTTAATTGATCTATAAAAAAAAATTCATCATAAAATCTATGATATCTACAAAATCAAATCTGATTAAAATGTTTTTGGCAACTTCAACACAACTATCTTAGAAGGTCATGGGCATCGGAACACAATTAGAGACATTGTGCGCATCCCCAGACAACATATTCATGAGTACTCCTCTGCTTCTCGCAGAGAGACATTAAAACCAGTTCTGTCACGACCAGTTAATCTCATCAAAATAACTAGATGGAATTCGACTGCGCGCAGTCGAAAATGATGCCTCCGTCATAGAGCAATTTTACAAACCGAAACGGAAGAAATTTTTCAAATTCAAGTTCAATTGTAATCCATTAACATGTTCTCAGAATATCGTGATTACAAGCAATTTCTCATATACATATATGACCCTTTGATCTTTGACCTCATGACCCTAAAATCTACTCAGTTCATTGGCTCTGCAAGATTTCCTGAGTTAAATAGTAATCCATCTGTCAGTTCTAATAAGAATGCGTCCACAAGCTATTTTTGCATACATAATGAGCCCATGACCTTTGATCTTATGAACCATTCATTGGCTCTGCAAGATACATAAATGATCTAAGTTTGGCAGGAATCCATCAATCTGTTCTAATGATAATACGATCACAAGCTATTTTTGCATACATAATGAGCCGCATGACCTTGACCTTTACCTCATGACCCCAAAATCTAATCAGTTCATCAGCTCTGCAAGTAACATACATGACCTAAGTTTGGCAGGAATCCATCAATCGGTTCTTGAGATAAGGCGATCACGAGCTGTTTTTGCATACACAATGTGCGCTGTGACCTTTGACCTCGTGACCCCAAAATCTAATCAGTTCATTGGCTTTGCAAGATACATACATGACCAAAGTTTGGCAGGAATCCATCAATCGGTTCTTCAGATAATGCGATCACAAGCTGTTTTTGCATACATAATGAGCCCTGTGACCTTTGACCTCGTGACCCCAAAATCTAATCAGTTCATCAGCTCTGCAAGATACTTACATGACCAAAGTTTGGCAGGAATCCATCAATCGGTTGTTCAGATAACGCGATCACAAGCTGTTTTGCATACATAATGAGCCCTGTGACCTTTGACCTTTGACCTCGTGACCCAAAATGTAATCAGATTGTTTTCCTATAGTGATACACACTATCACTAAGTTTGAAGTTTAAATCTCCAGTGGTTCTTGAGATATCATGATAACAATCTCAATGTATGGAATTTCATAAGTTGACCTCTGTGGCCCTTGACCTTTGACATACGTGCTCCAAAATCTAATCAGATCGTCTTCCTATGGTGATACAGACTATCCTTAAGTTTGAAGTTTAAATCTCAAATGGTTCTTGAGATATCGCGCTAACAAACTCAATACAAGGAATTTCATAAGTTGACCTCTGTGACCTGTGACCTTTGACCTACGTACTCCAAAATCTAATCAGATCGTCTTCCTATGGTGATAAATACTATTCCCGAGTCTTAAGTTTAAATCTTAAATGGTTCTTGAGATATTGTGATAACGGTCAAACGGGACGGACGGACGGACGTACGGACGGACGGACGTACGGACGGACGTACGGACGGACGTACGGACGGACGTACGGACGGACAACCCGAAAACATGATGCCTCCGGCACCACCTTCGGTGGCGGAGGCATAAAAATGCCATGCAACATGACCCCTCTTACCGAAATGACCCTTTTGACCTTTATGTCATCGTTGTATATTGATGATTGCTGGTTGATATGATGGGCGGATATTGTATATATGCTATAGGCGCATCCTTATTAGACCTGGGGGATGTTTCTCAAAGATCCTAAGTTGAACTTATCTCTAAGTTGTACTTAACAGTTATGGAAAGCCATTAGCATCTTTACAAATATTTTGTAAAAGTTATTTTAAAAGGCATGAAATGTAGATTCAAATCATTCATATTTTCTCTTATCATTGGAGATTTCATGTTCTTGATGTGGAATTTATGAAAAGTCTAAAATACTTGAATTTTTGCTTTTAAATATATTTCATTATAAGGCTACAAATGGTTCTCCATAATTTTTAAGTCCAACTTAGAGTTCAGTTCAACTTAGAATCTTTGTGAAACACCCCCCAGACAAGCTTGAGCTTGAGATCATTATTAGACCAAACAGCACTTCTCCAAAAGAAAGTCAGAGTTTGAAGTTCTCTGTCTTCATTAGATTGAGTTGGGCAAGTAATGCTTGCTTGTGAAATTAACTCAAGTGACGTGCAGGATGAGAATAGCTATATATACATTACGTTTTGCCACCAGTCTCAGACCACATTTAACAAACAAAAACTTAGATCTACATGTTACCCAAATTTGAATAAAACATAAAACTAGCATTGATGATTATATTTCCGTAGAAAATAGGCCAAAGATTGTAAAATGATATAAATGAGTGCATTATTTTTTTAAGAATCCTTAGCTAATTCTCTAATATTGAATATCATAACTTTTTCCCCCCTGTATTTGGAGGGAGATTCAACGCTAACAAAATATTCTGTTGGACCTGGCAAAAAATAGTTAAAATATTTATATTTAAAAAAAAATAGTATTATGTTAGAATTCTGGGGTTGTAGTATTCTGGGGTTGTAGTACTATAAGGAATGTTAATGTCGCTATGGGGACTAAAGCAATATCCATATATAGGTTCTCTACCCCAGAGGCACCATTTAACATTTTGACACAGTCCAGAAAAAAGTTGAATCGCTGTATGATTGGGCCAAGAATATTCAATAAAAAATTGTCTTTTGAAATTTTGAAAAAGATGATGAATGTTTAGTAAGGGGTAAGTTGATGTTGAATTTAATCAATAAAAGATTACAAGAATTTGATTCATAATACAATACAAAAAGGCATTACCCATAGCAGTACATTGTCTCCTTTCACTGACATTTTTGCATTATCTATTGATCCAGAAAGCTTGGAATTACACATAATACACAAGCAGAAAGAGCAAAACAACACAGACAACTTTGAGTCTATTTCCAATGCAGTATGTTGTGCAATTTAAGAGCAACTTACCACTAAAGTCTATAAAAAGGCAAAGTGATGTAAAATATAAATAAATATATACATTGTTTTTCACATCAGTAAGTTTAATAAACATTATTTTTTCAAATTATTTTGGTTAAATTTTTCCATTGTCTTTTACATTAGTTCATTTAATAAATATTATTATTTTTCAAACTATGCAGGAGTGAAAAATAAGATTAATTGTTGCCAATTTGAGGAGGGAATACTGATTACACTAAAAGAATTTTTTTTTTAAAGTATTCTGGACCTCAGTAGAGTAGAGAGGTAATTTTGTACAATGCCCATTGCTATAACCGACTGGTATATAATTGGCCTCCTGTAACCTTTCATAATGTCTTTTTAAATAAGAGACTCCAAAAGTTAAATAGTTCATGTACCTTTAAATGCTATAATGATAACAAATAGGTTGATACTGATGACAATCCTTTGAAAAATGTCTTCTCTACTAGTTATCATTCATCCTGTCGAGAGTAGAGACATTTCATTGTGGAGAACTAGATTGGTATCACAGGATCAGTCAGAATCAAAGAATTCCAATCCAATTTTTGTTTTGCAAACACTAAATTTGGGATGATTAATGATTCTAGACTCACATACCAACAGGGCTTAGTTGAAGCCTGAAAAGTTCTCAAAATCACTTGGGATTATTGAACTTTTTGTGTAAGAAAAACATTTACGGGGGCACTGTCAGGCGAGGAATCTAGCTTGAAAGATGTTCCACCATAGTTATCTCAAAACTAGGCAACTAAAAACATAATCATACAAGAATTGAATGAAATGTCCGCCTTCTTCCTGAATACATGTTTGTGCTTGATCCAAAATACAATCCAACTGAGACCATGAAGTTAACCTTCATTTTCAACACTACTGAACCCCCCAAATCCTAGACTAAAAACTACAAAACTCTGGACATAAGCCTGACCTAAAACCTAATTGAGACCCAAAGCCCAAACCTATTGCCCCTATTCTACTAAAATTCAAACCAAAGGCTTTCGTCCTAACTTGGAAGGGAGTTAGTTTGAGGTCAAAGTTTTCCTTTTTTTTTCTAACGTGATCAGGTTCAACTGAATTAGTACAACAAGGTATGTGTATGTCTTTAATGAAATAACATCCAAAGCAAATGTACATGTTCTTTAAAGCCTGTCTGCACTAGTTTGGCCAGGGGGATTAGACCTCCCTGTAAGGTCACTGACAGGTGGTTTCAAATTGGCAACTCTCAATTAACATAAGAAAATGGGGACCATGGGGGACCAATGGTCACTGATTAGGCATTGTTTGCTATATAGAGGGGGCAAGCAGCTATAAGAGGTGCAGTGGGGCTTTGCTTTAAGCACAAATCAAATGACCCGACATGGCACCACACAAGGAAAATCACAACGGATGAGACACCTACCTAAGAACTCATCGAAGCCATGAGAGGGTGGGAGGTACTTCCCATCGAGCCCCACCCCCAGATGCCACTTGCCGACCATCGCCGTGTAGTAGCCGCGCCCCTTGAGCATCTCTGCGATGGTTTCCTCCTCATGTGGCAAGCCTCCTGAGGACGTCACGTTGAAGACACCGGGGTAGATCCCGGATCTCATGTGGTAGCGGCCAGTCAGAAGAGCAGCCCTGCAAAGGGAAAGGATAAAGATTATTTCCTATTAGATTTCCTGAATTGTCCTTTTAGAAATTGCTCAGCTACAGAGGAAAGAGTCATGAGATCCTGTGATATTTGTTTTTCAATTCAACCTTAGTAATGAGAAACAGAATGACAAAAAATGTGAAATAAATCTGACCAATAATAAGAAAATTATGACTGTTTGAAATAATCAGTTACGGATAACTCTCCTGTTTGTTGTGTACAAAAATATCACAAATTTCTGTTTTTTCCTACATGTACATACGTGCCTCCACCCTTGAGGCACTACTCAAAATGTATTATGGAGAGTATATTACTAAAGGTCCTCTAAATGGAAGAGACCATCCTGAGTATTGAAGGAGGCAAATTATCTTGAAAAAGAAGAAGAAGCAGAGTCATACATTTTTGAAAAATTTAAATTTCAGTTATTTTGTGTGTTGGAACAAATAGGAGATTGTCCCTTATAACATCACAGTGACATCATCGATTTGGCCCATTTGAAATTCCCATGCGTATAGTGATTACAAGTTCTAAAACTCGTAGCTTTCTCATCTTTGAGAATTTGACATTTGTAGCTATGCTTCAATAATAAAGCTTACTGTATTATTCAGCCTGGTTGCTGATGAAAAAATGTGATCACTATGAACTCGTTTCTGATTTTTTTTTCTTCTCAATATGGCTCCCACATCACATTAGAATGTTCTTGAGTGCCATTTTAGTCTCTATCTTCACCTTTACAAATAATGAAATAATTACAACATTCAAACATTTACTGCTCTTCACAGGATTATGGATAATCTCCCATATCTCTGCCTATGAACATGAAATCCCCTTTTTGTGGCTGTAAAATAATTCAGTCTTGTCCGACTTGAAATGTATGTGTTTGGTGTACTTTAATTATAGGTGAACAACCTCTTTGTGTTCTGAGAAATGGGCAAGCTAAGCCCAAGTGGCATCTCTGACAATGGTCATTGAATGTTATTGACGGAATCAATTACTTGCTAGCATGTAGTAGACACCTAGTATACATTGTTGCTTTAGCCTATTCCCCGGGGCTAGAGATGATAAATCGACAACTTGAAATAGGATATTACCCGGGATAATCTCAGATATATCACCAGCTTGAGCCCCAAACACATCATTTACCCTAAAAGCTAAAAGCAGGATTTTGACCGAAATCCAAATAAAAATTAGATGTTTTGTCTGGCGTTGATTCTCGCTACCGGCCTGGCCACGGGATATGGGCCACGCATTCACCAATCCCACCTAATCCCATCCGTCACCCTCTAATCATTGATTCGTGAGTCAAGTTTGCATGGAGGAAATGAAGGGAAACTGGGACAATACTCAATTTGTCACAAGCGACTGATCTTGTTTGCCGTATCTATTTCAGGTGAAGGATACAGAGAATAGATCTCAATCCTATCTCCTTGATCTCATATGCTCCAGCAAATTATTTCAAATGACTCCGGGTCAGTATCTGAGACTATTATAAATGCAGGAGTACAATACAAGACTTTAATTATCACCCATTTTGCTCATTTCAAAATAGGATCCATGAATTCTTATTTCTCCTCACGCAGCACCCTAAGGGTGGAGTGGGACTATTAAGTGTCTAAATGTGAGAAAATCAGAATGACCAGCAGCAAAGAGTCCTCAAGACCAGGGTGACAATGTAATTTTGTGAACTTGTACTTGTGAGCAACTCTACATTACACTGATTGAGTTGAAGCAAGGTGATTCAACCCTGTGATATTCAAGAGGTTTCCAACTCCTTCAGGAACTTACTGGAAACTGATGCATACGCTTATATTAACTACATTAAACAACATGAGTGTTGCCCTCTAGATATGTAAGTAGTTTAAAGGGGGCCCTTTTTGAAGAAGAAAAAAAGAATGACAAAAAAGGGGGAGGAAGAGTTGTCAAAATGTATAAAAGAATGAAATAGGTGCTAAAGAAGAATAAAAGGGGCATAGTTGGTTAAGAATCAGAAGGAAATAGTGCATATTAATTACACCTGATTGTGTCTACTAACTTTTCTACTGGATGCACAATAACTATTCCACCCCCCCCCCCCCCTCTGAGTGTGTGGGTGTATTTGTGTGTGAGTGTGTAATCATGTGAAAGTTGTTAGCTGCCTCTTGTCACTTCACCCAAAAGAAACTAAGAAAAGGAAGGAGGAGACATTTTGCTTTCCCAGCAAAGGACCGATGAAAGAAGAATGAAGGTCTGCATTCCTCCAAATATACAAGAGAGGTCTGTCCTCATCAGCCCAAGTTGGCCAATAGCCCACTATTTTGGAATCCCTGAGATCAACCAAAAGTTTCAAATCTCATCTTCATCAACTCAAAACTGAATGTTGAGAAATTTAATCCGTGTTCGCGCATAAAGTGCGAGTTTTCAGTCTGAAGCAGACCACAAATATAGTGGGCTATTTTGCAAACTAGTGCAAGATATCTTTGGAAAATTTCCCGTGCAAATAAGCCTCTATTTGCATTTTTATCTGCCAAATAGCCCGCTATTTTGTGATCTGGCTAACTCTGGTTGATAAGCTATTTGGCCAACTCAGGCTGATGAAAGCAGACCTGAGGTGATTTTGAAGTGAAAAAATTTAGAGCGCTCTGGATTTAGATTCAAGGGATGTCGCTAGACCATTTTGATTTGGGGAGGAGCAGGGGTGCCAAACTTAATTTACTCACAAAAGAATTGAAAATTCCCATCTAACCACCCACCCCCCCCCCTCAAAAAGTCGAACAAAGGCCCTGTTTACATTGTCCATTCCCAGAAGTGTTTTTGAAGTCATGAAATTTAAAGAGCTGTTGATTATATCCAGGCCTTCAGGTGTATTGCAAGACCATTTTGAATGGGGGATGGGGGCTGTTGGACCAGATTCGGCAACAACGACAATGTAGCTGGAAATGAGACCCTACTGGCTACACCCCCCCCCCTCCCCACAATCTAGTGATGGTCCTGTTTATATTGTGCATTCCCGCAGACAAACAAAAGTCTTTCTGAAGTTAAGAACTTTAGAGGGCTATGGATTTACATTTAAGTGAATGGGGGAGGGTGCCAGAAAAAAAAGGGACCTGGAAATTCTCTAATCCAACACCTCCCCCTTCTAGTGTTGCCCATGTTTACATTGAACATTGCTTAGTCAGTCATCCTTCCATATATTTTTTTTAAATGAAATTCAATGTGTCTGATGTATGCTTTGCTATGCATGGCTGGCAGAGTAAAACACGTTGGTTGGCAAAAAGAGTTTAGTGCACAAACAACTTATATCATGATGTATATTCTATTTCACATAAGATATTTGCACTTTCAACCGAACAAGCCTGAAATATGTAGTATAAGGCTTGAAACACAGGAAAGTTGTATATTATGTAGACTCCAACATTGTCTTTTCAAAGACCGCTTTTTATATATTAGTTTTGGGCATATAAGGGCATATATAGCCAATTTCTTATTTTAAAAGAGATTAGCTACTTGAGCCCCCTCCCCCTTACCCACCAACCCATTCAATCAATTAGTGACTTGGAGTTCTCAGGTGCGAATGGAAAGCTGATGGGCGGGTGCCCTTTGGCAGGGTATTCATTCGTTGATCCCTGATTACCTAGCCCCTCAGATCTGAATAGGACTTGAAGCAAGGGGTCTATTTTCAACTTGTTAATAGCCAGTTCAGACCACAGTCGTAGTTTTAGGAAATGTATATTAAACTTGTATAGCGTAGAAAGAATTGCCATAACAAAAAGGAGCATAAAGACAGGGAGATAACAACGTATGAAGAAATATCACATAAAGAATCCAAATTTTGAAAAGGTCAATTGACGTGACAGCTACATGTACATGTAGCTATGATCAGAGCAAGCTCACGTTAAGCCCTTCCCAATAATAAGATTTTTGCATGATACAAAGTTCAGACTACAGCCGGAACCTGATTCTTTATCGAGTTTTCAATTCAAACGATGCTCAAACATGCATTTTGCTATAATGATGCTATGTGATAAGACATTTCTTTACATGACTTTCAGACTATGCAAAAAGTAATATCAAATAGAAGTTTAACTATGGCTATACCATGAAATCCAGAATTTCTGGGAGTCTAAACGGAGGGTCAGTCCCTCGAATTGGAATAGGACTTAAAGCCAAGGTCTACTTTCAACTTGATGAGAAGCATGTAGACGTAGGCCTACATAGCACTCAGGTAAAATAAACATTAGTCAATCAACTGATTAAAAACATTTATAAGTTTATCAGGGTGTTGTCCATCAAAGTATAAAGCCGCTGGAAAGAAAAATGAGATGAATAGGGCATAATTTTTGCATTAAGTGTTTGCAAGGGAAGCGATTGGAAGGTAATCCTTTCCTTCCTTCATTTCCTTACAAGTTAACATAACAGCATTTGGAGATAATAAAAAGCCCTGATTGAATCGGATTTGGAGCAAACAAAAGGAAAATTCTCACAGGTAAAGTGGGGATAAACCGATAAACAATGTAACAAAAGATCTTATCATAACACACTACTGCCCACTTCTATGTAAGACCATGGACCTACTAAAGAATCTATCATAAGACAGTATAAAAAAGCCAGGGGCACCCTGTATATCATTTTACTTGGACAAAAGAAATAACAAAATACATACAAAATGAAATTATGGAGAAGAATCATGATTATAATGATCGATTCTTATCAAAGAAGGGATGAAAATGTAAGCCATCGAGCACCCACATACATGTACAATACATGTTTTACAAATTACTGCTCTTTCTAAAGCTTTGGATATTAAAGGGGGTGGCGGCTGGGGGCACACACTTGCTTCATCCAATTCTGGATACGCCACTGGAAATGATCTGGGTAGAAGTCTTTTTAGTGCCTATGTGATTCTGTCACTTCAGCAATAAATTTTGTTCTAAATTAAGTTTACAGTCCAAGTGCCAAACAATGTATTCCAACTAAAACAACATCACTTTGGAAGACATGAAAACATCATTATTTCCCCTGTGACAACATGCCAGCATTTTGAAGGTTATTGAGTCATCTGATTTACATGTAGGCGTTAATGATGACGAGGCAGACATATTGAACAGCTTCGCCGTCCATCTTTGTTATTTACGAGAATGGCATTGACTGGAAAATATCATATGATATGATCTCTTGAGAGCCAGAAGGGTGTTAAGATTGTGTGAAATTAGACAAGTTAAGGCCCTTCTAGCTCTCAAGAGATGATCTAGTTACCTAGCCTCTAGCTCTGTCTTTATGACATGGATGTACAACGTAGTATATTGCAGCTACAGCAAACTAATAACTTCATATATACGAACGTCCAATTTTGACGTTGTGTTAATTCTTGCGTTTCGATGGGTGCACCATGAAAGGCTAAGTTCTTTAAAGCGTTCTTCAATTTCTTTAATTTTCCACATTGATTCAATTAGGTACATGTATTTTTTCTGTTATTAGTTTGCTTGAGAGACAGAGAGACAGAGAGAAAGAAAGAGAGAGAGGGAGAGAGAGAGTGAGGGAGAGAGGGTAAGGGAGGGTGAGGGAGAGGGAGAGAGAATGAGGGAGAAAGCCCTTTGGAAGAGTTTTACCTCATCATCTTGTCATCAATTATTCAACTAGATTTTACTTTGGGGTCAAAATCCTTTGGAAATGTTATTTTACTGCTGTAATTGCTTGAAGTAGGCCTATGTTCCCTTTTCTTGAATTTTGCCATCTAAAAAAGGGGAAAAGGAATTTTGTTCCACTGCGTTCCACTGCACATCTACTACTACTTTGACGCATAATAATCTTCTTCACAATTTCGAAAAAAAGAGATAAGGGTTGTTTTTCCATTTCATGTCTACATCTACTGTAATGCATGCAATGTCAATGTCATGTACCATTCCTCTTTTCAACATATTGGAAACTAGGCTACTGAGGTGTCCTAGCTAGCCCGTAACTTGACAGCATGAACTTGTCATCTAGCGCGTTTGTTTACCCAATGGGGGCTGGATCCGCTCTTGACCCTCGAGGTGACACGATGTCAAAGGTCGCGTACTATTAACAATACCCAAGCATTCCCTCACAATGTGAACTTGATCAATTCACCCCTCACACCCACACACCCTCTCCACAGAGAAAAGAAAATAGGTGGGGTGAGGTGTCACTGGGTGCTGGAACTCCATTTATACCTAGCCTCCTTTCACCATAAGTGATTTTGTCCCCCATCAATGAACATGGAGGTGGCGTGGTATAGTGGTTCGTTCACTTGACTCTCAATCCAAGGGTTGAGGGTTTGTATCCCAGCCAATGGCTAACATCCTTTGACAAGACATTATTATTCAACATTTGCCACCCTCCAGCCTCAAAAGGCCTCCACCCATATAAAAATGGGGACCTGGAAATCATAATTTCAGGGCCTACAGGAAGAACAGAATTGACGTTGATGAAGACGTGAGATGACTTAACAAATTCTCATTTTCTGAAATCAAAGAAACACATACATACTGAGCTGTGTTTCATACAGTACACCAACACTTGTAACACCATAGGGACATACAGTACACTGCAAGCAAATAGGCAGTGTAAGGGAGGAAACTTCTGCTAACTAGTATACTAAAATCTTTGCAAATAGTTCAGAAATTTCTTGAATTTGCCATCTTTGACTCTTTGAAAACATCCTCAAAGTCTGTTCAGGTACCCTTTGGAGGAAGAGGAAGACCTCTGCTTGGGGTATACTAAAATCTTTGCAAATACAATGTAGTTCACAAATGTCTTGAATTTGCCATCTTTAACTCTACAAATATCCTCAAGTTCTGGTAATACGGAGAGAAACCTCGCCTGATACAATACAAAAGTCTGTGCAAATAGTTCACAAATTGCTTCCTTTTTTATCAATAACCACCTTCTCCGCCTTTGATTGAGTTCTATGTTTGCATTAGGAGGTGCGAACTAACACAATAGTCCTTGCCATTGGAAGGGGGGAAAGGATAAAAAGTCTTGTAGACTGTTCACACTGTAAGAAATGTATACATTCTGCAATTCAAGTTTTATTGTTGATGTCTCTCTTTTTACTATATTATCATATTTGATGTTGGTATCATTGAAAATCTGCTTATTTCCCTTTACATTATCAATGCCCTATTTGTAATCATTATGTAATCATGGACTGTGCAGTACACCTAAATATGAGGGGCCAAGTCAAAAGTGAAAAGTTGAAAAAATGCATTGGTATTCCTTCAAAACACATCCTCCAAACAAATGAAGATTCACTGTTGACAATAACAATGCATTTTGTAACATTTCACTTTATACTTGGCCCAAAATGCAGGTATACTGCATATTCCATTATTACATAATCATAACAATTTGGGCATCATTGAAAAGGGGAAAAAGCAGTATTTTGGATGATACCAACAACAAATGTGATAATATACTAACAAAAGAGATATCAATGATAATACTTTGAATAGAACTAACATATATTCAAATGTTTCTTTCCTGGAGACCAAGTGATGAGTTATGCCATTAACTTGTTGAAAATGGATGAACTACAATACTCAGAATCCAGTCTGCATTATATGACGTGCTGCTATGTTGGGCAAGCTTTCAGGTTGTCAAGAACAACCTTTGTCCAAAAAGTATGTATAAAATTTGATTATATGTTAGTAAACCGGTCTGTTGCAGAACGTTGTTTGAGGGTTTGTATAGTTCTAAGATGAAATTGGCTCGTCTGAATGGGGGCTGGCAGAAGGAGGGTAGTAACCCTTTGGGAGCTATTAAATTGTAAGTTGGTTGAGCCAAAGAGAAGTCATATAGGATTTCATGGAGCACAATGAATGTTCTCCGGCGCTGTTCAGTGTAAGGTTCCTGTGCAAACCCGAAGGATAAATAGAGATTTCCACCACAGTCACTCAGCTATTCATGGGGCCAGCATCGCTCTGGGATACGGCCATTTCTGCGGTGCATTTGCCACGAAAAAACATGGAACTTTGGTGGTGACTAGCTTGAATAACGTTGTAGAAGGCGAGATTTGGGACAAATGTTGCACAAAAGTTAATTCCTTCCCCACATACAAGGTGGTGAGAGTATGAGTGAAGGGTGGGCAAAAACAAATTTGGTTCAAATGGCTTAAAATTCCAACACCTTGGTAACCACTTCATTGTGTTGCTTGCTATCAGGATGGCAGACAGAAAAACATTTCGAACAATTCATATGATGGAAATTGAAAAACAAAAAGTGATTACAGCATTTTCTCATGATCTAAATGTATGTTGTTGCACTTCCTATCTTATTCCTGTCAACGAATGTACAGGTTTTGACAAAGAAAAATGGGCATGAGTTCTAGGGGGAAATGTACATAAAGAAAAACTGCCTGTGAGGAAATCTCCCTTTCCCATGAACCAATTTATGAACCTGTATCCTTTAGTTTATTTCATTTCCTAGCAAAAAAGAATAATTTAATTTCGCATTCAACCTTAAAGCTCTTTCTCTAACTCCTCCTTTCAACTAAATTTATTTCTAATCTCTCCATCCTTCTTCTGCACTCTTGCAAGTATACCTACAGATCAATGTCCTGAAAAAGCAAAATCTTCATACTTTTTTATGACGTCAGCACTGTGTGTATCAACTTTAGTTCTTTGGTAACTTTCTCCAAAAAGAGAGAACAAACAAATTGACTGTGACTGGAAATATAGAGAGGAAAGGAGGTACATGAAAAATAGTTGTGGTTTCCATCACCCAATAAGCTAATTGCATACAGGGAAAAAAAATTCAAAACAATTCGGGGGCTACTTTTCAAGCTTGCATGCATGAAAATAACACTCTTTAATTTGTTTTGCATTGAACTCTATACAAATTTTCGGGGGCTCTTTTTGGCATTTCGGGGGCTAATTCGCCCCGAGCTCCCGTGTATTTTTTTCCCTGATTGCATATATGTTTCAAAATAATGTTTCAAATGCAGGTCATGATGGACACCAAGTGTACAATTTGGTATTCCTTGATCACAGATGCTCTTATAGACTTCCATGGCAAAGATGCTGAACAGACTTTGATAATGAGTCACCAGCAACAGAAGTAGAAATAGACAAGTTCAATGCTCTACGTCCATGGTAATTCTTTATTTGCTGGGTTCGTAGATTTTAATCTTCAACAACTTTCCAACAAGCTCTTTGTCAATTGTCCAAAGGTTTTTTGCAGATTGTTTACATCGCGTTCCAGAGCTACCTTATCCCCCCCCCCCCTCTTCACTCCTTCCATATCGTTTTCAGTGTGAAGGTCTATCTTTCGATCAGGGTTACATACACATACAGTGGTATGTAGGTCCCCGACACTCTGCAACACTCCACGGATGAACGCAATCAAAATTTCAACAGCAGTCCTCGGGCCGCAGCGGGGTCTAAGTAGCAAAACAAGCGAATATATCTTACCTTCCCTTTCTTTCACACAAGTTATTCTGCCCTCCTTGTGACCTGAGTATACTCAGAGACAGAGTGTGAAAAGGATTTAAGGCATCAGCCCCTTAGCACAATAGTGTCTGCTTCTTTTGTTTGGTCTGGTCTGGCTTTCTTCTTCCTCTGACCACTTCCTACCCCCTCATCATTCATTGTCCGAAGCCTGATCAAGCTGGCTGGCCTCATGTGGCCGCAAAAATCTTCTTTGCCACAAAGAGTCAGAGATTTTGGGGGGTTGTAAATTTGGAGTACATACATGTACTGTGTACACATAAAATGCTATCCATGATGTTGTTTTTTAGCTCATTGGGAAACTTTACATCTGCCCAAGATGTAACTTTTCCCACAGAGCTACGATCAAGTCTAATGCTACACTCAGCTGACCGACACACGTTTGTTTTGCAAAACACCCTGACAAGGGCAAGGCTCTACACATAATGCAACATTTTTATCAATTTCACTACCGGTATATAGGGCTAGGTTTCCGAATAATTGCTCTAAAGTATAATCATTTAATTGAATTATGTTGCCATGCAATTAATTAATAGAGGATGTTACTTTCTGGTCTGGCAGTAGATTGTGGCCATGACTGATAGAACCATGATAACCATCCAATTTCAAGAGTGTTTTCATTTAAAAAAATAGACATCCAACATCCCCATTTACCTTTACCTTTAGAGCAAATATGGGAAGAATAATGAGGTAGAAGCCAAGGTTCCAGGTCTTTCATCTTGTCACTAAGGTACTCACATAATAAACAAGTCAGGGAGTCAGGGAGGCTAGGGGGGGGGGGGGTCGGAGGTAGATTCTTGAGTGCGCATTTGGCATTGATCAATATTATTAATATACAAATTGACAAAATACAATATGTCATTTCAATTAAAGAATTCCCCATATACAGTATACTAGACATTTATTTCACTGCCTCTTCCGAGGGAAGACGTTCAATGTAAAAAGAATGAATGAAAAATTAAAAAAAACAGGTACGCATGCCGCATGGCTAGGTTGAAACAAATTTGTGTTATTTGCTCAGCTTACCTCGATGGGCTACATATAGCGGCCGCAGCATAGAACTGAGTGAACACCTTCCCATCGCGGGCCAGTCGGTTCAGGTTGGGCGTAGACGAGGTCGGGTGCCCGTACACCTGCAGGTCTCCATACCCCAAATCGTCTGCAAACAAAATGATCACATTGGGACGGCGGTTTCTTCTTGCGTCCACTGACAAAGTAACCAGCAAAAGCAGGAGAGCGGGGAATAGATATCTGGGCCCCATCACCGGTTAGCTTGTTTGAAGATTTTGAGCAAAGTATTTCTCTCTCGGCGTCGAGCGCCAGAGATTTGCACCCCAAAACTTGACGGTAGCCTGTGATTGAAAACCGTATAAGTGAAGAGTAGCGGCGCGTATCCAGGTGGAGGTTTATGTATGGTATAGCGTGTTTCTGTGGCTGGGAGTTGCGGTACTCGTAACCCAGTATTTACCCTGGCCCTCTTCTTGCTCGAGCTCCTGGATTGGTTTCAAACCATGTTCACGATCGAAACATTGGAATCTAGTCCATCGCCATCTACAGACAAAATCATGTCAGGTTTTTTGCTAACGCTAAATGTTAATTCCACGGAAATGACTGTTTGATTAGAATCTCGTAGGTTTATGCCTGGGTCAGGCTGGTTCATTGCAGAGATCAGAGTAAATGTTAAAAACTGTGGGAGGCAAGGTCAGCGACGAGGTTCCCAAGAGGGGGGGGGGGGGGGGGGGGGGGGGGGGGGGGGGGGGGGGGGGGGGGGGGGGGGAAAGAAACTGTTTCAAAGTGGAGCGACGGCTCCGCCCCCCCCCCCCCCCCCCCCAATTTAAAAAAAAAAATGAAAATGAAAATGAAAAAAATGAAAAAAACTCTGTAGCCCAATAATGTAAAATAGTTTTTAGGTTAATTCTTTTCATTCTTATTCAGTGTTCATTTTGACGAGAGTCTTTTCATTCGATTGCTTTGCTCCTTAGCATTCACGGTTGAAGATTTGTCAATGATCAAAACAGGCAAATCGAAATGTTCAATCAAAATAAGCCTTTCGATTGTATGTTTAACCAGGGCATGTAGACGGGAAGAATTTCATGAAAATTTCAAAAGAGCCATTCGCCATTCCCGCCGGGAACAATTATTGACTCTTGCGAAGAAATGAGAAAGGGAGCTTTCCTGAAATTTAGGAAAAAAGACATGTATATATAAATATAATATACATGTTATATGTATGGCTATATTTTGTGTAAAATGTGGGACAAACAAACTTGAAACTTGAAGACCTTGGACTTGCCAATCTTTCATATCAAACAGTTGTTACTTATTCACTCACAACCTAGAATATTTGTGTATAATTAATCCTTTGTTTTAATTATCAAGAACTTTTGAAGATGAATGAATTCTGGCACTTAATCTCACATTTACTCAAAGTACACGCAAATAATACCCCATAGTGTTTGTATCATACTCTACAATCGCTGGCTTTCCGATAATTCTATATTTCAACAAGAGAGGGCGCTGTATCGAATGATAGTCGAAAACACATACAGTAGGTTCATATTCTACCAAGGAGCGCTCCCTCTCTCTCTCTCTCTCTCTCTCTCTCTCTCTCTCTCTCTCTCTCTCTCTCTCTCTCTCTCTCTCTCTCTCTCTCTCTCTCTCTCTCTCTCTCTCTCTCTCTCTCTCTCTCTCTCATACTACAGTCATTTCGTCAAAAGGAATAGACATGAACTAATTGCAACATAATTTTTTTTCAACTGTTATGGTATCATGAATATGCACTTAATAACATGTGAAAAGCTCTAAGGAATCAAAGTAGTGGAAAGTGTTGAAAAATACCCCAAATCAATGATAATTATTTTCCATGAGCCAATTGTACACACAGATTGGCCAACTCGGCTTCAGTTGGAGATACTTTAATGCATAATCTGTGTTATGTGCTGGCCTAAAACAAAGCAGCATTCGTCGTGGTCCAACTTTATCATGATGGCTCTGACCAATAACTTACAAGGCGCCCTCTGATGAATGCAAACAAATTTTATTTTAAAATATTGTTGTAATGTACTAGGTGGACAAAATAAATTAGGTTTATTAGCGTATTAGGAGAAAAGATAGCAATAAGAGAGGGGGAGAGATATAGATATAAGTCAAAGAGAAAGAAAGGGAGAGAGGGAGAGAGAGAGAGACAGAGACAGAGACAGAGACAGAAAGAAAGCGGCAGAACTTTTAGTAGATTAATTATTGTAATACTAGGATTCTCTGGGAAAAAGGGGGGGGGGGGAAACATGATAAAAACATACGGAAAAAAAGCTCCTTCTGGTAAAAGGCTCTTTGGTGACGAAACAGAAAACACTTTTATATGCTTTTTAATATGATTCAAACGGGTAATACCAATGTAAAATAAGTACCATGAGCATTTAATTAAAATGGAAAATGGCGTGTATTATCATTATTATTATTATTACATGTAGTATGACAACATCATTATGACAACGTGCGTATATAGCTGAGGGGACATTATTCATTTATGCACAAGCAGTGCACTCCATGATACACAGGTAGTAGTATTCTTTGAAAAGGGGAAACAAAGGCTATTTGTATAGCACCTCCATCGCTGTAGGAGTGATTATTTCAAAATGTACAAAGTGGGACCTCTTCATGTTTTGAAGATCTGAGAATATTCGGGCTCATTTGGGACATGTGCTAACCGTGAACTGGTCTATTATGTTAGTGGGAGTTCATTTCGTACAATGACTGTACTTTAAGTTCCTTGATTGTTAAACCCTAAAATAAGCGCGGGTTTTGAATTTGACATGGAATTGTGTGTTTTTTTCCTTTCTTTCGCCTTGTTTTCTTTACTCTTCTTTTTTTCCTCTCTTTCTCTTTTTCTATCTCCTCGTCGTCTTTCACTTATTCTCTTCTCTTCCCTTTTCTTCTCCTCTCTTCTCTTCTTTTAAAAACATTTTTACACTTTTTTGTTGTTGACAGTTGTCTTTATTCTTTTTTTTTTTTTTTTTTTTTTGGGGGGGGGGGTTAAAATTAATGTTTTCCAATTTATGTTGTACAGTCGTATGAAGAGATGTCGTGGTCTAGTCAATGGACTGTGGCTTACATGGTTCGCGGTTCGAGTCCCGCCGCGGCACTGATGTCCTCCGACTAGACATTAATCTACATTGACGCTTTCTACCCAGATGAAGTAAACGTTTACCCGGTGCGAGGAAGTTCCTTGCGTGATTTAGCGCCTTTGTGGCAGCTCTGCTACAGTCGAGGTAATAATATGATAGAATATACAAATATACACTGCCTTGAGAGGTTCTGGTTAAAACTATGCGCAAGAGGTGACTCCAATAGTACTATTTGCTGAGGGGCGCAGCCCCGAATCAAATGGGACTTTTGGAGTCACCGAGGCCCATAGGTTAACCAGTACCTCGAATAGAAGGCATGGTATATTTTGTTTATATCCTGCATCAAAAATTTATTTAAAAAAAAAAAAAAAAAAAAAAAACATTTTGGGGAAAACAAAATTTAGAACAAAAAAAATGTCAATTTTTCTCTAAAAAGATTTAAAATGTTTTGTTTTCATTAAATTAAGATTTTTAAAAAAATTGATTCAATTCCCAAAAAAAATTCACATTTTTTTTTCAACTCCCAAATAGTAAACCAAAATAGTACTCCCATATAGTACTTTCTACAAATAGATCAAATATTTCTGGGCATGTGACGAGCTCTCAACCAATCAAAAGCCAACAAATTTTTGATGCAGGATATAATGTATATTAATCGCAGTAAATATAGTAGCTGCGCTGTATAAATGGACCTATTATTATAATCATTATGTTTGTAAATCCTACAATTTTCCATCGCTAAATTTTATTATGAATATCTGTTTACAGAATAGTGTCAGTAAAAAACACTCCTATACCTTTAAGATGTTTTCTGGTCTGTTTCTAAGGAAGAGCGTCAGATGAGTCGAGGCGGATAAGGGTGTGCTATTTTACCATGGTAACAGTCTTCATTTATTCCTTTCCCGCGCTTCATTTTGATAGTCATATCTGTGATTTGGGAATGATATGACATTTATTATATTGCCTTTTGAAATGATATGACGGTTATATTCTTGGTTTTTGTATATTAGCATTAAAATTATTTATTCATGATACCATTGTCTCTGTATTTTATCGTTCGATGCTATGTTCCTGGAAATTAAATATAATAGATTTTATAAAATTGTTATTCTCCCATGCTTTTCTTTAATTTTTAGGCCAACCTTCTCTTTATTTCTTAGAGTTTTGGATATCGTCACCAATCAAGTTCATAACTTCATTTAGTTTCCACAACAATAAAAGTACAAATGACAGTGTGCAAAACAATGCCTGCAAGAAGTACGTACAAAAGCAGACTCATAAAGGTTAAAAATGCACAATAGGAATATTATCAATTATGTGTGTGTACAGATTTCGTAAGGGTGCGAGAAGCAAGGGTAAGTAGGAGGAGGGGGGGGGGGGGGGGGGGGTCATGGGGTTACAAACGAAGCACGCGTAACGGGGCGGGATACCTGGGCCTGGGGCAAAAAGTGTGTGAAATCCGAGACCTTCGGCCGAGCGGGTCGCGTGCCGTTTACCTTTTATGGAACGAAAAACGGACGTGGGCGAAATCAAAAATGCGACTTTTAGTCTCACACACCAGACCCCAAAATCATATTTGGGATTATTCATCGCTCTATATCATTTCCAATTCCAATTTATCATATGCATACAATGCATACCTTTTAACGTAACTTTATTGTGGTTTTGGATTGTTCATAATAATCGTAATTTCAAGGGGAAATGAAAATTAATCAGAAAATGGACTTAAATCTTTTTTTATCTTGACACGACGTTCTGAAATTTTCGTAGGTCACGACTACGCCCCCATCTCTTCTCGATGCCCATATATACGCTCTCATTGGCATAATAAATGTGATGAAAATTCACGGCATAGTTTTAATTTGTTAGCGTGAGAATTCTTTGTTCGAAGCTATATCATCTTCATGATATCAAAATCAATGCAAGTGCTAAAGACCTCTCGCGAAAATAAAGAAAGTGAATTGTATATCATCGATAGGATTTATATGATTTTTTAATACGTTTTTTGGGGAAAAATCAGAACTTCTGAGCGTTGTTTGATAATAATTGCCAGTTTTTCTGTTAATTCATATTTCGACATTTTCTTAGGTTTTCTATTATACATGTACTTGCCTTTTTGAACCAATCAATAAATCATTTAATCAATACAAATTATAACTATAATATCACTTATTTCTATTAATAACATTAATGTTTATCTTAGTTGAGAACACTTTCCCCAAGCATGTTCTGATTTTTTTTTCCCCTGCTGATGACTGGCTATCAAGTGTGAATTATCCATTAAAATACAATTAAAATACCAGTGCTCGATCAGCCTCTGGATTTTTGTGAGAGGGGGGAGGGGGCAATCCGTGCCCCCTCCCCCCCCCACCCCCTCCCTCAGACCGACACCCTATAGAAGTATTCCACTCTTGATGTACTGTGTGTCTTGTTGTTGAAGTGTGTGTGTTACGATATTGACTGTGAAGCACTTCCGCAAATACTTCGCACAATTTGTAAAAAAAATAACAAAAAGAGGGATGAGAATACAGTGTTTTTTTTACTCTCACAGGGCTTGTTGATTAAATTTGAGTCACGCTGACCATTGAGAACCAGGAAAATATAATCGCCACGGACTTTGCACCTTTGTGACCATAATGACAATACATTCATACAATGAACTACATCCTATTTGCGGAGGGACATAAAACTGTTTATTGTAATTCTTTCAAAACATTTTAGAAATGTCCACATTGCTCATCTAGTTTCTCTTTCAGTTTTAGGACAAAAATTACGGAAAACACCATGATTACAATATGTTTTTGCACCAAAATTGTTCAGAATTTTATTTGGAGAACTGCAACCCCGTCATGAAAATTGATGAAACTGCATTTACAATATACTGAAGAAGACTTATTTTGAGCTATGGAAACAGACTTTTCCACCCGTTTTTTTTATTTATTTAACAATAGAACTTCGTGTGTGCAGTGTAAAGAAGTCGTTAAAAGCCCAAATCCTTGTGTACAAACAAACAATTATGTCATCTTCATAGAATTTGAGGGTAGAATAGGCTTCGAATTTCCCCATTTTTTGCAGAGCGTGTGCTGGTTATAGAAGTGAACTTGATACGGTACGTTGAAACTAGGACGACCGGTCAAGCTTTTGTTTGAGAAATTTAATTTTCAACGACATCATTACAAACACATGCTGAAAAAAAGTTACATGTACCTGTAGTTTATGTCGGCTTCCTGGGCAGTCCTTGTTGTACATGGTATAAACTCAAAACATCCATAATACACAGAGCGAGATAGATCGAGGATTCTCTTGCCGGGAAGATCCCTTTCGAGAGAGAAAGTGAGAGATAAGAAATCTCCTTTAAAAACATATATTTATGGTGTTTTTTGTTTATGTTTACCAGAGAAATCTATGAAAAGCTGCTACCCCCACCATTCACATAAGAAAGCCGTATGCCTTTTGTGTTTAAAGACCGGGCGTTTGTACCATAATTATACACTCAAACATTCTGCGCTAGCTGTGATGGTCAGAATTGAAATAGACCAGTGAATTTATGTTTGATTTGATGTTTTTTTTTTGTTGTTGTTTTGTTGTAGTTGTTTTTCTTCTTCAGAATAGGCATATTTTATCGAAGAAACGTACCTTTCACCCCCTCCCCCCATAACGAAAAAATCAACAGAAACCTGTCACAATCTAGTTAATTATTAATAAATATACATGTTTATGTTAAATTGTTTTGTTTTCTTTCAACTCAAAATCATTTAATTGAAATGTGTATTTGTGTATCTTTATACCATTTAAATACCACGAATTTCCATTGTTAAATGTACAATAAATATGAACCTTATATAAACCTATGACCTACTAAAGGCTCTACTACTACTACTGCACTTTTCAGAGTTCATGATGAATACGTGTTGATGAGATTCTCAATTTATCTTAAACATTCTAAGAACAAAGTGAATTAAACGGATGCCAATCCATATGTTTACCTCACTTTATTCCATCTTAGTCATTTCATTTATTCCGATTGTCCGACGGTGGGGAAAACCGTTGTTTTCCTGCAAGTTCACGGGTATGACTCCCGGGTATGACTCGAAAGAATAGATTAGTGTATCTATTTAGAAAGATCCGGATTTTTTTATCTTTCTTTTGAAACAGTGATATAGTTATACCGCCGCGGAAGGAACTGTAAAGAAAATGACGCATTACAAATTATACCACAGCATTCACAATCGCTTTATTGATTATCTCGTGTTTTTTCAGATTATCTTGTACTTTCTCTTTATATTTTCTAATGAAATGCCCCAACAGGACTTCCCCCAGGCTAAAACACTAATTGCTATTTTTGTTTAACAATATGTTTACTTCAGAACCTTCTCATAACGTCATATGGAGACTTACAAAATTTGCTGTTCACGGCCTTTTAGCAATGATAATTATAAACTCCTAAAGCACCTTCTACACCTCAATTAAAAAAATCGATTGTCAGAAATTGTTAAAAAATTTGTGGAATTATCATAATAAATAAAGCTGGGACGTACCCGGAAAGTTATAACAAGAGGGGGGGGGCAGGAATTCTCTCTTTTAGGGGAGATGATGTGTGTACATAAGAATCTACATCAAAGCCCAGCCCCCCCCCCCCCCCAATTAGTCTCAATGCAAATCGTACCATTTTGTTTAAATGCCGGGCCTGAATTCAAGCGGAGGGATACATCTACTGGATACGAAGTGGACAGCTTATAATTATTTTGTTAGTGGCCTGAAGAACAGGAAAGGGGGGGGGGGGCTCAAGCACACTGCATTATGCAGTGTGCTTGAGCCCCCCCCCCCCCCCACAAAGTCAGCGAGGTTGAGCAACGGCTATGATAGCCGTTGCTCAACCTCGCTGACTTTGTGCATTCCAATTAACTTCAAAACCACCGTTTATTTGTAGTTACGTTGGTGTTCAATATAGAATATATTTGGAGTGAAAATAGGGCTCTAAAAAACCCATCACAAAAACCATAATCTCTAATCAAATATGTGGAACGAATTCTTCGGCCATAGCCTGTAAATAACAAAAAATATTAGGACAACCTTATACAAAATAATTAGTATTAATAATTAAACTGGTCACAAAAATTAGGCTCATCGTCTGTAACCTTTGATTTAGCCCTAACGTCCCAACATCAAGCGAGAATAATCGTGTTCACAATTACTTCTCAAATAGTTCTGTTGACCAGCAGAAATCATAATTTTGCGGTTTTAAGGTACGATGTCCCATTCGGAGGCCTAGAAAATGAAAAGGTTGAATTCCAACAGCAATTGAAAGGTAAAATTAATCTAGAACTTCCTTTAAAAACAAAAGGGCTTGAAAATGTATTGTTTTGGTAAACTAAGGGCCGTTAGATGTCGATTCGAATTTAGCGATCGCGATCGTTTAATTAAATAGTCCGACCCTTTTCAGACCCTTGTATCGAATGGTCTCACTTTTTTTGCTTCGCGCAAATGTTCAATCAGTTTAAATAGGGCCATTACAAGAAGTGGGTTATTGATGTAGGCAAATGCTCATGTACCCTTTACAGCTCACAGTATAATTATGTATGCTACTTCCAAAGAAAAAAGAAGTCAGTCAGTCAGTCAATAGTGTCTGACAGTAAAGTCTAGAAAGTTAACGGGGTTCCTTGCATAATTTGAATACTAGGACACTGCTAACGTTTAAATTTCACAGATAGGACATAAGTGACAGATTCATATAATTCCTGCAAAGTTCTACAGAATTTGATGTTGGCTGCAAAAGGGATACATATACCTTTAACAAAAGTTGATGTAAATACTTGTTTCGTTTTTCACCAGGGCTTGAAATTCCCAAATATATTTTATCTCTCGTGAATGAAAGAGCAGGAAACTGGTAACAACAAAACGTGTTTGGTCCAACAAACAACAGGCATACTTTTGACGAAAAGATAAAAATCCGTAACAAAGGGAAAATATTCTCATTTCGACAGACTCGTGTACCAAGATAAGACTACACGTATACATAAACGTAGACTACGTAGTCCTAAGTCTTCACCCCTCATTTTCCACCTCATTTCTCTCTCACTCACTGTAATAGTATAGTATAGTTTCTCCAAAATACCTGAAAGAAGATCCCTATATTTTGTCAGATCGAAGACTGAGTTTTGCATTCAGAAGTAATAAGTTAAGGATGGCAGGGGCAGATTCGGGATTATGTAAAGGAGGGGAGGGGTATATGTGGCAAAATATCTTATCATACATGGATTTTTACTAAAGAACTTGCTGACAAGTAAGCGAGCAAACAAACAAACAAAAAGGGGAAAACAAGTGCCTATTCGGTTTAAAATTTAAAATGGGGAACCGTTAGGGGGGCACACTTTAAAAAAATGTATGTAACATATATATATTTTTTTAATCTCATCGTTTTTCTTTCTTTCTTTCTCTCTCTCTCTCTCTCTCTCTGCCTTCATTCTCTGCAGTAAATCAACATCTCAGCTAATTCTAGCCTCTACTGGTAATGTTTGAAGTTGAAATTTGTCATGATCTTAAATTTAAGTTAAATCATTTTAAAACAAGGTAGATAATAAATAAACCATGGATAAATGGGGGGGGGGGGGCTGTAGTGTAGTAGAGTCTGAAAGACGAGACTAGTCATCAGCTGACCTGAGCACGTGTAGTGCTTGCGACCGCCTACTTCTTCTCGCTGCATAACAATAACAGCGACGATCAACAAAGCGTAGATCGCGATTCATTTGCAAACAAGCTGTCGTCTGGTCCGAGTCTTCAAATCTGATAGGATTTTCCTAGCGCTCTCGACAAAAAAGAGAAAAACGTTCTTCTTCCAGCACCAAATTAGCTTCATCCTGTGTAATATATTCCCATCTGAGGCTACAACAGGAACGCACATAATCATCTTTGGAGGAAATATTTCATAAAATCTAACTCGATTTGTGGACTATCACCTCGTTATATTTACATTGAGGATTTGTGGTCATTCATTATCAAGGGATCGTATTTCAACGTACATAGGAAAACATGGTGCAGTTAAAGGTACAACGAAGCATCGTCGTCAAATGCACGGTAAGATTTCTGGTCATCATTTTCATTATTTCTAACATTGAAACAATATGGTTCGCTCATTGTATATACAAAGTGTACAGTTAGCGAAGAGGAGGGGGGGGGGGCTCTTTTCGATGCGTTTGCCCCTACTATGAAATGTCGTTATTATGATTCACATCAATCTGTTTTTGTGTCAGCAATTTGAGTACCCCCCCCCCCCCCCTCCGCCAAGCTAGAGAGAGAGAGAGAGAGAGAGAGAGAGAGAGAGAGAGAGAGAGAGAGTGATAATTAAGGGTGATAAAGATGGACAGACAGAGATTGGACAGCTTCGGAATTACTCCAATAACAATAACACAGGAAGGAACAGAGAGAGAGAGAGAGAGAGAGAGAGAGGAAGAGTGAGAAAAAGACAGATATAAAACAATATGAGTGATCACGATTAACAAGAGGGAATGAGATAGAAAGAGAAAGATAGATCATAACTAGAGAGAGAGAGAGAGAGAGAGACAGACAGACAGACAGACATGGCGACAGACAGAGACATAGAGAGAGACATATATACGAGAGACGGAGAGCGGTTGGGGAGGGGGAGAGAAAGTGAGAGAGAAGGAAAAGAGGGGGGGGGGGGTGGTGGTCCAATAACTTAGCGTTCGTTAGCCTCCAAAACCTCAATCTTTGAAATGTATTGCTCAAATTGATATCTATCTGATGACCGGGTATGCACATCAAAATCAAGCAGCATCGCAGTTTGCATGAGGATATAACATGCACAGGTGATGAGTGATAACACATGATATTTACAGAAGGAAATACGTTATCTGTTTAGTTGGCACACTCTTTGAAAAGAGACACGATAGAGGGAAAGGGGAACTAAACTTCTTACTGGAGATGGTCAAAATCATTTTCTTGAAATCCGGTTCCTTTTAATAGATCCAGGGATGGATTGCCAAACCAATCAATCAATAACAGCGCTATTAAGAATCAAGGTTATTTCGTTAATAGCCTGGAAAGAAACATGAGCAAAAATTATAGGGTGTGAGAGCTAATTCTTCTGTATTATTTTGGACATCGCGTCTTGAAAACAAAGGGATACGATTTAAATAGCATGAGATTTCAATTACCTTGATTTATATCAACTGTAATGTCAATCACAGTGTTGGAAAATCTCCAGAAAAATTTGTCTATTTTCTTGAGGTGCTGTTTGGGGATCTCGTCGTTGAATTCTTACTCTATTCTTGATCAGACACAGTTGGATTTATTTCGGTACATCAATCAAATCAAATATAGGATGAAAATAAGAAGACATTTCCAAAGAAGCCAATGTGATATCAATCGTAACTAGCCTATACTTATTATGTAGGGGGAAATGATTTGCCACCTCTAACAATTTTTGACATTCTCTTTATAAAGATGGATGGTTAATTTTAGTAGCCCTTTTCTTTGCTAATTTTGCTAATCTGGTTGTCAAAACTCACAAATGAGAATGAATAGATTGTTTTCAAAGCACCTTTCACCTCATTAGGAAATAGGTTATGTTTGTCAATTAATACATGTGTGTATTGTATCGCATGTAAAACGTGAATTGAAAGATTGGAGAAGTTATTGTATTCAGTGATTCGCTATCTGGTTTTGTTTATGGAGGATTCGCAGAGCGCGTTTGTTATTGTTGCTCAATGTTATGGATGATCGATGGAAACAAATAAATATGCCATTACAATACTTTTGGTATGTCTGTGAGAAAAGTTCTTAAAAGGTTTATTCACGGAGAACACATCATCAAATTGTATCTTTGTGTTTTTCCCGTACATCCAATGATAATGTGTTGTAATCAGGCGCGTACGCAGGGGGACCAAAAAAAAAAAAAAATGTCCTGGCTGAGTCGAGTGCGAAATAATGATAGATGAATTGAACGACAACAAAAATCTTTAAAGATAATTTCAGGTTCGTAATTCGTACTTTCAGTCTATTTCCATTCGTCGGTAGTTTGAAGTTCATCACTACACCAATCTCTCTCTCTGCCTCAGAACCAATACCTCACACACACTCATGGAGTGTGTACTCTGTAACTTCACGTTTCACGTGCGAGCATTTTTAACACACAGCTTAATAGGGATGTAGTTTTCTTATGGCAAATTAATATTTTCAACACATACTGCATACTTGAAAATATGAATATTGTACATTGCAATTGAGACGACATGTTCCCGGCTTTCGCATCCATTTGTATGTTATGCGACACTTTTCAGCCAGCCGTGACCGTCTGTAAATATTTCTATCACAGCATGCTGTTTTCGTTTGTTTATTATTTATCCATATTAATTGAGATCATCTGTTTACAAATAACGGGCGTGTTAAAATAATAACCCATTTAAAACAAACCTTAGACGAATTGAGTGTGATCGCAATTATTTATTCACATCTGCATGTACAGGCTCTATGGCTGTTAAATTATGATGAAGCAATTTCTCGCTGGGATTAATCTATCTCATCGCGACATCAGTATATTAAATCACCAGACAGGTATGCGTTGCACGCAACAGGTGTAATGTAATTAACTCTGTCATATACCCTATCGTCAGATGATGTTCGGGTTCAGTTGAAGATAAATTTCGATGTAATTGTGGACAGTGTTCGGTGTATTGAAAGGCAGGGGTGGAAATGTAGTGTGGCTATGTTAGCATTAAAATAAATAGAACGCATTATAATGATCATATGGAAATCACCTACTCCGCTCCAACCCCTTTTCCTTCATTCATCTGTTTTTGCCTATCTGTCCCCATCCCTCCGTGCCCGCTATCTGATTTTCTCTTTCTCTCCATCTCTCCTCTCTCTCTCTCTTTCTTTCTCTCTCTCTCTCTCTCTCTATCTCTCTCTTCCTTATATATCATGATGTAATTCCCAACACACATTGTGATACCAGGCGGCCCGGGATCATCTCCCTTCTCTGATAATTATCTTTACTAATGACCTGGGGATGATAACAAAAATGTTTTAAAAAGATATCTGTTTTTCCCCCAGACAGTGGACATTAGCAACGGATCGCCTTGTAAGCTAATTAGCTAGTAGTGGCTTAGTGATATATATATATATAGATTGTACTACTGTCTTACGTCTAGTTAGGTATCTTCATAGTCCATGGACACTAGCCCTATAATTGTCCGGCACGTATTTAACTCACTGGTCAGTATAGTATCGTTAAAGAACAGATCCCCTTTTAAGCCAATCAATTCAGGTATTGATCATGATGGCTAATGGCTTTGAGGAGGACGGAGCCTAAAGAAAGATATAATAGTTTTGCCCGTGTTCAATGATAGTCAGAGCCGTTATAAACATGGACTCGAGGCTATACTACAAATCTATATAACCACAAAGGATATATAATAGGGAGAATGACAAATCCTTGGTTGTGTCCTTGGTTGTGGCCATGTAAGTAACCTACTGGTGTAAGATGTTATAACATCTTGAACAGCATCTTGGCTGAAACTATGTGGATGTGTGATCTCGCCACCCCCCCCCCCCCCCTCCTCCCGATGTATACAAGGAGCTTATACAATTTCTATTTCTATCTTATATATCAGTACTTGGGTAAATTATAATTTCATGACAAGCAGGCCATATACAGGCTCTGCATTTTCCTCTCCCCCCCCCCCTCCCCAATTTGGTAAAGTCGTTTTCTTACATTTCCCTCATATGTAGGTTTATTTATTTATTTATTTATTAAAGTTTCATTTCAAAAGGGTGGTCTCATTTCGAGTCCATTTCTGCTCTCTCCCATTTTCTCAAGAGTAAAATATCGGATTTTTGAAGTTAATTAGTCTAAGGCTAATGTGAGGGAGCTCGCAAGATACATGGGAGAGTTGCCAATTTGTGTTTGCTTGATTACACCTTCAAAGATTCACAACTTTCTTATTTATAATCGTTTGTTGCTCAGACTTTCGCTGGCATGTTTCTCTATTTGCCCGCTTCTATTTAAACCAATTTAATATCAGGGTGAACTTCCCCTTTACGTATACGGGTCTATGCCTGCAATGCAAACTATAGTGGCTGGTATACGTGTATATTTCAAGGTTGTTATCACGTAATCATTATATTACATACAATCATCGCCAGTATATTGTATTTTTCATGCTCTCTGTTTCATAAGCTTTTTTCTATTTAAATAAGGAAACGCTATAAAGTGCTCGTTTCCTGATCTATTTTCTAATTCTATTTATGCCTATGTCCAGCGCATTTGATTTACAATGAGCTCATTAATAATGAGGAAATGGTGAACAATTAACTCTCGATGGAGAAACAAAAATCTAAGTTGTTGTTGTTGAATGAATGACCGATTGAAATTGATAATTGGATAATGAGCAGAGAGATCGAGATAGCAGGGGAGACAGAAAGAGATATAATTATATGATATAAAGAGAGAGGGAGAGGGAGAGAGAGAGAGAGGGGGGGGAATGAAGGGAGACCTAGCTCGGTGATTGCTGTGCTAAGTCTCATTGTTCCTAAATCCCTTCGTAATTCAGGCCATTTCCCCCAAATATACATGCAATTCCATACACCATACTTAATTGCTTCTGTAAATTTATGACATCGCTACCTGTACAAGCATATAGCCATCGCTAATGCAATTTTACTACTTTAGAAATTTGTTTTTTTTAACGTTGCCATCCTAAACAACAATTTCAAGGAATGTCTTAATTGTTGAAGAGTAAATATAGATTTATTTGCATTCTAATCGCCTGATAGGTGTAGCCAACATTAAAATTACTTTAACCATATTTTATTGTTTTGTGGGTCATTAAGTTATATAGTTTAGTTGGGGTAGATTTGGTCTAGCAATTGAGGATGGATACTGGTGTCGGGAGGGGGCACGTGTCTTATAAATGGGCGAAATGGTGAAATGAGAAGAAAGAATGCCATCTGTTGAGAGGGTGTGTGTGTTTGTGTAGGGGCGGGGAGGGGCTGGCTACATGTATATCATTTTCTTTTTACGTTACCTTCCACTGTCCTCCCCCACCCTTTCCCCTCTCTCTCCCCTCTCTCCCTCTCTCTCTCTCTCTCTCTCTCCTCCCATTTAGCCGTCTGGGGCAGCACGTTACCCTCTGTCTCTGTTTAGAGTTACCGTGATAATTACAATGTGGATAGGTTTAATGAAAAGAGGGATTATTTCATAAAATCACTAACCTCTTTCGCGACGGTGATGAGCAGAAAGGATCAAGGCATCTTTCAGCTCCAATCATGCCAATTAACCAGTTAAATCTCATCCTAATTTATTTTGAAAACTGATAGTTGGTTTATATCTCGTGGCTGCATGCTACACAATATTACATTTCGCAAAGTAACGGCTGATCACCTCATAAATCAAACACGAATACCGGTTTACTAGTATTATTTCTAATTAGGATCACCGATTTACTGTTGCAACTAGATGGAGTTCATTTGCTATACCGGTGCTTCTCGTTGTTCAATTTAGAGTTACGCATAATTATGATGCACAATGTTGAGATGACTTTGTTGCAACATAGTGCAACACGTTAGCATCATTGGTTATTATGATGATGGGATGCGACCGATCCATTGTTATTCAATTAAAAACAAATGAAACCTCGCCCTAATTAACTCTTAATAGTAATTACTCCAATGTAATGAGAGATAATCAGACCTTGGCGCCACGCAACGCAATGGGCGTCTGAACACTGTGCCCCCTCCTCCCACCCCCCCCCCCCCCATTAAACAAAATTCTGTCAGCAAACTTATTGTTGGCAAACTTTAAGAGTTGAAGACAAGACTGAGGCTGATTATGCCATTGGTAGATTTAGGATATTTGTTATTTGCCAATGGTCCAATACGGTTGGCCTTCAAAATAGTTCAGCATCGCCCCTAAAATTCAGCATTTTCAGGTTACATTTTTGTCAAAATGTTGACCTTTTTGCTATCATCCTTTGTGGCTTTACTGCAGAGAAGATAGATTCATATATCATAACTTTAACCAACTAAACCTTGTCCTCATTGACACTTATAATTAGACCAGTGTAATGAGAAAGAGCCCCCATCTAGGCACCACCGGGCTCCACACTGACCCCCTCTGTTTCCTTACCAATCTTCCCAATTTCCTCGACCCCAAACGTGTTCAATTTTGAATAAGGACAACGGATTTAAAACGTGAAAGTTGTTAGAGGATTATTATTGTCTTATTAAGAAGAATTAACAGATGTTTTGATTATCCGTGGATTACAAAATAAAGGGTGACAAAGAAAAATATTGAATTATAATGCAGTCCGATTTCTAATTAAAGGATTCTGTAAAATGCTGAAGACTTTTGAAAAACCTAATATTTTTAAATCAAATTAGAGCCTGTGCTTGCAGACTATCCCCTCCACCCCAACAATGGCGTTGCATTTTGCATGTTCATCCACGGAGTAAAACCGGTGCCCCCACCCCCAAATCATGATACAATAAACGAGTAATTAGTCCGTGTTGACGCGATTCGGCAATCAAGGGAGAAGAACACACCTTCGGTTTGACTTGGAAGGACAGATAATAATACTCTTTCTGTCTTCACCTAAGAACAAGATCCTAGGAATTGGAAGAAACGGATAGGAAGGAGGCTTAGGGGTGATGATTCAGGGCCAGTCGTTCTTCCTCAAAAATAATTTCCACCCCCCCCCCGAAAGCTCAAAGCAAAAATTGTTCACATACGAGGGGGTTGATAACTCCGAAACTTGAGTTTTTTATGTGTATGTTTTTTTTTTAAACCCCCCCCCCTTTTTTTTTTTAATAAAAAATAAATAAAAAAATAAAAAAATATTATGCCAATGGCTGACCTAAAAAGGTGACCTCCCCCCCCCCCCTAACGGAACAAAATGTCAAATTTTGAAATTTCGAGACCAAAAACAAACAAAAAAGTGTCCCCTACCCCCCCCCCCCCCCGCATATTCAGCGGCTGGCTGAGTCGTTGTGAAATTTTGGGCCCGATTTTAAACCCCCCCCCCCCCCCTTGAAAAAATCCTGCGTACGCCACTGTGTCGTGGTCTAGTCATTCACTTGACTCTCAATCCAAGGATTGAGGGTTCGAATCCCAGCAGGGCACTAACATCATTTGGCAAGACACATTATTGCACATTTGCAACTTTCCACCCAGGTGTAAATGGGTACCCCAGCAGTCGTTTGGGTAGTAATTACAGGCCTCTTAAGAATAACAACATTGAATCTTCCTTGGATAAACAAAATTAATATTATTATTAATTGATAGAGGAGTATTTCATTTTGGGAAAAAAAATGAAATTCAACCGATGATTACACCTGTTTCACTGTGTAACCCCTGGTTTTAATCATTCGCTGGTGTACCTTGGGTAACCTGCGTACATCCGTCAGCTAATGATTTTCCTCGGTATATGTTGATTTTTCTAGTTTTAATTTTAGCTCGAAGCAGGAAAGCGAAGGTCTTTGCGAGACGGAAGCAATAGGCTGTGGAAAGATGGTTCACCATCGGCAGGAATAACCAGAATATCTTACATGACTTGTATGTGATTTTCATGTGCAGTTAATGGTTGTCAAGATGATCCTTATGAACTTACTAGGAACTTAGGAACTAAGGAACTTATGAACCTGCTCCTGCGACAATATTGCTCTGCGGTAATTTCCGAATGTGACCGAATTCTTAACTTCATCCCTGGATCCTAAACTATATCTAACCCCGACAATAACACCAAAGCTAAACATTAAACCCAATTGCGACCCAAATCTTAACCCTTTACTTTTGACGAAAAATATGCCCGAGCAAAAAACGGAGCATTGATGGATGTCATTCATTAGGTTATTGTCAACATAGTTTAAACATTTTGACAGTATAGTTGAAGTGTTT
This sequence comes from Strongylocentrotus purpuratus, assembly GCF_000002235.5. NCBI lineage: Eukaryota > Metazoa > Echinodermata > Echinoidea > Camarodonta > Strongylocentrotidae > Strongylocentrotus > Strongylocentrotus purpuratus. The sequence continues at coordinate 13,837,230 of NW_022145605.1, read as the reverse complement.
AATATCTTAATGTTGATTTTTCTTGTGGATGCTTTTAACGAAGTAATTACTCGACTCTCCTGGAAATATTTTATCAAGGGACAAAATCGTCAGGGTACGTCTAGAAATGTCAACCATGAAATTTTGATTAATGGTTTGTATCAGTTTTTAAGAATTTTAATCTAATGAATGAAAATGAATACTTCATAAACGGAGACAAAATTTTGTTAACCATTGTAAAGAAATGGTAAATTTGCGACTTGTTCTAAATCGAAATGGATGATAATAATCATCCAATATTCCTAGCTGTGTTTGAATAGTGACCCGTGATAAGATGGTCAAGATTTCTTGGCTTAGGAATTACTTAGGAATTTTAAAAGAAGAAGAAGAAGAAGAAGAAGAAGAAGAAGAAGAAGAAGAAGAAAAGAAAAAAAAGAAGAAGAAGAAGACGAAGAAGAAGAAAAAAAGAAGAAGAAGAAGAAGAAGAAGAAGAAGAAGAAGAAGAAGAAAGAAGAAGAAGAAGAAGAAGGAGAAGAAGGAGAAGATAAAGAGGAAGCAGAAGAAAATAAAGAGGAAGAAGAAGGAGGAGGAGAAAAAGGGGAGAGAAGAAAAAGAAGAAGATGTCTGATAGAGAAGGGCGAGGCCATGATAACCTGCCGGTTGACCGTATTACCTGACCGAGGGTGTTTCCTGATGATTAGTCGTTTGTACGTTTAATGACGTAATAATAGATCAGATGCAATGATAGCATTCCATTGGAGATGTCATACGAAGGGTATCCCCGAGCTATTTGACCTGAAAGAAGATTGTCATCTTGTGTAGGCTTTGACCATGACACTCAAAAATCCTATATTTTCTTCTACGTCTTTTTAAAATCTCATTGTTGTGTTTTGGGGGCTTCGGCACTTTATTCCACTTTTCTTTTTCTTCATTTTTTGTCTCATGTTTTTGTGTGTAAATCATTTGAAATAATGGTGATACCTCCATTCATACACCGTCCATCTATTCTCGTCAGAGGTGTGTCCAGAATTATCCGACGGACTGTCTTCTATGAATGACGTAATATAGTAGATGTAATGATAACATTCCATTGAACATATCATAACGAGGGAATCCCCGAGCTATGTGACCTGAAAAAAGAGATTGTCATCTCCAGGATTCGATATTCGACAAGTCCTTCCAATTTCCTTCCATTTTTTCATATATTTGTGTATAGCTCATGTAAAATACTATCTGCATCAAAGGTGGATTGCTCGAAACGGTGGGGGGCATTGAAAATTCACACCCCTCATTTTCATTGAAGCGTTTATAGAAAGAAAAAGAAAAGAAAAAGAAAAAAATGTAACAAAAACTACGGCCAATTTTTCCCCCGAAGTAGATCAGCCTGTAGTATAATGGTTCATAACTAAAAACATATATTCTGCGTCGTTAACTTTGTGGTCTACGATGACATAACATTTTCGTTTTAATAAATATGTGTATGTTTAAACTTATCACCTATGAATTAGCATTCTCATGCTGCTATGGACTATGATGAAGCACATTTGTTACGTCATCGACAGGAGTGTGATGTCATAAGTTGTGGCGGACATTGACTGACCAAAACTTGACCGACCTGATAAGATAGTTATCGGTCGAAACTATGAATGACACACGGAGCATGATTCACTCAACATGTTTACTGTTGTTGAATAGAACTATAGTAATCAGACTGGGCGATTATGTGCATAATAGCCAAGTAGGTCCATAAAAGAAGTATTGGAATTGTCGATTGATATTCAATTATTATATTTATATTATTTTCATTTTTTCTGATATATCAGCTTTCAATAAAAGAAATTCGCTTGTTCCTTTAAATTTTACTGATACCCTTTGCCTGTCTGTAAACGTTGTTCCATTCATGATTTTTATTCTATGCTATGGGGGGGGGGGGGGGGGGGGGGGGGGGGGGGGGGTAAGAGGTCACTTTTTTGGGGGGGGGTATCGAAATTTGAAAATTTGACATTTTGCTCTGTTGGGGGGTAAGGTCATCTTTTTGAGGTCAGCCAAAAGGGGGGGGGGGGGGGTTTTAGGACAATTTAGGGGGGGGGGGGTTTACACACAAAAAATACCAAAGGAGGGGGTTTAACCCCCCCCTCCCCCCTGTGTACGCGCCTGGCTCCTATTTACTATTTGTAAGAACAAACTGAAGAAGAAATCGCACTTCAAATATGGGGCATTTTCGACCTAGTACAAACCTTGTAGAGTTAGTGAACGGTGATTCAGTCTTATCGAAGGCGCTTTTTATAAATCTGAATTAACACCAAGTGAACACGCAGTCATAATTAACCAGCGATTTATCTTGCGAACTTTAGCTTTTCATATCAGTACAGTCGATGGGGGGCATGCAATTCTCAGCCCCTATGGACATTTTAGAGATTTTCAGCGCATTCACCATTGAATAAATTTGACATTGTTGCCATTTGTTCCTATTCAATACGACGACACGTTATCTTACCCAGCCCCCCCCCCCCCCCCGCAGTGTATGCTTGACTGAAAATTATCTGACGTCAAGAAGTGTTGACATTTATTGGGAAAATTGGAAGTATTTGCACTTTCTAGAAATTATCACTCGAAGCAATATTCCACTTCATTCGTCTTGTTCGCGCTGACATTTGCAAATCATCGTGGTTCACAATTATAATATTAGAATATGATATAAGAATATATCAACCAATAACAAATAATGATGTTGATAATGCGGTATATGGTAATGCTTCATTAAGTTTACCATTTAAAAAATATATATTTGACGTTATAGATGTGACAATGTGTGGTTACATGTAATTCTATATCGCCTATAATCATGATAATGATTTCATCAGACATCGCATCAGACTCCTAGCTTACTGCAAAAATCTTTCAAAGACAAACTTCATTTTTGTATTTCATGAAGCCCAAAGCTAAAAGATCAATCGTGTACAATTTTATTCTCTCTCTCTCTCTAGTCACAAATTCTTACTGATACGCACATGCCCCACATGACATTTTAATTTCCTCTTTGTCATTTTGCTGGTATTCTCAATAGGTATTAGAACCCGGATTTGTATACACTGCTATACATATTGATCGACGTATGGGCATCGTTGCTCTTTAAAAGCTTTACCCAGTTGGAAAAAAAAATGATGGATTTCGTTCCCATGGCAACAGTTTTAAGATCTCCTAATGTGCATGAGCAACGTGAAGATGATTTGAGAGTCGAGGAAAATGTCACTTGGCATCAACCTTCTTGTATATCATTAATATTTGACTATCATTATGACAAGCCCTTTTTTCTCTCTCATTGGTATATTACCGCTGAATGTAATAAGATCGACATGGTGATAAAAAGAAAGAAATATTATTACAACGATCTGCCTTCATAACCTTCCATCATCATCCATCTGAATCAATAGTTATTTAAAGGAAAGCACAGTATAATTATTGTTATTCATGAGTTAATAACATGTTATTCATAAAACGGAGTTCGAGAGAGGTAGACTTCACTAATACACAATCAACATAAGCTTTTATGTATAGTATTATGACGTCTGAAAATGTCAGAGATATATTCAACCCCCCCCCCCAAAAAAAAAAAAAAAAAACAGGTATTAGTTATTTTGAACGGGGTGAGCTCTCCCACAAATGTCGAAACTAAAGAAGTCTAAACAAAATTAATGTTGGAAAACAGAAGCTAGGAGTAAGAAGATAACACGAATATATCCTCTCCTTATTCAAAATCCCTGCTGTCTCACATCTTCATCCGCCTATAACAAGACCAATACCCCCTCCCCCCCCCCCCCCCCCCCCCCCCCCCCTTCTGCCAGCGCCCCTCAATAATTGCTTCACCTATGCTTCACCGTTGTATGTTTATCATGCATTTTTACACATCTTTCCTGTTAGTTTGGAAGACATTCATCCAAATACATCCTTATGGCTGTAAAATATATTCTGTGGAATTAAGTGAAAAATAACCGAAATTGAAAATGTCATTGATTGTCTTTACTAACAAACTCACATAAGATTAAGTGCACTAAGGAAACCAAGCCGTGTCGGTCAAGTTCACAATGGCAAAGGCAAATAACCTAAACCATGCAAACCTCACACGATTATAAACGAGTAGTGTTTGTTAGCAAACAGTGGTTTAGCAATCAGTATGATTCAATTATTTGGGGCCTTTGGGTCATTTCGTGAACTTGACATTATCACCCTGGTCTGGCAAAGCAATCAGTGATCAGTGTTTCGACCGCAAGTGGATGGTGCCGAAACGAAGAGATTAACTTGAGTCGTGTGCAAGCTAGGGTGTAAGGATTGGATACGATTTTTGACCATTCTGTTGACATTGTAGATAATGAAAATCTATTCAAATTGGGTTTCTCAATTCGAGTTTGCTTCGTTTTGGGAAAAGAATGGATGAGCATTTCTGATATGTATGTTACAAAATATATTGCTGTATATATCTCTGTCTTAAAGGTAAAGACCAGTATTGGAAACGCCCCAATTTCAAAAAATGAAATGGAAGCTCTCATTACCAATCATGTGAAAGAATATGTTTTGACTAATACATGATGATAAAAAATTTGCCGGGAAACCGCCTACTAATTCATATATTTGGTAAATTTGTTTCTCTCATGGTCTGTGAGAGATATAGGGTAGTCCCATATACATCTTTCTGTGTATAGTGCTTGTAACTTTACGAAGAATGGGCCAAATTTCTTATCATTTTGATGATTCCAGAACCTTGCAGATGCTAGATGCTAGATGATCAACCTTTTCTGATCGATTCCACAACGTTTCTTTCACAATGCAATCGCATGACCATTACTGGTCTTTACCTTTAAACCCCCCCCCCTCTCTCTCTCTCTCTCTCTCTCCTCTTTCATCTACTTCACTGCTCTCTCTTCTATCCTCTTCTCAATCTCTTCCTGTCTCTTTCTCGTAATATTCTCTTTTTATGGAAGAGATGTTGTTGTTTAAACAACCTGATGACGAATGGTAGAAATTGACGTTCCTTACTTACAGATTATTTTCTCCATCAAAATTATTATAATGGAAAGTTCGTTGTTTTCGTAGCATCTCGTTTATTTTGTTTAGATATTGCATCCACATTGTCCTAAGTATGGAGCTTTACACTACAGGAAAGCGATGCACTCACGTGGTTATGGCATTATGTATTTCTGTTTCAAAATAATGTAATATCCTTGCGACACGGTGTGGACTGTGTACGGAGAAACAGAAGCTTGTGCAGGTAGTTAGGATATTAAAGGTAAAGACCAGTTATGGTCATGCGATTGCATTGTGAAAAAAACGTTGTGGAATCGATCAGAAAAGGTTGATCATCTAGCATCTAGCATCTGCAAGGTTCTGGAATCATTAAAATGATAAGAAATTTGGCCCATTCTTCGTAAAGTTACAAGCACTATACACATAAAGATGTATATGGGACTACCCTATATCTCTCACAGCAGGCGCGCCGGAAGCAGTTTGGGATTGGGGGGGCAAACATTCCAGGGGGCTCACCTTCCGAGGGCAGTGACGTAATGAGAGAAAACGTTCGGAAGGGGGGGGGGGGGCAGACGAAAAATCTGCATCACCACCAGTCTTACACGTTACATGCAGGTCCCGCGGAACGTTTTTCAAAGTGAAGTATTAACGATCAGGTAGAGCGTAAATTGGCGTGGGGTCCAGCCTCGGCAGGGTGTCAAGGGGCTGAGCCCCGGAAGCTCAGGGATTTTAGGTATTTAATTACGGTTAGATGAGCATCCAGGGGCCTCTTTAAGGCCATTGACGTGTTCCAGAGGGGGGGGGGGGAAGCCCCCAGAAGCTCAGAGGTTTTAATATTTAACTACGGTCAGATGAACAACCAGGGGCCGCCCTAGGGCACTTGGTGGGGTCCAGAGGGCAGGGCCCCCGGGAGCTCAGGGGTTTTAGGTATTGAATAATGGTCAGATGAGCATCCAGGGGCCCGCCTTATAGGGCCCTTGGTGGGGTCCAGGGGGCAGAGCCCCCGGAAGCTCAGGGGTTTTAGGTATTTAACTACGGTCAGATGAGCAACCAGGGGTCGCCCTAGGGCACTTGGTGGGGTCCAGGGGGCAGGGCCCCCGGAAGCTCAGGGGTTTTAGGTATTGAATAATGGTCAGATGAGCATCCAGGGGCCCGCCTTATAGGGCCCTTGGTGGGGTCCAGGGGGCAGAGCCCCCGGAAGCTCAGGGGTTTTAGGTATTTAATAATGGTCAGATGAGCATCCAGGGGCCCGCCTTATAGGGCCCTTGGTGGGGTCCAGGGGGCAGAGCCCCCGGAAGCTCAGGGGTTTTAGGTATTTAATTACGGTCAGATGAGCATCCAGGGGCCCGCCTTAGAGCCCTTGGTGGGGTCCAGGGGGCAGAGCCCCCGGAAGCTCAGGGGTTTTAGGTATTTAATTACGGTCAGATGAGCATCCAGGGGCCCGCCTTAGGGCCCTTGGTGGGGTCCGGGGGCGGAGCACCCGTAAGCTCTGGGGTTTTAGGCATTTAATTACGGTCAGATGAGCATTTTTTATGCCTTATTTGTGACATTGGCAGGTCACTTATTTTTCTCTCCGTCTTTCTTTCTTTTTCTCTTTAACATACTTTTTCAAAAAGTGAGGGGGGAGGGGCTCGAGCCCAGCCACTTTGCAGACCATGTCATAAAGGCTTCTAAATAAGCGTATTTTTCGCCCGACTGTAATTTGGAATTTCTTATTTTCCAACAAACGCATAAAAAGATATGACTTAAAAAAAAATGGAGAAAAAATACCGGAAAATCATGTCATAACAGCAACATGTGTAAATCACTGGTATCGTATAGATATACCCCCCCCCCCCATCAGTACGCCAGCGTTCAGGGGCTCATGTCTTCTCACCCCTATAACAAAACCAAAAAAACAGACACGTTTTCCCATTCTCGCACAATATGTCCACGATATGCGCGTATCGCTATTATAAACCGTATAGGTAGCATGCGCAATGTTTATAAAAATTTAATTCCTGTGAACTTTCCTTTTCTTTGAATGGAATGGTATATGTGCTTTAATTCAGGTTTTTATTATTGTTATGTTCTTTTGGGTTAAAAATACAAACCATGTTTATTCCTTTACTGCTTTTTTTTTTTTTTTTTGGAGGGGGGGGGGGCGTTTTGGGGGGGCAAAAATGCGTTTTGCCCCCCCCCCCCCACTTTTTTGACTGGGGGGGCAACTGCCCCCCCTGCCCCCCCACTTCCGGCGCCTATGTCTCACAGACCATGAGAGAAACAAATTTACCAAATATATGAATTAGTAGGCGGTTTCCCGGCAAATTTTTATCATCATGTATTAGTCAAAACATATTCTTTCACATGATTGGTAATGAGAGCTTCCATTTCATTTTTTGAAATTGGGGCGTTTCCAATACTGGTCTTTACCTTAGTTTAAAGGGACATGCAGAGAGAGAGAGAGAAAAAGAGACGGACAGATAGACAAACAGGCGGAGACAGAGATAGACAGAGAGAGGGAGAGGGGGAGACAGAGAGACAGCATGGGACAAACAGGCGGACAGAGGGGTGGAAAGGGGAAACAGAAGAAAGAGGGATTGGAAAGAAAAATTGAAAGAGAGAGGGGTGAGGGAGAGGGAGAGAAGGTAAGGAGAGAGAGAGAGAGAGAGAGAGAGAGAGAGAGAGAGAGAGAGAGAGGGGAGATAGACACACAGAGAGACAGCATGACAGAGAGACAAACATGCAGGCAGAGGGGTGGAAAGGGGAAACAGAAGAAAGAGGGATTGGGGTTGGAAAGAAAGATGGACAGGGAGAGGGGTGAGCTAGGGAGAGGGAGAGAGGCTAAGGAGAGAGAGAGAGAGAGAGAGAGAGAGGGAGGGAGAGAGAGAGAGAGAGAGAGTGAGAGAGAGGAGAGAGGGGGAGAGAGAGAGAGACCAGATTGGAGAATAAATTACTGTTATGACGTTATTACATCTCCCTGTAATTGCCTTAGCATATTGAGCAGGAGACGGGGATGTTATTTTTAGATCGTAATTTTGCAATTAAATGCGGAATTACAGTTAATTTGTAACATTTCACGTTTTATGAAGAGAAAGCAGGACCTGAAGCAACATTGGGGATATATGGCATATTTTCTCTCAATGATAATTTTTATGTGCCAAAAAAAATCACAGGAGGGGGCTTATGTCGTGTGTATTTTCTCAGTGAAATTTTCAGAGGCTGAAGAAAATCGTCGAAGACACCGTATGACGAGTATTTTCTAATGAATACTTCTTTATTGAAAGCGTCTTCGATGCCCTTCTTGAATGGATTTTTACACGTTAGTATAATACCAGATATATTTTGCAAGATTAAACAAGGGTTGAATAATTTGTTCACGAGAAAAGTTTAAGAACACGAAATGTAAAAGGGGTGAAACGAGAATAACGTTTTACCCAAATCGTTTTTTAGAGTGTGGGAGTTTAAGATAAACGATTTCTCATATAAATGATTCTATGCGTATTGGTTTAACAATAGTTTAATTTCACCAAAAGAAAGGATAATTCAACCACAAAAATCATATAGAAGGTGTTAAAAGGTGACGGGAGATTTAGATACACTTTTGCACAATATTATACGCATTTGGCACAAATTAAATAACAACAGTTTAATTACACTAGAACAACAATTAAGAATACTTTAACCACAAAATATAAATGAGGTTGATACTAGGGTGACGAGGGGCTTTAAATACACTTATGCACAATATTATACGCATTGGAGGCAGGCTGAATTACAGCGTAGACACCAAATTATCATACACGATTAGGCATGTATCGACGAAACGACACGTTCGGTCGGATAATACCTTACACATGGGAGCATCATCACATACGATTATTTAATTAGTTGCCCCAGTGGGTACATCAACATCTCCACGCTTATATTCCACGTGTCGTGAACACGAATGTCGCTGAGGCAGGGGGATGGGTGGACTCCCCCTCCCCCACCCCTTAGTTTGTTATTTATTGTCAGACAGAGATTATTTTTCAATTGTTTAATAATTATTGTTCAGATTTTATTATATTAGGGCTGGGGTTAATTGTAAATAATTAGTTGTTGCTCGAGTTCCTATCTTTAATTTGACCCTCTTTAAAAAAAAATCCTTGAAGCCCCCCCCCCCCGGGATATAACACCCCTTCCCATTTAAAATTTTCGGTCCATAAATTTTGAGTAAATTGAAAGCCTTGTAGGCAAAATATAGGTCTATGTAAACTGATTCGATGTACTGGCACTTCCTCTTCCTATCCCCCATCCCTTCATCCCTCCATCCAAAATGTTCTACCAACGCCCCTGCTCATATACCGTCTGCAACTTTTTGAATATTTCGAGCTTTGTTGGCAAAATCCAGAAAAAGAATACGATTATTTAATTAGTTGCCCCAGTGGGTACATCAACATCTCCACGCTTATATTCCACGTGTCGTGAACACGAATGTCGCTGAGGCAGGGGGATGGGTGGACTCCCCCTCCCCCACCCTTAGTTTGTTATTTATTGTCAGACAGAGATTATTTTTCAATTGTTTAATAATTATTGTTCAGATTTTATTATATTAGGGCTGGGGTTAATTGTAAATAATTAGTTGTTGCTCGAGTTCCTATCTTTAATTTGACCCTCTTTAAAAAAAAATCCTTGAAGCCCCCCCCCCCCCCCGGGATATAACACCCCTTCCCATTTAAAATTTTCGGTCCATAAATTTTGAGTAAATTGAAAGCCTTGTAGGCAAAATATAGGTCTATGTAAACTGATTCGATGTACTGGCACTTCCTCTTCCTATCCCCCATCCCTTCATCCCTCCATCCAAAATGTTCTACCAACGCCCCTGCTCATATACCGTCTGCAACTTTTTGAATATTTCGAGCTTTGTTGGCAAAATCCAGAAAAAGAATCGATGAACTAGCAGGTTTGAACCGAAACCGCCCCTCCCCCTTTTCGACTAAAATTGATCTAGCTACGCTCCCATTAGCTCATCAATATTCGATGGTGTGTAGACGTTTCTTTCTTTTTTCTCTCTTTTTTTTTTTTTTTTTTTGGTGTAGTGGGAAAGACGCAGCTGCCTGAGGTTGTCCTCAAATGTGTCAAATGCAATTCGATTTTGGCGGGGAAAGTGATGGATAAATTCATAGGGAAAGGGTGGTGGGTGGATTGGAGCGTCTGGTGTTTTACGATACAGGATGATGGAGCAAGAAAAGTGCATTTTATTGAGATACGGGACATAAGTGTAGACAAATTTGTAGGTGATTATACTTTTTTAAAGGAATATAAGGTGTGTAAAGTTCTCATAAACATACATTATCTTAAAAGCGAAAAAGGGGGAAAGAATAGGGGTTCTGAAAATTGACTGGTGCCTCATTCCTCAAATTTGCGCCCCTCCCAAATCTACTAATAATGACGATTAAGCATAACACAGTAATAACCAATATAAATCAACCTTTTTAAAGTGATACAGCTGTCACTAATCTTATGTAAGTGATGATAATTTGATATATTCATGGAATTAAATAATATCATCCGTAATATATTTGTGTAGGTTATATTTCGTAAAGAAATACGTACAAATACGTTAGATCTAAATATGAAATTAATAAATTAATACACGAAACAAGATAATTGATTTGATCTTTGCAAAAGAAGCGTCATATTGGAATGAGGTTAATGGTTTATCCTGAAAAGGTCAACATTTACTTTCATCATACATTTATCATGATTTATAAAATAAAAAACAAAATGAGATCATAGCAGTGTTTACAATAAACTTGATACTGCCTTCGATGTAAGTGAGATCTAATACGAGTCTCGCTTTCAAACAAGACACATGAAGCAAGAGTATAATTTCATGTGTACGATTTGTTTGCTTAATTTTTACTTTCTTTGTCTGGAGCGTCCTTGCTTCTTCTTAAATTCATAAAAAATTAAAATAGCGTGGAAACAAAGAGAATGCTTTTCAAAACCACAGGTGCCTTGCTTATCACCAGACTCCAATAGCGAACGACTTCCGTTTTGCCCAGTCAATCGTACTGCTTGAGTGAATGAAAATTCAAGGCTTCATTTTATAAGATTCTGGTATATTGTCTCACTTTTCTGAAATGTTGAGATTTGTTTTATGAATTAAATTGACTGCACCTTTTAAAAGAACTATTCATCATTTTGGCATAGTTTTCAGTACTTGATTTGTTTATTTATTTAGCCTAGACTTCGAGGTTTGAGTATAAACAAATTTTATAAGCAAAAGGAAAAGTGGGAGAGAAAAAGAGAGAAGGGGGTAGAGAGAGAGAGGGGGGATGTAAAGAAGAGTATAATTAGCATGATCAGAAATACGGAGTGCCCCCCCCCCAACAACAAAAAACAACAACAACAACAAAAAGTTTTCTTGAGAGCTCTCAAAATGCGATTATGGTCATCATTTCGATTGAACTTTGATAGATGTGTCGTGGTCAACTGGACACGTCTCCGGACTGTAGATCACATGATTCGCGGTTCAAGTCCCCTCGTGGCACTATAACATGATTAATGTCCATTGGCATGGCATTAATTTACCTATAATTGTAAGTAATCTACCTGCTTTGCCACTCTCCACCCAGGTGAAGTAAACGGGTACCCGGTTGGAAGACATTAAATTTTCTTGAACACAAATAGCGTCTTTATCATGGTGGCTCAGCTATACAGCCCTGGGGATAATGATACTTTGTATTGGGCACAGTAGAGTATATTTACAAGTACCTGCGCTATATGAATCATAATTAGACTATCACCGAACAACCTGTGTATGTGTGTGGTTTAGGGGGACGTACTTTTATACTCAGGTAGTGCAAGGTCAATATATTACTTCCGGAGGTCAAGTTTGTATATGAGTCAGTATTTTCTGCATGTTCAGCCAAATGTTTAAAGTTGTCATTACGATACCTGTATACCTTTTTCTAAAGTTCAGTACACTGTTCTGTACTCAAGGCTGTATGACATTTTGTTCTTGATTTTCTTCTTTTTGATCATTGATATTTTATTTGGTTTCTGGTCTGTTATTGTATTTGTCTTGCATCGCATACAATTGAATTCTCCTCATTGCTTGTATCTGAGCATCAATTACTGTTAAGATTATTTTATCTTTGAAATGTGCTGAAATCAATATGAATTTTAATCATATTGCTTTTCCATTTTAGTGCACATGAAAGCAAGAAAACAACATTTCTTCTCAACCATAAGTCATGGCCCAATCTTTGGCAAATTTGGGTTCATGACGCAAGACATTCGCATTGGATCTTTGTTTTGTCTGTTTTCGTCTATGCGAAGCAACTTTTATTATTATGGGCGAAAAGTGCGCGGAATTTAGTTTTCATGTAGGTATTCATTAGAAATAATAGGGAGCAAAGAATAATATAACATGTAAGGAAATAATTACTATTATCATGGTACCTCTAATACTGTTAAATGTACCCTGGACATTGTCATGGTCATTGCCTGTTACAGGTTCAGCTGTCTTGCTAAACTAAATGGGTCGGCTTTTATTACTCATTGTTTGTATTGTAACCTGCTATATCATTCAAACCTGTAACGTTTTAAAAGTACATCGACCAAATTAATGCAGCCTGCAAAAGAAATGTGGCACCAATGAGTGAATTAATAGATAAAGGTTCAGAATTTTAGTTTTAAACGTTTTTACTTTCGACCTATCGTTGCTTATTTATTCTGCCTCCAATAACATTAGTATTGTTATCATCAGTTAGTGTTATTTGATTTGCCTGTTAATGGTACTATGGAGATTTGACAGTAATTATCTTCATGGGCCTTCGTATATGTTATACACCTTTTGGTCTTAAAGTGTAGCATTTTAATACCTATTTCATTTTATAAACTTTAAAGTAAATGTTTATGTCCGACATATGCGACGTAGAACTGTATAATTTTGGCACTCCATATTTCATGATAGACCTAATAATGCACGGATTATTAACATCTTTCTTTAGATAAGCATTTAAACCATCAGCAAAGGATTTGTAGGGGAATATTCAGCAGAATAGATCATTCAAATAAATTCCCACTTCGAATAAATTTAATTGAGACTGAAAAGTATCCTTATCTCTCAGTGTTAATACGCCTTGACCTATTACTTTTTTTTAGGGTAATAACCGTGATATCTTTCGTTTTCAGCTTGCTCTTGTTTCTATTATTATTGTTGATAATTATGATGATTATGGTGATGATGGTGAGGAAAAGTAGGTTGATGATGATGATACTATAGGTAATACAAGTTGACATTGCACCAATGGGCCTTCGTAACGCCGAGTGAATATGATTGTGTTGAAATAGACCAACTTTCTGTCAAGATTGATCACCATATGACCTGCAGTGTTTGAAATCTCTTCGAGGAACATTTGGAAGCGGTTTGCATCGGGTTCTTGGCCCATTACTCTTTCACACCTGCGGACTTCCAATCTTCATTCGACCATGTGATGGGGGCGGAGATGGGGATTTAACGGTCATCGCCTGGGTCATCTTGTGTCGAGGTCGAATTGAATGTCTGCTTGGAGCGAAAAAGCCCTTAGCTCATTTAGTCTAAAGATGTTGTTGTTGTTGATGATGATGATGATGATGATGATGATGATGATGATGCTGATGATGATGATGTTGATGATGATGATGATGACCATGATGATGAGGATTATGATGATGATGGTGATAATGATGATGATGATGATGATGATGGTGATGTAAGGGGTTCTGATCATTATAATGTAAGTGGTTCTGATGATGATGTTGTTGATGCTGATAATATTGATCATATAGCGATGGGAACTCATAATGAGGAGGAGGAAAAGATGACGATGTTGAAGAGGATGGCGTTAGTGGTACTGATGATGATGATAATGATGACGACGATGATGGATATGATAAAGTGATGACAATGGTACTATACGTATTGACATTACAAATATCCTTCCTAGACTGGGTGAATACTATTGGATATTTGCAATTTCAAATGGATAACCACCATGGATCACCAAGTGATTTTAATTATTTAGAGGAACATTTGGAAATGGTTTGCATCTTGTTCTTGGCCCATTGCCCTTTTCACACCTGCAAACTTCCGATCTTCACTCGACCATGTGATGGGGGCGGAGATAGGGGATTTAACGGTCATCGCCTGGCTGATCAGTGTCGAGGTCGAACTATATACAGCCCTGGAAAAAATAAAGATACCAACTACTTTCGGAAGATCGACCTATGGTAATTTTAGAGCCTTGTGCGTCACCAATTGAAGTTTGCGAACATGATAATGACCTATTACGTAATCTGAAGATGATTTCTATGTGGGACATTATAGGGTATTGAAGTCGCCCTTCAGTTTATTTTTTCGAAAATAGTTTCGACTGTGTTCCTTACAGAGTGATATCAGGGATTAAAGGAGTGAAAATATAATGGAATCCACCTGCAAAGTAATCTAAACCCTACTTGCGAGTGTATTCCACTGTTGTGGATAGGCTCCAAAAAACGAAATTATCCCTCACTTGAATCCTACAAGATTTGATTAACACTCTTTTACATTAAAAAGGTAGTTCTTTTAAGAGCTAGGAGGGCCTTACTCATAATATGAAACCCTGTCTCTCGGGCTCTCTGAAATTATGATAAAATGAATAATCGTGACAGCCTGAAGTGAAATAAATGTGTAACCCTTTGCTTGGTTGCCTGCAAACGTTATGTCGCCCTCTATCATAAAAAACAATACATGCGAGGGACGAACTCCGGATTTGTTGGAAGCGCATTATACCATGAACCTTGGTAGGTCCATGATTTACATTGTTCATGCATTTGATGGAGCGATTGGAATCAACTTGCATGCTGCCCTCTTTAGTTTGAAGAAATACTAGTGAACCATCGTACCTCACTGTTCTTCTCTATAAGATTTTTTAAAATAAATTTAATTAAATTGTATGTATATAATTATTGTTTGATGTTTGACACGGTCTTTTTACAGCATATCCAAAATATTGCTTTCCCTCATTAGATGCAATACATAACATATCAGCTCGCATTAGAATAGTGCTCAGTCCCATCGATGACATCATTGTTTGTTAGTTTTATACTTGCAGTCGGTCAATATTCTTACACCGTAATATTTATGCATTTAAAGGCCATCTGAACTAGTTTAGCCAGAATGGGTTAGACCACACAGCGAGGTCACTGACAGGTGGCTATTTCATCAACTCAGCTCTCAAATAACATAAGAAATAGGGGATCATGGGGTACCAACAGGCACCGATTAGGGAAGTTTTCTATTTAGAGGGAGCAAGTAGCTACAAGTAGTACAGTGGGGCTTTAATATAAATTATAACTCTCAAACCAGACAAGAGAACAAAAATGGCAAATATTATGATTAGTGATTACTGATAAGTAAGAACAGTAATTTACTAATGTAATCTATACTTCTAAATGTTAACTGTAACTGATCCATTTCGGTTCATTATTAGATATTGGAGTTAGCACTTAGCTTTTGATCGTAGCTTCTTTTCTAGTTTACAACTCAGCGGGAATTCTACAGTATCTACAGTATCTTAGGAATGTAAATCCATTCATTATGCGTTTTATTCTTCTGGGTATCCCGATTAGAGCACAAAGGATTTCGCCCTCTTAATAGCTCGTTCACGTAATCTCTTTTTTAAATATCTTCTTTGAAGAGACATTTGAATTTTGTTTAATCAATCAAGGATGTAGTGTTAAGCCGCGGATTAAGCTCTTTAAGTCTCATGCATGGTCACACTTCAGACATGTCGCAGAGAAAGAGAGAAGATGAAATGCGTGGTTACGTGTATTTTAACTTTTCAACGTCCCTTTGTAGTTATGTTTGATTATGTATAGGGAAACGAAGAAAGTTATGTCACATCTTAATCTTATCCGAGTATTCCTACTATTGGGATAAAATATTAAGCACTAGAATTCAAGAATGAACACTGTGAAAAATTTGCCTTTCAGCCCTGGAGTCAGAATCATCATAATGTTACCAAAACATTTTTTCTCAAATTATACATATGTTTGTAATGTTCAGTTTTGTCTTCAAAATTATTAAAATAAAATCAACAAAACATTTTACTTCTCCCCCCCCCCCCCCCCCCAACATGCTCCAGTGAAGCTCTGGAATGACACGCTCTTGGTAAACCTACCTATTCTTAGTTTTCGCTTTTATCTTTTTATTTATCTATATCGTTTCCTCCTCCAGTTTATCTATCTATCCCCTGCCCCCCCCTCTCTCTCTTTCTCCTCCCCATATACCTCCCATCTCTCTCGCTCTTTCTCTTTATATCTCCTTCCCTTATTCCTCCTCCCTTACACTCCTCACCCTCCCCCTCTCTCTCTTTCTCTATCTCTCTCTCCATCTCTCTTTCTCTCACCCACTCTTTCCCTTCCTCTCTTTCTCACTCGTTTGCCTTATTTCTACTGCAAACGCTCATCCTCCCCCGAGTTCCCATTTGTAGTATTTGTGCCTCTCCGCATCCGTTAAAACTCTCATGCTTTTCTTATATATTTCCTGTTTACTTTAAATCTCGCCTTTGATGTTTCTATAAATTTAGTCCATCATCATCTGTAAATCATCATTTGCCGTGTGATGTCATCTGAATCATACGCGACACGACGGAAATGTTAGTCACAGTAGCACCATGTTTTAGTACACTTTTAGGACCATGCTTCTTGAGAATCCAAGTTTCTCTCAGACATATAAACAAGAAGCAGACTAGCTGAGAGTCAGTTATCATATTTACTATAAACCCTTGTAACGAACTCCGGCGTTATCAATAATGAATGTTTTAAATCTTATTGATGAACACACGTAAGCTTAATTTCAATCCTCATCTAAGTGTTAGTAGTAGCATGCATTTGTCTCCACAAAGAAGAAAACAAGACGAAACAAATTAAGAGTAAACATGAAGAAGAAGAACATGGCATATTTCATTCTCAACATACCAAGTAATATTGTCTTGGTCACATTGATGAAATAGACAATGGATAAATGCAATAAGATAATTCTTTAGTTTAGAAACAGCTCATTTTTTTCTTTTTATTATTCATTAACTAGTTATTTATTCATTACCGATTTGTATTTGTTGTCAACTTTTTTCGCTATTGCAATCTGAATTAAACAAATAAAATATTATTTCATTTATTAAATTGGATCCCACTATATTTTCGTTCTTGTTATGGTATGACGTCAGAAATTCCGCCGAATTTGATATTAATTTTTCTGACGCATCACGCTGTTTAATATTCTCTGCCCTCCTACGATATTCCAACGAATCAAACAGAGACTTCAACCTATTTCATCAAAGGGTCACTGAATTCTCTTTGATTTTAAGATTTGTTTCATCTTCAAAATTTTCTTTGGTCTGAAAACCAGCCGATCGCAGCTGGGCGCCATTTTCACTTTCGTGATGTTTTTTTGTGAATCACCGCCTGGTCACGTGGCTCCACGGTGAGTTTGATCACATGACTTCACAGCGTGATGGTCACCAACAATCTTATTTCAGCCATCTTTATTTCATCTTTAAAAAAACAAAATTGTCCTTAACCGAAAGAGATTGTACTGAGTCATGGTAGTCTCAATACTTCTTCCGCCCAGTTTCTTTTAGTAGGATTGTAAAAAATTAGAACAGTATGAGAAAAGAAAGAATACAGGGATGGAACTAATAGATGAATTTTAATGTCAACAGAGTACAGACCGATTCAAACGTCCTATATCAATTTTGATTATTCTTATCGCCTGTCAGTTTCACTTTCTTCTTTAGTTTAGAGAGGCGTAACGCATCGTATGTTCAGATGCTTGAAGTAGCACTGTATTCGGTGTGTACATTTTGTGGTATTCATAAAATAATGGGTTTACTGTCTGCTTTGAAAATTTACCAAATGTTTTAAATTCTATTCTAGATGCTAAATTTGAAATTCAGCTAGCGGCCCGAGTGAAAGTAGTAGGCCAATGTCATGTAGATCAGGTGGGAAAAATAATGGCGATATGATCATCCTTGCGTAGTCCAATTATCATACTTGATTTAAGGACAAATTGTATAATTTGTTTTGAGAAATGAAGAAACCACAAATGTTAACGTTTGGTCGTGTGTGTGTTTTAAAATATTGTACTCGCTTCTCTAAACAAGAGAGAATTTAATAACAAATACAATAAATATATCACCGTGTGAGTGAGACTGATGGAGGGAGGAAGAGATAGAGATATAGAAAGAGAGAGAGACTGAGAGAAAAGGAGAGGAAGAGAGAGAGAGAGAGAGAGAGAGAGAGGAGCGAGAGAGAGGGAAAAAAAGACGTGGTTACGCCCTCACATAATTGCTGTCTGTCCCCTGCTGTGCTTTTACCTCAGAATTCATTCTGACATTGACTGGCAAATCATTTTCTCACCACAAGTTGTATACTTCAAATATATTATCATGGTTTCCCATAAAATGCCAGATGCAAAATATGCATGCTGACCAGACATATTCACAACGCATTGGATCAGTGAAATGGAATTGATACACGAGTTAAAAAAATATGATTTACCTCATTTATTTTTCATTTGTTAAATTTGTTTATATTTTCATTTAAAGTTTATAAGATGTCCTATTTTAAAGGTAAAGACCAGTATTGGAAACGCCCCAATTTCAAAAAATGAAATGGAAGCTCTCATTACCAATCATGTGAAAGAATATGTTTTGACTAATACATGATGATACAACCGCCTACTAATTCATATATTTGGTAAATTTGTTTCTCTCATGGTCTGTGAGAGATATAGGGTAGTCCCATATACATCTTTCTGTGTATAGTGCTTGTAACTTTACGAAAAATGGGCCAAATTTCTTATCATTTTGATGATTCCAGAACCTTGCAGATGCTAGATGCTAGATGATCAACCTTTTCTGATCGATTCCACAACGTTTCTTTCACAATGCAATCGCATGACCATAACTGGTCTTTACCTTTAAACAATTCATAGTTTTCAATATCATTTCAGGTAGTCTGTGACTTTTGCTGTAAACTCACATAATTTGACATTTTCTCCAAACAAATTCTGTTACCATTATAACAATTTCTAAATGTTCAATATTAATTATTTTTAATTTGGCCTCGTTTCTCATTTCTCACTCATGCTTCTCCTACTTATAATTTTAACACTCCTTTCCTTTTCCGTTCTCCGTGCACATGATCTCATATAATCTTGACTCAAATGTCTTTCTTAATTATCTATTCTTAATTTTACATTTCGATCACGAGATGTGTGTGGGGGAGGGGGCGTCGACCGTTGACTACACACTGCTCAATTGAAGATAGTGATACCCAATATCAGGATTAAATATTTGAACAAGTTTTCTCCGTCCTTTCGATATTCAAAATAAGGCCTTTCAGATGATTGATTTGATTAAAAGTTATTTGACTATTTTCACCGTCAAATATGCTGACAAAATCAGACAAATTTTTGTTTTGATGGGTGCTAGTATTTCATATCATGGTACGTTTAGTTCGAATAGAAGAGAAACCGTTTTCAAAATTTTACTTATGTTATACCATTTTATTTCTTGCATTCATAATAATCGTTCATATAGCCTAACTGAATAAGACTGGAATGGAATAATCCAGTCACCTTCACACGTTTTTAGAACCAATCAGAATGCTGAAAATGTTTAATCTAGATATTTCTCCCTTAAAGTCAAGGCTTGGTTTCTAATGGGCAATTCAAGATGTTTTATGCCACTATATACTCGCCCATGTTAGCCGTGTGATGAATGGGTTTTCAAAACCTTCAACTTGTTCTGTTTATTGTCGGAAAAAACGTAACAAATCACAGTTTCGATCTGAGATAAAAACGTGCACTAGCTGGGTCTCGTATTATTGGTCCCGTTGGGAAGGGGGTGGAGGGGCATCTCCCTTAAATAATGGATTTTAAAGATTTGGTCGGCCTATTAAACAGTCTGCCGGCAAATATAAGCCTTTTGTCCTGATCAATTTGTCGGCACGTTATTGAACTTCCATGTGACATGTGCGTCCACACGTACAAGAATGATGACGTTTAACTTGTTGAGATTGAATAAGCCTGTTCCGACTGCATCATGAAAATAGAACAATGATCGTTGCTTTATAGGCCTATGCGTCGGACATTAATGTTCTCCGTATATAATCACGATTATAGCATTTTTATTAATTGTAATTCAGTCATTATCATTCAGCTAATAAAACGAATTGGTTTTGCAATATCTCAGTTCTTTGAAAGATATGAAAGAAATGATATTGACTCTATAAAGACCGTATTTTGTTGATGGTTAAATTCTTCGTCATTAGTTAACCATGCTCATTTGTTTTAATTATAAGTTTATAGTGATGATGATTACATAAGCGATGATGCAAATAATAATGATGACGATTCTGATGAGGAGAAGCGAAGACAAATTTAGGTCATATCTGATCGGTTAGATACTGGGAATACCTTAAATCCTTGACGCCATGTATGTAAATGTAATCTATGTTTTTTGTTTACAATCAGTTATCATTTTCGAATAGAAAGTATTTCAATTCAGGATGCTGATGGTGGAAAAGATTAAGATCAAGATGAAAGTTGAAGCGTAATCGAATTTTCTTGTTAGGTTTGTAAGACTTGGGTCTCCATGTCCTAAATATTCTCCGTTGCTATGGTAATGGGATAATGAAACAAGCTATTTTTCTGCTGATAGAATGATGGAAACGTCTCAAGAGGAGATATGGGAGTGGGTAAGATTAAAGAGGGTGAGAGAGTGAGAGAGAGAGAGAGAGAGAGATAGAGAGAGAGAGAGAGAGATAGAGAGAGAGAGAGGGGGAAACCGAGATAAGAGAGCAAGAGTGAAGAGGGATGAAAGGGGAGAGAAAGCGTAATAGATATAAATACAAATTGGAAAGAGTGAAAAGGAGCGAGAGAGGTGGAGATTATCATTTTGTAGGAATTGAAATTATCTTTTCATTGTTTGAAAATAGTCAACACGAAATTTGTTTTCAGAAATATGTGCACACCCTCATGATTCGACGTGACATTAGAGTCTTCACCCCCTTCATCCCTCCCCCCCTCCCACCCTCAGCCCCTTCTCCCTCCCTCCCCACCCTCAACCCCTTCTCCCTCCCTCCCCACCCTCAACCCCTTCTCCCTCCTTTTTCACCTGTGCACACTTTTCCTGTCTTCGGGGTATCTGCTCGGCATTTTTTAATAGCCCTCATGCATCTTGTTACCCATTATGCTATTACCCACTATTTCTATGCTAACCATTCTCTTGGCTTCGATATAAATACACAAACCACATTCTTTTCAATCCCAAGTCTCGATTGTTCCCGCGGCCCCCGGGATACTCGAGACAAATATTGATTGAGTTCTTGATCAAGTTCGCCATTACGATGGAGGGCCATGCTCCTACTACCCATGGCAAATTTATCAAATTATAGATGGAATCGTATATAACTCTGTTCTGGTGGTGTAGCATGGGTCCAGCCATTGAGGGGCACTTGCGTCATAGGAGGGGGAGGGGGCACAGGTCTTAATCGGAAAATGAAATGGGAGTTTACAAGGGCTGTTTAGGGGTAGATGCGACAATGGGTCTATCGTCTACCCCTCCCCCCCTCTCTCTCTCTCTCTCTCTTTCTCTCCCTTTCCTCCTCTCTCTACCCTCCTTCCTGTACCCCCTTTTATCCATTCAATTTGGGGTACGTTCCCCGTGACATCCTGTGGCTACGCCACTGTTGTGCAATGTGGAGCACACATGGAGAGGTATTCCTTTCACCAACCTTCTTTTGGACTTTTGCGGAAAGGACATTGAACTACCTCATCGGTATGTTGAGCTTAGGAGAAGAAAAACATGGCTGACTTGTTAGGTGGTCTGTCGTTCGACAGATCACCTATTGTTTTCGTCAGAATTTTCTTTCTTTATTTATTTATTTATTTATTATTATTATTATTATTATTTATTTTTATTTCTCCCCGTTTTTTGTTCATCGGTTAGCTCAAGATCGGTTGTGTTAATTTCTTTCAATTTTGACACAGTCATAGGTCATTGTCATGACACGTGACAGTAACCTTTTCAAGGTCATCAGGTCATCGTGACGTCATCCAGGCGCCATTTTGTGAAATCACAATATCCATCATATCTTCATGATGAATAAGCAAAGGTCATTCATATTCATATCACATATACTTCAAGTCAAGGGTTAACAAGTCATGTCATCAAAGGTCACATAAAGGTCATGTAGCGCACGTACGCGCGCGTCAAAATTTAAAAATGCTCAAAATTACTTAACTATTAAACGAGAGTACGAATCAGGTCATTTTAAGCATTTCAAAATTTTCCGTCCGTAAGTGTCCCCGCGCGCGTTGCGCGCGCTCACAACGCGCGGAAATTGTCAAATTCAAATTTTTTACATGATTTAGATTCCTCTTACCGTAAATGACAATTTACATTAATTTCAGTCACTCTTGACCTTTTTCAAGGCCGTGAGCGCGCGTCAAAGTTCAAAATCCGCGCGTGCTGCTATGGGCAATATAATGCAAATTTGATCAAAAACATCCCATTTTAAAAATCAAAATAGCTCTTCAGATAGTCAATTGACCCCAATTTTTATATCATGGTTAGAAAAAGCATGAGTTGGAGATATGATTTCATGTGTCATTTGACCCTCAATTAACTCATGACGTCATCATAATGGCCTCCCAACTCAAAATTTCAATTTGCATATTATGACGTCAGCAGATTTCTGGAAAATAGACTGTATCTCTGTAAATATTGATCAATTTTCTTTCAAATTTTGATATGATCTAGCTGAGACAATTTTCTACAAATGCAGTCAACACGATATTTCATTTTGACAATTGCATCATGGCGTATTTTTGCGATTAAAGGAGGCATGTCAATTTTTCACATTTTGCGTGTATTCTCTATGGGACATGACTTTTTCTCAAAACTGGATTCTACATCCTGTCTTTTGCGAGCAATATCTCTATCGTTTTAGCTTTGTTTACGCTGAACTTTGAGTATGTTGTAGCTGAGACAATAAGCTATCACAAGTGTGCCCTTTATTTTTCGATCAGATGCCGGGATCATGCTCATATTTCAATTACAAAGTGGGATTTGTGCATTCCATTTTCCGTTTACGTGTAATCTCTATGGGAAATGTTTTGGTATATCGGTAACGCACTTGACTTCCGACCTCGAGGTCCCTGGTTCGAGTCCGGGCGTCTCCAACAATTTTTTTTCTTCACTTTTTTTTCTTTTTGACCATTCACTGTACCATCTCCTTTGAATATTAAAACACGTACATTCGCAAATAATGTAATAAACAACCATATTTACTTTATTATTACCCTATTATCACTAGATCCATTACTTTTTGCGTGTAATCCTTATGGGAGATGACTTTATCTCAAATCTGGATTCTACATTCTTGTCTTTTGCGAGCAATATCGCCGTTATTTCGGGTCGATTTTTGTTGATTTTTTAGTATGTTGTAGCTGAGACTATATACTATCTAAATGTTCTCTCATTTTTTTCAGTCTGATGTCATCGTGGTCTGTTGATGATAATCATCAACATCATCATGATCATCATGATCATCATCATCGTCATCCCCATTACTATCAAGATCATCATCATCATCATCATCATTGTTTACATGTCTATATAACTTCTCTCTTTCTCAATATAGTAAATATTATAATCTATCATAAGACTTGAAGACAGACCACCTAATTCGTCCCCATGACGAATTAAATTTCTAGTTCTCTCTTCTTCTTCTTCATTTTTTTGCTGTTGATTTTGGGGGTAACCCCATAGGATTCAATGTGTAGTTTCATGACGTGACAAAAAGTCGGTTATGCGGATCATAAATGTGAAGGCAACATTCGATCGTTAAACCCCGAATCGTTGCAAGATGAACCAGGGGAGAACAGTGTTTTTTTTGTTTAATCTGCAATTCCATGTTAAGAAAAGAAAGTGAAAATCGTGTTAGATACTATAGTTTGGAAATGCGAATCATTTTTTCTTTCTTTTGCCAATTGCTTGATAACAAAAAAACAAGCAAACAGAGAGAATTACAAATGAATACATTTCAAGGAATACTGTACTCTATAGGACAAAAAATACCATAGGCATTGACGATATTACTCCAGACAGGTAATATAGTATACCCCCTACACACTAAGAAAAAATGGTGCAACTATGCACCTTTAGGGGTTCAAACCGATGCAACAATAGCAGCACCTTTAGGGGTTAAATCCTGCACCCTTTTTAAAGGTGCAATTCTGCACCCTTCAAAAGGGTGCCAGATTTGAACCTTTTGGGGGAATTGTTAGGACCCTTTATGGTTCAATCCTGCACCTTTAGGGGTGCAAACCGATGCAACAATAGCAGCACCTTTAGGGGTTAAATCCTGCACCCTTTAGGAGGGTGCCCGAATGCACCTTTTAGGACACATGTTAGTACCCTTAATGGTTCAATCCTGCTCCTTTAGGGGTGCAAACCGATGCAATAGCAGCACCTTAAGGGGTTCAATCCTGCACCCTTTGAAAGGTGCAATCCTGCACCCATCATCGAGGAATACTCGTGACATTTGCTCGTACACATATACATATTAAACATGCATGATGTTTCTTGGTTAGTAATCATATAATCAATATATATATTGCTAAAACGTGAATGTAACTGTAACATGATCAGACAAAATAATCTATTGATTAATAATTGCCGAAGGAAAATACAAATCAAGTCATAATTTGCTTAACAAATCATATGATAAATGTATTTTTATGTGAACACGTGGAAAGTAATCATGAATATGCATGCAATATGCACATTTTTATTTTGCACCTTTTTGGGTTGTTAGGGTTCATTTTTGTGGGAAGGGTGCAAAATCTTATATTGCACCCTTTTTTGAACCCCTTTTCCTTCAATAGGGTTCATTTTTATGTAAAGGGTGCAAACTCTTATTTTGCACCCTTTTTTGCACCCTTTTTTCTTAGAGTGTAGGACTATTACCACGCCCTCACCCTCCTCCCCCCTCACCCCCTCTCCCCTCCCCCCCCCCCCATACGCCCGGACAACTGTCAATTCAAATACTCTATCATAATTATTATCCATGGGCCATCGAAATCAAATTAATGATGATCATAAGCATGATGAGCTAACAAAATGTATTGAAATATTGTGATGATTATAGTGAAAAGGGAGTTCAGTGCGTATAACAACCTATTTAAGTGCTCTATAAATCAGTCCAACACATTACTTCTCAAGGAGTGCCATAGTTTTCTAGAGAATGATCATCATGATTATCAGGATAATGTTAATCATAAATATCACGAGAGTGATTTGTGTTTATATTAGCAGAGATTTATGTGGTGCTAAATTTATCCGAAAAGTGTGATTTTTATTTCAAGTAGCTGTCATTTCAAGTGCCACATTCATCATTGCTTTTCTTTCGGGTATTCAAAATGAACTCGATGTCATAAAAATCTCTTCCGTGCGATAGTTTGTGGAAAGGTATAAATTGTTTAATGTCGTTCGTCGAGCCTTCCATGGAAAATACATTTTTAATAAATATTCAGGACATTTGGACTTCTTCCCTCTTCCCTCTGTAGATAAGAACATGTGACAACAATTCCTTTTCGGTTCTAGTTAGGACTATACTATATGCATCTCCACTCTAGATGGGAAGTTAAGGGAATTTCAGTATAAACTTTTACATAACATCATCTTTTGTAATGATAAATTGTATCTTTTTGGATTAACACAGTCAAATTTATGTTCCTTTTGTAGAAAAGAAGTAGAAACCTATCGTCATATTTTCTTTGAATGTTCTGAAGGGTCCAGAATATGGAATGAGATAGGAAACAGTTTAAAGATGTTTCAGTTTCTTAATATGCAATGGATTGATGTGTTGCTTGGTTTCAGAAAAAATATGAAAGATAATATATTGTTAAATCATGTATTGATTTTGGTCAAATATATGATTTACAGTAATCGTAAAAAAGGAAAGTTCCCATCTAGTAAAGAATTATGTAAGGCTGTAGAGAACTCAAAAAAAGTTGAACATGAAAAAGCAAAATTAAAGGACAAACTGCCAATACATTATCAAAAATGGGAAAATTTTACCCCTTAAGGCAGGGGAACTGATTGTATTATATTGTAATTTCCTGTTTCCTGTTCACTCCCTCACTTTCTCATCGATCCGGACAATTACCTGCTATCGTGTTTGCTTTGTTGTTTATATTTTATATTTTTATTTTTTTAAATAACGGTATAGATAAAGACCTCTACTGATACAAGACCCTTATATAGTTATAATAAAAAATGCACCATATCATTATATGTAAATATAACAAATTTTGTTATCATGGTTTATGAAGCAGCACCTTCACCTTATATTTTTTGTTTATATAAGAAAATCTTTGTTCAGATTGCTTAATTTATATTGAATTAATTAATTTGCTTATTATGTTGTAAAAATTGTTCCTTTGTATATTGTTGTATCCAAGTATTACTGTCACCTTTTCCTTTTTAAAGGAATTGGAGCATATTCTGTACACTTGTTTTGAATGTGTACTTTATTAGTTTGGATACTCATGGAAAATATTTTTTAAATATGTCTGTGTTTAAAATGTATGAGACAATGTACTACATGTATGTTTATACTGTAAGAACAATTGTGTTCCTATTCATCATTTTTTGTAATTATGAAGATCTGAATAAAGGCAAAAAAGCTTTAAAAAAAAAAAAAAAATCTTAGGCGATCACCGATAAGCATTATTTAATCAGTCGTAAGGGCTTGCTTCTAAAAAAAATATCCACTAACGTAACCCTAACCCCAACCCTACCTGATACACAGTGAATGGAAAACGTTGCATCCATTAGTTATCTTCTCTACATTACATTAGTGGCCATTTTAGAAACAGTTATGCCTACCACCATCAACACTGGCCAACTACTCCCGGACAACTCCCCCGGTCAGATATCCCCAGACAACAAATGACCCTGATACAATCAAGTTATTAATTAAGTCCATGGTTAAGGCAAGCTGTATAGGTAACTGTCTGGGGGTAATATTGTTTGTTGGTGGATTCTTTTTGTAGTGAGGGGGGGGGGGGGGGGGGGTAAAGTGAGGATGTCGTCGTCCGGGGGTCGTTGTCCGGGGGTACCATGTAGCCTGTATCTGTCAGTGCTTGGAAGTTGACGTGGTAATTAGTGATTTTAGTGGCGGTTTACGTGACCACCTTTGTTCAGTGTTTATGGTGGTAAGCTGGTAACAATCTAACCTTTCCGCAAACAAGACAGAGGAAGGAAACCTATAATCATTATGGAAAGCGTTCACGAATGTCAAATCTTGAACGTCGCTAGCCCTTGTCAAATTAAGTGTGTTCTAGTGTGTTGTTGCTGTGGTTGTTGTTGTTGTTTAGGTAACTGTCTGGGAGTAATATTGTTTGTTGGTGGATTCTTTTTGTAGTGAGGGGGGGGGGGGGGTAAAGTGAGGATGTCGTCGTCCGGGGGGGGGGGGGTGTTGTTGTCCGGGGGTAGTATTCCTCATACTAATTATTTCAATACCATGTAACCTGTATCTGTCAGTGCTCGGAAGTTGACGTGGTAATTAGTGATTTTAGTGTCGGTTTGCGTGATCACCTTTGTTCGATGTTTTATGTGGTGGTTAGCTGGTAACAATCGAACATTTCCGCAAACATGACAGAGGAAGGAAACCTATAATTATTATGGAAAGCGTTCATGAATGTCAAATCTTGAACGTCGTTAACCCTTGTCAAATTAGGTGTGTTCTAGTGTGTTGTTGTTGTGGTTGTTGTTGTTGTTGTTTTTTATGTGTGTTTTTTTTTTATTACTATAGTCTCCATATATCACAAATGAAGGAAGTCCGTGATTAACAAGATTAATAAGTATGTGAAGTGTTTACGTGCGTCTACTTCTTGACTTGGTTCAATAGTCATGTCTACTTTTGTCAAAGAGATCTCCTTTTTGTCAGTGGTTTGTCAATTTTGTTATAGACAACGCAAATCTCAAACTTCCTCAGTGGAAGGTATTAATCAGTGATTAATGAGTATGGGAAGTATTTACAAGCGTCAAATCTTCATCCGTGTTAACCATGTTATTTCAGTTGTTTTTTTTTTACCTCCTCAGAGTCAAAATAATGTCTGAATGACGCAAATCACAAAGGAGGAGACGCGATGGCTCAGTGGTAGAGCAGTGCATGGTCTCGTAACCGAGAGGTCCTGGGTTCGAAACCAATCCTCATTACCAGTTCCATCGGAGAGGACTTAAAGCCGTCGGGCCCTGGTTGCTTGCTTACAAGCATAAACATGCTTTCTTAGCAGTTAAACATAAAAAAAACATTTTTAATAACTCAAACAAATTCCACAATGGAAGGAAGCCAATGATTAATACACCTGTCCGTTCTTTAACTTCGCAATGCTATACTTTTTTTCTTTTTTTTGACGCCTGTAATAAACACGATTATTAATTTTGTGCCCATTTTTTAAAGGTTCGTTAACCGTTGTCAGTGTCAATAAGATTTTGTGATTTCAGCGTTTGTTGCTGTGTTTGTTGCTGCTTCATTTTATTGTCTATACATCACAAAATCACAGGATTTCCACAAGGAACTCCCTAATGCCTATGATTACTCAGTATGGGCAGTGTTAACGTGCTTAAATACTTTAAGTTTATTATACAACCCCTATCATTATCAAAATATTTTTGTCAATTCAGTGCTTCGTTGTTGGTGATAATTCCTTCTTTTTTGGTCGTTGTTGTTGTTTACTATATTTCTAAGAAAGACAAATCGGAAATTTCCACAATAGACGGAAATTCCACAATAATTAGTGTGGGAGGTATTTATGCGCTTCCATTCTTTGACTTTGTGAACTCTTTTCATTTTCAGATGGATTTCGTTGTTCAAGTGTTTTGTTGTTGTTGCTGTTAATTTGATGTCTAGACAACGCCTGTCACGCGAATGCACTAATTCTCTATTTCTGACCAAGTTTCAAGGAAACATAAACATCCTCATGATGTAGTCACCCTATTAAAAACATGATCTTAATTAGTCTACAAAGTTATTACAAAAACCAAGAAATGGAAGACATAGTCATTCTCATGAACAATTTCCTCTAATCTGTCTGGCTTTGTTACCATGGTAAAGTAACAGAACTCTAGGTTCTCTTTCCATACATTCGTTGCGACTGAAACGATATACTTTATTCAAAATCTTTGGTGGGGGTGTTGATTCTCTGCAATTTTGGAGACATCGTGGACTCGTGATTTTCCCATTTTAAGATGATTGGATTATGAGCTCAGTTGTTTTTAGAAGGAAAAAAAAAGGATTTCGCTATGGACAGTTACTAAAACTGGCTCGGAACAATGCCCATTCAAAGAGAGAAGGAAATTGATGGCTATTGTAGCTACTAATTACAACAGTTTCTAAAAATGTTAGTTATAGGCCTATTCTTTCACAGGTAATTTCGTTTTGAAAATCTTTAGATATCAGAATACAGTTAGGACTGTTTTTATTCCTTTGTCTCCTTCATAGATATGAGGTTTTTTTTAATGTATTAATTTGTTGTTTTACCAAGAACTTGCTTTCATATCATCGTATAACACAATCGCAAAAACTTTTGAGAAACTAGGTTATCGTAAAAGCATAGTGCGTCACCTATTGAAATGTTCAAATATTACAATCATCTGAACGTGATGTTAACATAAGTAACTACTCAAGGAAACTTTGGAAGGGATGAGAATGAGATGTATAAATTAGTATGATACATGGGGAGTATGAGAGATCGATACAGAAAACAAAATAGCGAGAGGAATAGAGCGAGAAAGGGAAAGAAGGAGAGGAAAGGGTAGAAAGTTATAGAACAAAAAGTTATATATATATATATATATATATATATATATATATATATATAAAGAGAGAGAGAGAGACAGAGAGAGAGACAGACAGAAAATATAAGAGCGAGAGGGAATGAAAGAGAAGGGGAAATATGGAGAAGGATAGAGAAAAGGGTAAACAGTGAAAGAACACAAAGAGAGAGAGAGGGGAGAGAGAGAGAGAGAGAGAGAGAAATAAAGAGAGAAAGAGGCAGAGGGGAAGAGAGATAGAGGGAGAGGGAGACAGATAGTTAAAAGAAGATAGACAGAAGTCATAAATGATTGTAGGAAACAGGAAAACTCTTGAAACCCGGGCTGTCATGGCAGTATAGTGAAAGTGCGTTAAAGGCCTTCATTATTTTCATGAAGCGAGAAGAGACGCAAAAGCAACTGATTTAAAGTGGGCATAATATATTATCCATCGTTTGATTATACAGATAAGTGGTGATTGAAATTGAACATTCGTATCCAGATACAGTAAATAATCTGTCTATATTAAAGGCAACCCAAGGGGAAAAGAAAAAGTGATGATTGTAAACAGATGGCCTATGTAAACAGGAGATTTATTTTACACGTAATGACCGCTATATGGGCAGGTGACAAGACCACTAAGATAGGTTAAATTTTACTGGGAAAACTTGTTAGTGTACGTTCCGCTTAATATCGTGATTATATAAGCGTACTCGAGTGCGTTCATAATAGAACTGCAAGCTATTTTTACTTTCACATTCCTTTTCATTATTCCTTTTGATATCACTGAGGTTGTTTAGATGCAGCCTGTAATATATTTATTCACTCTATCGTTAAATAGTTGGGTATCTATTGTCCGATATGGCCTTTAAAGTGAACACGCTTGGTCAAACCTTTGGCCTACTTTCACAATGTATACGTAGCAGACTTTCGAAAGGTAATGAATGACCTTTAAAGGCATCGTTTAACAAGGGTAAATATGAGATGCATGGCCATATTTATACGTGTTATCAGTGTATGTGATATGGTGCAATAATGAAGCCCTGAAAAAAGTGCGCTTCAAAATGATCATGAAGTGCCTCAAAAAAGTAAAAAATCTTTGAGTTACCGGTTTTACCATACTCTTTTTCCCCAATAGACTGCAGTGTTATGAAAACCGTTAGGAAAACGCAAAATTTGATTTCGATTTCCAATCATAAATATCTTGATAATCAATCAGACAGGTGATCGGCTTGTACAAGACATGGGGTTCCTTACTGACCTAAAGATGTATAACATCATTGCAGCATGAGCTAAATCTAGGATTTTGTTTCAGAATCTGAGACAAAGCTACCCAATCCCTTTAATCAATTCAGCTATACAGAAAAAGGAAAAAAATGACGAGTGGGTTTGAAGACGGAAGTTTCTCAGTTCCTTTTCTACACAAGATATTGTTGACAGCTAGCTCTAGTATCAGTTCTAGCAGCGTTTTAAGTGAAGGTTCGTCCATTTTACCTTGGTGTGCAATTGAGTTAACACGTTAGGCTGGTGGCATGCGTTTTTAGCCTGGAGGAGAAAGTATGGTGGATCATTAGGGGATCATAAACGTTTAGAATGGCGATTTAATGCCATGCCGCCACAATACAACGCAACGTAATTATGGAGAATGATAATTATGATGAGACGAGTAGCGGAGATGGCGAAGACGTGCTTGGCGAATCGAATTCCTGTTTATTATTGGATGATGCGGAATTGTCGCTTCCGCGCGTGCGAGCCTCGTCGGTCGCTAGGGGAGACGGTCACGACTCCTGCAACGCTCAACCTCAACATCAACACCATCCTTTATTGAATGCCGCTGTGCGTTCTCCAACGTCCCCCACGTACAGTTTGTGCGGGTCTCGCCTCCGTTGGATAAACACTGTAGAGCAGCTGCTACTGGGAGTCCCCTATTTTTACCGTCCTGCATTGTCTGTGCTCACTCACACGAAGAGGGAACTGTGTAACGTCAACGGGAAAGCACTGAGCAGACGACAGCTTTGTCATAGGTATCGCGATACTCGTCACTCGAATCAAATTTCTTTCATATCAGTCGCTCACTTCCCCTTTGAGCAAGTCAGACGCGATTTGAAGTGCGCTCCCCAAGGCGAAAGCAGGATATTTGCTACAAACTGCACAGAGTTGTCTTCATCAGCAGCAGCATCAGTGATCAAAACACAGGAATTTAGCTGTAGCATTTCCAGGAGTAGCGAGTCTTGTGATAACAGTAACTGCAGCTACTTCAGCGGACGTTTCACCAGCTTCTTCGCCATGCCTGTCCCGGAGAGTTTCCGTTCGACGTGGAGTACTGATCACGTCCCTGCTCTCCACATCTCTTCCACGCCGGATAAGCTGAAAAAGCTAAAGGAAATACGACGAGATGATAATTTTAACATCGAGGTAGGAAAGCTGTTTTTTGATGGATAATTTGATTGTTATGTTCATAAGACTGAATAATAAGTCCTCCTCTATTTGAAATCGATACCATGATTGATTTGGGGAGGGGGTGCATGCAAGGTCAGGGGGAGGGGGTGTGCACGAATTCCTGAAAGCCAGTCACTGAATGTTCTTCATATGGAACCATCTTCTACCTCTTGGTTGCTTTGATCCATTGCCGAAAATATTTTGGCACCTATCATCCCCCCAACCACGGATACAAATCGACACCCTTGCTGATAACAGTGAAATTATGTCAGTCATAATGGCTAAAATATCACCGCCGATATATCACTTGTATAATTGCTTTATCATTTCAGTATGGTATGTCACTGATCATAACTACTAGTAATAATTGATGTATCTCAAGTTGTGGTATATATTTGGCATATAGTCTATTAGTATCACTGGGAGTCGATGATAAGTTGACTGCTGATAATATCTCTGATATAAAAATTGTTCATACCACAAACTATATATATATCTGTCTCGTGTAGACAGCAGTTCTTGGCATAAAATCATTGCGATGATGAGTTTTATTGACTCTCTAACTCCTAGACCGACCGACGGTACATACACCTACAGAAGCATAGATAATGCAACCATGATCCATATCATGTGTGTTTAACCAGAAGGTCCATGGTTTAACACTGCTTAGGATCTAATTATATCCATTGACTCAGAATTTTTCTATTGACTCAAATTCTGTAGCAATCGATCGGCATGTCTAAACTCTAAAGGTTGAATATTGATTAGATTTATTGAATGGAAAAATGAAAGGATGGTATTTCTCAGTCATATATCTACACTAAGTGGCTATGCAGTCGTTCGCCTCGTACTTGCTAAAGAAAAGCTGGAAGCATATAGTCATGGTTGATAGTTCGGATATGAGAGTGTCTTGTTCTCGAATTGAAACGTTACAAGTCATCTAGTTTTGGTGCCTTAATGTGAAGAGGCTTGAACAAGGCTTTAACTATATAAGAAGTGTAGTTCGCAGAATGCTGCATCTGGAAGGGGAGAAAACTACCACCACTACCACCCATCCCATTCACCATCA
The DNA here is from genome assembly GCF_000002235.5 of Strongylocentrotus purpuratus. NCBI lineage: Eukaryota > Metazoa > Echinodermata > Echinoidea > Camarodonta > Strongylocentrotidae > Strongylocentrotus > Strongylocentrotus purpuratus. Next base: position 13,803,834 of record NW_022145605.1, on the reverse strand, counting down.
TCCCCATCATAATCATCATAACTTTCATCATCACTACTTATCTTCATGAGCATCACTTCACCACCATCATAATCTCAATCGAAACCATAATAAAAATCTTCATCATAACCATCATACACCATGCATCCACAACCATCGTTGCAAATTAAAAATAAAAGAAGACGATTCGGCATCTGTCCTTTGTTTGGGATGACTTATGACGTATCGATGACAATTCCTCAATACTGTCAAAGTCTTTGAGGCAAATTCTTGTTGTCACATTAGGGAAGATGACTTCGATGCCAGCGCATGGGTGCCAATGAGTAATGTGTTTTGGGATTAATCTCCCCTCGCGCAGTTGATAACACCAACATCTCTCCAAAAATAATTGACGACTCAAATTGTCAAAAGAAATGTAGGTTATTTTGAAATGACATATCGACACCCCTTTTAATATCACCGCTCTATAGTTACAGATCAAGTTTTCAGTGTCACTACAATTTGATTATCCTTTCCTGATTAACGGGGTATTGTGATTAACCTGATGAATTTCCTTCATTCTGTGTGATGTCAAGAGTGGATTTAGTTATCATGGTAATGGTTTTATTGCGTCGAATTAATAATTATACTGTTGATGAGCAAAATGTTAGCAATGTCTAATGTGAAATTTCGAAGAAAAATTGATAAATCATACTTTTATAATTATAGTTGATATTTAATAGTATGTTTAGATTCATCCTACATGCAATCATTATCAATATATGTGGCCTGTTCATCAAAATCGTGATTGTCGTCGTCGTCGTCATCGTCAGACCCAGTCTTCTTGAGCAGAACAATACTAGCTTATCATGTTCACGAGCAGACAAATAATGTTGCCAATTTAACATGACACCATTGATGATAGCAAATAGAGATATCGAGGAAATATGGTTTCATTTCTCGATTGAATAGCAGCATCATTTGATTATGACCACAGACAACAGCTCACCGTGACAGCAATGTTGTGGCTTGGTGGTTACTAGTATGTCATTGTTAGTGGCTTTAATGTATTTTGTCTGAGGTTTGTGGAATAAGATGTTATTTAGGTATTACTAACAGTAAGCAGACCTTTACCCTCAAGGCTCAAGGTCCTATGTTATAGAGTTAACATTTAAGACATGTAGTAGCCATCGGATGGGGGGGGGGGGCATCGTTCTTGTTATTTCAGTATGAATTGCGAGAGAAAATTTCCATCGAGTGAAAGGTGAAGGTAGGGTTTGGACTTTGGAAGTGGGTTCATTTATGCCCCCCCCTCTCTCTCTCTCTCTCTCTCTCTCTCTCACTCCCTGTATCATTCGATGGGGGTACCCCGTACCATGAAGCTACGCCAATAATTCAAGGGTTTGATTAAATAGATCATTGGGATGGAATGAAAACTGTTATGTGGAACGTGTTTCATTTACTTTGACTGATTACTATTTTCACATTAACCACAAAGTATATATATACATAGACGGAAGATGCGTAACGAATGGTTGAACAAAATAATAACAAAACATTTTTTTTAAGTTGTGCTTCGTCATAAAACTGCGATGCTGCTGATGCCATTATACGGCTGGCACTTAATTACAGCTGGTGCTGGTCAATACCTTTTGATTACAGAACAAACATAATATTATCAAGAGCTGCTTCTGTGTTTGTTTAGGGACCGACCGGGCTTCTAATGAACAGACAGTCCGAACTTCATGATACCCCTCTCAACCTTGGTCAAATACTCGTTGAGTCGTTATCAGCTTATTATACAATCTTATAATGTATTGACCATTGAGAAGTTTGTTTTTAGTTGAATAAAGCTCTGTTTGACCGTAATCCCCTTATCAACATTTTTATGAGATTTGTATTGTGACAGCTGTACTGAGTCACTGTATATAGAATACGTTATAAGTACTTAAAGATGGGCGGGGCCTATTAAAGAAATGGCGACGTGGGAGGTCATAGTACAGTTGTGGTCTTTTTTCATCGCATTGGTTTGACATCAATAAATGGGCTTTTGCCATTTTCTAAATGCGTTTCTGCTGAAATTAATACAATCTAATTTGTTTCTACAGGGTGCCTGGAATCGATTTGATCGGCTCGTTGAAAACTTGAAACCGCTCCTGTTGAATTTCAAATTTTGACTATTTGATGATAAATAATATTTCGTAACGAAATATCTTTGTTAAGCCGCCTTTCACAAAAGTCACCAAATTTACCTTTTTTCATAGTAAGATGATGGACTACTTCTGTTCATAATTTTATGTCAGTTTTGGAGTGGAAAGCAAACACCCCTGGACGATACAGTCATCACATACTCAAACTTATGTGAATATTGGCTTTTCCTGGCTAACCTTGATAATATGAGATTTTGAATAACATTTTACAGCTCTTTTTCCTTCTTCTTCTCTTGGTAACGCCATGTTTGGTTGTTATGATGGTGGTTGCTATGTTCACATTCGTCTTTAGTATTATAGATACATTGTATTTTCATTGCTGAATGTTGAAGTAAAAGCACTTCAGCAGTGGTTGAATAAATAAAGGAGCATTCCAAAAGAACTTCAAAAAGAACTTTTGAAAAGTAGTTTGGCATATTAAACCATGAACCATGTATGGTGCATGGACTTATACCATTGTACTCTAGTATTGAACTGATGTGAACCAATGTTTTTCAATAGAGTGAGTATGATATTTTAATAGATCAGTTATATTAATTCTGTTATTCATATCTTAATGATTTCATTACGCGATGAATAATATAGCATGCCCAGGTGATCATGATAATTGAAAAATCTCGTTTCTTGTTGATACCTTTCGTGATGGCCTTAGACTAATAGCCATGGCCCTTCGGAAAGATGTAATTTGAACCTTACTGGTTTTAATAGACAAACAAAATTAATTACAGACATAATTTAAACCGTGTTCAAAGGTCAAGAACAATTTCTCGTTGTAATTTGGTTATCACGAAGTCATGATTGAATTGTGTTTCAAATTAAATAAGCTCTTGTATTCCGTTGGTGTACATTATAAAGATAAGCATGTTATTCCAAATGGTATTTATAACTATTATAATGTAAGGCCATTTAAAAAGGGGGATTTTCTTTCAGGGTGCAATCATGTTGTGATAGTCGGAAAGAGAGGGAAAGGAGGGATGTACAGAGAGGGAGGAAGAGAGGGAGGAAGTGAGGGAGGTGAGACAAAAAGGGATGGACGGAGGGGGGGGGGGGGTGAGGGGAAGCAGAGTCACAATGGAAAAGAGAGAGGAAATAATGGAATACATGACATGAGAATTCATCATGTATACAAACAAAATTAGTACAAATGTAGTTTGGGAATGAGTGAAAATTCCTCACATTACTGTGCGTCATTGGTATTAAAAAATGAGACAAATTTGGGCCGTCACATTGGGTTTTCGTAAACATTTGAAAACAAAAACCGTAATGACTCGAGTACACCATGGGCTAGTAACTCCCTGAGTACACGGACTTCCATTATTTTGGAATAGAACTCCATCTCCCTTGAACTTGGGAAACCATGTGAATGCGTCTGATAAAGTTATTATGATTCCCGATCCTTCGAGCATGAAATAATCTCTGTCAAGGGTGATTTGATGTGCTTGACCGTGGCCTTGATGCTTTGTTTCTTCTTTTGTAATACAAAAGAGGGTTCAGTGAGAGCAGCGAGTCGATAAATTTGCCCTTTCTCTTTTGTATAATAGGTGTGATGTTTGTTTTTGTTTTCTCCGGTCTTATACCACGGACAGACGTTAGAGTCACGTTCGTACTTTCATTGGCGTTGTTATGGGGGCAAGGGGGCACATTCCCCACATTAAATTGTAGAGAACGGACGGGTTAGAAAGAGAGATAATGAAAAGGGGCATCATAAAAGCGAGACAAAAAGAAGACGAAAAAACCCATACTTTCATTGGCGTAGTTTATGGGGGCAAGGGGGCACATTCCACCCAATTAAATGGTGAAGAACGGGCGGGTTAAACAAAAAAGAAGAGACATAAGGAAAGGAAGAGGGGCATCATAAAAGTGAGAAAAATAAAGAAGATGAACAAAAAAACCATTCCACACAATTATTGTTCCTCGAATTTCATCCACCTATTGTGTTGTCCAGGTCTGCAATCTACGTCACACCAGGCAGTGATATATTGTATGTCAACAGTATATAGTCAACAGTATATACGCAACAAAATAATCCTGATATCAAAAGACGGATCTTAGCACGTCAGTAATGACACGCGGGGGTGTGAGCAATCACAAAAGTTACAGAGTAAATACAAAGAGATTCGTGCATACAGAAGGTAAATAGAACTACTGTGCTTGAGTAGGTGCGTGAGTATATTCAAATCAAATATTGTACCCTGTCCAATAAAGGCGTTCATCGTAAAAAGGAGGAGTATATGGCTACTAAATTCTCATCATTTTTATTTCCTCATTTGCACTGCTTTGTACACAAAAAAATGCCCCCAAAATGTGCATGTATAAATGTAACAATGTATATTTGGTTTTATTATTGGGACTACGTGAGAACTTCATCTTGGCATACTCAAAATTGAAACTAAAATTTCGACTTGTCATGCTTGTAAAACCATGACCATGTTGTAAACGAATACACAATGACTTGATACTGAAAGGAAAGGTGTGTAAAGAATAGAGATTATGAAAGGACATACTAAAACAAAGGAGGAGGAAGAAGAAGAAGAAGAAAAATTAGAACGGTAAGAAGGAGAAGGGGTGTAGAGAGGAGAATTGGAAGAAAAAAGAGAAGAGAAAAGGAGAAGAAAGTGGAAGGGGATACATACGAGAAAGGCAAATAAACAAGTACTTAATAACAATAAATATTTATTATTAGAGAGGAAGCAAAAAAGAAGGCAATTGAAGAAGGTCTGTATTCGAAAAGGAGGAAGTTTTTATAGGAACATTGCGTGACAACTAACAATACAATTCTGCTCTCTGACCTGTGAATTCTTTAATATTTCATAATGGCAGTCTGACATTTCTCTCAAAGACAAAATCCTCGAAAATTGAAAAGGAAAATATTTTCGCGATTACGGTGGAAGGGGAGTGGAAAATCCCGAAATACAAATTATTGATAAAAAATGGGAGAGAAAGAAGGAAAAATCAAAGGCCAAGGATTTGAGGGAGTTTTTGAATAATAAGTGCATGGAGTAGAAGAGGAAATTGTATTCAATAAATCCTCGATTGATAGTCAACAACAGGTGCTGAGCTTGTACGTGAATATCAAAGGGAAGTCTGTTTTCAGGAGGGGTCGTTCACATCTGAAATTTGTGACGTCCCAACTTCGGAAGTAGGTCGCATTCGTAAAAAAAATGGCAGTTTGTGTCAAAAGAAGCTGGTAACGAGGAGGGGGTCTTTACATCGGGAAAATACGCTCCAAATTTTGAAATTAGGACTCGTAAAAACAGTGCCCCTGAAAAGCGAACAAACCAACAAACATAATACACTAAATATTGGTCTTCCAAAATGAGCTGAGACAAACCCCAACTCCGTGGTATACCACAGCTTTGACAAATTTGAAGGTTTTTAAATTTTCGATATGTTTTTTATATGTCATGTAGTTTTGTACGCTTACGTTAGAAAGCTTGTGAGTGCTAATTATGTTGTTTACACTATTTGTATAGCTACATTATTTGGAACCCATCAAACTTGATTCTATAAAAAGGAGATTATTTGCGGAATCAGTTCAGGAACCTTGAAGCTTTATCATTATAGATTTCTCGGAGTTTAAATAACAGTAGAATGCCTCCCCTTTGATTGATTGTTTTTTCTGCATGTGAATAGGTTCATTTTTTATTGTCGAATTTCAAACAGGATTTATGGAAGTCATTCGTGCGTGTATTCATGTGTTTGGGTCTTTGGGATGAGAAGGCATTGATTTAGTAGAAAAAGATAAATTATAATAGTTAGTGCACGTCATGTGCATGAACAACTATTTTAAAGGGGATCGTGGGAATACGGTATTTGATTGTTACCCAAGTTTCCATAATAGGCTTTATCATTTTTTTTCCCTCGGGGGAGGGGGGGGGGGGTGTCACTCCATTTCAATTCACTTGCCATCATTGTGTTCCAAGTCTCTAGATCTATATTTAGTGGTATTGAGAATATGCCATCAACATCAACACCCTTTGGGTCATTTAGAAAGCCACTGTCACAATTTTATCGTCAACACTTCTGCCATAAACATGAAGTAGGGGTGACCCCGATGTAGGCCTATATATCCACGTCTGCAAAATAATCCCGAGAAAAGATATCACTACACATAACCTTTTTTTCCATAACAGATAACCAGAGTTATAACAGTATAATAAATTTGGATGATTGACATCTCTGCTCAGAAAGTCGGAGCCAGAAGGGCGTATATTACGCCCTTATGGCTTTTGGCAGACGTTTAGTTCCTAGACAGGTAAAAGCAATAAATATTTCCTCGAGTCATGTCGATATGTCTTCTGGGAGCTGGTGGTGAACATTACCAGACCCCGTAGCTTGCTCCTTGTTTCCTTCCGGAGGTTGATTGGTATGTATACGTTGTCATGGTGATTGATGAAGAGCGATTGACATGTTCAATGACAGACAGAGACGAGATGAAGATGATTACATGATTGGAATATGTTGACAAGTTTATTCGAGCAAAAGGATTTTCAATGATAGACCCTATAAGTATTTCACTGTCAGGGACCTCAGAACGATGTACTAATATCAGAATACATCTAAATGAAACAATAATTCTAAGCGATTCACTGCCATTTTACTTTTTTCGAAAATGTGCCATTTCCATGATTGGTTTCTGTCGACAAATTTATTTGAGCTATCGTTCACTAATACAGATTGATAAATTATTGGGGTGTATTTTGTCCAATATTTTTTTTTGTCGATAGCATTTTCCCCTTCATTAAATTAATTCTCCTTGATATGCTAATACATGAGATCGTTAGTCATCTGTTGACATTAGCCTGTACAGCTGTTTGCCTCGGCTTTGATTTTTTTCTGGATCTATCTCGATTTTTTTCCTTTTAATCCAGAAATTGTCACACAAGGGCGGATCCTTTATTTAGATTGATAACGAGACACCTTTGTAATGTTTATGGTGCTTGTAAGGATGTATTAACGCAGTTCTCACGTATAGCACCTAAAATGTGTTCAGGTGTTTACTAACACCTAATAAAAGGAGTCACTAGCATGACTAGTTGTAACAAGTTGCATAATGTTTGTAATCGTCGAGTGTATAGTGTTGTTTGTTCTCTGACTAAGGTACTTGTTTCCCCATTCAAGGCGATCCATTTCTTTCTTCAATTCCATAATTTGTCCACATGTCACAAACAATACATCATCTCATATGATTGAAAAATCTCTCATCGATTCGACAACACAAACACCCATTTGTTTCCGGCTGTCCGTACAGCGATGTTACCGACTCTCTTTGTGTGTGAATTTATGAACATGACTCCTATAAAAGTCCAGTCAGATTATTTTTCTTTCTCTTCGACCTGTTTTTGAAACCCGATTCGAGAGCCTAGAGACATTAGAATTCCCCGAGTCACTTCAAAATAACAACAAAAAAAGTTTGAGAAATTCCCTGGACTCTCGTCCCCCATACAATACCGCCAGCCTTTTCTTCGTAAAGTATTTTTATGACACGATCTTGTAATTGGAGTCGCAAAAGTTTGCCAGCGGTGTCACCGTTTTTATGGAGATGACCACATTTTTTACACGAATTCTTCAAAACTCTGGAGAAATTTCTGACGGAAGGAAAATATCACTTTTGAAATTCCTCAGAGCAAAGCGATCGCACAAAGAATTCGGAATGCAGATTAGTTCATTCGTGCACAATCTAATTTTAGTTATTTGAAAGGACTGGAATGAAATCAATTTGAGTAGAATTAAATTTGATATTTATTGTAAGTTATTGCAAACGTGATTTCTTTTTTTATAACGTCTTGGTATGAATAAGTGCAGACTGAAATCACCATGACAGGCCTAGTTCTTGAAGCCAGTTTTTCGTGCAATGTACTTGTTTCCCTAAAATGGGATCTTACCAAGCCTGTGCACTTTTTGTTATGTTCATTCACCATACTCATGATCATTTAAAAATTAACAGTGTTTCTAACTTTTGCCCCCAATTATCGCTAAATTTAGTTCGAGAATAATGGATTAATGAGCTCGGCGTACCTATAAAGTCGTTCCACTAAACTGGTTTTAATCATTATGAAATCTCTCTTTCTCTCGTTAGCTTTCTTTGATGCAATCCCTTTTCCTTTACCAGTATAATAAACTGGCATAGGGTATTGAATGTCATACATTGTATTGGCTTTATCAATCTGGGGCAGCAACAATCGGTTATGAGGCTAATAGCAGTCGTTTTGGCATTTTGTTTGCTAATGACGTCAACGTTGTTGCGAATGTGGAATACCGGTGACTTCTTTTGTTGCGAATACATTTCGCTAAGTATAACTCCCAGACATTGATTTCGATGAACAGTTGTCTGTAAAATGTAAAGTGTACGAGATTGGTAACTTCACTTCAAAATGTAGAGAATTGAGAATGAGCAAACATGAAGGAACGAAATTATTGCGTAGAGAATTCTCCAAACTCACCCCTCCCCAAGATATTTTGGTAACAATATGGGCATATTATTCATGTTCGATTTGTTGATCTATTCCTTGAGATGGCCCCTTCTCTATCAGGAAATATGGCTAAAATACAAAAATACTTCCCATCTCCCCCTCCCCCTCCTTCCCAGTGGCGTATCCAACAATAGGGTGAAGCCAGTGTAGCTCCGCCCCTACTCTGTTCAATTCAACTTGCATTTAGGCTACTGCCGATGGGACTACCCAGATGCGTTTCACCCCATGTCTGGGAAGGGACGGAATTCAGTCCATTATTTTTACATTTTTTGGATTCGCCACCGCCCCCATCATTATTCCGCCTTATTCAAAGACAGACTGTATATTTTAGACACGCCCATGCAGTCTTGTTCCTCTTTGAAAGCATATCCTGATTGACTGTATCAAGTAAACGTAACGCCTCACATATACATCATCATCGTGATCAAATAACTCGTCATGATCAAATAACGCATAGTGCAATCATTCTCCTGTTTATTCATGCACCTCTGTTCCCAATTTTGCGGGTTATTTTATGTCAATATGATGTCAGACGGTAAATATGCTTTCTACGTCTAACCGATCACATTTTCTCACAAAGAGTGCTGTATTTTGACAATAGTAATATCCCGCGCCTCTGTTATCAGCCCATGCTACCAAAACTACATCCATTTTTAGAATGAGTCATACTTATTGAAAAGAAAAGGAAGAAAAAACAACCAAGCCTTACAGCATTTAGTTACTAGAAGGCCATTTTTATGAGGAATTAGATGGGTGGCATTTTTATTTCTCGTCTTTTGTGCTTTAAATTGACATCTTTAGAAAATGGCGTGCGAAAAGTCGAAAGAGGTATGCGAAAGGAGTGTCAATTATATACAAGACGGGCAACAATGGCCTCTTTTTTGATGCTGTATAGAATGCACCTGTTCTTGCTTTATACCAATGCAAGCCCTTGTTCACAAAACGGAAATTCAACCTGCTCATCTGGAATGGTTATGAATTGTTCCCCCAGTTACACCAACAAGACCGAGAACAGAACTGGGGCTGTATAATTACTATATAGAAATATGCAGTCAATCGCAAAATTGCAATGGCCAATCAAGAACATTGTTAGATTGACCCTGAACCAATCAGACTGGTTGATTCATAATGTACAGTTGATTTTATTTTTTTAAAATCTTCAGAGCCATTTATACATCTATACACAGAGTTTGGCCAACTTGGTTTCACTGGGTCACAAAATGCAACATGGCGTATATTCTTTTGTTTTTGCTTGCCCAACAAAGCAGTAGCCGCCATATTGTGTCCAACTCGAACCGGGTTGGCCAAACTCTGTGTATAGATGGCTCTGGTGTTACATAACCCAGAGCGCCAACTGATCGGGCCGTACACAAATCAAATAGCCAACAATCGGTCGGTTCGAAATCGGTGTGCCGTCGGTGTTAAGGTGTGACTGAGGTCTTATTGTATGTTTTAAAGGTTCGAATTTGATGAAAAGCAATGTTTAAAAGCCTCATGAGATAATCTTTAAATATAGAGAAAGGCAGTGTATAAGAGGAAGAACTCCGGTTATTCCTCCCCTATTAATGTTGACATTTCATCGACTATTGTCATTCCGTATTTGCTTACCCTTTCATCTCCAAAACGAATGAAAATAGTCCTGAGATTTTTGTCCCTGCATTTCCTCTTCGCAATAGTATGCTGAAGCTTCATTTTTAAAAAAGAACTACATCCGTGTCAAATTGATATATCTTGGTATTTGTGTAGGCCTACGTGCTATTTACAGTGAATAAAAAACATAATGACATGAAATGAAATACAGCTCATGTTTTCTGGTTGCTCCTTTTTTGTGGGGGGGGGGGGCACTAGTATTCGCATAATGTTTGATTTACTGATATCACATTATCGCTTGCAATCATTTTGAATTGTCGTTCTGGAATGTTTAAAAGATAATCAATACCCTGTATTGTTAGTAAACGGACTTTGGTCGTTCTACTTCAAATCTGATTTATGATGCCATTTTAAAACCAAAGTAAAGGGACTCAACTTGATTTTAACCCGCTAACATTTGCCATCTGTCTGATATACCCAGGCTCTCTACTACGTAACTCAGTGCCTCTGTCAGAAGTGTGCTTATTTTATGTGCACATAGGAGTACTATATCCATCTACTAAACAATCCATCTTTTAAAGCAGTATAATTGGGTAACCATGGCGATTTGTTATGAAAATCGCAGCTCAATTTCGGTCGTCAAATTTGTTTCACTTAGGCCCGAAATTACGTGACATGTTGCACGTTCACCCGTGAATGTGTATATACAAGTTTTACATTTACAAGGGGGAAGGTCTAGGCAGAAATCTGACTGCATAGGTGTTTCAGGGTCTCTGGTTTTTATCAAACTCATTACATACAGAGTGAGTCCAAAAAAAAGTTTACACCTAGAAAATTGCCTATTATTTTAAAAATCATCTATGGACAGTAAATAATTATACATCTTATGAAAGAGTGTTTTATCCCAAATCATTTGGTATCTTTTTTGTGTGGTATGTGTTCACGCTTGAATGAACAGGAGGCATTGTTTGCGAGAGTGCAAAAAACAATTTGCGCCAAAGTTGCTTGTGTGATGTTTGAATAAAAACAATTAGGATTCGGTTATTAATTCGGTCTTTGCAGATCCAAATAACATCCCTACCAAAATTAATCATGCAACACATATTAAATATCGAATATCAAATATCAATGAACATTTGAGCGCGTGTGTGTGTGACTTTGCTTCTGCAAAAGCATATACAATGCATTTCATTTGATACATTCAATTCATTCTCTCTCTGCGCTAATCTAATAAAGAAAAGGAAAAGAAAAACGATAAGGGCTGATAAGCACATTTCTTTTCTTCTCGGAAATCGGAATTAGTCGATATGAATGAAGTGTAGTTGAATATCAAAGTATATTGGTATGAAATACTCCTGAAATTTAGAGGATTCAAACAATTTGTGATCCTACAAAAACATGCAAATTGAATCGTGTATAATTATGATGTATTTAAACATGGACCTACTACATGGTTCAACTACATGTACTATGTAGACATTCGCTTTCTTTTATATCAGTATTTCTAAGCGGCTGTGATCCTTAGAAGTTTATCCATATCTGTGAATGAAGCTCTTCGCAAGAACAACATTCGCTTGACCCGTATCTGCGAAAGAAGAACATCTTGATAAATTTACACAGGAATTAACATTGTAAGGAATAATTTCGATATTTTTTTTTAATACATTTTTTCAATATTGTTCAGACCATCAAGCTTCAAATTCAATTCTTGCAAAAATGTCTAGTGGAGACTGGAGATGCTCTCAATCTCATTGGTATTTTAATTTTCCTCGCTGCCTTACGCCCGAGTGCCGTCCTGTCACATCTAATACACCGTTATCTTTCTAGAGGTCACCAAACGACAATTTAATTTATGACCGTGAACTTGTTGTGACTGCATGGCCGGACCTGAGCAAGTTGACGTTTGGGTCAAGAATTATTGTGGGGTTCATAATAAATGAAAACAAAATTGTAATTTTTCTATTTTGGGTTGAGCCTAGTGCGCCCCGCTGCCTGGGCGTTAACGCCGCTAACCCCTGACCCCCAAACTATGGTATTGCCCGGTTGGGGAACATTCCTTCCTATCTGTCTTATCTGTCACGTCTGTGTGACTGAAATTAATAATATAAAATATCATTCATGGCACTTCAGGAAGTGTATCAGATTTTTCATTCATGAATGACCTTCGGCTTTCTCTGTTGTTGTTGTCGTTGCTGGTGTTGTATGTGTGTGTGTGTGGGGGGGGGGGCATAGTGATGTGTGAAGAAGGTGCTTTGAAATCCAACGCTTGCATACATAGACCAACCTACTTATTATTACAACAATAAATGATTATGATGTTATTTCTCGTCTTATTTCTATTTCAGTCACATTTAAAATCAACTGTTCGGTATGTGTCAATCGTGTTTTGTTTTCATTGATGTCATTCAGACAGCCATTTGAACCTCATCGTTTCCATTCATAACACAAGTCATCATCCCCAAAGAAATTCCCATGAGCATGATGAGTCCAAGGAAAAAAAGAAGAATTCCCCAAATTAAACAAACACACCGAGTCATGCACTTTTAGATCAAATTTTTAATTTTGTTTTTCGGTCCTCTTCAATAATTACAAGTGGTTAAAGGCTAACCTAGCTCCAAGCGTTGGGAGTCTAGACCAGTATCGTGAGGACGATGTCCTGATTTTTCGTCAAAATTGACTGAAATCACCCATTTCCTCCCATTCATTACATTCAGACAGCATCCGAACCTTATGAGAAAATGGAAGCGGTTAAAACTCATTTTAGATCTAATCTTATTGTGTTGTACCTTGCCTTGCGGATGTGACGTAAAAATGTATTGTTTCCGATTATGTTTTTAGGTGATTCGGATGGTGTATTAAAATGTGCTAGATTTATACTCTATCATTTTTAATTGGTTAAATCTACTAACAGCAAAAACAACAAAACCTTCAACCAGAACACGTTGCTATCATTATTCTATACCACATCATATTTTTAAGGTACTAAACATTAAATGCATCTCTATCCACTTATATAGTCTTTATTCCCATTTATAAATTTGTCATTGTGTCTGTCACGAAGGTAATAAACTAAGATATCAGGTAAAAGTTGAGGGTTTGAATAGTATTAAAGCCAGAATGAACTTGAGAAAAAAGGAGACAAAAATTGAAACAAAAGATTGGCTCTGACTGGTGATAAGCGCTTCATAAGCACCGTTTATATTATTATTATTAAATGAATTAAAGTTTTTTTTATGTTTCATTTTCTTGTTTGGCGCATGAAGATATGGTTGTCTTGATAGCCTCAAACGCTACGGATGCATTCATCATTACTTCTAAAAATGAAAACAAAAAATAGTTCTTAAATTTTTCAATCCGTAGCCCCCAGTTGAGTCTATTGGTTGTCGATTGATGGGATATCCTCATGCATATAGCACACATGAATAAAATCTAATCGTATTGACAGTGCGATGTCTATTGAAGACAATCGACTGTGATTCGCCCTTGATCGTAATTTCCACTAATTTGATTTCCACCTTCCTTCTGAAGGTGCTTGGTCCGTTGACCGAAGATAGCTTTAAAGGGAAATCCTACCTTCATGCATGTAGCAAGTTGCTCTTGAAGAAAGCAGAAAAATCAGAGAAGCATACTGCTGAAATTTTGAATAAAATCGTACACAATATTTGAAAGTTATGAAATCTTAAAGTTGCAATCGCTGTAGGTATGTGGTCTTCAAATTTGCTGATCGGTAATGTAGTAGCGGCCAACTTGATCTCATATTTATGACATGCATACCTTTCTTATTAGTTATTATTATTCCGATTCCCTTCTAACTTTGGCCATGGTGTTGGATATTTCTGCTTTCATTTAAATAAACTTATTACAAGGGTTGGATTGCCCATTAAGTTTAAAGACAGATTTTCGTTTTATTTCCAAAACTAGATGCAAATACATAATAATGTAATTTCAGGAATAGTCGAAACAATTATGATATTTTATATACACTGGATGTGTGGAGTCATTTCATTTACAACACATGGTTTAAATAGATCTAGGGTTTAGATTTTAAGTAGCTCGGAAAGAAAATCATCCCAAACATTCCTTCTCAAATTCCTTTCGGAAAGTATGCTTTACCACTGCCGTGACGTGTATTTCCTTCATGAAATCAGATATTCATAACCAATAAGTTATAAATCCTTGTCGGTAAAATAGGGAACACAGGCGAAGCCAAATCTACTCTAAAATCATTACAGCCTATTGAGCAGAGATTTAGGATCTTTAAAATTCTTCCGAAAGTACTCGGAAACCGGTCGGTAATTGATGACTCCTGCCCTAGAAGCGGTTCCAGTAGCGATGTTAATTGGGGGATAAAATTGCGGAGGATGAAATTAGGATCCGAGTTATTTATAAAAATCAGTTCATAAGGATATCCAAAGTGGAACATAGCGGAGTAAAGTGGGTAAGAAGGGCGGCGGGGGAGGGGGTGTATGTGGACACGTCTTTAAAGGCAATAATTTAGTTTGGGTCATGCGCTTGCATGGTGCATGACGGAAACAGTACTGTGTGGAAGCCATTATGTAGTAGGCCTACACAAGAATTGGTGTATATTGTGAGGTTTTAGAATCATCAAAATGATAATAAATTGACCTTGTATTGCTGAAATACTATGCGTTGTACACACACGTGTGTATATTATATGGGACTTCACAAGCATGTGGCGTGAACGTTTGGTCCAAATATTTCTTGTCATATTTTTGAATTATGAGGGTATTTGAAGAGCCGGCATTTTCTACACAGGGATACTTTTTAATAACCTTCCACACTAACGTCGCGAGAATGAGAGAGCTCATATTTGTTTCTCTCCTATCCCAGAATTCAACATTCTCTATAATTCATGCTATCTTTATCTTCGGTCTCCCATTTTACGAGTGGGCTGTTAAATTGGGTATCCTGTGCGGTGTAAACGAAGGGTTGGTTATTAAAAATCTTCTCCCTATAGGTAAAGGGATCGAACAAAATCACGTGCACTGCCCACTGCTTGTGACTTCAAGAAACTCGCGGACCCTTGCTGCACTTTAAAGGGGGAGAGCGTGTAATCTTTGTTTCCTTTATGAGCCACACAAAATGAACGCCATACAAGCACACTAAACATCATGCATTGATTGATTTTTATTCGACAAGCTTCCAATATACAACAATATACAATAATAACAGATCAAAAATAAGTCAGCTTGAACAGGATAACCCACGAAAGCTCGAGAGCTTATTTCCAGTGGGGTCCCTTACAGACATGTATACAATTAATAAATTAAAATAGTAATATTTACAGACAGATAAGAAAATTAAAAGAACTACTTATTAAAGATAATAATAACAACATTAAACTGATGATAGAAATGATATTAAGTACAAGAAGAAAAAGAAGAAGGAGAAGAAGAAAAAGAGGAGAAGGAAGAAGAGGAAAATAATGATGAATTTGTAGAATTTCTATAACGTACGAAAACATAAGTATATACAACATGAAAAAGTATGAACCGACAGAAGAATAACAATTTCAATCATATAACATGTCATTCACTTCTCTTCTCTGACTGTCAAGTATTAGGTATTCCTTTAATTTCCTCTTAAAATGATCATAGTTTCCTATTTCTTTTACACCATTGGGAAGGGAATTCCAATGTTTTATGGCATTGTAATAAAACGAATTTCCAATACTACCTACTCTTTCTGGTAAGTTAAAGTTGAATCGTCTATTTCTTGTATTATAATCATGTACGTCAGTAACAAGATCGAAGTTGGATCGAATATAATGATTCGCCCTAGTATGATATATTTTATGCACGTGATGCAATGCGAGTTGTTTTGATCTTTGGTCGACTTCAAGAAAACCAGCTTTAGAAAGTTCGCTATAGCCAACATGAGTTCTTGGACCAGAACAGTTGATAAATCTCACCATTTTGTTCTGTATAATCTTCAACTTCTTTTGATCTGACTTGTTTATGTTACTGTACCATGCAGGGTTAGCATAGTCAAATAAACATTGAATAAGAGCAAAACAGAGTGTACGTCTTGCTTTTAAATCCATACAACTTTGATATCTGTACAAAAATTTCAGACGAGAATTTGCTTTTTTTACAACTGATTCTACTAAAGATGAAAATGAAATTGCGCTAGCCAACTCAATGCCTAAATACTTCACAGACTCTTTTCTCTTGATTGCTTGATTATTGTGTGTCACTTTGAATTCAAATGACTTTTTAGAACTACTTTTAGAACAAAATAAAATGCTTTCTGTTTTTCCCAAGTGTAAAGAAAGCTTATTATCAGTCATCCAATCGACACACGTAGACAGCTGTTCACTGAGCTTTTCCTCAATATATTTAGGATCAGGATTTGAAATTTTTGAATAGAGTAGTACGCTGTCATCTGCGTACAATAATAGTTTGAAGTCTTTTATACAAATACACATATCATTTATATAACTTGAAAATAGAATTGGGCCTAAAATACTTCCCTGAGGAACACCGCATGTTATAGGCATTAGTTTGGAACGAATATCATGAATGGCCACTACTTGGTGCCGATTAGATAAGTAGGATCTGAACCAATCTAAACTTGCCTTATCAAAACCCATTAGTTGTAACTTCTTCAATAAGACGCAATGATTAACTGTATCAAAAGCTTTTTGCAGATCAAGGAGCACCATACCAACAAAGCGTCCTTGGGAAGTTTCTCTCCTCAAATAATCAGTCAAATGAATTAGACATGTTTCAGTCGAATAATCATGTCGAAAACCAGATTGAAATTCATAAATTATATCATTTTCTTTGAAGTATCTTTCAATTTGAACACAGACCGATTTTTCTAGAATCTTTGATGCTACGCTTAAAACACTAATAGGTCTATAGTTGCTAACATCAGTTTTATCTTTCTTTTTATAAAGTGGAGTCACTTTTGCTATTTTCATATCTTCTGGAAAAGTACTCGTCAAGATAGATAGGTTCATTAAGTAACTTAGAGGCTTAAATAAAACCTTCGCACCATCTTTTAGAAATTTAGCTGGAATCAAGTCTAACCCAGTACTTTTTGATACATTCAACTTACGTAACTCTTTGAAAACAAATTGTTCACTGATTGGTAATAACTCGAAGCTGTTTTCACGTACACCTTTTCTTTCGTCAGACTTCTTTTATAGTGACTATTTTCATGGATAAGGTATACAAAGTGAATTAACTTTATTTCATATGCTGTAAATTACCTACTGCATGTATAAAGTATAAAAGATGCCTAGCTCAGAGCCGGTTGAGTTCGTTGAAAATATAACTTATAAGCTTAGTGTCATTCACCGAAAGACGAAAAGCTTCTTCGTTTTTCTTATACTAATCGTCCTTTCCTCTTTTATTTCTGTCACATTGGCGATCATGTTATTCAAGCATTGGGCTCTATCTCCTGCTCTCCTATAAAATAGAGGCCTATTCCAGGCTAAATCAAACCTGTTTTTTTTTTCCGTCTCGCATGTAAAGGTATTGCCTTGTTTTTCTTGAAGGTGTTAGTGAATGCTTATCACTTCAGTCCACTCACATGAGACCCGGTATGGCGCTGAGATGCATGGGTTATGACCGGTTATTGCCTTCAATATCAGTTTCATTATGTCATGTGTTGGAGATAATAACATTATTAGATCCGTCATGTTTGTGTCGTAGTATAACGGTCAAGCCCCAGTTCGTGTTATACTGTGACCGAGGTCAGCGAACTCTGCAGTTGATGCTGTTAGCTTTGATTGATGAAAAGGGAAACGAAATTAGAGAGTCACCGCCCATAATTATGAACATTTTTCTCTTATTCGATTATAATGCCCGGTGTAATGTGTCATACTTTTCAAAAATCAAAACAAGATTATGTGAATGATGAACATGACTATTTCACAATAGTACACTAATAATAGTTTCTAGCTTTCCAACCATTACTATCATCATTAGTGGTTGAACAAGAGAGGGCACTATATAGTATTAAAAATGTAAATTGTAAACGATGTATGTTGCCAAAAACAAAATCTATTCAGACTCAAGTCACAAAATTGTGGATTCCGTGATTTGGAATCTTTTATCGGAGAAAAAATATGGTATTTATTGATGAAAGACGCAGTCTACACTGTTGGTATTGGTGTAAATAAATTTCATGGTGAATAGCGAAAGACAATAATAGACTTTGTAGTTTTTAAAGCTTCTACCAACCCTAAATTTTGTGGGCAAGCTTTTGTCCACTAACGTGTACAATAAAAGACTCGTCATTATGTTTACAGCAGCCCGAATGATGAACTACAATCTGAAATATTTAACACGTATTATTGTTTGTAATAAAAAGGGCCACGATTGCTGAGTAATATGCATTTACGTTACCGTATACTTTTTATGAGTAATTCGGAAGACAAGCCTGTTTACTTTATCTTATCGTCAAACTTTACCTTTAGACTTGTAAAAGTAGCACAGTCACTGTAAGAAGGGTAAAAGATGGCCTTGTTGTTGTTTTGAGATACGGCCTCTTTCAGAGAGATTTCGTGATACATGCAGGAATGTTGTACCTTCATTTTCGCGCTAGAACACAAGCAAATAAAACATCGGCAACATCGTCTGGGAGTCACGTCTCACTTGAATCATGCTTGAATCCCCGTAAGAAACACCGGCTACTTCCTTGTAAATGCACCCAAAGGACCAGCCACAGGGGCTTGCCCGATGACGGTGAAAGAAGAGGATATGTGAGAGGGCGGGGGAGGGGTGCTTGCCATGAATTTATTGTGTGTGTGTGTGTGTGTGTGTTGTCTGTGTGGGTGTGTAACCCTCCCCCCCCCCCCACGAAAAAGGGGGGTATACCATAGACGTAATACGTCTATGGGTATACATACGTGTATCTTTTAGATATGATTATTTACGTCTGGGGACCAACCTTTATCGCCACTTACCGAAAGAGTCTCGCATCGGGGTCCTCTGAGTCAGTTTGTAGGCGAAGACAGAGAGATGATCCTACCACGGACTTTCCGCTAGGCCAACTTACATCTCCCAAGTGCCACCGTCGTATACAACTCTTTTGCTCCACAAAATTGGTTGGGAAGGGGCTCACGGGCTTACACATTGTACAAAGTAAAATAATTGTATAGTGCTCGTACCCGCAAATGTCATGTTCCCTAATAATGTTCCCTAACAATGGTTTCTGAACAAAAAGGCAATTTGGTGGTGCTGGACAGTGGAATGGCGGTTTCGGGATTGACAGTGAATAAAAAGAGAGACGGCAACCCCCTTTTTCCTACTATGCTGATAAAACGTAAACTCGAGACCCCCTCTTCATCCTATCCCCGAATTTCAATTTTCAATAGTTAAGTAGCATTCGAAGGAAAATAAACCAGTTAATAATGCGCGATCACTCAAAATTCAATACATTTGACATTCACCTCGGATTCCTGAAACATTAATCACTTATAAAGTGTGATGCTAAGCCCATGCACTTCTTTAAATCAGTATCCATTTTTGTTTCAATACAGTACTGTTGTACAATATATTTTAAATCACCATCACTGGTAAGACTGGTATACACGTTGACCCTGTTCACTTATCATGTCTGTCACCTAGCGGTTGCCATCTTGTAAGCTATACACAACCAGGATGCGACGGGACACATCATTATCTCATTAAAATAACACGTTAATGCATTCCTTTGTACACAGTGCATCAAAAGAACAATGCGGATCGTCAGTGCCTCTCCATGTGGCATCTCCTTGTGCGACTCGTTGTGATGAGAAAAGTGAGAAGAAAAAATGAAGATATAAACCAAATAAATCAGGGACATAAACCGTAACTTTGGAAAGTGGTTAGTGAAAGTTGAAAGGTCTAAGAATAACGACAGGTTTTATTCAACACGACTTGTGTGGGTAGGCCTGTTTGTAAGAGGAGGTTTGCTTTTTATCGTTTGTTTTAGGATCGACAATAATTATGTTAAAGAGCAGTTTCTTCACACATATACCTTGTCTTCATAAAGACGGCGGTGCATGAATTTCATTTGCATAATTAGCATTCAGGAGTATATTCGCAAAGTGCTTTTTGTATATAACTGCACCGTACATCACTCTGTTCGATGTAAGCTGTCGTGGCGCCTTTGTATTGTTTTTATGCCCCACCCTGTGCAATGATGTACGAGCTCCTTGTAAAAGCTATGCTGTCGTGTCTTGTATATGTTATGTCGGCACTACAGTAAACGGAATGTAAAGTTAATGAACGTTGATCGATGGCATGCCAGATAAAATTAATATACAACAGACTCCGTGCTCCCATTATCATAGTAGCCGCTGAAGAAGTCTTCTATCAGTGTCTATAGCCCACATAATAATATCCGACAATAATTTTCGTTTATCAAGCGCGCTTAACCCGATCGCAACTACTTTCGAAAAATCGACCGAAGGCAATTTTAGGAGCAATGTGCGTCACAGTCATATTGAATGTGCAAACACGAAAATGTACGTAATCAGAACATGATTTCTATGGGACATACAATAGGGTATTGAAAGTGCCCCTCGAGTTTCATTTTTGAAAATAGTTGAGAACGCTTTTTTTTTTTATACATTCCTTTCTTAGACTAATTGTTTTCTCGAACCTGTGCGATATGTTTGAGACATGTTCGTATACAAGATATAGGCCCTCCATTATATAGAGTACGTCATCAAAATCCAAAAAAAAAAAAATGATTTGATTTCACCCCCCCCCCCCCCCCCCCCCCCCCCCTCTTATGAGTTTGATGCCAGCCCGAGGGGGAACTCCCCCTTTAAAATGTATACGAATGTAGTAACCGAGCACGAATGGAGTAATGTTTCTTTGACGGTGGAGGGCGTTTCCTCTGTGGTTCCTCTAAAGAGTTCAGAGACGGGTGACTATCATGGTGGAACATAGCAATGATGCTCAAAAAAATGGGGCAGATGGAAAAAGGGAAGAAGAAGGAGAGAGAGAGAGAGAGAGAGAGAGAGAGAGAGAGAGAGAAAGAGATAGAAAAGAGAGAAGAGAGGCGTAGACCCTAATATGGATTGGGTATAGTATAGATGTAAAATAAAGATATCACAATTTCAAAATGCTGTTTCCTTATTAATAATTATGGCATTTACTGGAGGCATTTGCCGAAATGAATCCCAAATTCCCACTTTGAGTTTCAAGTCTACAGTCTTTCATGCGGCATGTTTCTAAAAAAAAAAAATCCGTATTATCTCAAAATGTCACTTTCCACTCCAAATCCATTTAAAACACATTCTGAAACCAGTCAGGAAATACAGGAAACAATCCCTTTTCAATCATCCTTCAAAAAGGAAACTCCTTCATGACCCCTCAGCTCCATTTGGGTCACTATGGTAACGCTTCATAATTTTCTACATGAAAAATTTGAATTTTTAAGAGTCTTCTTGTCAAAATCCCCAAAGTTGTTGATGTCTTACTTCTTTAATTTCTTTTTACTTGGTTTTTATTTTTTGCATTTGCCTGTGTAAAAATAGTTTTCGGTAAATTAAGTCCGACACCCCCCCCCCCCCCCTCTTTCCCTCCCCCATCCCCTTTCCCCCTCAATTCAAATTAGCTCCAGCTACACCCCTCCGTTAAGACTCTGTTTGAGTACGTGTCCTATCGGTCTCTCCTCTTAAAATAGATAGGCAAAGTACACTATTTACACAACGGAGATAGATTTCACTTCACACATAGCTAGGATTCCTTTCTCATGTCGTCATCTTGCTTGTTTCATCCTCCTTTGTTCTCTTATTGTGACGTATACGATCCCTGTTAGAAGGAGCACCGTCTTTAATTCTTCAACGCCAATCAGGAAATGAAATTCACCTCCTCCGCTCAGATCTGTCTGTCTGGCGTAATCGAAAGTCGAAACATCCCCGGGGTCGGCATAAGTTTAACACACATCTCAAAATCTATCATTTTGGTTTATTACATTTTGGTTTATTTTAGTGACCTCCTGTAGCGGCGGAGATACTTACTTTGACCATTCTTTTACAAAAAAATAAAAAGATATTTAAGTTGAGAGCAGAGTGAGTGAGATTAGATTAAAACAGCGACAACTAAAAGATAATCCTGCGAGAAAAATAAAAATGCATCCACTCCGTTGATATATAGCAGCTGCATCTTTTATGCGAACGAGCTTACTAATGATGAACATAATTATACGATGTTCTTTCGTCACTATGTTGTCAATGTAGTATTTAAAGAAATGTATGATTTAACTATTCTTTACTCATTAATTACTGGTGATTTATCAGATGGTTTTGAGATCATTCTCAGAATACACGTTGATAATTCCGTTTTTAAATGTTCCAAACTTTAATGAAAGTACCAAATTTGCGAGATTTCGATGTTGAACAGAAATTGCTTAATAACCAAAATGATTATGTTTTCTTAACAATGATAATAGCTCTCGGGAAATATTTCCCGACACTATCTTACTTTCATAACGGTGACGAATCAGAAAGATGTCTATATTCGGTGAAAGGTCTCGATGTCTCTATGTTTGACTGAAAGAAAATACAATACAAACACACACCCACATAATTATCTCTATTCTATTATTCTCTATGGAGTGTCTATTGACTTATCCTTGGCGTAGTTTTCTTTTCCCACTCGGGTGCCAAATGGGTTTCGTGATCGATTTTTGGTTTTAAAAGAATGCCTTCTGATTCATAGGTAGACAAACATGGTTTTGATTATCATTTTATTTTGAGAATGCGTTCATGTCGTCTGCGAGAGAATGAAGTCTTAATGCTGTTATTGTTCCAGTTTCGTTGAGGTAATGCGTGTAATAACAAATAATTAAGGTTGCAGATCCGTGGAAAACAGGGGCGCCTCCTCGCTTCACCCCCCCCCCCCCACATACACACCACCGAACCATCTGCCATATGTTTGAGTACCCCCTATACCCCCAGTACCAGCACCACTTTACAACAACAACTACTACAAATTATTTTACCAAACATCATCTTGTATACCGTGAAAACAAGGGCCTTTTTTCTGCTTATATGTACAGTTATGTTTCTTTGAGTGCTTG
The DNA here is from genome assembly GCF_000002235.5 of Strongylocentrotus purpuratus. Taxonomy (NCBI): domain Eukaryota; kingdom Metazoa; phylum Echinodermata; class Echinoidea; order Camarodonta; family Strongylocentrotidae; genus Strongylocentrotus; species Strongylocentrotus purpuratus. The sequence goes on along the minus strand of NW_022145605.1, from coordinate 13,780,553 downwards.
CCAACTATATCCTTTGTCTGTTAATTGTTTTCTTCAAATTGGTTGATGCATTTACATTGTAATTACATGAAAATGCATCCAAGGTTGAATGTCGGGTTATGTTTCTCTGAATTATATTGAGCTGTGTATAGAAATCTATAATGCCGATAATTGGATTAGCCTATGTTGTAATTGACTTTAACCATGTCATAGTATGCCACATAAAGAGAATCATTTTGGTATAACCATCCTTTGCGTGAGAAGTAGAAGAAAAGAGAGAGAAATACGGAGAGAGAGAAAGAGTGAAAGACAGAGAGAGAAAGAGAGAGGAAGAGAGAGAGAGAGTGAAAGAAAGAGAGAGAAAGAGAGAGAAAGAGAGAGAGAGAGTGAAAGAAAGAGAGAGAGAGAGAGAGAGAGTAGTAGGCTACATGACTTCCCCGTCATCATGAGCATAGTATATTTTCAAAGGACATTAATTTTGTTAGTATGATCATAATGAAGTTATGTTCAAAGGAATTACATTTTCAATATCGAGTTTTATTGAACTTCTATTTGATATTATCTTTGAAGAACATTACCGGGGTTATCCTCTCATTCTCATTGCTTTATCGAACTCACTGTGTGCAAACAACCAGCTTCATTGTCACTGTATAACATTGGACTATATAGAGACTGTTAGACTGTCCACATCCATCGTCAAATTATTCCTCTTACAAAAATAAATATGCTTCATTGTTTTCCTCCTCCATGTTTCTACAAAAACACCACAATTCCGCACTAATTTGGTCCGTATGACGAGGATACTGACAAAATAATAAAGTATTACGTTCATGAATATGAGCATATCTGTAAGTTGTTTGTGTATTTTAAAGAATAAAAAAAAGGATAAGATATATTAGCCATATTTCCATGGCACAAAATAATGACATAACAGGGAAGCCCTTGTTTAAAAGCCTCGGGTCTTTTATTTTCTATCTTGTATGGTTTCACGATTCACATCTTAATGATGTTGTTATTAAATTCAATCTTCCACATTTTGTTCTCCATAATCATGCAGGAGGTTACAGAGACAGAGGTGCCTGCCAGTCGGCTCCACTCGGGGTCCCGAAACGGTAACGGCCACCTTCACCACCACGACGACGACACCGAACAACTTTCCGATGACATCCAGTCCTTACATCGCCAACCCAAGAACCCCGAGTACTCCGAGTCCGTCACCGTATCGCGTATCCCCGCGCATCAGGAATACCGCTACGGCATGCGGTGCGACATCGAGAACCCCCGACGTTACCGCGACGCAGTGCAACTCGTACCCGGTCAGACCAACCCCGGTCGGTACTACAGCACTTTCACGCAGTGCTACATCAACAGCTCGTACCGCCGCCGCCGGTACAGGGAGACCGTGTACATCCGACTCAACGCACCGAACCCAAAGCAGTACTCCACCAAGGTCTTCGTCTTCCCCCAGTCGGTGAGGGAGACATTCGTCAGCGAGGTCGATCACCATGACGAGGAGACGATAAAATGGTACAAGGTGGGCGTCAAAATGGAGGCCAGGGACTATGTGTCGGTCAAATTCATGCAAGTGAATTGATTCCAGGCGAATATGTGTGTTGCCATGGTAATGAAACATTTCCATATTATCATGGTAGACATTATGAATAATAATGTATAAGGTCTTTTCTTTTATGGAGTGAAATTATGCACCATCGCTTGCTCGAACGTTGGCTGTGTGGACCGACGGAGACTTGACCGAGCCACATCCATTCGTATTCTATAACTCATCGTGTATCCAACCAACATCTGGGTTTAACCGATTTGAACTAATCATGAAAAGATACTGTTTTTATTAAACTAAACATGCTAAAGGATAGATGAAACATCCGATGCATTGGTAAAAGAGATAGAAAGAATGACTTATAATGATGTGTGAGGAATTTTGATCATTAATGTTCATTCGACACCCTGGAATAAGTAACAAGTACCCATGCAGGATGAGTGATGTCCCTGGTGTTCTCACTGTTCTGAAATAAGGAGTGCATTGTTATGACTCTTATAGATTAGAATAATGATGGAGTGAAACCTGTATTTAAAGACCACGCTAGTGAAAAGCAGTCTTTATAGGCAGGTGATTCTTCTATAGTCCTACAGGTCACTGTGTGATCTTTCCATGCAGATTACTGTGTGGCTTTTCTATACAGGTTCCCCAGGATACATATTCCAAGAGAAATACAGTCAAGAGGAAAATGAGATCTTGAAAGACACGTGGTCTTTATATACAGGTTTATATACAGGTCGCCACTGACGTAGGTTTGTCTTTATAACTGAAACTTCAATTAATTAATTATGCAATGCTTATTTTGTCTTGGGGCAATATATTGGGTAAACTCACGTTTAATTATGTATGCCATAATATCAATGTATATTTAACGATCATGACTCCTTTTTTCTGCATTGAGATTCATTTGTGTTTTTTCTTTGTACTTTGTTGGCTGATTATAATCCAATGCAAACGTTAGTTACTTTGAAAATAACCCTCTAATTTTAAATTTCTTGGCTTGGAACTATTTAAGTCTATATACCAATTAACTGAATATATTTCCCTCTGAAAATTATGTTATTTTGTTCTTTTTCCCCAAGTTTAGTAAATCCTTGTTTTTCTGAAACTTTCAGAGATGTTATCCTTAAAACCTAAGACAAATTAATAACTAATAATAATTACTTTCATGTGTATTTGAAAACAATTGAAATAGTATATTTCATTCACGAGATCAGGGGCCCCGTCTTATAAAGAGTTGATATCAATCGCAATTATGTACAAAAGTGTGAAGATATTTATTTCATACTCTAAGAATTGCATCTAAAAAGCTAAATACACCTGTACTCGAGTATGAAACAACAAGATGGAGACATTCCTCTGTATGCTCAAACATTCTCGGTTCATCCAAAGAGAGAAAATATTAATCCATTCCATATTCCATAACTATCATATTAGAACCAGATATGAATAACAAGTGCACGACTCACTGTAATGATATAATAAATAGCAATAATATTGGATACGTGTATAAGTCATGATCCACCACGCAAGATGCCCAAGGTGCTCAAAATTAATGTATCCCTGGTTTCCAGGCTACCGATTTCGGTGCTCACACCGTTGAAGGAACGAACCCCTTCCTCTCGGTACACATTGAATTTTTGGGTAGAGATAGGAAAATGTTGAGAAATGTCGTACCAAAGGTCTCTAGCACCGCCCCGTGACTGGATGCTTAAATCACTCGACTACCACATCACATTTCCTAGTTCGTCCCCAACATAGACTTGGATGATTATTGAATTTCTAGGAGAAAGTCTTATTAATCTTTTTACAGATAATTTATTACAGTTAGAAAAAAAATCACTGCCTAAAAAAATAAATTACAAAATTTATTGATATTTGATGGGGTTAATTATTTTCGTCATTAGTTTGAAAAAGAATTTGCCCGAGACACTAGATTGGCTTTATATATTTATCGTAACAATATTATACCCCCCCCCCCGATCATCAGGCTGATATTGTTAGTCAAAAATATTACATTTAGGAAAATTAATTTCAGCAGTCACAGAGACTTTCGAAAATGAACTTAGGGTAATTTCAATACCTATTGAAAAGGCTATATATTGAAATGAACTTAAAACTTTATTTTTCAAACGCTTTCCGTACTATTTTTATCAATCATATCATTTTTTAGGAGATTCCCAAATTTTAAAGAAAAGTAGAAAGTTAGAGATAGATATAGTATGTTTCTATACATTCGCAATTCATTGTGTATTATAATGTAAATACAATTTTTTAGTATTTAGTGTGTACTGTTTGTGATCGTGATGATTGTGTTTTCCATGTTATAATAAATTGTATCATGCTGCAGATTGTAAATATTTGTTTGTGATGAAAACGAATAATAAATGATGAAAACTACAGTCTTTGCAAATTATTCGTGACACATTGTGGCATTTATTTAGCATTGTAGTGTACAGCGTACACCTATGTATAAATGAACTGTGCATGGACAATCGACTACGTAAATGCACATCAATTTGAACATTATACAAATTGCAATGTAGAAAAAAAAGAGGGACAAAGTTGTAGAGGAACATCGATGCCAGTATCTACATGTACCGTATAAAAACACAAATACAATGCGACTTATTGTAAGACATAATATTTTATACCAATATATCCCCATATTTAAAAAGGGCAGAGGTAGACAAGGGGAGTGAGAGAGAAAGATAGGGAAAGAAAGAAAGAGAGAGAGAGAGAAGGGAGAGAGAGAAGGGAGGGAGAGAGAGAGAGAGAGAGAGAGAGGGAAAGAGGGAGCATGTATACGGACTCGGAGATCAGTAAATACAAAACTGGTCATGGTTTACCGGAGATGGAGCTACACCTTTCTAGAGCATAGTGTCCCTTTATAAAGGGACTCTACCGTATTTCGTGCTAGAAAAAATAGAACTATACAGGGCATTACTACATTCACTAATAAAACTTCTCCTTTTATACATTTATGTCCATGTAGTTCATGTTAAGACGAAAAGCTAAAGACGGTCCCATGTTTTTGACAAATCGTATCATGTGGTACTATATATATAATTAAGAATTGAAATTGCATAAATACAAATTCAAGTACATAGATGCAAATTACTCTCCTCCCGAACAAATGAAACGAACGGAGATAAATGTATACAGCATTACATGCCTTTCAAACATTAAAGAACAAGTTTTACCGACACATCTAAACACCTCAAAAAATTAATTGATTATACATGTATCTCTCTTGTCATGGCATGATCATAGCTATGTTTGGTATCATTAGTAAGTGGGTTCATTACTTTTTAAACTGATACCCCATCTGTTGTGATTTTTCAGTCATGTAATGTGTAGTAGATCAAAATAAAGGGCAAGATCAAAAGTCAAAAGCGATGATTATGCCATGATAATAAGAGAGCTTTAATCGATCCAACTTAGAGGGAGTTGCACCAGTTTTCACGAAGATGCTGCAAGTTTCCACTGCTTTGCATGGACAATAAATAGAAACCTTGTGAACCAATTTGAACGAAAATCTCTGCCTCTAAATAAATAATTTATGTTTAAGCGGAATTAATATTTTAAGAATGGACGAATAAACAGAAAGACAATATGAACTTGGATATGGGATAAACATTTGTTCAAACATAAATTTCAAACGGTACATTTCAAGGTGGCATAGTATTGCACATTCAAACAAAACGTCAACAATTCAGGCAACATAAAATGATAAAACAAATATACATGAACAGGTTAAAACAAGAGTGAGAAGAAGGCTTAAAATCCGACTCAGATTCTGCTTGGCTTCTGCAACAAAATCCGTAACATCAAGGGCATAAATTACATTGCAACAAAATCTGTAACGTCTGGGGCATAAAAATAAATGGCTATACAGGGTAATGTGCTACTTGTTCTTGGCAAATTACTAGCAAATCGTGCATAAATCGTTTGCCTGAAACACGCTAAACTCCGAGAAGGCATTATGTGTTTTAACGTATTGAAATAAAGGTTCAAAGTTACATCCTGAACGGTACAACATAGGTTATCCCAAATTAGGGTGCAAAAAGGTGTAAATTTGCACCCGGGAGGAAGCCTCATAGAGAAAGGTGTATACGTTGGCCATATATATATGGAGGAGTAGATGTGGGCCTTCAATGGATGCAGTAAAGGTTAAACCCTAAATGGCCCTATTTTGCCCCTTAAAGGTACTATGTCCCTTTTGCAGGCCAAAAAAATGAAAAGGTTAAATTCCAATGGCATTTGAAAGATAATACTAATTTAGAACTCCCCTTAAAAGAATGGGGCTTGAATATGTCTTTAAGTGGGAAAATAACGACTATTATTAGTCAAATCGACTTAGGAGCTATAGAGCCAATAAGTAATAGTCTTGATTTTCAGAAGATTGTACCGCATGGTTGTACGTTTTATGCTGCGCAAAGATTCAATCAGTTTAATTTTGGCCATTAAAAGAAGTGGGTTATTGTAGTAGACAAATCCTTTACAGCTCATTTTATGTATGTTATTACCAAAGAAGAAGAAAAAGCCAGTCAGTCACTCCATACTGACAATAGTGTCTGACAGTGAAGTCTAGCAGGTAAACGGATTTTCTTGCATAATTTACATATAAGGACACTGCTAACGTTTAAATTTCACAGATAGGATATACATGACATATTCATAATTCCTGCAAAGTTCTACATAATTTGAGGTTGGCTGCAAAAGGGACATAGTATATCTTTAAAGGGCACGGATTTGTATCGGTATAGGATGAAAACATGGACCTATATTCACTAAACCGCTAGTTAACAATTCTTTCCCCTTCTCATTCTTTATAACAAAATAAATAATAGTGAACATTTATAATGCGCCATGTCTGTCAAAAATGACAATCCTGGTGCAGTACAATACATAGAATAAATGTCTATCATTAAATCCTGAATAAATACTTTATTAATGTTATTTCAAATTTGATTTAAGAAATACATTGGCACTTCTCACAGCAAAATACGCTTTTAATCGGTTGAAAAAATAAACACACACACACACACACACAAGCCAAATCGTCACAGAAATGAATAAAACAATGACCAGTTACCTTCCAACCGAAATATACCATCTAATACTACGACCTACAGGCTTTAAATCATTTTCTTCAAACCACTACGCTTGTTTCAAGAACATATTATTCCAGAATCGGGACATCCCAGGGCCCCATTTCACAAAACAGCGAAAAATGACAGCTTTTGTTATAAGCTAGTGAAATCCTTGCTTCTGATTGGTAAAAGAAGCAGCAGATTTGTCACTGATTTTTGTCATTTGTCATTGGAAAATGACTTTGTGAAACGGGACCTAGAAGACCGACAGCTCATGAGACCGACAGTCCACGTGACAGATAGCGCTCAGAAAAGTTGTTAGAAGGCCAAAGCAAAGAGCCTGACGTATCTGTCTCATACATGTAGCCTATCGGCTTTGTGAGCTCTCGGTCTTGTGGAGTGTCGGTCTTATGGGATATCGGCCCTATGAACCCACATAAAACGTTTCAGAAAAGCCTGCAAGAACGCCATGACTGCCTAATGGGCTATCGGTCACGTGGATGAGAGCCTTCCAGAATTCATGTACGTGTAGTTGACTGTTGAAGCGTTACTGAATAATGAAATATGTCTTATAATTTCAATAAGTTCCAGCTTTTCTTTCATATTTTCACGTGCAACATGTAGGCTTTCATTTATCTACTCTTCCTTAGTCTAAATTCCACTTCAAGACGCATGATACACAAAAATTAATAATATATAAATAAAAATTAACACAAAATTTATTTCCACTTTGTAATTTCACGGAAGACATTGCATAAATTGATTGTGCTTTACAGTACAATAAAATCGGGCGAATCTTCTACTAACTTCCCGGATCCAGGGACGCAAGTTCCACAGCGAATTTTAGAACACCCTCCGTATCCCGTCTCTGCTTCACAATGTCCATCAGATATCTTTTCCTTCGATTCACCTTGTAAATTCGGATCCTCTCTTTTTCATCCTCAGGATTCGAGCACGGATTGTCCCATCTCAAACACTCGTCGAGGGTTGCCGAAACGTTATCCACCTCGTTCTCCAGTTCCAAAGATCCCCGACCATCTTCGGTGGTCGCTCTTGAGCTCCCGCTGCCACTCCTCTGCACGGACAGCGCCGAAGGTTGCCGTTGCCTCTCGAAAATGTCCGAGACGCATTTCTCCAGGTATTCGTTCTGCGTTCGTATGTCCGAACCGCTGCTGCTGTTGCTCTTCCGAGTTCCAATGGACACCGAAGTGAGGGACTTGCTGTTGTTTGATTGTGAAGGGCGTGACAAAAGTGAACCGTTTTTCTTATTGACGCGGTTGTCAGGCGTTATCCGATTTCGATCTGCAAATAAAATTTTAAAAAGTAATGAAAAGTTACACATCTACATGTAGCTTTAACAATGTTGAGCAACTGCCTAGAAGCGTTAAACATTTACAGTTATAATTCTCTGTCATGACGAATTATCTGAATTGAAAAAAATTACATAACACCATAAAATGAACTGAACTTGTAAATGAACACGTGTATAGGATGGTGTCTTGACTTCATCATATCAGGACGAAAAATAAGCGAATGTAAAAGTCATTTTACAAGGTACCGCAGAGAGATATGGCATATATGAGAATGCATCACAATGAAGATGTTTTGTATCAATTATTCAATCTAGCGAGGGTAAATTCATATTTAAACATAGAATTTACATGTTCGTCTCTGTCATCCCCATTTATTCAGAAAGTATCAACTTCTCATGCAGTACGATTATTAAACAACTGTTTTCGTTTCGGCAATTATCATTATGCATGTTGTATATTCGATCTCGAAAACATCGACGACTAATATGAAATACCAATGCAGATGCACTCATTTTTTTTCTTCTTTACATAGATATTAATCGTTGTAAAAATACGAACACGAAATTGAAGGGGGAAAAAAGAGGGGGGGGGGGGGGGTAGGGGGATGCCTGTGTTGCCGCAGGCTAGAAGGCACCCTCAAGTAGGAACATTGTTTTGTTTTACGGATGGGCTATACACCGCCATATTGAGGATACACCACCGGCTAGTACAATAGTATATACACATGTATATGATATCGTCTAAACATAGAGGATTGAACGCACTTTGATTAATATCATCTCTGTGACGTGGAGAGCCATTCGAACGACCAGAGGCTGAGTTAGGTTGCGGACTCGATCCTTCAATTCTCTTGGGCAGAGCAACCAGGAAGTCATTGTCAATGACCGGCAGCCGCAGCGGCTCCGTGTCTTCTCCTTTCGGCATCATCGTCGTAATCGAAGAACACACATCATATCAAGTACATTGCAAAATAAAAGTATCCTGAGTGAGTTGCTGTGATATCCCGTCAAAATAAACAAATCTATCTGCTCTGAACCGTCAAAGTTTAGTAACAGTCCAAAGCGTTTCAGAAATCGGACAATTCTAGTTGTTCACTCTTCACACCATATCCGATGGAAACTGATATCATCCGTATGTGCGATTTGCAAATAAAATTTGAGCGGTAAAACATTTACTTCAGAATACCACAACGATTCATTGTCTATTAATCAAATAAGTTTATAGGAGCGGTGAGCTTCTTTAATGCATGATAATGTAGAGACAAAGACAAATAGAAACAATTACAACCGGCACTTTAAGGTTTACGGCACCATACGACAAAATAAAAGCAAGAGGTGTCACCCGTACAAACGGACAGCTACAAATATATACAGCAGAATGACTCAGTATTGATGCGGATGCGTGTATATATTCTTGGTAGCAAAACAGACCGCGTACATGACTTCATTTACAGTACCAGACAACAATTGTCAGAAATGTTTTCCATCTCCATCTTGTCACGAATCAATATCGCCGTGATCTAATGTAACGGGTGACGAGTCACAAGCAAAGGGGTCTATTGAAACTCTCCAGACGAAAAACCACGACACAATCATCAAAATGTTCCTGGAGACAATAGCTGTTCCAATGCTATGTGATCATGCTATTGATACGCTTTGTCAAGGATATTGATTATTGATGCCTGGCTGGGAGAGAGCAGAGTTGTCGAACATGATGCGGTGAACCGCAGAGTAACCGCCAAGGTTGTGATGACCACTCGCTTAACATGATTTAATGTTCACCCTTTAAAAATGACCAGGTTCGACATGAAAAAGGGGCAGGTGGTTACAACTTGTTTATGAATATAGAAATAGGCCGACATTGAATTGGCCAAGCAAGGCATCTCATGACATCTTATGACCAATCCTGAAGACCTTATGAGTTGTATTTTTTGTTCAGCACGTCTCGAGGTCCATGCGTTGCTTCAAAAATGTTGTCCACGTTCAAATGGTATGATAAACAAGACCGAAATGTCTTGCCCGATTATTTATGTCTATATCTCCAAAAACATACATTTTCACACTAATCCCAATGATGTTAAATGTGCAACATCCGTTTCTTCGATAGTCTCTTTACGAGTTCAAACACACACGAGGTGAGCTGTCGGGTTCAGTCTTAATCTCGAAACCATGTATATCCCAAAATTACAAAACAAGATTTACAAATTACCAAAATGTTCAAACATGAAAACGTAATGCAAGAGTCCTGGGTCTTTATCTCGAAGAACAAGTTGAAAACAAGATGTACAATGGCTTCAACAATAAAAATGTTCAAACACGAAAGATGAGCTGCCAAATTATGTCTTTATCTCGAACCATGTATATCCCAGATTAATAACAAGACATGTGCCATGGCTTTAACAAATGTTCAAATACGACAATTAGTCTTAGATGAGCTGTCAGATCATATCTTTATATCTTGAAAATAGGAATGTAGATGCAATTCAGAAATTATTCAAAATGCGTCATGCACATGTTCGTTCAGAGTCCAGAAACACCAATGTAGGACATCATTTATGTATACTCAAGTCTCCAAGAGTTACGTGACAACATTCCCTGGAAACGGTTGACGAGCCGAAATGGTGCATTACGTCCAAATGCAGTCTACGGTGGATCTCCAAATTGCACCACGTTCAAGAATCGGACAGAATGTTAGACGAGCAATAAATGTTAAGTTGATACGCACAAATCCATCAAAAGACTAATCCATTTCCGGAACTGATTTAATGACAAACATGGCAAATTGACGAGGATTTCATCTGTGCCCGTCTCTGCGACAGTGATTTGGAGTATAGCCCGTATGGCTGTAGCTGAAGGAGATGGCGCATCCTTTTATGAGCGTACACTTTGTTTTCTCCTGAATATAACCAGGGCTTGTAATAAAGTCTCACCTCCCTGATATAACGGTGCTTATCTGTACGGTCTCAACACCAGAAGCGATTTTGAGATGTTTGCTTACGGGACAAAACAAACCTTCGATATCAGTCCGAATAAAAGACAAATCCCCTTCAAGAATTGAAAGCCGTGCCTTGAATTAGAAACCTTGTACAAACGTGTCCCCCCGGTGCGACGTATTGCGTAAGAACTATGGAGTTTGTAAATAACGGACGAACAAGGGTCGGGATTAATGCTTTTTGATGACACTTTGTCGCCAAACAAAGGGTTACAGATTTCGTATGAAAGGTAAGAGGAAAATGCCTCCAGCAACAGTTTTTTGGAGTAATCGTATTTTCAAAGACATACTTTCTGAGCCGCTGACGGCGTAAGCGCTTTCGATGATCAATAATCTAAATAGGCTTATCCTCCATCGATATCTCAATTTAAATACAAACTCTGTGCTCTTTTAGGGTTCGCTTTTGTTGTAGAGACTGGAAGCTTTATTATTCCTATATTATTTAGGGTTTAGAGTTACAAGTGTAGCTCTTACAAGTCGTGAATAAAACGTGATAACAGAAGAATTTAAAGAAAGAGGCAGTGGGATTGGTGAACAATGCTTTGCGTTAATTTTAAATCATTCATTAATTATTGTCCAATTATGTCCATTATGACATGGATGCTTTTTGCATAACATTCAGTAATGTATGAGGATTCTCTGGCTCTTTTCGTCATCACCCCCCCCCCCTCTCTCTCTCTTTGCACCATTGGATCTGCCACTGTAAATGAATAAAAGATTCAGAAATATGTTACTATACACAATATATTTTTGCACTTAGGAGGAAAAACATAAATTAAAGATATTTTTGTAAACGGCAAACGGGGGGAGTTATCCGCGGCTAGTCATGTCACTGACCAAACTGACTATTTGAGATTCCCATAGACTGAGGGATCTCGTATTTTCAAACGTTCATAAATTTCTTATTATTGGTCCAATTTAATTCAAACTCTCGCCATTCTGTTTCTCTTTCTCTTATCTTTCTGCTTCCATGCAACTATTGAAATGAACTTAATACAAGGGTTAGACTGCTCTTGAATGGATGTTGAGGATAGAGGTTGTTTTTGGATAGATTGTAAACCGTAAAGTAACATTGATTCAAAACTCATCATTAATTACCGATTCTACATCTCATATCCATTTTTTCAAACTTTATTTTCCAATCTACATGATTGAGTTGTCTGACCTGAATTGAATTTGTGTAAACTATATTCCGATTTGTGAAGTTGCCTTTATTTATCCTCAGACTTGTAAATGTAGAACCACGATTTTGCACAAATGCATTTTATCACCAATATTGTGCATGTGATGATTTTTCTTTTCTTTCCTGTTGTACATTGTACATGCTTGATTATGTATCTTCATGTATGTATAAATTGTTAATGGTCTGTTTGCCATTTTTAAACAACCAATGAGGCCCCTTAATTAAACAGAAAATGATATTTCTCGTCGGCAATCCCCAGAATTGCTTGTTGTTCTTGTTATAATAATCCATGAACACAATCAAAATTATTGTTGTTGTTCAATGTTTTGCTCCTGGAAATTAAATAGTTGAATAAATGAATGAATGAATAAGTATACATATAATACGGTAAGTAAATAAATAAATGGATGGATAGATGGATGGATGGATGGATGGATGGATGGCTGGCTGGATGGATGGATAGATGGCTGGCTGGACGGATGGATGGATGGATGGATGAATGAATGAATGAATGAATGAATGAATAAATAAATAAATAAATAAATAAATAAATAAATAAATAAATAGATAATTAATTTATGTAACTTAATTAAATGGATTCATATTAGTGACATCAACAAGTATATCACGATTCCAATACTCGCAACAACAAAAATCACCAAAGAGTAGTTTATAATTTTTCATGACTGTCAATGTTACAGGACAGATAACATTTCATGACCAGGAAAGGTGTAAAATCACATGTGTTTGCATTATATATGTATCTGACTATCTGTTTATCATTAATTGACTACAATCAGTTCCAGAATACATAATTTGAAGTTTAGTTTGTCTGACGTATGACAGAATTCCAAATCAAGGCTATCTTGAAAGCGAGCTAGCTTCGACACTGTTTTATTGAAATCTATCTTTAAAAATTGGAGAGCTGCTTGGTGAAAGCTTGAGAAAATTTGAGTTCAACAAAATAGCTTTCAAACTACATATTTGATTTGTAAATTTGAAATTGCAATCCTGATGATACAAGCTCACAACTTATATGTCCATACAGGTGTATGTAAATTCAAGTCGGACCATTTCTTAATGTATGCCTACATGTATATACCGGTACATATAAAATTTGATCAACAATATGAAATGGTCCATATAAAGCTATGCTCATGTACCGGTAATAGATTAATTAATTCTTTTACTTTGCGACTGTGTAGAATAGTGTTTGGTGTAGAATATGATAAATAATGAATCGAATGGCACATTTCTTATACTGTATGTCAGCAAACTTTGGACATATTCTTTTTATTTTCTACACAAAACGATATTCTACATAGTCGCAAAGTAGAAGAATTCATTGATTAGTTAAAATTGCGGTGCCAGGTAAAAATGTCAGAGGAAAAAATGTCAGAGGTAAAAATGTCAGAGGAAAAAATGTCAGAGGAAAAAATGTCAGAGGTAAAAATGTCAGAGGAAAAAATGTCAGAGGTAAAAATGTCAGAGGAAAAAATGTCAGAGGAAAAAATGTCAGAGGTAAAAATGTCAGAGGTAAAGATGTCAGAGGAAAAAATGTCAGACGTAAAAATGTCAGAGGTAAAAATGTCAGAGGAAAAAATGTCTGAGGTAAAAATGTCAGAGGTAAAAATGTCAGAGGAAAAAATGTCAGAGGTAAAAATGTCAGAGGTACAGGCAAAACAAAATGAGTGCCGTCATCATGTCTCAGCACTTTTATTACACTGAATGTCGAGACGTACTGCTACTGCATGGGCTAGTCTATTATATTCCTTTCTTCCATAATGTAAATTTTATAAATGGCTGTGTGTTGTATTTCGTACATTTCCTGAGGATAATACAATGTGGAAAATAGATTTTGAAATTTATTTTGTTGTGTGATCAGGCTTGCATATATGTATGAATGTCTAACATTTGTTGATATTTTGAATCGGTTGATGTGTTAATGTTTGTGAAACGGACCGGTTTGGCCGGTGCCAGCCTGCACCTATCCGCGTGTAACGTTCCAGAGACGAACAAAGTCCAAACGAAGAAATGAAAGTTCTCGACAAAAGTCAAGTGTTAAAGTGAGTAGTGCATTTAGTACAAATAGTTACATATAATCACGAGGAATCACGAAAAGTTACATATAAGGGTTGGGCGCCCCGAACTCTGCTAAAGCTTTAGCACCTCATGGCGGCAAAAGAAGTGGAGTAAAAATAAGAAAATCAAGAAGTCGCTCCGAAAAGTAAAAACTCGCTCCGAAAACTAAAAACCCGCTCCATAAAGTAAAAGACCGTCTCGATTCAGAAGCTCATCCCATTTTTAAACTCTCCGACAATTATAAATAACGATGTAATTTAAACCGAACCTCTGCAAAGCGCGCGCTTCTCTGGAATGTGATGGTGCGGTTGGCATTTAAAAGATAAAGTTGAGTTCTGGTCTTGCGATTGCATTGTGAAAGAAACGGTGTGGAAGCAATCAGAAAAGGTTGATCATCTAGCATAAACATCTAAGTATTGGTATGTAGTGCAAGGTTTTGGAGTCATCAAAATGATAAAATCGTTGGCCCTTTCTTGGTAAAGTAACAAGCACTGTACACAGAGAGATATTGATATGGGACTACACAAACATATGGCATACAAATCGGGCCTCATTTTAAAGCTGTTACTTGTCATATCTGGAATATGAAGTCATTTGAAATAGATTTTCAGGGAATAACTTTTTTCTTTGATGTTAATTCTTCCACACTTGCATAATAAGAATGATAACAAACGCTCACACATTATTGTTCACCTTTCCCCAGAACTCAACCTTCTCTTTAATTGATGTAACATCGGCGGCTTTCTGCTTTGTATCGGAGTAACAAAGCTGCTTATTGATTTTCTCCCAGACTCTTTAATACCGCAATAGTAATCGACAATATTTTATTGCAACGCGCGCACTTCGGGAATGTGATGGTGCGGTTAGCATTGATAACATGGCTTTCTGCTTTGTTTCAGAGTATCAAAATACCAAGCCCACAAGAAAGTGGAATTGTCGGAAATATGCATTTATTGGAATTACATATAATAGTAGTCATTGCCACGCAGTTAAAATGTCCAACAATCTTCAAAAGTGAAGGAGAAGTGGGGGGGGGGGGGTTCATAGATATCTGATCCTATTTTGGGGGCTGTACTGACTTTTCTTTTTATTTAATAATTACACCATGCATGGAGCGACAACTCAGCCTATAAAACATGGCCAAACTTCTCGATTTTAGAAATCTTTTTCCCCAGAAGTTTGCTCAGTGTACCAGTACCATGTGCTTTTACAAAAGCATAATATACCGGTATATAAATATTGAATAAGGTAGACTAATGGGACATGCATGGTTGCTACTCCGAGTTTCACGCCTTGCAAGCGATCATCAGACAAGAAAGCATTCTTACATGATTCATCTGCAACCTTGGTAAATACGCTCAAAATAAGACTTAACTAATACAATACCTGAATACAATATAATAAGAATTACTCATGAGTAATTCTAATTGTATTTTATTAGTTAACTCTTAAGCTGCCACCCATACAATGCACCCAGTGCCACAGTGCTAATCCCTATTGTGCCAGCCACAAATCTCCTGTGTGCCAAGTTAATTTTAAGGTTGGTTCAAGTGCATGTGAATTAAATCTTTACAAAAAAACAAATTGCTAAATTACTCGAGAAAATCCAATCTGACTGTTGTATACAAAGACGCGTAATCCAAAGCCGATAATCTGATGCACGCGATGGTACTTTCAATAGCGCTGCAAAAGCACTCGGAACGGTGCAATGGGCATGAACAATGACTGTTATTACATATGCGCCCTTGCGTGCACAAAGCAGAGTAGCGGTGGCTCGCTAGCATGAACGTGGCACCGCTACTCTGCTTTGTGCACAGAGCACTATAACAATAGCGCGCTAGCAGTCTCATGGCAGGATATGAGTTAAGTCTTATTTTAGGGGTATTTGTACCAAGGTTGTAGGATAATCATGTTCAAGAATGCTATCAATTGCCTGATGATTGCTTGCAAGGCGCGAAACTCGGAGTAGAAACCATGTCCCATTAGTCTGCCTGCTCTGCCTCAGCATTGACCACTGTTCGGAAGGATTTATTAGCAAAGCATTATATAAGAGGAAGGGGGAGAGCAGCCGGGTCACCGTGCCCCAGAAGAAAAATACCCTCCCCCCTCGTCTTCCTTCAGCAATAATCGGGCAAAAAGTCACCATTGGGGGCCGAAAGGTAAATAAATTTAACTGGGAAAGTGGAAAATAAAGCAGCGGTGAAATAACAACTGCAGAATATCCATCGCTGTTCTTTTTCGATAAGCCTAATAACCCGGGTGTAACCATAACAAACTTGCCACATGATTTTGTTTTTAATTTATACCTCTTACATTTATACCTCTGACATTTTTTCCTCTGACATTTTTTCCTCTGACATTTTTACCTCTGACATTTTTACCTCTGACATTTTCACCTCTGACATTTTTACCTCTGACATTTTTACCTCTGACATTTTTACCTCTGACATTTTTACCTCTGACATTTTTACCTCCAACATTTTTACCTCTGACATTTTTACCTGACATTTTTTCCTCTGACATTTTTACCTCTGACATTTTTACCTCTGACATTTTTACCTCTGACATTTTTTCCTCTGACATTTTTTACCTCTGACATTTTTACCTCTGACATTTTTACCTCTGACATTTTTTCCTCTGACATTTTTACACCGAGCCAAAATTGCGCATGTTTCAGGGGTGTGCATTTTGTAATGGATTTACATGTACATGTACTCAAGTGATCTACTTGAGTAAAACTTCCAAAATGAGTGAGCAATAAGAATATCATTTGAGTATCACTGAGTTCTTCTTATTTTGTTCAAAGGGCTATGCAGCCTATCACGAAGCTCTGAAAAATGATTACCAGATTTGTATGCAGGCAAACTAAACACTGGGTTTACACTCTAGCATATTTTAAACAAGCATATGGTGTGACTCTCCTACAAAAGTTATAAACAGGACCTCCAGTTAATAACCTTCTAATCCAAGTAACGGAGTGTTTTCCCCTGAATCTGAGCCTGCATCAAGTAGAGAGAGAGGGGAGGGACGCGCTTACCTCAAATTTGGTACTTATTTTCCGTACATTATACTTGATTTGAAATCTTTTATTTTGTTTAATTTTTTTCCTGTGTGAAATCTACTCTTATATAATATACACCTGTATAAAAAAAAAAATACATGTATATATATTGCAGTTTCACTAAACTTGCTTATGTATATATATATATATATATATAAACCGTTTTTTTATGTAAAATGTGGAATAAATAAACTTCAAACTTCAAACTTCAAAGCTGTACTAGATCTAATTATTTTTGCATTTTTGTCTGCCCAGCGCAGGACTCGAACCCACGAGCATAACAAAAAGTCATGTATGAGAGCCAGGCGATGCTCCAATAAGAGATTAGATGACTAGCTCACACAATACCAACTCCTTCTTCTTGAAGAGCTTATCAGCTCTCCACCTCCTCCCCACACCTGGAAGCTGGTGGTGAAAAAGGCCATACAAGAGCTGAGAGCTAACCTTACAGGCTTACAGAAGAAGCTTTAAATTCAAAGTCTTCTGTTCAGCTCCTTTCCAACAACCATGACCGTGTGCATAAACTTCCCCCATCAACCATCCACCCGCCTAGACTAAGACGGGCAGTTCTTATCAAGGCGCAACAACTGGAAGGTGTATACCCCACCACCTCTTAAGTTGTATATCAATTACATGTATCATCAACCCAGTAAAAAGCCTCCACTCTACACTGCACTAGAACGTTTATAGCTAGAAGGTCTATGCCTTGAGAAAACTTTCTCACTCACTGTTCACTGGCTAAGATGCTGGGAGAGGCATTATTATTGTAACAACAAAATTAAGGGTGAATGCTTTACAAAACCTCTGCCATGGCTATGTTAATTGGCTTCTGCTCTCACACCTCACTTTCTGATTTGATTAACCCTTCACTTTTTCACAATTTCTCTCTCAGTCTCAGTTTTTAGTTTTTACTTGACCTCCACGTGATGTTTGATACTATACACTCCCCAATTCTTTTTGTATGCAATATAGAACCAACATCTGCACCAACTGCAGTTCTCGAAGGAGAAAGCCAAGCGAAAAAGAAGAAGGACCCTTAGTAACGCTTAGTTTATACTCCGTTTAGGCTACTTTTTTTTTAGTTTCATTTTTTCAACAAATTTTAAACGGACATCAAACTTGTCTTTAGTTTAGCCTACTTAATCAATAACTCAATCAAAGTGTAATGACATTTGTCTGTCAAACTCACCAAGGCCAAATCTGTCACATGTTGATGTTTTTTAAATAAATATCTTTTTAATTCAATAAAACAAACAATTTCTTACTCGTTTCCAGTGCACTATCTGAATTTGTTTCGTCCGGGCTTCGTTTGTTGCGGTCTTTGTTGTGCTTGCTTTTCTTCTTCTTTTTACTAGATTTTTTCGATTTATCACTGTGTCCAGATGACCTCCTACTAGGTGGTGGTTTATCATCCATAATCAGAGTAACATGTTTAAAATATAATTGTGAATTCGCTCTGATAAGGCCCCATCTCTTTAATCAACAAAAAATAATCGGCAGTTTACACACGTCATGTCATTGAACAATAAAACCAACACAAATTGAAACGAATGGGAACGTGTAAACCGTTTCGATGAACGCTGCTGATGACCTTTGACCGTTGCTCAGTGCGTGATAAAATGGTAAAATTCGCAGTATAAAAAGAGATGTATACACTGTAAATTGTCTAATGTAATTTTAAAATTGAATGTGGCCACACCGGCTCAAAATATAGGATATTATCCCAATATTTGAAATATTGTGAAGTAAATCATAATATGTACAGTATAAAAATGATTAATGTTCATGATTGGTCAGGCAAGGGGATATAGCTCAGCGGTAGAGCGCTCGCTTTGCATGCGAGAGGCCTCGGGTTCGAACCCCGATATCTCCAGATCCATATTCGTTTTGTTTTTTGTTTTTTAAAACATACTGACATTTTTCAAAAGTAAAAAAACAGTTTGTATATTTATCACAACATTCTTTGTCTACAATTCGAAAACTTTGTGCATAATGCGAATTCCCATCTGGGAAGGAAAGATGTGTGTTATCTAGCCTAACAAAAAAAAGATGTTTACCTTGGTCGGTTGGTCAGGTATTTTTTTTTTCTTCCGTTTGGGCTGATATTTTCAGTTTCGGAAGCTTTAATTCATGTTTTTTGATTCATTAAACAATTTTTTTCTTCTAAATTCTTGGGTCGGTCACAAAGGACAAAACAACAATTTATTTTCCTTATGAGAAACAAGGAAGAGAAATTAAGATCAGTTTTGAGAGGCGACATATCAAATGACGTCATATATACAAAAGAAGGTTAAAGATGCAAGAGAGAGATATGGAGAAAGAAAAAAAGATGACTCTGGTGTGTGGACTTACCCTTAGCAGAAAACATTCCTGAGAGATGTCTCAAATTCTTCTCATATAGACGCTACTAAACTAGCCCCTAAATTTCCAGAAACTCACTACTAGTCTCTCGAGTCTCGACCTCCCTTACAACGTTTCTCTCTCCCTGTTAACCCTTCTCTGTATCCCTTCATTTTATACAGACTATAGCGTCGCCAGCTGATTTTACTATCCCCCCCCCCTCCCTAAATATCTCCCAGACACCCCTCCCCTTCTCTCTCTAACACCTCCTTCTCCTCATTTTCTCCCTGCTATACCCCCATCTCGACTGCCCGATAGATATCCCTTCTCTCCCAGCTACTCCTTCCATTCTTTCCCTCTCCTCTCTCTCTCTCTCTCTCTCTCTCTCTCCGACTACACCTTACCCTCCCATACACTCTTCCTTTGTAAGACAAATCATCCACATGTTCACAGAGCTATCAGTACAATAGTGTACATTTAATTTGCAATATTTTAAGAAAATCTACAATGCAGTGACATATATATCCAGCATCCTTATCATTATCATTATAATCATGATACATATATTCTTTTTTTCTTTCTTCTTCTTATAACTACAGCAATAATGAAAAGGACAATATTTCTTTTACTTCCATAGAAATAGATATGACTACCATTCCGACTATGATGATAAATATAATGCCGATAAACACAGCTTTAAAGGGACACTTTTCACCTCAATTCGACAAGATTTTATAGAGGGGTCAAGATAATAAAAGCAGGTGTCTACTTTAGGAGTGTGTACTTTACATATACTTTATTGGTGCTTTATTTCTCCTTTCATTAAAACCAATTTGAGATTAATATAAATACAATTTTGAAAAGTAAGTTATCACTGACATATGGAGAGATCTCTGTGCAAAGAAGTAGTTCAGAACAACTTTCTCCCTCGGCTCGGGTAACAATACAAACAAGTAATTAATCTTTAACTATATTATAATGAGACTGCTTGCTCAAGAATGTAACAATATTGACTACACTATGAAGAAACACATTTTATGCCAACTACTTAATTAAATTTAATTTCCAAAAGAAATTAGGGGCCTCCTTCTTCCTAATGGATGACAATGCTTTTGGACGACAAGAAATTACGAAAATTTCGTCAAAGTGTTGTCTCTACAGTGTCAAACACCGCCAATAAACATGGATGAATCATGAAAATATTGACTACAATACAGATAATCTTTCATTACTTGGTTAAAGCATTCCTATTTGAGTCTATATAAGTTTATTACAAAATAAGTTACAGTTTTGAAAACTGTAACTAATTTTGTGACAAAATGTGAGCAGACAGAAACATCCTAGATCCATATGCAATTTTTGTTAAAGAATCATAAATAACTGGAATGACATTAGGGAAATATTAATGATAGCAAGAAAAGGAAGTAATTACAGATTTATTGGGGAGTAATTTGTGTGTATATATATATATATGAACTGTTGCACATCATAAAAAAGCTTTTTTTTATTATACATTGTGATTACCAGCAAATGCATCATCAAATAATATACACATATGCTTATAGTTAGACAAAATAATATTCATATGACACATTTCATTCTTCGATTTCTTTCATCTTTTAAGTTCTAATATCCGCAATTTATATGCCAAATGTAATGCTTACTGACCATTTCAAAAGAAAAATCTATGGAACCATGTAAAACATATTGTTGTACTGGGATTTCCATGTATTTATTTTGATTATATTTAACTATCTAACTAGTCCTAATAGACACTGTTCCACATCTCCCAAGTTTTGCATGAGTGTCAATTGCATTGGATTATCATGTTTTCTAGAAAATAAAATTTTCTAATACCATATGACGCAAAAAAATAACAAAACTAGCTATCTATCTTGGTTATTTTTCTGCAATAAAAAATGTCTATTTAATAATAATACATGAAGGAAGATGACAATATAAAATGATGTAATATAGCTTAATTTTTAGAGACATACAAAGTGCACACCTAAATTTAAAGGGAATGTAGATTTCTGACATAAAAGTTGATATCACGAGATGCAGGACTACTGCATCGTTATATATTTGTTCTTCCCCATTTCCTGCTTGTAACAATTTTTAAGTAGCACTTTAATTACACAGTAAATATTTAAACTTGGCTCCACTTCTCGCCGATACCGTAAATAACTTTTCTTAATTCTAGGTGCATGTCAAATGGGAAGGCTCTATGTTCCAAACCTCATATGCCTAATTTCTATTTATATACCGTCACAAAGACAACAAAATTACTTGGTATGACTATTAGGTATCACTAATTGGTAACCACAATAACTACAGAATTGTACATAATAACCCCTTAATCAATTATTTTAATAATTTGAAGGTTAGCATATGTTACCAAAACATACTTTTTTTCCTCACCAATATAGAGTTGATCTCGTGCTTGTGTGTGTGCACTGTGCGTGTCTCTCATTAATAAGCTGTTTAGAACAAGTCCAAGGTATGTCCCACATGTTACCAAATATTACAGAATTGTAATATGGAATTGTGAACATCAATCAACATTTAAACATCATTTTATTTGATGTTTTGTCTGATTCAAGCTCTTATATGGCTATCAGCTCGATATGGTCATCAGATACCGAAATCTTAGATGTGGTCGGTATTGCATGGGACAAAATACCTTGGAATTGCCCTATTATATCTATTTTTGCTCATTGTCCTGGGCCAGAGAGGCTTCGGTCCATGAATTTTCTCTTGGTAAAGCACATCCAGAACTTGCTAGGTCTGCTCGTGGCTGGATCAAGCACCTTGTCTACCAGGCGCTGGCCCGTCTCCTGCCTAATCTGCTGTACGTACGCCCTCATTTGGTCTGAGGATGTGAAAGGGGGAAAAAGGAAATTTAAGAGGAGGTCGAGTTATCATCAGGTGACAGATAATTTGCTGACTTTCTCATTATTTTTATGTTTGCTTGAAAGCGTATTATAACATCTAATGTCCCATTGAAAAGGAATGCTATTCAAATGTCATTATATTTGAAATATGATTAGAAATGGCTGGAAAGTGTGGACCAACTCTTCATGACACATGTGCATGTAGTCATATAATTATACACATTACTGTGTGCAGTATGACTTTCAGAATCTTTATCTCACTTTCTTTTCATTTAGGCAACCTCAAATATCCTAGGCCATATTTGGACAACTACCAGAATGGCAATTTCTCCAAGGCAACTACTCACCTCTCCCCCACTGAACAACTCCCCCCCCCCCCCCTTTCCCCTCCGACTCTTTTGTGGGGGAGAGGGGTGTTGGTAACATATGTAAACCCGCTTTAGCAACCACCACTACATAAAGACCACCTGTCAATAAAAAACACAATTTGTTTCCTTTAAACAGTGATTTTCACTGTTCATCAAAAGGAATCCTGGTCATAAAGACCACCTGCTCATATAGAGACCACTTTTCTGGTCACCATCAAGTCTTTATACACAGGTTTCACTACATACCTTCTTCTGCCCTATTGGTTGGTTTTAGGTAGATGGCATTGAGAGGAAAGCCTGCTTCACCTGGTATGCTGAACTTAGCGATGGCCAGAGAGGTCATCTCCTTCTGAGCCTCATTCCTAGAGGCACACTGGTGAGGGAAAAGTTGAGAGAATGATAAACAGAGTGAGACAGCATATAGATTACAGTAAAATGTGCTTTACCAACAAATGACAGAAAGATGATTGATGTATGTTCTATGTTTCAATAACAACCACTTCATCAATGATAATAACAAAACTTCAACTCAGGGAAAGACTTTACAGACCATAGGAAATTCATACAAAGCTCATATGAAGAAACAGTGTAGAGCAAAAGGTGTGTAGAAAACAGCATCAAATTAAAGAAACAAATACTAAAGTGGTCAATTGACATGACAGCTGGCCAACCATCAGTGTTGCATTCAAGAAGAAGCCCCACCCAATTATATGTTTTTCCATACGATAAAACATTCAGACTACAATGGGCCCCTGATTCTCTATCGAGTTTCCATTTGAAACGATACTCAAACATGAGTTTTACTATACGTTTCTACAACGTTCAGACCAGGCAAAATGCAATTAATTATTGTATTGTTATACAAGAATCGTACACCTATACAATGAATTCCAGTAGTCTGAACACAGTAATGTGAACACAGGGTGAGGGGAAAGACTTCATTGGGAGTTTCAACTTACCTTTTGCATCTTCTTAAGACATTCTGTGATGTACAATGTGATGTAGATCAGTACCCTGTCAGCATCACTCTGTCAAAATACAATTAAATCAAACCATATTATCTTCAGCTCTGAAAAAAAAACTGTCTTAGCTGAGATGTAACAAAATGAGCATGAGGAAATACAGGGATGAGACAGAGAAATTCCCAAATTGAGGAAGATTTGATGGGGATCTGGTGGCAGCGCCCCCTTTCTGCAGAAAGCTTAAGAATATATTTACGTAAAAGGACACGTTTTCCTTGCATTTAAATTCTAAATTTCAGAAATAATTGTTACTACCCCATCTTTGTTCAGATAAGATTTACCTTTTTCTTTTTTTAAACATCTTTTTTTTTTTCTTTTTTTAATCTCAAAGGAATTGGCGTAGGAATCTCATCCCTGAAAAAAAGTAAAACGACATTAGCAAGGTCCTTAGGATTCCATTCTTGTTTTTAAAATATGACATAAAAAAAAACAATGCATCCATGATCAATTTTCAGTGAGGAAACTAACTTTAATTAATTAAATTCTATCAAATGAAAAAGAATTTTGTTATTGTTGCACAGTTTAACAGGTGCATATTGTTACCGGTATGTTTTATTCTAGTTACATTCAGACTTTAGAGTATGGAGTTTTTAGTTATCTACCTATCCATTTATTAATTGATTGATTGAAGGTGAATTTATTGATCAATTGATTGACTGATTGATTTATTGATTGATTTAGCTTACCTTGATTTCAAAGTTTTTGAAGAAAACATTTGCCTTGAAATAGGTCAGGGCTTCATCAATGATGTCACTATCATCACCTTAGAAGAAAAAAAAAACATCAGCAGTTTATTGTCAAATTAAGATCAGAGAGAGCAACAATCACACAATACTGCGAGGATAATGATTCACAGCATTTATATATGGGCCATAGTTATTTTTTGTTGTTGTTAAAATTCAAAGGCGCAGGCTCCTCTAATTCAAGTCATTAAAAGTACATTTGCGGAAACAGGCAAGTTTTGAGGCACAATTAAAAATGTTCTAGACTATAACTCTCACAAAGAAAGGAAGGGAGTAAGTTCCACCCACAAAGGGGCTTGCATTTGCTGTTATGCAATACTGAAAGAGAAAATTTCTATCAAAAAAAAAATGCATCTTATTCTTATGTTCATTCAGATTTCCATGATATAAAATTGTATTTTGATCAGATATGGTTTTTAGTATCATTTTTAACTTACTACTGTTAGTTGGCGCTGGTCCTCTAAACTTGGTCCTTAGAGGCAGAAGGGCCAGGTTCCCTATCTTTAGCTGGGCATCAGTAAACTGTGAGTGATAGGCCTGGATTTGACAAATCATTTGCATGGATATCATGAACATTGACCTAATCATTGAAGTTATTTGAAAACACAAATACAAAATACAGGTACTGTACATGTACAAGCGAGTCATATTCATATTCACATGTATCTTGTTATCCGAATTGAGAAGAAGAAAAAACTACATTTTAAAAACGTCTCCCACTGGCATGAAATTGTATAAATAACATACAAATAACATAAAATAACAAAATGCTTTTCAATATTACAGAATTGAAATACAATTGGGGAAAATAAATAGGTTAACAGAAATGGAATTAAGGCCGTCACAAATGAAATATATTTTTAATGTTAATTGGAAGAATCAAGATACTTGTATTTATACTGCCGTTTATAGTAATATATTGGCCAAAGGGAAAACCAAATTTGGTAAATACTGCAATAATTAATAAACACTGAGTTAAATGTACACGCCCTGCAGTATCACAGTATCACATTAAAATGTCATGATGCCAATTTCTCTCTCGAGGGTAATTCAACTGTGACAGAAAGATACACAAAACTATATATTTCACATGTAATCTGAAGCTGAATTTCCAGAAAGATTAATTGATGTTTGATTAAAATTCAGTTACAACTAGAGTTGAGAGTTGAGACTCCATGCAGGATTATTTTTTCATTTGTCTTTTTCTCCTTCTCCTCACCATTCTTCCAAGTTCCTCTTCTTTTCTGCTTCTTCTTCCTCTTCTTCTTCTTCTTCTGAAGCTCTTCTTTTATTCTTCTTCTCATGTTTGTTCTTCATCTTCTTCTTCTTTACATTTTTTATCTCCCTCTTCTCCTCCTCCTCCTCTTCCTTCTCTTTTATCTTCGTCATGTTCTCCTTCTCGATCCTCCTCCTCCTCCTGGCTTCTCTTCCTCATCGCATCATAAATATCATCTCTCATTCTCAACACTACACGAAACTCTACGAGTGCGACTGAACACCCATCTCGCCACAATATAGACGCCTATTTCAGGCTTTAAACATCTAAAACATGGGCAATAAATAAGAATAAAATGTTTGAATTGTCTTGAATAACACTTACCGGCATCTTGTCACTAAATACTGTGATGATTAACGGTAGGAAAGTTAGAAATGAAGTCTCTCTTCGAGGGAATGGAGGGAGGGAGAGTCGGTACTTCCGTGTGTGCAAATTACTTCCGCACGCGCCGCGCGACACACGGCGCTAGTTTATCAATGCTAAACTAACTGCAGTGGGTTATGTGGTACCTAGAGTATAGCGCAGGTGGGATTCTCAACTGCTCGCGCTCGCAAAAAAATTGTTGTTTTTGTTGTCTTCAAAAGTGGACACCAAGAGCAAAATCACCACACTAAAAAAGGAGGAAACCTCAAAGCGAAAATGTACGATTTGCAGAAATTGGTTTATACCCCTACATTGTTTTTCTCTTTTACTTTCCAGTTGGGTATGAAGCTGAAGCGAGCTATAGTCAGAAAAGTTTAATTTGTAAGCTAGGTCACATATAGTGCGAAAAATAACATCCTATAAAGAGGAGAACCCCAATCTAATCATGAGAGACTGAAAAGACCTTTAATAAGATACATTTTCTCAGATTTTAATAGGGGCATTTATGAGAAGGGGAAGGGGTCGGGTTCTTATTGAAAAGGAAATTAAAGGGGTGCTCGAAGGAAAAGGGACACTCATTTGAAAGAAAAGGGGGCACGTGTCAAATCAAAAGGGACACTGAGTTGAAAGGGGGCACTTATTAGAAGGGGAAGGGGCCCTCCATACAAAGGAAAAACAGCACCGTTATCAAAGTATAACACCTCTCAGATTTTAATAACGGCACTGATCGGAGGTGGTATAATTAGAGGCACTGATAAGATTGTGAAATGGGCACCTATTTGAAAGAAAAGGGGGGATTTAAGTGAAAGGGGCACTTTTCTTATGTAATTAGAGGCACTTTTGGGATACTTAAAAAAAGTGGGGCACTGTTCCCTGCCTCTTCTCTGTATTTGTGGTGGTCCCTGAGCCCCCTCTCCCTCAATAGACTCCAAAGTGGGGTCGATCTCACCCCCATCTAACTAATGCACAAACTGTGTCAGAAAGGAATATGGTTGGGCATTAAAACACATATACAAAAAAAATGTTTTTTTTAAATGACAAAGGGATACAAAAAAAGAAATTACAAAAATTACAAGAATTTCAGACAGGGTGGGGTGTCGGGCGGCCCTTGATAATTTAGGTCAATTTTCCAATGGACAAAATTGTGTCCAAGACAAAAGACTATGGCTGTATATTTTCTTTTTAAATCAAAAGATTCCATCCAGTAGCGGGGCTTCTGGGGGTTCGAGGGTATACATTGTAGTTGGGTCACATGCCTTCCAATCAAGTGGTGAAAAACAAAAATAAAGCAAAAGCAAAAACAACAAGAAAGGGAAAGAGACGAGACTAGGAATCGCCTGGACAACCTCCTGCATCCCCACCCCCTAAATCAGTAACCTTTTTAATTTGCTTTTCATTTTCAGAGTCAGACCCCCCCCCCCCCATCTGTTCAGTGCCCCCTCAATGAAAGGACTCACAAAACGCTGATTCCATCATTAAAAACAAGAAAACATGAAACAATACTCCAGTTGATGATGAATCTTTATTCATTGTTCAGCACGTTTAGCAAGGTGTGACACGATAGTACATGAAAGATAATACATGTACAATTTTTAGGTAATACTGCATGTTAAAATTATAAAGCACAGAAAAAAAACAAAATGCCCCTAAGCTTTTAAATTCCATTTCTGAGGTTTAACGATGAGCACAATACTAGATAAACCCACCCTCATAACTACTATAAAAAAAACAAGTTAAATACAATAAAGACTACTAAAATAAAATAGTTTGGTTCTGTTTCTTTAGAAATAGTGTAAGTTCAAACTTTATCATTTTATCCACAAGAGACACTTCCAAAATTTCTTTAAATTAAAATTCTATTGAAAATGTTGGATTTGAATATTTTTGTAAATTCCTTTTTACTGATTACAATACACATACATGTAAAAGAAGTACATGTATTTCAAACATTTCAATAAAATGATACACCAATGTAAAGGAAATACTAACTGGGATTTTCCTCAATAAATTCAGTTATAAAACAAAAACTTCATTACATGAACCCTACCTCATGACTTACTTCAACAGAAACAACATCAACTGATAACATAATTTATTAGTCCAGCTTGTCTGTCCAATTTATGTACCCAATTTGTTAATGGAATAAAAAGTGCCTTTAATATTAATAAGGCAATACATGCATAAAAAGTTCTAAATATTAAAGATAGATTAGTAAAAATATTAGGCAGTTGAATAAATTCTCATGAATTAATTTCAACCATTAGTAGAGAAGTGGAAACATAAGATAATAAAGTTTAAATCCACTAGCTCACAGTCACAAATGAATATTTTTAGCTCGACCATGAATGTTACAAACAGAATAATTGAAAACTTCTGATTAATTAGTTCTTATATTATATATCCTCCATATAATAGAGTAGACCCCAAATTAACTGTACATATTTAGTTACAGGTTAGTACATGACAAAATAAATTTTAATGTGTTTACAGCACATATCATCAGCCTTTCAGTCAGGATAAAATGCAAAGAACGAGAAGGTGATTTTGAGTTGATTTACACGTTTCCATCCTTTTCACATATTCACATTTCGGAATCATTACCTAAAAAAGTATCTTTCCATCTCTCATTACATATATTCAGTGATATTTCAAAATATCAAATATATTGATCTCTTCTGTATATACATGTATATATTCACATTTCAGATCATATCATTTTTTAATAAACAAAACAGATGACAATACTATTTCTTGTCCCCACACATGGGCATAATCATACAAAGTGGTGCATATTAACAGTCATTGCTGTTTGTTCAGCATTGTGAGTGGTTGTATTAAAGGTGCCTGCTTAGAATGCTCCCCAGGGAGTAGAGAATGTGCATAATTTGTGTGCAGGCAAACCAGAACTTGATGTCCATGGCCCATTTTAATAAAAAAGTTTTATGAAAAATACATCAATGAAGCGTTAGTTCAAATGCTCTCCATGAAGTAGAGAAGGTGCACTACAAGAGTAATAGTGTATCTGTAAAGTGCTTTAAGACATCATAGATGTATTAAGTGCTATATAAATAAACCGGGTATTACTCATATTCATTAAATCATTCATGTCTTTCTACATGAAAAGTAAAGTGTACAAATTTACTGATACATGTAATAAGAACTAATCTGTGAAAGAATAATAATTGCAAAATAAGCCCTTGTACTTCATGCTTTTCTTAAGCTAAGCCCAAAGGCTACTTGACTTTGTTTGAGACAGACAGAAAAAAAAAGGAATTCACAATATTGCAAGGCATTTCAATTTGTACATATACAAATACAGATAAAACAACTAGACACCACTACCACAAACGCAAATCTGAATGATAACAATAATGTTGATTACATAAAGGAAAAAATAATGATTGCATAATAAAACAAGACAAATGCGACTGCATCTCCTATGTCTTCGTCCTAAATCCAGTATACAAAATGGTTGGAATTATTAGTGACATATCACAATGGTTCTTGAGATATCGCAATAGCAACGCTAAAGCATGTCATTTCTTAAATTGACCTCTGTAACCTTTGAACTTTGAACCCAAATGGATTATCTTCCTATGTTGATGATACAATCTTTAATCTAGTTACTCTTCCCATGATGATACATACCAGTACTATCGTCAAGTTTGAAGTTCATATCTCAAGTGGTTCTTGAGATATTGCATTAACCAGAAAGCAGGCGGACACACACACGCACATACGGACAATCCGTAAACATAATGTTTCTTACCTTTGGTGGGCGGAGGCATAAAAGTGTTTTAAACATTTACATGAAGGTACATAAAGAGATGTGTAGTGATTATTTTTCTCTCCACTCACTGCAATGAGTGCCTTTGAAAATAGTCATATGGTTTATTCTAGTTATTTGGTTTGCTGACTTTGTATAGAATGTCAAATGATAGGAACACTGAACATGAAAATGAAATAAATAACAAAATTCATTATTCATACACACATGCACTCAATTGAACAAAAGACATCACACACAAACATACACAATAAGTAAATGTAGTACTACGAAACTGCTGCACATATAGAAGAAGCTTATTAACATATAATTCTACCAACAAGACCAAGCTCTGTAATTATTAGGATCTCTGTCCAGTAGTGCCGTGTTTGTGCCATCGAACTGGATCGACCAAATCAATTGATTCATAATATATATATATATATATATGCAATATTTTTTCCCGTAACATGAGAATAATCTTAATAGTTTCATACTATTAATTAAATGTAATGTTAACTGTAATTGTATAATTGTTTTAAATGGGGGCATGCTACAAGAGTCCTATCTCGCACCCCGGGGCAATGTGTCTGACACGGCCGGTTGTAGCAACTACTCCGAAGATCAAGATTACATTAATCTTGATCTAAGGAGACACGAACGAACCAACAAGTTGTACATCTGGACACAAATTTATGTATTGTTTAATGGGAGGTGCTTAAGGGAAATTGTTCTAGAAACTTCTGATAAAGTTATTCCTTCCGCCCCCCCCCCCTCGACTAACTACGTATTCCACTCTTATGAAAACAAGAATATGCCTGCAATCTTTACAGAAAATCACAATGGGATCTATCTAACAATTGGTGTAAAATAATACTGTACTTTGAGAGGTCGATTAATTTTCTTGGAATGTTTGTAACAAGAAAATATTATGTTCTATTCGTAATGAATAAACTGAATTTGGGAAAAAAGTTGAGGAAGAACATAAGAAAATATGGGTGTAAATGGCATTCTTTAAGTGCTGTCACAATTAAAAACCCCGTTTAGATATCATAAATGACCATAATTCTGATATTTAGAGTGTTCATTAAAATAATGAGTTGGCCATTTCTTGTTTGGCATCCTTCTACGTTTGGCCCCACTGACTTAATCAATACACTCTACTGTAACCATATATTCAATAACAAAAAAATATGCAAGGCCCTGTAAATATTCACACAAGTACTGAGCATCTGAGTTGCCAATTTGCAAGTTGCCAATTTGCGAGAGGCCTTTGATAACAACAAAAGAAACAACGTCTTGCTTGCTTGTATGGAGTGCTGATATACAGTGCATTAACTTCTTGTTAATATGAACCTTTTAATATACATTCTACACCAGCTAATATTCGTTGTCTGTAACCGTATGAAAGGATATCAAAATGAATGAGACTAATGTTGAACTTTGACCTCCTGAACAAAGATTAACATTAAACAAATACACAGATTATGATCCATCGTGTTTTATCCTCTGAATTTATGCAACTAAGATTTATGGAGGGGAAGGCGAAAGGTATTTGGTCATTTGCTGTCCCATACGTTTCCAAGAATAAGGAAAAAAATTATCAATATTCAACATCATCACATATAACATTTTCTTTTTTATTCGTTCTCATTCAAGCCATAGAGGTTATGTCAACTTCACAGAATCATCAGGTACACTGAAAACTGTGATGAAGTCAGTGACATCATAGTCATCAAGTTGTGGGATGGATGACGTTCCATTTCCTTTATGGCTTTTCTCCAAGCATTCTGGGTTTCAACATCTGCCTGGGTGAGGCCGCATGCTCCCATATCTTTTTTTTTTTTTTAAGTTAAGGAACGAAATATCTTGGATTTGGTAGCAGAAAACATATTATCCAAAAGCTTAAAGTAGATAATATTAGATAGCACCTACAATTTGCGGTCCACAGTTCAACATGCATCCACCTTTACACATCAAGAAACCTGTGCTATGAACCGGGTAATTTCCTATAATCCACCGGAAATTTAACATTTGCCCTCTCCTTGAGTGCAACAGCAGCACTTAGGATCCTCTTGTTGATTTTAGCAACCATTTCTTCTGTATAGGGGTCAAACTCTTGATCCGCCCCCCTGTGAAACTTCCCCTCGGAGTTGCCCTTCACGCACTTTAACCTTTCAATATCGATAGGTACCCTGAGGAATAGATGAAGATTTGCGAGCTCAAGTTCTAGGTTCGTTTGAAGGTTTTCGTAGAACACGACCTTGGTTTTAAGAGAGTCCTTTAAGCAGTTGCGCATCATTCTTTCCCAATGGCTACTTTCCTCTTCGACAAAGTCCTCCCATTCTACACACACACAAAGGAAAGAGAGAACAAAATATGATACATCACTGAGAATAGTAACATTCACTCAATCAAATCAATGTAAGAGATCCTTACGACTACAGTGAAACCTGTATATAAGATCGCTCAAGGGAGACAAGGAAAGTAGAATTTACAGGCAGGTGGTCTTTATGTTTCTCGTTGCATTGAGAAACACTATTCAAGAGAAACAGAAAATGATCTTTCTATACAGGTAGATGCTGAAGCATGTTTCACTGTAGTTGGTGGTGTTGTGATTAAATCAAAATGTTTATGTCTTCATCTGCTCTGTTCACATAGCCAGTAGAGTGGTATCTAAGCCATTCTCAGATCATAGCACGGTAATTATATTGTACATATGTATTTTAAGATGATGAAGCAGATCCTAATCAAATGATTGGTTAAGAGGTGACCAGGCATTCATTTTGCCTAACACATAATTTTACTAACGACCGGTCATTAGTAAAATCATATTATAAAACATCATTTCATAAAATAACAAAAAACATCATTTCATAAAAACAAATAAAACATCATTATGTTCTGGCATTAGTAAAATTACCCACTATCTGTCTCTTCGAAACAGTTCAAACAGCCTTGAGCATGTGAGACTGTTCCAGAGGTACCTTGTGTGTGTAATTCTTACTATGAATGCCCTCACTGCTGTGTATTATTTGTATACTATTTAGTCACAGTAAAAAAAAAACTTACTCTCAGTAAGAAGCTGCTTTTTAGTAAGACAGTGAAGGGATTCTAAAAGGACAGAGTACTCACCTTTCGTGTGGAATGTATCTTCATCAACTTTGTTCACATGTCCAGTGGAGTGGTATCTATGCCATTCTGAAATCATCGCATGATACGGGTTCCTGACAAGAAGGATAAGTGCCTCAAACTTTCCCAGCTCATTCTTACTGCATCGGTGCATCTTCACACCAAGGACACTCTTCTTCATAAAGTTGACACTCTCTCCGCGGAAACCTAGGATCACAAGGACGAAGATGATTGAGTTCATGTGAAGTCTAATGGTAGAAATAAAGATGATGATGTACTTGACCTCCACGTTAAAGTGACTTGGTAACATTGTTGAAGGTTGATGAAAAAATTGCTTAATTTTTGTATAAAATGTTACTTACCTATACATGTATTCCTTCTACTGTACTAACCCTCTGACATGCAAAAAATCCTGAAAAAATTCTGAAACCACAAAGATATAGGTTTTCTTTGAAGGCGTCGATGTATGACACCCTCTAACAGTGATTAACAGTAAATTCTCACAACCATTTTTGAATTTTCCCAACCGTTTTTCCATGAAAAAAAGACATAAAACAGGCTATAAAAAATCTGTTAACACTTTAATGTCTGGAATGGAATGTAGGGCCATTTTATTGCTTTGTGACGATTTCTATTCACCTGAAATGTAATTAAATTGTAATAATATAGTTGGGAGAATTAAGGAATCGATCAGATCAGTTTTTCCCAATTTGTACCATGAATAATGGTCCGTTTTCACTCAAATTTTCAGATTATCTTTAATTGTACATCTAGCATTGAAGTCACTATCTTAGCACCACTATCTCTCATCTGAACAATGTTACCAAGTCCCTTTAAACATTCCACTGTGTGATGTCACTGTAAACCCGCCTATTCTTTGATATATGTGTACTACCAACACCTGCACCAACTGCAGTTCTCCAAACTGTATATAGGATACATGTACATGTAAGGAGAAGAAAACCAAGACCTGACTTCTCTTTACCCTAACCATCAGTTCATAAGATACAAGAGAATACATAATATAGAGGCATAAATGAAGATACATTCAAAATTTTCTTGAATGGCCATCCAAGAGAAACAGAAAGAGTTGCCACTGTACACATGTCGCGTTTCTGGAGAGGTTACCACTAAACACTTGTTTACATACGACTCACTAAAATGCAGCATTTAAAAAAAAATAATAATAAAAGTGTAATGCCATTATTGATACTTTAAAATACACAGATAGTATTTATGTGTAAGAGCTCTGTTGCAAGCATATACTCTTTGGTTCATCCACACGTGCCATTTTAGTTACAAATAAATAATTTTAAAAAATAACTATTTAAATAAGCGGCAATGAAATCTCTTCATATGACATACCGCCCTCTTTGAGTCTCCTGTCAATGTAGACACTGCCTGTATAAATGCCGGTAGAGTGTTCCAATAGATGCCTCAGCCAGGTGTTGCCCGAGCCTGGATAACTGGCCAATGCTACAAGCGATTGACTGCCCTCCTCGGCAAAATTCACTGTCATACATGAGTCTGTAGAGGGATAAATGCATTGTTAATGATTTCTAACAATAACCTTTTTAGCATGGGGACCTACATTTGCAACAGGATAGTTCATTTTTTATTGTAACAACTACAATAATTGCCAGTACTATTATTGACAGGGAATTTTTTTTTTTTTTTGGGGGGGGGGGGCAAAATTAGCTTTCAAAACTCATTTCATATTTGTGTATCACTCACAACTCCAATCAGATATTGCTCAATTGTTCAATAACTTGGTGGCAAAACAGGCTTATATACGATAATACGGCTTGTTATCACAGATCTAAGTTTTGTTTAACTCATTGGCTACTGAATAAACGTGTTCCGATGGGATTTAAACAGGAGCCACCCAGTTACCGCATGCAATGAATTAAAGTAAGGGCAGGTTTTTCTCCTTTTTTAAATTGTATCATTAAAACTACTTACTGCTGCTGGCTGTCGGCCACTGATCCCGTTGCTGGATCCTCCCATCTCCTCCTGCCATTTGCTTCTGGTTATCCAGCTCCACACAATGCTCACAGAACTGATCCACGTAGCCCCAGATCAGGAACACACACACCAGAAGCACGGTCATGACCCATAGTATGGTGATCCTTACCGTGTACATGCGATGGAGTAACCACAAAAGAAAGTTGCTGGGGCCGGTTGGCTTGTTCTTTGCCCCAGCCATGACATCAAATCAAAGGAAGAGAGGAGATTCACCAAGGAAAATTCCAATATAGTTTCCACAGGAAAATTAGTCCTATACTCTTGAAGGTCTGGGAAGATTATGAGCTCCAGGCGTGATCGAGATTCCTGTTTTTGATGGTATTGGTAAGTGATAAAATAAGAAACGAAAATATCCTAGTAGACAGTGTTCATAGATACAGATCGGTGGTCAGGCCTATGCCAGAGAGGCGTTCCATAACATCGTTGAACGGTCTGATCAAAGAATACTCAAACTTGGCCAAAAGATGCTGCATCTGAAATATAGAAGAAAGAGGGAATCAAAATTATACAATACAGAACTTGTAATGGATAAGCTCTATTATCAAACAAATTTATATCAAAATGACTCAATTTAAGCCTTCTAGACATTAAAACACATCTTTTAAACTATTCAGTTAACACATTTGGACATTTTATCTTGAAATTGATATGGGTCTGAAAGCTGAAGAATATACTTTTGACCATAGCTTGCCTGCCATGGCAGATTCAGGGTTGATGGTGAGCACTAAAAAAAAAAAATCAGGATTTTTTTTTTTTTTTTTTTTTAAATCAGGAAAAATAAAATCTGGATTTTTTTTTTAAAATCGGGGCCTGCAGATTACCCCTCCCTCCAATGACTTTACTGTTTCCTGAAAAACAGATGTACAACATTTTTACGAAGATCTTTGGATATTTTCTTTTCCTACAAATATTGAATTTTTGAGTTCACTTATAGTCACAATGTAATTTTCACTTTTAACTGATTACTGTAGCTTAGTAGGACCTATAAGGAATTGGTTTAATGTAGACTTGAAGATGATCTTAAACAAGGCTTCTCAAAACTTTGTGTGTTTCATCACTGTCATGTAATTTAAGCTTATACCAGCAACCCTAAAATTTAGTAGGCATTTTAGGCAAGCTTATGTCCACTCCAGTTGACTTTTGATTATTCACACAATTTTTTGGTATCTATTGCCCGAGTTTACTGGAGCGAATTTAAAAGAGCACAAAAGATTGAGCATTTCATCTCATTCAGCAATAAAAGACCACACCCTTTATACTGGACTCAATATTCAATGGGATAATGTCCACATTATTGAGCTTGAAAAGCAATTCTGGTCAACACAGGTGAAAGAAACCATCTGGAAGAAAAGGATTAGTCCTTCCCTGAATAAGTACTCTGGCTTTTAATTGTCATCTATCTCCCTGACCTATCTTTGCCCCAGTGATCTTGAGGCAGCAGACAGAAAGTGTGTGAATAATCACTTGGCTTTAAAAAGTTCACAAGAGTAGACAAAAGCTTGCCTACTAATACTATATTTTAAGGTTGGTAAAAGCTTTAACTACAAGTTATGAATACCCCAATCAATGAAAGTTTCTGTATCATAGTGTGTGTTTCTATCACTCAAGACAGCTATTGTGAAGGCTCTGAAATGCTAAAACTTGAGAGCATCCTGGGGCTCTGCCCTTGGACCTCACCCGTTAAGAACCCACTGCACTACTGTATATATATTTTGCACCTGGATTGAGGCCTACACACATTTTGGACATGGCACACACCACACTGCAGTGCGTAATCTTTGTTGTATGAAGTAGCATTTACTGATGAAGAAGAAGAAGAAACCCGGTGTAATGGTCCACCTGCACACCCCAATCAGGCAGAGTATACAGCATCTACAAGAATCTTCAGTATTGAAGGAGGTAGATTATCTTGAAGAAGAAGGGCTCGCACTGTGCTTCGCGACACGTTGGCTTGGCCCCCGCCTCCTTAGCTAGCAAGACTGTCCTAGGCGCGCCTGTGTGAAGTTATCTACCGTAATGAGGATCCGAGACATTTATATGGTAGATAACTTCACAAGTTCACACAGGCGTGCACCCGCCCACAACCCACCATCGGTATGCACTTGTATTGTGTAGCGGTTTGCCGTGAAACCTGTGAAAAAGTGTATAGGCCTAGGTCTACTAATATCATTGTTTTCCCAAAAAATACTCAAAAGTAACAAGAAAATTGACATGAAACAGGTAATAAACATAACAAATTTTAATTCATGATCTCTGTTTGAACATTTAATGAATATTTACTTCATTTTGGGTATGTTTTAGTAGGGTATTTCTACGCCGGCGATACGGGTCTAATTTGGATAGGTTTCTGAACAACAACTTGAACAAGCGCCCGTTCTTCTACTCACTGCACTGGCACGTACGCGTACTGGCGCTGGCTGCGGGCGAGGCGCGGCAGGAGCTCAGTGCACGGATGAGTAACACCATTTCAGACGTGCCTACAACTTTGTATTGATAAAACAGTATTTTCAACATATATACGTTTTTTACTCTATTTCCCACTTACATGTAAGCAGAGGTTAGATAGTTAGAGCAGTTTCCGATGATCTTTCTCTCGTTTTGATCTTTGATTATCTGACTTTGAGCGGCAGAAATCACAATGTTTTCACAGATTACATCGCGTCACAAGTAAGTCTCACAATAGATGTGTCTTCAAGCTGGCAAACAAAAAGGGAAAAACAGACGAGAAGGAGACATCGAGAAGAAGAACATTTGAACAAGAACAAGAAAAATTAAGAATAACAAGAACAAAAATAACAAGAGCAAGAACAAAAAGAAGAACATTTAAGAAGAACAAGAAGAAGAAAAAGCAGAAGATGAAGAAGAACAAGAACAACAAGAAACATACAAGAATATGAATAACAAGAACAAAAACAAAAACAAGAACAAGAAGAACAAGAACTTAGAAGAAGAACGAAAAGAAGAAAAAAGAAGAATAACAAAAAGAAGAAATAGCATTTCTAAAAGAAGACATCATATTTTTGATTGAATTACATTGTATAGTACCTCATCATTTTCAGCATAAAGGAATGATGAAAACAACGAAAGGGGGGATGAAAGCCGGCGCCTGAAATTTGAAACTATTTGGGTGGCCATTACTCCCTATTGCATAAATGTCATATAAATGGAGAACATTGAAGATGTTTCACACATTGCAATTGTGTGCATGCATGAAGAAATGAATAAGAATCCCATGACCACGGCTGTTTTTTTAATAATCATCATAATGCAGCAGCATTTGTTATTTGTTTTAATAATAAATATTATTATTATCATCATCATCATTATTATTGTTACTTTTAGTTATATTCTTATAATCATCATTATCGACAATGCAATCATCAACATCATCATCAGTGGCGGATCCAGGAATTTCATACCGGGGGGACACAAAATCGTATGGGGGTGAAAATATAAAAAACGATGGATCGAAGCGACAGAGCTAGGCGTTGAGCGGAGCGACCAAACGGGGTGGGTCTGGGAGGGGGTCAGAACCCCCTCCCTGAGTAGGAAGCATTTGCTATTATAGAACCACATTGGGCCCATTTTCAGGCATTTCCTGGAGTATATGACGTAAAATTGCTTTCTCCTACCCCCTCTCTAAATAGGGATCTTTTGCAATTTGAGAAACACATTTGGCGCATAAATGTCCACCGGCACTTCCTTGAAAAAAAACGAGGCCTTCTGATTGGTTTGAAGTTAGAGAAAAAATCTGCCACGTCGCGAGACGTTGTATTATACAGGCGCGGATTCCAGGGGAGTCGAGCAGGCCTTGCCCGTTCCCCCGATGCCCCCCCCCCCCCCCACTGCCCCCCAAAAAAAGTTTTAACAAAATATTTTGTGACCATAAATTTATCACTTTTTGTTTGCTCAAGGGGGGGGGGTGGTGTTGATTTTCAAATGTTCGGGGTCAAAAAAGGGGGGAAAATAGCGCTCACTACCCGACAAAACTAGCCATCAGTTACCGACAAACATATATTCCAATGTTTTTATTTAACCCTATAAACCCGAGAAAAGGTAAGAAAGAGTAAAGGCGGATTTAGGACGGTAAACCCCAAACAAGAGACTCTGGAGATCTACCCCAGAATCCTCTCACCGGCACCGGAGTTGCCTAGGCCAATGATGGCCGAGAAGATTGCGCAATGTACCGCGCCGGTCTGTCAGGAAGGTGCCAATTGCGGTGAGGGGTTTTCATGGACCAGTAGATCTGAGATTATATTATCAACAACAAAAAAGAGAAGAGTATGAATTTACAAATAGTACCAAAAGAAAAGAAAAAAAAAAGTGAAAGGCGTAAATATTCTAAAAAAGAATGAATCGCCGATAGTACCACACTGTAAAAAAGAATTTGTTCATTGGTAATTTTTACGTATTTTTTCCATGTAGAATTTACTTGAAAACATTAGTTTTGCCACTTACGCACTAAATTTAAGTCTTGCTAACTCAAACTTTCAATTTAGTAGAACATACGTGGAATATTTAAGTAAAATCAAATACATAAGAACTTTAAGTAATTTCAGCTTGTATTAATTTAGTAATTTTAACTCAAAATCAGAAATTATACGTATTACTCAAACAATTTATGTTGATTATTCTTATCTTTTTAAAGTAAGGACCGATGCAGTGCGTAATAAAAATATTTACATAATTTATGAATATTCATTAAGACCAAATTAAACTCTTTTTTAAATAAAACAATTCTTTTTTGTGGTTGAATGAAAATTTAAGGACTTTAAAACATTTACTAATTCATTTAACATGGCTAAGCAAAGACAAGACAATTTTTAATTATTACCCAGTTCAAAACAAATCAAAACGTGATATTTCAGGAAATTGTCAACCACTTTTCCTTTTAATAATAATAATAATAATAAACAATATTTATAAGGCGCTTAATACTGGTGTCTCTAATCGCACCATATTCTGACTTAACAATTATTTACCAAAACTTATAATAAACACACAACTTATACATCTGTTCTTTATTCAATAAATCATGCATATATAATAATAAAAAATAAGATAAGAGTGAGATCAAACAAACATACATACAAGAGGTCAAACATAGGATCAAACATAGGATCGAACAAACAAAAAATAAGACGGTGTGCACCTCCTTTGACCGACTCACAACTGCAGAATATTATTAATGAATTAAAAAGGTGCGTTTTCAGCAAGGACTTGAATTGGTCGAGAGAATGAATATTATGAAAGTGCGCTGGTAATTTGTTCCAAAGGATAGGGGCATTTACTGAGAAAGCTCGGTCGCCATATTTTGTAGCGGTACGAGGTCCGAGGGTTAACTGCAAGGTTGATGATGATCGAAGAGGTCTTAAAGAACTAGAAGAACGTAAGGAAATCAAATCTGAAAGATATTTAGGGGCTTGGCCATGGAGAATTTTGTATGTAAGAAGAAGAACTTTGAATGTGATACGATGGTGTATGGGAAGCCAATGAAGAGAACGCAATATTGGGGTTATGTGCTCAAACTTTCTCGAGAGAGTAACAAGCCTTGCAGCAGTATTCTGAATTCTTTGAAGTGGAAGTAGGGACGATTGCGGAAGACCAGAAAAAATTGAATTACAATAATCAAGGTGGGAGGATACAAATGCATGGGTTAATTTTGCAGTTGTGGGCCGGTCAAGTAGTTTCCTAATTTTCCCAATTTTGAAGATTCCAAAAGATGCCGATTTACATACGTTTTTAATGTGCTGTTGAAAAGTAAGATTTTTGTCGATTAAAACACCCAGGTCTCGAACGTATTCACTACCCTTCAGTGAGCCATCTCTGGTAACCAAGTCGGGGAAGGAATCGGTGTTTCTGAATTTGGAAGTAATGTGGATCATTTCAGATTTTCGTTCATTAAGGCAAAGTCTATTGTTAGAAGACCAGAACCTAATGTCTTCAAGGCAACTGCTGAGTTTCCGAGTCGCATCATCCTTCCCGTTAGGCTTAAGAGTTATATAAATCTGAGTGTCGTCAGCGTACATCGCATGTTGAATCCCATGGTGAGAGTTAATGACCTTAGACAGTGGGCTGGTGTAGAGAACGAAGAGAAGTGGGCCGATTACGGAACCTTGAGGAACGCCGCAGATCAGTGGAAATGTTGCAGAAGGCGTGTCGTTGATGATCACACGTTGACTGCGATTGTGGAGATATGAGCGTATCCAATCAAGCACAGTTCCGGTGATGAAAAAGTCATTTTCCAGGCGATGAAGTAACAGGGCATGGTCGATGGTGTCAAATGCAGCCGTATAATCCAGGAGGATGAGCACGGCTTCATTACCCTTGTCTATGGCCAGGAGAAGATCGTTCAGGACTTTAACCGTAGCAGTTTCTGTTAAGATGCTACGATCAAGTATATATAAAATTTGGAGCCTTTCAATATGTGTCGAGTTGAAGCGTATGTGTTAGTGATTAGTGATTAATCTTAAATGGAAGTAGGGAATGATTAGTGGATGTTACTTGTTAAATTAGATGGCAGGCGCGGATCCAGGATTTTCCAATAGAGGGGGCCGGACATTTGAAAATTGCGCAGACCGTTTTTTCAAGGTCATATTAGAAGCACCATACCGGTACAATTTTTGACATGTTCATCGGGGGGGGGGGGGCCATAGCCTCTTGCCTGAAAAAGTAATTTTCTGATTTCACAATTCGGCTAGTGAGCGAGCAACAATTTGAGCATCATAATGTGAAAGTGTTATTTATCACCAAAATAAACGAGAAAAGATATCAAAAACGCATATTCGGGCAGCTCGCTGCCAACCCCCCCCCCCCCCCATTATGCGCGAAGCGCGGAAGCTTTGACCTTCCATTAATTATTAGAGAAATGAGACTATTCGTTGTACCGTTCTAGACTCTTAATCCTTGTGTAAATTCAGTTTTCCCCCTCCTGCGCGAAGCGCGGAAGCTTTGACGTTTCATTAAATTATTAGAGAAAGAAAACGATTTGTTGTACCATTCTCGACTCGTATTCCTTGTCTGAATTCAGTGTTCCACCTCCCGCGCAGAGCGCGGAAGCTTTGACCTTTTATAGTTTTAATTAAAATTATTAGAGAAAGATGATTCGTTGTACCATTCTCGACTCATATTCCTTGCCTGAATTCAGTTTTCCCCCTCCCGCGCAAAGCGCGAAAGCTTTGACCTTTATAATTTAATGAAATTATTAGAGAAAGATGACTCGTTGTACCGTTTTAGACTCTTAATCCTTGTCTGAATTCAGTTTTCCCCTCCCGCGCGAAGCGCGGAATCTTCGACGTTTCATTAAATATTAGAGGAAGAAGACGATTTGTTGTACCATTCTCGACTCGTATTCCTTGTCTGAATTCAGTTTTCCCCTTCCGCGCAAAGCGCGAAAGCTTTGACCTTTTATAGTTTAATGAAATTATTAGAGAGAGATGATTCGTTGTACCATTCTAGACTCTTAATCCTTGTCTGAATTCAGTTTTCCCCCTCCCGCGCAAAGCGCGGAAGCTTTGACGTTTCATTGAATTATTAGAGAAAGAAGACGAATCGTTGTAACATTCTCGACTCTTAATCCTTGTTTGAATGCAGTTCTTCCCCCCTCCCGCGCGAAGCGTGGAAGCTTTGACCTTTCATTAAATTATTAGAGAAAGAAGACTATTCGTTGTACCGTTCTAGACTCTTAATCCTTGTCTGAATTCAGTTTTCCCCCTCCTGCGCGAAACGCGGAAGCTTTGACATTTCATTAAATTATTAGAGAGAGAAGACGAATCGTTGTAACATTCTCGACTCTTAATCCTTGTCTGAATTCAGTTTTCCCCCTCCCGCGCGAAACGCGGAAGCTTTGACCTTTCATTAATTATTAGAGAGAGAAGATTTGTTGTACCACTCTCGACTCTTATAACTTGACTAAATTCAGCCGCCGCCCTCCCCCCTCCCCCCCCCCCCCCCCCCCCCCGCGAAGCACGGAAGCTTTAACCTTTGATAGTTTGATGAAATTATTAGAGAAAGAAGATGATTCGTTGTTTCATTCTCGACTCTTAATCCTTGTCTGAATTCAGTATCCCCCTCGCGAATTTTTTTTCCGTACTCGAGAGAGCAAAAATCCCATGTGCGCATGCGCGTGGACTTTTCTCTGCTACTTCCCATACGAAATGTACATGTATTCGCATGTACTGTGCACGATTCGCGTTCTACGAGTAAACGATGGCATAGTAGTCTTCAAACACAGACTCTGATTTGCCAGTTTGACAAATCAATATGCGTATGTGTCGCGATGTGCTTATTCAAGTCTGTGTAGTTGTATGATTCAGACCCAGTAGTGCATATGGAAATACATTGCAACTTGTATAGAATGGTATAGTAGTCTGCAAGCACAGACGCTAATCTGACAGTTTGACAACATACTAGTAGTGTGCTGAGAAGTACTTTATTCAAGTCGCCAACTTGTATAGAATGGTATAGTAGTCTGCAAGCACAGACGCTAATCTGACAGTTTGACAACATACTAGTAGTGTGCTGAGAAGTACTTTATTCAAGTCTGCGTAGATGTATGATTCAGACCCTACTGGTGCGTGCGTTAGAAATGCAT
This sequence comes from Strongylocentrotus purpuratus, assembly GCF_000002235.5. Taxonomy (NCBI): domain Eukaryota; kingdom Metazoa; phylum Echinodermata; class Echinoidea; order Camarodonta; family Strongylocentrotidae; genus Strongylocentrotus; species Strongylocentrotus purpuratus. The sequence continues at coordinate 13,736,768 of NW_022145605.1, read as the reverse complement.
CTCAATGTGTAGAGTGTAGTATAGTAGTCTGCAAGGACATAATAATATATTATGTATTGATGAGTAGTGATTTTATGCAAGTTTGTGTAGTTTAATGATTCCAGACCCCATGGTAGGCCTATGTATTGTGCCACTGCTCTCTCACACTCTTTCTCTCTCTCTCTCTCTCTCTCTCTCTCTCTCTCCATATCTCTCTCTCTCTCTTTCTCTCTCTCTCTCTCTCTCTAGCCCTCCCTCCAGTATGCTCGCACTCTCTGTATTACTTTTATTTATAATCATGGTCTGCTGAGAGCCAGAAGGATGTTAACTCTTAACACAACGAATGCCCTTCTGGCTCTGAACAAACCCACACACCATGAGGTTATTTATTAGCCTTCTCAAAACCGTCATTGCACTCTATAAGTTGAGGTGCATTTCCAATACACGCACCAGTAGGGTCTGAATCATAAAACTACTCAGACTTGAATAACACTATTTTGTCAAACTGTCAGATTAGCGTCTGTGCTTGCAGACTACTATGCCACTCTGCAAGTTGAGATGCCTTTCCAATACACGCACCAGTAGGGTCTGAATCATAAAACTACACATATTTGAATATAAAGCACTACTCAAGACACTATGTTGTCAAACTGTCCGATTAGCGTCTGTGCTTGCAGACTACTATACCATGCTATTCAATTTGGGATGCATTTCTGTAAGCACTAAAATGTCTGAATCATACAACTACTCAGACTTGAATACTAGTACTATTGCTACGCACGATATATGCGTAATTGTTTTGTCAAACTGGCAAATCAGAGTGTGTTTGAAGACTACTATGCCATCGTTTACTCGTAGAACGCGAATCGTGCACAGTAGATGCGAATACATGTACATTTCGTATGGGAAGTAGCAGAGAAATCACAAGTCCACGCGCATGCGCACATGGGGTATTTGCCCTCTCGAGTACGGAAAAAAAATTCGCATCCCCCTCCTGCGCTTTGCGCGGAAGCTTAACGTGTCATTGTACCGCCATCAACTCTGCATCCTTGTCTGAAATGAGTTCCCCCCCCCCCCCGCGCGCAAAGCGCAGAAGCTTTGACGTTTCATTAAATTATTAGAGAAAGAAGATGATTCGTTGTTCCATTCTCGACTCTTAATCCTTGTCTGAATTGAGTTCCCACCCCCTCCCGCGCGAAGCAAGGAAGTTTTGACGTTTCATTAAATTATAAGGGAAAGGAGACGATTCTTTGTACCATTCACGACTCCTTGTCTAAATTCAATTTTCCCCTGCGCTGCCCGCGCGTAGCGCGTAAGCTTTGACGGTTCATTATATTATTAGAGGAAGAAGACGAGTCGTTGTACCATTCTCGACTCCCAATCCTTGTCTGAATTCAGTTGCCCCCCCCCCCTCCCCAGCGATGCGCGGAAGCTTTGACATTTCATTAATTTATTAGAGAAAGAAGACGAATCGTTGTACCATTCTCGTCTCTTAGTCCTTGTTTGAATTCAGTTTTTTCCCCTCCCGCGCGAAGCGCCTAAACTTTGACGTTCATTAAATTATTAGAGAAAGAAGATGATTCGTTGTTCTATTCTCGACTCTAAAATCCTTGTCTGAATTCAGTTTTTCCCGGCCCGCGCGTAGCGCGTAAACTTCTGACGTTTCATTAAACTATTAGACAAAGAAGACGATTCGTTTTACCTTTCTCGACTCCCAATCCTTGTCTGAATTCAGTTGCCCCCCCCCTCCCAAGCGATGCGCGGAAGCTTTGACATTTCATTAATTTATTAGAGAAAGAAGACGATTCGTTGTACCGTTCTCGACTTGTCAGAATTTTAAAAAATGTTTCTTTGTCTGCTCCTTTTTCGTCCTATGTCATCTTACTGCCCCTACCGCCCTTGGCTACGCGCCTGCTTTAAAGGGAAAATGAAACAATCATGATTGTGATGGCACACAATTAGGTTAGTAGAAATGAAATGGAAAAAAAATCTATTACAACAACCATGGATAAATCACGGCCGGTGTGACCGCACCGTTTGTCCTACCAGTTTCGTTTGTCCGTCGGACATAACATGCGGGTTTTCTGCTCGCATCGATCGTCCGTGACTCGCACGGATCTTCCGAGGGACGATCCGTGCGGTTTGCTATCCGCACAGTCTGTCCTCATTTTGTTTTACGTGTATATTTGATAAAAGGAAGCAACTCGGTAAATCATGTGGAGACATTTTTTCTAGATATTACATAATAATAACTCTCTACAATTTTTTTAAAGCAAATGGGCCATTCCTTTTGAAAGTAGAAGTGAATATTTTATTTAAAACCTTTATTCTATGAATATCGGCCCCAAAACTGTTGTAATCGATTATACTTTTGTACGTGGCTTCGTTCTTCAACCAACTCACTACTAGTATATACTCGTGATCCAGAAAAATAAAAGTGATTGAAAATGTGGTTGAAAGTGAGTGGGGGAGGCTAGAGTATTTAAGATAAGGTAGAGCGTAGCACAAATTGGCGGATGCTCAGGATGTAGGGGCATTTAATTACGGTCAGATGAGCATATTTTCATACCTTATTCATATGACACTAGCAGGTCAATAATCGGCGTATGGTCCAAGGGGTGGAGCCCCCGGAAGCGCAGGGGTTTTAGGCATTAAAATTACGGTCAGATGAGCATCCAGGGGCCAGCCTTAGGGCACAAGGTGGGATCAAGGGGGCAGAGCCCCCGGAAGCTCAGGGGTATGGGCATTTAATTACGGTCACATGAGCATACTTTCTTTTCTATTTCTTTCTATTTAATTATCTTTAATATACTTTTTCAAAAGTGTGGGGGGGGGGGGGGGCTTGAGCCCCCAAGCCCGCCGTTCCACAGGTCCTGACAAGTATTGTTTTCCTGATCCGTATATAGGACAAGGCCCTGGGGCAGCTTGCCATAATCAGATATTTGGGTCGTTTTCCGGTCAGAACTAGCCCTTACTATCATTCCAGGATTTTGTTTCAGAACCTGAGACAAAGTTACCCAATCCCTTTAAGTTTCAAAAAGTAGACTTCATTGACAAGTACAAAGGCTTAGGGACCGGGGGGGGGGGCTTGGGGGGCTCAGATATCATTGAGCACCGCAAAATATTTTGCGGGGCTTATAGATATCATTAAGCCCCCCAATTTGTCGGTGGGGCTTAGATACCATTGAGCCCCCAATATTTAAGCGGTGCTCAGATATCATTGAGCCGCCCCCGATACTTATTGCGGGGCTCGGATATCATTAAACCCCCCCCCCCTCCTCCCCAATCATTATATTCTAGGCATGAAACTCATGTATACCTATAATCTACAGGCTTACCATTCAAATATAAACATTTTATAAATATTTATTTGGGGAGGAGGGGGGGGGGGGGGGGGCTCAGACATCGGATCTCGCATACCATTGACCCCCAAAAATATATTTGGTGGATCTCAGATAATTAGCATTGAAACCCCCAAATATTTTGGCGGGACTCTGATATCATTGAGCGCCCCCCCCATATTTTGGTGGGGCTCAGATATCTTTGAGCCCCCCCCCCCTCCCATATGTTTGTGGGGCTCAGATATCACCCAATTGTTTTTTGTGGGGCTCGGATAACATCACGGAGCCCCCCGATATTTGTGTGGGGCTCGGATAACATCACGGAGCCCCCCGATATTTTGTGAGAGGCTCGGATATCATTGAGCCCCCCCCCCATATTTTGGCCGGGCTCGGTTATCATTATCATTATAGATTGGTGCACATCATTATGCTCGATCATCCTCTCCTATCTGTTTGATTTCATTCCTCTTTTAGTCATCCTTTATTTGCTACCTATGATATTTGATAAATACCTATATATGCAAAATAAACCCTGGAGGTTTAAAGTTGTAAAGTCCAGGGCAGTTCAACACACGCAATCATGAAATAAGGATGTCTTCATCGAAGTGTCTCTGTAGGTTTAGAACCAAGCCCTGTGCCTACCCGCTCAGGCCACTCTACATTCAGGGGCGTCGCTAAAGGGGGGGGGGGGGGTGTGGGGTTGAAGTCGGTGGGATTTTTGTTATGTCGGTCGGCCAGCAAGTTTTTCCCCTTCGAGCTGTGACTTTTTATCGGACAAAGAAACATTTTTGAAAATTCAGACAATGATTTAGAGTCAGTACAATGAATAGTCTTCTTTTTCTAATAATTTAATGAAACGTTGAAGCTCCCGCACTTCGCGCGAGAGGGGGAGAAACTGAATTCAGACAATTAGGGTTAAGAGTAGAGAACGGTACACAACAAATCGTCTTCTTTCTATAATAACTTAATGAAACGTCTTAGCTTCCGCGCTGCGCGTGGGATGGGGAAACTGAATTCAGACAAGGATTAAGAGTCGAGAACGGTACAACAAATCAGTGGCGGATCCAGGGGGGCCGGCGCGATTTTCAAATTTTCGGGAGCAAAAAAAAAAAAAAGTTGGGCCCCCTCCCCTAAGAAATCCTGGATCCGCGCCTGCAACAAATCGTCTTCTTTTCATAATAATTTAATGAAACGTCTAAGTTACCGCGCTTCGCGCGGGAGGCCTTTCACCCATCCCCTCCCCCACGCGCGCTATTTAAGTGATTCGCTTGCTCAATACCGCCCTCCCTAAAATAAGATCCTAGCTACGCACCTGCGTTTAAATATATAGCTATGATGCCAACTAAGTTGACGAAATAATTTGTATATTTATGTCGTCGACGAAAATGACCATTTGCGCATAACAATTTAGCCTTCGCATGATCATTTTTGTGATAGTTTCCTTCTGAATTTAATTTTGTTGCTGTTATGAGTTTATATTCATATTTTTGTTATCAAACAGGAATAAATAAATGAATATATAAATACATTTGTACAATACGATTTGTACGATAGTTGTACAATGATGATAGAAGAACCAATGAAAATCGCAACTGATCTTCCCTAATTCTTTTCCCCCTTTTCTTTTCTTCCTCTTTGTTTTCTGTCCCTTTCTCTCCTCTTTCCCTTTCTTTCTCTCTCTCTCTTTGCTGGGGGGGGGGGGGGGGGGGAGGGGTACACATCGGGAAAAATTGCAACTGATCTCCCCTACCTTTCTTCTTCCTCTTTTTTCCCCTTTCCCTTCCCTTACTTCTCTCTCTCTCTCTCATTTAACTTTAATGAGGGAGGCAGGGGCCTTTCGCCCCCTCCCCCGATCCATATGATGTTGGTGGGATTAATTGCAACTGATCTCTGCTTCTTTTTACCCTTTTCTTTACTTTTTCCTCTTTTGTGTTCCATTTTATCTCTCCTCTTTCCCTTTCCCTTCTTTCTCTCTTTTTTTTTTTTGGCGGGGAGGGGGGGGGGGGGTGGTCGGGGGGGGGGGGGGCAGAGGCAAGGGCCTTTCTCCGCGATCCACATCTTGTGTGCATGAAAATTGCAACTGATATCCCTTCTTTTCTTTTCTTCTTTTGGTTCTTTCCCTTTCCTTCCTTCTCTCTTGTTTTGCGGGGGGAGGCAACAGCATGGGCGGCAAGGCCCTTTCGACCCCCCCCCCCCACCGATCTCCTTCTTTTCCCCTTTTTCCTTTCTTCTTCCTTTCCTCTTCTCTCTTCTTTCCCTTTCCCTTCTTTTCTCTCCTTCTCTCTCTTTCTCTCTCTTTTTGTTTGCTGAGGGGCCAGGGGAGGGTAGTCGAAGGTCTTTTGCCCCCGATCCACACCGCGTTGGAGGGAAAAAACACAATTGATCTCCCGTACCTCTCTTTTCTTTCCCTTTTCCTTCTTTTCCTTTCTCTCTCTTTGAAGTTTGCTGTAGAAGGGGGGAGGCAAGAGCCATTTGCCGCCCCCCCCCCCCCGATCCCCAACTTGTTCGCGGGAAAACTGCAACTGATATCCCTCTTTTTTCTTTCCTTCCTTTTATCTCCTCTTTTCCCTTTTTTCTTTACCTTCTCTTCCTTCTCTTTTTCTTTTTGCTGGGGGGGGGGGGGGGGGGGGGGGGGTGGCAACAGCCTGGGAGGCAAAGGCCTTTCGCCCCCCCCCCCGATCACCTTCTTTTCCCCTTTTCTTTACTTCTTCCTCTTCTTCCTTTCCCTTACTCTCCGCTTTACCTTCTCTCTCTCTCTCTCTTCATTTTTTGTTGGCGGTTGGGGGTCAAGGCCCTCTCGCCCCCCCCCACCCCCTGGATCCGCGCCGGGAAGACCTGTAGTGTCATCTCTAGCTAGCTGGCAAAGCTGAATATGGGTTATCCAGTCGTTTCATTCATTAAGTATAATTATACTTGTATTGAATATGTATACGTGTGGACTAGAGTACGGACATTCGGTGCGGCAGGCGGACTATTGGTGCGAGACCTCTTCCGCACAGATTGTCCGTCAGACATTTGAGACGCGCACGGAAAGTATGATTTTTGTATACATATCAAAGTAATATTTAGCACATTTAAGCTCAGTGTGTCTCGTGATTCAGCTTTGATGGCAGCCAATATTTTTTTTTTTAATCATTCTATCTGGTTATCTTTAAAAATTAAAAATAAATTTCTCTCCGAATATCAAATCGACTCTAAAGTTATGTTCTGTCGTTTTGGGGAAGTGAAATGATTCGAGTCTTCGAATGGGTATTGTCATTCAATTCAATTAAATTCAAATAATTTTATTTCATAACTCGATCAAAACATGTCGGCATAACAAGACCCCTGAACATCCGGTGGCTTTGCCCCCCCCCCCCCCTGGACCCTATCTAGGGCCCTAAGGCGGTCCACTGGATGCTAATCTGATGGAAATTTAATGCCCAAAACCCCTAAGTTTCTGGGGGCTCTTTCGACCTCTTTGTGCATGGCTGATTGTCAACGAAACGTAGTTAAGTCTTTTGTCGAGTCTGCTCGTTGCTATGGCAGGCAACCAGTAAAAACCAGTTCGTTTCATCAAATTATGGAAATGCAAGCATTAATTTAAACAAACAGAACTTTGTTATTTCTGATTGAGGTGTCGTATGAAAGGGCAGAAAATAAACTTTCTAGAAATGTGATTTTCTCTTTGAAATTCAGATAACGCCCGCCAAATGACTTTTTGGTACCCTCTCTTCAATTTGTTTTTAATCACTCGCGCGTGAAATATGCATTATATGAGTTACATCAAATGAAATAGGAGGATCTATGCTTTACAAATATGTGTCATTTATTAATTATAATTGTGATTAATTCTCGGTTTCGTTTTTTCTGGGACGCACTGTATAGTAGGCCTACTTGCGATATGGGCACAAGGTCATTTTCCTCGACAACATAAATATATTAAGATTTATTTCGTTAACTTAGTCAACATCGTAGCTACACCCGTACAAATTAGTGCTCACCACCACCTCCCCCACCACCCCCCGCCTTTTCGCCGGCTAATTCGCGGATAAACTTTTTCTCACGAAAAAAAAATTAAGTGCTCATTACACCCCTCGCAATGATTCACTCTCACCTCTGGCTCAAAAGTGGCAACCCTATAAGAACCCCTCCCCCTCCTTAAAAGCTTAAAGGCTTGAGCTATATATTTAACTGCAGGCACGTAGCTAGATTCTTATTTGGGGGGCGGTGGTGAGTAAGCGAAGCGTGCGAATCACTTAAAGATAAAGACCAATATGGTCATGCGATTGCATTATGAAAGAGGCGTGGTGGAATCGATCAGAAAAGGTTGGTCATCAAGCATATAGGCTAAGTATTGGTGTGTCCTCCAAGGTTCAGGAATCATCAAATGATAAGAAATATTGGCCCAGTCTTGGTAATGTTATAAGCACTGTACACAGAAAGATGTTAATGGGACTACGCACACGTGCGCGACACGTGTGTTATATCTATCAGGTCCAAATAGATAAAATAATTTACCAAATATATCAATTAGTAGGCGGTTTCTTGGCAAAATTTGTATGACCACGTATTAGTAAAAACATATTCTTTCACATGATTGGTAGTAAGAGCTTCCATTTCATTTTTCGAGAGGGGGCGTTTCCAAAACTGGTCTATACCTTTAAAGGTGAAATTCATAGAAAATCACAAATATGTCAACTAATGTATGACTAGAAACTGGTAAGCTAACATATGGCCATCGTACAAGTTTTAGGTCAAATACATATCGGGTGATTTATAAAAATACAAATACAACCACCTGCATAGCAGCTGGGATATACGAGAGATTCGCCGGAAAAATAACGATGTTTTAATGACGTCACTATATGGACCAATACTGCCCAAGCAGACGACATTCCATAGAGAATGAACATAATTGCAAAGCTTTTAGTTGTCAAATTATAATGAGTTTAGTGTATATAAATGTGATGGCATGTCAAACCATTCAAAAGGGATATGACCCGATTCCGATAACTAAAATCTTTTGCTTGTAAACACACAGGATAGGGGTTAATTAACAATCAAAGAAACCAGACTTTCGAATTGAAACACCCGGAATGATATTAAGGACGGCATTTGTTCCCTCTTGAAACGCCGAACATACCGCGGTGTGTGCAGCTGAATATTCAATGGCGTCTTAAATTGTTTACAAGCGACAGATTCCTTTATTTTTGTATCGCTGCATTTGTCATCAAAATAAAACCATGCGCGGGGTTTAGAGTGAGGCAATATATTATAAATTTAGCCTGACGGTAGTGAAGTAAGAGAAAAAACTCGAGATAAGATGAAAAACACAGGCACTGAAAATGTGTGAGATGTCATGCGACATCGTCTGCTTGTGCAAGTCATGTCCATACTGTGATCTCACACATCTCTGCAGCGTTCGGAGAGTTCTTCAGGTGCTATGCCGGGGCTGTATTTAAGCGTTTTATAATTTATAATAATCATTACTTCGAATGTTTCCAAGCATTGAATTTTGATAACCTTGTCGAATCAAAGTTTCAACTTTGCAATAATGAAATAAAGTTAGTTTTTTAAATCAATGAATATCTACTTTAAAGAGCCTCGTTTCCGGGGTGTCTGGAAGACCTGTGGTCATGCATGCTTACAGTATTTCTACATGACTGAGACCCCCGGGACATGAATATGGAAATTTGGAGGAAGTAAATATCATCAACCTTTAAGCATTTCAGGTGGGGTAGCATGGTCACGATAACCAACTCGGGTACAAAATAGCGTACTGATTTCTTTTGCAGCAAAAGAATATTATTAGTCACACACTTGGATGTTGCCCACAGAATATTACAATAGGATATATGTGGTAAGATTAGACTATTATATAGCATAACTAATATTCTATCAAAAACAAAACATTTTATTCTATACAGTATGCCAATATTTCTGGAGATTGATGTAACGGTGTGTTTTACATGGTCGCTCCAGTCTTTTCAATGGTTTATACACCAATGAACTTTGTACATGTCTTTCTCGCTGTAGAAAAAAACATTTATTTTATTATTTAGAGCAAGCTTATCATTAGATTTTCTACCTCTATAATATATCAATAGAATCATATCTATCATTAATTCTATGATTTTTTTCCCCGGGCTCCCCTGGATCCGCCACTGGTCAAGGGCAGATTCCCAGTAAGCTAAGGGGTTTCAGGCATATTTTAATTATCAATAATTCATTGCATTTTGCCCCGACCCCCAACATAAAAGTATCCTCTATGTGGGCATTCCATGAACCATAATGCAGAGCCCTACAGAGGAATTTTCCTGTTGGGGACCGGGGTGAAATGCAATGAATTATTGAAAAATTATTGCATTTTCTTTGTTTATAATTGTGATTAAGTTATGATAAAACATTGATAATTCTCAGTTTCTTTTCTTATGGGACGCACTGCATATACTCAGTCTTATATGCAATAAAATATTGCAGAAGACTTTGACATTATCGAACATTACTTCCTTACCTGGTATCAAAGGCAACTTGAAAGTAACACGTAGGTGTATTATACATAAATTAGTTTTGAAAACTAGCATTAATGGCAAACTAGCTAGGAAATGGAGTTAATATTTCTAAGGCTCAATGGAGGGGGTGCTAGGCTAGATGGAGAGGGTGCTAGGCTGGATGTAGTTAGTGCAAGTTTAAATGAAATCATGCTAGGGGATAGATGGAGCTAATAACTCTAAGGCTCAATGGAGGGGGTGCTAGGCAATTTTAAATGAAATCATGCTAGGAGATATTATGGAGTTAATAATTAATGAGCGAGAACACTAACTGAAGTTCTTCAAAATGAAACATACTAGGTATGGGGCTTGTGTGATCATCACACGATTGTTTATAACAAGATTGTTTGGAACCAGCAACCTTGATAACTTGGCCAGTATGACATGACATTTCGGTACTTTATAATACATTATATCTGATATATTGGTAAAGAGTAAAGACTGTGAAAACTTTATGTAAAAATTAGTAACATTACAAAATATGCAAGTAGTCAGGAAATCCCTTACACGATCTAGGAATAAAGATTGTGATTATTCTCTCGCGCTCTAACTCGCCCCCTCCCCTCTCTCTCTCTCTCTCCCATTTAGTTTTTCACGTCTAGTGACATTCCTAAACATAAGCCTTGTATATAACGAAAACTTGATATTATAGAAGAAGGAGCAGATGTGCCAAAATAACCAAACATCATAATTCGACATGATCGGTATCAGAAGCTCCGAGAGAGATGAAATGAGACGGAGCCTAATTTGCGTCAACTACACTATATGAGATTGAAGGTGGCTTGTGTTCCAAGTATGGTACATTGCTATCTATGCACATTACATTGATCTACAGAAACGTATACAATGCTCGAGGTGCATGCCGGGAAGGCGTATGAAAGATGACGTAATGGTATCGAAATATAAGAAAGGAAAACAACTTCAGTTCGGGACGGTTCAAAATAATGCTGGGAAATGGAAATTAAAATGATACCGTTTTAAAAACCAGTTAGATATGGTTTAAGGACAAGAAGCATGAGATAATTCATTGCTCGGCAATCTGGACTGTATTTGAAACAGAGCATCCAATATTCCTGATATTTAATAGTATACTGTCAATGAAAAAATATAACTAAAAAAAATAATAATAATGGACCTCTTTACCCAAGGCTGTGTGTCTTTGTCGAGCACAAAATGATTCTGCTCGGGTATGCAGGCCAGTTGTTAGCCCATATTGGGCTTGAATAGACTTGAATTGAAAGACCCTTTGTTTAACCTCGCGAAGTTTGGGCGCTTTCATATGAGGAGTAAAACCTTGCCCATCATTGAATTCATGTTGTAAAGTTGTTTACAGACTGGAAAAGGATAGCATGGGAGTGTACAGATTGAATAAATGGATGTAAGTAGTACTGAAAATGTAAAAAACTTGTTTAACCTGGCAATAAGGGACTCTTGAATGTAGTTTAAAAATTGGACATGGCTTTGGGGCTAACGCTACCGGCCACCGGCTACGCTGACGACCGCCAGCTAGCTGACGACCGCCAGCTAAAAAAGACCCCCCCCCAAAAAAAAGACCCCCCCCAAAAAAGACCCCCCCAAAAAAAAGACCCCCCCCCAAAAAAAAAGACCCCCCCCCAAAAAAAAGACCCCCCCCCCCAAAAGGGGCTCCATTACAGTTTTTTCTTACACTCAGCTGCTCCCCTTCACCATAGGCCCTTTTTCAAGTTTTTTTTGAGGAATCCATTGACATATTGTGGTTTGGAACCCTTTCCCATACATCAACAACACCAACAATAATTATTTTATCACACCAAACTATGAGTGAGATGAAAATGGGTTCTAACATCAGTTTTTCTTTTTCAAAGATTTATAAAAAAATAAAAAAAGAAGCACTAGCTGGGAGTCGAACCCGATACCTTCCAGTTGCCAGGTGTTTGCCTATCCACTAGACTAATGTGTCACACTGGTAATCTTCATGTATTTGTTCATATTGATACTTATTTTTGTAGATGTAGCAAAAAACGTATTCTAACTAATTCAGAGAGTCGCTTGTTAAAGAAAGAGTATCAAATGTTATTTTCTCCTTTGTTGAGGAGGTGGGGGGGGGGGGGTGTCCCCTTTAAAAAAAAGGAGATGGACACGTCAATATCATGGGGTAAAGAAAAAAAATAAAAAAAATAACATGAGGTATAAAGAAGAAGCTGGGAGTCGAACCCGAGTACATACATACATTGCGTTGTGAAGCGATCAGTCTTATCCGCAAGACCACTTTGCCTCACTGCTACTAAGTGGCTCACTTCTTGGTCTTATAGCACTTTGCATGTTAACGACTTTAATATGTTGATTTACTGATTTAACGATTTCGGGATGCATAATTATTCATATTTTTGCAGTCCGATGTTGTCAAGATTGCCCGTAAATGTTTTCTTTCAGTTACTGATATTTCTGATATAATAGTGAGGTTTTATGTTATTTTCATTTATTTTGCAATCTGCTGACTTAAACTTCAAGTGATATGACAATAGGCCACTGCCCTGACATAGCATAATGAACAGAACACGGATCTATTCAATTTAGGATATGCTACGAATTCTGTAACAGGGCACAAATGAATAGGGAAGCTTGGCTATTCGATTCTGTGTTCAATAGCTTGCACCTGCAGCATCAATTAATGAATTGAAGCAAAAAACCCGACCCTCCCTTCATTGACGGAATATTTTTGTCAATTGCGAGGATTACATAAGAGGTAATAATAGCATTCATGACATTGCAACAATGACCGCATTATGTTGATGTATTGTCCATAAAGGTACTGAGAAAGTCTTTCTCCTTGTCTGCATGGAGGACACGCACTTTAAATATCCCAATAGAAAAAGGATAGAATGGGGCTGTAATCTCATTTAAAAAAAGGAAAGCGATTTCGGGACGGTTCAAAATAATGCTGGGAAATGGAAATTAAAATGATACCGTTTTAAAAACCAGTTAGATATGGTTTAAGGACAAGAAGCATGAGATAATTCATTGCTCGGCAATCTGGACTGTATTTGAAACAGAGCATCCAATATTCCTGATATTTGATAGTATACTGTCAATGAAAAAATATAACTAAAAAAAATAATAATAATGGACCTCTTTACCCAAGGCTGTGTGTCTTTGTCGAGCACAAAATGATTCTGCTCGGGTATGCAGGCCAGTTGTTAGCCCATATTGGGTTTGAATAGACTTGAATTGAAAGACCCTTTGTTTAACCTCGCGAAGTTTGGGCGCTTTCATATGAGGAGTAAAACCTTGCCCATCATTGAATTCATGTTGTAAAGTTGTTTACAGACTGGAAAAGGATAGCATGGGAGTGTACAGATTGAATAAATGGATGTAAGTAGTACTGAAAATGTAAAAAACTTGTTTAACCTGGCAATAAGGGACTCTTGAATGTAGTTTAAAAATTGGACATGGCTTTGGGGCTAACGCTACCGGCCACCGGCTACGCTGACGACCGCCAGCACGCTGACGACCTCCAAGAAAAAAAAAGAAAAAAAAAAGACCCCCCCCCCCCAAAAAAAAAAAAAAAAATTAATAAAAAGACCCCCCAAAGGGGCTCCCTAACAGCTTTTTCCTACACTCAGCTGCTCCCCCTTCACCATAGGCCCTTTTTCAAGTTTTTTGAGGAATCCATTGACATTATTGTGCATTGGAACCCTTTCCATACATCAACAATCAACAACACCAACAATAATTATTTTATCACACCAAAATTGGAAAAATGATTAACTTTTAATATCTGGCTTTTGGGCTTTAAAACAAAATACACTAGCTGGGGATCGAACCCGATACCTTCCACTTACTAGGCGGTTGCTTATCCACGAGACTACTTTGCCTCACTACGATTACCTGGTTCACTTTTAGTATTTAACACTGTGCTTTTAGTTGTTTCAGCTAGCTGACGGCAGGCGCAGCTATACCCCCTAAAGGCAGACGCGGATCCAGGGCGCCGGGAGGGCCTTGCCCCCCCCCCCCGCAAAAAAAAAGAGAGAGAGAGAAGGAAAAGAAGGCAGGGAAAGAGGAGAGAAAGGGAAAGAAAGAAGAGGAAGAGGAAGAAGAAGGAAAAAAAGGGGGGGGGGAAGAAGCAGATCAAGGGCCGAAAGGGTCTTGGATCCCAGCTGTCACCCCCCCCCCCCACACCTAAATTGGAAAAAATGATTAACTTTTAATATCTGGCTTTTTTGCTTTAAAGAAAAATTGTAACTGATCTCCCCTACCTTTCTTCTTCCTCTTCCCCCCCCCCCCATACTTCTCTCACCCTCTCTCATTTAAGTTTGGTGAGGGAGGCAGGGGCCTTTCGCCCCCTCCCCCGATCTACACGATGTTGATGGGATTAATCGCAACTGATCTCTGCTTTTCTTTTTTTCTACCTCTTTTGTGTTCCATTTTAGCTCTCCTCTTTCCCTTTCCTTTCTCTCTTTTTTTTTTTTGGCGAGAAGGGGGGGGGGGGGGGGGTTGGTCTGGGGGGGGGGGGGCAGAGGCAAGGCCTTTTTCCGCGATCTTGGGGGGGGGGGGGGGGTAGTGAGCACCTTTTTTTTGGGGGGCCCTCGAAATTTTAACAATTTGCACCCTCCCCCCCCCCCCCCCCCCCCCCCATCCCCCTACTAGATCCGCCACTGCCTGTAGTTTCATCCCTAGCTAGCTGGTTAAGCTGAATATGGGTTATCTAGTCGTTTCATTCATTAAGTATAATTATACTTGTATCAGGGATATGAGAGTACATCCCTGTTTGTTTTGACTATGTATACGTGTGGACTAGAGTACGGACATTCGGTGCGGCAGGAGGACTATTGGTGCGAGACCTCTTCAGCACAGATTGTCCGTCAGACATTTGAGGCGCGCACGGAATGTCCGACACGGACATTCTGCGCGGATAAAATCCGCACCGATCGTCCGCTCTCGATCGATCTCTAATAGTCGGACGATCGGTGCGGGTTACATTCTACGCGGTCACACCGGCAGATATTGTTCCCGTCACAAAATCTCCGGCAACTCATCACATACATTGTGCATCTCACGCATTATTATGATAATTTCGTCATCGCCAAATAGTGTTGTACCGCGTGGCCAACTATAATACATGCAAAGCAAATGAGATTCTATTTTGTGCGAACACGACATCTCCGGATATGAGTTTGTCTTGAAAATGAAAAATTTCCACAGGCAATCTGAGAGCCTTGTGCCAATTATTGGTATAGGTGTAGCTGCAGCTGTTGCTTTGTTGTATATTCTATGGAGCCCAGGGCCAAGCAGTTCCAAGAGATCCGGAAAAAGAAGTAAATAAATTGATTCTTACCAACTTATTTTTGCGTTGATGGGACTGTATGTCAGAGATGAGTGACGCAATGTACGTAACTTGTCTGAACAAATAATGTTTTTTAGGTCGCAGTTTAACTATTTCAAAAATAAGTCTTTGCCTATTTTTTCCTATGGGAGCTAGAAAGGGTGACAAATAAATATTGTGTAATTTAATGTAGGAACTAGGATTTTGAACCAACGTGGCAACAAAGCGAAAAAGCCGCGGGCGTGCACGTGAAGTTGAATCCCGGACAACTCGCCACAAAGACAACCCGCCCCAAGACAACCCGCCACAGTACCCTGGACATCCCGCCACAATACCCTGGACAACCCGCCACAATACCCTGGACAACTCGCCACAGCCTTTTCGGACAACTCGCCACACTTTTTTCCCCTCATGATTTCTAGATCTAAAATCCCTCATCTTAGATGAAATTGTCATTTTTCATGATTTTCGTGCTTTTATAAACACAGTTATGACAGGAAACATGGAAATTGTGAGTATTTTGAGAGCTGTTCTAAAGAATAAAGATGATTTTCCTTGCGCTTGCAACAAGAATCTATTTTGGACGAACCCAAGCCAGGCGTACTACGACTACGAGTTACGACTACGATTTTTAAGTTCATGTCTCAGGAAACTTTTTAATGGTAGGAATATGCTGCTATGTATCTTTGGCGTATCTTTACATTCTAATATTACCTGCCCCCCCCCCCCCCCCCATCAGTACGCCAGTGCTTCCAGTATCCTACCATAAAAAAATTCTGGGACAGAAAAATGCGGCTGTTATAGACCTCTAGATCAAAAGTATATTATTGTTACAAGGGAAATCAACTTTATTCTTTTTAATGACGAAAAAAAGCACGAAAATCATGAAAAATGACAATTTCATTTCAATATATATTATTGTTACAATTAGGGAAATCAACTTTATTCTTTATTCTTTGTAATGACTGTGTTTATAAAAGCACGAAAATCATGAAAAATGAGAATTTCATTTCATTTTAGATCTAGAAATCATGATGGGAAAAAGTGTGGCGAGTTGTCCAAAAAGGCTGTGGCGAGTTGTCCAGGGTATTGTGGCGGGTTGTCCAGGGTATTGTGGCGGGATGTCCAGGGTACTGTGGCGGGTTGTCTTGGGGCGGGTTGTCTTTGTGGCGAGTTGTCTGGACCCCGTGAAGTTAAATGCTTGCTGAAAATTCTAAACCTTGTTTGTTTCCTTGCCTTCATCAAGTAATTGGTTATGTATGGTTTCAACAATAGCGGCGTTAAGCCTTAGAAAAAAAGCTTTTCCCTATCATCAGATATCCTCCCTATATCTCATCATGTACTAGTACAGTTCAGGTATGATGAATCACTGTGCTAACCACCTGACCACGTAACGTTCTCCTTGTTAAATTTAAATAGTTGCTGTTAAATCTCGGAACCAATTTCTTCTCAAGTTAAGTTATTCTACTCCTGTACCTTTGGGTTTTTTCTTACGAGCATTATGCTTAACTGTGAACGTCTTGACAAATCAAATGCTCAAGCTGTTATGACAGAGCTTGACAAAATGTAAGCAAATGCTTATTTATAAGTAGACCAAATTTTCCGTCTCTTTCGTTCGTTAAGCCTTGTATTTGGGTAGGGTCGGCTCTCTCTTTAGAGACGGAAGCCGACCTTGCTAACACCATGGCCATTTATGGCCATATTTTTATGCCCCGAAAATCCTCCCAAATGTCATTTTACCTCGTGCATATATTGTAAATTAGACCTAGGCTATAATACATCGGTTCCACTTACCAACTTGACTGAAATAATCCGTTTAATGGTCCCATTTTTGGAAATTATGGGTCAAAATCGACATCCATGTTGAAAATCTTTGCAAGCAGTATTTTAACTCGCTGTGCATGACGTCATCTAAATCTCATCCCTTCTAGTCTACGCCGAAGCCAAAATGATTATGAAGGAAAAACTGTGCATGAGCTACACGTTCGTAATGGCGTTATCGCAGTTTTTCTTCATAATCATTTTGCCTTCGGCGTAGACTAGAAGGGATGAGATTTAGATGACGTCATGCGCAGTGAGTTAAAATACGGCTTGCAAAGATGTTCAACATGGATGTCGATTTTGACCCATAATTAATAAGAACAGGCAAAAGGTATGTTTTATATATATTACAATTCTAGTATCCCATCAATTGTTCGTTTACTAAATAAGAATCCCGACCTCCTCATCTAGGTCTAGTTATTTAATCCTGAACCTCTATCTGAATTTGTATCTAGTTTTATGAATATAGTTTTGATAAATATGATTTTAATAAATAGAACTTTGATAAAATGCATTTTTAAGAATTTGATTTTGTGAAAAGAAATGTAATTTTTAGAGACATTATTTAGTTAAATGCAATTTTGATCCGATAAATTATTATAAAAGATATTCTCATTGCCAATCTATGCATTTCAAAAGAACAATGTATATTATTTGACTTTTTAAATTCAACTTTGATAAATGCAAGTTGATCAATGCAATAATTATTAATGTTATTTCAATAAACTTAATTTTAATAAATGTAATTTTATGTTTTCAAGCCGGGTTTTACATCACATATTCATGAAGATCATACATAACAATATTTAATAACTGTATTTTATCGAATTATTTTGTATATATACTTCATGTAAATGTTACAGTTTAATCATTTAATTTCAATTTGTTAATGATCAATAATAATTTTTTTCTTAATACATTATCAAAATGTCCTGCTCCGACTCTCAAACTGTATACCTGATCTTACACCCTTTGAATTTCTATTTATTTCATATCAAAGTATGCAAACCGAACTCAATATTATTATTGTTTTCATTATTTATGATTTAATTACTATGTACTGTTTATATCTGGATTCATTTAAAAGTGTTAAAGCATATAATTATATGTATATGTCTATGGAATTATTTTTACCTTGTAAATTCACTTGTATCAGCCTCCAGCTGTATTGTTGAATATTCGAATAAAACCTTATCAAATCAAATCAAATCAAATCAAACAAATCAAATATTATACGTTTTACTATCGCCTTTATTCCACCTGGCCTTTGACAGCTATCAACGCAGCTTTTAGGTAGCAACAAATTAAAAATTCAAGATAGGTTTGTTAATAAAATGTGAAGTTGGATATCCATTGGATGTAACATTGCTTGCACTGTAAGAGTCAAATGATGCAATATCAAATGAATATTTTCGTTTTATTTTAATGTGTCATTTCCTATTGAATCCTCTTCCCACAGGAAAAGTTGCTGGTCTAGAGAACCTTGGTAACACCTGCTACCTGAACACCGTCCTACAGAGCTTAGCAGCATGTCCTGCGTTTCTTGCCTGGCTCAATAGAGCCCTAAGGAGAGGGTGTTTCAAGGGGAGAGGCAATGAGCTGGCTTACAGACTCTCTCGCACATTGGAAGGTAGGTGTATTGGGGTCGCCACTAGACTATTTTCACTGCAGTGGAGGGGGTAGGTGGGGAGGCGCAAGGGGTGTGTTGGACCAAAACTTTGAGACAACTTAGTCAAGAATTTTCCAACGAGCAAGTAAAATGTACCGTCCTCACATTTCTGAATTTTTTTGACAAGGGTTAAAAGAAAAAAAAAATGAGATGGCTGTTAGTGGTCCAACAACGCCCATTTAAGTGTTTTGTCACTCTGACATATATAAGCTAGACGTTGTACAAGTTGACAGAGTGTGACGCATAAGAGCAATCTTCTTAAAAGGGTAAACAAAAAAAGGGTCTACATGCAGATGTAAATCTGGAATAAACCATGATTGAACATGGTGAATTCAACTTGTTGGAATCACTTTGTTAGATGGAGGAATACCGGGGTATTCAGATTTTGTTATTGAAAACTGTACCATGGGAATCATGTCTTCAGAGCCCATGTGGGGTTCTGGGGCCCGTTTCACGAAGCCTTTTTTCAATGACAAATTACAAAAATCAGTGACAAATCTGCTGATAACCAATCAGAAGCAAGGATTTCAGTAGCTTATTACAAAGACTGTCATTTGTCACTGATGACAAGTTTTGTGAAACGCCCCCCTGGTATGTGTTCTCCAGTAGAGAAGGTGGCTCAGAGTGATTCTGAATTGTTAATCGTGTTGTAGATTGGTTGATTAAAAAATTGAATGAAACTTAATACAAAATATATATTTTATACTTGTAGGTGTAAATGATTACTCCTCTGCAACGATCTACTCACCCCATGAGGTTCTTTATTCTCTCTATAATCGAAACTGGAGATCAGGACAAGAGCAACAGGTGGGTTTCGGAGGACCAAACTAGGTCCAGGCCCTACACATGGGTCTGTAAAATAGGATGTTCTATCGTTAGAGAAGACATGTTTTATGATATTGTATGAAAATGAGAAGTTCGGGAACAAGATGTACTGTAAGGTAGCTTGGCAAAATGTTGTGGCATGTAGAATTGCAACTTTTTTAACAAATAGAATGCATCTGGCTAACGTTTGCTATCCCAAATCTAGGATCTTTCTAACCAAGACAAGTATTCACCATGGTCTGAAACTCTGAATTAAGATTTCCAGTTCCAGGTTCTTGCCTTTCACGATCACTTGTTTGGATGCAGTATTTAGCTAATAAACCAAGGATTTTTAAGCCTTGTAGTTTTGCTCAGCTACCTGAGCAAAGTTTGTTTGATTAATTTGTGCAATATGAAAACAATATCTGTTTTTAGAAGTGCATATATAGTTTTGTTGTCACTGAAGTATGTAGATTTGTCAACAGACTGTTTGCTGTTTGTATCCATTTTTGGAATGATCTGCACTTAAATGTTGGTCAATTTCCCTATTCATAAAAATGCTGTTTGAAAAAAATATGCCTCTAACTAGAGATGAGACATTGATCTTTGTATATAAATTAAAAGTACATAATTGTATACTCTTTCATTCTAAATTCTTGGGATAATTTGCAATGTCTGTAGAAATAACATAGCATGCTATCAAATGTTCTTTTACCAACAGGATGCTCATGAGTTATTTCAGTTTCTGTTGAGTGAGTTAAGTGAAGATAGAGAGCAACCTCCCTCTCCTCTGCCCCTCAGTGAAGCTCCAAAGCTTGTGGTAAGTCCAAGAAAATGCCCATGCTCACGAATGACACAAATATTTTCTGGAATTTTAGGATTTGTGGGGTCAGGAATCTGTAAAAAGCAAAAATGTAGCTGACAGTGCACGTGGGAACGTAAAGTAGCCTATTTAAGATATCAAGAAATAGAAAAATCAGACAAGTGTTTGTGTCCTTGTTATCTTGTCAAAATATCTGTATGCAAAAATATTGACTTGAAGAGTAGTTCATTGAATTGTGGAAAGATAAGTGTCAATATCTTGCTCAGCTATGAATTCCTTTGATCATGTAATATAAAGATCAACGATTTTCTTTTTCTTTTTCAAAACGTGTATTTGTAAAATTTGAATAGTACCTTTATAAAACCATGACAGAGAACACTTTCATCTATAAAGCCATTTGGAGGGTAACATTTTTCCTTCCAGGAAAATACATTTTAAGTACTTCCAATTAGTTTGCCTGATCTAATGGCAGCTGAGGTGATATTAGTTGCACTTAATGTTTTACAGAAGCATGTCTCGAATGGCGGAGTGAATCATTCCAGATTGAGGTCCAGTATCTAACCCTCTTTGAGTGACAATCAGAATTGTTCATTCACCAGTCCGCACTTTTTTTATTTAAACTTTATTTTTTACAGAGGTATGTCTCGAATGGTGGAGTGAATCATTCCAGATTGAGTTCCAGTATCAAAGCTAACCTTCTTTGAGTGACAATCAGAAGTGTAGATTCACCAATCCACTTTTAAAAAATTTAAATGTTATTTTTACAGAAGCATGTCTCGAATGGCAGAGTGAATCACTCGGGGTTGCGGTCTAGTATCAAAGCTAACTTACCACGTGTGACCATCAGAGATGTGGACTCACCTTTCAGAGGTCTCCTAGCTCATCACCTATCATGCACAATATGTGGATACAAGGTAAAAATCACTCACATTGTAAGATCCAACTATGATAATAATAATAGTGATAATATTCCGCTTTGATATAGCGCTTAATACATCTACGATGTCTCTAAGCGCAGATATACTTTTACCCCGGTCATTGGATTCAATACTTGCCCGCACACACTGTGTGCACAATACCCACTCCCTGGGGAGCATTCCAGCCAGGCGTTACTTGATGCTCAAAAACTGCAACTTTAACTGATTTTGGAAGAAATTTCAGTATGATTAAAGGTAAAGACCAGTATTGGAAACGCCCCAATTTCAAAAAATGAAATGGAAGCTCTCATTACCAATCATGTGAAAGAATATGTTTTGACTAATACATGATGATAACAAATTTGCCGGGAAACCGCCTACTAATTCATATATTTGGTAAATTTGTTTCTCTCATGGTCTGTGAGAGATATAGGGTAGTCCCATATACATCTTTCTGTGTATAGTGCTTGTAACTTTACGAAGAATGGGCCAAATTTCTTATCATTTTGATGATTCCAGAACCTTGCAGATGCTAGATGCTAGATGCTAGATGATCAACCTTTTCTGATCGATTCCACAACATTTCTTTTACAATGCAATCGCATGACCATAACTGGTCTTTACCTTTAAGTGCAGAAATTTAAACCAAAAAGCTCTTTGAGATTTAGTTCCGGAATTGTCATATGAAAATAAACTTTTCAGGATGATATGGGCCTTTATTTGGTAAGATAGCCAGATAATTTAAGGCCTCATCTGCTTTAGATTAGGGATAGTCTTGCAATTAGTCTGTATTTGCTCTGATTCTGAGGTGATCGGGCCTTTTCACCTAAGGGACAAAACGCATAAATATGTATGAAACATCATGGGCATGTTCCTTAGGAGCTGCTCAATCTATTGTATACCGGTAGTCACTACTTGGTATATATAGCATTAATATTTAGTTGCATATGTAATTTTTATTTGTGTAGATTCATGTGATGTGCTTTAGAGTAAAAGAAATAGATCCAAAACTTAAAGGGATCCTGTAACTTTGTCTTAGATCCTTTAGAAATAATCCTTGATTTAGCTCACGCTGCAATGATAATTATAAACCTTTAGGTCAGTCAGGAACTCCATGACTTTTACAAGCTGATCGCCTGTCTGAATATCAAGATATTAATGATTGGAATTACAAATTTTGAAAACCATAACACTACAGTCTATTGGGGAAAACGAGTATGGTAAAACCAGTCACTCAAAGATTTTTACTTTTTTGAGGCACTTTTTGATCATTTTGAAGCGCGATTTTTTTAGGGCTTCAATATTACACCATATCACAGACACTGGTAACATGTAGGACCCTGTATCTCATATTTAACATTATTAAACGATCCCTTTAATAAATTTGGAAAATTGTGTTCATCAAGGAGTATATCAGAGCTGTTGTGGAATAAGAGCATTAGAAAATAATGCAAAGTTGATGAAGAAGATACGATAGACTAAGAATGACTCAGATAAGATGAGATTGTCAATCCTGTGATTTTGCCATGTATAAACTTAAAGGTCTTTTGTTCTTTCTTTCAGAATCCTGTGACCTACACCAGCTTTGACTGTCTCTCCCTACCGATCCCTACCCTGTCTCTCCTCAGCACCCTCTCGCTGAAATGTATCCTAGACGGATTCACCCACATCGAGCTTGTCCATGGCGTGGAGTGTGTAGAATGCAGTAAGATGGAGGAGGGGGGAGGAGGGGTGAGGACGGGGCAAGGAGATGGGGACAGGCAGACGAGTGCAGGGACCAGTCCACAGACGAGCCCCCAAGCCAGTTCTAAGAGCGAAAAGTGCAAAAGAGTCTTCCAAAAACAGATGACTATTAGTAAGGTGAGGCAGAGAGGAGTATTCAACACTTTTACTTAGTTTGGAAGTGACTTAACTTGAAAGTTATTGTATTTAACGGTAATCAATTCCTGATTAAGGCACGTCTCCGATTCTGTTATAATTAATTTCCAATTTGGTTTTGATTCAGTTCCACTTCAGTCCCAATTCAGTTCTAAGTCAATTAAAATTTGATTTCAGTTCAGTTTCAATTCCTTTTCTTTTTGGGTGTCAACTCAGTTTCAATTTTAAATGATTCTTCTAAAGTCAGATGACTATTAGCAAGATGAGATGAGTACTCACTACTACCAGTATCTGAAGTATCTGGTCCCTTTCGGGCGGATGCTGGATACCAGAAAACTTGGGCAAGGGCCACAAGGGAAATAGAACGTCCAACCCCACATCGTGGGAAAAATGGACGCTGAATGGTCATGATGATTCTGAAGCGATGTTCAGTTTTAGTCAAAATTACCCCCCAAATTGTTATGTTCTTTACATTGTTATTAAAGCCTATCTGCACTAGTTTGGCCAGGAGGGATTAGGCCTCCCTGCATGTTCACTGACAGGTGGTTATCTCATCATATCAGCTCTCAATTAACATAAGAAAAAGGGATCATGGGGAACCGATGGGAACCGATGGGAACCGATACTGCTTAGGCATTGTTTGTTATATAGAGGGCGCAAGTAGCTACAAGTAGTGCAGTCCCGCTTTCAATCACTGCTTCATGTCTTTCTCCAGCTACCCCAGTGTCTTTGCATTCACATCCAGCGTGTCGGCTGGCAACCCGACGGTCTTCCTTTCAGGAGAGAGGAGCACATCATGTTCCCCGAGGTCCTCGACATGAGCAGATACCGGCTGGCATCAGTCAACGCAACCTGCAAAAGTGGGAGTATAGGGATCACCAAGTCACTGCGCTTGGTTCAACAGACGACACTCGCAAATGGTCATAAAACGGTGACAGGCAGAAAGTAAGAGCCTTGAATATTATTATGCATAAAGATAATTTTGGTGATCCAATGATAGGTCCAAGCTATGTTTCTCCAGAGTAAGGAGTCTATGAATTCAGGAATACCTGGAAAACAGTCGGGGAAAAGCTCAATTTTTTGTTAATCACTCAAATCTGTTAAAAATCAGAGAATTTCATTGCATTGGCTCTCCCCCCCCCCCCCCCCCCCCCCCCCCCAAAAAAGTAGTATGTTTTTGTTCATGTCTTTACAGCATATCAATAGGATTGTCAACCGTGGTGGCCTTATATATATATATATATATATATATATATATATATATATATATAGTGTGTGTAAAAAGCCTCCTTTAATGATCCTGGAATTTTGAAGCTCCGTTAGGGAAAAATAGACAATTCTGTTCTTGTTCAATGCCGGGACCCCTTAAACAGCTACGTGTATTCCTCTCTTTACTGCACCTTGCACTCGCCCTGCAATAATCCATGATTCACATTTCAGATCCAGTGCATCATCAAATCACTCCTTCATCGGAGACCGGTTTCTGTCTCCGTCTCGTCCTGCATCATTACGCTTGGTAGGAGGAGGATGGATACCAGCAGAGGAAGAGCAGGAAGAAGAAGAGAGGGAGGAGGAGGAGGAGGAAGAGGAGAGAAGAATGAGCGCAGAGAATACAACTCTTGAAGACGATAAAGAGGGCTACCTAGATGCAAACAGTCACAGGTATTGAATCAAAATTTGTTTACACAATTTCTTCATCATCTGCCTACTCCAAAATTTACATCCACATTCCATTTTCAAGCACAGAAAATTTGTTGTCTACTTATTTTTCAATGATGCGCAAATAATCTAGTAGGCAGCTTTTCAAAGTTTTAACCTGATCTTTTGACATATTACTGTAAAGTTGTAATTCCATAATAAAAAAAAATGAAAAATGCAGCAACAAAAATTATGATCTTACTACATGACCCTAAAAGGGTGCAATGATCAGATTGCATTAGAGGTAATATGCATGGAGTGGGTGTGAAATTTTGAAAATCTCATACAGTATATCACAAATTAATTTTTGTGACATTAATTGCAAAAATGAAATAAAGAGAATATTTTGAGTTCCTTATTTATCACCACTCATTAATTAGGAATGATTTGTACTCACTTTCTCTCTAAATGAAGTATGATTACCAGAACTTGAATCTTAAAGATTCATGTCTATCATTTTGCTGTTTTGTCTATGAATACAGTACTTGTTGTTAATGTTAGAAATAATATTATTGTGATTTAAATCATTTTTCTGCAGCTCCAAACCCATAGAATCCAAATACAAGCTGGCTTCAGCGGTGGTTCACGTCGGCAATGCTTTCTCTGGACATTTTATGACATATCGCAGGGGGCCCAGCAAACCGAACGAACCTCTGAATACACACTGGCTGTGTGTGTCAGATGAGACTGTGTACACTGCTCAGATATCTGATGTACTCTCGCAGAAGGCATACATGCTTTATTATCAGAGGGAGTGAGGTCAGACCCCTGTGGTCCTGTGGTCTGTTGTGCAAGGACATGAATTCAAGTCTCATGCTGAAGCCTTCAGGACATCACATCTTTTGACCAAGTTACCAGGATTATATGCCTTGGTAGAGGTCCATCTGCATCGCAATCAAATGAATATCAAATTCGAATTGTTGGGAGAGTACTGTATGGAGAATGTATGGCAAAGCTACATGAATCCTTCCTTGCAGGTCATGGATTCAAGCCCCATGCTAGAGCTTTGTAGAATGTCATGTCTTCGGACCTGTTTATCTGGGTTGGATGTCTTTGTGGATCAGCCCACTTTCTCAAGCTTGTGGAAACCGCGCTCTAAATTTATGAAGACTGTATGGTAAAAGCTGATCATCAGTATATTTCTACTGGACTAATTTGATTGGCCAGAGTGAGGAGACGGAAGCTATTGAAAAGTTGCAATATTATTACTGACGTTATGTTTTGAGTGTACTACACTTGTAAGCTGTAGTAAAAGTTATTGATTTGCAGAGGTAATTGTTTGAAATAATGTGTACATGAGCTGATGAGTTTTAAAATATTTTAAGCTGGAATATTCTTGATGCACTGTATGGAGACAATCTAGACCAATCAGCGGTACTTATTAAACCTGTAGGTCATGATCGTCATGGGGCAATTTGGATTTTTAAGGGGTTAAACTATAAATTCTATGCACATGTATAATATACAACTTCATCACAGGAGGTAATAGCAATGACCAAAATTTGCATATCAGATTGGGTCCTTACCTACTAGGTCCAAGAAGGTTAAATACTACAGTTCTGGCTAAGGTTTGAGTATTGGGTTGTAAAAACATGTTTCTTGATCATTTTGCCATCTGTTCATATCTCATCTACATTCTGCATGATTTTGAGGTGTATTAGCCAATAATGAATTTCTTATTCGTTCATTATCAGCTCCAACTACTCACCGATAGTTGCTGTTTTTTTGTACTCACTGATAAGCCTTTGAATGCCGGTGTTTCTGTGAGAAAGATTTGTGACTTGTGTGTTTCAAGAAAAAGCACAGTATTGAATGGGTTAACAATGGTTTGGATGGGAAATGTATTATAACTGCATGTAGAAGTGTTCTTTGAGAATGAGATGGATTTCTGTAACTTTCATTATCATAGGTATATCATGTATAAACTCAGATTATCTTTTTTGCATTCTCAGGAGTGTTTTATATGATTGGACATTAAACCATGACAGTATAACAGTAAGTTGCTACCAAGGCCTATTAAAAGCAAATGACGTGTCAAGTTCTGGCAATCCTTGCACTTGGAGCTCTGTGATATATTACATATATAAAAACTCACTTTATTTGTGTCTTTGAAACAAAATCTATTCCAATTTCAACATTTTGTTATTTCTAAACAAAATGAATTTTAATACAATCGGTCATTTAGGTTTATATAACTTGACATTTGTTAATACTTTTGTAAACAAAGTTGTTTCAAAAGTGATATTGCAATGTTTTCTAGTGTTTTTCCATCTCATAACTAAAGTAAATGCTCTGCCTTTGGAAAATGGCACAACAGTGACACAATACAATTCTCGCTATCGCCAATATATTAAAAAACATCCATATGCTACCGTCAGGCCCCATATCAAATGTACTCCGGGATAGTTTGGTGACACATTCATTTCCGATCAATTTACCATGTTTGCGCTGTTTATGCCGGCTTTGATTGTGTGTATGTGTACTTTCTTTTCCGACCGTAATCGCAGCGAGTGGATCATTACAAAAAATGTATTGTTACATATACTAACAATAATATATTTGGATCTGTGATGGTCAAGAGCAAGGAGAAGCATAGAAAATAATAACGTTCGTTGGCAAGTGCAAAAACTTAAATTTAAGAGAAGGGCTTTCATTGTTTAATTCAATATGGTTGTCGATATGATTTGGAGTATCTTTCTACCATCACAAAACTGCGAAACCTGGTAATAGCTTTCAGACAAGCAAGTACATGTTTGTACTATGCTTATGCATAATACGTGCTCGCCACTGTACACCGGAAGTATGCAAGTCCAGGGAGCGACTTGAAATTACTTTCAAGAGGTTTCATCCGGGCATTTGGGAGTATTGGCGATAGCAATTGGTCCGTTTAAATATGCATTGTACCACGAAGTGGGTTTATTAGCTGAAGGTCTTTTGTCAATATGTTGTGGTTAGTTTGATACAATCTGCAACTTGCGTTGCTTATGTTTAATAGATAAAGCACTCAAATTATCTACTCATATTTGATTTACAGATTATATAAAATAAATTTAAGTTTCTTTTCTACTTTCCCGTGTATGTTGATCTCTTCATTTCATTATTCATTGATGTATCTTCTTTTAAATATAAAGTAGTCGAACAAATCCGCTTTAGCGTCTTTAGCGAAAGGACCATGTATTCTGCCCTCAAAAATGTGTTAGTGTGTTAGAGAGAACCTGTCTGCAATGACAACATGAGTATAAAGACTGTTTTTTATGTCTCCCTTGAATGGTCTTTCTATACAGGTTTTGGCTTTAATTTTGAATAATACCTGAAACAATCTCATCCCATGATTCACTTCTTTCTAACAATCTTCCTCTCACGTTCACTCTTTCCATCCAATATAATAATGATGATGATGACGATGATGAGGATGATGATGATGAGGATGAGGATGACGACAAGGATTATGATGATTATGATGATACATTTAGATATACATGTACAGATACAGATTTCACTCTGAAAATTTAGTTCTCTTGGCTGTTTATTTACAATCATCATTCTTTGACATACCTTTCGTAAAATTAAATGTTCATCCTCCTTAAAAAGAATAAAACCAAAAACAAGCCATTAAACAGTCTCATGAGGTATATTTTAAAGAACAAACAATATGTAAAGTACAGAATTACAATACTTTGAAGTATCCTGTAAGAAACTAATTATAAAATGGTACAAACCAAAAAAAATTGAAAAAAAAGCTTGATAACTGAATTTCTCATTTCTGTGGGTAAATAAACATATACATTGATAAAAGAACTCAAATTTCAAGATGTCAAAATGTGACCTACATCATGTATGAATGCAAAGATTCTGACTGGTATGTAACAGTTATGATAGACATCTACTGCAATAAAAGAAATGCGGTGTAGATTGCACACACCATTTTAATCGTTCTTATTTCAGGTATTTAACAAATTATTCCACACAAGTTCTAAAAACAAAAACATGCTTGAACATGGCACATAGCTTTCACTGAAGTCTTCCCCGAAAGTTCTACGAAACTACATCGTCATGACGACAGACTAATTTCAGAAACCGGGGTTCTGACAATCTACAAAACTACACTGTCTTTTGACTACACTGTCTTTTGACGACAGATTAATTTCAGAAATCGGTGGTCAAATAAAAACCATTTATTTTTATTTTTTGTTTTATTCATTTACTCAAGAATAAGCCTAGGTGAAGTATTAAATAGGGTATTTATAATTGTTCTTCCTATATGTAATAAATTCTTTCTTGTAAACAATTATGCCATTTGCATTCCTGACATGTCCTTGCATGCCAATATCTTTTGCTGATAAGCTACCAAAGGAGGGTTAAAGGTGGTTAAAGGAGGGAGTATCGAGAAACTATGTAGGCCAATCCTGAATATAGAAAAAATTAATGTTGGGAGGCATGATTTAGAGACTTTGGTGGAACGTGCTTTATAAGCACCGTTTTTATTATTATGACGACTTTAATAATCAGCTGTCATAACCAGGAGGTCCCAAGTTTGCAAACAAAATTCGATATGCCAGTGCTTTCTGTTAAGGAGCATTAAACCCCAATAACCAAGTCCCTTGGATAGGAGGGAAAGCCAAAGGTCACCTGGTAGCTTTACCTTAGAGCATAAATGTATACTACTTTTTATACCGATCAGGTGAAATAAATCACGAAATAATCAAAATGCAATCATAGAATTACTGCTAATTTTGCAGATTTACAAAGAATGACAAAATTTACTTGTGTATTCCCAATCAGGAATTTTCTTTTTCCTCATCTTTTATACAAAATATTACAAAAAGAGGTTCAGTATTTTTATTACTCATTATATACAGAAAAACGTATGAAAGATATGAAATCTAGAATCTATACAAAATGCATCCCTAGGTCTATGTACATTGTACGTCTCGTTCATTTTACAATGCTTTATTCACAAAAGGATATATTTGAATATCAAAATCTTGATTCATTGTGATTTTAAATGAATCAAATTTAATTGCACTGACTCATAATGGAAGAAAGTATTGATAAACAAAAAATTGTTAAAAAATGAAGAAGAAGAGGTATTCCACAGAGTAACAGTATATAAATACGCTAGCTGACCATATGGCCAATCTTACAATCATTATGCCAGTGGTAAAATAACTAAAATAACCTAGAAAGAATGAAGCTGCAAACCTTCTCTGGATGTAGTGTATAGCTCCAAAAGATACAATCAAAAAAATATGTGAATGTCACAAACATTTAACATTCAATGGAAACAAAACATTTGGTAGTAGTAAATGATATTTGAAAGTCAATACCTGGGCCTTGTCTCTAAAGAGTGGCAAATTATCCAAATCAAATTGCAAGTCACAAACGTTTTATCTTTTATAAAGAGCTGTGATTAATGTCCATCTAAAATACAATAGACTCAAATCATTCAAAACTCTTGTACTCTAAGACAGTGCCCAGAAATGTATTTTTGGCAGGATAATGCTCAGATCAACTTAAAACATGTTCAGATGAAAAAAATGAATGAACCTAATAGATTGCTTGTAATCAAAATGTATGAATCAGTTGACCTAGAGAAAGATCATCAGGTCAGGTCAGGTCATTGTGATATTTAGAGTTCTTCTCTGATCTCAATTTGAAGGGAAGGAAGATTCTCAAGGAAGGCTGGTGTTGTGTCAGAATCCCTGAACCCGGGTCTAAACTGCGACGTTTCAGGTTGCCTGCGACTCAACCTTGACCTGAGGTCACTGCCGAGGTCAAGCTCATCGCTCTCGTAGTCCACTTCCTCGTGATATGACTCGCCTCCCTCGTCTCCGCTGCTCTGCCAAGCATCGGAGAGGCGATCGTTGACGTCTAAGATCACCTTCAAGTTCTCCATGGACGGGGCAGGGGTTATTGAATGGCCGACGAGGGCTCCGAGACGACTCTTGACCGACAGCCTCTCTTGACCTTGGCCTTGAGTTTGTCGTAGTCTCTCACGTGCATCGGTCATGACCTGTTCGGTGGCTTGCTGGACCTCTACGGTGTCTCTGTGGTACATAAAAAAAAAGAAGAAGAAGAAGAAAAAAAACAATCAAATTGAATCGATTTTAACTGGATGTATTGAAGCATCTAATGTAAAGAGAATGTAAAGGGGAGTGTCCTAAAGGGTAATTTTTCCGGGGGTAATTGGCCGGGGATGAATGTCCAGGGGGTAATTGTCCTAGAACCGTACTAAAGCAACCTGTCCATAAAGGCAACCTGCCTGTAACACTATTTGTTATCTCTCCTCTAAAGCAACCTTTATATACAGATAGACAGTGAAACCTGCTTTAGTAACCACCTGTATAGAAAGGCCACCTGTCTACAAAGACCACATTTTTTGTTTTCCCTTGAAAATGGTTTCTTGTCAGTGAAACATGTACTAAAGGAACCTATACATAAAGACCATCTGTCTATAAAAAATTTGTCATCTCTCCCTCAAGCGGCCTTTATATACAGGTTTCACTTTATAATGAACAAGTTGTTGTATGAATATTTATTGAAAGTATTTCAAAGGTATGAGAAGATGAAATTACTACATGCACAGCAACCCATTAGAGTCTGTAGTTTCAGCCTCTGTAACCATTACCAAGGGACCCATACACAGAGCTGTCAAGTCAAATTTTTGCTGACATCCAAATGAAACAAAAGACTCATTCGGCTATTTCAAAGTAAAATAGAGGATATAGAATACTGTTACGAGAGATCCAAACCCTCCCATAGCGTATTGAGATAACTGCCACATGCGCATCTACCCATATACAAGATGGGTCATAGGTTAAATCATGGGGATCCAAACAGTTCCCTTCCACGTACAATCTCTATGGAAGGGAACTATTTTGGAGCACGGTGTAATGCCCGACCAATCAGAAACAACTTCCGGTGACGTAACTCTCTCTCTCAAGTGGCTACGAACACTCTCTCTCAGTGCAGACTCGCCCCTCTAGGCAGGCAGGCAGGCAGGCAGGCCTCATCACACGCACACACTCTCTTCCTCTACATCCATCCAACCCAATATCCGTATCTTATTTCACTTTGTAACAGATCCTCCTTCATTACTGCTGTCATAATATCTGGGTTTCTAAAAGGGAAAGCACGCTACTTGGGAAATATCGGCTCAAACTTCACGTCCTTGTACATGTACACTATGTCCCATTTGAATCAATTGTTTTTTTCCTTTTTCGACTCTGTAACTTTTTTGAAGAGTCAGATGGTACTTCATTAATCAAAGAATAAATTGCAAATAAATGTAATCTTTTCCCACTGTTATTTGTTCTCAAGGCCGGGGGGGAGGGGGGGGGGGGGGAGGGGGTCTTTTAATATTATCTAACATGGTAATTTCTCATGATTTAGAGGTTTATTGCACCATTGAACCAAATAATTTCTTTGAACTCCTTCAAAATCTTAATTTTAAAATGGAGTCTGAGCCTATGCCAAGTCTTAATATTTTCTTACCAGTTTTTTAGTTTGTGTCATTTCTCTTGAAGTTCATTTCTTTCTACCTTACTTCTACAATATTTCAACAAACTTGAATTTCTTCGAATGAACAAAAGCAATTTGCCTTTCTTTGACTACCGTAGTCCTACCACTGCCACTCTTTGCAATCCTGCAATATCCTTTTAATCTGTTGATGTGTCTAATTATAATTCAGAAAAAGAAAGAGAATCTATCGCTTCACTTTTATTAAGAACTTAGTCATCGCACAGCATGGCTCCAATTCTTGATTGACAGTTTCACTCTAATTAAATTGAGGAAATGTTTTCGAACTGACCAGATATTTCCACTTTCCTATCAGGGCGATTGCACACATTTTGCGGTTTGGCTCAATAACTTTTGATCTAGAGCCCTAAAATGATAAGAGATGCATGAGCAGAAAAAGCAAAACATCAGCTTACACTATCAATTCCTGTTGAGTTACTACACGAACATAGTGTTTGAATATTAAAAAGGAATGTTTACAAATGATAATAAGTATTAAAAGCATCAAATTTGGAATACCGGTATGTTTAAAGTTAAGAAACTTATTGTTTTTCTCTACGAATTGAGTCAATTTTCTATGTTTTGAAAAAAAAAATTATGGTTGCACTAATAGCAATACACAAGCATTCAAAATTAAAGAAGAAAGCTAATAATTTACCCCCCCCCCCCTCCAAAAAAAAAAAGTTCTATGAAGTCAGGCATTTATTTGTATAGTCACACACAATGCAGGGAATTTATAAGTCCTAACACAGTGTGCTAAGTTGAAATGGGGATAAGACAGCCGAGGTGATGAGGGTGGGTGAAGAGAGTGACAAAGAAATAGAGACAGACAGAGAGACAGATAGAGAAAGAGAGACAAAGAGCGGGAGGGAGGGAGAGACAGACAGAGAGAGAGAAAGAGATATAAAGAGACAGAGAGCCAGGGTGGAAGAGAGAAAGAGAGAGAGAGAGAGAGAGAGAAAGAGAGAGAGAGAGAGTGAGAAAGAGAGAGAGAGAGAGAGAGAGAGAGAGAGAGAGAGAGATGTCTACTGAACAAGAAAAGCAAGTACAGTTGGAACAATTTCCAAATGCATTTACACTGACATTCTGCTATAAAGCAAAACATCACAAAACAGGTAAATGTCAAAAGTAATTTGCCCAATTGAACTTTTACTCGTCGTAAACTCAGCCAGCACATCCTCGGCAAAGCGCCGTTAAAGGCTCATGTTTCAACAGCGACACATTCAGGTCACATGACCTGGTATCATGGCAGACGGGATATTCCCTAATGGGTTTGCGCTCAAGTGGAGGAAATGAGCCCAATTTCCACCACAAATATTAGCTAGCTAGGTGTCCCTGGCGCCAAGCACGCGAGGTGTAACTCAGGGTGAATGCAGGCAGGGGTACTCAGCAATGAGCTGCCTGTTGCAACTCAAATGCGTGTTTTACGCTATACAAATATTATGGAGGAAAGGGACAGTTCAGTCTTTGATTCAACATCCACTGTATACCCAACACGAACACTTATGTATGATTACTCTCAAAAATATGTATTAGAAACAAGGATAGAAAAGGGAGAGAGTGATAGGGAGAGAGTTGAGTTAGAGGGAGAAATAAAAGTAAAATAGAGAGGAAGAAGAGATGGAGTCAAAGGAAAAGGGAGAGAAAGAGATGAAAGCAGTAGGGAGGAAGTGAAGGAGGGAGGGATGGGGTCAGCAGAGAAAGGGGGTGAGGGGAGGGAAAGGAGGGATTGGAAAGAGAATAAGGAGGGGGAGAGACATTGAAAAAGAGAAAGAAAGATAAAGTGAGAGAGCTTGAAAGGGGAAGGGGAAAGAGATGAGATGGGGATAAAGAGTGAGGGGAAAAGAGAGAGAGAGAGAGAGAGAGAGAGAGAGGGGGGGGAGATAGGTATAAAGATGGAGAGGGGGGGGGGGGTTGAGAGGGGAAGATAGAGAGGGTGAGGAAGAGCGAGTGAGAGAGAGAGAGAGGGGGGGGGGGGTAAAAGCTAGAGAGGTACAGTGTAGAGGAAGAGGGAGGGGAGGACTTGGAAAAAAATAAGGAGGAAGGGAGAAAGTTGGGGTGGGGTGGAAGGGGGAGACAGAGAAAGGAAAACCGAACCAAAATCTGAAGTCATACAGATGGTTTTCATCAAGCTTCCAACACTGTACTAACTATTTGAGGGATGGTTATCTCACTAACTATATCTTCCACATACCCACAGGAAGATGACCATTCAAAGCAACATTTCAACACACTTCTAACATTCTAAATATAAGACAGTGTGAAGAGGAGGCTCTCTCGGGAGAATGACATATTCGATCTCCTCTACTTCACCATAAATCTGTCCACCAACTCGTTTGTTCTTAATAAACTCCCCACCTATCTTGCATCAACATCTTTTTATCTGACATTATGTTTATAGAAAAAGTGCAGCTTGAGCAGAGTCAAACTTCATTGTACAAAGATAATGTACATGATACAGCTGACTAAATCTGAGGGAAAAACATGGCTACCATTTAAAAAGGTTGCAGAAATTGCAAGGCTGGCTAGAGAAAAATAAGCAGAATGACTGTAATAAGTCAATTCGCAAATGAAGCGTGACAGTTTCATATTGATTGTGTAGCGATAGCAGTGTAAGGTTCAAAACAGGTAGGACAGGAATCAACAAAGGAAGGAATATGAGCGATAGGTGAGAAGCTCTAAATATAGAAACATTATAACCACAAAGGTTCTTTGTTCCTTGCTGAATCTTAGGCTTTATTTTCCTAACTAACAATAACTGACAATGGTATTTTTAAAGTGCATCTTAGAGTTAAAACATGTGTGCATCAATATCGGAAGATATGAGAGGGAAGGGTGAGAAACTCTGAATATAGAAACACTATAGACATAAAGGTTCTCTATTCATTCCTTGCTGAAACTTAATCTACTCCGCAGATATTCTTCCTACCTCTTTGATGGCAGATAGATAGCTCACAGTGGTTTTCTTACAGGCATTTTAGAGTTTAGCATTCATGTGTGCATCAATATTGGAAGGAATAGGAGGGAGGGGTGAGGAAGCTATAAAAAAAAGAAATCTCACAAGATCCCTATATTGTACATCTTTGAAGACAGTTATTTAAGAATAAATCGGTCATGAATTTAAAAAAAAAAGGAATGGATCTAAGTAAATTTGCAATTCAGGAGATAACGTCACGGACAAGAAACATCAAACAGGGTTCTGGGGCCGAAAGAAAAGAGCAACAGCTATTGAAAGTCTTCTTTATTTTTAACATGATCTTACCTTATCTTCTTAATCTCGTCGTCTATCTCATCAGCGTACATTCTTCTTGACACCTTATGTCTGCCTTCATTCCCATCTCTCAATGCATGCCTGACTTCGGCCTCCAAGTTGGCCCCTTCCTCCTCCTCCTCCTCCTCCTCATCATCGTCCCCGGAGCTGCGGCCGGCCTCGTCCTCGCTGTGTGGTGGTTGGAGAGGTGAGCGGTGCTGCCTACCGGTCTCTCGCTCTCCTAACCGTCTCTCCAGTCTCCCTGAAAGAAGACATAAATTAGAAAGATAGGATGGTAAGCAAGATGTGTGTTTATCAAACCATGCAAGTAGTCCAAATGTCAGTAAATATATAAACATTGATTTATTTATGTGATCATCTTCACAGACATTTCTTCTCTGAAACACTGGGACAAGTTAAGATAAACTTCAGTTCCGGTGAGGAAAGTGCATAATAAAGAGAGGATAGTTTCAATCAATTCTGAATCACTTCTCTTACATGTACATGTGTATACTAATAGGATGTTTGAATCCCTAGACTAATGAAAAAATAAATAAATGAAAACGTGATAGATTCAATAAAAAGCAAAAGAAACATTTGAGAGCGGCATGTGGTATTTACAGTGAGCTGGTACAATACACTCATGTCCTCATCTTTCTCTGCTCATCACTCAGCTATCAATTACCGTACACAATTTCTACCAAATTCATTTAGCATGAATCATCTATTTGAAGTCTTAAACATGCTGGGTAAGTTTTGTTTCATCCTGTGAGAATTTCTGTTATTCCCCAACTCAATATCACTTTCACTTAATTCGTTATGGATACAATGTAGAGCATATATATGCATAATAATATCCACCTTGCATACACTAACAATTGCCACATCAGGTCAGCCTCAGGCAAGCTTTCAAGATGCCCCCACCTCCCACGACCTGCCAATGACATTATAAACCAGGTCATGGTCTAATCTAAGCCTTCCCACCCCATACCAGACCTTACACTGTCAACTAAATGACCTAAAGCCTTGCCTTTGGTATAGCAAAGCACACCCACTTCACAAACCAGACCTCTGTAAACAAGGATAACTCACCGGTCTAAAAATACCCCCATGATCTCATACACTACACACAACTCCCTTAGGTCCATTCAGCCTGGCGCCAAACCCAATCTAATAAGCCCCAGTCCCTAACCAATCCCTAACCTTCGCTTCAATGCTTCAGTGACTAATATTACACTCATAGCCAATCATAGTCCAGTTCCAGTGACCCATACACACTTGTTGGTGTGAAATGGGCGACCCGAATTTCGCTCTGGGCTTTATTTCTGTCAAAGATAAAGATTTAGGGTTGCGATTTGGTTTCAGAATAGGTTGAGGGTTGACTAAAAAATGCCCTAATCTCTATCCTTCGCTTCAATGACTAATATTACACTCATAACCGATCAAAGTCCGGTTCCAGTCACCCATGCACACTTCTTGGTGTGAATGGGTGACTATAGACACTTGCTCTAGGCTATATTTTATCACAGATGAAGGGATAAAGCTTCAACTGAGAATTGGGTGTTTGATTAAGTTAAGGGTTAATGTTAGACTAGAATCAAAGTGCTGCAACTGCATACATGTGTATCATCTTACATGAAAACAACATACTAAGATTCATCTTGTGTCATTCAAATGCAAATCCAAAACTGCTGAAATTAAATTCTTCTATTAAAATCAATTTTATCTCCAAATTTTGTTTCCTGCTGCCCAAAACTTAGGAACAAGCAATACATGTCACAGCAATAAGAAGCTATAAAATCTGCAGGAAAATAAAAACAGACTAATTTCTTTCCACGAAACAAAATTGACTCTCTTCGATAGAATCTTGGCACTAAGATTAACAACCTATTCTCTTAAGGAACCGATGAGAGATGTTTTAGCCTGAAGCTATAAATCTTTCCTCTGCTTGGGTTATTAACAGTTCACCGTCAACTGACCGTAGATGGATATGACCTGATTGATCTAATTCCTGTAGTCCCGATCTATTACTTTCCATGTGTGGTTTAATCTCTTTTAGCAAACGGCTTAGTATTCTAGATATCATTTTGACAACAAGACAAAAACATCTAACCTTCCCCCTAATTACCAGATAATATACTCTTCATTTCTTACCAGAAAACTACCAGATAATTACTCTTCATTTCTTACTTTAGTCTAGAGATGCAAACATGATAACATTACTTAACCTTTCCTTGTGCTCCTTTCCATAAGATTTATTAGGTACACAGAATATCACCTACCACAAAACGTGACACCCGGTATCCAACGTTACCCAATGTAAAACAGAGAATATTAAAGAGCAATGAATGGACTGAATAGGGGCAAGAATTGAAAAGTGATTTGGCACAGTTTCCTATCGCCGGAAATGATGATGTTGACCATTATCTTTGTTGCATTTATCATGAGTAAAAGAAATGAAAAGGGTATGCATCATTCCTGGGTATTTAAAAAAAAAAAATCATCTTTTTGAGCCAGAAGGGCGTAAAAGGGTACGAGTTAACACCTTTCTGGGTCCAAATGAACAAACATCATGTTAACAAACTTTTTTCAATGTTTTATTGTATTCATCCATGACTATTCATCCTGTTTTTACGGTACCATGGGACACGATCAACTAACCAGGGATACTGCAATTCCTACAACGGAAAATGATGCAGGTACTTACCAGGTACTCTGCGTTTCCTAGGCCATTCCTCCTCGAGCTCCCTCTCTCCATCGGAGTCGTCCTCGTACCTTCTCTTCCGGGCCTGTCCTGGGATGTACTTGCCCTGCCGGATCTTCTGTTTCCTACAGATACAAACATACATTTCATCTTGTACATTACCACATTCTGAAACAAGGTGCTTCCGCACTGTTTGTTTACAGCCAGAAGGGCATTCACTTTATGTATGTTAAAACGTGTATGAGTAAGCACCCTCCTGGCTTGTATCAGATGATAAAACAGCCTCTCAACTCGAAACCAACACTAAATCACTAGGATTCATTTTTGTTTTAAACATTTTTGTCTGAAAACTACAGATTCCAAGCTTTCAAATGATATGTAACGCTTTAGGGATACTCCAATAAAACCACCTTGGATGTTATGTTTTACTTAGCTTTTACAGTTCTACTATAAAGAAGAACCCTATTTTCAGCATTTTCTCTGTTATCTGATTTCTGACTTATCTGTGGTTTGACACATTGGGTTACATATTCAGTTTCAAAAGTGTAACAGTCTTTCAATACTACCTAAAAGGCAAATATATCTTTCCTCCGCCAAGTCATGTTTTGGCGATATCCATGATACACATTCAAGTAGCACATCAGTCACAACATTTTCTTATTCATCTCATTGGTTGTTGGACAAAAACACTTACAAATTTAATTATCGATCATAAGAAAAAAATTATAAAATTCCATTAATCAACAAAGGACATTTTCATAAAAAGCAACCTAACTTTTGACTAAAACTCTAATGTATTGTATTT
Organism: Strongylocentrotus purpuratus; assembly: GCF_000002235.5. Lineage (NCBI taxonomy): Eukaryota > Metazoa > Echinodermata > Echinoidea > Camarodonta > Strongylocentrotidae > Strongylocentrotus > Strongylocentrotus purpuratus. The sequence goes on along the minus strand of NW_022145605.1, from coordinate 13,697,726 downwards.
GAACATATCTCAAACAGGCAGTTTTGCACAATACATCACAGTGTTGCTTTAAAGGCATCGTTTAACAATGTTTTCAGTTTTACAAATCTGAGATGCATGACCGTACGTGTTATCAGTGTCTGTGATATGGTGTAATATTGAGCACTAAAAAAAATTGAGTGATCGGTTTTACCATAATCATTTTCCTTCATAGACTGAAGTGTTATAAAAACTGTTGGAAAACGGTTTTTGAAATTTTGATTTCCAATCATAAATGTTTTAATAATCAGAAAGGTGATCGGCTTGTAAAAGTCATGGGATTCCTGACTGACCTAAAGGTTTATAATTATGATTGAAGAATCTGAAGCAAACATACCTAATCCCTTTAATTACATATGTGTTTAACTTACTTAAGATATGAATGTCGATTAAATCAAAGCAATTAAATCATACCGTCAAAATACCATCAAATGCCTGACAATTTGCAAGGTAAACTTTGTTCACCCACCCTACATTCTCAATAATCCCTTGAGTATATGTATCAGCCCCATCCATAATTCATGGCACAGAAACAGACTGCATCTTTGTCTGGAAATGGGACATCGGATCATCCCTTTTGATAAATTGAAGGAAACTCTCATTTGGAACGAATTTGGGAGAAATTTGGGCAAACTTTGATTTTTGTGTCGCGAGTTAATGAATCAACCGTGCCACGTGCCAAGTATAGGGCAGCAGCTGTTAACTCGGCTCAATGAATTACTCGGATGGTAGCTGACTTCTTTGTCTTCGCTTTAAGGGTCACTTCTCATAATATCCTATTAAATGTGCAAACATATGAGTACGATAATACGTGTATATGGCAGAAATGTAAACATTCTTTTAAATAAGCAGGAACACAAACAAAGATTGTAAATAAAGTTCTTTTAAATGTACATATGTGTGTGTACAGTATACATCCACAAGCATTTCACGTATGTAAATAATCAGAGATAGAAAGAGAGAGAGAGAGAGAAAGAGAGAGAGAGAGTTAGTGGGAGTGAAAGATGGTGTGCGAGAATAAGTTTCAGAGAGAGAGAGAGTAAGGGAAAGGGAGAGGGAGAGAGAGAGAGAGAGAGAGAGAGGGAGGTGGAGGAAGGGTGGTAGAGTTTGAGTGAGTGTTTGTCTACTTACATTGACTGTGTAATAATCCCCCTCATTCCACCAAAGTTAGGATTGCCATACTTGATGTAATATTGGCTGTGTTTGTAGGCTCCGCTCTCTTTTACATCATCTGAAAAACAAAGATAAAATATGATTAAAGCCAGCTGAATGGATCTGGGATAGGAAAAAAAGTGATCTGTTTTGATGGTATAAAATCATCAGATTTATTTGATGAGGAGATCCTCATTTCCCATTTTTTTTATTACAGAGATATATTGTTTTAATCTTAATAGATCACTATTCAAATCAAATCAAATAGTTTCTCATATATACATTACGTAATTTAACAATGTGTGACCAAAATAAGTTTCCATGTACAATATTCTTGTGAATTTGGATTAATAAAAGAATTGAATTGAATGGAATTGAATCCAATTTGCTAAGCTATCAAACTGAGCCAACTTTCCAGTATATAAAGTCCAAACTGAAATATGGAGATAATAGCTTACCCCTCGTAGCATACCGCATGAGTATCTCATCTCTCCCTCTCCTGAGAGCCTCTTCGTGCGTGATGTCTACTGGACCTAGATCTTCGTCTCCTAACTGAATGCCCTCCATTCCTTCGTCTCTTCTGCCTGCTGCTACATCAAAAATATAGTAATAATTATCCATTCAAAATTCAATATTCAAAATTCAAAATTCAAAATTCAAAATTCAAAATTCAAAATTCAAAATTCAAAATTCAAAATTCAAATTCAATATTCAAAATTTTAGTCACAAATTAGTCATCCATGCTGCCAAGTGGGCAAGCATTTTGAATATTATTAAAGGTCGGTAGGAATGAGAGGTCGCGTTTTATATTGTTTCTTTCATTTGGCCAGGTGCCTGTAATCTCTTAATACCAACAATTGACAACTAGTCCTTTGATTTTGTTGTTGACATGTGTACATTTCACATGATTTATATTTTATTATAGGATCCATTATAATTTATGTTGATACTATGTGATGTGTAGTTTGAAATGAAAAGGAACTTTAATGAAGACCCAAAAGAGGTTTCTAAGAAGGACAATAACCATTTTTCGCAATGGGACATGTCAGAATTTATTTCCAATGATATACTTTAGGTGTTGGTTGGAGACAAAATCTCAGTTAAGAAATATGCAATTTGATAAAAATCTTTTTGTACAAACATGAGCAGAGTAGACTGCAAGGTAACTCACATGGATGTAGATTGTGAAGTAATCTTAAAAGATTAGAAAATTAACAAGTTAAAAATTAAAGAATTACAAAAATGATAAAACGTTTAATGAATTGTTTATTCTTTTAAATAATGGGGAATATCATTCTCATGAAAATAAATGAAATTAGTAACTATAGAAAGCAGTTTAGTCTTACTCCGACATAAATTTGAAAGCAAATGTACAGCCTATCAGCTGGAAAATACTAAAAGAAGGATTTTAATTACCATAATTTGAATGTGAATTGGTGGTTGAGGTGGGGATGATTCTGGCGGCAGGTGGTCGGACCTTCTCACCGGTCTCTCGATCACTAACCAAGTCTACACCATCTTCATCTTCATCTAAAGAGAAAAAATGAAACCGAGCCTTACTAAACAATGCTAATACCGGTACATGTATCAACATTTCATTCTCAATGAGCATACATGAAAACTTTTAGTGATCTTTTAATCGCATATCAGTGATGTTTTAATAGTCGCATATACCGGTAGTGATGTTTTAGTTTAACCTTTTAATGATATTTTAGCCACCTTTTAATGATACCTTAGCCACCGTTTAGTGACATCTTTATAGTCACCGTTTAGTGACATTTTAGTCATCTTTTAGTGATGTTTTAGTCACCTTTTGGTGATATTCAGTCAACTTTTAGTGATATTTCTATAGTAACCTTTAAGTGAGCTTCTGTCACCTTTTTGATATTTTAGTCACCTTCTAGTGATATTTTAGTCACCTTCTAGTGATATTTTAGTCACCTTCTAGTGATATTTTAGTCACCTTTTAGTGATCTATTAGTCACCTTTTAGTGATCTATTAGTCACCTTTTAGTGATCTATTAGTCACCTTTTAGTGATATGTTTTGCATCTTCCAATCCAAACAATTTGAACTGAACAGCTTACATGAGCAGTAAAAAAAAAAAAAAATTGTTAATAAATTGGATATCCATCTTTGTCAGTAAATTCCCCAATTCATAAACAAACATTGAAATCCTTCTATTAGATGATATTGCATGTAGTTCAAAGGTTAAACAAATATTTAAGCATACCATCTACATGTACCTTATCAAGAAATCTTGATAAAGACTTCTTAACATGTATAATGTGTCCACGCAGACAAGATTTTAAATGTTTTAGAGCAAATAACTGTAGATACAGAATTTGAGTCTGTCAAAATGAATAACACAAACTTTGGATTGGTTTGTTTTCATTTAGCTATTGAATTAAGTAATTTGGCTAATAGTACAGGGTCAGGTGCTATTCATAAGCCTCAAATTTCAAATATGGACCCCTAAATTTGAAATGTAAATGGGGGGGGGGGGGGGCATGCATAAAGGTCCAATAAATTTCAATCTAGGGACCCTTAAAAATTATTACAAATTAGTATGGACCCCTCCTCAAGGTTTGAGGGTGATCTTACCTCCTCCCTCTTCCATCGGTTCTGATTCCAGTTCTATCCTAGGTTCAGGTTCTTGGACTGGTTCTGGCTCTAACAGATGTCTGGACTGGGCTAGGTTCTTCAGGCCCAGCTTGAAGTAGCCTTCTCTAGGCTTGCTCATGCCTAGAAGGGCCCTGGCGGCCGAGTGCGGGTCCATCCATACTATATTACCTGTACAAACAAGAAGGGATTATTAAACATACATAAAGGACTCTTTATAAAACATGTGAAACAAATTAATAACCCATCCATATAAAAACAACTATTAAAAAAAATATACAAAATTATTAACAATTTGCAAAAATAACTCTGAAAAAAAGAAGAAAAAAAATAACATATACTAAAAGAGCTCTAGAAAAAGTTTACAGTGGTGTAAAATTCAGAAAAACACCACATCAAAAATGTTGCCAGATCATCTCACATTGTACCCCTAAACAGCTCCGTTGAACAAACTTATTTTCAACTCAGAAACACACAAGATGATTTGTTTTATTATTTCCGTAAATAAAGACAAATAATCCTTAAAAATAACACTATGTATTCTATTCTTTAAAAAACAGCTTACATTTTGAGATAAATGAGCTTTCGATCGTTAATCACTGTGCGTTTCCAAGCTGCTGACGATCTCTTTGAGTGTCAATAAAGTATAACCATGTACCTAGTAAGCATCCAAACCCCAGAATGATATGACTCCTATCGAATCGGGCACATAGCCCTCATTGTCAAAAACTAGTCACCTGGAAAAAGTTTGTTGTCAGTATAACAAACAAAAATGGAATAAACAAAATACCTATCATGACAGCGCACAAAATGTATGTTTACTGATGCATGTCACTCCCACTTCTAATATAAAGCATGGACCTTGGACCTATAAAATGATAATCATCATGATATTGCATTTTCGATGAAAACCCTGATAACAATAACTAGATTTAGATGGAGATATAATACGTACTGTAAATATACTTTTTGTTATCTTATATGTTTGTAAAGCTATAATTACATCATTGAAATGATAAGGAAACATATGTCTGCGTGTCTTGTACAGAGAACCCTAATTTAGCAACAACCTTTATATAAAGACCACATTTCCCCCCTTGACAACCTTTTCGCAAAGAAACCTGTACATAAAGACCATCTGCCTATGAAGACCACTTTTCCTGTCACCTATACAGATTTTAATGTATACAGTAGTTTAAAAAAGGAGTGCTTAAAAGACGATGGACTACAATAGTTCCATTACATAAACAATATTATATCCCTCATGTATAGTTGTTTGCATTGCGATTGTACAGAGCACGAAAAAGGTATAGATAAGTGCTATCTACCTGAGATAGTACTTATTGTAAAGTAATTTTTACCCCACTTGCCCACCGTTGCCCATTGAATATGCATAGCAAAGTAGGTTATGCAAAATGTCAAAGTCAATGTCAATGTCAAATGAGCGCGCATCGACTGTATTACATGTATGCATGTTGCGCTTTGTAAAATCTAGTTGAAGCTAAACTGTCTGCAGAATCAGTTCTTATTATTATGTAAAATTCACTTTAAATAGACCTTATTGCCGATGTGGGATATAAAACAAATATTAACCTCCTTTACTCGCGCAATGGATACAAACTATCATCGCCTCGGTGATCTCGGGGCTACCATTACCCTCGTAGTCGATTAATATTTGCTTATCACGCCATCCCCCACATGTCCACACCTTCAATGACAAATTCGCACTTTGATTAAACATTATTTTTCGGCAATGACTCAAATTCACAATGAATTTCTTTGACAACAAGTTGTCCTTTTGAGTTCTGTCATTTATATTTTAGTAATTGTATGCAAAGTAGTGTTTGATCATTTAACAGGAATGCAAACATCACTGAATCAAGCCGCGGCTATGGCACTAAAAGTGTATGTCAATTTCTTGTACGAGCAACAACATAATTTTCAAACAGGAATGATTCCTATTATTTGGTTGGTTGGCTGATGGTTTGTCTTACCTGATTGTTAAGAAAGCAATTGTGTATATATGCTTGCATTAAGCAGCCAGATAATTGAAGTCTTTAAGTAATCCTCGAGTGACTTGGTAATGAGGTAGAGCATCAACTTGGTTTTGAACCTGGGACCTTGCGATTATGACACCACTGCTCTACAAATGGGCCATCACCCCTTCTTGAAGAGAGATGTTCGATCCTAGTATTCCTAGAGTTGGTTTTATGTGTTCATTTCTAATATTCCTAAAATTTGTTTGTTCATTTCTAAAATAACAAATCACATAACATGTAGCCCTGTTTATGTCTGTCGTCAGGTCTAACCGAAGGAGACTGTGATTAAACACACGGAAGGATGGCACGGGGATAACTCTATCTCACCACATCGCATTAATAGAAAGGTCTCTCAACGACATCAGACAATGGGGAAGCCACCGTCTCAATGCAATCATAAATTTGGCGGAATGGGTGTCAGATTGTAATTGGAAGGGATATGATTTTCTCCTTGATCGTTTATTGTGAAACATAATGACATATCATGACTTAATTTGTGTCAATTAGATTAACAAATCATTCTGCACCCTCTCAGGTCTCGTTATGTAGTAAACACCCGCAGGATCCATGTGCGGTCAAATATTATTACAGGAATTATCAGCTTCTTGCATATAGTATTACATAACCTACATGTAAGTCAGCCAAATACCTCAGAATACATAGCATACAGACTAAGAATTCAATAAACTTCTGTACTACAGTGTAGCAGGTTTAAGATTATAAGTACATGTACTGTATGTGATCACTGTGCTGTTATGGCGATTCGGCAATTACTGCTAGGCAAGACTTGATAAGTTGTAGAAGTATGGTAGGCATTAAGGTCTTGGGCTGTTGCAAATGGTCATGTAAATGAAATAAGCGATAGAAATTTTTTCTGGCAAGACCTAACAAACTCTCTGTAACCATTTAAGATCTGTCCCATGACCTTTCTATTAGAGTAAATGTGATTGCCAGTTGCAGATTATTGCCTGCCCCATTGTCTCAAGGGCTTTAGACAACACTCAAACAAATAATGGTTTACAATATATTCCCAACAATCAAATATAGAAAAATTAGTCTAGAGAGCCCATCACTGGAAGCCTTGAATACAATTTTCAACCAAAAGAACTTAAAAAAACCATCTGAAGTCCTATGTTACCGAAGAAGCCACAGAATACTAGACAGAAAAAGAGAGGTCCTTAAGCAAATGGATGTGAGACATGTTGTCTGTCTGTCTGACCTACAAAGATGAATATCATGTAATGTATATCGTCACCTGAGAGCCAGAAGGACGTTAACTTGTATCCTTAAAGACAGAGATAATGCCTCTTTAGCCCTCAGCAGATGATGTGATCCTATCAAGTCGTGTCTGAGGAATCACTGTATCTGTCATTGTAATAGCCTTATAGGGCTTATTCAGAGAGAATTTAGCTCGACTGGATGAATATTGCTGAAATCCATGACAGCAGTATCCCTATTTATTATGTCCCAGTCACCCTGATAGACCCAAAACCAGACTAACAACAGACCAAACAAACAAAGAGATTACATTAGCCAGAATGGTCATGTTGGTGGTTGGGTTGGAGTTGGTTTAGTGGTGTGAGACGGCTTTCAGTAGGAGGCGGATACAAGTTTTTAATTTGATACTTTGTTAATTATATTCTCTTTTGAAAACTTAAATTCACAATTTACATTTTATTCAAATTACAATGTATTTTTTAATGTAATGTAAAATTCAAGCAATAACAAGTTTGCAAGAATTATCTTCAGTAGATGACGAAGAAGAGGAAAAAAAAGGAATGAGAAGAAATGGGAAAGGACTAGATAAAGAGACAAGGGGTGAAATAGAAAAAGTCAGAAATAATAGAATGAAAATATAGGAAGAATTTGAAAGAGACTAAAGAATAAAGTATGTCATATCTCACATACCGAGAATCTTGCAAAATAATTGGTCAAAATGAGGTTACATGACAAATGACAGAATGTCTAACCTAATCTGGTGGTCATAGTATTAGTAAAAGCCATCACAAGATGTAATAGTCTTCGGCCATTGGCTTGTGAAGATAGTTGCCCCGATATCCCCTTGGTGAGGATAGTATTTCACATCATCTCTTATAAGTTGGTGACCATTCGCTCAATATAATGATCTTTTACGAACCAGATGAGCATTACAGTCAAACCTGCTGCAGCAACCACCTGTATAGAAAGACCACCTGTCTACAGAAACCACATTCTTTGTTTCCATTGAAAATGGCTTCTCCTTGAAACATGTACCGGTACTAAAGAAACCTGTACATTAAGACCACCTGCCTATAAACTTATAAAGACCACTTTTCTTGTCTCCCTTCGGTGGTCTTTATATAGACAGGTTTCACTGTACTTCCTCTACATGCCCTTCTGGCTCTCAGCAGACGATATAGCATGAATCAGTTCTACAAAATCATCTCTTTTTGTCTGGCATCTCCCCTAATCATCCTATCAATCTTTGGTGATTCATCTTCTACCCGATGCAACACAGATGTTCAGATTCAGTGGGTGACCATTCGCTCAATATAATGATCTGCTGCTAAGAACCAGAGGAGCAATATTGCCTCTAAATGCCCTTCTGGCTTTCAGCAGAGGATACAGCATGAATCAGTTCAACTAAAATCATCTCTTCATGTTTGGTATCTCTTGTAGTTGGTGATCATTCTCTCAATAAACATAATGATCTGCTATAAAGAACCAGATGAGCAATACTACCTCTTAAGCCTTTCTGGCTGTCAGCAGACGATATACAGCATGAATCAGTGCTACAAAATCTTCTCTTTTTGTCTGGTATCTCCCCTAATCATCGCATCAATCTTTGGTGATTCATCTTCTACCCGATGCAACACACATGGCCAGATCGTAATGATGTCATGTACAAATGAGCTGCTGATTACAGGCCGATTCCCAGAGGACCACAAGCCTTCAAGCAGTGTCATATCGAATCCATACACGGATGACCAAAGACTGTGATCTTTATCTGGAGGATGAACTATGATTGGTCTCATATACTGTAAGATATGATTTACTTTTTAAGGGCATGATATTAAAGGTGCTGTTTTGAATTTTTGACATGGTCAAGAAGATAACCTAATTGTTAAATCTATTTGTTCAAAATTTTAAGTCTACATGTTTAAACTACTATAGTGTCTTGGAAGTGTCATATCTAATTGATACACAAATGACCACAGAGTGTGATCTTTATCTAGATTCTAGAGGATGAACTAGATTTATGCCATACTACAAAATGTCATACTCAATGCCATTTACTACTTCATGGCTTGATATCAACGAACGATTTACGGTTTGGACATGGTCAAGAAGGTTCAATGATCTGTTGTTAATACTATTATGGTGTCTTGGAAGTGTCATATCTAATTCACACACAGATGACCACAGACTGCATGTGATCTTTATCTGGAGGATGAACTATGATTGATCTCATACTATGAAACTAGAAACATGGCAAATTTCACAAGTGGTTCAGGTTAATGAAAGTTTCCAGCCGAGAAATAATTAGACCCCAACTCGTGCAGAACTTTTCTCAGTATTGTCCTGTAATCAGAGTCTACATGTAGTAATAACTAGCAATTAATACAGCAACTTGTTGGGGGGAGGGGTAAGGGCTTCAAAAAGAAAAAGAAAACAAGTTTGTAAGTCTTTTTTTCCTCTTCAATGGATCCATGTTAATCCATACACGTTCTCATTTGTTCTATATCCTTCACTCTGCAAAGCTTAAAAGCAATCAGGGTTTGACAGTACATCACATGGGCCCCCAAATTTTAACTCTGTACCCCATATTTCAAAATTTAAATAGAGAACCCAGGCACATATAAAATTCATAAGTTTAAATCCATATTCTGGATTAAAATAGTCAGTGTGGAGCCCTAAAATATTCTCAATTCTACACACCAGACCATGTTTGGTACATGTCAAGCTTGACGTCAACATGGAGATAAAAACCAGTACCCCCATGTCGTCGACCCCCTATCAGGTGCAAACCGACTATCGAAACCCACTCCGCCACTTTACAATTCCTGTCTTAAATCTGCTACATTTCCTGTTTCCCCCTTATGTCACATTCCCCAGAGACCCACCTGATCGACCGGGTCTTCAACTAACAGGTCTTGACTTCTTTATTCTTCCTCAACAAATTATCTTTTACTCTAAACGTTTCCGACAATTAGAGAATAAAACATGTTTTAATGCCAGTCTGTCACAAGAGAAACAGAAAGAGGAAGAAAGAAAAAAAGAGCTTTAGTTTTAGAAAAGACCCCCCCCCCCTAACAACAACAACAACAACAACCACGAAATGAATAAATAAATTAACACAACATTTAATGTGCAAATGGCAATTTTAAAAGCTTATTGAATAGGAATGTTTACATTTTCAAGCATGTTTGTGGTAATATATTTTTATTTATTAATACAGACAGACAGAAGAGATGGGCAGAGGAGAGGAGAGAGTTTGAAAGTCAGAGTGAAAGAACCGGAGAGAATGTGAGAAAAGGAGAATGTGAGAAAGGGAGAGGGAGAGAACAAGAGAGAGAGAGAGAGATGAAGAGCTTGAACTGAAGAATTAAAAATGTCAATCAAAAGAGCAAAGTTTTAAGCTGCAAAGGTGAGTCACATTGGAGCACATGTCACAATCAATTCACATTGGAGACTGGATACCTCGAGACGCGAGACACATTCTTCTTGCGGCTTCTTCTTGCGGCTTCTTCTTCTTCGACCAAATGGGAAAGAATCAATTGGAGATGATAATGACATCAGACAACCTGTAGGCAGTTGCTCAAAAGTTTAAAATTAGAGGGTGAATTTGGGACCCTGTGTGAATCACTGGGGTATATAGGCTTGGGAGTCGCGATCTACACTGAAATCCCAAATCGAATCTTCGCCTAGATACCTGCACACGCAGATAGACACATTTAGCACTCATTACAAACTTAGCCTAAACAGATCATGGGTTTAGTAGCTATACGTGTAGGTGGATACATTCTATTCAAGGATCTACATGTATCGTCAGAGCTTTCCATCCTAAAATGATTTTTAATAGAACTTACCGGTACATACTCCCATGTCATTCAAGACTGAAGAGTGTTTTTCCACAATTACCTGAAGTAGTGGTTTTCCACTTTTAATTAGTAAAAAAGTAAAAAGTCCACTTTATCACATGACCTGTAATCTATCTGTAGAAATAAACTTTCCCTAAAAAGATGTAGTGTGTAGTTTGGTTCATAAAACATATTTTTCCCTCTTGTGAAAGAATATAGTTGCATGAGGTGCGTATGTTTCTAAAATAGCAACAAGCGTCTATTTCAAGCAATCATGAAAATTTGCCGGATGTAAAGTTGTATTACATTTGGGGGTTAATTGAAACTTCTTCTGGGAAAGGGCATGTTATTAGGTCTCAAGTACTATTATTCACAATTTCTTTATTTTTTTCCTCCACAAAGTAAATGTACAATAAAAATCTAAAGCCACAGCCAAAGCAAAGCTACATAAGGTCACTTTTACAGTGCTTCAGTTGAAAAGAGTATATATGTTTTATGTCATATACTCACATACTATCCCAGTTTAAAGCATTGTATATTAGGTGATTCAATCTATACATCACATGACACAGGAAAATCCAATTTCATGACAGACGTGATTACGTTTGCGTCTTTTCTCGGTCCCAAAACATGATGTACATTAAGGGGATTAATCATTCCCAGTTGATGCTATCGTTTTTTTGTTGACAGAACGTGTCAAATCTCCACCCTGTCTACGCCACTGATGGCAACAAACTCTCGTAGAAAAGCGCAATATGATACTTTCCAATTCATTATATGTTTTGTCGAAAAAAAGCCTTTGGAACTCACTTCTTATCTTTGCAACAATTTTCCCCCCTCTCTTTCGGTAAGTTAAACCTAAGTTCATTGCTCTACGCCGATCGACATTGATATGTTTGACCTTTCAATCCCATCATGCACTTGACTTGCTTTCTGACATACGAGGGAAGTCACACTTTGATTTCTGTACCCAACACACCTTTCATTTTTTGAAGGTGGGTCAAAGCTTCAACATCTTGATTGGACTGGCCCTGAAAAGTTCAATGTCCTGTGCTGTTTATTTATTCTAAATTAGCGTGTATTACTGCTGTGTATCATGGTTGTTTGAACAAAATTATACTTAAAATATTCAATAAATAACTTGTTGATCTGCAATTTTTCTTCCATAAACATTGCATTACTGAACTTGTAATAAAATGTTTTAACCCTCCAACATATTAGTTAAAAAATGAAAAACTGACAATTCAATTAGATAGACATGAACTCCAAACTCATATCAGGTGTTTTGCGGTTTAGGAATAAGGAAAATAATTTTGAAAATACATACAAATACAAGCCTAGGGTGAATCTACCCTAAAATTGAAATAAAGTGCGCCCTAGAATGATTGCTGGTAGATCTGAATCAATGACCTTGAAATATAAGTTATTTCCTGAGAGTCAGAACAATGTTGATTTACTTTTGAAGTTTATAAGTTAACACCCTTCTGGTTCAGGAAAGATTGAACTGGTACATACAGTATATACCTTCAGTGACTATAAAGCATGTATCAACTATCAACAAGTATGCTATACACTGTGAAATAGATTCATCAATTGCCTATCAAATAAATCTTGCATTCAAAGTTGAGAACTTTCATAAAACAAACATAACAAATTGTTTTCGAACTGGGGCACGAAACATTCAAACATGGAGCTGGGCACTTTTGCAAAATGTCACAAGCCGTCCCCATGACGATTAAGTCTGAAGGGTGAAGATACAATCTTCTACTAAAGGAGGATATAGGAAGGTTCTTGAGACATCGTTCAAAATCTCTGCTTACATGACTGACTAGTTGTAATGAAAGGAATGAACACAAGAGCTAAGAGCGTTTTTGGAAGTGAGCAGCAAGTGGAGCAAAGTTCCACTCAAACAGCCCTAAATGCACCCTGGTGACAGGTGTTGAGACCTCTGCACGCTCTACAAGAGCGCTGCTTTCATATGCTCTCGGGGGACGCACCTTCAAACATTAACGCTCAACTTTTTTTCTCCTTCATATCAGGTGTTTACGCTGTAGAATCTATCGTTCTCATCAAATACATAACAAAATAAGCGTAATGAATAAACCAACTACATGTAATTGCACGATCTAGAAAAGCAGTGCTTTCATATTCTTTTGAGGGACGCACCTTCAAACATTAACGCTCAAATTTTTTCTTCAAATCAGGTGTTTATGCTGTAGAGTATATCATCAAATACATTTCAACATTCTACCAGGTAGTCTGTAAGCAAATTATCTAGTTGTATAAAAAAAAAAAAAACTGTTGCTTTTATATACTCTGAGAGATACAGTGTGCCTTCATTTAAATCAATACTTGGAATTTGTTTTATAACTTGATTTAAAAAAAAAAAAAAATTCATCATATACATTATAAAAATGATGTTATTCTAATAATCAAATCAACTGCTTTTCTTTTCTTTCTTTGTTTTTTACAAGAGACTACAAGTATTAAGAGAGAGACTTTATTCTTTCTTTCAGATTATTTCTCTTTCAGATTGTTTCTTTTTTCTTGTTCATGCAATGCTTTCACTCACTCCCTTTTCCCCCTCTTTCAAGATTTCTTTCTTTTCTGGCCCGCTTGCTCGCTGTATGTACCTCCCTCCCCCCCCCCTGCTTTGTCTCTGTCTCTCCCTTCCCCCTTTCTGTCTCTCCCCTCCCCCTCTCCCTCTACCTCCCTCTCTCTCTCTCTCTCTCTCTCTCTCTCTCTCTCTCTCTCTCTCTCACTCTCTCCCTTCCCCCTCTCTGTCTCTCTGTCTCTCCCCCCACGTCCCCCTCCACATCTCTTTATCTCTCGATACAACATTAATCTCACGATAGATAGAATGCCTTTATTCTGCTTACTATCCTAAAGAGGTTATTTCTTGGAGCAAGTTTCATTGCGGAAAGCATTGTTTCCTCCCCGAGATGACGTCAAAAGCGGTTTTCCTCTAGAGGCTGTCGTCTTGCACCGTTCAGGGCTTAAACCCAAAACTCTTTCTGACAGCTCATTAGAAACTACAGGTGGCACTGGCACGCAAGAACCTGTCATCCCCTCAGGCAAAATGTACTTTTCCATTGTTTCCACCACTGACAATGATCAGAGGGTCATACCATTGTTTGTTTTAGGGTATATTTAGTTTAATACTAGAATACATCCCCTTCATAGACAAGTAGGGTCCCCTGCATTTTTAGCTAACAGAGAGATAACTTTCCTCACACACAATTAACTTATCATTTTTTCTCTATTTTTGAGAGTGAACGCTTGCTCAGCCACACAAACCACAGATGATGAGAAACGGAAGACATTCAATTATTTTTTCTTCTACCCCCGATGAAATTCTAACAGTTGCACTACCATGTCATGTATCATTTTCCTACTTGACAACTACAACATAATTTCAGTCTCTTATGTTTATCCATAAGGTGTTTATTTAAAGGTATAGCATCAGCCGGTTCCACCCCATAAAATGGACAATTAAAAACAAAATAATGATTCCAATCTGTTCATATGGATGCAAGATTAGCCTGATAGTAAGTAACCAGAGCTGCAGAAAATATTTTTTGTAGAAATCAACTCTTGAGAAAATAGTCTCCGGGAAATCTAACAGTCTTTAATATTGCTAACATTTTCATTAATAACTACAACATAGAGCCATGTCATTCATACTAAAATTAACAATCAAAAACAAAAATTTGTATATGCATGAAATAGTCAATATTTTGTGAGTGGTTCATATCAATTCATGAAAGTTCATGAAAAATTCATGCTGCAAAAGTGACTGAATCACAATTGGCGAAACATTCAACTTTTGCAATTCACAAAAGTTTCTTGCCGTTAAAAAAATGGCCATCCATAATAATTTGTGAAAGCTACATTCCATGAAATTTTTTGGTTTTTACAGGAGTAACATTTTAAAATTTATCCACAGCTTACTACATCTACAAGCTCTTAACAGATTATAACCTTGACCAATTGCCAATAGCTTTATGCTACATGTAAACATCGTATGAACACTATGAAGTTTACTTCTCATTTTCTGTACTGTACGCACCTGCTACAACCTAAACACAGGGACAAGTAAATACATACCGGTCAATCTATTTCTACCAATCCACCTGTCAATAGGCTCTCACTATCAGGATATAACCCAGCATGACAATCTCTCGTCTTCCACAAACTCCGCCTAAAATTAGACTCGCACTCGTCACTTTTAATTGATCATTCCATCTTACTCATCCCATCCTCTTCTTACTACAGTCTAGATCTGCTCCTCGTAATCATTGTCAACAGGAATTAAAGTTAGGCTATTTTAAATGGATCTAAATACATGTATATCTTTCTACTTCATTGTTCATCTAACGTCTGCTCTGGGAACACTTGCTGCAGGCTTTGACCCAAATTCACAAAGGAGGTTTAACTTATTACCCATGGTTTAAAAATTAGCGCAAAATATTAAGGGTACCTTGCTTTGCACGCGTCTAATATTGGATTGTAGACAATGGGTTATGTAAATGAAGATTTAAACCATGGGTTGAATTTAAACCTCCTTTGTGAATTCGGGCCTTTAAGTATGTCAAATGTTTGTGCTAAGGGCTTGGATTACAAACTTATGTAAGTATAGGTTCACTTTGTCCTCAAAACTTAAAGGGCAAGTCCACTCGAAAAATAACTTATTACTTTCAATAAAAGCAGAAAAATCAGACAAACCAATCAAAAAAGTTTGAGCAAAATCGGATACCTAATAAGAAAGTTATGAATTTTTGAAAAAGTATGTAAAACTATGGAACAATGAGAATCACAACACAAATTGCCAAGATGGTTATCAGTTTGTGACGTCATGTCCTCACTATTTACCAATTGCTCTATGTAGTTTAATCCCATTAATTTCCCTTTTTATTCCCCAAAACTTGATTTCCCCATGCCTTTGCCCAGGTTATATGATTTGTATCATATTGCGTGCATGACATTTCACAAAATCTGTTATGAACTTTAAAGAATTTATACCTTAAACTGTATACCTTTAAATCTTCCAGCTAACTTTCTAAAATTCAGCCTTGGCTACTAAACACCAAATGTAAAAGTTGAAATCAAAATTTCTTCAAGGAGTTATTACTACATGTGTTACCAACCTCTTCACCATGAGTTGTTGAATTGAATAATAAATGCTGTTAATGTGAAATTAAAGAGTAAATGTACATGTACGTATGTATACTTACATGATGTGTCGTTGATCCATTCTATAGAGGACGGATCATAGCTCTGGAAATAGCTGAAGATATCCTGGGTACTCATGTCGTCAACTCCTATTAGATGAAGTGCTTCAAAACGAACAGGACTACCATCTGTAATTAAAAACAAGTGGAACAGTGTTTTGTTTTAAATTCAATTTTCATTTCTTTCATTTCATTTATTCATTCAAAAATTGTACATAAAATGTATTCATAAAGGTTTGGAGCAGTCCCTTGAGCAAATCATACATACATAAATTAAATCCTATGTTAATACAACTATTCAATCATCAACACACATAAACATACATTCGCAGACACACAGCTAAAAGGAAAGAAGAAGAAGAAGAAGTAGTAGAAAACTACGAAGAAGTCATTTTGTTTTATTGATAAATATCCTTGTGCAGGGATGCCAGTAAATTTTATCCAATTGACCTGAAAGAAGACCCAAGCTCGTTGGAGCCTCATGATTGGCATCTGTTGAGAGCCACGAGGGTGTGAACTCATGAGTTAACGCCCTTCTGGCTCCAAACAGACGATACGTTCTATACAGTATGAAGCATGTAAAAGCCTGAAATAAGGCATCTCTGTTTGTAAAAACAGTCCCAGAAAAAAACTGATAAATATAAAGTCTACATAATTACATTTTAAAAAAATCCATAAAACAATCCAAGTCATTCACAAACAATTGACAAGAACCCCAAATCATGAATAAGAAAGTGAAAGAGAATTGTGTATGTCTTTAAGAATGAGGACAAGAACAAACAAAAGGTCTGTATTAAATCAAAACGTGTACCTGGAACACATGCCCCTCCCCCCCCCCCCCCCCCCCCACCCCCTCTTAAATTTTTAAATTTTGTTTTAAAGGGGACTCATGTCATCTGGAGTCACTGACACAAAAAGTAAAGTGTGGAGCCCAGTTTAAATCTACCAAACACTTGAGGGCCTTGTTTCATGCAGGTACTGTTCCTAGCTCATCCCCACTTTCCATTTATTTAAGCATAACATATTTTCCTTTTCACCAGTTTACCACATCAAATGTGAACATGCCTTTATTTGAGATGCATTGGTGAAATTGGGTCCAACGGGAAGGATTAAAAGAAAGATGTCATTTCTAATCTGGATCAAACCGAAATAATATTTGTATACTATGCACATCCACCTATCACTGTCACAGCATTAATGTCAATATTCATCTCTGTTATACCCCATAAAAACTGACTCATATGATTTATTTTTTCCTTTCATAATTTGACAGATCTCCTTATCTTCTGAAGATCTTAACATGTTACCCATTTTTGGAAGTTTTTCAGAGACTGCCCGATTCTTGCAAGACTAAGCTTATTAAACATGACGTTTATCAGTAACTAGAATCTGAATCCACAATTTAGTTACGGTTCATCAAGCATTTAAATGTTAGGGAGATATGCTATTTTGAATATGTTATCGGGTCGTGCTGTTCATGATGATTAATACTTGTATTAGTACCTCTCCCTTTGGTCTCTCCCTACCTACCTGTTCAAAAACTTATCAAAAATATGTTCTTTGAAAAAAAGATGTTTCCCTTTTTACCAAGTCTTCATAATTCTTTTTTAAGAATAAACGATTGAAGGGCATGTTTCTCACTTTTTTTCATTATGTATTCATACTCAGCATCTAGAAATGAGGCGAGAAAGACATAGAGAGAGAGAGAGAGAGAGAGAGAGAGAAAGAAAAAAAAGTGGAGAGAATACTTGAATGCATTATAGGGAAAGTGAGAATGGGGAAGACAGATAAATAGAGAGAGTGGGTAAAGGAGCAGAAGAAAGGGAGAGAGAGAAATAGAAGAGTAGAGAGAGAGAGAGAAAGAGAAAGAAAGAAAGGGAAAGATGAAGAGATGGGGGTGGGAGGGGGTAGGAAGCAGAGAGAGAGAGAGAGAGAGAGAAAGAGAGAGAGAGAGAGAGAGAAAGAGAGAGAGAGAGGAAGAGAGATAGAGAGAGTGGGAAGAGAGAGAGAGAGAGAGGAAGAGAGAGAGAGAGAGACAGAGAGACAGATAGAGAGAGAGAGAGAGAGAGAGAGGGGGGGGGGTGAGGAAGAGAAAGATAAAGAAAAGTAAAGTGCAGCAGACTTTAGAGTGTTTCATTATCTTTATCATCTATTTTTTTCAATGATATCAATAAGATGACATATTTAAAAATATTGTTAGTTCGTTGATTTATTGTGAAATTCTAAGTATGTTACCTATTTTAGACCCTGGGGCTAGTACAACGTTTGATATATCTTCCTGTTCCTCCTCCTCCTCCTTCTCTCCTGATTTATCTTTGCTTGATGCACCAAACCTCTTGGCCCTGTCTTCTCTCTTCTTACGGGCTTCCTGAAAAGAAAGAAAAATAATAAAGTTTTAAAAAGTGTGAAAATAAATTCAACCACTATTGCATTAAATTGAATTGAATTTATTCACAACTTTCACAAAAACATGCAAAGTCAAAGAATACAATTCAAATATTTCTTACAAATATGGATAAGCCAATACAATGGAAAATGCACTTTGGTAATTACAAAGAGGCTGGATCAACAAAAAGTTACAGGGACTTATAGATAGATGATCCTATACACAATGCAAAAATAACACCTAAACAAGGGGAAAAGAAATAATAAGAGAAATGTAATCACACACATAAGAAAGTGCGGTTGTCAAAATCAGGTGAAGTTTTAGATTACTTCCTTCAGTTAAATTGGCTGCTCCCTGTTTTGTTCTGAGAATAATGAAAATATCACTTCTGAATTGAAATTGTAATATTCAGTAGAAACCAATAAACAGTATATTGTTACTGGCATGCACTTTTCAACAGGCTTGTTTTGAAATGGTTATGGTTATGGTTGAAAAGTGCAATAAATTTTTAAAGGATTTGTAAGTATCCATATTTCAATAAAAACATAACAAGCACAATTTACCAGGGAAGAAGTAAACTTGATTGAGTGTGAACTCCTGCTACCGTGTTGAGGGTGAGTGGAAACACTTTCAGAGCGTGCCGAGGTGTAAAAGTAAGCTAATCAATAGCTTCCCTTTACAAAGAGAGACTTATCATCATGACTTATCTGCCTAAGGCTTCCTTAACTTCTCTATTATACCTACTTAAGTTATCATGACAATCTTAATTTCTTCGAGATTTACCGGCTTAAAACACTTCCAAACATTGCATAGGCACGGCGTACCGAGTAGCAGGGAAGCGTGCGGCTGTGCTTGTACGGACGTTTCCTGATAACATAATTTCACCTATTTACCAAAATGAACACAATTAAGCCCAATATTTCTCTCTCTCTCTTGTAACTCATTCAGTCACTCTTACTCATATTATTCCAATCTCTTTTCATTGGTCAATTACGAGCTTTAAAGCCTTGCGATCGCGTCTTCTGATAGCTCTAAATTAGATAACGGCTGGTGTGAATCAAATCTTTCCTTGGGAAATATTCCGTCACGTGAATATTCCAATCTTTTTTTTCTTGGGGTGTTATAGTTTCAGTTTCAGGGTGCAGCAGGGGCTGTCATATCCTCAATGGAGTAGCACAAGTAGTAAAACATATAAATTCAATTAAGATTCATTGTGGGATATATCAAAGATGATTATTGCCTCAGGTCTTTTGTATATCAGTTTGTCATTTTGGATGGACTCAGGCTCATCCTAATGTCAGTCAGGAAATTCACGTAATCCATGATGCAAAAGGAATTTCATGTAATCAATGCTATCTTTTTTATGAAAGGAAAATTTGGTGAAAGCTCTTTATAAAAAAGAAATTATATGAAATTCTATCTTAACATCTGTTTTGGGGTCAGAAGAATACAAAAACATGTCATTTTTGTACATAATTAACACCTTTCTGGCGCTTAACACACTTGATACATTAACGTTTATTTTGTGTAAGAAACAACCATCTTTAACTAATAATATTTTAATAAAGTTGTGATATGATGCACAGAATCACTATTACCCCTGTACAGCATTACATAATTTTCGCTAGGTTTATTTCATCACAGATTTTATAGGATTTGCAGTTCTATAACCTTTGCTTTGATGACATTTGCTCTGGATTTATTTTGCTAAAGGCAAAGTTTAATGTTAATTTTGCAATTGTGAATTTTAGGTAGGTTCAGAAATAAGGTTAGAGTTAGGGTCAGAGTCCATTTACTCTATTTTCACCACAGATTAATTGTTGGTGGAGCACATTGTAGAACAAACTGGGTTTTAAAGGACAGGGTTTAAGGGGTAGGTAAAAGTTTGTGCAGGACAGTTGTTACAATGATTGGCAAGTGTTTAATGCCTACAAACTTCAGTTGGTTATAAGAATTCAACCTACATGTAGTTCAAATTTAATTTGGATATCCTGAAACTTTTCTGAAAGTTGGCCAAACTGATTATGATGCAAAAGTATTTAATATCCAGCAAATAAATTTCTTGACCCCATTTCCTTAACTATCTTCAGCTGTATGAAACAATGAAACAGAAATCTCAAACGGATCCAGATCTCTTTCTTAATCAGCATACATGCCTTGAGCACACTTTCACAACACACACAACAAGTGTTGACGCTTTGTGACAGCGCAGCATTGACATCACACACCTCTCACCACATCTGCTCCGAATAAACCCAAAAATTAGATTACGGTTCTTATCTCAAATTTGTCTACAGAGTGTCTAGATTTCACCAAAACTGTTGGAAATTATTAGAAACTAATCAAGAAAGCCTTTTGGGACATGTTACCCTGAGGGTGAGATTTCACACTCTCGATTGTATTATTATTAGAAAGATGGATATACATGTGCATGTACTGAGTGCATCAACCCACTCACCCTGCCTGCCGCAAGGTTAAAGAGCCCCCGAGACCCCAGGCAGTGGATGTACGCCGAGATCACAGTACTGAGGAAGACGGACAGCATTTCAGTCTAGAGACATACAATTAAGTGTTCTCTTGGGGAATTTGACATTGTTCAGATATTAATTGACCCACCATAAGATGTTATCGGTCACCAAGAGTGCACTTGGCTGTAATGACCGACAAATCTTACGCAATGCGCAAACCCTCCACCAACTCAAGAACCAACTCGTAAGAAAATTTATCATCATAAATTCCTGACCAGAACCAGGACTTAACATTTTCCAGCAAGTTCTGAGTAATTTCAAAGTGTGCCATGAGTTTTGCTGCCTGTGAAATTTGTACACGTAAATGTTATTCCCACAAGTCTGGTGTAGGCGAGTTTTGTGAAATATTGCACATGGAAACTTCTGAGAAAGTCTCTTCAACCTAATCTGAAATTCACTTCTTAAAATAAGTGGTCGGACAGAGCCAAATATCCTAACTTTAAACAGACTCTATTCATAATCAAATAAAATCATTGTCTGAAACAAAGAGCCATATTACAGAGTGGTAATTTATAACCAGAAACTTTTGCATAGCAGCACTCCATTTGTTAATTTTGTTTACAGTAAGAATGACATAAACTTTCTATTTTTTTCTCTCAAGATATTATTTGAACATAGTCTGTATACCCTTAACATAGATAGGAGGCATGTTCATATACCCATCCTGCTGAATTACAGTGTAGATCTAATTCTTTATCCACAATTCAGAAATAGGGTATATTTATAAACAAATCTCAGTAAGAAACAAATGGAGAGCACTTCACCATGAATATCAAAGAGCTGTCAATTAAAGTTTAGATTTAGATTTAGATTACAAGATAAGAAATCACAACTTTCTTATGATCTAATCAGATTTCTCTCAAACAATTAAAAGTAAATTGATTTTGTGATGGACTTCCCTCTAAGTGGATGTCCTTTATTACCCATTTCCAGACTTTGCCGGGAAGTACATTGTAAAGGGGTCACAAGTTTCTTTGAAGCTTGCAAATATTTTGATATCAAACAACAATATTGTTTTTATAAAAATAATTTTTTAACAACATTGCAATTTTTGGTATCGATATGAATCATAATGATCTCGTGAGAAATATGAATATTATTATGTAAGCCCTGCCCTTAGCATTTTCTATTGGGCTACATTCTCTTAATAATAGACCTGTTCACTAATGTATTTCAATTTATGAGTGTTTCTTCTCCAAACCCTTGGTGAAATTGGTGACCAACTATTTGATTTACCTACTATGCAATATGGTATACCAACAAATGTTTTTCACATTGCATGCACTTGTTGCTGCCATGTCAAACAAGCCTCTGGCAAGCTTTTTAATTGTTAAAAAAAACTTATGTTAAAAATGTATGCATAAAATAAGTGAACAGATCTATTCATTGAAGCCCAATGTGAGAAAGAAAGTCAAAGGGAACACTTTATAGACCTCGTTCGAATTCTTTTAATATTGATCTGGACTCTAACCTTGGAATCAATTTTTTACTGCACAATATGGCCCGATATCTCTGTGAAAAGCCCAACTACTTTCCAGAGCAAGAACAAAATTTCTTTTTAGAAGAAAATTTGTGCCAATGGAATATTGAGCAAAGCTTACCATGCAAATTATGTGGGACAACTGTAAGCTCTAACACCAATATAAATGGTATTTAATGAGGCCTCCTCCCTTGCATAAGGAACTCTCATTTTTGGACTAACACTAATCAAGATGGAGTAGTAAAGCTTAGCCTGCCCTACCCAAGTCATGTTCTCATTTCATCACATTAATGAGCTCCAGCCTGTTATATGTTTCTTATTTAGACATCATACGTCTTTGATCAACTAGTGACTTCCCAGGGGTACATTGGACACAAATCAGACATGACTTCTAGATCTAGATCTCAATAAAGATAATTCTAATTAGATGAAATATGATCCATTTCACTGCTTTTCTAATTACGACTTAATTTGTTGGATGATGAAAGCACAAAGAACAGAACATTCACAATCACTTTGGATCCTCCCTCAAAAGGCATACGCAGAGACTCTCACCCACAATGTATTTTTGTTCAGTACTGTTGCACAAAAAGGAATTTGCATTTCTTTGTGAATTTCACAAAAATGAAGATATTTGTAAATTACTAATGATTTTTCATATTTGATAATCTTAAATTATGCTGTAGAAAATAAGAAGAATGTCTGTGTTTCTGAATGCTTCTGGGAAGTATTACTCCTATCAAATATCTTAACAACAATATGATTTGCATGAATTATACGATGTACATACACATTTTTTGACCAAACTCCCCTATTGCTGCAATTGAACAAAACTCTCAGCACTAAAAAACAAAACGATTGTTATACAGAAACTAAGTACAGTACAAGAAGAAAGCTTGATATACATGTATGTGGAACTTACAGTTCTTGGAAAACTTCTAATGAAAACTGAAATCATGGCATGTACTAAGAATTTGTTCAAAGTTGTGAATATCTCATGACAGTTCCCTTCTACACCTACAAGAGTCATATGATGCTGAAAGAGCTTTCAATGATCTTTTTTTAATCTTGAAACTTGACAAAGAAAGGAAAGGTTAGAGTATTTGATTTTGAACATCTGTCAGGAGGAATGGTTACAGAAAAGGTCACAGGATCCTATTTCTTTTGAGGATTTTCAAAGAAATATCCCAAATTCAAAACTTACTTCATCTGAATGTCACACTTGACAGACAGCTTCACTTTGATCAACCATCAAACTCATGTCCATTTAAAAAAAGCACTGTACATAAAATTTGTCTCAACTTAGTGTACCTGGTAAAGGTTCATATTGATTAAGTTATTTTATTTTGGTTTAACAACTGTAGCAGGTTTGGAGAATTGGTGGTAATCCTCAAAGGCAATTAGAGGCTAGATAGTGATTATGAGTGCTGAGCTTACAATCATTACAACAACAAAATTAAAAACAGCAACAAAAGCAGCAGCAGCAAAAGAAATAGCAACAGAAATGTCCACTTACGCATCATCTGGGTTCAATAATTACATTACTTATCTACAAATGAAGGGATATTGGCTACCATGCTAATTTATATTCTGTGTGACACTGACAAGATCAGTTTTTTCTAATAATCAATTTTCCTACAGTGAGTCGAAAGCAATTTCAATAGCCTTTACCATATATGCTTTGGAAATGTGTGAAAATTACAACGACATATTACATAAATACGAATAAGATTTCTATGGGACATACAATAAGGTATGTCATAAGTGTAACTTGGATCATGTTACTAATTGAATTTGGTGTGAAGAGAGAGAGAGAGAAACAGGGGATACAACCTGCAAAGTATTACCCAGATGACATGATGAATTCTGATTGTCTATCTCGTTTTACAGACGACCTGGCTGCCGTGCCTTGCAGCAGTGCTGCTGTGCTGGCTGACAGAGGAGTCCTAAAGCTAGCCGTGCTCTAGCTCTGCCAGAGTTACGGCTGCAAGACTAGGCTAGACTCGTGTCTGCCAGCTAGCTAGCTCATAATTTCTTATCTTAGCTAAGCAGTATTGTATTTTTCATGGGGTATGGTTTGTTTCAGAGGCAATCCAACTACTATGACATGTTTTATTAAACGTGAAAGCAGAATATTTTGAGAGAGAGAGAGAGAGAGAGAGGGAGGGGGGGGGGGGGTAGGTGAAAGTTTGAAAGGAATAAGACAGACGATATGAAAGTTCATAATGTTTGAAAGCTGAGATTGCTAAATATATGTGAACTTCTAACTAGGAATCAGCCTTTTGATAATGACATGATTTTGGGCAACTCTCCAGCTTGTTTTATAATCAAAATATCAGAAATTTCTATTGATCTTCTAATTTCAATGTGATTTCATAATCTACTTAAGGTCTAGATATTCAACACGGTATTTATGAATAAACATTTAGTTTGTCTGTCCTCCCATTAAAGAATCCTACTCCAATAGCAATGAAATCAAGACAAATTATATATATACTTAATAAAATCAGTTACTTGTACAGGAGCAAATGGGAGAGTTTTCTGATACTACTACTGTACATCACAGTCATGTACAGTACATGTAATACCTACCAGTCAATTTGAAATTTCCATATGACAGTGAACTTGAATTTTCAAGTATTTAGTTAACTTTATTATAGTTTCTTTTTATCTGATTTCGTTCAATTTTTTTCTGTACTCTGCTTCTCACAGATTCCTTTGGAACAACTTAATACAATACAGACCTACCGGTATAGATGTACATCTGGGATTGCAATTGGAATATCAACAGACTCGCTAAATTATTTTCACATCACATCTTGCTATTGGACATATAGATAACAGGCTCACATACAGTTAACTGATTTTTTTTTTCAAGTTTAATAAAGTTTTTTTTGGTTTAAGTCTACATGATCAACTCAGATATGCATTCATTTATCCAAATAAATGAAGTACATGTAATATGCTGACTTATGAAAATAATATTCACCAGTTTAATCTCTATTTACCAATAGTAATCTGACATTGAACAATAAATAAAGTAAAATAAATAAATCATGTCACTCTACATGTACTGATACAATTATGCGAAAGAAACCTACAGTAAATGAATTTGAGACTTCATGCTAGGATAATTTCATTTCTGAGAAAATCAAGACAATTCTGAACCAGTCTTCGATATTATTGGCAAAACTGTCCAAGGTCCGATCTCGTTACCGACTTCAAGCAGCTGTTTCCTCATCTTGTTAAGAGTTTGAGAATTCTATAAATCATCCATTTTTGACAAGTAGCCTGGAGAATTGGATGCAGACATGAGGCACCCTGGCTGTATGATCATGGACCTCCATGGCCCAGTATGATTCATGGCAAGGATAAGGTCGAGTTTACTTGATACAGTTATCAAACAAGCGCTGCCACGTTTCTGTGCTATAGCCTAGGAAAGGATAAAGGCTTGGTCTAATATTTTCAAAGTTTTTCTATTTTTTCTCCATTCCAGTTTTTAAAAAACATGTGAAAACAAAATATACAATTTATACATCATAGAATAAAAAGGGATACATGTATAATGTGGAGCACCAGTAGTGTCAAGTCTGACAGAGACATGAGCACTATACAAACCTAGATTATCATAAAAAGAAAAACAAGTAAGTGAGAAATGGGGTAATAATGAGTAAGATTTTGATACTTCCCCTTTGTAAAACAATGTCTGTTGACTGACCTAAAACCTTTAAAATGGAAAATAATTTTATGGTAACTGCTTGTTGTTTTGTTTGGGTCTATTTTTTTTTTTTGGGGGGGGGGGGGTGATAATAATCACATTTACTGTATCCATTGTAAATCGTTTTGTTCATTTCAAACATTCCACTTTGGAAAAAGTTCAGGCTATACTAGCTATTCTACATTTTTCATAAGATGCAAATGTTTGTTTTAGTATTAATTACATGACAACGATGCCATAACTTGTTGCATTTATTGATTGACAGAAAAATTATTTCACTACTACTACTAGGTTGGGAATTTTCATACCAGTGTGCTTATAAAATAGTATCATGATTTCCCAAAACAAACATCTCCAATTTTCTTCTATTTTTTTAAATCAATTTTTTTTGTTTATAAAGATGTTTCTTCCCAAGTTCACAAGCCCCCTCATAAAAACATTACCTAATTGATTTGACAAGAATTAAGATACAAATACACTGTACATGTCACAGACACTCTACATAATAACTTCTCTGCTTTCACTTATTTGCGGAATAAGCATACATGTACTGTCTCTCATGCACTGTAAGTAATTAACCAAAATGTGATTTTAGTTTACGTAGACTGCCAATATTTAAGCATAAATGCACTACCATAAACAATCACCACAGCCTCCTTTACATGAGCAAGCCAACGACGATAAGCATAACACCGTAAAAACAATTGGTGTAACCTAGTTGACATCATTCTGTAGCTCGAGCAGCTCTACGGATCTGTGCTACGATGACAGACCTTAACTCCCTGGTAGTAGCTGGGGACGGACCCACTGGCACCACAGCTAATACCTCCTAATCTAATTTCCCTAATTCTTGTTTTAGCAGATTTTAATAGCTCATCAAGAAGCCCTAGACCTTCCCCGCTTACGCTGTGATTGCTGCGTTGCTAGATGTTGACATGATGACAACTTCTTTCCCATGTACTTTCATTTTCAAATGTTGGATTTGAAGAAAATTATTTGGATCATGTAGTAGATTACAAGCCTTGCATGTGATGATCAATTAGAAATAATATTTTCAAAAAGAAGATGTATTTAATAATAATAATAATAATATTCTGCTTTTATATAGCACTCTATACAGTATACAATTTAATGTCTGTTTGGACCCAGAAGGGTGTTAAATCTTCTTCTTTTTTTTTCCTTTTTTTTCTTGAATGCCTCCGCATGGCAAAGAACTGCGCTTAATTAATCACACAGGGCAAAACGTTAGTTGTTAGGTGAGAAGTAAGAAGTTAAATAATATAATTTTACACAGCATCAATTAAGGCCCCTCTGGTTTAAAAAAAGACAATATGTACAATAAATAAAATACTCATTGTAAGTCTGAAATCTTTACACCATGATTAAAAGAAATCCTCAGTTACACTTGAAATGTTTATATATATTGATTACGGTATGACTTACCGGTAATGGGTTTCTGTCATTGTTGTGACTGTAAGCCCTGCATTAGGTATCTCTAATTCACTTTACTGTAAGCATGGTACATAATACATACTTTGAAAACTTTACTTTATAAGGGCTACCAGTTGGTTCTACCCAATGCGCCTGAAAAAAATAACCAACAAAATAGCAGATTCCCCAAACGCAGGTGAGAAAAGGGCCTGAGAAATATTGGGCCTGAATAAAGGGCACAAGCCTGAAAGTTCATACCGGTACCTCTTTTAAATTTATTTTCACAATTACAAAGGGAAAAGAGTAGGTTAAAAGAAAAAAACTTGCAGTAAATAGCAACAAACTGAACTCAGTGCATTTCTGCCCTTATTAAGACATGGGAAAGGACTTTGAAAGGAAATAAAGGCTATTTATCATATTTAGATAATGGTCTGAATTTATATGTTATTTTATTTTTAACTTCATGTTAACAGTCAGAGGTTATTTATTTGATTCTGAAATTGAAACTATTGAAAGCTATTGATGGTACAACCCAATTACTCTGAATTAAAAGAGAAAATATAAATGCATCATATTGCAGTGGCTTTTTGATATAATGCACTTTGATTGAAAAATAAAATTCTTTCAAATCCTGACAACAATTTACATTTTTAACACAGTAATACTTGGAATAGAATCAAAATGTATGAGGTGGAAACTCTCTGTCTGCAAACTAACAAGTAACATGCTCAGATTATTAGGACAAAACAATAAAATAAAGAATAATAGTTGGTTGTTTTCACATAGGTGCATTTAACACAGTTATGTTTCATTGAGTTCAAAATATGTTTAATCTAAAAACAATGCTTAAAAAATTACCAATTATCACTGACCTCCTAACTCAAAAGAAAATAAATTGATTAGTAGGCTGGCAAAAGAACCTCTCATTTGAATCATAGACCTAGATATGTATTGGAAAAGTTTCATTCAAACTTACACAGTAGGCCTACTAAAGAAGTTCAATGTTAATGGCGTTTAGGCAAAAAAATTAAGTTCTATGCCGATATGAGCCCCACATCCAAACCAGTTTGAGTAGTAAACACTACGAAAGGCAAATCAATACAATATAGAATAACAATTGGCTGTTTTCACATAAGTGCATTTAACACAGTTATGTTTCAATGATTTCAAACTATGTCAAAACAATGTTTAAAAAGTTACAAATTATCACTGACCTCCCAACTCAAAAGAAAATTAAATAATTAGTATGCTGGCAAAAGAACCTATTATTTTAATCATTGACCTACATTATGTTTACAAGAAAAGTTCCATTCAAACTTACACGGCACCAAAAAATTTCAATGTTAATGGCGTTTGGGCAAAATTAAGTTCCAAGTCGACTTAAGCCTCACATACCAAACCAGTGCGAGTAGTAAACACCACGAAGAAACTCAGTTATTTAAAAATAATGATTTAAAAAATTGATTCTTACCTTCGATGTTATATCTAGTCCAGTCACAAACTTGGCACTGTTCTTGTTCTCATAGCGTTTCACATGCTTCTGTTTCTTCTGTTGTGATATATATATATGGAGAGAGAGAGAATAAGTGAAGGATAGAAAACAGGTTGACACCACTACTAGTCACTGACTGACTGACTGACTATCTATGAGCGGGAGGCTTAATCCTGAGAGCCTGTCTTTGAGAGGCGTCACGTTGCCCCCTTCCCCTTGTTGACGTTATCCCCTTCCCGCATGGAGAGTCTTTTGGCTATCACCCCGTGCGTCTTGACATCCCATAGGCTTGCTTACAAGCTCATGAATATTCATGAGGCAGGCTTAACATGCTCGTAGATCTTCTATGAGATACTGTTTTGTTTTTATCATAACATTGATATGTCTGCTCTTGATTAATATTGTGCAAATGTTATCGAACAGTTATTTACATCTTTCAAAATGGGTATTCCTGTCTCCATTTTAAAGTCTTGTGTATCTTCTTCTTTTTTCTTTTCTTTGGCCATCACTCCCTGCCTTCACACCCCATAGACTTAATACTGATATCGTATGAATATTCATGGGGAAAATAAACCAAGCTTTAAACACTTATAGTTCTTTGAGATATTGTTTTTGGTTTATCATAACATTGTGTCTGTTCTGCTTATTAAACTATATCAGAGAAAATATTAAATCATTAAAGCCATCTCTATGGATTTCTATCCTCATTTTTCTTCATTAGTATGTTGAACATATTTCTTTTAGTTTAAACTCCCTTCACCTCCACCCCACATTTTAAAAGTTAAAAGTTGAAATAAAAGTCAATATAAAACAGTTGAAGAACAGATTTACCATGAAACATAATAAATGATGAATCGATTTTAAACTGTGCAACATTCTACTATTGTTTTCAGATTTTCATACAAATAATCAATTTACATTTCTATTTCACCTCATTTTATGAGAGAAATAAATTAAAATTGAAAGTAAAATTTTGAAATTACCAAAGTGAAATTAATCAAATTAACAGATTGACGATAATGACTGTATACATATATGTGATTAATTTCAATTTGTAAATATTTTATCCATAAGCTAATTTGCTCAAGGAAAAGGGAACTAGCTTTTCACCCAAATTGAATTAAATCCAAATTAACCCAGACTAAACCAATCCATTATGTGATTACGATGGATACACTTTAAAATCTTTCTACCACTGCTACACATTTCTCTTCACCAAATCAAATAGTAATGTAATTTATTTATTTACAATTTTTTAATCTCAAGTTGTACTGTGAGGGGGGAGGGGGAGTAAGTGGAACACTACACCAGATTAAAAAGTGTCCATTGACAAAGCTGATAATTAAATCATATGAAAACTAACAATCAGCTAATAGAACTAATGGCAATGAATAGTCATGAAGAAAGCACTTTGAACCAATCAGATGCTTAAACTCATTAGTAGTCATACAACAGTACATCAGTTTGAACCAATCAGTTCTCTAAATAATGAATATTCATAGAGCAATAAACCCCTTAGAACTAATTAGTAATTTGTCCTTATGAATAGTCATTATGTACATGTAGTACACCACTTGCATTCTTGCAACCAACCAATCAGCTACCTATGCTCATGAATATTCACAAGATAGTAAAGCCATCATATCCCTCAGTGGGTTGGGGACTGCTAAGCCCTGCGTGTTTCCCTCTCTTCCTCTCTTGAATATTAGATCACTTCCCCCCTCCAGCTGAAAGCCTGTTCCTTGCACTGCTCAACGATGGACAAACGCCTGTCAATAACTCATCAATATTCATGTTTGGGCTGACCTTGACATACCTCATGAATATTCATAATTATTGAGAGAATAAGTCTCCCCATTCTATTAGTCGGATGTCCGGATTATTATGAGTGTGAATCGAGTAAAAACATTGCCATATGGATTGCATAAATGTGTCTGTTTGACATTCTGAAGTGATCATTGTCATTCTCACCTCATTTTTTTTCAACTTTGTCACTGAACTATTGGGAAGTGTGTGATACAGTTTGACTCACAATTAACACTAGAATAATAAATAAATGAATAAATGACTAACTAAATAAATGAATAAATAGATACATGAATAATAAATAAATAAATGAATAAATAAATATTTCAATTTATAAAACAAAATAAATATAATTAATAGGGGCAAAAGGGGGGTGAGGGGGAAGGGAAGAGGAAGAAAGAAAGAAACCACTCTATTTATTTCAGTATGACATTGATCAAAGTGCAATTCCAAATCTAAAACATTAGTCTCAACCTCTTGCATATTCAGCAATTTCAAGCCAACAGAGCTTTATATCATGAATATTCATATTTGCTCCGCCGGGACTGCGCATACGTACTTTCTCTTCGCCATGTTGAATCAACGATACAACATGGATGGCTTGGTTTAGAATGAGGAATCACCCTTTTTCCCATCGAAGACTTCTTCCAATTATAATTTCAAGTGTGGGCCGGGATGCCCAGAGGAGTCGAAAACACTGCAAGTTCAAATTTGTAATTACTATCGTTTCATATTTTGAAAAAAATGTCGCCACAACGTTTGATTCGTGTTTCAGGATTCAGGGGACTGAGATACTTGGTAATGAGGGCTAATGCATTTATTAGCAAAGGGCCCTAGTGCATCCACTTAGTTTTGAACCCTAATCTTTCCAGTTACGAGACCACTGCTCTACCACTACGCCAAGGCACCTCCTCTTACAGTACTTTAGCTGTCTCTGGTTTTGTCAGGAACAACTATAACAAAATTAATATGGATTGCAATTTTCAGTCTTTAAGGCCCTACATAGGTACAAATAGAACAAGAGTCTTTCTCACCTACACAAGTGCAGTTCTGCGAACTTTACTTGGCTCATACATAGTCACGAATATATCAATGAGTCATTTATCCTAGCATGTGTGTGCCAACGTGTTTAGAAGACCTTTGCTCATGCATATTCATGCTTTATGGTAATGAGTGAGTTGTCGTGCCAGCCGTAATAGGACTAGGAAGTGTGATAATGAGGTCCCAGTGGCTGTCACCTCTCATTCAGACAGTATTCACCGCTCCAGGGAAATCAATAAATAGACTCACATGTGAACATGTTAGGCCCGTCCACACGCCCTCTTCACGATTCTGAACGGCTGTTCCGATCGGAATGTGAACGTGCCCCACTATTTTCCAACTCACAGGAGGCTGAGAAAGACTTGTCAGTTTAGGATACAACTGATTTCTGTAGAGAGTTCAAGAAAGTGTTTACCATTAAACGTGAATGTTAAGAGGTTCACATTGGGAAGGGCATTCTGGATGGTAGTATTTCCCTAGATTCTACTAGGGTTCACATAATTTGGGTTATTTCTAGATCAGTTTAAACTTGTCATGTATTTCGTTGTCTTGTTTTGACCACTTAACGTGTCCTGCCGCTGCATTAATGTCCCTTGGCAAGACATTAATATAAATTTGCCTCTTTCCACTCAGGTATTAAAAAAAGTACAGGTAGGAATGAATTCCTTGAAGATGTGAGCAACAGTTTCAGTAGCCTAGCAGAGCCTGGGTAATATTGGAGCGCCTTGAGCACCTTGCATTGTGGATATATATGCGCTATAAAAATATCCAATATTATTAAAATTACTACTCTCTACAGCAATTCCCCTCCTCCCCCCCCCCCCCCCTGTTAATATATTGTCTGTGGAGTGCACAGTGCAGAGTGGGGTGATGGTTTGATGGTTGGAGGCTAGGGGGTGGGGGATTTGATATCCTAAGGGAGAAGTTTGAAACCATTTTTATCATCTCCTTAAACATGGTTGTGATTAATACACTCCCAAGCAAGAGAAGACCACCACAGACTCACAAGGGGACCATGTGACCTATAATCCAACAAATCAGATTAGAGAAGATAGGTGGTAAAGGTTAATTGTCTATTAGTCCCATGTGACTCAATGCATGTACGGTACGGTAAATGAAATAGTTTTAAAGCATGCTGCATTTATTACATACAGTAGAAATGAAATAGTATGAGTAGAGAATCACTAGTAAGCATAGTTTTCATTCAGAAATTCACTCATTTGAAATAATACAAATTTAATGAGTTAATCATTAGGACTTAACCCCCGCCCCCAGAATATCAATCACGGACAATTATCCCCAAACCCTCGGCAATCACCCCGGATAACTAACTTACTCGTTAACGTTCCCCTCTGAAAGCTAGGTAAAGTGTGTTTTAATGTGAGGGTAGTTATCAGGTGGAGTGGGAGGGGGTGGTAATTGTCCTAGCAGAAAATACAACGCCGTAATACAGAGAATCCTTTGAGAATAAAAGGCCAATAGCCTAACCTCTGCAAGGTAACTTATGCAAATTAAGGAGCACTCCTTATACACTACTTGATATTAAGGAGAAAACGTCTATTAAGTATCATTAAAAGCGATAAAATATATCCTCTGAGCTGTTAACCCACCTGTTATTCATGAGATGTGTCTGTAACCTGAGGGTAATTCTTCATTTCTTGAAACTCACACTATTCCTTAGACTAACTAGGATCTTGGTGGGACAGTAAACTAGGGTAAGAGGGTATGGATCGAGAAAGAGGAAAGATGTCATATTAGCCATGTTCACACGGCAGTTTCAAACTTTCAGTTTACAAAACTTCAAAGTTTAAAACATCGATCAATCCACTATTCATGATTAGGGTTCACAAGGGACTGAAAAGAACAAGTGTTTAAAAAGTATTTAACTATAAGCCGGGCAGGCAGTTGATTTAACCACAAGCTGGCATAACCTCCAAGTTAAATGCATCCGCACACCACATAACTTCAAGTGAGGATCCATTGCTGCTTGCAGTTGTTGCACTAGCTTTAAAATTGTTTGTGGTTTATAACTTTGAGTACCAGAAACTTACAGTTTCTGTAATGTCCCAAACTACAAGATAACTTCAGAATTTAAATTTGAATTTTCAGATAGTCGTTTAACTTTTAAGTAAACTACGATTTCTATACTGTCCCAACCTACAAGATTACTTTGGAGTTTAAAACCACAACCTTAAAGTAAAAGTTAATGGACTGCTGTGACAACCTAACCATTGAAGATGAGGGCTAAGAGGAACGGGAAGGAATAAAAGCTAAGCTGGATGAGGGTCACAGTTTTCATTGATTCCATACGGGCTCAAATCCCTATCTTCCTTCTCATCTGATTAGCGTGGTGCCAGTCTCTGGGGAACAGAATTACCAGATCTATTTTTTCCCTCTCGCGAAACTTTCTGAAGGGGGTATATTCCAAGAACGACGAAAGCGTCAGCTGATTGTATTTACACGCATCTTTTTGAGAAGATGTAAACAGTATAATTTGGAATTTCAGATAGTTGTTTACTACTTCATCAGAGAGAGAAAGAAACACATCAAAAATGTCCTTCAAAAATTATATATATATATATATATATCCCTACATGTTGTATTAACAGGACATCTATATAACCCTAAATGGAAAACCGGACATCATAAAAACTGGTATATTACCCTAAACCTAATCCTAACACTAACCCTAAATTCAAAACAATATAACTAATTAAACTAATGACTAACGATTAAACCTATTGATTCTTGACAGGCCTTTAAGTTTTCTCTGCCTGCAAACGTTAACAGGACACGAAAATGTCCTGCTAATGACCATGTCTACTTAATGACACATTTTTTCACTACATATATCCGTCTAGTGACGCTGTAAGGTATATATAAATATACACATATATACTGTATCAATCCCTTTAATCAGTATCCCTCTGCATCTAAGGAGAAAAAAAAAGACTTCATTTATCCCATTTTAACTCAAATCTCAAATCCTACATGGACAAATCAAAGGAAACAAAACTATCCCAAGAGATTCTCAAGAAATCAAAGTTAAAACAAGTAAGCAAACACCTTCCAAAAATATCGCTTGAAATAATATATTTGATAACACATCATCCTTCAAATCAAGCAAGAATAAATATAGAAGTGTAATGATAAAGATCAGATCAACTGCAGATAAGTGTGGTTTGAAATAGATGCTCCAAATATTCAAATTTGTTACTTTTTAGAACGGTAAAACAGCAATAAAGGGACTATTGAACACCTAAATGCAGTAGGGAAGGGGGGAAATCTCGAGGGATCCTAAGTTCATCCTATGTAAAAGTGGGGGTAATAATAGGATTGCAGGGCCCTCAGGGAGAACAGTATTAATACTGATGAGGCTAACCTGGGTAAACAAGACATATTATCATTATTAATGTTATTATTATTGACAATGCTCTAAAAGCAGATCTTGAGTAGGTGGAGGTAACTCAGAATATGTACATAAATGTTGAAAGAAGGATTAGATGTATTCAACAGGCCTTCAATATAAAAAGGGACACTCCATGGATTGGGTCAGGATTCTCAGGAATGACATTTCTTGTTTAAATTGATGATGGTGGTGGTGGATGGTGATGATGATGTAATTGTGATAAGGACGAGGAATGCTAGTGTAATGGTAATATTCCATGGTCAATATGATTCTAACCTTCATTTGTTCGAATTAAAAAGTGTCCTCCATTTGAATCTTTTGTTATGAGGAAGAGGAATGCTAAATTTCTCTTCATAATATCATTTGTTGAGAGCCAAGAGGATTAATCTTGTGTTAAATGCCCTTCTAACTTTTTGAAGATGTATTGCTTTATCTATTATAAAGGCTGCCTTCATTGAAAAAGAAATATAGACAGTAAATGAAAGCTTCCCACTTCAAACCCCCATGCTCAATTTCCTCACAATTACGCAAGTTAGCGGCTTCAAATACTGTGTTAATCTACCTAATCAAAAGAATTCAAAATAAAATGTCTGTATGAAATACTTCCCCATCTTAATACAGGATATGTTTATCAATCATCATCGTGAAGGATATATGCATCTGAAATGACCTGAAAATGATAGACTTTCTAAATGCTAGCTAGGATGGCCAAACCCTTGCTGCAGGGAGCCCAGTATTTATCACAACAGTCGTAGTGAGACAACCTAAACTATTGAATCCTTAGGTCATAAACATTATTTTGAAATAATGTGCTATATTGTAAGACCTTGTTTTTACCTTTGCCATTCTGAATGTTTCATTCATGAAAAAATAATTATAATGTTCTATAATTAAGCTAATTAACCTCTACCATAAAAAAGACCATGTAGTGATAATAATGCAGTTGTAGAGTGCTCAACTTTTTATACGGTAACACTTGGTCTGGGTTATATTTCATGAAAACTATAGAGTAAGGGTTAAGGTTGCAATGGGGTTTTCGTTTAGGTTAAGGTTAAGGTTTAGGGTTAAGGATAGGTATAGTCTTGGGTCCAGGGTTGAAGTTAGGAATATGGTTAGTGCAGGAAATAACAACAGAGCAATTATAGCAGGAGCAAGTATCATAAGACCAGCATTGGAGTAAAGAGGATGGTGTAGCGCAAGTTACGATAATACGCCAA
This sequence comes from Strongylocentrotus purpuratus, assembly GCF_000002235.5. Taxonomy (NCBI): domain Eukaryota; kingdom Metazoa; phylum Echinodermata; class Echinoidea; order Camarodonta; family Strongylocentrotidae; genus Strongylocentrotus; species Strongylocentrotus purpuratus. Next base: position 13,661,097 of record NW_022145605.1, on the reverse strand, counting down.
CGGCAGTCTGTACTATACTGGAAGAAGAAGTTCAGGTCTCGTGTCGAGCATTCTGATCTACATCGAGGGACCTCACGGCATGCGATAGGGCTTATCTATGGCTACAAACCTTGCTCTATGTGAGTGATGATAGCTCCAGTGCATGAGGTCATCACTGCTTAGCTTGGCAAGGGGAGGAATCATACTCTCTTACCTTCATATGAAAGGTCAGTATGTTTACTGATTAGATAGAAAGCATAACATACTCTTTAAAGTCACCTGAAGAACCAAAAGTGTTTTGAATTGATGCAAAATTCATATCATTGCGAAGGGGAAACCAATACTGATCAAATATAACAACTTCCCTCTTCAAAATATGTTTGGGGCCCGCAGTATAATCATCTCTCATAAATGTAAATTTTGAGATCCAGATTTTCTGCCTTCAGCGGTCCTCCTCAGAATGTCAAGATTTGAGTTGTCACCTATATGCGAGACACAGCTAGCCAAACAAAGCATTTTCCGCCTTTCCATGATATCTATATGATTTTTCAGCAAATTATTCATGTTTTTCAAGAGAAAATCTTTCCATCCATGTTTATATAATTTGTCTATAATTATCAGTTGTCGTAAATTGTCTTCGGGTGACTACTTTAAAGAACTAAGTGCCTGTTCAGAAACGTGTACAAATATTGTTTTTTAAACATTGTATCCCGGAAAAGGCATACAGACTGGAGAACAACAGCTAATACAAAAGGGCAAGTTTTGAAGAGGTCAGTTGACAAGACAGCTGGCCAATCACCAGTGCACACTCAAGTTCAAGTTCAAGTTCAAGTTCAAGTTTTATTTCAATTCAAGTCTATAAAAAACATATAAGATACAGATTATATACAATATAGAAAACACAAAATACACACAAAATGGAAACATGTCTACAAATATATCGGAATTATAAAAAGTTAAACAGCAATAGAAATGAATTGGGGAAACTGCAAATAAAACCATAAGGTTCTGTCGAGGCAGCTCCCTGTTTTTAAAAGATACATATACAACTTCCAACAATTGGCTATAAAAAGTATAACAATAACAAAACAGTGTACAAAACATAGGAGACGTATTAACATGCAAATATTATTATAGATTTAAAAACAGATGAAGTATTTTTTTAGTTTAGATTTAAAAGAGTTTAAGAAAGCAGTATCACGTATATCTTTGGGGAGGGAATTCCATATTTTCGGGCCAGTGTGTCTAAAAGTAAATAAGGAATTTGTTGATGGACATTTTTCAATAAAATAGTTATCAGGATTTCTAGTATTATAATTATGAACATATTTTTTACATTTCATCATAGTGGTAAGATTAATCGGCAGTTTATCAGTTTTATGTTTAAAAACCATGAGTGATATACAATATTGATTCAATTGAAAAATATTTAAAAACTGTAGTTGTTGAAATAATGGTATTGAATGGGCATTGAAATCAGACATAAGACATATTCTTACTATACGCTTTTGTAATATATGCAGTCGTTGTAATCTCGTTGGGTATGTGTTGCCCCATACAACATTACAATACATTAAATACGGTAAAACCATTGTATTATACAATAAAATCAAAATACTTTGTGGCAAGATATGACGTAATTTGCTGATGACACCAATATTTCTTGAAATTTTGTTTGAAATGGTAAGTATATGAGCATTCCAAGTTAAATTTTGGTCAATAATTACACCTAAAAAGCTAGTTGATTGCACTCGTTTTATCGGAACATCATTCATCTTTATATTTAATATATTCAATGAATCAGCTGAAATAATTTTTTGCTTATAATGAAAATATATAAAATTTGATTTAGATGTATTCAAAGACAATTTATTACTATTGAACCATTGCGATACATGCTGCAGCTCATTATTTAAAGTTTGACATAAAATATTAATATCTTTATGAGAATAGAGGATATTGGTGTCATCAGCAAAAAGGACAAATTTCAAAATGTTTGAACAATAATTTAAATCATTTATGTACAATAAAAATAAAAGAGGACCTAAAATTGAGCCCTGAGGGACTCCACACGTGACTTGCATTGGGTCAGATAAAACATTGTTATATACAACTATTTGGTGTCGATTATTCAAATAATTTTTCAACCATGTGTAAGCAACACCTCTTATTCCATAGTAATTCAATTTATCTAACAAAATATTGTGATCTATAGAATCAAAGGCTTTGCTTAAATCTAAGAAAAGACCTACAGTGTGTAATTTATTACTTAAGGAAGATACTAAATAATCATGAACATCAATTAGAGCCATTTCAGTTGATACATTTTTCGTAAATCCATATTGGCAAGAATGTAATATTGTATTGTTTAATAAAAATGTATTCAAACGATTATATACAATTCGTTCTAAGATTTTTGAAAAAAAAGTTAAAACTGAGATTGGTCTGTAATTGCCTAAATTATGAACATCATCTTTTTTGTAAATTGGGGTGACTCTCGCTATTTTCATATCAGATGGAATAATACCTGTACTTAAAGACATATTAAAAATATGAATAAGAGGTTCTAAAATATAATCAATAACTTTCTTAATTACACATGGATTAAAATCATCTACTCCACAACTTTGAGTACTTTTTAAAGATTGCACAATTGTAGTTATTTCATTTGCATTAACAGGTTTTAGAAATAAAGATGTAGCACATGGTTGAGGCAGAAAATCTCTATAATTTACAATATTATTTACAGGAATAGTATTGCATATATTCAATCCAATATTAATAAAAAAATCATTAAAAGAATTTGCAATATCATGTGGATCATGAATATTTTGTCCATTTACTATAAAATATGAAGGCAAAGTCTTCCTAGATTTACCAAATATTTCATTTATTACAGACCATGTTTGTTTAATATTACCTTTAGTTTTCTTAAATCTATTTGCATAATATGCCTTGCGTGCCATTTTTAATAATTTATTTACCTTGTTGCGAGCTTTATGATACTTAAGTTTATTATTAGAAGAAGAATTCTTACAATATATTCTATACAACTTGTTTTTATTTTTGATTACATTCAATAATTCTTCGCTTAACCAAGGTTTCTTGCACTTATTCTTATTTTTTCTAGTAGAATACGTTAAGTTTTTATCATAATATACCATAAATCTATGTTTAAACCGACCATATGCTACTTCTACATTACTGGGATACATAACCCCATTCCAATCCTCATTATTCAAATCCAACTTTAAACTATTAATAGTACGTTCATTGATTATACGTTTTTTAGGAATATTACACACATAATCTCTATAAATAATTTTCCCTGTTATTTGAAATATTGGAAGATGGTCAGATGCATCATTAAAAAATATTCCCGGGGTTATACATGAAAAAACATTGTTTGTAAATATATTGTCTATAAGAGTTGCACTATTTACAGAAATACGTGTGGGTTTAACAATTAGTGGCAAGAGTGATGAGGAATGTAACATGTCTAAAAAATCAGCACTATATTTATTTGAACATTTTAAAAGATCAATATTAAAATCACCCATAATATAAATTAACTTATTTTCTTTATTAAGTTTTTGTAAACATACATAAACTGCGTTAATAAAGCTTTCTACTCTTGATTGCGGTTTCCTATAAATTATTCCAACAATTATATTTTTTCCAATCCTATTCGTAATCTCAATAAAAAGACATTCATTACCATCGCATTGCAATAAAATATCATTTCTAATTTTAAAATTCAAAGAGTCCAAGACAAGAAAAGCCACTCCTCCTCCTCTACCACTGATACGATCAATATGAATGAATGAATATCCTTCTAAATGAAATAAAATGGGAGTATTACTTTGAATCCATGTCTCCGTGAAACCATAAATAGAAAAAGAGTAACTTAATGAATGAATAAATTCACTTATAGCTAAAAAATTCTTGGATAAACTTCTTGCATTGAAATGTATAATACTAAAATCAGAATCTAATTTTGGTAAAGACATAAATTCATCTTCCAAATAATAATTACTTTCAACAATATCGTCCTGTAAAAAATCATCGTCATCATTGTCACACGCTGGATCACATTCTAAAGAATGTTTAAATGTATTTTTAAATTTATTTATATCAATTTTATGTTCATGCAATGGTGTTGAAAAAATATTCTTAAATTCATCATCGCTCAAATCAGAAAATGGAAACACTGGGTTTAAGCATATGGGATACTGTGCGTCATGTGTATCATCCATGTAAAAGGAGAACATTAAATATGACCATGACAATCCGTCTACATAAAGACAAACAACAAAACATAGGGGTACAATAAATACAGAACATAACAATTAATATACTGTAATAACAAAGTATGTAACAAGTATTTTTGTTAAATGAGGGGGAAAAAAATTAAATGAAAAGTTCACTCACTTAGTTCAGAATGTGCCTACCCTAACCAGACTTTAAAACTTCCGTAGGTCGTCTTTGCACAAGATCAAGTGTTTTTTGTTGTTTTTGTCAGTCATTAGAATACGCCCATCTCGTGTCCATGCTGCTTTTACTTTCTCAGAGGTTCGTACATGTGCAAGCAGGTCTTGATTTGCTTTCGTCAGATCTTCCTGGATGGACTTCCGCTTACCGGCGAGCTTCCGTCGTTTGGAGATTACTTCCTGGCGCTTTCTATATGATGTAAACTTCGCGATGATTGGGCGTGGCAGGTTCTTTTCTTGATGTTTCTGCCTGGAGCCATTTCTATGGGTACGTTCCAGATCATCCTTGGAGAGATTGACCTGGAGAACTTCATTTGCCACTTGAAGAATGATGTCATCGGTATCTTCTTCACTGCGTTCCTCGAAGCCAAAGAACAGGAGACAATTTCGCCTGGAGTATTGTTCCTGTTGGTCGAGCTTGCGTTGTAGTGTTTTAATCTGCTCGTGTTGATTTTCAAGTTGGTTTTGGACGTTTGCGATCTCCTTCGACTTGCTGTCTGTTACGATTTCGAGATCGAAGATCCTTGCCTGTTGAGTGTCGATGGTTTCCCTGATGTCAGCTAGTTGTTTATTAACGCGCTCTTCCACTAAGTCGATGAATCTTTTATCCCGAAAGATGTCCTGTATCACTGATGCCAGCAAAGCAGATTTCTCTTTCTCCTTCCCCCTTGTATTCATTTGGGCTTTGTCTGTATCTGCCATGGTAATCGTTGGTTTCGGTAGAGCTGGATTAAATTACCAACAATGAAGCTTAAAGTGTCCACAATAAAATCCTAGGTAGCAGCAGACTGGGGCAATAAGATGATTGTAGTTGACCATCAGCGCTGACAATAGATATGTTCACTTCATGCCTCATTAAACAGCAATACCATGGCATAGAAGTATACTAACTATAGGGTTTTATCGGAAATACGAAAAAGCAGGTTGGAAACGAAATTTTGCGTGTTTGGGACTATCAGCACTTTTGATCCTCTGAGTGGTAGTAATAAACTGAGTCCAAAGTTCACTATTTCACGGATTCGATGCGATAAAACATGCTCCTGGTTGTAGTTTGAGGCTTTAAAAAGCCTTACATTACTAAAGCAAGAGTCAGAAACATATACGGAATGTCAAAATACTCACAAAATAACAGAAAACACAGAGTCCAAAATCATCCAGATTCGCTTCGCTTCATTATACTTTTATATATAAGCTCCGCCCATTTATACCATTGTTATGACATCCCTGGGACCCTGATTCTGTTTATTGAGTTTTCATTAGAAATGGTGCTCAAACATGTATTTTGTGGTACGTTTTGTTTCATTTATGGCGTTTAGACTAGAAAGACAGAATTTACTTATTGTAAAGCTATCTATTTTTTTGTAAGACATACATTGTCATTTGAAAAGCATCATTTCAGGCTGATTAATGACATACCGGTATGTACATTACATAGTCTGTCTCCTCCTGATCTGTTTTCAATTTAACTACGTCTAAAAAACACTACATACAGAATACTGCTCTAATTTGTTATGCACTTTTAACCTTTTGCCAGAGATTGAGATGAAGATAAACAAATCGTAATCACGCAGTTGGTAATTTCAGTCAAGAGATAACACAAAGTGCTATAAATGCATTTACGTCATGGAAGACGAAGAGTGATATTGAAAAATGATGGCAAGCCTGTAAAACCGATAAATACATTCTATGATACATGATGATATGTATATACAAGATTGTACATCATACGCTAGCCAAAAACTGACCCAAGGCTATGTACATGTACATTGTATATATACCCTAACTCTAACCTCATCCAACTTATACCCTACTTCTCACCCTAACTTTAACTATAGGCCTACCCTACCCAAACCCTCTACCCTAAATGTAAACCAACATTATAGGCCTAAGAATATGCCTAGGCCTAGGCCTACCCTAAACCCTAAGACCTAATTCAACACTATCCCCTAACCTTAAATGTAGCCTAAATCTCAAGCCATAACCAAACTTTTATTTTTAAGTGAAGCCCTGAGCAAATGTCACCAGAGTCAAATATTGGATCACCATAGTCCGGTCTTCATCAGCTCGAGTTTGCCAAATAACCCCCTATTTTCAGACTCGGATATTATCCTAAAGCTCGAAATTGCGTCTTGACCAGACCCATACTCTCATCACAAACTAACGGTAACTCGGATGGGCGCAAATTAGCCCGCTATTTCCAAAATAGCGGGATATTCTGGAAACAAGACCAAGATATCTTGGAATGATTATCTTAACCAAATATCCCGCTAATTGCAACTTTGGGCTGATGAAGACGCAAATTAACTGGATAATATGCGATCAGGATAGTTCAAATAGCGGGATATTTGGCAATCTCGAGCTGATAAGGACAGGCCTCATGAGTACACACTCATGAAGGAGGGGACGCGAGGCTTAGCGTAATCTTTTGCGTCTTGTTTCTTCATACCTCTGAACAAGCCGTCAAATCACAAACCACTTTCATCAAGACACTAATCAAATCATGCAAGACTGCTTTGCATCATGGGAGGAAATCTCCGCCTAATGGTCGTGACTTTTTTACAGCTCTCTCGAGAGAAGGCAATCTTCTGGTGAAGCCAAATCTAATTTGCGGTGCTTCGCCACCATCCCTAATGAGTAGTAAGAGAGCCCTCAAGAGTTGCCCTAATTAAACAGACCCCAAGTTTTTGATATTTTATTGGGTAATTCATATCAAAATTGAATCATTCTTATCATGAACCTTAAAATAGTCTAATTAAACAACTATGATACCTGAAGATGAGTCTTTATCTTCTGTAATAAAGACATATACAGGACAGAAATCTAATTAAGAGCAGAAACAAAACATTACAGTGAAAACACCACCTCACAACATATACCCCCTCCCCCAATACATTGGCCTCAGAAACAAAACAGTATATCAACATTGCACCAAATGTCTAAACCCTGTTGGTATACCTGTATGTAAATGTACATGTACATGGTGTTAAAGTTTCAGCAACAAGTATGATAGGGAAGTCATTGATTCAAATCTACTAGTCTATAACACCTCACTACAACCTAAGAAGAAAAAAAATAATATCACCATGGGGTTTAAATGTCTTTTATATTTGACAAAAGTGTTGTACTTGTTAACAGTTGCAATGAAAAAAAAGATTCACCGGATATAATAACAAATTAACAAAAGGAAAACATTTTGAACTTCTGTAGAAAAAAGAAAGAAAAAAAAAAAAGATTCAGTATAACGTATACAGTAAGAGGTATTAGATCTCCTTAATTCCAAAGGTTTTATTACAGATGTTTCAACTTATCTCCATCTCTTGCTATCTCTGTCTCTATAGATCTTGCCCTCATTTCCTCCCTATTTCTCTTCCTTGTTCCGTCCTTGCAGACCCCTCCTCATTCCCATATTATTTTTCTCTCTATTTCTTATTATTTCTCTACTGTTTCCATGCCATCCATTTTCTCTCCTTTCCTCCTAAATTTCCATCCTTTTTCTTTTCCTCCCCATCTTTTCTACTTCCCCCTCATTCACTCTGTACAGGCCCTTCTCTGCCCCCACCTTTTCCATACTTAAGGAGTTTAGAAGCCGAATAATATGCAGGTACACTCTCATTAGCCTTAAAAGCAAGATAGAGCTTGAGAAATTAGACCATCCAGCATTTCCCGTGAAATTTGCATTCACATGAAGTTCATTTTATAGGTGAACTTCCATGTTTTCATTATCCAAAGACAAGCGATGCTTGCCGGAGTTCCCAGGTTTGATCCTTGCTCGGTGCTTACATCCTTGGACAAGGCATTTTATAAACATCATCCCCTCTTTACCCAGGTGCATCTAATGGGTACCTAAATGTGTAGCCACGCTAGCGGTAATAATAATTGCAGGGCCCTCACGAAAAACGGCAGTCAGGTTGATGAGGCTCCCATCGAGAAATAAGATAGTGTTAATATTATTGTTGTTGTTGTTGTTGTTATTGGTTTTGTTGTTGTGTTGTGTCATGTGATAGACATGATTTTTAAATGTGGATGCTAATGCATGCTGGGATAATGCAATTAGTCTAATGTATGCATCTTTACCACAAATTGACCCAAAGTTTGGATAAATGTTGGGCTATTACACAAACTAGACCAAGATTACAGTATGTGAATTCTGAAGTCAGCTGTGAAATATCATCAACTGCATCTTAATTCAAATAAGTAGGCTAATTTGGAAGCACACTACTGTCCAAAGATCTGAATTACAATGTAGGTTCCTTTGGAATCTCGGACAAATGGAAACGCACCTTGAGCAAAACCATAGGTCTCGAGGAGGTGACAAAGATCACTTTTGATTCGCAGACCTACAACAACTTTGACTTGCATGAGCCAAACATATCTTGTCTTCCTTAGATCGCTATCACCACGATTTAATGAAATCACTCCCGTCAGAGATCAGATCTTTCCATCACAACGCTAAAGAGCGCAGTAGCCAGGGAAACTCCATCTGCAAACGATGAAATAAAATTGCTAACTTGCAAACCCTGTTTCCTATGAGCCTTCTCACGGCTTCCCACTTCAAAGCCCATGCCTACACAAATGAAACTCTTATTTTTTTGGTTGTACAGCACAGCCCACACAATCTAGTGATGGACTGACAAGGAATTACAGGTCATTACTGTGTCTGCTAAAAGTAAACGACAAACAAACAAACAAACAAACATTAAATAGAATAATAATATGTTCCCTTTTCCTGAAGTGAGCTGTAAACTATTCAAAACTTTAAGGATGTTAGTTTGCTTCGCTTATCTGCACCAAAATGTAAAATAATTCAATATTTTTACCTTTCTTCCTTTTTGATATAAACTAAACAGAGCAATTACAGAAAGAGAGAGAATAAACATGACTGCATCACCAATTTCCAATTACTGGACAACCACAAAACAGTGGATAGAGGCATAACAAAAATTATTTGTTTAAGAACTTTTAAATTTGAGAAAGAATTCACATACAGAAGAGAATGGTATTAGATCAAACTGCATTGTACCATTTCATGACATCTCTTTCTTCACTAGTGATAAATGTTGACAGGAAACACATCATTAAATAATAACCAGATATGTGTCACAGAAAGGATATGTTTTAAATCACAAGATTTGTGTCATAAAACTAACTCCAAATGACATCTACTCTCTCAACTTAACAGCACTAACATAGTAACATTATATAGCCACGACTTTCAGAAATCAACCAAAGACAATTTCAAGAGTCTTGTGCATCACTTCTTTAAATGGGCACACATTTGAAGAAAAAACACTACATACAGTGTATTACAAAAACTAAACATTATTTCTACATAGGCAATACAATGGATACTAAAATTGTCCTTGAGTTGATTTCTCAAACGTCTTTCAATTGTGTTTAATGTGCCATATTCAGCTTAATAACGACAGTAACATTTAAATTCTTATCAAAAGTGTCAACTTTGTTATAACAACTTTTTGTTACCTGTACAGCATGTAATGGTTGATGTTCTAATCGACTGAGCACATTCCTAGCTCAACCCTGGATCAAACACTGTATTAGGTCCAGGGGTAGCTAACCCTGGCCCTACCTCTAAACCTATTAACCCCAAACCAGCTACCCTAGCCCTGACATCATACCTTTGACAAGATAAATTCTACTGTGAATGATGTGGGAACAACTTTTGGATCCTTCTTTCACTAGTGACTAACTCAAGTCCTAACGAAAACTCCAATGATCCAATCCAATCTAATCCTAAACCCTAAAACATCCATCACACCCTAGCCCTAACCCTGTATCTTTGACGAAAAAAATCCTGAGGTGAATGTTGCTGCAGCAAATGTTGGATTACCATTCTAAAAGTCAAAAAAATGAACAAAGAATGGAGGGTTGGGTCCAAGATGACTAATGCATGTGAGTAGCATATCTATCAGCACATACCAATAATGACATCTATTTCAGGCCCATATAACACTCAAACTAGAACATGGAGTTGACATCTTGGCAAGAATTGGCAGGAAGTCGTACTCACTCGAAAGCTGTCACTTCTCGGGATGATCGGTGGACAGGTGTATCATCATTATACAACTCTTTGTTTCCTATCCCTCTCGCTGAAATTCAATTTTTCATAATCTCTTTCCTTCTACCCATACATACAGTGTACATGTATCTCCCTCTAACTCTTTTTCTCTCACCTTTTTGCTTCTTTCTTTGCCTCCCCCCCCCCCTGCCCCCTCCCCTTTCTAACCCACCTCTCATCCTTTTTCTTTATCTACTGTTTGCTGACCCTCTACATCCAAAGCATGTCCAGTACTTTTATATTAATTACTCTTGTCATCATAAAAATGTACAACACTTCTGCCTCTCTCACACCAACTCTTTTATAATTTTATCTTTTCCTCTACCATATTCAACCCCTCCCTCTCTACCCTCCTCATTCGTGCCTTGCTACCCCCCCCCCTCTTTCCTTCCTATCATACATATCCCCATCCTCCATATACTACCCCCCCCCCCCCTCTCTCTCTCTCTCTCTCTCTCTCTCTTTTTCTACATGTATCTCAAACTGATGCTTTAACGGTACAATTTCAAATCTATTGCATACTCTTTTCCCTTCCTCCTGTCCTCTTTTCTCTTTTTGTATCAATTAAAAAGAGAAATCTATCCATCCTCTTTTTTTCTGCAGGTCTCCAGGAGGTCACATCAAGAGTTTGAACTTTATACACAACATACATCTACAGCTGTATCTTCAGTATTAAGATCATTCCGGAGGGGAAAAGAAAGGAAAAATGGAGAAAAGGGGGAAAAAGGAGGAAACAACATACAGCTCTCATTACGACTTTGTTGGAAACATATGTATCAAAGATGAGCTAATTTACAGCATGTACTTCCCTGATTCATATTTTGAACACATCTTGCATTTATTGTGGCAGTCTCAGAAGAAATCACTTACTCCAGTGATATGGTTTCGAGTGTTGATTTTTCAACTCAAAGGTAACACAAATGATATCAAGGTACTTGATAGTCATCTTTGACTGACCACAGCCTCATTTTGCTATTCTAAATATTATTTGCAAATGCAGTAGTGTGACATTTTTTATAATTTGCCTTATTATCTTTTTAATGAAATTTAAAGTGGAATTGATTAGTTGATCGCCTTTTTAATTCATCTCAGGGTAAGAGTGCTATGTGTTAATAATCTATAGGTGTCACCGTGTGGTTCTATTCAAGACTATAAGAGATACCAAAATAAAGAATATTTTGGATTTCCTTAAACAGAACAAATAATTAAACCTTGAATAAATTCACTAATTTAAAACTGCAATTACCATGGAGGACCTTTTTCATCCTGTCTAATCCTTTTAATCTTTATCTTCCTCTGTTTATTACCACCAAAAACAATATTTTGAGAACGAATTCCTTTCTTGAATCTTGAAGACTGAGATTGCGAGAGGAATTCCTGCCTAGTGTCAAGGTAAGTCCCATGATGCGGTTGCGACAAAGTAAGGCCAGCTGTGTGCTATACAACAATAGATACGTTCACACGACAGTTTATCAAATTTAAGTTTAGGTCGTGGCCTTAAACTTCAAAGTTTTTCTTGTAGTTAGGGACAACCATGCAGATGCACTCATGGTTACAGAAAGTTTGGTAAGTAAACTCAAAGTTACAAACCACAGGTGATCCTAAAGCGGGACTGCACTACTTGTAGCTACTTACGCCCTCTATTTAGCCAACAATGCCTAAGCGGTACAAGTTGGTAAAAAATCTCACCTCCCTGGTGTGATAACTATGAGTATAGGGGGGAGGGGTCCTCACATCAGCTTTTAAGTTGTAGTTAAAATGACTGCTTGTCCGACTTGTAGATGAATACTTCAGGGTTTTTTCTGTCCAATGTGAACCCTCCATTGTGGATTGTTGTATATAAGTTCAAGGTTTTGCAAACTAAAAGTTAAAATTGCGTGTGAACATAGCTATCAGCAACGGTGCCATCGGCTCTAGCTTGGCCAGTGTATGTGCGTGTGTGTGTGTGTGACAACCCATCCTGCCAATTGCTTCCTGACTCGACCCACGAGAGCTTAACACCTTCATTTCCCTTCCAACATCCACTCAGCCTTTGTCATGATGACACCCATTCATGATACCTTGGGTGCATGACAAGATACACATCATGCAATCAATTACTTAAGGTCGAGTCTCAGGGGGGACATCAATTGTTTGTATACGTTGAGCGCTATACAACAAGGAGGATAAAGTAAACCGTTCAAATGTGTACTTTAAAGCCCCACTGTACTACTTGTAGCTACTTGCTCCCTCTATATAGAAAAACAATGCTTAATCGTTGACCATTGGTCCCCATGATCCTCTTTTTCTTCTGTTAATTGAGAGCTGAGTTGATGAGATAGCCACCTGTCAGTGACCACCCTGGGTGGTCTAATCTCTCTTAGCCAAACTAGTACTTTATAGCCAGAGTAGAGTTTGGGTGATCCTCTGAAAACCTTTTATCAAGTTTCTTTCAACAATTTCAAGCCATTGTACATTGTTTATAAGTTTTGCCTCTTTGAAGAAGAAAAAAATTACATCCCGGGCTGTGATGTAAATTAGCATGTGTGAAACAGAAATGCACAGCTGTCATGTTTGTAATTACACGATCCCCAGAGGGAATAACAGCTACGATATGTTTCGGCATGTCAGAATGGCAATTGGAGCATAGAATTGGAATTTCATTCTGATGTATACTTTAGAATATATTGAAAGTTATGGACAGAATGTCGAAATTTTGGGCACATGTATATCTTGCAATACATGTGGAACAATTGAGACTATGATGATCTACAATTTTCATTTTTAGCTTGTTTTGCTACTTATACTAATATAACTTTAAAGTTAATCAAGCAGATTGAGGACAAATCAGCAATCCATATGAATGTTTTGAAAGTTTTAAACTTTGAAACTCATTTGAACAGCACATAGAGAATAGTCTCTTTCTCTAAGCTTGTCCACTGTCCCACAGACTGCCAAGTCTCATTGAGGCATAGCAGACAAATTGAGTGGTTTTAATAAAATGCAAACATCCTCTCCAATCACATTCAATAGATTCAATTCTCAGTCCCACATGTGAAAGTTTTATGTCATCCTCTTTCCTTTCATTATCTGTCTCGCCCCGCAAGTAATTGGATGTTGCTGGCATTTCCAAGCCATTTCTATCACTATAATGACTCATATTTCCTCAATGAAATGGGATACATTCTCCTATTAGGATTAGGATTAGGAAAAAAAGTGACAAAGAACAGGCCTTTTTGTGAAATCTGAAATGTTGGATTTGTAGAATCTATGGAAAATCATTAAGTTAACATTAATTCTACCGGGTAGGTTTATGGTAATTTGAATTTCGTACTAATGGATTTCGCACTAATGGATTTTATATTTGACTACATGTAGATACTGTAGCTGTAGACTCCATGGAACAATTCACTGATTAAGCGTGCTTTAATTAATTAGTGGTTTAGGCAGCTGCCAAATTCATATCATATTAAAGACAATGAAAATTGATTTCCAAGCAAACATTGGTCAGGTCATGTTTTTTGAATTTCCAGAAAACTCATGAGTAGATTAGTTCCAACACGATTCCTGTTTTAAAAAAAAAAATCATACAAATTAAATCACGACCATTAACCTTGCCGAGAAACCCACAAATATACAGCCAGCTGTTTGAGAAATATCATGAATTTCTATTCTTTTGAAGAAGTGAAAGTAAAACTCCATCGGTTGAAATTCTGAGAAGAACAGCTGGTCTGATTTTGTTCTGCTGCGTTAGAGAAGAGTCTAATGAAATACAGCTCCCACAAATCAGTCAGCTTTGTGTACCGCAAGTCCCTTCAGAGAATTTACTTGTCCATGCCACTTAACTCTGATTCTACTAACAGCACTGTTCAAGCATGAGAGGGCAGCAAACCATCAGCCTATCCCCCCTTTAACAGATCTTCTCTTTCCTCTCCAGTAGACATTCTTTTTCCTTCCGTTTCGAGTCTGAGATATCTAAAACTTTCTGATATCGTACACTAAACTGTCAATCCATGTTAAGCTACAGTCCCATATACGTCCCGGACCGTCCCGGACCATCCCGGACCCCATCCGGGGTGATCCGGGATTCGGTCCGTGTTGACACCGTGTTGGCACCGGGGTGGTCCTGGATGGTCCTGGATGGTCCTGGATGGTCCTGGATGGTCCTGGGCGGTCCGGGAGTCGACCCCGGATGTTTTTGACGGTCAAAAACTGCCGGGGTGGTCCGGGACGGTCCGGGACAATAGTTTGATCCGGGGTGATCCGTGTAGCCACCGTGCTGGGTCCGGGGTCATCCGTAGTGGCGCCGGGGCGGTCCGTGTTGATCCGTGGCAGTCCGGGAGTGAGTTATTGACCGCCCAGGACCATCCAGGACCATCCAGGACCACCCCGGTGCCAACACGGTGTCAACACGGACCGAATCCCGGATCACCCCGGATGGGGTCCGGGATGGTCCGGGACGGTCCGGGACATATATGGGACTGTAGCTTAAAAGCATCACACTTTTTTTTAACAAAACATCCCGGACCATCCCGGATCACCCCAGACCATGGTCCGGGATGGTCCGGAGTGGTCCGTGCTCGTCCGTGCTGATCCGGCTTTATATGGGACTGGGGCTTTAGAAGCTGGTGAGCTATGGCATTATATTGATAATGGAACAACCGATAGGCGTATCATTTGGAGCATGACCTACATGTACATTAAATGTACAGTGATGAACAAATACATTAACTGGCAGTATGCCTCAAGATAAAATGAATGTGAACATTACAATTCTTACATTTTATTTTTAATTTATACACCAAATGTGGCCCAATTTAGATCTGAAAATGACACAAAAAGTACAAAAATAAAAACATCTCAGAGTCTTATACCTCATATACAAAAAGGAAAGATATTTTTCATTTCCCGGGAATACAAAATGAAAGCTTTGAGAAATCAGAAATTCAGGAAGAAGAAATGAATTTCGGAAAGGGTTATCAGTGGTAAAAACTCTGTAGTAATTTATTTATAATTATATATGATTCTAGATTGGAACCAAAGCATGATTGCAAACTCTTATGGGGCATTGCAAGAAAGTTGCGATTGATTGCAAGTTGCAATTGATATTTGCAATCGATGGTAACTCAACTTTTTTGCAACGCCCCACTAGTCTCCTAAATTTCCTAGGATTTTGGTAGGTTTAAAGTTTTAACAATTAAATTAAGTTAAAATCCACATGCATAATTGCCTGTTGTTATAATGGATGAATAAATGACTAAAGGCTTCCAAGAATTACCACAAATATCAGAATAATCCATAAACTATTGTATTCTAGTTTGTGGAATCCTGGTTAAAAACAAGGTTTAGGTGAACAAGAGAATTTATACCAAATTCACCACAGTATTGTGCAAGCAGTGAAGTCAGGATAGATGTATACTGCCATCTATGGCCAATACATTACAGTTTTATATCTTTTCTACTTTTTTTTAATGCTGAAAATAATGTTTGACAAAATCACACAGCACATGTCCCAGTAGACCCACAAGAAAAGGAAAACAAATCTGGTTTGAGTAATCTCCTGACAGCAACTTGAGCAAGGGTTGCAGAAAAAGTTGGGTTCTGAATCTGGCCATGCAATTACAGTACATACTGTAGTCGAAGAAGCTGTCTGGAAGCAACTGGAAACGATTGATTATGTTCATGTACATGTATTACATGAAAAATAATTTATGTATTGTTCAGGAATAATCACTATGAAAACTAGTTGACTCAATATTGCTCAAGATCACACGCACCGTACACAGAAATGATTGGTCCAAACTTTTCAGTCTCTACTTTCCAGAAATACAAATGTGGGGGCATTCTATGAGCAATATCCATTTTAGGAGACATTTCTTCCACGATTAAAACAAAGTCTAAACTGACATAATCAGAAAGCTCACGACATATTTGTCAGCTACCAGAACTCAACCTTCTCTTTCACTTGTTCCAGTGATAAATTTTTAGCAAATCCCAAGGATTCAAATTGAAGCTTACAATAGTAGATGTACATGCAACCTGAAAAGTGAATCTTCCCATCTGGCTAGCTTGCTAGAATTGGGTTTCCCACCTTAAACTTGTCAAAATGAACCTGGGCCCCATTTCACAAAACTTGTCATCAGTGACAAATGACAGGTTTTGTTATACCGGTACGCTAGTGAAATTCTTGCTTTTGATTGGTTATCAGCAGATTGTCACTCATTTTTGTCATTTGTCATTGAAAAAAGGGCTTTGTGAATGGAGCCCAGTTCACTACCAATTTTGTTCATGAATTTAAGCTACCGACTACTGAGTTCTCTCTTTCCCATATGACTTAATACATCCGTGATTTGGTTCCAGTATTCAATGGATTAACCGTTTACAGAAAACAGTCATCACCAAATAAGTTGTTGAAAAAAGACAGAATATGAGAAACAGGTTTTCAGAGGAAAATCAGACAACCGAAGAATAAAATTAGCATTGAATGGAGACATGAGGCTATGGTGTCATTCATCAATTGTGGTGTATGATTGTAATAATATCCTAACTTTTCCATTGGTTTGTGCCTTTGGCCAAGATAAATTGAGCCTGGATAACATGGTATTGTATGTATCCACCAATATTAATTAAATCAGGCGCCAGTGCACTTTCGCTAGAGGCATGCTTCGTTCCTTCACATGCAAGATTTGTGTGAAGTTAATGCCCATTGAGTGGGAATGAGAAAAACCAATGAAAGTGGCGCACTTGGCGTTTGACAGGCTGTGTGAAAGCACACTTGTCACTAGCCCAAAATATAATCCAAAATATAAATGTTCATGTTTCCTCTCTTTAACCTGCTTAGGCATGTTCTCTGCTGGACCAATGTCTGCTAATACACCCCAAAACTACTGACAAGGCCTATTAATATTCTCATCTTCATCATATTTAAGGTACAAACTACCAAGTTGTACTGAAATGTTGGTTGATTTTTATATTTTATGTGTGTACCTACAGTATGCTGTCTTGCTGAGTCAGTGAGTGTGCGTCAGTTAATTATGTGTGAAGTGCGTCGCCCGTTTAAAGCACGACATGATTTACGTATTGGCATTGTCAGCTTTGCGCTCTTTATTAAGTGAGCCTTGAGTGAGCCCTCTCTCAATTAAATTCAGAGATCTCTCTCACTTAAATTTGAAGCCGCTCGAGCGGCTCAACCAAAGGGAGAGCATAAACTAATTGCACAGCGCTCAATGCGGAAAGTTCAGCGCTAGTGTAGTTCCATATCCATTTTTTTTTGCAGTTTAATATCCATTCTTAGCAAAGGAATTTTAGCCCAATTTTTAACTCATTTTAATCATAATCATATATTGCATTTTCCACCTGAATTTGGATCACAATCGACATCTGGAAACCTTCGTTTAGGGCTTAGATGTCGACGTCGTCGCTCAGTACCGTCTCAACACTGTAGTCATGCACCTCAAACTAAAGCTATCCGTACAAAATTATGCAGACTTCTCGTATGGTTTATGGTATCGCGCATAAGAGAAGTCTGCATAATTTTGGACTGATAGCTTCAGTTTGAGGTGCAGGACTACAGCGTAGAGATGGTACTGAGCGACGATGTCGACTTCGAAGCCCTAAACGAAGGTTTCCCGATGTCGGATGTGATCCAAATTCAGGTGGAAAATGCAATATATGATTACGATTTAAATTAGTTAAAAATTGGGCTAAAATTCATTTGTTAAGAATGGATATTAAACTGCTAAAAAAATGGATACGGAACTAAACTACAAACTAGCGCCGAAAGTTCTAGAGTAAAGGAGCCCGTTTTCGGCCACTTAAGACAAAATCCTATTTTTAGGACTCTTTACTTCCTATTTATTATCATTTCTTGTTCAAATCATGAAGCAAATATTATTATTATTTAAACAAAAAAAGAATCCCAGAAAAAAATCACGAATTGCCATGACAATATTCATTTCAATTTTCACTGTTTTGGAGCCGGTTATCGGCCGAGCGTTTCAGTTTACGGCCGCATGTACAAAGTCAATAGGAAGCGCTCGCGCGCGCCGTGCGTTTCCGCGCTGATGTACAGCACAAGCGGGCGGAGCAGGTATCCCACGCCTGAGCTCCCTGGTGCTCGCCTGGCCGAAGACAGGCACAGCGGTGATCGGAAGTTGGAATCTGAATTAGACAGAGATATCGTGTGTGCGTCGCGGTGTGCGGCTGCATTGATTTAATACATGCGATGAGATACTTTTGAGCTTGCGACCAGCACAAAATCGGGCTCTAAATCTGAAAAATACTTGAAATAAAGCTCATTTTATGGTACCCATATTTCTTACAGACACGCGTAAGATACTCGATTTTTCAGATTCGGGTAGCGGGACCGGCGATTACATCGCTAAAATGTGATATTTTAGGATATATTTTTCATTGCAAATGTGGTTCTTCAGTGACACTGGCATGGTATGGTATGTGTGGGATATGTGTTACGCTATTATGCGATGTATTTTAGAGTGATTTTACCTTGCATCCAACCAATCGGCCGAAAACGGGAGCTGGCCGATTACGGGCTCCTTTAGTACTCTACATGCTGAATAATCATCCTAGATTTCTAGATTCTACTCAAGTTTTTCACTTTAGATCTGAATCAAATGTATGTTATGGTATGGTACTCTTTAATCCAATGATATCTTGCAGTAATCACATTTACATCAAGAGTCAGAAAAATCAACGGGACAGTAATAAATTGAACTTCATAGTTTCCCTTTAAACGTTGATTTGAACTGACACAGATAGCGATATGTGGGGACACGTTATGTCAAAAACAATACCCACCACTATGTCTGACAATGACTGGTCGATTCTCGGATTTATCCCCGGCATTTTCCGCTCTATTTTTTCCACCTGCACCGAATCCACTGGTTTCCTTTCACTGTCGGAATCATCTTCGGAGTCACTCTCCAGGAGAAATACTTCTTCCTTGTCATCTTGGCTTTCTAAGTCGCTGTCGTTCACAGGAGACACAACATCGTCTCGGGATTTCGTCTCCTGGTCCGCCATGATTACAATCAATCAAAATTCTAATTCCGCGAACATGCGCGAGGCGCGAGCGATCGAGAGCAAAGATCGGCGCTCGCTGCATGCCCGATCGAGCTAGCTATAGCAAGCTCGCGAATTTCTAAAAAGGTTAAAAAAAATTCACCTAATTGATAGGAAATTTAATTGCAGATGAAAGCATTCCTACATGTATAATAATAAGATCTACTTTTGTTGGTTTTATATGATTTCCTTTGGGTTATGGTTCATTTTTTTAATATCCTTGGTGAGTCAGATTTGACATGCAATGCAAAAAACTTTCGACCAATCACCGTGTGATCTTTTTTTGAAAGTTTTTGTCAAATACAAGTGCGTCAGGAGGCAGGGGAGGATCCAGGATTTTGCAGGGGGGGGGGGGCGTGAAATGTACGAAATTGCGAGCACGAAGCCTTTACGGCGTGGGGTACGGGAACATTTTGAACCTTAAAATGCTCTGTGGTACATTCTGCATTTCTGAATGCTATTATGTTTATATCTCTCTATATTTTTAACTTGTTTGTAAATTGAACATTTTCATCCTGCGAGCTGCTTGTTTGATGTGATTTTTCAATAAACCAAACCAAATACCAAACACAAAATATATATTTCTTAGCTTTTTCCCTGCAATTTTGGATCCGTCCCTGAGAGGTGAAGGGGTAAAATGGGGTACGGTCTTATGGTAGTGTTTGAAAACTATTACATTCCAAGATCCATGGAGATGTACAATTAAATATAATTTGAAAGTTCGAGTGAAAACAGATCATTATTGACGATAACAATTGGAGAAAACTGATCTGATCGATTCCTTAATTCTCTCAACTATATTATTACAATTTAATTACATTTTAGGTGAATGTAAATCGTTACATAATTATAGCAATGAATGAAAAGTTTTTTTTTTTTTTTTTAAAGCCTGTCGTATGTCTTATTTTCATGGAAAACGGTTGGGAAAATTAAAAATGGTTGGGAGAATTAACTGTTAAAGGATGTCGCACAGTGACGCCTTCAAAGAAAACCATGAATATCTTTGTGGTTTGAGAATTGTTTGCATGTTAGTAGAGTAGAAGCCTAGAAGAAATATAATAAGTAACATTTCATACAATTTTTTTTCATAAACCTTCAACAATGTTACCGAGTCACTTTAAAGGGGATGGCTAGGACGGCGGACCGATGCCCCCTTCTGATGCCCACATTTTTAAAATTTTAAATTCTTTAATATTTATTTTTTTTAAGGGGGGGGGGAGATTTGGTAAATGATAAGAAAAAATAGGGGGACCAAAGTGACATCGTTTTCTTTTTAATGAATATGGGGTAAGGAGACAGCGCACTAAGAAGGGGAATGAGGAGAAGAAAGAAACTATTTATGAAAAGGGGGGAAAGAAAAGAACAAGATGAAAAGGAGGAAAGAAGAATGGAGATGGAGAGAGAGACAGAGATTATAGAGAAAGACTGACAGAGAGAGAGAAAATAGAGTGATAGCATAACCACCAAACTATATTGTTACAATATGCTACGTTTTAATAATTTATAAAAACCCGCTTTACGTTATGGAAAAGTATAAATTTGAGTTAAAAGATAGATGATGTCTATTAAAATACTCTACTGTTTCGCTTCAGTATCTGCCTCATATACTGCCATGAGAGGCTCTGGTTAAAACTATATCGGCCGAAGGTAACCTGCAATAGTGCTATTTTGCTGAGGTGCATAGCCCCGAAGTAAAATAGCACTATACACCAGTTTACAGTTGTATCAGTGCGCATGCGCAGACAGAGGTCAAAGGTTATTGGCCCAAAAATTGGGGCCAATAACCTCTGACCTCTGGTATTTATGCGTAAATTAAGATTGCGCCCATGCAAATGATGATATGCGCGCACAACGCAGCGCGCAGGCAGTGATATCATCATAATTTGCATGGGCGCAATCTTAATTTACGCATAAATACATGACCTCTAGGTCATTGGCCTTGTTTAAAATGGCGCACACAACTGTAAACTGGTGTATTGCACTCACCGAGGGACCATTATAGTTTTAATTTAATCCAGAGACTCGAATAAAGGCATATTTGTTTTAAATAGTTCATTCATATATTCATTGTTCTTGGATCTTGGATTCTTTTCCTCCTAAATACTCCGAAGAAGAGTTTTGACTGGAGGTGATGGAGGGTGGACGATTACATTTTGGAAGATGTTTAAAGATTTTGCTGTAAAAGTTAAAGAATTCAAACTTACCCGCTGTAGCCATTCATGTCGCCTTGTCATTTCGTGCTTGAACAGTCCAAAAAGTTCAAATTAAACAATAATCATCTGGTAAGTTCCAATCTTCAGCAGTTAAAAGATAAATATTCCAACAATATAACACTTAACAGTATTAACATTAAAAATTCCAAATTGGTTTCAACAGTTTCATAAATCCTTCACACTTACACATGCGCACACTCATAAGTTGCGCATAACATGTCTGCGCGAAGGGTCAAATCACGCGGCCGACATTACCCAACCGTAAATAAATAGTCAAAGGAAAATGGGAACTTGTCGAAGGAAAAGGGGCACGTGTGAAAATAAAAGGGGCACTTATCAGAGGTGAAAAGGGGAAGGGGCACTTTTACAAATTAATAGGGGCACTTTTCAAAGTAAAAGTGGCACTATTCCTATGTTAAAAGGGGCACTTCTTACAAAATTAAAGGGGCACTTTTCTTATGTAAAAAGGGGCACTTTTCGGGTGCATTTTGCCCCCTCTGCCCCCCCCCCCCCCTCTGTGTGTGACACACTTGTAACCAATCAGTGATTATATGAATGACGTATATAACGCTTACCAATCAGTCGGCACATTCCATATTTTTCTTTTTTGAATAATTACCGCCCCATTTCAATATTACCTATCGTGAGTAAAATTATAGAAAGGGCCGTCCACCAACAACTCAGTGAATTCTTGGACGTGAATCAATTATTACACCCTAATCATTCTGGATTTAGACCTAAACATTCAACAGCTACTGCCCTTGCAAAACTTGTAAATCATTGGTCGTTGAATATTGATAACAAAGAAATTTCTGGAGTTGCCTTCATAGATCTTCGTAAGGCTTTTGATACTGTTGACCATGAGCTACTTCTACATAAACTAGCTTGTATAGGTTGTAGTAATATAGACTATTTATGGTTCAAATCATATTTAGGGGATCGACAACAAGTGACCCAATTCAAAGGAGCCAAGTCGCATCCATCAACCATTAAATTAGGTGTGCCACAAGGTTCAATTCTTGGTCCCCTTTTATTTTCAATATATGTTAATAGTCTACCTGAATGTACTCCTGAAGGTATCACAAATATGTATGCTGACGATACGACACTTACCGTCAGTGCAAATGATGCAACTGTTGTGGAAAAAAAAATTCACTGTTGCGTTAAACAGAGTCATGGCATGGATTAACGAAAATCGTCTTGTTCTTAACACTCAAAAAACTTGTGTCATGTTAATAGGCTCTCCTGCTAATCTCAAGAAAATTGAATCTTTCAACATTTCATTAAACGGCAATTTGATCAAAAGAGTTCAATTCACCAAATGCTTAGGACTTTTAATAGATGAAGAATTAAAATGGTCTAAACAAATCGAAAACATAAGTAAACTTACCCAGAAAAACATTAGCATGATAAAGAGAGCAAAGAGTTTTTTGCCTCAAAAATCCTTAACGTTACTTTATAACAGTCTAGTGTTGCCACGATTAGATTACTGCTCTGTTGAATGGTCGAACCGATTTCATTCTCATACAACTAAGCTGCAAAAAATTCAAAAGAGGGCCGCAATAATAATATTGAACAAGACATATGACACACCGTCGGCTGATTTGTTCACAAGTCTTAAATGGATGACAAGCGGTTTGAGTTAAGTCACGTTATGATGATATATAAATGCGTTCATAACTTAGCACCCCGGCCCCCCACTCAGTGTTATTTAGGGTACGCATATGCTCGTACCCTATTTTTGAAAGCACCCCCTATCTGAGGAGTGCCAACATTTCCGAACCCCCCTTTCGCGGGCTTTTCGCGGGCTTTTCCTGCCTTGGAGACCCCCCTAAATCAGGAAAAATGCTCATTTTACCCCCCTAAATTCGGAATAATTTCTCAGGTGTCCAAAGAGATGAGAGAAAAAAAGAAAAACACCCCCTTTTTAAAGATATCTCCAGGTGAAAAGTCAAATACACCCCTTTTTTTACAATTCTCGGGCCGGACTTTGTCGCACGAAAAGTACCCCTTTACCGGACATTTTGGCAACACGCATGCGGTCATTCCGACCTTTGAGTGGGGGGGCCGGGCTTAGCACCTTCTTACCTTCAGGTAGGCTTAATCAATCCTAATGATGTACATGAGCATCATACAAGGCAAATAGACAGTGGATGTTTACGTGTGCCTAGATTTCACACTGATTGTTATAAGTGTAGCCCAATTGTTTCTTCCATATTTGAATGGAATAAGCTAGATAATTCATTGAGAACGGCTTCCTCTGTCAATTCATTTAAGAGATTGTTTAATCAAAGTTTGTAATTTGCGAATGGCTCAGCCGTACATACACTACGTGCATGTTCTGTAATATTTATATGACTTCTTCACATAATTGAGACTTAATTAATATTTTCCTATTGGCATTACTGTTTACTAGGTTAATGATTATGTTTATTTTGCAAACGAGTATTATTTTTGTAACTGTTATGTATAAATGTTATAAACGATGTAAATATGTTCATTCAGGGCCCCATGGAAGACCACTACTTGTTGGTGAATGAGCTACCCTGTCAAAAGATTAGAAATAAATAAATAAATAAATAAATAAATAAATAAATAAATAAACATCATAAAACATCACCCCTAATAAACTGACTCGTTTTCTCGGGGCAATTGTGCTCTCTGGTGTGAACACGTGGGGGGGGGGGGGGGTATCTCACTGAGCGGCGAATGCTTGAACGGTTGCGATTTTGGATTCGCCAATTTTCTGACGAATGTTGGCGACTATCAGGGTTCGCCTCTGCGACATTTAGCGACTTTTAGCGATGTTTTACGACAATTAGCAACAAAGTTGAGCGAATGTTGGCGAAAGTGTTTGCGAAAGGCAGTTGGCGACTACTAGCGACTGTAAGCAAATGTTAGCGACAGTCTTTGCGAAGATGAGCAACTATTTGCCAATCCTATTTTGTAATGGTTGGGACCTTATATGCTAGCAAACAGAGTTGACAAAATCTCCGTTTCGTTGACGATCAGCCATGCACAAAGAAGACGCCGAAAGACTTGATGCATGGCTGGTCGTCAACGACATGGAGTTAAGTCTTTTGTCAACGCTGTTTGTTGCTACGGCAGGCAGCTAGTGAAAACGAATTCGATTGAGATGTCATAATTATGAAAGGGCAGATAATGAACTTTCTAGAAATGTAATATTCTCTTTGAAATTCAGATACCGCCCGCCAAATGACTTTTTGGTAACCTCTCTTCAAATTGTTTTAATCACTCATGCGTGAAATATGCATCATATGAGTTGCATCAAACGAAAGAGGGGATCTAAGCTTTACAAATATGTGTCAATTATTAAATATAATTGTGATTGAGGTATAATATAATGGAACATCGATGATTCTCGGTTTCTTTTTTTCTGGGACGCACTGTACATATAAACATGGACCTCTCTTTTAGGTTAATGATACAATGAATTTTCCTTCTTTAGAATTCCTTTTAATAACGGGAAATTAAAATATCAATGTGCACAATGGCCGAGCACTGCGAGCGATGAACCGATTTGATACTCCAAACCCCTGATGTCATCATTCAGGATCGAGGACATCAGTTATTCGAATTTATTCGATCAATTTAAAGTCTTTTTTACTATTCGTTTTCTCTCAATGATGCGAATGTCAATGACCGAAGGGAGGGCATCAATTCCCTTCTCATCTGGACAAACAAAACGAACATTGATTTTCATACGCCACAATAATCACAAGGAAGCTAAAAAATACAACATGCCATGGTGAGTGCATTGACATTCAATATACTTTATTCAATAAACAATGCAGAGAACGCAGAGTCGAATTCATTTGAATGTATGGTTCATGATTATGCTTGATTTTCACATGATCTATAAAACAGTAACACGACTGCCCCTCCATATTTTGCAGATTGTTCCTCCATCAACGTATGTACTCATCATGTTCCTATGATGTACCAATCGTGTACTCCCCTTTGGCCCTTTCCCCCAAGTCTTGGCCCTCCTGGCTAACTCATTCATGCACCCCCACCCCAGTCCCCCTCGAGCTCCATGTTTTGCTAGGTAGTAAAAGCTTTTGTAAAGGCACCACTGTAATGTGGACGACATCCATTACGCCGACGCGACATTCTTTGATTCATCTGTCGATTTCTGTGTGGCCTTTGGTTGGCTTGGTTTCCTGCTGCTCTTGGTCCGGCTCTGCTGGGCTTCTAGCCTCTGCAGTCTGCGGGTGACCTTCCTCTTAACCTGCTCCAAAGTGAGAGGTTGATCGCTTGTATTCAGTACCTCGGCAGAGGAAGAACACTCGACCGTGTCCACCTCATCTCTGTTGAAATAAAAAGAAATAAAATTGATCATGTTATCAGATTAAACATTGGCGTAGAATGATCCCGGCGGCCACTGAGGGGCCTCTGGAATCATGGGGGGGGGGGGGGGGGGGGGGAGGGCACCGGCCCGATACCTGGAAAATTAAACACATTTAAAAGGCCATATAGGTGAGAGGGGAGGGCACCGGATGGGGCTCTATCGTCTTAATTTCCCGTCATTTTCCCATTCTCTTATCTCGTTATCACCTTTTTCGTTCCTTTCAATTGGGGCCACACCACTGAAATTAAGAGTCCATTTCATGGATAAAGAAGTTTTTCAGGTTATACTTTCCCAACTTCCCAAACTAGAAGATACGCTCGGGGGGGGGGGGGGGGGGGGTTAGATGTAGTTGTTAAGTATTATTAGAATTGACAAATTAACTTTGTTGTGCCTGGTCGGGATATCCAGGGAGGGGGCGGATCCTGGTTGGTCTGTTATCTATATGTTGCTGAAATGACATGATATTCCGGGGTAATTTTCTCACTTTTTTGTAAATCATTCTTGTTTATGATACCGGATTTTGTTTGCCCCCCAAAAGATTTTGCTCATTACGCCACTGCCTGCTGTGTTCACTTACATATCTTTAAGGCCAAGTTCTATCATTGTCGACAATCTATTATTATGGTATTCGTTGTTATTCTTTGTTGAGTACAGGGAATCGGATGTGAATTTACAGAAATAATTATGATCCATGCATGTACCTGATTGTAGGTGGGTTAATGGTGACCTCAACAGTCTGAACGGGTTCACGCCTCGGCATGATCACACTCCCAGCAGCCTTAGGACCATCTTGATTACCACCCGGTTTATCGTCAGGTTTAGGCATGGTGGATATCTGTGAAATCAAAGCGAAAGTATAAACCGTATATGCCTAGAAGTATACAAACATAGATTTTTTAGAAATTCTTTTCAATATCTTTTCACGTCGAGATGTTTTAATACTAATACCTAAACTTCTTTTTCTTTCTATCATCGTTTAATGTAGACCCACAGAAGTTGAGGTTTTCCACATCATTATACGAGCTGTGAAGTTCCCCTGATATTGCCTTTTACTGTTTGCTGATTTAATTGTCCTACTACCGATGCGCACTTCTGTTGCTTCGGTTGCACATAATTTAATCATATAAGTACTATTTTTGTTTAAAAAAATAAGTAAAGTAAAGTCTATCAACTGAATGGACCACACTAGAATTATGACATGTAATTTGAAATCTTGTATGACAATCCCACAGTCTGTAGCATACGATTTGTCTTATTTTCGAAATTCTTAATATTGTAATGATTAAAATAAAAATAAATCAACATGCCTTATGTTCTCTGCATTTTTCGATTAGCAGCAAATGATTCATAGTCTGTTCAATCAGACCCAGATAGGCCATGGCATCGAACGCTGTTATGCCGTCTCGGCTTCCTAGCCGACTGGCGACTTGCGATTGGTCGCAGCCCAGTTTTCGGACAATGCTCGCAACTGCAGACATCAGGTGGTGAAGGCGCTTACGAACTTTCTTGACGTTCCCTTCCAGACCGTTAGCCGTCTTGGTGACAGAATTAGCCTTCTCCTGACCCAAAAGGAAATTGATATAAAAATGCAAGTAATATGACTGAGTTGATAGAAAAACCGTAAGCATACATTTCTTAGTACGTGAAAATTCGTTTGAAATAATGACAAATCTACAAAATGCCATAATCATGATTGTATTGGGGGATCGGCCATAATCATGATGCGATAAAAGCCAGTTGAGTAAGGGGAGTGGGTCTTCTTTTCATGTTGCATTTTCCATGTCCCTTTCTTTCTCTCTCTTTCCGATTCGATTGGAAGAGGGGAGGGGTCACGGTGTTAGCAACGTTACTGTGTCTCACTACTCGATATAATACAGTCAAACCTGTCTATAGCGACCACCCAAGAGAAACACAAAAAGTGGTCTTTGTAGACAGGTTCCTTTAGTACAGTCATGATTCAATGAGAAACCATTTTCAAGGGAAACAAAAAATGTGGCCTTTGTAGACAGGTGGTCTTTGTAGACAGGTGGTCACTAAAGCAGGTTTGACTGTATGAACATATTCTTGTTTAGCGTTTTTACTCACTCACAAAAAAGACCTATAAGACCCTAAAGCCAAAATTTGTCACCTCACCTCCAATCGCTTCACCATGTTGAGCCTTTCTCCCACCAACGTCATACCGTGGCTCTTAAATTTCTTCCTAAAATTCTCGGTGTTCTTGATCTGCTCTTGAAGAAGCTCGATGTCGTCGTTGACTTCGTTGATGTAATTGAAGAGAGCGAAATTGAGTCCCTCTCGGTAGATGAATTGACGGACGAGTTTGTCGAGGTCTGCTTCGCCCGTAGCCGCTCGGAGCCGAATAAAAGACAGCTCCAGGGTGCATATATTCGCCTCGTCTGGGTCAACATGCCCATGCGCTGGGGAGACAAAAGGAACATTATTAGACGTAAGTCTTAAGGTTTATTGTTTTAAAAGACTTCTTATTAATAATGAAAACTCTTTTTACCTCGGCACATCATTAGAGATAGAAGTAGATGGAATTTGTTCGCCAACTGCAGCGTATTTAAATGGGGACAGAAACTGGCAGTGGAACTTGAAGAAGGTGAAAACACCACAAAATAGAGAGGATAAATTAAGGGAATAAGAAGAAAACAATTTTCTCAAATTTAAACTCTAATTCGGGGATAAATGTAGAGGAATAGTGGTTTTAAAACAGTTTCCAAATGCTCCGGCGCTGCGCTCCCTCATAAATTTTCCTTCAGGATCTTGTAATTTTTCTTTATATTCATTATAAAATGATAGTTAATCCTTAGTTTTACAAATGAGTTTAACATTCGAAAAATAGCATGTTTGTACCAGTAATCAAAATATGGTTGGTGGTATACAAAATATTTGTAATTATAACAATTTTGTCTATTTTTCCCTTGTGTGTAATTGGATTTTTACAGACGTGTATCAATCAATCAGATTATGATTATTTACGTCTGAGGACCGACCTTTAACGTCACCATCCGAAGACGTTCCTAAACGTATTCATCTTTTAAAAAGAAACCACAAGAGCATGTTCGTTACAGAATGACTATCTTACTCTGTTTTCTTCTTTGAAGCTCTTTATTCGTAGCCTTGAGATGTTCAGCCCTATCCTGGGCCTTGACGTTCTTGAACGCTTTCAGCTTCTTCTCATGATCCACAATTCTCTGAAGAGATTTGATCTCGACGTTGAATATATTCTGTTCCTTTTCGTTCCTCTCACGGAGAGCATCCATTTTGTTTTGAGCTTCGTCTCTGCATGGACGTTTCCAAACGAAGAGAAATTGATTAAGACGTGATCAGCATTGGACCAAGACTTTAACTATTTAAAATCGGGCATTAAGGGCTTCGCTTGTGTTTGATGTTCGAAGTTGCATCTTATTCAACACAAATCCTAATAAACTATAGAAATCGCAAGTTAAATTCGTTATTTCTAGTTATACATAATATTATAGTGATTTTGTATCTATCGCTCAGTGCATATTTTCTTCCTATAAAAATACTTTTTTTCGTGGCCATCGAACGCTCTTAATTAAGCTACGATTGCGATTAGAAATTGAGAAGTAAATTTTCATATGATTTTAGACATGAGAGTACATAAATTGATGTTTCACTGTACTGAGATCAAATCAGTCATTTCAAACATTTTTAATTTTTACTGAAGCCTTTTTTTTTTTAAATAGTTGCGTTGACGTTTCATTGCAGCGAATTTTACCTTTTTTCTTATTGTGTAAAATTTTTTACCAAAGCTTTTTTCAATATACCAGTACTCTTTTGGAGTTTCCCAGGTCTGAATAATTAATTGCTCGACGCTCTGGAGAGCGTTTCTTGAAACAATTAGTAGGTGGTTTTCACCGACTAATATCATGTTCACCGACAATTCTTTTGTCACCGACTATTTTTCAGGCCTGTAATTGGTCAAATTTAGTCAGCGCTGACTAAATTGTTGGTGAACATGATATTAGTCGGACTAATTGTTTCATGATTGTTTCATTACTACGGACTACGGATGAAGGTGTTTCTGATGTTACCCTGAATCGTATGCCGAGGTAGATTGCTGGATGATGTCATTCATCTCGACCTTGAGGTCACTCTGTTCAGAGCACATCTTCCGGTAGAGACCGTCGTAGGACCTCCCTTCCCGTTTCAGCTCCTCGATCCTGTCTCGTAGATCGCTGTTCTTACGGAGCGCCTTGTTGAAGGTAACTGTGGACTAATTTATACAAAGTCTGTTGAGTCTCACCATGCAATCACTAACTATTATTACTCAGAAACTCGCCAATTATCTGTACACAGCAATCTATCTGATTGTCTTTCATTCTTTGCTATTAAAGATATTTCTGTCCAGCCACATGCAGAGAAAAAACAAACTCCAGTGAAACGGAGTCAAGCTACTTAGCAAATTTTTCGGTGCATATTATTTTGTAAGATATCAACTTTAAAGACTTTCTCCTCTTACTTAAATTATCTTTTTCTCGTGGCAATTCCTATTCGTTCAACAATGTGCTTGCTAAATAACGGGCATATTAACAATTTGCAGATTTATATTCCCCCCCCCGAGATAAAGCGTCTGATCTACGTTATAGACGAGACCCCGATCCTATTATCCAGCTTCCATCTCCTTCAAGCGAGCAGGGAATTATCCTGATTCACCTGACCTGGGTCTAGAGTGGGAAATGCATATTGATGCCTTGCCAAGGGAAATTTGTATGCGGCTAGCTAGCTTACCCGGTAGAGTCTGTTTTCCATAACTCTGGTTCGCTTGGGAGCATTAAGCTGGTAACGAATCATCTCAGATCGGCCTTTAGTCTCCATATGGTACTTCCTCTGGGCTCCTTCAAAGATCCGTGCCTAACCGACATAGCAACAGAATAGCACTTAATGTACATGTACTTACTTATTCCTTTTAAAATGCTTTTATTCGTAAATTCATTCGCAGCCTGTGAATCGAAGAGCAGAATTTCTTTCTTTTAAAAGAAATTAGGCCTGGCTATTATCACAGACGTAATGTCAAAGCAAAGATACATGTGGTAAGCATGATTATGGTATAGTTATTCAGTAAGAATAGTATAATAACGTCAATTTTAAAAACGTGTCTTACTCGATTGATGAAAATTTGATATAAATAAAATACATGGAAGATGTATTTGATAAGTTTCACGAATTTGGTAATAAGAACAGATTAACGAATAAATCTATTTTTTAGCATATGGGATAACAATAAATTGGTATAAGAAATAACTCTCATTTTATATATCTTCGGGTAGTTCAGGATTTTTGATAAAGTTTTGCAGGCTACATAATATAGAGAAAAAAAAGGAAGAACCACAATTTCCCAAGCCCCCAAAAATCATTATTCTAGAACTTTGCCTACATACCTGTTTATCTAACATACGAATCTCTTCCTTCTCACTGAGACAGAGCGTTTTATACTCGATGTAGTTCTGTAACAGTGTCTTCATGAGCCCTTCGTCAATACCATCCTTGCCACACACTTTAGTGCTGGTAGCGAGACGTAGGTCCATGTCCATTTCTGATCGTTCATCCTTTAATGATTTGATGTGACCACTTTTGTACATGACAAAGAAGAAGAAAAAAAATATTTTGTCCATTTCTGATCGTTCATCCTTTAATGATTTGATGTGACCACTTTTGTACATGACAAAGAAGAAAAAAAAAAATATTTACAGGCAGTTTATCCAGGGGTGACGTCTCTTGCCCCCTACCCCATCTCCTTGACGCTGTCCCTTAATGATTATTAGTTCATTAGACAATAGACTAGACCCCCCCCCCCTTTTTTGGGGGGGGGGGGGCGATACAGTCTTACAATTCATAATCTAATGAGAGATACAAAGCATAACAAAGGAGATCCTTTGCACCACTCTCTGTTTCTTTCTCTGTCTCTTTCTCCGTCTCTTTCTATCTTTCTGTCTTTTTCTCTCTCTCAATATAATGATGTGATGTGAGTCATGTAACCTTAGTCCTTAGTTCACTATCTCAAGCAATGGGTAAGAATCGAAAATCTGATACGAACCTAAAATTACTAAGAGTCGAAATTTTGTATGGAATGGTTGGGTGAAATTATGAAAATATTGACAAAAGATCGGCAAGTTTTGCAGTCTTTTGCGTCCTTTCCGAAAAAATATGATTTTTTTTTTTTAAAGTTGCACCAATAGTAAAGATCTTTGCCGTCCATTTGGTAATACTAGGCCTTGATCTAATTATAATAGACAAGATTCGTGTAAAATATGAGAAATCATTGATCGAATATCACATTTCCTAATATTTTTAAATATCTCCGCGAACTTTGGTCACCCCATTCATAGGTCTAGACCTAGTGGTGTCAGGTGCCAAAAAATAGTTTTAAAATAAAGATGGTAACAACAAATTTATCTTTTTCTTTTCTTTTTCTTTTTTATTTAGTGCTCATACTACACCACCCCCCCCCCCCCACATCGTATCTAACTATGATGAATGTAATCACTAACTTTTGTTTCCGGATGATGTTTTGCGACTCCTCAAGATATGACCTTTTTTGGCCCTTGAGGATGCGATATTCCCGGTGCAGTTTACCCAGCTCCTGCTCGGCCAATACGTAATCCGCCTCAGCATCTCCGTTCATGCTTGGAGTTTCCACTCGACGGCGGTTCATTGATGCAACTGCCGCCATCTTTGCAAATTAATTTAAACGCTGATGATTTTCCCTTTATTTTGCAGATTATTTTCTCAGCATGATTTCGAAAGGTTCATTGATCATTTTTCGCACTCAAATGATCACACTGAAAATTAAGCGCAGTGGGCATTGTTTTTCTGCGCGTAGCTAGTCCACACAAAGAAAGGCGCGCCTTATCACACTGCGCAGTGATATTGTTACGCTGACGCTTACATACGATCTGCAGCTGGAGCCCCAACAAATTTGATGGCGAAATTTCACGTTAATTGTATCATAATGTGAAAGAGGATGTCATTTAAAACACATTTCTGCAAGCATTTTAAAAATAAATGTGTTTGAAGACGAATATTGATAAAAGAATACATAATTTGGGTTTTCTGTTATATACCCAGAAAACCTAAATTTTGTATTCTTTCATCAATATCTTCCTCCAAGTACATTCCCTGACATGCCGCCCATCACAGTTGACGTTGAAGGTGTCAAAAAACTTCTTCTCAATATAAACACAGCCAAAGCAATTGGACCAGACCAAATCCAGAATCAAGCTTTAAAGATCGCAGCAGAGGAGATTGCTCCCATACTACAGTTTATATTTCAGCAGTCATTGGACACCGGAGATCTCCCCCTAGATTGGAGAAAGGCGAATATCACCCCGCTGTTTAAGAAGGGTGCTACTACTGACCCTGCAAACTACCGCCCCATTTCCTTGACGTGCACATGCTGTAAGTTATTAGAGCACATCATAGACAGTAACCTGATGCGACACTTGGCCAAGCATAACATCCTGGCTGGAAATCAACATGCCTTCAGGAAACACAGGTCGTGTGAATCTCAGCTCATCCTTACAACAAATGACCTTGCCAAGAACTTAGACAAAAATATCACCACAGACATGGCAGTGCTTGATTTTTCAAAGGCTTTTGATGTCATCCCGCACCAGCGTCTCCTCATGAAATTAGACTATTATGGTATTCGAGCAAATAATAAGAGATGGATATCTAGTTTCCTGACAAAGAGACTGCAACGTGTCTGTGTAAATGGTCAATGTTCCGAGTGGTTACCAGTCCTCAGTGGCACTCCACAGGGCACAGTATTAGGCCCTCACCTTTTTCTACTCCACATCAATGACATTCATGAAAAGGTTACCAGTACAACACGACTTTTTGCTGATGATTGTTTACTTTACCGTCCCATTAAAACTGCTGAAGATGAGAAAGCTCTTCAACAAGACCTAGATACTATGGTCCAGTGGTCCAAGACTTGGGGCATGCATTTCAATCCCTCTAAATGCAAAACGATGCGTGTTTCCAGAAAGAGAACACCGGGTACTAAATCCTACAAAATCCTTGATGTTACCCTGGAGGAAACGAACCAGACCCTATACCTTGGCATCAATATCCAGAAAGACCTACGCTGGAATAGCCAGACTCATTACACAACCGGCAAAGCCTCAAGGGTCCTTAACTTCCTAAGGCGCAACTTCCATCACTGCTCATCTAATATTAAAGAAAAGTTGTATCTTACTCTTGTTCGTCCACACCTTGACTACGCCACTGCAGCATGGGACCCTTATACAGCCAAAAACATCTATGCTGTCGAGAAAGTTCAACGTCAGGCTGCACGTTTTGTCACCAATAATTACGGATGGGACACCAGTGTTACCAAGCTACTCAACCAACTCAACTGGGGATCTCTTAAAGACAGAAGGGAAGCACACCGCCTTACCTGCCTCTTCAAAATGATCAAGGGACAACTCGACATCGACTACCAATCTCACACCAACCCTAAGCCAGACAGACGTAGACGAGGACACTCCAACCAATTTGAAATTCGCCACACCAACTCGGACGTCTATGCCAACTCATATTTCCCAAGGACTGTAAAGACATGGAATAACCTACAACAAGCAACCATCGACCAAACCTCCCCGCTCTCATTTAAAAATGCAGTTACTAAAGAACTTTTTTCCAAAGTGTAATCTTCCACCCTCCACCACCTCCAGTCAAAACTCTTCTTCGGAGTATTTAGGAGGAAAATAAATCCAAGATCCAAGAATATTTCTATTTGTCTTCAAACACATTTTTTTTTTTTTTTTGGGGGGGGGGGGGGGGGGAGGATTCATTGCAGAAGAACACTTTAGTGGGGCTCATGGTCGAATATTTGTATACGAACAGGAGCAATGAAAATGGACCTACACCTTACTCCAAACTTCTGATTAGTCCAACGATATATCCAGAGAATTCAGTAAGATAAAAAGGGAGGTAGGGAAAGAGAGAGGGAGAGAGAGGGAGAGAGAGAAGAGAGAGAGAGAGAGAGAGAGAGAGAGAGAGGGGAAGAGAGGAAGGGAGAGAGATGGATAGAGAGAGAAAGAGAGGGGGAGATAGAGATAGAGAGATGAAGAGAAATAGAGAGAGAGAGGAAGAGAGAGAGAGAGAGGGTAAGGAAGAGAAAGATAAAGAAAAGTATAGTGCAGCAGACTTTAGAGTGTTTCATCATCTTTATCCTTTTTTGTCTCTTCAATGATTTTAATAAGATGACACATTTAAAAATATTGTTAGTTTGTTGGTTTATTGTCAAATTCTAAGTATTTTAAGTGAGTTTTACCGGCGCTTACGTAATATGCTCTCTTTCTGAAAAGGCATATCTCTCTGCAAAAATGCTCACCTTTGAATCCCACTCTCCGTATTCCTCTCTCATTTGCACATTTACCTTTTTATCTTTTTTTTTGCAAAGTCAATCCAGAGCACGATCAAATGAATCTTAAGAAACCAACCCAAGGCAATTTCAATAACATTGAGCGTTTCATACTAAAATTTGCGAAGGGCGAACGTAACAGCGATATACATGCATTACTTTGCCTGACCATGGTCTCTATTTTAACGGCAATACAATAGTGTATAGAAATTGATTTTTGTTTTGTCCTTGCAATTCTGTTCAAGACGTCTCTCTTTTTCACTCCCTCTCTCTTTGGCTCTTCCATTCCCTTTCTCCCTCTCCCCCTCTCTCTCTTTCACAGCCTTTCTATCCCTTTCTCTTTTTCACTCTGTTTCTCCCCCCCCCTCCCCTCTCTCCCTCTCCCATCACCCTTTTATATTATTCTCATAATTCTTCATAACCTTGTGCATATAGAAGTAGGCTCTTAGCTGAACAATGAATTACTGTTGATAAATATATATTTCAAATATCAATCTATTAAATATCTTCAATACATGAATCCCATTTGACTTTATCAGTGCGTTTTGTCATTGGTTTGTCACTTTGTAACTAAAACAACCTGCTATATATTTCTATCAATTGCTTTATCTTACTTTTGACCTTGTTTTAATTCAGTCCTTCATCTAAAGTATGTTTGAAATAAAAAAAACACAATAGCATTTTAAAACAGATTATTGTTAAATAATAGTACAGTCAAAATAGGAAAAAACCAAGAACTAATTGCAACAGAAATGATTCCACTTGCATATAATCTGGAATAGCCATAAAAACAACATACTCAAAGTTGACAAAAATTGAAGTGGTGGATCAGTGCCTAATTTGCATAAATTCAAAATGGCCGCCATGTCAGACCCTGGTCGACACACAAAACCTATTTTAGCCTATATCTCTAGATCTAAGACACATAGAACGCTAAACGAAGTGTCTTTACCAATGTTTGGGGGGTCAAGAAACATGATAATAGCATTATAAGCAGCTTACAACTACTCCTTCACTCTTAATTTGCATAAATTTGCATATAATTAACCCTTTTAAAAGTCAAAATGGCTGCCATGTTGCATGCTTATAACTATTTCTCATCTAATATTAATAGAAAGTTGATTATAGTGCCCTTCTCCATGTTTAGGGGGTCAAGGAACATGATAATAGCATTATCAGCAGCTTAGAACTACTCCTTGACTCCTAATTTGCATAAATTTGCATATAGTTAACCCCTTTTAAATTCTAAATGGCTGCCATTTTTTCATTTTTAAAACTATATCTCTAGATCTGAGACACATAGAAAGCTAAACGAAGTGTCTTTACCGAAGTTTTGGGGGTCAAGGAACAAGATAATAGCATTATAAGCAGCTTACAACTACTCCTTGACTCCTAATTTGCATAAATTTGCATATAATTAACCCTTTTTAAAGTCAAAATGGCTGCCATGTTGCATGTTTAAAACTTTTTCTCATCTCATACTTATAGAAAGTTGATTTTAGTGCCCTTTTCCATATTTAGGGGGTCAAGGAACATAATTATAGCATTATCAGCAGCTTAGAACTACTCCTTGACTCCTAATTTGCATAAATTTGCATATAGTTAGGCGAGGCGTCAAAAATAAATATACCAGCCAGCGGCAGCTAACTGCACTTGTGCGTCCTGGCTGCATTTTTTAAATTAGCTCAGCCGGCTACCGCTGGCGGTAGGCAATGGCATTCAAAAGCATGCGCCGGCTGCCGCCTTTCGAATGGAAACCGAGCCTCAGATCCCAGCCTGGCGCAAGCCGGCTGGGCTAATAAGTGAAAAATAATTGCCCCAGCCAGGCTTCGGCCAGAATTGCAGCCTCGATGCGCCAATACGTGAGGCGGCAGCCTGCTGGTATCGATATTTTTGACGCCTCGCCTTAACCCCTTTTAAATTCTAAATGGCTGCCATTTTTTCATTTTTAATACTATATCTCTAGATCTGAGACACATAGAAAGTTAAACGAAGTGTCTTTACCGAAGTTTTGGGGGTCAAGGAACATGATTATAGCATTATTAGCAGCTTACAACTACTCCTTGACTCTTTATTTGCATAAATTTGCATATAATAAACCCCTTTTAAATTCTAAATGGCTGCCAAGTTGCATGTTTATAACTATTTCTCATCTAATAGTTATAGAAAGTTGATTTTAGTGCCATTATCCAAGTTTAGGGGGTCAAGGAACATAATTATAGCATTATCAGCAGCTTAGAACTACTCCTTGACTCCTAATTTGCATAAATTTGCATATAGTTAACCCCTTTTAAATTCTAAATGGCTGCCATTTTTTTCATTTTTAAAACTATATCTCTAAATCTGAGACACATAGAAAGCTAAACGAAGTGTCTTTACCGAAGTTTTGGGGGTCAAGGAACAAGATAATAGCATTATAAGCAGCTTAGAACTACTCCTTGACTCTTAATTTGCATAAATTTGCATATAATTAACCCTTTTAAAAGTCAAAATGGCTGCCAAGTTGCGTGTTTATAACTGTTTCTCATCTAATAGTTATAGAAAGTTGATTTTAGTGCCCTTATTCATGTTTAGGGGGTCAAAGAAAATAGCTCGGTAGAACTTAGGAATGTTTTTGTCTAACATTTTATAACCATAGTTATCCGGTATGCGGCTCTTTATAGGTAACCCCTTTTTAATTAGCTCAGGGAAAATCCACCTCCCCTGCCTTGCATAGATGGCATTGGAAGGTGTTGCGAGCCTCCATTGTAGCTATACTTTGAATGTATTCATATTAGCAAGCTAAGAAACACTGACATGATGAGACAAACCAACAAAAACGGATACCGGCCCGGTTGTCGCCCGGGTGAACAAGAACCGCATCCCCCAGTGACAAACCAGGCTGAGGTCGGAAAATTGAATACTGGTTTCAAATCCAAATCTAGAATTAAAATCATAGATTGCAAAGCAGCAACTCTAATATCGAGTTTTAATGTCCGGTCCCTCAAGTCAAAGGAGAATTAAGATGGGAGAACTAACAGCACTAGCTGAAGAAAAGAGAGTAGACATTCTGTGTATACAGATACATCATATCTACCATGAAAATGTGCATATTGAGATGAAGGACATGGGCAAAGGTTGGGTACTAGCTATGTCTTCAGGCACCAAGAATACAGTGAATAGCACAGTTGGAGGGGTCGGTATATTGATGAGTCCTTTTGCTTATAAGTCACTGGAATACCTTAAAAAGGCGAGTCCTCGTATACTTCTAGTCAAGTTCAGTGGAAATCCACCTCCCACTGTTATCACCTGCTACAGTCCAACCAACTGCTCCCCAGACAATGAAGCTGTAAATTTCTATAGCTTACTGTCTGATGTCATTAAAAAGATCCCTCAGCACAACATTAAGATTATCTGTGGGAACATGAATGCCCAGGTTAGCTCTATAGACAGCAAGGGTTTTACTTTTGGCAATAGGACTAACAGAAATGGGCAGTACTTGCTGAACATGACATGACATGACATCTTAAGAGCCTATGGAATACCACACACAATAGTTACAGCAGTAGGAGTGATGTACAAAGATACCACAGCTCAAGTACGTTCACCAGATGGAGAGACTGACTCATTTACCATATTAGCAGGAGTGCTTCAAGGAGATACCTTAGCACCATACCTATTCATCATAGCATTGGATTATGCTCTAAGAATGGCTACTGAAGGGTTCGAGGATCTAGGCTTCACCCTACAGGAAAGGAAAAGTAGCAGATATCCTGCTGAAATGATCACTGATACCGACTTTGCTGATGATATTGCACTAATCTTAGACAATCTGGAAAAGGCACAGAAGCTCCTAGAACAAGTGGAGTCTGCAGCAAGCCAAGTCGGTCTACAAATAAACAGTACTAAGACAGAATTCATGATGTACAACCTTCGTGAAGGCGATATCTGTACTGCTGACAGGACAAAGCTGAAGCAGGTCCAAGACTTTCAGTACCTTGGCTCGTGGGTTGATCAGTCAAAACAAGACCTGATTATCCGAAAAGCAAAAGCCAGACTGAGAGACCGTCGCCTTCGTTTCAGTGGGCACTGCTGGAGGAGCAAGAGTGAAATCATTTCACAAATGCTCTTCTGGGAGCCCTCAAGGGGCAAACGCACCAGAGGGCGCCCAGCAATGACTTACATTGACCAGTTAGCAAAAGACACCTGTCTACCAAGACAGGAGCTCCAAAGATCATGGAGAATAGAACTGAATGGAAAAAGCTTGTCAAATCAGTGCGAGTACGCTCGACCTAGTAGTAGTTACAGTTAAACAGGAACAATCACTGTTCTTTTAAAGATAAAATTGAAGAATTTGAAACCATCCTTGTTTATCGGCTTCTTTTATTCTTTGAATCCAACACAATTGTTGTGCTCTGGCAGATGACTGGTCCATTCCAAATAAATAATCCAGTGGTTGCAAAAACAATTTTGATTTTGTCGAGTAACAGCAACAGGGCCAGACGGAATCTCTGCCAGAATGTTGAAGGAAACCGCCGATCGGATTTCCCCTGCGATCACCCTGCTTTTCCAAGCCTCCCTTCATCAAGGATGCATTCCATCGATGTGTAAGAAGGCACTTGTAGTTCCCATCTACAAGAAGGGCTGCAAGTCATCCCCGGTTAACTACAGGCCGATTTCACTGACTGCGATCATATGCAAGCTGTGTGAGCATGTTGTTCACTGTGCAGTTATCCACCACCTCATCCATCATGACATTCTATCTGAAAATCAGCATGGCTTTCGGAAGCGCCGTTCTTGTGAGACACAACTGATCCTCACCATCCAAGACCTTGCTAGAGGACTGGAAGACAAGGGTCAGTATGATGTAATCCTACTAGACTTTGCTAAGGCCTTTGACAAGGTCTCTCACCAACGACTCCTTCTCAAAGCCAAACATTGTGGTATACACGGCCTTACTCTTCAGTGGATCGAGAACTTCCTGACTGGCCGTACCCAACAAGTCATACTGGAGGGCCAACTCAGCTCTGAAGCCAAGGTCACATCTGTCGTACCCCAGGGTAGCGTCCTAGGTCCATTGTTATTTTTTGATCTACATCAATGACTTACAAGATTGCAT
Organism: Strongylocentrotus purpuratus; assembly: GCF_000002235.5. Taxonomy (NCBI): domain Eukaryota; kingdom Metazoa; phylum Echinodermata; class Echinoidea; order Camarodonta; family Strongylocentrotidae; genus Strongylocentrotus; species Strongylocentrotus purpuratus. The sequence goes on along the minus strand of NW_022145605.1, from coordinate 13,620,412 downwards.
TAGGCATTCAACCACATGCCTTTATGCTGACGACTGTCTGCTCTACAAACCAATCAGACCGACCCAGGACTGTGACAAACTGCAAGAAGATCTAGACAGGCTCCAGGACTTGGAGAAGACGTGGAAGATGGAATTCCATCCCTCCAAATGCCAGGTCTTGCGAGTGACCAACACGAAGAAGCCACTCCTAGGCCAATACACCATCCATGGTCATCAGCTGGAGCAGGTCAACTCAGCCAAGTACCTCGGGGGTCCACATTGATCAGAAGCTGAACTTCAATGCCCATGTAGATGCCACAGTCAAGAAGGCAAACTCTGTCTGTGCCTTCCTGCGCCGTAACTTTCGACACTGCAACCAAAAGATCAAGGAGGCTACGTATGTCACATACACTAGGCCCATAGTGGAGTATGCTGCAACAGCATGGGATCCACACACCCAAAGAAACATCAACAAGGTCGAAATTGTTCAACGCAGGAGTGCGCGGTACGTCTGTGGCGACTACGATCGTACCAGCAGTGTTACATCTATGACGAACAAACTAAAATGGCCCTCGCTAGTTAGTGGACGTCTGCAAAGCCGTCTTGCAATGCTGTATCGCATCCGCTTTGGTCTTGTTGACGTTGAATGGCAACAAGGCCTTGAAGCAGCACTTTTCTTGGAAGAAATATAAATGTAAATGGTAGATACTTTTGCAAAATGGTTGAGACATTGAGAAGCACAACTTCTAATTCTTATTTTTATCCACAGGTTGCCAGATAATCAACCATAAACATTTGCACCTTACATCCAATGATTGATAAATGCATCATATTCTAATATGGATGCTCATTTGTTTTCATGATTTTCTTTCTACTTTGCAAATTAGTGTCATCAAGATGTATTTGGTATAAATGCATAGGTCCTTATTTTAATCAGAAAGCATTCCTAGCAAACTGTTAAGAACCACTCTAATTTTCTGAACACTAGGTGAGCCTTGTCATTTTGCTTAAGTTTAAAACAAAGTTTTGGAATGTTGATGATATTTGAAAAAGCATCCCCGGTAAAACAGCAGGAAAAGTAGAATGATAACTATTTTTTCTCAGATGTTTAATCTTATAGTAATTTATGTGATCTTATCCTAGTTTATGGCGACTGGCTATGGATCGAGGTCCCAATACTAACGGTTCCTTAACCATGGAAACAGGGAATCTGCTCAGTTCCATTAAAAAAAAAAAATCATTCTCAGAACAAAAAAATAAAGAATTAATTACGCTTTGTGGAAGCCTATTTAAATTTAATGAACCTAATAATATTAAATTTTATGCAATTATGCAAATAAATGTAAATATGTAACTATTTATAAATTATATGCAAACCATTTGTAAATATAATGTAGACTCTGTGATAGTTTAATTTGCTAATAATTCTATCATCAAGTTATATTACCATAAGGACTCGGGTAAGACACCAAGTAAATGTTCTCAATAATAGGCATTTTTAGCTATGAGTCAGATTATTCAGAGTTCTGGTGTTTCTTTGCCATTCTCTTGCCTAAATGTTAAATTTTCAATGTTTTATGTTATTTAAATATCTTAATAAATGCAATTTTTTCTGTGTTCAATGCAATAATGTAATAATTGTTAATTAATCTATAAATACAGTTATTGTTAGTATTATTGATCTAATTAATTGAATATTATTCAAATTGTAATAGTCTATTCAGTGTAGCTGCAGTTTGTACTTAACAACGGTATTCCAAAGTTTATTCTGAAATCTCATCATTTAGGCGAAATAAGATATATAGCTTTAATTCTATTTTTTTTTTAAATATTCGCAATTACACTATAGAATTTTAATTTATCCAATAATTCTAAGTAAGCCTATTGTAATATTGTAACTATGAAATCAGTATAACTGCATTTTTTTAATTAGTAATGATATTCAAAAATTCATGTATTCATTTGTGCAATACACCCTATTAGTAAGCTGTGGAATATGGAATTTGCAACTTGAATTGACACAGTGATTCTCATATCATTGTGTATGTTTTTGCTTTAAATCCATCACGCTATATGACCGAAGCTTATTTTTATATTTTTACATGGACGAATAAACAAATTGAATTGAAGTAAATGGTACAGTCAAGTTTGTTAACCAAAGAAAATGGTTAAAACACCAAACTTTAAGGAGAAGTCCACCCTGATTAGAAGTTGGTTTTAACAGAAGCAGAAAAATTAAAGAAACAGATCAGTGAAGGTTCGAGCAAAATACAAGAAGAAATATTAAAGAAAATTATGAATTTTTGAAGTTGTAATCAAGCAAACATAAATTGGCAACACCGTGACGTATATTGTGAGCTACTCTAAAGAAAATATTTAATCATACATGCACCTTAATTATATAATCATTGCTCATATGTTCCTTGACCCCTAAACATGAATAAGGGCACTAAAATCACTTTCTATAAGTATCAGATGAGAAATAGTTTTAAACATGCAACATTATGGCAGCCAATTTGACTTTTAAAAAGGGTTAATTGTATGCAAATTTATGCAAATTAGGAGTCAAGGAGTAGTTGTAAGCTGCTGATAATGCTATTATCTTGTTCCTTGACCCCCAAAACATCGGTAAAGACACTTCGTTAAGCTTTCTATGTGTCTCAGATCTAGAGATATAGTTTTAAACATGAACAAATGGCAGCCATTTAGAATTTAAAAGGGGTTTATTATATGCAAATTTATGCAAATAAGGAGTCAAGGAGTAGTTGTAAGCTGCTAATAATGCTATAATCCTGTTCCTTGACCCCCAAAACTTCGGTAAAGACACTTCGTTTAGCTTTCTATGCGTCTCAGATCTAGAGATATAGTTTTAAAAATGAAAAAATGGCAGACATTTAGAATTTAAAAGGGGTTAACTATATGCAAATTTATGCAAATTAGGAGTCAAGGAGTAGTTCTTAGCTGCTGATAATGCTATAATTATGTTCCTTGACCCCCTAAATATGGAAAAGGGCACTAAAATCAACTTTCTATAAGTATGAGATGAGAAAAAGTTTTAAATATGCAACATGGCAGCCATTTTGACTTTAAAAAGGGTTAATTATATGCAAATTTATGCAAATTAGGAGTCAAGGAGTAGTTGTAAGCTGCTTATAATGCTATTATCTTGTTCCTTGACCCCCAAAACTTCGGTAAAGACACTTCGTTTAGCTTTCTATGTGTCTCAGATCTAGAGATATAGTTTTAAAAATGAAAAAATGGCAGCCATTTAGAATTTAAAAGGGGTTAACTATATGCAAATTTATGCAAATTAGGAGTCAAGGAGTAGTTCTAAGCTGCTGATAATGCTATTATCATGTTCCTTGACCCCCTAAACATGGAGAAGGGCACTATAACCAACTTTCTATTAATATTAGATGAGAAATAGTTATAAGCATGCAACATGGCAGCCATTTTGACTTTTAAAAGGGTTAATTATATGCAAATTTATGCAAATTAAGAGTGAAAGAGTAGTTGTAAGCTGCTTATAATGCTATAATCATGTTCCTTGACCCCCAAAACATTGGTAAAGACACTACGTTTAGCTTTCTATGTGTATCAGATCTAGAGATATAGGCTAAAATAGGTTTTGAGTGTCTACCAGGGTCCGACATGGCGGCCATTTTGAATTTATGCAAATTAGGCACTGATCCACCACTACAATTTTTGTCAACTTTTAGTATGTTATTTTTATGTTTTTTCCAGATAATATGCAAGTGGAATCGTTTCTGTTGCAATTAGTTCTAGGTTGACCCCTTTTTTTTCATATCTTGACTGTACTATAAGGCCTTTATTCAAAACACTGAAAAATTTTGATGATAAATTTCACAAAACGACAGAATAAATAAATGCTATAAAATCTTACAAATATTTACACGCATATTTACATTACTATTTCTGATAGTTCATTGGAATGTTTAAATTTTCAGGGCATAACCCTACCTTGAGCCATAATAAAAGTCTCTTTTAATATCAGTCACATGTATCCACTCTATGTATTACAAGAACAGTTAATTGGCACAAATAGATCATGTATCTTATGATGTGTTTTAAATTATGATAAAAACGATAACATACATGTAACTATAATTTTTTGCTTACTTGCTAGATGAATAAAAAATTGTGATACTGTAGTGAGCACAGTAACCGAAAGTAAACACTAAATACAGTTCTCCTAAATGTATACTACCTTATTATTGCCATTTTAGCAAGGTGAAATTGAGAAATTGACATAAACTAAATACGCAATGAAGTTGACGTTTTATAACATCGTGCTTGAAACACTTTGATAGTTCGGTGCATAATTAATCAACTTAAACTGTCAAACAATAAAAATTCAATTTACAATTAAAACTGTCATTTAAAGAGAAGGTGTATTTCATCATGATCATCATGAGATCATGTATCTTATGATGTATTTTAAATTATGATAAAAACTGTGATAAAAAATTGTGATACTGTATTGAGCACAGTAACCGAAAGTAAACACTAAATACAGTTCTCCTAAATGTATACTACCTTATTATTGCCATTTTAGCAAGGTGAATTTGAGAAATTGACATAAACTAAATACTCAATGAAGTTGACATTTTAAAACATCCTGCTTGAAACACTTTGATAGTTTGGTGCATAATTAATCAACTTAAACTGTCAAACAATACAAATTCAATTTACACTTAAAACTGTCATTTAAAGAGAAGGTGTATTTCCGGGACAGGTAAAACATAATATGCGAGCTTCATCTTTGACCTCTTGAACCCCAACATTCCTCAGTTCATTTTTTCACACTCAGGTCAGGTCATCTAAGAGGTTTGTATCTTTGCGTTGCGAGGTTAGGCGAGTTCATGAACCTCCCAGGCGAATCTTCCATCAGCTCAATGTCATCAAACTGCTGCAGATGGAACTTCATCACCTGGTGGTGGGTCATCCGCTTCAAGGCAAAGTAGCCCCCGACGACGTCAAAGGCGAGGAAGGATAGGAAGATGATGTGGACCGCTCGCTCGATGGGGAACGGCATCGCCCGGGAGTCGATGAGGAGGTAGAGGATGAGCGGGAACTGGAGGATGAGCGTCAGGAGCCAGAAACCTGCCAGCTCTGGCACCTGTGTTAGGAAAGAAAGAAAGAAAGAATAAGAGTAAGTTTCTTGGAGGGCATGGTGTGATCTGATATTCAACTAACTTAAAATGAAAACAGTATGAACATCGACTGGATTTTACTTGAACATCGGTCAACTTCTTTTTTTTTTTCAACAACTTGATGTTATTTGTATAGAATTTGATATATTCAAAGCAAATGTTTATACACATAGAGATAGACAGTTGACCTAAAGCTTGAAAATATACATTTAAATTACATTATCAAAGTAATTGTATCTATTTTGTAAAATCAAAAGTGAACACAGGACATACAACAATTCATAGCTAACCCTAATATCTACTGATGTAAAGTGCAAGGTGTATTGGGGGGGGGGGGGGGGGAGGAGGGGGTGGGCTGTAAAATGGCAGAACATCCAAGCTCCCTCCCCCTTCTTTTAAGAAAAAAAGGGGAATGAAAAATATGCAGAGATTAAACAAAAAAGTCAAAGTAATTTTGTTGCTAACGTTTTTATCCTGACACCTCCTTTTCAATTGAGCAAGTCTGGGGGGCAGATAGATTCCCAAAATCATGTTCCTTTGGGAAAACTACCCCCCCCCCCTCCCTCAATCCTGGATACACCCATACACATGACATCAATCAATGGTTGTATGACACATGCTCCTAAGACAATTGCTCCACAGTAATGATCTAAACTTACCAAAGTCCTAACTTCAACCCTTGACCCAAAGCCTATACCTACAAAATAGAATGTGTAACCCTAATCCTAACCTTAAACATAACCTAAAACCTGCATGCAACCATAGCCCTAACCCTATACTTTTGATCATATAGAGCCAGGAGAAAAAGATGTTAGATCACCCAATCAATAGCTTACCCTTTCCTGTAGGTTGCCTAGGTAACCAAGGTAGAGTCTGATGACCTCCACACCGGTCAGTACCACATACATGGTGATGCTGATAAACTGATAGATCTGATTCAGATGGGCAAACTGAAGGCAAAGATAAAGAGAGTCAGAGAAAGGGAGGGAGGGGGAGAGAGAGGGATGAAAGATGGAGAAATTAGCTAAGTTTGGGTTATAATCATACATTTTTTAATTTTTTAAAATTTACTTTTAAGGCCCCACTACACTACTTATAGCTACTTGCGCTCTCTTTATAGCAAACAATGCCTAATCGGTGACCATTGGTCCCCCACGATCCTCTTTTTCTTATGTTAATTCATAACCACCTGTCAGTGACCATGCAGGGAGGTTTAATCCCTCCTGGCCAAAATGTAGCTATCAGATTAGTGTGAAATTTCTAGTTTTTAATAAATTTACAAGAAATTTAAGGTGACTTTGGGCTCATTTGCATGCAGCAGTAAAACCATGAGTATTTTTGTGTATTAAATCATGGACCTATTACGGATGGACATTCAACGTGATTCTTTCTTTGATCCAATGATAGTCGCCGCCTTTTGATTATGTGCATCTTAATGAGAACATTCAGCTGTTTTAACAATAACGACTGCGTAAGCATTTTCGGTCATTGACAAAGGAGCAGTTTCCCTCTCTTGGGTTTTGTTTGGATGGTGTGCTCTGTAAGAGTGTCTTAAAGTAGATATTCAGTGAATTTAATAACTAATTTTATGTTCATTATTGCAAAGTTGAAACTTTGATTCAAAATTCAATGTTTGAAAATATTCAAAGTAATGATTATTATAAATTACAAAACGCTTAAATACAGCCCTGGCATAGCACCTGAAGAGCTCTCCGAACGCTGCTGATATGTGTGAGATCACAGTATGGACATGATGTGCACAAGCAGACGATGTCTCATGACTTCTCACACATTTTCAGTGCCTGTGTTTTCATCTTCTCTCGAGTTCTTTCTCTTACTTCACTGCCGTCAGGCTAAATGTACAATCTATTGCCTCACTCTTAACCCCGCGCATGGTTTTATTTTGATGACAAATGCAGCGATACAAAAATAAAGGAATATGTCGCTTGTAAACAAAATAAGACGCTATTGTATATTCAGCTGCACACCGCGGTATGTTCGGCGTTCCAAGAGGGAACAAATGCCGTACTTAGTATCATTCCGGGGGGTTTTCAATTTAAAAGTCTGGTTTCTTTGATTGTTAATTAACCCCTATCCTGTGTACTTACAAGCAAAAGATTTTAGTTATCAGAATCAGGTCATATCCCCTTTTGAATGGTTTGACATGCCATTACACTTATATACACTAAACTCATTATAATTTGACAAATAATAGCTTTGCAATTATGTTCATTCTTTATGGGATGTCGTCTGCTTGGGAAGTATTGGTCCATATAGTGACGTCATTAAAACATCGTTATTTTTCCGGCGAATCTCTCGTATATCCCAGCTGCTATGGAGGTGGTTGTATTTGTATTTTTATAAATCACCCGATATGTAGTTCGACCTAAAACTTGTACGATGGCCATCTGTTAGCTTACCAGTTTCTAGTGATACTTTAATTGAAATATTTGTGATTTTCTTTGAATTTCACCTTTAAATAAAAGCATCCCCAATGGGGAGCAGCAAAGTTAAAAAGCAGACAATTTTGGTGATATGAAATGTATTATTACTGATTCACAAACTTTCGCACACACCTATGACCTTAAAAAACAATTAGAAGGCCATGATCTGTATCAGCCCTGTGCGTTGTAACTCTGGAATATTATGAGGAAATAGGGGGAAACAGGATTTTAAATCACAACCAAAAAATCACAAAATAACCTCTATCTGGTAATATCAACATGTTTTTCAAAATAAAATACATGTACAGTACACGGAACAACAATTTCCGATTATAAGCCAGAACTGCACATCGATTTTCCATGATTTAGGCGAGTAATTATCTTCTGCGCATGTAGATTAACATGTGTAAAATCACTATCTTGATTCTGTCCCGGCTTTTTGGCGGCGACCATGATGAGATCAAAGTGAAGAAAACTGTACAGAATGTTATTGAGACGACATTGACGGAGACAATCACAATGAATTCGTTAAGAAAACGATGAATGTCCATCCGTAATAGGTCCATGATTAAATGAATGGCAAGTGTAGTTGAAAAAAGTAGCTGAACCCAACAAAAGTCCTATGTATACTCACTGATATGTGTGTTATATAGTACAATAAGCCACCCCCCCCCCCACCTCCTTCTTCACCATAAAATAGTCTGCAAGCACAGATTCTAATTTGACACTTTACCACAATTCCTACAGCCTTGAGCAGAGCCTAGATTTTCTAGTGTCTAGCCTTGTCCAAAGCAGGTTAAGAACAGAGCCTATTGCAGTCTCATTTCGCAGACACTGTTACACCCAACTTCTAACAAGAGTTTCGGCCCGCAACTACCCATAAACAGCTACAATGTACTACAGCATATGTGAACAGAACCTTTATCGGTATAGTTTTGAGCCAACAGGTCATGGATGGTAGGAGAGATCACTAAGATGGATACCTTTAATTGCAGCATGACAACACAGGTTACAACCCAGATCGGGAAGAAGAAGGCATTGAAGTAGAGAGAAACCTGGAGAGGCAAGCTGGATACTAACTCATTTCCTGCAATAAACAATAGAAAAATATTGATATTTAGTATGCTAAATGCACATTTCCATATATATCTCAAAAAAATTGATAAGAGTTTGAAAATCTGAAAAACATCAAGGCAAAAGGCACCAAATTAGCTTTTGACAAAAGATCAGCATATCTTTCTGTATTTTGTATTTATTTTGAATAAATATGAACTCAATGACAAGGGTCAGGAAATCTTAATTTCGAAAATTCAAAACTGAAAGAAAAATATGATAGACCTACCAACTGACAGTTTGATATTTTACTTTACATCTGGTGCAGTTAACTTGCCTTTGACTTTTATAGGTCAATATTTGGGATAAATCTGCTGTAAAATGACGTTTAGACTTGTTGTTTATATAATTTTATTTAATTTGTAGTGCATTGCATTCTGACATAATATTTTGTGATCATAGCTTAAAAAAATGTCTACCTACGCCAACTAGAACTTTCTTAAATTATGATTTTTGCTTTCAATTTGGCATGGTATTAATTGATTTGAATAAACTTTTGTAAAAAACATCTACAGGAAATCATGGATAAAATTTTGCAATCCTTAAGTAGATCCTAGAATGATATGAAGATAAAAAGTACAAGTGGGCGGAAAGTTTGGCACCCCATCATCTTTAAATTCTTCATATTTCTCAACCCTATACAGGCTCCTTCAGAACACACATAGAAACACATAGAGTGCTAACTCTAGGGAGCTCCACCGCAGAAGGTGACAGAGCTCCAGAGCCTGCATACAAAAGCGAAACAGCGGGTTGCGTCATATTCTTTCAAAATGTAAATAGACCCAAGTATTATTAGGGTGTCTGATCGCGCACTCTGTTTTGTGTGCTAAAATCCTTCCCATAGAGATTGCACACATCCCTATGCAGTCCATGTGCATTGCGCGCTCATGCTAAATTGGTCGATGTTTTTATTACCAAAATGAGATTCAAACCAATATTGCTCGTGATCCTGAAGGTGATACTCAATAAGTGAGGTGTCATATGAAAGAGCAGGTTTTTCTCCATAATTCCCCATAGGAGCCCACCCCCACATTTCTAAAAATATCTTGCTCAAAACAGCGATTTAAACATTGTTTCCATGGTAACTCGAAGATTTACCAATTTCACGAAGTGCTCCCACGAGGGATAAGTTGGGCCAGCTGTAAAGAATATATCCATGCCAGGGAAAAATCAATATTTCTTTTTCTGAGGCTACTTTTCAAGCTTGCCTGCATGAAAATAATATTCTAAAATTTGTTTTACATTGAACTCTGTGCAAATTTACAGGGCTCTTTTCTGATTTTCGGGGGCTCTATTGGGCATTTCGGGGGCTATTTTGCCCCGAGCCCCAGCATATTTTTTTCACTGATCCATGCACTTATTTTTTCTCTAGTCCCAAGGGATGACAAGCAGTTTCAGTTTGAAAATACCCTTACTTCACGCTTTGCATATCGTGCTGTGCATTAGCTGTGCAGCTTTTGAGCAAAATTATACCTCTGCGTGAACAACTTTTTTGTGCATTCTGACCAAAATGCTATGAATATTGCAGAGTTTTTGAGGGGCTGTATCTTTTGATAGAAACATCGGTGAGTCTTGATATTTGGGCGCTTGTTCAGAAACCTATCCAAAATTTGACCCGTAAGTCCGGCGTGGAGATACCCTACTAAAACATACCCAAAATGAAGTAAATATTCATTAAATGTCCAAATAAAGATCATGACTAAAAGTCGTTATGTTCATTACCTGTTTTGTGTCAATTTTCATGTTGTTTTTTTTTAGTATTTTTTGGAAAAATGTTGATATTAGTATACACTTTTTCACAGGTTTCACAGAAAACCGCTGCACAATACAAGTGCATACCAAGGGTGGGTTGCACAATTGCACCCCTCAACCCAGGATCAGTATGCACTTGTAATACTACTAGTCGTAGAAGTCTATTCTGCAGCGGTTTGCCGTGAAACCCTGAAAATGTCTATATGAAGGGGTAACCAAAGTTGGCAGATATTTTTCTTTTCTTGCACATTACAAAACATCCAGATCAACATATATCGTGTTCCATACGTCATAAGAATCGTAATTTATCATATAATCAGATTATATAACATTCCAAGGCTGTATTTACTTCAAACCAATGATAGGACGAGAATATCGGAAGGCTTACCACTATCGAAGTCTGTCAAAAAGTGTGACCTAAGTTCATGCATGATATTTACTGCCCTCTTGTGATGGGCTTTAGATATTTAAACATTCCAAAAAGGGACATAAAATTTCAATCAGAAGCCAAACTTTATATTGAAACTTTTAAAAAGATAATAATTTCTCTCTATCATTGAGATTTTGCTCGAAAAAAATACCCTTGTTAAATTTTGCAAATAAAAGACAATACTTTTCATTGTTTATGTGTTAATGACAATGTAGACTAGTCCCTATCTGCATGTTATTTGTTTGTTTAAAAAGTTTATCATGCGTCTCCTTTTTATATGTCAGCCATACACAAGTTCTCGCTCTTTTCTCTCTTTGTCTCTCCACTTTCCCGTTTTAAATTTGTATTCTTACGAAACCCATAGATTCATTGAAATTTACAAGTACGGTGGAAGCAGGCGCGCAGGTTCCGTTTTTTGCGTAAGAAATTTGAATTTTATCATTATTTTTTTAGAGTCAATCCTTCTAATAAAATGGCATTTATATTAAAAAAAAAAAAACTTGTTATGATAAAAAGTGTGGAAAAGCTAGCTTATTCACATTTTTATGTCGCATTTTAACCTTTGGAGTTGTCGACGGTGCTCAAAGATTTTGTTGTCTCAGTCCCACACAGGCATCGTGTAACGTTCTCCTGTTATACGCACTTTTAGTGTTAGTATGTGAACTTTGGTCACACACAAACTTTGGTCACACTACTCCAGCAAAGCACAGAGAGTCAATGCCAATGCGTATTAACCTCTAGCACTGCATGCTTGCTGTGCGGCGGGTATTTTTAGACCCATGATACACAAATACACACACCACACAATATTGCATAGACTGTACACAATCATGTCAATGCAGCTGTACGTGTAAGCAAAGTTTGACACTAGACTTACAATTTGAATTTTTAAATTATTCTTTTTAACATCAGTAAGTTAAAAAAAAATGTATTTTACTGCTATTTAGGTGTCATCAATTGTCACTAAAGTACTGATTTTGAGTGAAATCAGTTGAGTTTTGTACAGTGGTGTTTGATATGTTGAGAATCAAAAGCACAGCTTTTACTACACAGCCAGGATAGTGTTGCTCCTATGTGTGGGCCACACCCCCGGGGGGGGGGGGGGGGGGGGGGGGTACTCACGTACATGGGGTATACGGGGATGTGCCGCTCGGAAGGGTGACTTTTTCAGGAAAGATCCTTAGACATGGGTCCCCTTTTCATTAAAAAATCCTTAGACATGGGTCCCTTTTTTCATTTATTCCTTTCCCCTCTTTTCTCCCTCATTTTCTCTGGGATTTTGGGATTTTCTCCTACATTGCAAATGCCTAAATCTCTCCCATCTCTAAATAAATGAATCCTTCGGTTGATTGCATTTCCAGTGTACAAGGTGTACGCACTGACCTCTAAGTCAGTAGCTCGTAAACTCAACTAGATCCCGGGGTACCACATATATCACGACCCCATGGGCTCTATACCGGGTACTCATATGGCATAATGCGCGCTAGGTATGGTATCCGCCCGTATAGGGGTCGTACCCCCGGAAACTTGTAGCGCTTTGCACGCTGAAAATGATATGATCATCAGCTATACCCTGCGTACCCTCTGTCCAGCAGCCGGGCAGCAGCGGGGCTCAAGCAGGGAGCTATATAGCCAATGCTTGAGAGCTCGTGTACGGGTACGTTAATTGAAACAGGAAAAGTCCTTCAATTAGAACAGATGCTAGAGGTGCTAGCACAGTATAATTATGTTGCATGGTGTTTTCATCTTTATGTGTGTAAACTACTTGTAAACTACATGTTGTATGGTACAGTTTACTAATAAAGAATTTTATCGAGAAACTGCAAAATTTTTGGCCATTGTATTAATACACACATAGGTGCATTACTATCCTGGCTGTGTATTAAAAGCTGTGCTATTGATTCTCAACATTTCAAACACCACTGTATAAAACTCAACCAATTTCACTAAAAATCTATACTTTAGTGACAATCGATAAGATCTAAATAGCAGTAAAATACATTTTTTCAACTTTCCGATGTTAGAAAGAATAATATAAAAAATCAAATTGTGAGACCACTGTCGAACTTGCCGATCAGCCGCATCGGCATGATTGTGTGCATCTCTGTGTTATGAGTGTATTGATTATTCATGTATTTAAATGCTGCCTATTAACGCGTAGTGCAGTGCTAAAGGTCAATATGCATTAGCGTTGACTCTCCATATGCTTTGCTGGAGTGTATTATTACAGCTTAAAAAATGTCTAGATCTATTTGACGTTTGAAATCCTTAGACATGGGTTTCATTTTTCACAAAAAATCCTTAGACATGGGTACCTATTTCAGCAAAAGGACCCTAGGATGTGGGTATGGGTTCGGAGGTCTCAGCCGCACACCCCCGTCCGACTATAATCTGAGTACCCCCCCCCCCCCCCCCCCCCCCCGGGGTCACACCACCATACTATTATCATCGTTTTTCCGAAAAATACTCCAAAAATAACAATAAAATTGACACAAAACAGGCAACATAGCAACTTTTAACTCATGATCTTTATCTGGACATTTAATGATTATTTAATTCATTTTGGGTATGTTTTAGTCGGGTAGCTCCACGCCGGAATTAAGGGTCAACTTTTGGATACGTTTCTGAACAAGCGCCAAATCGTTTGCCGATGCAAGCTTTGGAGCTCCGAGTTTATAGAGCGCTTAGTCACCTATCAAGTATCATAGTTCATACAGCAAACACAATGAACAGTGCATGGGGCTTAATCGTAAAGTTTGAGCTTCGTAACAAATGATTTCTCACCTGGTCTTAACATGTGATGCTGACGTTTTACAGCATTTCGTGTGGGAAATACAGCTTCTGTAAAAGTCGTGAGTTTCTGCCTCATATAATCACCAGCCATGTTGACTTAGAGACCTTCACTTGCTTTTCGACTTTATTTTATTTTCAACCGACGGCGACGAACAAAAATATTTATGGTGTCTTCCACAGTACAAAATAAAATGATAATAAAAAAGCTTGGTAAAGAGGAGTGGGCAAATTATGCTCATCACAAAAATAAATAATTATCTGAAGGGTGCATATCGTTTATAACAAGGAAGTGCTTGGCTCATTTGAGAGCGTCAAAAAAAAATTATTCATTAGATCTCATTAAAATTCAAATGTTAAAAACGCTTCCAAATTGTTCATCAGTTAGTAGAAATAAACATCAGTTTAAGCTTTATATCTATAGGCCTTCATTTCAGTTTAAAACCTTGTTACATGAAGAATCTTAACGATATATTTTGCAGTAGTCAGTGGTGTAGTTAGCCGGACATTTTGATGGGCCTGAGCTATAGTAATAATATTCTCAAGCACCAGGAACACAATAACACAACTCAGGGAATAATCCTCCCCTTCCCGTGACTCAGAAGACGTTGGATCTCAAGTTGTATTCCCCGGTGGGGTCACTCAATGTGACTTCCGGACCGCATGACCGTTACCAAAATCGCGGAAAAAGGGGTCAATTTCAAGCAATGTCCGCGGACAAAATATTCCTCGAAATAAAGAAAATAGGGGTGCACAGGTGTCCTCGAAATTGATAAATAGGGGTCAGGAAAAGGGAAAAGAGAAAACCGGGAAGGGAAAAGAGAAAACCAGGAAGAAAAATTCTCGGAGCCGAGTCTTGTCCTTAAAATATGGTAAAATAGGGGTAAATTTGCGAAAGTGTCCTTACAATCTTATAAATAGGGGTATTCCAAAGTACGATTTTGTCCTTGTTTTGACGTAAAAAAGGGGGTTAAATTTCACAAAATGTCCTTGAAATTGACCGCAAAAGGGGGTTATATGCATTTGTGGTAACGGTCATGCGGTCGGGAAGTCACATTGAGTGACCCCACCGGGTTGTATTCGCGATTTTTTTTTTCCTTCAAATTTTTGTATTTGATTTTGTGTCACTCTGTATGTCAACATATCATTTAAGTTATTCCCAATACTTCTCTCCAATTTTAATAATACTGGTAAATCAAGAAGCATGACAATGTCGATCGTGGAGTAAAAGTGTGCACAATTTTATTCACAAAATGCTTGATTTGGCCAAAATAGTTATTTATCATGCAAACAATAGCTAATTATTAGAACACATGGCTACTATTTTGTATTAGCTACACGAGCTAGAAGGGATTAGACCACCCAGCCACGTCAATGACAGGTGGCTATCTCATCAACTCAGCTCTCAACTAACATAAGAAAAAGAGGATCATGGGGGACCAACAGGCACCGATTGGGGAAGTTTTCTATAATAGAGGGAGGCAAGTAGCTACAAGTAGGACAGTGGGGCTTCACATGAATTAACGCATTATACACATTATTATCATATTAAGGGGAAATACAATTTTTCAACGATCCGATAAAGAAAAAGGAACATAATTTATCAAATTAATCTAGCCTCCATGCGAGAGTCTTTCCCTTTTTTTTTTTGCAGTTTATGAGAAAATACAAATAGATATTTCAAGAAAATTTGTTATCAGACCTTTTCCTAAATTCATATTTTGCCACATCACACCCCTCTTCATCAATAATCATAATGAACGCCCCAGTTTTGGTTTTAGTAAAAAGAAAAGGGAATAATACTCGAAAGACAAATCACAAAGTTGCCAATCTGCGTTCAGATTTTTTTTTTTTTTTTTTTTTTTTTAAGTCGTGAATTTCTTAGTCCGTGTCGGATTCTCATCAAACTTTCACTAATATGCAAATCTTTTATTCCTGGATTTTTATTGACAATATAAGTGGACGAGATGGGGCCGGACTGCCGCAGCCCCCCCCCCCCCTTCCCTCCCACTCCCGGATTTTCCAATATTATGGCAACCACAAATATTTTGGCTCCCATGAACAGATATCCACATTTAAGCAGCGAAGTGACTGAATAGTCTCATCTTTGGGCAACAATTAGTGCTTGTAAATTTTCATTTTGAAATGAGTCAGAAAAAAGAATCTATGTCGGGCAAAAACCACCAGCCCCCCCCCCCCCCTCCCCTATTCCCTCACGCATCCACTACAAAGTTATCCTGCTCACATTTAAAGCAATCCATGGCCTTGCTCCTACTTAGGCCTACCTATCCAAATTGATAGCCCAATATATACCAACCAGATTACTCAGATCTGCCTCGCAAAACCTGCTAGTAGTAAATAGGAGTAGAGCAAAATCTTTCGGTGACAGGTCCTTTGAATGTGCTGCACCCAGGCGCGGATCCAGGGGGGGGGCCGAGCGGGCCTTGGCCCCCCCCCCCCCCCGCAAAAAAAAAAAAAAAGAGAGAGAAGAAAGGAAAAGAAGGGAAAGGGAAAGAGGAGAGAAAGGGAAAGAAAGAAGAAGAAGAAGAATAAAAGAAAAGGGGGAAGAAGGAGATCGGAGGGACCGAAAGGGCCTTTCCTCCCAGGCTGTTGACCCCCCCCCCCCTCCAATCAAAAAAATAAGAGAGAAGGAAGGAAAGGGAAAGAAAAAGGGAAAAGAGGAGATACTGGCGTACTAATAGGGGGGGGGGGCTTTGGGGGGAAATCAAATTCAAACGTGGTTTATTTATAATTCCACAACGGTGGATTACAAATAATGCTGAAATGACATAATTTCCGAGATTTGTCCTCACTTTTTAGTAAATTATACGTTTGTATATGTGTTTGTTGGAAAATGACAAATTCCTAAATTTACAGCCAGGCACGAAATATGATTCTTGAGATTCCTACATGTCAGGGCCCGAGGTACGGCAGGGATCGGGAGCCTCGAGCTCCCTCCCCCCCCCCACTTTATTTGAAAAAGTATATTAAAGAGAAAAAAAATAGAATGAGCGCAAGAAAGAACGAATAGTTAACTGCCAGTGTTAAAAAATGAGTCATCAAAATATGCTCATCTGACCGTGATTAAATGCCTAAAACCCTTAAGCTTCCGGGGCTCTGCCCCCTGGATTCCACCTAGGGCGCTACGGCGGGCCCTTAGATGCTCATCTGACGGTAATTTAATGCCTAAAACCCCGCTTTTGGGGGGATCCGCCCCCTGGACCCCACGCCAAATAGTGACCTGCCAGTGTCACAAAATAATAGGTATTAAAAAAAAATGATCATCTGACCTTAATTAAACGCCTAAAACCCCTGAGCTTCCGGAGCCGGACCATTTATCAAAATGTGTTTATCTGACCGCAGGCGCGTAGCCAGCCAGGGGGGGGGGGGGGGGGGCGGTCCCCCAAATCGGAAAAGGACGTAGAAAGTAAAAGGAGCAGACAAAGAAAATCTTTGAAATTCAGACAAGGATAAAGAGTAGAGAACGGTACAACGTATCGTCTTCTTTCTCTAATAATTTAATGAAACGTCAAAGCTACGCGCAGGAGGGGAGTGGAGGGGGGGGGGGGGGACTGAATTCAGACAAGGATTAAGAATCGAGAACGGTACAGTGAATCGTCTTCTTTCTCTCATAATCTTATGAAACGTCAAAGCTTTTGCGCGGGAGGGGGGAACCTGAATTCAGACGAGGATTCAGAGGCGAGAACGGTAATAATAATCTTTAATGAAACGTAAAAGCTTCCGCCTTTTGCGCGAGGTTGGAGGGGGAACTAAATTCCGACGAAGATTATTTTCGAGAACGGTACAACGAATCTTCTTTTTTCTCTATTGATTTAATGAAAATTAAAAGCTTCCGCGCGGGGGGGAACCTGAATTCAGACGAGGATTAAGATTCGAGAACTGTACAGCCAATCGTCTTCTTTCTCTCATAATCTTATGAAACTTAAAAGCTTCTGCGCTTCGCGCAAGAGGGGGGGGGGGACCTGAATTCATACGAGGATTAAGAGTCGAGAACCCTACAACGAATCGTATTCTTTCTTTAATAGTTTAATGAAACGTCAAAGCTTCCGCGCTTCGCGCGGGAGGGGAAAAACTAAATTCAGATGAAGATTTTGAGTCGAGAACGGTACAGCGAATCGTCTTCTTTCTCTAATGATTTAATGAAACGTAAAAGCTTCCGCGCTTCGCGCGGGAGGGGGGAACCTGAATTCAGACGAAGATTAAGAGTCGAGAACTCTACAACGAATCGTCTTCTTTCTCTCATAATCTTATAAAACTTAAAAGCTTGGGGGGGGGGGAAACCTGAATTCAGACGAGGATTAAGATTCGAGAACTGTACAGCCAATCGTCTTCTTTCTCTCATAATCTTATGAAACTTAAAAGCTTCTACGCTTCGCGCGGGAGGGGGGGGGGGGGACCTGAATTCATACGAGGATTAAGAGTCGAGAACCCTACAACGAATCGTATTCTTTCTTTAATAGTTTAATGAAACGTCAAAGCTTCCGCGCTTCGCGCGGGAGGGGAAAAACTAAATTGAGATGAAGATTTTGAGTCGAGAACGGTACAACGAATCGTCTTCTTTCTCTAATGATTTAATGAAACGTAAAAGCTTCCGCGCTTCGCGCGGGAGGGGGGGAACCTGAATTCAGACGAAGATTAAGAGTCGAGAACTCTACAACGAATCGTCTTCTTTCTCTCATAATCTTATAAAACTTAAAAGCTTGGGGGGGGGGGGAATCTGAATTCAGACGAGGATTAAGATTCGAGAACTGTAAAGCCAATCGTCTTCTTTCTCTCATAATCTTATGAAACTTAAAAGCTTCCGCGCTTCGCGCGGGAGGAGGGGGGGGGGAACCTGAATTCAGACGAGGATTAAGAGTCGAGAACGGTACAACGAATCGTCTTCTTTCTCTAATGATTTAATGACACGTAAAAGCTTCCGCGCTTCGCGCAGGAGGGGGAGGGGGGAACTGAATTTAGACGAGGATTAAGAGTCGAGAACGGTACAACGAATCGTCTTCTTTCTCTAATGATTTAATGAAACGTAAAAGCTTCCGCGCTTCGCGCGGGAGGGGGGGGGGGAACCTGAATTCAGACGAGGATTAAGAGTCGAGAACTCTACAACGAATCGTCTTCTTTCTCTCATAATCTTATAAAACTTAAAAGCTTGGGGGGGGGACCTGAATTCAGATGAGGATTAACAGTCGAGAACTCTACAACGAATCGTATTATTTCTTTGATAGTTTTAATGAAACTTCAAAGCTTCCGCGCTTCGCTCGTGAGGGGGGAACCTGAATTCAGACGAGGATTAAGAGTCGAGAACTCTACAACGAATCGTCTTCTTTCTCTAATAATTTAATAAAACGTAAAATTTTCCGCGCTTTGCGCGGGATGGGGAAAAACTCAATTCAGACGCGGATTAAGAGTCGAGAACGGTACAACGAATCGTCTTCTTTCTTTAATAGTTTAATGAAGCGTCAAAACTTCCGCGCTTCGCGCAGGAGGGGGAGGGGGGCTGAATTTAGACAAGGATTAAGAGTCGAGAACTCTACAATGAATCGTCTTCTTTCGCTAATAATTTAATAAAACGTAAAAGCTTCCGCGCTTCGCGCAGGACGGGGGGGGGGGCTGAATTACGACAAGGATTAAGAGTCGAGAACTCTACAACGAATCGTCTTCTTTCTCTAATAATTTAATAAATCGTCAAAGCTTCCGCGTTTCGTGGAGGAGGGTGGGGGAAAACTCGCCCCTCTCTGCACCGACCCCCCCCCCCTCCGCATTACGTCACTGTTGGTCATCGTTACGTACCAATATTTGGCTCGCATAATTTCAAATTTGGGCCCCCCCCCCCCCTAAGAAATCCTGGATCCGCGCCTGGCTGCACCAACCCTTCGGAACTCTCTTCCTGGCACTCTCCGTGCTCAGTCAAACATAGACGTATTCCAGAAAGAACACAAGACATATTTGTTCAACATTTCATTTTAATTTTGCACTGGTTTGTACCATCTTTGTGACTGACTGAATGCGTAGCATAATGCCATGAAGAGTTTTTCAATGAATCTCGCAACAAGCACGATGTTTATTTATCTATTTATTTTTATTTATATTGTTGTATTGGGCCTTCCTCACCACTATAATAATTTTCAAATATTATATTACATGTATCACCTTTAATAGAAGCTACTATAGATTTTTCTAATGTATACTGTATGCCTACTTACTTGCAATTTTTGATTATGTAATTATGTCTATATATGTCTTTATTTCTATTGTCTTTTACATTTGTATCTTGATTTTGAAATGTTTGTAAAGCGCATTGGTATTACCTTCGGTAATTAAATGCGCTATATAAGAGCTAACTATTATTATTATTATTATTATTATTATTATTATTATTATTATTATTATTATTTAATAGTTGGCCTATCGTTCATGTACTTCGATAGCCTTCCTAGCAAATTGTATAACAACAAATGAAGTTCTAAGGTTTTGCGTACAATCTTTCTTTTAACTAACGATCTTTCTGATACACTGATCTGAAGGTGAAATCTTCACATCCGCGATCTCTCCACTTATTAATAAATGACGTGTCTTCGAAATTTACCCGAAGACAGTAATTTTTTAAGTCCATAATATCCGTTTGGCTCATTCCCGCCCCAGTCTAGAAAAGAAAAACAAATCATTAATAAATAAACCTTTACCTTGATTTACCTTGATGTTGGGCTTCAAGTATAATTACTTATATGCCCCTCTGCAGCAGGATTAATGTCTGTATGTACTGGGGATTGCGCCTACGTCGGAGCTCCGGACAATGCAATAGCAAGGAAACATTTCTTTAGGGTTGTACATGTCATATTTAGCTCTCCATGCTTTTCCAGGTTGGATTTGAATGAGTTTACAGATGGGCTATCAATTACATAAGCTGGAAGCGCATTCCATAAATTGACGACTCGCTGTGAAAACGATCCCATTCGGATAGAAGTGAAGGCTCTAACTTTTGATAGTTTGAAGCTGTGGCCACGTGTTCTGTCATTCAAAGGTCTCACAAATATATTTATGTCGTCGTAAATAGGTTACAGTATTGGGTAAGTCCAAGCTACTTGGTCCCATGTGTTACCGACCACATCTAAGGTTTCATTGTATCTGATGACTGTATCAAACTGATAGCCCCACTAGAGCTTGAATCAGACAAAACATCAGATACACTCATATCCTTATGCCAAGTATAATATTCACAATTCCATAAAACAATTGTATAATACTTGGTAAATGTATGGGACATTCCGTGGATAACGGTATAACGGTTCAATTATATCACTTTCAAACAAGAGGTTGAGGATTCAAATCGCAACAAATGTCCTTTAGCAAGAAACTACTTCATGTTACCACTTTCCACCTGAGTGTATGATTGGGTACCTTTCCGGAAAAAATTCTCTGAATGCTATGTACCCGATCTAAACGCTGCTAAACATCTTTTGAGTAATATTTCTAGAGCGCCAGAAGATTTAGACGAGGATTTTGAGTCGAGAACGGTACAACGAATCGTCTTCTTTCTCTAATGATTTAATGAAACGTAAAAGCTTCCGCGCTTCGCGCGGGAGGGGGGGAACCTGAATTCAGACGAAGATTAAGAGTCGAGAACTCTACAACGAATCGTCTTCTTTCTCTCATAATCTTATAAAACTTAAAAGCTTGGGGGGGGGGGGAATCTGAATTCAGACGAGGATTAAGATTCGAGAACTGTAAAGCCAATCGTCTTCTTTCTCTCATAATCTTATGAAACTTAAAAGCTTCCGCGCTTCGCGCGGGAGGAGGGGGGGGGGAACCTGAATTCAGACGAGGATTAAGAGTCGAGAACGGTACAACGAATCGTCTTCTTTCTCTAATGATTTAATGACACGTAAAAGCTTCCGCGCTTCGCGCAGGAGGGGGAGGGGGGAACTGAATTTAGACGAGGATTAAGAGTCGAGAACGGTACAACGAATCGTCTTCTTTCTCTAATGATTTAATGAAACGTAAAAGCTTCCGCGCTTCGCGCGGGAGGGGGGGGGGGGGGAACCTGAATTCAGACGAGGATTAAGAGTCGAGAACTCTACAACGAATCGTCTTCTTTCTCTCATAATCTTATAAAACTTAAAAGCTTGGGGGGGGGACCTGAATTCAGATGAGGATTAACAGTCGAGAACTCTACAACGAATCGTATTATTTCTTTGATAGTTTTAATGAAACTTCAAAGCTTCCGCGCTTCGCTCGTGAGGGGGGAACCTGAATTCAGACGAGGATTAAGAGTCGAGAACTCTACAACGAATCGTCTTCTTTCTCTAATAATTTAATAAAACGTAAAATTTTCCGCGCTTTGCGCGGGATGGGGAAAAACTCAATTCAGACGCGGATTAAGAGTCGAGAACGGTACAACGAATCGTCTTCTTTCTTTAATAGTTTAATGAAGCGTCAAAACTTCCGCGCTTCGCGCAGGAGGGGGAGGGGGGCTGAATTTAGACAAGGATTAAGAGTCGAGAACTCTACAATGAATCGTCTTCTTTCGCTAATAATTTAATAAAACGTAAAAGCTTCCGCGCTTCGCGCAGGACGGGGGGGGGGGGGGGCTGAATTACGACAAGGATTAAGAGTCGAGAACTCTACAACGAATCGTCTTCTTTCTCTAATAATTTAATAAATCGTCAAAGCTTCCGCGTTTCGTGGAGGAGGGTGGGGGAAAACTCGCCCCTCTCTGCACCGACCCCCCCCTCCGCATTACGTCACTGTTGGTCATCGTTACGTACCAATATTTGGCTCGCATAATTTCAAATTTGGGCCCCCCCCCCCTAAGAAATCCTGGATCCGCGCCTGGCTGCACCAACCCTTCGGAACTCTCTTCCTGGCACTCTCCGTGCTCAGTCAAACATAGACGTATTCCAGAAAGAACACAAGACATATTTGTTCAACATTTCATTTTAATTTTGCACTGGTTTGTACCATCTTTGTGACTGACTGAATGCGTAGCATAATGCCATGAAGAGTTTTTCAATGAATCTCGCAACAAGCACGATGTTTATTTATCTATTTATTTTTATTTATATTGTTGTATTGGGCCTTCCTCACCACTATAATAATTTTCAAATATTATATTACATGTATCACCTTTAATAGAAGCTACTATAGATTTTTCTAATGTATACTGTATGCCTACTTACTTGCAATTTTTGATTATGTAATTATGTCTATATATGTCTTTATTTCTATTGTCTTTTACATTTGTATCTTGATTTTGAAATGTTTGTAAAGCGCATTGGTATTACCTTCGGTAATTAAATGCGCTATATAAGAGCTAACTATTATTATTATTATTATTATTATTATTATTATTATTATTATTATTATTTAATAGTTGGCCTATCGTTCATGTACTTCGATAGCCTTCCTAGCAAATTGTATAACAACAAATGAAGTTCTAAGGTTTTGCGTACAATCTTTCTTTTAACTAACGATCTTTCTGATACACTGATCTGAAGGTGAAATCTTCACATCCGCGATCTCTCCACTTATTAATAAATGACGTGTCTTCGAAATTTACCCGAAGACAGTAATTTTTTAAGTCCATAATATCCGTTTGGCTCATTCCCGCCCCAGTCTAGAAAAGAAAAACAAATCATTAATAAATAAACCTTTACCTTGATTTACCTTGATGTTGGGCTTCAAGTATAATTACTTATATGCCCCTCTGCAGCAGGATTAATGTCTGTATGTACTGGGGATTGCGCCTACGTCGGAGCTCCGGACAATGCAATAGCAAGGAAACATTTCTTTAGGGTTGTACATGTCATATTTAGCTCTCCATGCTTTTTCCAGGTTGGATTTGAATGAGTTTACAGATGGGCTATCAATTACATAAGCTGGAAGCGCATTCCATAAATTGACGACTCGCTGTGAAAACGATCCCATTCGGATAGAAGTGAAGGCTCTAACTTTTGATAGTTTGAAGCTGTGGCCACGTGTTCTGTCATTCAAAGGTCTCACAAATATATTTATGTCGTCGTAAATAGGTTACAGTATTGGGTAAGTCCAAGCTACTTGGTCCCATGTGTTACCGACCACATCTAAGGTTTCATTGTATCTGATGACTGTATCAAACTGATAGCCCCACTAGAGCTTGAATCAGACAAAACATCAGATACACTCATATCCTTATGCCAAGTATAATATTCACAATTCCATAAAACAATTGTATAATACTTGGTAAATGTATGGGACATTCCGTGGATAACGGTATAACGGTTCAATTATATCACTTTCAAACAAGAGGTTGAGGATTCAAATCGCAACAAATGTCCTTTAGCAAGAAACTACTTCATGTTACCACTTTCCACCTGAGTGTATGATTGGGTACCTTTCCGGAAAAAATTCTCTGAATGCTATGTACCCGATCTAAACGCTGCTAAACATCTTTTGAGTAATATTTCTAGAGCGCCAGAAGATTTATACATTACAGACATATATAACTAGTTTTTATTCAACTAGCTTTGGCTCTAAACGAGGGGACACTGCAGGATATATAATGTTGAGATTAATCTGTTTGAGTGGAGAAATCCGTTTTTCATCTTAAAGCCATACTGCAATAGGAGCACTACCCCCTCTAGCGCCATCTCTGCATGGTCTGCTGTTGCATTATGGTCCCGCAACTCGCTGCTTCTTAGCTGCGCTGTTGGTTCTCGCATCTAGTCCTCTGTCTGCGAAGAAAAAACTAGATTTCTAAAATCTAGTTTATTGTGTGACACCGCCTATTGAGGCGTACCTTGCCTTGCGCGCGTCTAATATTAGACCTCTGACTTGTGTTGCGCTTATTTTGCGCAAATTTTAGACCATGGGTTATTACTGAATTTAAACCTTTGTAAATTCAGGCCAATGTCCATACATTAATCAGTCTACATCTAAAAAGGCTTCAAATTTAATGCTCTTCTAGTTAGCAGAATCAGTCCCATCGAATAAATCTTGCATTTGTGCAGTTGAAAGGATTTCAAACGTAGGCACTTTAAATGCCGCGGCAGCCATTCTCGCCAGTATCTTTGTTACGATAGCAACAACAAGCTAGATGTGTTAATGACCGGTCATTACCATAGGTATGATTGGTCATTACCCAAATTACGCGTTAGGCAAAATAAATGCCTGGTCACGTGTACGCTTTCAACCAATCATTTGATTAGGATTTACGTCATCATCTTATAAAAAGCAAATAATCACCTTTTGGTTTCAGGCGATGGCAAACTACCACCTTCACCAACGGTAGTTATTTGCCTAACAATGATCAGGTGGGCTATGTTAAAAATCGGAATATCCGAAGCGGTTCGGTTACTTGATGATACAATCTTTTAACGGATCCTTGTATCAGCCTGTAGGATTTTTAATTGTCGTAGATTTTGCAAACGCATTCGACTGCATTTCCCATAAACGTTTATTTAAAGCTTTAGAACAGTTTAGGTTCGGTAAAGTTTTGTGTTCTTAATTGGGTTAAAACCCTTTACACTAATGTTAGCAGTTGCGTCATGGACTGGGGACACTCAACAGGATATTTCGTAATAATAGAGGGGTAAGACAAGGTGACCCCCTATCTCCATATTTATTTTGTAATAGTTATCGAATTACTGTATCGAGGCTGTATACGAAAAGAGAGCTCTTTAAATTTGGTTCTGAGTCGGACCACTTTTGTTCTTTTTGTAGACAGGAAGTAGAGACATTCCAACATTTATTTTTAGATTGTGGCAGGAGGTAATTAAAAAATTACATTTAATCGAAGATCACAGTGATGATTGGAAACCCATTTTTATGGGAATATCCGGCAATACTGCTAGAATACTTGTAATAAATTGTATCATATTTCTTGTAAAGTATATCATTTTTATTTCTAGAAAACAAGGAACTCTGCCATCTGTACAGAAAGTAGTACATATGCTCAAGATTACAGAGACGAGGAATACACAATAGCCTTCAAAAAGGGAAAACTGGGGATGCACTTACAGAAATGGGAACAAATCGATGCATTTTTACTTTAATGGATGTGGGTATTTATTTTTTATTTTTATAATTCTCTCTTGTACAGGTGTACAAACCGGAACAGGGTGCATGCAGTGTGTGTGTATGTTGGTGTGAGGTGGGTGGGCTAGAGGGGGGGGGGGGGGTGTCACATAGTGTGGTGCGAGTTGAGGTTGTGCGAGTGTGTGATTGGGTGGGACTGTGACATTTATACCTTCCTCAAATGTTATTTTGATTGTACATTTTTTCTTTCATGTAGTAGTTTATAACAATGTATAATTTGAGATTTTTCTATGTTAATTATTTATTGATTGATGTAATTTATGTAGTGTTTTATATTGAAGATCTTGTTTTGTATTACTAACTGTGATTATTTTTTGAAATGTAAATTTTATGAGGAAAGAAATAGAATATCATTTAAATCAAATCAAATTAAAGTGCTCAGTTAACCCTGGGAAATCTAATTTATCAATGTTATCAATGACCTGAAAGTTCCTGAAGAACGTGTAAAAGCCGTGAAAGTTATTTATTGGTGAAAGGGCTAAAACAAATCGAAATCATACATTTCATTTCCCAAAGGTGCAGGCGTTCAAGTGATATTACTCTTGTGAGGGGCCGTCCGTTTAACAGTGTATTTTTTTAAAAGAAGAAACCCGACTTTTCCCATGAATAATTTGAACAACGATTTGTGTCGAGTTAAAATTTTCGTACTGCTGTCAAATATCAATTGCCTCCTTTAAAATAAAAAAAAGTCTTTTATGATACTTTCATGCATATGTAAGAACGGTATTAAATGAAAAGTGTTAAAAGTAGTTTGTACTCAGGAATCTGCAATTACGTTAAAGAACGATGTAAATATTGTTTTAATATAAATATATATATATATATATATATATATATATATATATACATATATAAAGAGAGAGAGAGAGAGAGAGAGAGAGGTTTGGGGGGAACTGATCCACATATTCCTTTAGTCATCGTTCGTCGTGTTGCAACCTTCACATTATATTAGAGTAATTAATTTGCTACAATGGCACAAGCAAACAAATGAGGCTAGATGACTGGGCCAGTTATTACTCTGATTAACTAGAGCCCACTCTCATTATGAGAAGTGTTAAAGGTAGTTCGTACACAGAAATATGTAATCACGTTTAAAGAACGACGTGAATATTGTTTGAATATATACAAATATACATATATATATACACAGTAAAAACGCTGCTTAAAAAAGTGATGTTCACTTACAGTTGTACACTATCTTAAACAACAGTTGAACAAATTGTAAACAATGTTGCTCGAAACGAAAGTAATTTTGTTAAACATTCGCTGTTTAAAATTTAATGACTGCTTTATTTACTATACGAGAGCTTTTAGACAGTGTTGTTTACATATGACGTCATGTGTCACGTGCCAGTAAAGTGCGCGTTGGCTAAAAGATTTGTTTCAAATCATGGCCAACCAAGCTGTAGACGTGTCGTGGATGAGTGGAAACGTCGCCGGACTGTCGATCACAAGGTCCACGGTTCGAGTCCCGCCGCGGAACTAATGTCCTATGGCAGCCTAGCATAGCCGGGTAATGTTGGAGCGCCTTGAGGACCTTGCAAGGTCGATACGTGCGCTATATAAGAATCCAATATTATTATTATTATTTAACAACAGCTCCTTTTTAAACAACTTTCTTTAAACAACCCAGTTGGTGTAAACAACCCCCACTGAACAACAGCTCCTTTTTAAACAACTTTCTTTAAACAACCCAGTTGGTGTAAACAACCCCCACCGAACAACAGCTCCGTTTTAAACAACCGTCTTTAAACAACACCAGTTGTTTAAATTGTGATTTTAAACATGTTGTTCAAAATGTTGATCAACTAAGTGTTTAAACTTTAAACAACTCGAGTTGCTTAACATTTTAAACAACTCTTAGATCAGGTCACCCGTTAATCAACAGTTGTTTAAACTTTTAAACAACATGTTCACTAAATTTTTAACTGTGTAAAGAGAAAGAGAGAGAGAAAGTCATGTGTGGGGGGACTGATTTTATCTCCCTTTAGTCATCGTTCGTCGTGTTTGAAGCTTCATAAGTTATATTAGAGTAATTAGCTACAATAGAACAGGACGAACAATAGCTGGGCCATTCATTACTCTGATTAATAGCTACAATAGATCCCACTGCACTCTCATTGATTTTGAAATTGCTGGCATTCATGGGTTTAGAATCATAATATAATGACCTCGGTTACGTTGTATCAATTACAAAGGTAGTAAAGTATGGAAGAACAAATCCTTCTTAATTATTGATGAGATGTTGCCGGATTGTCGCGTTTCTTTCTATAAAAAAATCTGAGTGTGTGTGTGTGTGTGTGTGTATTGTGTTTTTACAGACGTGTGTCAATCAGATAGGATTATTTACGTCTGGGAACCGACCTTTAAAGGTAATACAAAGTTTTGGGAAATTTTGGAAATGGGTGGATAGTGATTCTTTACAATTTTGATGTATTTTGATACCCCTGTGGATGTAATATAAGCAGTAGAAAATTTAGCCCCTAAAACACTTCTGCTTTCGAGAAAAATTGAATATAAAAATTTACCGGTGCTCCCGGTAAATGTTGATATACATTTCAATTAGCGTCTACGGCCCTACGATGGTAGCTGCGACCATGAAAATCTCAGAATATGTAGTTATGATATATAATTTCCAGACGGGAATAGCTAATCGGTCGATTTTAGTCAAGAAACATTGTTTTAAAAACTAATTTAATGGCTTGACCTTGAGAGGGAGCTATACAACATAAAGAGTTTATTATTTACAATTTCATAACTTTAGACTCGATTTCAACCGCGACGATGATCACTGAATATTGTAGGGTCGCATATGCTTCCAATTTGTTCATTTGAACCAAATTCACGACCCAATACCAAAACTTTGTATTACCTTTAAACAGAGTAAATACCCTTGCAGGTTTTAAACAAATGTGAAAACTTGTGAAATCTATTTGCTGACCCTGAGCCGTGTACCAAACCTATATGTAGCCCTCTTGCCATGCCTGTTTTATCTTAGGGTAATGGTCCTTTCGTTAGATGTAAAATGTTGCGTGATATAGTAGTAGAATGACGAGTCAGAATATATCACGGGGCTTTTTCCACATTCCACATTATGCCTATTGTGCGCTAGGAACGAAGCTCTGAAAGTAAGTTTTGTTTAACACCATACGTCTTTAAACCAAAAAATAGCAAAGAAATATTTTTTGAAAGTAGTCATGGCAGGTGTCAAGAATAATATGATTTCATGGAATATATTTGTATCGTTTTTTTTTTCTATGAGTTTTGGGGTGTGGCTCTTTTCTAGTCTCATTCTTCAAATAAGGCAAATGTAAATATCGCAGCTGCAAACATTATGTTATTATAGGTGAAAAAATAAATGCATAAATGAATGAATGACGTGTAAATAAATATATAAATAAATACTATTTATTTATCTATTTATTGACCTTAGTGACCTGCCAATGTCACAAATGAGGTATCAAAATATGCTCATCTGTCCGTAATTAGATTCCTACAACCACAGAGCTTACGGGGGCTCCGCCCCAAGACCCCACAAAGGGCCCTAGGGCGTTCCCTTGGATGCTCATCTGACCATAATTAAATACCTAAAAAACCCGAGCTTCCGGGGACTTTTCTTTTTGTTTGAGGATGATGCTCTTCTCCAGTAAATTAAATGATGAAGGCAATTCATTTCCCTGAGAATTGAGACAAATTCAAAGAGGGAGAAAACTACTGACCTGCTGAAGTTTCGACAGATAGACTGTGTTTATGAATAAGTTGTTTGTATGTTCATACAGATATAAGGTACCTCGAGGATTTCATTAGTTCTTTCACATTTACCCATCAATGGTTTTATACCATAATACATGCAAACAGAATCTGTTGCATGTGCAAACAGAGATACATTGTGTGATGTCATAAGGCGTCATCGGATAATTTTTGTCCCGGATGTAACGTGGACGTTGTACTGTGAATTGAATCTCGATGGATCGTCCAACCTCAGACAAAAATGACGGAAATGATTATAACGAAAAGGTTGTAAGGCAATTGCTAAGGAGGCAATTCTCCGCAGAAAAAAAATCTCAATGTTTGATTAGTAAGGAAGCCCATTAGTGCCATCATGTGAATTAAAACTTAAGAGGAATTATCCGGCGGCCGTTAATTGAAGAGGAATTGTCGGCGCTTGCCGCTGCCAGATTATTCCTCTTAAATATTAAATCATTTAGTAGCACTAATGGGCTTCCGTAGATTAGTCCCCTCCCCTGAATAACCACATCGTGAGCTTACTAATTAACATAATAATTGTAACCTAAATCTCAATCCCAGTTTCCTATCCAATTATGTTTTTAACAATTATTACTATCAATATTATTGTTATTGTTATTGTAAATGTTACTGATATTATTATTATTATTATTATTGTTATTATCATCATTATTATCATTGTTGTTATTTTTGTTATAATTTTTATGAATTTCTGTTTAAAGACATCGAGTTTCAGTTGAGGTTGAGTATTGGTGAAAGATGAAGAAAAATAATAATTAGGGATCCTTCTTATCCCTTTCATGTCAGTCGGGGAGAATGTTGTAGCAGAAAATATCCCCGCAAATATTTGCTCTTCAATTGCCCTCATATTTGGAATATGGCAAGAAATAGCTGAAAAAAATCTGACAAAGGCCAGAGGTGGTTTGTTTAATACAGCCAGACATTTCATGTGATTTGCAGCAAGACTGAATCGATTTCTTTTCTTTTTGATTATTTCAAAAATCTCACAGTATTGGCCTACATAAATCACCGTGATCATAATTTCCCAGTTGCTTCCAGATTCTTTCGCAAAGTAATTACTTAACCAGTATACCATTCGGACTTCTGTTGTATACAAGCATAACCACTCGATTCTGATTGTACCCTCAATCAGGCAGATTGTATGGTTTATTCATATTATTCAACACCGTTTGGCAAATTTAGATTTTGTCCACGCTATTATTTATATCATCTGTGTCATCAATCTGCATCAGATTTGTAACATCAATCTGCAAAGAAACGAAGCCTATGACGCTTAAAAGTTAATAGACAGATGAAGAAAAAGAGGGAAAGAGCGAGAGAGGGAGAGAGAGAGAGACCTAGCTTTGATTTCTACTGATAATGATAATGTATCGTTGTAATGTCTAACAAATTTGCAATAAAAGGTGACATGTCTATAAAACCTATTTTGTTTGCCCATGCGGGTGTGTACGTGTGTGCGTGGGTGTACGTGCGTGCGTGTGTGTTCGTGAGTGCGTGTGCGTGCGTGCGTGTGTGTGTGTGTGTGTGTGTGTGAGGGGGGGAGGGGTTCATCTGACCGTAGACCTACAGTTAACAGCTAAATTGTTGATACCCTTGTAAATTTGATGTTTTTCGGTTTTATGTAACTCAGGAACGAAAGGTAAACTGGTTGAATTGGGGCATTTTTGAATACGTTTAGATGTAAGCTTTGATATATAAATCAGCCCAAGTTGATTTTTCACATACATCTAAAATTAAAAAACTTGGTAAGGGTATGAACAATTTAGTTGTGAACTCAATAGTGACCAACGTGCACACAAGCACCCCCCCCCCCCACACACACACACACACACGTCAAACCCCCACACATGTGTGGTGTAAATCTAGTACTCATAATACACATTCATTCATTATTATACACACATTTGCGTAGGAATATATTATCAGGAAGACGATATACATAAACCGAAGATCTCCTTTTGACATTCGAATGGAGCACCTAAATAGACGTACCCTAGATATGAAAGGGCTAAATATATATTCTATTTTTTAAAACAATTTACAGGGTTCTGGTCTTCTGGAATTGAAGAGGTCCTTGGTTTGTGAGTTCTCCTGTAATCCGCTATGTGAATGTAAAGCTTTTATGAATTCGATGAATGCCTTGGGTTTCGTATACCATAGAACTTTGATTATTTAATACACTTCTAACAACGTCCTTTTGAAGTTCAGGTCACATGTACAGGCTTTATCAGAAGCCTTTACATACAGGGTCTTGTATTAAAAGCATATATATATATATATATATATATGATGATGTATTTAAAAATTAATAGTCACTAAACGACACTTAAAGGGGTAGTTGAGTTCTGTTGCAGAGGGCGCTACACAAAACAATTTTGTTGTGAGATAATGAAAAACTGAGTGTCAAATTTAAAAGAACATAATATTCAAATGACAAAATCATCTTTGTTTGATCAAAATCGGTTCAGAGACGGCTGAAATATAACGATTTCTAATACTTGTGTACCACCACAAATATTAGATATTTTGAAAAATTTGAAAAAAACCGTTAGAAAAAAACGAAATAACGCCTTTTACGTCGTATTTCAGCCAATGCCTATGTTGGCTTTCTTGTTGGCATTTTCGTGTTGCTTATATCACTCACAATTAGCCGGCTCATGTATTGTTACTTTTAATTAAATAATTAATTAACGGTCACCATGTTTTTTTTTAAGTGGAGCTGAATTGGTATGACGGTATTGGCTAAATTTCAAACATTTTGGGGTCTAAAATTACCTTCATAGCAATTTTAGGTTCTAAAAGGGCACTATAAATGTCATAGATAAGAATAAGAGCAATAACCATGCACTTTGAAGGTATTTACGGTCTGAAAACAGAACTCAACTATCCCTTTAAGTAAAAAATAATTTTGTAATTTTTGTAATTTTTCGCTCCAATTTGGTTTAAACCTTCCAGGATATGTTGAATAATTTTACTAAATTCTGGGTCACGTAAATAACGAAAAAAGAACGTTAAGAAAATCAGATGTCAAAAGGAAACAATTGCGGGGGAATCATGCGAAGTACAAAACAGAGTATTAAAATTATGGATTCGTTCCTAAGCCTAGGTAACTCGTCTCAGTATGAATTTAATTAAACCGCCAACCCATCCCATACCAACCGAATATTGGCAAAACAGTGTAATGTAGATGATTGTTCGGTCTGTTATCGGTCTTGTTAGCTTAATGAAGTTGAGAGCTGGTCAAGCATTTTAACCCATTGCTAACGGGAACCGGGTGACTCCTGTATTAAGTCTATGGGAATGAGAGAATTTAGGAGTCAACAGGTTAATAAAACTGTCTCGAAGTTTTTCTAGAAAGGTTGATTCCGTTGCATAGAGGAATTTGTGAATTTTGTGAGGTTTGGGGGTAATGAAAATGACAAAAAAATGACTCATTCCCATTGTAAATCACATTGTGCTTTATACAGAAATGAGTATATATATATGGGACTGCCAACACATGTGGCACAACAGTTGGGTCCAAATTTTTTTTAATTTTTGCTTGTATTACTTCGAAAGGAGTGGATTCGAAGAGCAATCCTTTACACGAAGAAAACGTTTATAATATATTCTCCCTGGCACACACAAATTGAGAAAGCTTCCAAATTATTTTGTACTTCTACTTCTACTTCTACGACGATACTCAGCAGGATCCATAAGTCAGGATGTAGTGCTGAGGAATAAACTATCTACCCAGACGTTGTACGTCCGCTTGTAATCTTCACTATAAAAAAAAATTGCTCTTAAGTAGTACCAGCACAATTAGAAGTCATCAGAGTTCAATTATATAGAAGCGGGATAGAAGCCTTGATCAAGGTAAAATCTAGGACACATGAAACTTAACACTTACTCACGACACGAAATGGCTCCATGGTACCATTAACATGACTATACATTTATCATAACATTGTTACATTTTACTACGTCTATTTTTTTTAAACAGACAGTACAGCTTCGGGTTTCCATTTATTTGAAGTCGTAAATTAATGATTTAAAGTGAGGGTAACATTATTGTATTAAAGATATATTGTAGTAACTTGTGCTGGTCCATGATATGAATGGAAAATGTATTTGCTATCATGAAAATGTTGACATTTCCATGGTCAAAATTACATATACGCCTGTACTGACTTCACTTTCATTAATTTCTGAAAGTAATCTTGGTAATAGGAAAGCACACAAACAGAATTATATGAAATTTCACAAAAAGCGTGAAATAAAATAGGAAAAATAAGAATTTCGACTTCAGATTGTGAAGTTTCATATCTCTCTACAAATAATTTGTCCTCTTGATATCGGTTTCAAGGTTCCAAAGTAAATAATATAGCTTGATATTGAATATTTCTATAATATTTACATCTCTCTCTCATCCAATGAGACGCGTGTATTTTAAAAGCTTTTTGAAGGCTTGTATAGCAGCTATGCGTATAAGGTTCCTTTTTTTAAATGATGCAAACACATTCAAATGCAATTCTAAAAAGGAACCATGGAGTAGAATCTAGGATGTATAAAAACGTGCTCATGAATGCCATTACTCAGTTTCAATATCTTTTAGAAAGTGAACCCACTTAAGAAATCGATATGCTTGTATTTCTCAAAATTATATTATTGGAAGTCATCGAATAGCTGGATATGATCATCATGATCAGATCATCCATTAGGCAAAGTCTTGCAATTCATGTATAATAAATGGTCTTAAGTAAAACCATAATGACTCCAAATATAACGTACAAAAGAAAATTAGGCCAGGCGAGCGTATGCACGTCGGATCTGACGATGGAGAGACAAGGGAAATTACCCCTCCCCCATCCCCTCATCCCGTTTTGCAAAAGTCGAGAATAGGGCATTTTAAACAATAGAAGGTATGCTCAGGGATGTCCCTGGTATATTAGAATCTCAAACCGTCTATGAAAGCTACCTTTCCATTACGAAAACACAGTATCAGATCCAGGGGTTCTGGGGCACGTGCCCCCCCCCGTACACACTAAATCTTAAGTACCCATCGAGTATTAAAAAAAGGAGAAAGAAAATGTTATCCCCCCCCCACCTTCTCGTTGCGGCTTATTACGATAGCCCGAACATGCCAAAAAAAACTTCAAAAAGTGAGAATCTTGTTTACATTTTGCAGACTCGGGCCCCCACTCCCCTAAGGGAATCCTGGATCCTCCACTGATACTCGGTGGTATGGGATGTCCTTTATACCACAATTTTGCCTCCTTTCAAGTCAGTAATCTTCTTTTGGTCTCATTCATATGTGCTTTCTTCTGTGGCAAATGCAACTCCGAAAGAATATGAGCGAACTAAGTATTAACTTGCTCGACCAAAAAGTTGTGACGTACGATAATATACTTTACTGCGCGTATATGACGTCAACAAAAAAACTTAATTCTAACGATGCAAAAATGTGGTGAGGTAAAGAAAATTTTAAACGTATTAAAAGCAGCGAAAAACGTTTAGTTCCTAGTAAATCTCGGACTTTCAAAGCAATGTGAACATAGCGCCAAAAACGTTAGAGGAAGAAAAGTATCATTTTATGCACCACTTATTTCATTATTATTTTGTTATTGTTGTTGTTATTTACTGATAATCATCCCCACCCCCTACTTACAAAACCTGGGTCCGCCTGCATATAAGAGAAGTGATGCGTGAAGTCTCATTGTCCATGTGTTTTCCCCTAGCCTTCACAACTCTGATGTGAATAGTGGCGATTACCGAGGCGTTTAAATCTAACCTATAAAGCAAGGACAGGAAGCAATGCTAGTAGTAGCAGTTTGTTCTCGGCGGTAGTCTCAATCATTTATATAATTTCAACCTGCACGTTGCAAAATACTCGAGCTTTAGAGGTCTGCAGAGACAATCACATGCAGTCAGTCAATCTTCACCTCGCTGTACATACCAACTAGCTACTGTACATTTGAGCTGATTTTAACAAACTTTTCCGACGTCGGTGTGTGATAACATCTTTTCCATGATGATGCTTTACTCGACGTCGTTCATGAGTTGGTTGGTTGTTATGATTGTTGTCATTGCTGTCATAAACGTCGAGGCTCAGTCACAGGGAAACACGTCCAACCAAAGTAAGAATGCGAGGTTTCATTTATTTATTTACCTTTTTGTTTACTTAAGTATTTACCTATTTAATTTTATCTTATTTATTTACACATGCATTCGTTCATTTATTGATGTATTTATTCATTCACTCATTCGTTTATTTATTTATTCATTCATTTATTTATTCATTCATTTATTTATTCATTCATTTATTATATTCATTGATTTTTTTAAAAATTTAGATCAAGTCATGTGCAAGTTTATCTTACTCATCTAAGACGAAAGAAAGAATGATTTTGTGATTTCCATGAAAAAATATGGAAGGTATATTCGTCCAATTTTACGATTTGATCAAGAAAATGGATTTTAAGAATTGTGGTGGATGCTGTAGGTGCCCGGGTGTAATTTATTATACGGGTTCAACACATCATTTATTATACGGGTTCAACACATCATTTATTATACGGGTTCAACACATCATTTATTATACGGGTTCAACACATCATACAGCAAATGTTTTGATATTTTAATCTGTAAAATACATGATTTTTCACGAATTTCTTTGATTGGGTTGCGATAGCACGAGGGCTCCCGGGCCCCCTGTTAATTGTAAAATGTTCACTCCCACATTTCTTTATTTGTTAAAACGTAAATTGTTAATGTCTGAAAATGAGTTGATATATTTTTCTGCGATATAACATTACTTTGTAATACATATTGAAAGCAGAAATAAAATTCAATCAAACAAGAAAAAAATGTCACGCATTAAATATTACATGTATGCTTGACATACTAAAAAAAAACAAATCAATACAGTTCAATATCCGTATAAGCTGTTGACGTGTTTTGGTTCACTGATCATTCTATCATAACAACAAATTTTATTTAGGTCAAGTTATTTAGCAGCCCACTTTTAAATTTCTACAGAACAACGACATTTTTTGTTCCATGATCAAATTGAGAGCGTGACATATGAGGATATTATGTTCATTTTTCGGCAATCTACATTTAAATCGGTATGGTCTGATACTTGATAAGGAATTATTTATTTATCTATTCTATTGAAGCAATTTTATCTACATTTCGTAACTTTTTGTGCTTTGATGAACAAGTTATGTATCGTATACTCCAATGGAACCCTGATTTAACTGAATATATATTACTACTTCTAATACTACTACTACTACTTCTACTACTACTACTGCTGCTGCTACAACTACTTCTACTTCTGCTACTACTACCACTACTACTACTACTAATAATAATAATAATGATAATCATGTAACAGCAGGCACATATGACACTCGACGAAGTCATTTAGAGTTGTAGGTGGTATTTATTTTGAGGACGGATCAACCCTTAATGAGACAAAAGGAAACAAGCAAACAGATTAGTTTTTGTTTCTTTCACATATTAAACATCAGTAAAACTATATGATCGTTCATAGAAATAGATACATCAATAATAACTATTATGATCATTCATAGGAATAGATACATCAATAATAACTATTGCCCTACTTGGCATTTTCCTCACACCATAGAAATATTATACATTTTGGATATTTTTCCATATATGGTTCATAGTTAACATTGTAACATCTAAGAGCAATAAGCAAGGTATAACAATAAAATGCCCAAATATGCATAAGTAATCATGAATACAGAAATATAAATTGCCTTTTTGTATAGTTCTCTTTACTATTACAATGACTCACCCCTCTTGAGCTCTCGAGGAGAGACTCCTAACGAGACAACGAGACTAGAATTAGACCAACTACATGTAGATAGTGCACCATCTCCAACTAACTGCCATCTCCAACCAAGTGATGAAGTAAGACCTCTGTAACATAAATGGTAACTTAAATGATAACTTCTATAACTTTCAAATTCTTAGAAAGTGACATGCAACTTGCAAGCTTTTGATATATAACAAATATTTTACTTTGACAACAAAATATCCAATACTAATGATACAAATTATCTCTTTACCTAGTTATTATACCAGGTCTTCTTTTGCATACACAATACTTTATACAGAGAAGCACAGATCGTATCATATTTGGTTTTCTAAACCAACTCATTATGAACAGCAATTAATGATAGGCCTCCAAATATTGACATAATTTCACTTGGGTACTACACAGAGTGTTTCTCTATAGAATCTTCTAGTAGTATCACATAATAACAGCAAAGGAATGTGAAATACAACTCACAACTCAATAAGACACTCAAGAGTTGTCAACTATACATGAAATCAAGTTTCCTCTATACGGTTTCAATCTAATGATGCATGTCAAATACATTATAATTCCACTTAGAACTTACCATAGATGCTGCAAAAATACTATTAAGTATGAAGTTCTACTCAGAGTTAGCTTCTCTGTCAAATCCAACGACCTAAGTCCTGAGTGGATGCATGGTCTATGCTCATCCCTCTCAATCTGTGATCTGGCAAAATATCCTTTCTCTCATTACCCTATACCCTCTCTGACTCAAGGTCAAAGTGCACTTCCCCTATGATGTGGCAAAAAATCTATTCTTCTCTCCAAATCACCCCATACCCTCTCTGACTTAAGGTCAAAGTTAACTTCCCCTTTTAGGGACCACCATTCTTCTCTCCAAATCACCCCATATCACCCCTCTCAGACTTAAGGTCAAAGTGAACTTCCCCTTTTAGGGACCACCTCAGAAGTACACTTAAAGGGATCTCCTTATTCAGAGACATGGATCCCTTCATTCAGGGACCTCCTCAACAAATAGAATTAGGAAACATTTCGACCTGTCACAATCATAACAATAATAATTACATTATTTGTTCTATTTTCACTGTCTCTCTCTCTCTCTCTTTCTCTCACACCCTCCCACTCTTTCTATCTTTCTCTGTGCCCCCCTTTTCTCTCTCCGTCTCCCTCTCTCTCTCTCTCTCTCTCAAACAACTCAATGGAAAAATATCGACAGACAATTTCCCATCATAGACGATTGTTTCTACATGACATGGGCGTCAATCCTTACGTAATACCTATTGATCATGGCATGATCAACTTAAGTCACTAGATTTATTTCTCAGTTTTTTCTCCTTCAAAACTAACATACACACTAATGATGCAAAATATTATGATCAGTTACATGATTCAAAGGCTAGTTAGAAATAGAGAAGAGCCAAGGCAAAACGAGAAAGCGACGAAGAAAGATTTTAAACCAAAAAACAGGATGTTTCACTATACTTCATAATGTATTCTTATAAAGATGGTGTTGAAGACATTGTTTGGAGTTCAAAGAAGACTCATCAAAACATGACCATCAGTATGCATGGACCAATGTAAATTGAGGATTAAGAAATACACTGTCTTGTTGAACAAAAAAAAAAAAAAAAAAAAAAGCTTAGGAATTCTGTAAAGAAAGTTTCGAGTGCCTTAGAAAAAGTCTTAAAGAATTGCATGAGCAATAAAATGTCTGAGGTAAACATGTCAGAGGTAAATATGTCAATTGAGAAGGGGAATTATCTAGAGGAAAATGGAACGTTTCCAAAGAATAAAAAAAATTATTTAGATTTCTAGAGTTTATATAAAGTAAACTTAAATTCTGCTTTGAATTCTAAAAAATGTTACTATATTCCAATGGTGTGTAATATGTAAGGCACATTATTTAATTCAAAACTAGACTGCTGAATGGCGTCAAGAATCATTTTTAT
Organism: Strongylocentrotus purpuratus; assembly: GCF_000002235.5. Classification (NCBI taxonomy): domain Eukaryota; kingdom Metazoa; phylum Echinodermata; class Echinoidea; order Camarodonta; family Strongylocentrotidae; genus Strongylocentrotus; species Strongylocentrotus purpuratus. Next base: position 13,581,089 of record NW_022145605.1, on the reverse strand, counting down.
CTAAAAACATACTTGTATTTTGATACGGACATATTAACGGAAGAGCATAATCGCCATTGCGTATAAGGTTTATGTGTGAGAATAGTGACAGCTATGAGAGGTGAGCAATGAAGGTGTGGATGAGATGGAGTATGGAATGATGAAGGATGAAAGATGGATGAGGTCATCATAATCAAACAGATCGGCATGGGGAAAGCAAAAGAGCGTCTCCGCCAATACTTTAAACAGACAGAATCAAAACTAATTGAGCAGCGTTTATACAATTATTTTCGAATAGGCCATTTTCGCAATGTAACCAATTTCAGTGCATATACGCCACTGCGAAGTGCCCCGATGCGAGCTGCTATACTCACCCGCCATAATCAACTGCATCTCAATAGATTATGGCACTGGTTTTTTTAACTTATACCAAATGTGTCCACAAATGGGTCCAAAATGAAATTATGTTTACTCACTTTAAACTTGTATTTTTAGGATCAGGACTAATCATATTTTTGAGAAATGCAAATTCTGGACCTTAATCTATCTCCTTATTTATTCACCAGATATGAATACTTTGAGTTTTTACAATTTTATTGTGAACTATAGCATATCTAATAACTGTGATATAAAACTCATTTGCTATTAACTACACCTTTAAATATGTTGGGTCTTTAAGAATATGTTTCAGAGATTATTCATGCAAATTGTTGAGTTTCTATCTTGAAAAATACAGATTCTGTATCCCTTGAAAGTGAAAAATAGCCCTAAATTAGGGTTTTGACAATAACAAGTTTTTATTTCAATAGGTAAAATGCTTTTTTCTTAGGTCAAACTTATTTTATTATAACAACTGATGATAAAAGGTAAATACATGCAAAAAAATTGGGAACCAGTGCATTGCCTAATAATTTTCATATGGCACACCACTGATGTTTCGGACGTTACACACTGTTAACATTATAACTTTATTTAAGTTAATTGCTTTTCTTTAGGTATTATTGACCTCAGTTACATTAATTGTTTGCAGAAAAATACTTCTGTAACATTTAAGGAAAAGATTGTGCAGTTTTAATTGGTTGAGCACATACATGTATACCAAGTTTGTCTTCATCGACCACTCAATTTATGTAAGGTATATTATTCATTTCAAGAACGTGTACCGGTAGTTAAAAATGCTTATGTGATCTAACAGAGTGAAATATGAAGCTAATAGCAATTGTAGTCATCAAAACTCCTTAGAAAATTCACTTAGAAACATACTCTTTATTGCATGTTATGAACAACAGTGTGAAATGTATACTATGGTTTGTTTCGGATGTTACACGATGTTAACATTTCAATGAGATCATCAATTTCTACAAACTCTACAATATAGATGTTTAATCAGCTTGCTAATGTTCTTTGCCTTCAACTATATAGTGTGTCATTCAATAATATCACTAACACATACATGTATGTAAGCACTGAAACATTGACAAATCTTTTAAAAAATAAAACTATAAAAAAGTACCCCCAGTCATGTAAGTACGGTAATAAGAAATAAGTGAATCCTAATGTATGTACATCTCGAGAATGAGACATATTTGATGTATTTTAAAATTGTGTATGTTTTAGGTTATAATACTACTGTAGTAACAATCATCCTTTACCACTATTTGTATTAGGAGGCTGTTTCAAACGACAATATGTTTTAATGCTCTTAAATAAGTATTTATTTATTTATTTATTTAATTGATGACCGATTGATGAATGGATGGATTGATTGGTTGGTCAGTTGGTCGGTTGATAGATCTTAACTCTTGCTGTGCCTATATTACAGGTGACAAACAATATACAGTGTAGGTTAAACATGTACCGTATTTGCCGGCGATAAGGCCGCAGCGCCGCACCCCCAACTTTGACATTTTGTAGAGGGAAAAAAAAAACGGACAGCCCATTTATATTTCACACTAGTGTAGGGTTGCGGTTCTAACAGATAATTCCTAGCACTCTTAACACAGAGGCAGCCCAGCAGACATGTTGTAGGATTGATAACTACTAGCTAACTGACCAGGTTTTAATGTGTAAAAGCATTACAGCATTCTATGTAGCATTCCATATACATTCCATGCAAAGTAGAATAAAATCAATAAATATTCATATAGTCCCATACAAGTATAAATCAACATCACAAAGTATTCTTGAATATTCAAACATAAACAAAGGGTATATATTGAATATTCATAGTATATGTAAATTATACTATATAAGCTTGACTGCATCAGGTGAACATTGACACCAATGAGAGAGAGAGAGATAGACAGATGAGGGATGACCTATTAATATGAAAGGGATGAATCATGGATATGAAGGGGAGTTTCAGAAGTTCAAAATAAATCCCTACACTAGCATATACATTTTGTATGTATACATAGATTTGAGGAAGATACTGCATGTATATGTTTAGGATCATTAAATAAGGTACCAGAGCTGCCAACCATTCCGTTTTTGCCGGAATTACTCCGTTTTTTCCTCAAAATTACGACATTACGTTTTTTCTTCATAAAATACGTTTTTAAATAAATTTTTAATATTTATCATTACGAAAAGCTCTCGTTAAAACTATACCCCACCACTATAACACAGCAGTGAATGTAATCTGGTGGGGTATCACTACCCCAATTTCGTTTCTCTCGTTAAAACTTTGAGAGAGCTACTACTATTACACAGGCATCAATGGGAATCTGGTGGGGTATGACTACCCCAATTTCGTTTCTCTCGTTAAAAACTTGGACAGAGCCTTGAGGCTTTGAGTGAGAGATTATGATATTGGATTGCAGCTGGACTCTTCATCATCTTACGTAATACTAGTGTAAACAAACTCTTACTGGGGCTCTGCCTGAAAGGAAATGAGAAGTAGGAAATAAGTATTCTACTTGTTTTAAGATATTTTCATGTCCTAAAGTCACTAATAATTTAGATGAAGACCAAAATGAAAGTTCGAACGAAGCAAAATGACCCATCATTGGCGATATAACAACAATTTTAACTCTGGCAGCGAACCCCTGCATGTGTCTCTTTCTCCCTTCTTCCTTCCTTTCCCCCTCTATCATGCTTATCTCTCTCTCTCTATCACCTCATCAAGGTCTCGGTGGGTGGATTACAGCGATAGTGTTTACTTAGGGCTTATCACAATCTCAGCTCTAGTAGTGGTGAAAGTCAAATGGGGGTTTCAATTTTAAACGACGACTTTTCGTCATGTTATTTTTTTTTTTTTTTTTTTTTTTTTTTTATTATTATTTTTTTTTTACATACCGCATGTCAAACAACTGCCCTAAAATGCTGATTTGATCACAAATTCAATCGAAAACTAATTTTAAAACATACTTGAAGAAAAAAATATTCTCAAAAAAAATGAAATGCCAACAGTAATACCAAAATAACCACCAAAAAAATTTCCTCCTTGTATGGAGCATGATGAATGAACATTTCTGCATTGGAAGTGTTTCGCGCGTGGTTGTAAGTTTCGTTTTTATGAATTCCTTTTTTGGGCTTCAAATTCCTTTTTTTTTGCCATCATGATTCCTTTTTTTGGTCGCACAAGGTTGGCAGCTCTGTATTACTGGTAATGCCCTTTTATTTTATACATGTATGTACTTTCTACACAGATTAGTTACGTGTACTGAGTGCCCTTTTAAAAGGTATTTTCAAATGAAAATCCATATTTCCCATACATTTTTAGAAAACATTTTAATTTGCTTGATATTATCAACTTTATATACCTGTATCATACCCGTGTCATGTACATGTACACTGGGTATTGCTTAAGTGGGTGATTTTGAGCTTTTGTAACCTACCAAATAGTTTAGATTGACCATACAATCTTTGGTTATATGACATAATTTGGAACAACCTCTGTAAAAATGAAAACGTGATGATTTGCAAACACACAGCAATGTAAATAGTAAAGGAGAGGTTGAAAAATTGAAATGTGCTATTCTCACATCTATCTTTGCCCCTCATTTGAACCAGTTAAATTATGAAAATGTCTGTTAACAGTTAATGTAACATCCGAAACGTGCTAACAGCATAACAGAAAGTGCTGTTAAAATGGCTGAATAATTTTTATGAGTCACTTTTATTGAGATTTTTTCTGATAAATTACAATTAAGGATATACTAAAGCAGCCAGGAATGCCTCGCACCACAAAGTGTGGCTTCAATATTTATGTTTTATAAGTCAATTTTGCAGAAAATTTAGATATTTTACGGAAAATTTGATTTTTTGCATCATATTTCTTCATATTTGTATATTAGATCTAAATGAAATTATCAAAATAGTGTTTTTAACAGGAGTGTGCATTGTGAAATCGTTACTTGCACATCTGATCGAAAATTAGTTGAAATTGGCAAACTATGTGTTAACAATCAAATAGTGTAACGTCCGAAACACCCTTCTTGAGTTTACACAAAATTATTGGATTTGAAAGACCTGATTTGTGTTTTGACTTGTGTTAAGACTTATAATAACTTATTTCATAATGATTTATTCACTCCAGATACCCTCAAATACGGATTATCATCACATTTTTGATATTTTTTGTTTCGGACGTTACATTTGTTTCGGACGTTACAACTGTTAACGGAAAATTGGTTTTAACTATAAAATATTATTGTAATGATGTATTGCAAATTTCTTTTTTTTGGTGGGTAGCCGCCATGAAATGTTTAACAAATGTTACGAAAGATAAGTCCTGCAGTTCATTTATTTTCTGCTACTTCAAATTGAAAGTTGTTTCGGACGTTACAAAATTGTTTACGGAAAATGAGACAACTTTTTCAAATTTTGAATATATTTATAATATAAGCGCTACTACAATTAAATTATATTTTCTTTTAATTTAATGCCTTGGAGTAACTAATAAGCTTATTCAAACCATAAACAATCTCATTAAATGATTGTTCTAGTGGGTTAAATGAGGGCCTACATTGTTTACGGAAAATGTAACGTCCGAAACACCATTTTCAATTGCACTGTTCTATCAAAATACAGGAGTAAATTCAGATTACTGTTAACTTTCTTTAAGATCCACCCATGCTCATTAATCATCGATAGCAAAAAAACATATTGCTTGTGGGTATATATTTTTTTCGGCTCCAACAAAAAAGGTATGTCAATTTTGTTACAAAATTCCGTAAACAATTGGCTGTTCAGGGATACCTCATGCACATAAAGCAACGCTGAATTGTTTTCGTTAAGCTATGGGAGGTTAACCTAGGTCCATGCTACAAGAAAAAGTTGTAACTGATTTCTAATTCTTTATCTTTGTAAAGTTTCAGGCTGTCAAAGGGTCATTAAGCTATTTGGTCATAGTTAAAAAAAACCAGTGCCTTATAGCCATCGATTGACATTTGATTGGACTTTTCTTTTCATCTTGATATGTCACAGATAATTCGATTCATATCTTGTACTAAATTTAGAGCGGAAGCATATAAGTGGCCCCATAAATAATTTATATCCTCTCTAGTGCATGGTTTTTTAAATTACCAAAAAAATGTGCCCTCATGTGTAAAAATGGACATGGACGAGTGCCAGAGTGATGCAAAATGAATATTCAATGTTGAATTCAGAATGGAGGTGACACGAAACTTGTCTTTTTTTAAAGGATGTCGTGACTAAAAAGGTTGAAAACCGTTGTGTTGGATATTAAAATGCAGAATTGAGGTGACACGAAACTTGTCTTTTTTTAAATGATGTCGTGACTAAAAAGGTTGAAAACCGCTGTGTTGGATATTAAAATGCAGATTGCATCGTTTATTATGAATTGGTTCTGTAAATATTTAAACGAAGAATTGAATGTAAATTGTAATGCTATATTGAATATTAGTTGGTAAAAGGTTATCATGAATTGCATAATTTTTTCTTAAAAACAAGATTCATGATTTCTACTATAACATAATTGTGACATTTTTTATCTTTAAAAGACGACTTCTAGTCAAGGAATGTTCATTCTTGAACTTTTGATGGCTTCTGCAAAGAAAAGATTTGGCTGAATAACATTATAGTAGTCTGTAATGAAAAAAATCTGGCTTATAAGAATTTGATAAATTTGATTAATGCATCTTTGTTAAGTGCCTCGTTACAAATTATTCCACTAGCTTCCTACGTATAATCATATTTTAATAGTAAGAATGCAAATTGCATTAATTACATGTTTTTAGCTGGAAAAAGCATGATGTATAGAATAGAGATAAAATGAAACGCCCTAATTCATGTTTATGTTTATTCAGTTACACACCACAAAAAACACCGGCTTAATTCTTAACTATTAATCAACTATTGTTACTTATATTGAATAATTTTTGATTACGAACGCAAGTTGTCTGGGTAATTAAAAAAAAACGAACTATTATTATTTATATAATTGATATGTTAAAAACTCGGGATAACAGACTTCACTAGTTGACATGTATATGGGTAGTCCAGATTATTTCCGTTTTCATATATTTGTATTCTTCAATCATCTGTGTCCTCCTACTTAAACACACCCGCACACCCCGCATAGTGCTGTGTCTCCACTGATCGCGCGATCTCCCAAAATACAACCGTCGACAAAAATTTGGTAAGAAAGAAGGCAAGGACTGTCTCTCTTTTAGCGTTGAGGTGTGTTATATTCTGAGCATATTGGGCGCGCTATACAGAAGTAGTCCAGGCAGTGGATTGGTATAGGGGTCAATGTAAATAATAAACATATATGTTGATATATCAGTCTTCATGTCGTTGACACTTGACACTAGCTATTGGAGACGTATACTTCGAAAAGTACAAACATTTCATTTGCGTTATAGACATGCGCTAATAAAGCATAATACTGCAATTATAAGACTTTGAAAGCCCCCCCCCCCCCCCCTTTGGAAAGAAATCTTAATTACATCACTTTTAAATGAACATCTTCTTGAAACCTTTTTTTTTTTGCAGCTATTTCAACAAATTCTACAATCGATGGATATGAAGGGCGCTTTACTTGCGTCAACAGTAGTCTGACCTTTGACATTGATGACGTATGTGATGGACAATACCAGTGCCCGTATTCAGATGATGAATACATTTGCGGTAAGTTATACAAATTTTGCAGGCTTGACATTGTTTGAGTTGTTGTTTTGTTTTGATACGTTACGTTGGGGATATTCCAAAGGTTCATTATTCCTAAAACGAAATGACTTAAAACAAATCTGTATCGAATTTCGGAATTACGAACCTCCGGATAAACGGATCTTCGGTATAACACAATAAATGTTCAGGTTTATAAACCCTATTTTTCTTTCTGAATCATAAACCCGTGTTAAAGGAGAATGTGTGTGAGAGAGAGAGAGAGAGAGAGAAAGAAAAGAAAAGGAACAACATTAAACTTAAATTTACACTAACAGATTACATTTCGGATGAGCTGGCTCGACATGACATGTGCCTAAGAAGTCTACGGACAAAAGTACAATACTAAAACAGAAGTTCTATACAATTCTCTTTAGGACAATAAGAGAGAAAGAGAGGTTATTTCTAAAATGAAATGAACGGGGTTCTGTGACTCTCAAGGGGGAAATTACAATTTCTATCGCTCGTGACGACTATTTTGAATTTCCTAATTTTTTTAATTCAAGAACTTCCAGGGGCTCCGCCCCAAGACTCAAGGCAAGTATATAATTGGAAAGAGTGTGAGTTGTATGTAGTTAAAGCTTCTATTAAACAACCACTCCCGTGAACCCTTTATTATTTACACAATTTCTTGCCGTCTGCTGCCTCGAGATCACTGGAGCGAATAAAGGTAATAATGTATAGCAATAATCCCCATTCAATGAAGGGTTTATCCTTTTTAAGACTCCCTGCAAAGGTTCTTCCCCCTGCACCCCACCCGTTAAGATAAAAGTGGTTCACAAGCTAACCTTTTCTCGTATAGAATTGGAGAGTGTGAGTTTTATGTAGTTAATGCTTCTAACAACAACTCCCGTGAATATTATTTTTCTGCGGAACGATTGTATAGCAGGCAATTGTTGTTTGTATCGTTAATGAATGCATACTTATGTTGGGTCCGGGGCCGTGCCCCGATGGAATGTAATTTACATAGGCAGCTCTTTCAGGTGTGCGAGTTAATTCTGCCACGAAGACCAGGGCGTGGCATCAATTAGTGTGTAATTGAATCATTCTAGCTTGAACTTTGTACTGTTCCTCATTACCACGTTTGCGGAACTTGAACACGTCCTTATTCATCTCCTCAATTTTCGCTATTTGAGATTCGCTAAGTTCTCTCACTGAGATTGTCATTAATACGCTGCTGAAAAGTTCCTTATTTATCAGAAATCAACGAATCGAGCTGGCTTAGAAGGCCCGTTTGGCTTTCTCGAATTTTTGCGCTCACGAGGTCAGCAACTTCGGCCGTCTCCATGGTTGTTGAAAGTTCAAGCTAGAATCGTGTCAGGCTATCCCACAATCATTGAAGTGTATTGTGTTATTTGTTTGCATTGGGAGTGAGGGATGACAGACGCAATAATATAAGACAGACCCTTTTATTATTCGGGACTTTTAGATTTGCACGTCGACATAGTGGACTGCTACGTGTGACGTCCTTTTTAAGGCACTGGCAGTGCCTAATTAAAAGGATGTCACACCTATAGCAGTCCACTATGTCGACGTGCAAATCTAAAAGTCCCTAATGGGCCATTTTCGTAATGTAACCAAAGTTAATGCATAAGTCTTTGTTCAAATTGCTTTGATTTCTTTCCCCGGACGCGCCAGGCGTTACATGTGCCTTCCACACGCTTTGCAAGAGAGTTCTTCTCCATTTCTCTTTCTCCCTTTCTCTCTCTCTCTCTCTCTCCCTCTATCTCTCTTTCTTGCAGTCGTTCCTCTTACTGATTCGCGCATAGCGGGTTAATTATCCGCAAATCTCAGCAATTGTAAATGTATAGCCTTTTCTTGCTTTTAATTGTTTTGTTTCATTGGTTAACACGAAAGAGGACAAGTGTTATACTCAGCAGCTTGTGCATTATTTTTAAAATTTCTATTTACGTAATGTTTCTTTTAATTGTACCTGGACCCCCAGGAAGAACAGTGTCATATATTTTTATGACACTGAACGGGCAATCCAGCCAATCATTTTTAAGCAATCTATATACACATGTACTTTTTTTTTTTTTTTTTAATTCTGTTATGTTTCATTTCGTTTTATGTCATATGTTATTTGTCTTTTTAATATGATTGGAAAATAAATACAAAAAAGTGCCTCAATACAAATTATTTCATTTACCTGATAAGAATAATAGTATTTCAAAAGTCAGAATGCAAACTGCATATATTAAGTGTTGCTAGGTAGGTCAAGCATAATGTTTGTCCAACCTGACAACAACTAATGTATGCAGCTCGGATTCTGTCTATTGAAATACTAATATTCTTATCAGGTGAATGAAATAATTTGTATTGAGGCACTTCACAAAGACTTATGCATTACATTTGGTTACATTACGAAAATTACCTTTTACACAATTTCTTGCTATCCGCTGCCTCGAGATCACTAGAGCGAAGACTGAAAGGTAACAATGTATATCAAGAATCTCTATTCAGTGAAGGGTTTTTGACAAAAAAGACGTACATTTTCTTGTAGACAAAAGTCTAAGGCGATTTTCTCAAAATTAAAAACTCCATTAAAGGAAGATTGCAGCGGCCAGGCAATCACGTTTCAGACCACCTTGGGCAAAACAGGATGGACCTGAAACAACGCGGGGAGATGAGAAACTTAGAGTAGGCCATAGTAAAACGGGGTGAACGCAACAAAACGTGACAGTACGTAATACAAAAAACTGAGCAAGACCTAACAAACTTGAATACGGAGGAAAATGGCCAAAATCCCACGGCGCACTACGCTTTGGGCAAACGGGGTTACCGTGGACGCCGGGAACTTAAAGCCCAAGTCCACTCAAAAATAACTTACTTTCAATAGAAGCAGGAAAATCAGACAAACCGATCAAAATAAGTCTGAGCAAAATCGGATAACTAATAAGAAAGTTATGAATTTTTAATGACATTAAAAACTTCGAAAATCACTAGAAATACTAATATTCTTATCAGGTGAATGAAATAATTTGTATTGAGGCACTTCACAAAGACTTATGCATTACATTCGGTTACATTACGAAAATTACCTTTTACACAATTTCTTGCTATCCGCTGCCTCGAGATCACTAGAGCGAAGACTGAAAGGTAACAATGTATATCAAGAATCTCTATTCAGTGAAGGGTTTTTGACAAAAAAGACGTACATTTTCTTGTAGACAAAAGTCTAAGGCGATTTTCTCAAAATTAAAAACTCCATTAAAGGAAGATTGCAGCGGCCAGGCAATCACGTTTCAGACCACCTTGGGCAAAACAGGATGGTCCTGAAACAACGCGGGGAGATGAGAAACTTAGAGTAGGCCATAGTAAAACGGGGTGAACGCAACAAAACGTGACAGTACGTAATACAAAAAACTGGGCAAGACCTAACAAACTTGAATACGGAGGAAAATGGCCAAAATCCCACGGCGCACTACGCTTTGGGCAAACGGGGTTACCGTGGACGCCGGGAACTTAAAGCCCAAGTCCACTCAAAAATAACTTACTTTCAATAGAAGCAGGAAAATCAGACAAACCAATCAAAATAAGTCTGAGCAAAATCGGATAACTAATAAGAAAGTTATGAATTTTTAATGACATTAAAAACTTCGAAAATCACTAGAAATACTAATATTCTTATCAGGTGAATGAAATAATTTGTATTGAGGCACTTCACAAAGACTTATGCATTACATTTGGTTACATTACGAAAATTACCTTTTACACAATTTCTTGCTATCCGCTGCCTCGAGATCACTAGAGCGAAGACTGAAAGGTAACAATGTATATCAAGAATCTCTATTCAGTGAAGGGTTTTTGACAAAAAAGACGTACATTTTCTTGTAGACAAAAGTCTAAGGCGATTTTCTCAAAATTAAAAACTCCATTAAAGGAAGATTGCAGCGGCCAGGCAATCACGTTTCAGACCACCTTGGGCAAAACAGGATGGACCTGAAACAACGCGGGGAGATGAGAAACTTAGAGTAGGCCATAGTAAAACGGGGTGAACGCAACAAAACGTGACAGTACGTAATACAAAAAACTGGGCAAGACCTAACAAACTTGAATACGGAGGAAAATGGCCAAAATCCCACGGCGCACTACGCTTTGGGCAAACGGGGTTACCGTGGACGCCGGGAACTTAAAGCCCAAGTCCACTCAAAAATAACTTACTTTCAATAGAAGCAGGAAAATCAGACAAACCGATCAAAATAAGTCTGAGCAAAATCGGATAACTAATAAGAAAGTTATGAATTTTTAATGACATTAAAAACTTCGAAAATCACTAGACAAATTGGCAACTCACTCCTGAGTCTGGGACGTCATGTCCTCACTATCCACTAATTAATTTATTTATATTGATGATATAAATTTCCTATTTTCTCCTTAAGAATCTTTTTTCTTCACACCAGGATCCAAGTTAGATTAATAGTAATATGTTTTTGTGTGGATGCACTAATATAGACTAATTTTTTTTCCAGCTAAATCATGAAAAATGTGAATTTTGATAAACAATTTATATCAAAATCAATAATTATGAATAAACAATATTCAGAAAATAATATAAATTCTTCAAAGTTCATAAAAGATTATGTGAAATGTCATACACGCAATATGATACAAATCATATAACCTGGGCAAAGGCTTGGGGAAATCAATTTTCGGGGAATAAAAAGGGAAATTAATGGGATTCAACCATATTATTGATAAAAAGTGAGGACATGACGTCAACAACTGATAACCATCTTGGCAATTTGTTTTGTGATTCCCATTGTTCCATAGTTTTACATACTTTTTCAAAAATTCATCTACAAAGCGGCAGATCACCTAATTCGTCGCCCTGACGAATTCGATGTCTAGTTATTATTATCATTATTAAGTAAACATCGATGTTTTCATTTTTCTTTGTCTGGCCCAAGCTCTCCAAGGGGTGACCCGACATAAGGTCTTGCGATAATTGTTTAAAGAGAAGGTTGAGTTCTGGGAAGAGGTCAGGGGCGTAAATCCGTACCGAGGAGTGGGGGGATGATCGGCGATAACTAGCAAGAGCACACGCCCACACTAATCTACGCAAGCGCGCGCGATCGCGCACGCACAAACACACAACAAAGACACACACACACACACTCGCACACACGCTCGCTCATTAGGGGTGTGTGGGTGATAGGCCTAAATAGGCCGCGGAAGCTTAGACGTTTCCTTAAATTATTAGTAAAAGAAGACGATTTATTGTACCGTTCTCTACTGTTAACCCTTGTCTGAATGAATCCCCCCCCCCCTCCCGCGCGAAGCGCAAAAGCTTTGGCGTTTCATTAAATTATTATAAAAAGGAGACGATTTGCTGTACCGTTCTCGACTGTAAATCCTTGTCTAATTCAGTTCCCCCCCCCCCCGTCCCGCGCGGAAGTTTTGGCGTTTCATTAAATTATAAGAGAAAGTAGACAATTTGTTAAACCGTGCTCGACTCTTAATCCTTGTCTGAATTCAGTTTCCCCTTCCTGCGCGAAGCGTGAAAAGCTTAGACGTTTGATTTAATTATTATAGGAAGAAGACGATTCTTTGCACCATTTTCGACTCTTAAAAAGCCCTATTTATCTGAATTCAGTTCCCCCCTCTCGCGCGAAGCGCGGAAGCCTTGACGTTTCCTTAAATTATTAGAGAAAGCAGACGATTGGGTGTACTGTTTTCGACTCTTAATTCTCGTCTGAATTCAGTTTCCCCTTCCCGCGCGAAGCGCAAAAAGCTTAGACGTTTGATTTAATTATTATATAAAGAAGACGATTCGTTGCACCGTTTTCGACTCTTAATAAGCCCTATTTATCTGAATTCAGTTCCCCCCCCCCCTCTCGCGCGAAGCGCGGAAGCCTTGACGTTTCCTTAAATTATTAGAGAAAGCAGACGATTGGGTGTACTGTTTTCGACTCTTAATTCTCTTCTGAATTCAGTTTCCCCTTCCTGCGCGAAGCGTGAAAAGCTTAGACGTTTGATTTAATTATTATAGGAAGAAGACGATTCTTTGCACCATTTTCGACTCTTAATAAGCCCTATTTATCTGCATTCAGTTTCCCCCTCTCGAGCGAAGCGCGGAAGCCTTGACGTTTCCTTAAACTATTAGAGAAAGCAGACGATTGAGTGTACTGTTCTCGACTCTTAATTCTCGTCTGAATTCAGTTTCCCCTTCCCGCGCGAAGCGCGAAAAGCTTAGACGTTTGGTTTAATTATTATATAAAGAAGACGATTCGTTGCACCGTTTTCGACTCTTAATAAGCTCTATTTATCTGAATTCAGTTTCCCCCTCTCGCGCGAAGCGCGGAAGCCTTGACGTTTCCATAAATTATTAGAGAAAGCAGACGATTGGGTTTCGATGGAATTAGTAATGTTATTTTGAAAGCCATTATTCCTTTTATTGTCGACCCATTAGTCCATACATTCAATTTATCATTACTGCATGGTGAATTTCCTGATTCCATGAAACTAGCAAAAATTATTCCCCTATTAAAAAAAGGTGATAAACTTGAAATAGGTAATTACAGGCCAATCTCCTTGTTATCTTCATTTTCCAAAATCTTGGAAAAAATAGTATTTACTCGAATGATTGCTTTCCTGAAGAAATATGATATTTTATCCAACTTTCAGTTTGGTTTCAGGGAAAAACATAGTACTGTTCATGCTTTAATGTCTTTTGTTGAAAAAATTGCCCATTCAATTGACTCGTCTTCTCACACAGTTGGTATTTTCCTGGACTTCTCCAAGGCCTTTGATACGATCAATCACGAAATTTTACTTTACAAACTCGCCAATATTGGTGTCCGTGGAAAGGCCTTGGAGTGGTTCAGGAGCTACCTTTCTAACAGAAGACAATTTGTGTTTTTAAATGAGCAGGCATCTGATTTTAAAAATATTACTTGTGGTGTTCCGCAAGGGAGTCTTTTAGGCCCGCTATTGTTTATTATTTATATAAATGATTTTCATAAATCATCCAATGCTATGTCATTCATTTTATTTGCTGATGATACTAATTTTTTTTTCTTCACACAGTGATCCAAATATTATTGTTGATGTAATTAACGCAGAGTTGCGAAAAATATTAGAATGGATTAGAGCTAATAAATTGTCATTGAATCTCTTGAAGACGAACTACATATTGTTCAGTAACTCCTTAACATCATTACCCACTGATATTATTCTTGACAACACCCTCTTGAGCAAGTTTCTCATACAAAATTTGTAGGTGTTGTGGTTGATAGTAAACTATCCTGGAAACTCCACGTTGAAAATATTTGTAAAACTATATCTCGCAATGTTGGTATCATTAACAGACTTAAATCACACCTTCCACAACGATCTTTGCTTATGCTTTATTCTTCTCTTATTTTACCATACTTAAATTATGGACTTCTGCTTTGGAGAAACACGTACCAAACATTGGTGGAAAAAGTTTTATTACTACAAAAGAAAGTCATTCGTATCATATGTAATGCTCCTTTTCTTGCCCATACGGATCCGCTGTTCCTTGAACATAATATCCTAAAAATTAACGATCTATACTTATTATATCTAGGTGAATTTATGTATAAATTCAATTCTGGTACTCTTCCATTTGCGTTTCACGATATGTTTAAACAAAATCGTACATTTCATAAATATCCCACAAGACAGTCAGAAGAATTTCATTTACCTTTTTTGAGAACATTTTTCGCACAAAAAACATTCATCTTTGAAGGCCCTAAATTTTGGAATACTTTGCGTGTTGATTTGAAAAACTCCCCTTCTCTCTCAGTCTTTAAAAGAAATCTAAAGAAATCTTTACTGGCCCCGTACAAAACCTAGCTCCTTGTTATATTGCCTGTGTATATTATATGCAGGAATTTTCATGATTATTACTATTGTCATTATTTTAATTATGATCATTATTGTTGAGATTGTATTATGTTCTCCAGAGAACTCGTCACCACTCGTTTACCAAGTACTTCCTCTCATTGAACTGTTCTTCTTTTTTTGAAAATTTGATCTTGCGCGCAACCTTCATTCTGTTTGTTATCACCTTTCATCTATTTCTGTAGTCCACATGCAAACCTTTTCTCTTTACTGTATCCCTTCTCCTCTCACACTCTCCTTGTTTTCTTTGTACATTGTTCGTGTTATGCGTATTGTTTTGTTTCTCCTTTTGTGTCCTCTCTGTTGGCAATTATCCTTATTTTACTCATGTAACTTACTATTATTGAATACTACCACCCGAGGGGTCCACGATTTACAAGCATCGCTTCACAGTGGACCTCTCCGTTTCCAGCTTAACATTAATACATTATTTTAAGCAGCAATATTTCTTGATATTCAAATATGTAATTCTGTTAAATTCATATTTTGTATTGCATGGTTACTACTTTGATTGTTTATTGTAATGATATTTCTATGAATACTGTATTCTTTTGCTGGAAATGAGAAAAAATAAAATTGAATTGAATTGAATTGAATTTATCTGAATTCAGTGACATACTGTATACGTGTAGGCTATACATAACTCATTTCTCATGCATTATGCTGCAATTGAAACAATCACATTTTTTTCTTCTTCTTCTTTTTCTTCCTTTTTTTCCCCCTCTTATAATTTTTGTAATATCAGGGGGGATGATTGTACAGGCCATCCCCCCCTACTTCAAACCAGGGGGGATGCAGCCCCCCCCCCATCCCCCCCCCCCCGGGATTTACGCCCCTGGAAGAGGTGAAAATAATTTGTGAGCGTTATCATTCTTATTATGCAAGTGTGGAAGAACATCAGATATAAAGACATGTTCCCTAAAAAGCATGGCTCTTTAAATGCCTTCATATTCTAAATATGTCATGTAACATCGTAAAACTCCAGGGTAGGATTTTTACGCCACTTGTTCGTGTAGTCCCATTTACATCTTTCTGTGTACAGTGTTTGTAACTTTACCAAGACTTGGCCAAATTTCTTATCATTTTGATGATTCCAGAACCTTGCAATACACACAAATTCTTACATGCTCGGACGATTCCGCACCGTTTCTTTCACAATGCAATCGCATGACCAGAACTCAACTTCATCTTTAAGGCTTCATTTTGTCATATATGTCAAAGGTATATGGTTATACCTTAGTCACACAAGGAGACCGATCCGAGACCGACAACAGAATGAACAATGCATTACAAGACCGCCGATTACCAAGTATCAGTCGGTTTAGTGTCGGCTTGGAGTCGCTTTGGAGATGTGAGGTTTTAGGGTTAGGGTATAAATGATACGGTCACAAAGGTTCGTACGAACGATAATTTCGTACGAATCTCCCTGTTTTTCCATTGTCTTCCCGAATTTCCATTGACTGAAATCGTTCGTACGGTGTTCGTAGCAGTTCGTAATGGCATTTGTGACCGAGGCATAACGTTTGGGTTTTAGGTTTGGTTTCGGGTTAGGATTAGGTATAGTCTGTGGTGGGTCCATTTTTGAAGGTAGGAATTCGGTTAGTATAGGAGATTGTCGCGGAGCTGTCGCGAAAGCAAGTGTCGCACAATATTGTCCTGGGACGGCCGCAAACTAGATTTTATCATGCATAATGCACTTATTTTTTTGTGTAGAAATGTCATGATTGTCTTTCTCTTTTACGCCGCCAGATAATGAATATTGCAGTTCAGCAGAATACATGTGTGACTACGAAGATTCGTATGAATGTATACCACTGGACTATGTTTGCGATGGATATGCTGACTGTGAACAGAACGGCATCGATGAGATATTATGCGGTAAAGTCTGATTTGTTTGCAAATTGTTATTTCGTATAGAAATCCACATCCTTCTTTACTCACAATAATGATACATGTATAATAATGATAATAATGATGATGATGACTATGATGAACAAACAATAATAATTATACGATAATGATGATAATATCAATAATAATAATAATAATAATAATAATAATAATAATAATAATAATAATAATAATAATAATAATAATAATAATAATAATAATAACAATTAGAAGCAGATTTTGCGCCTCTTCCAGAGGATACAAGGCGCTGTCCCTTAGTCTATGAACGAAATAAGAAGACCTACAGAAGTATGTTTTCACATGTTTTTTAAGAAGTCAAGTGAATTACTATTTCTTAGAAATGAAAGAAATTTGTTATACAGTGTGAGTCAGAAAAAAAGTTTACACCTAGAAAGTTGCTAATTATTTTAAAAATCATCTATGAAAAGTTAATTATTATACATCATACGAAATCCCTAACAAAATTAATCATGCCACACATATCAAATATTGAATTTCAAATATCAACGAGCATTTGTGCTAGTGTGTGTGTGCGTGTGTGACTTTGCTTCTGCAAAGACCATATGCAATGCATTTCATTTGAAACATTCATTTCATTCTCTCACTCCGCTAATCCCAACATAATACATGCTGTAGGCATCACTTTGGCGCAAGTCGATTTTTGGACTTTCGCAAACAATGCCACCTGTTCATCTAAGCGTGAACACATACAGTGTACCACACCAAAATAATTCCAAACGATTTGAGATATGACACCCTTTCATAAGATGTATAATAATTTACTGTTCATTGATGATTTTTTAAATAATTAGCAATTTTCTTGGTGTAAACTTTTTTTGGCTCACACGGTATAGGCATAGAGCAACGGATTCAAAGGATTTGAAGCCAGTCTGTTTTCGGGATTTGGGAGTGAGAAAGGAAGGAGTTAAGCTTGATCTATAAAGGAGATAAATAGACGAAGTACATTTACTGTTGATGTAGATTTATAAGTGTACGATTACGTGGTATTGAAATATAGTTAATAGTCATATATCAGTAAAAGACACCATTGTTTCTCTTTTTTAAAGATCCGCTAGATTGCGTGCCGTCTTGTCGATGTTCTGCTTACAGTGTATCTTGTGAAGGGCGTAACATTGTTGATGATACCAACATTACAAAATCATCAAGAGATCTGTAAGTTAGAGGAGAAACTACATCTTAGAATTTTCGCTAACCCCCTAAATTCTTCATTTTTCAAGCAATATGAAAACATGAATAACATTAGCAACACGTCGTGTGTCTGTAGAGGTTGGTTATCTTGACAGCTGATTTGAAAATGCACCATTTTGATGAATTTTAGAAGCACATTTCAACGATCTTTAAGACCTATGTTGGACAGTATTATACAATATTCTTTGTTAAATCCAAAGGCACACGTGACAGCCTTTATTTTTCTTAAGCCTCTTTCTTTCTTCTTCTTCTACTTCCTCTTCTTCTTCTTTGCAGATATTTTATTGGGCAATCGATCAACGGAACGAAGATGCCATTATCGATGCCATTCAACGTGACAACATACCCGCTTTTACTACGATTGTAAGGAACACAAAGCTAGCGCTTAGTAAAATATTCATTAGAGTATTTTAGAATTTTGTAGTTTATATATATATATATTGAATATCAAAATATGACCAGTCCTAAATAAATCCAAACTACTACAACAAATTCAGAACAAAAAACATAAGTCTACAAAATACTGCAAAAAACACCACTTTTAAGTCTGTTTCAGTGAACAATGAATTTCCATATTATGGACAATAAATCAATTCAATTCAATTCAGTTTTGTGCTTCCAAATTTATAAATTATATAGCAAACAAGTATACTCTTTTAGACAAAGGGAGAAAACTAAAATTTGACTATCCTGACCAAATAGACCTTTATTGAGCTCCATCTAAAAACCACACTATGCGAATTTTGGGGTGGTTATGTGGTATGTGGTCTTCTGATTCTTTCAAAACTCATCTCAAAACATTCCTTTTCAAGTCTTGATCGTTTTTCCTGTTTACACGCGCCTTGAGCACTCCACAGAGTGGATTTGGCGCGATATAAGTTACATTATTATTATTATTATAATATGTTGATCGTTTCCTTTCTGAATTTTGGGTTTTCGAGCTGTTTACCTCCGTCAGGTATCTACATTTATCGAAACGTTCTGTTTCGGCCTACGAAGAACTATCATAATCACCCCAAAGGCTAAGAAACCTAATTGACGTCTATTATTAATAAGGAATTCCATATACTTATCATGTCTTGACTTGCAGAAATATTTACAACACCGGACTAAGGGAACTTCTTCGAGCGGATTTCCTGACACTGACAGAAATCAGAATGATGTAAGTTTTATTAATGTTTATATTACCATGAATCAATATGTAACTGAAAATAGTTTATAGGCAAATGCGAGTGTGAGATTTGTAAAAAAAGAGAGAATTGTAAATGGCAATAAAACTATGCACAGGGGAAGGTGATTAATATTAAGACGAAGAATGATAATAAAAATAGTAAAACTAAAATTGATAATTATAATAATAATAATAATGCTAATGATGATAGTGATAATGGTGATAATAATAATGATAATAATAATAATAAAGATTATAATATCTACATCTATTCAACAAAAACTCGTAGATCCTAATCAAATAATTGGCCAACCACGTGTGATTAATTTCATCAGACTATCACACGTTATTTTCTTCATTTCATGAAAAAACGTGCAGTAGTTTCTAGTACTATCCAACGATTTAAAGTACACGATGCATAGCAGGGCGCGTTGAGGTTTGTGTGCTTATATCTTGTAGGGGCCCAAACTTGAGTAGCACTGCCCGTAAATGTGTATAGAGGTATATAATGCGACTATTTCTGAGTACACGCTAAAGTAAGCCTATTGGACTTTTTATTTATCCCGATTATTTATTCTTCAGTGACAATGACACGAAACAATGAATTAGTTTTACATCAAAGGTGCATGTTTTCATTCGTTCATTAACAATATATCTGCTCTTGTTGAAACTGTTTATGCACCTATAGCCTGACAGCTTCTTACGATATATGCATACAGCCTCAACTCGAGTGTGGATAGAGCATAATAATGCATCAATTGTAAACTATATTGCCCGCATATCCATTCCCTGGAAAGATCACGGTGCCTATTATTAATAGTCACGGTGCCCTGGCTTTTATCCTAGTTGCCCATGGGCGCTAGTAACGTTAAGTTAGTAACACGCTCCTCCAGATTCACCCCTGATATCTCATCTTGCTCATTGAAATGCTTACTACTAATAACAATAAAACAAAATAATAATGCACTTTGTAGTGCATCTTCAAAGTTCAACTACGATTTGCAATTATGCTAAACAGAGCAGGTAAGTTTCGAAATATTTTTTTTAGGTATTGAAAGATTGGGTAGAGATTGGAAGAAGCTTTGGTAGAATTTTAGTCCGACCTGTCTTTCACTGAGTAAACGGTTGACCCGACGTAAATTATCTAGATCACCGAATTAAAATCTCTTTTGTTCTGTATATGAAATTTTCTAATCACTTTTTCAGGATATTACAGTACAATAACATATCTCGGATTGAGGATCTTAGTTTCAGCAATTTGAACAAGTTGACCATGCTGTGAGTATGAAAAAAAATCATTTGAATAAAGTATGTAATGTATACAATTTAATGGTTTTTATAGAGCACCAATCACCGAGGGAAAATGCTGTTTGGCTAGAATGTAGAAAATCAACCTTAACAAATAAATTGCACTCCATTTAAGGAGTATGAATAAAATAATAGATATTATTATTATTAGTAGTAGAAGCTTTATACAGAGAGAATTTATTTTTCATACCTTTTCACATAATACAAACAATGACAGACAATAATAAACGTAATGATATTACAGAAATGAGCATTTAAAGCCCCACTATCCTACTTGTAGCTACTTGCTCCCTCTATATAGAAAACTTCCCCAATCGTTGGTCCCCATGATCCTCTTTTTCTTATGTTAGTTGAGAGTTAAGTTTATGAGATAGCCACCTGTCAGTGACCTCGCTGTGTGGTCTTATCCCTTCTGGCCAAGTAGTATTGACGGTCTTTAAATATCTTTGACATTGTTTTTGGTCATTGTAATGCAAAAGGATTTGGTTACAGGAACCTGAGTCCGACTTTACTTGTGAACGCGTGCGTCAACTAGTCAACTCAACAAGTCCCTTTACTGTTACTTGAAGTCCATTTCAAACTGCAATTATGCCTTTCTATAAGAAATATTTGAAGATCATATTTTGAATACAGTATAGAATTTCTTGCACCGAGAGCAAAACCTTTGTCGTTGATTGAACCACCTAGTAATTGTATTAGTTGTATTAATACATCCTTAGTAACATTTTTAACGGTTCTCTTTTGCCTACAGGGATATATCTTACAATATCATTGGTTCATTGTCGAATAATACCTTTACCGGTTTGAACAGTCTGACAAAAATATAAGTTTTAACAATCAACTTTCTACTCATAAGCTTAGTTTTTTTAAGGCATATATTACATGCGTGCCTTTAAATTTTCCTCTCAATAATTGTACATTAATCAGTTTTTAAATGTTGGAAAACATTTTCTATTTCCAGCAAACGATCACTGTTTAGCGTACTTGAATGGACTAAAAATGGATAATAAAAATATTTAAATTTCGCAATGTCCAGATGTTCGAAATCATATTTGTTAAACGTAAATTCAAGACACGGTCTGAAAGTTCCTGGAATGATCTACATATTTTAATTTGTGATAGGGAACCAATGCGGAAGTAGAACATTTAATAGTCAATTTAAGATTATGGATACAATTCAGGAATTGCGGTGTGCTAAATGTTTATAAATTATATAGCATTTTATCACAAAGCCTACATCTCTTGCTTAGTTTTTTAATTTTATTCGTCATACTCATCCTTGATAATACTTCTACCAAATAAATGACGATAGTGATAACGATGGTACATAATGGTTGTACGCATATTCGTGTGCGTGCGTGGGAGTGCATGTGTGTGTGTGTGTGTGTGTGTGTGTTTAAGTGTATGTTATGAACTCTTCTCTCTTTTGCCTTGCGGGGATTTGTCTCACAATGTTATTAGATCATTGTCAAATGATACCTTTATAGGTTTAACTAGTCTGACAACTATGTGAGTAAAATAATATTTTGTCTATATATATATTTATTGTGTCAATTTAGCAACGGTAATAGCAACTATTGAATCATAACATAACTTTATAAAGAAGTGAGCACTAATTGTAATCATTGTATGATATTCTGTTCTCCATTTTCTACTACTGCCATATGCTAATTACAATTAAGCCTAAATATTCCATGTTTGGAGGATACCATAAATTCTACAATTATAATTTAATGGCAATCAAGTTCGTTATATTTCTCCAATTTAAAAAAAATACATCTATTAAATGGGACGAAACTATGACAGATCTAATTTTCATAATTGACAGATTGTATGTATAATTTTTTATTTTTGCAGAGACCTGTCATACAATAGTATAACACGGATTGAGGATTTCAGTTTCCGTGATTTAAACAAATTGACATCACTGTAAGTGTCCATAATACTTTAAAAGCGTTACGTTCTACTTCGCTTGAGTATGTTTTTATCAAGAATAATCATGATAATTATCGGTGAATGACAAATTTACAAACTATTCAAATTGAATGCGTCGTCGATTTTATTCGCTGTATATCTACTTTAATGCTATTATATTAAATGATATTGAAGGGTAGATAAGTTACCACGGATAATGATAGTATATAATAGCAAAAATTATAATAAATAATAGTAATAATAATATATGAACATAATATACACTGTTAGTCATAATGGTGGAATAATTATTTTTACCTCAATTTGTTGAATCATTTTGGCAATGATTTATTCCTAATAGATCTAGATAATAGTATACATTCTTAGATTTTATTGAATGACAATTGGGGAGTGTTTGTTTTGCGTGACTGCTAAAGCATGTGTGCTACTATGCTAATCAACTAGGGGACCTACGTCCGTAAGTCATAACTGACAGTAATGGGGATTAATGCCTCATAAAAGTGCACTAATATAGCATATCGACACGGTTTTGATCCTGGGGGCTCACAGTAACGAGGCCATTGCTTAGCCAATAAATCATGACTGTACGCAGCGGGTGCTAGGGTACGTCGACGCCCCCACAAAAACAAAAAAACAAAGAAAATGCAATACATTTTCAATAATTCATTGTATTTTGCCCCGACCCCAACATAATTTGTTTTCTTCTATGTGGGCATGCCTTGAACCATAATGCATGGCCCTACAGAGGAATTTTTCCTGTTAGGGACTGGGGGAAAATGCAATGAGTTATTGAAAATTTATTGCATTTTTTTTTTTTTCTTTTTTTTGTGGGGGCGTCGACGTACCCTAGCGCCCGCTGCGTACAGTCATTTGATTCATTCATTGGCTAAGCAATGGCCTCGTTACTGTGAGCCCCCAGGAACAAAACCGTGTCGATGTGCTATATTAGTGCCCTTTTTATTTTCCTCTTCATCTCTCTCTCTCTCTATCTCCCACTATCCCTAGCTGACTCTGTGTTTACCATTCACTGTAAATACATAAAGTTAATTAATTCTCCTTTCTCTATCTACAGGTATTTGTCTCGCAATGTGATTGAATCATTGTCGAGTGACACATTTTCCGGTTTGACTAGTCTTACAGAAATGTGAGTTTAATAATTGATAATAATAATACCATTATTAATAATAATATTAACAACGATAATGATGGTCATGAACAAGATAGTGATGATAATATTATCAGTGGTAAAAAATGATAATAATGATATTAACACTAATTAAACAGACGTTTCAATACAATCTTACAGCACATTGCTGTTCATATCATCTTTTTAATAATGATATTAATATTTTGTCCATTGTCATATATTAAGGCTGTACACGATTAGTCCGAAAGTACCAACTTTCACACATTTTACAAACTATGTTTCACTCGTGATTTTTTGTTCTCGTCAATTTCAGAAAGAATTTTTGTTGTTATTTTAAGAAAAGGGATTTTTCATATCGCTAAGTTATAATTTTACCTAATTAATTGTGATTTTCTGAACGTGGGGAAAATCATATTCCTTTTTGTATACATTACTTCTTTTCTTTTTTTCTCCGAATAACGTTAAAGTCCTATACAGTCAAACCTGTTAATTAAGACCATACAAGGGAAACACAAAAATGTATCCACTGTAGACAGAACGCCTTTATAGAGTGGTAGCCACTAAGACTGATTTAACTGCATGTACGTTTTGTTTTGTTTTGTTTTTATCTAGAGACCTGAGGTTCAACAGAATTGCGGTTTTACCAGCGCGCGTTTTCAAAGCTTTTCACTTGGAAGACCTGTGAGTAAAGTAATCTAGCCCTCCCTGTCTCCCCCCCCCCCCCCCTCACGAAAAAAATAAATGGGTAGATATTCTACAATGAGCCTTGTCGTGACTTTTAAATTTTTTTTTTTTAATCGAATCATCTTAAGAGAGTTGGGGAAAGTTTTACCCCTATCGGGTAAACAAACCGGAATATTCGTGTTTGTTTCCAACAGAGGCTAAAGTAAGAACAGTCTCCTAATATTATTTATTTATCTAGAGTAATCATAACGAAATATTTTCAGACTTCCATAAAATATTAACTGTGCCTTTTTAATACACTTCTTCATCTACGTTTTTCACTATTTCTATTGCGCTGAAGTACCTTGTTTTGTTTTATTGATACTTTTTCAGTTTCAATCTTCAATTTATATATGTTTCCAACAAAACATTACAAATCAATTATAAATATTTACAACAATTTAGGAATACATATTGGAAACAGAGGGGTCCACTAAAAAGCAATACTTGTACAAGTGTGCATAAACGCTGTATGTGTACATTTTATATGATATTTGACGTGACCGATTGTGCATACTATCGCTACGCTTTTTAGGGAATAAAAGACATATCATACTCAACTTTGATTTAAACACAGCGTGGCGTGATAAGCCTTTCTTAATTTCCCTTTATTAAAACTTGACTATTTTTTTTTTAATTGGTGATTTTCCTATGTGAACTTACTAATTATCTTTCTTTTCTGCTTTTCTTTTGTAAGGCTTTAAAAAAAAAAATTGTTATATATGTTTTTGTTTCATATATCTTTGTTATTTTTAAAATTTTCTTTTTTAAAATATTTTTTTTAAATTTTAGATATTGCTTTATTGTCTAAAATAAAATCTCTCGTTGTTTTACAATTCAACTTTGAGTTTTTAATTGTCTGCTTTGATTTTTGTAATTTTAGACTTATTGATCACGCGGGAATCATAGAACTGGAACCGGGATGCTTTCAAGGATTGGAGGCCCTTCAAAATTTGTAAGAAAGATACTACTATCACTGTATATTGTACAAGGTTTTCGGCGGGCGTTCCACATCGACAGTACTGCCCTTGTGCAGATAAAAGTCGTCCGTACTAAACTATGAAACCCATTAAAGGTAAAGACCAGTTATGGTCATGCGATTGCATTGTGAAAGAAACGTTGTGGAATCGATCAGAAAAGGTTGATCATCTAGCATATAAGTATTGGTGTGTACTGCAAGGTTGTGGAATCATCAAAATGATAAGAAATATGGCCCAGTCTTCGTAAAGTTACAAGCACTGTACACAGAAAGATGTATATGGGACTATACGCACACATGCGCGACACGTGCGTTTATCTCTCACAGACCATGTAGATAAACTAATTTACCCAATATATCAATTAGTAAGCGGTTTCCCGGCAAAATTTGTATCATGTATTAGTCAAAACATATTCTTTCACATGATTGGTAATAAGAGCTTCCATTTCATTTTTTGAATATGGGGCGTTTCCAATACTGGTCTTTACCTTTAAGACGACTGCTGGACAAGTGTTCGTGAAAGTTTCGTAATAATTATTCATTTAATGCCCAGCCATTCTATGACACACAGGTGCAAGTATTATTTTCAAGAGGTGAAACACCATGTAGGCTTATTCATGAATAATGTCTATCCCTTTTGTCTGGATCATTTTATAAATACACAACGTAAAAAGTATCCTTATTTAGATATTCAGGGGTCATTTGTACAAGTGCCAGCTCGGGAGTGGCTTTTTTTTCTCGTAACAGGGATCATCGACTATTTGGTCCGTATTCTACTTATTTAGTTAAACACCAGGCTTGGTCTATGCCAATGTTTAAGAAAGGGACAACTAAGACCTCAGACGAAATTCCTTTGTTAAACTCGATTTTAACTATAGGTCACGTTTTGTCATCCACCCTCTCCACCCGGGGCTATAACGCTGTCAAGCAAGCGCTTTTTGTAATAGCCCTTCTTCTGCAGGAGAATATTATTCTGCTTCCTTGTACACCGCTTCTATTTGCATAAAACTTCTTGTCATTAAACAGGGTACTGTATAGAAATAGCATCACTTCACTGCCGTCTGGAGCATTTAGAGGACTTGAGAGTATCATCTACCTGTAAGTATTGCTACACCCAGCAAGGTTATTGTCTTTTTCTGCTATAATATGTCGATCTCACATACCTTCTAATCTTTGGAGAGTGGAAGGTCACCGAGACCGAAACGTAGTGAAAAAAAGGTGGAGGGTTAATTTCAGTCTTCGGACCTCAGACTCATGGGCCACCAGCACTATGAATATGACGGACAAAGAAAGAGGACAAAATATACAGTTCCTCATTCTAACCTCAACAATTGCTGTGGGAGACAAAGGAACAACCCTTCACTGCTATTATGTAAAAATGTGTAGAACAGGTGAATATGCATGTGACACCTGTTCTACACATTTTTACATAATAGCAGGGAAGGGATATTCCTTTGTCTACCTGGGGAACTGTATATTGTGTCCTCTTTCTTTGTCCGTCATATTCACAGTGCAGTCTCATGAATCATTGATTTGTTGGGCTATTGGTTTCATGCTCCATGCATCACATGGGTGCCGGTCTCGTTCGAATTTAGTTTTGTGGGAATGGGGTCCCATGGCCCTTTCATTTACTGCACCTGCTGTCACGTGGGCCTTGGGTCTCGCGGGACTAATTTGGTATATTGGGCCTATAGTGTTATGGGCTTTTGACCTAATGGGCCCTATGTTTCATGGACGTCCATAATCATGAGCGCCTTGTCTTATGAACCTTTAATCTTGTGGACTTTTTGTCTCATAATCGAGCATTTAGTCCATATTAACCATTCGACCAAAATAGCAAATAAACTAGGACAAAAACTAAAACAGAAGATAAGAAGCGAAAAATTATTGATAATGATTTTATTTAATTCTAAATCATTTCTCATAATGATTTAATTACTTATAAAATGGACTTTACAATTCTGACACGTACATTTTTTGAAAAATACCGTTTCTAAAAAAAAGAAAAAGAAAAAGAAATGTTGAATTGCCCCCGCAAAGATGTGAAAAACGATGTCGCATAATGCTGTCAATAATCTTCTTATCTTTTTTGTCCACAGACATCTTTTTGATAACAAAATCTCCAATATTGATGTTGATGTTTTCAAAGGACTTAATACTCTGGAGTTTCTGTAAGTATATTTCATGTTGATTCGACACTTCAAAGAGAAAATATATTGTTGATCCACCATTGTGCCACCAAAAGCCTTACAAATATATCGTTTAAAGAAGATATCGAAACCACCCTATTCTGCTGTAGCGAATAGATGTTTTTGAAAACACTGGTACTCAGTCGGTCACAGTAAATGTCCATGATACCCAGATAACTACGTAACCCCTTATTTAATTATTCCTAGGTAAGTGACGGGGGAATAGTTGTCCTCGGGGAGTCGTCTTGATACCTTAGTCATATCGACAAGACCGACAACAAACCGACCGAAAATATTACTTGACGTCTATGGCCAATAATGGGTCGGTTTGGAGTCGGTCTGAAGTCGGTTTAGCGGTGTGACTGAGGTATGACATGTTAAAAAAATACATATATTCCCGCCGTATGCAGTATGACGTATTGGTGTACTTTAAATGCTTTTATGATACTAAATAATGAAATACTGTTACCCTTTGTCTTTCATCAATAATGTCAGTTATTTTAGCTATTTTACATCTATCAAGTTGCTGCATGTATTCTGACCTTTCTCGCCCCTTCACAGTGACCTGACAAATAATTCAATCATAGAATTGAGGAAGGGATTGTTTGAAGATCAATCGAATCTTACCTGGGTGTAAGTTGATTTAATATTTTACTCCTCATTTCTTCCTACTCCAGCACGAATAATGTTTTTTTTTAATAGGAATTCACTGCTAGAATATGAAATGATTATTATTTGAATTATTCTTTCGACAGGACACTTTGTGGGCAATGTCCACAGCAGATGTTTTCAATATTGCACTTGCGATGTAAGAAGACAACAAACAAAAAAATGCGTGAGTTATCAATGATCTAAAAAGAGTGTTGACCACAGAGACTTTGAAAGAATGTAACATTCCAAGTGATGATGACGTGACGATGATGTTGATGTTGAGAATGATGATAACGATAATGATTATGATATTGCTTCTCAAAAACACTCAATGGCCCAAAGTTTATTGTAGTGACGTAGCAATACGTGAGATAGTAAAATGATTTAATCCAGTCTATTTTTGCACCTTTTCTCTTTCAGGTCTTTCTCTGACAACCCGCTGGAATACATCGAACCAGGGACTTTCCAGAATCTGAGTCGGCTAGAATATCTGTAAGTTTGTGAGCTAAGCACTGCTAGTTCGAAATACTATACAGATATTGACTATTCGGATGCGTAATATCATACATTATTTACTTTGAGTGGCACGGCTAAAACTATTGCCCAATGTCATTTCGACTCAGTAGAGGGGCATAGTGCAGTCCCCACATTACCGAGGAGCTAGTTTTACTCGCCCGAAAAATAAGCAGTCAGTATTTGTTTCATATACCGCATCCCCATGAAAATTCTTCTAAATAGATATTTTAACAAAATATGCTTGTCATAATGTATTTATTTTTCTAGTCTACGAAAACTAACTCGTATAATAGCATTATCATATAAATATAGAGCAGCTGAAAGACTAGCTAAAGTTTGTAATGTTAAGGGTTTATCCCCTGCACGTCAATTACTACATTGATAAGTTCTTTGGAACTTGTACACATAATGTCCAACAATCTAATCAATTTGCTTGTAGCCAATCGTGAAAAACTAGCATCAATCTGATGATGAGGTTATAATGATTGCTTCTTGTATAGTGCCTTACACAGTAGCGTACGCAGGATTTTTTTCAAGGGGGGGGGGGGGTTAACATTTCCAAATCGGGCCGAAAATTTCCCAACGACTCAGCGAGCCGCTGAGTAAGCGGGGGGGGGGGGGTGGGGGTAAGAGAACACTTTTTTTGGGGGGGGGGGGTCTCGAAATTTGACATTTTGATCCGTTGGGGGGGGGGGTGAGGTCACCTTTTTTAGGTCATAATTTTTTTTTTTTTAATTACAAAAACATTAACAAAAACTGATGGGGGTTCAACCCCCCCCCCCCCCCCCCTGCCTACGCGCCTACTTACACTGTGAGAAGGTTGGGTAATATTTTCCAACACTTTGCCAATAGTCGACCCAACCATCTATTGGGCAATATTTTCGTATTTTGCCCAACAGTTGGTCAAGATTTTCCCAACAAGTGGGCTACCGTAGTCGGGCAGTTGAAGGGTCATATCTTTGCCCAAGTTTTGGGCAACACACGAAACAATTATGCATGTGTGAAGTAGGGTAGTTTCGTTTACCAATACCACTGGGCAAAATATTGCCCAACAGATGGTTGAGTTGACTTTTGGCACAACGTTGGGCAAAGTGTTGAAAAAATATTGCCCTACCTTTTCACAGTGTATTATGAAGCTTATGTAGCGCCATGTTAGGCGCTAATAGCGCTCGCTCTAAATTGTCTCACAAAATTATATTGTGGTTCATTGTTTTTTCTCTCTCTCTTTCCCTCTCCATAGAAACATGGTGAATGTCCAACTGACAAATCTCGAACCAGATACCTTCAAAGGGATTACCTCCCTCAAAGGCTTGTAAGTTACGACTTCTTTATTAATGACATTTACATGTATAAATCTGACGTAATCCCGATTATTCATACCGCGAACTCCCCTCTGGTAATGGGCCCGTGTTCAATATATTTCTAATCGTACTCTAAACACGTTAAGCACTTCGTCTAGGCTTAATCAACAGATAAGAGCCAAATTGGTTAACTGCAGCTCAATTTGTCTATGTAATTTGCGTGTTCAAGAAATAAAAACCGCACTGGGCGAAAATTATACACAAATTTATAATGGGGGGGGGGGGGGGCGTGTCCGGACACTTACTAGATTTAATGCTACGTTTACACTATGTCCCCGGCGGCCACGGGAATCACGTTTCAGGCCACCGTGGATAAAACGGGATAGACGTGAGACAACGCGAGGGGGGGGGGGGGTTGATGGGAAAACGTGACAGGCCTGATAGCCGTTGATGCCGGGCCAGATTTTTAAACTGTCAAAATAATTGCCACGGCAGTCACGGTGCGGATGAGAAACCTAGTAGGCCGTAGTAAAACAGGGTGAACGCAACAAAACGAGACAGTACGTATAGGCCGTAACACAACTTGGAGGCGATTCGTAGTCTGACGGTTTAGGGTCCCGGCGCGCTAAGGCGCATTGCCTTCTTCTACGGTCTGACACAACGCACTGGTCTCAGGATACAATGAATGCTATTGTTGTTGTTGTTGATTTTAATGGCGTTTTCCATCGTTGTTGGATGATTTTTGCCATATTGCTTGGAAGGCCCTTTTTTATACCGTGGGCACAAACCTACTTCAAAGCTTTCCGGCGTCCACGTTTCATCCGTAGAAAGCCTTGACAGAACGTGACAAACGTGTCAGACCCCATCAAAACGTGACGGGCCGGCAGGGAACGTACTGACATCAGTGGGAGACTGCAGGCCGAACCCCAATGTGCCTTCGGGAACATAATATGAACCTTGCATACAGGATTCTGCATTTTCTTTTCCAAGAAATCTTTCTCCAACCACAATTTCCAATTTTACAATCATGATGTAAAATATTGTGCTATTCTTAATTTCTCAAGTTAATAACACTGGATTCTATT
Source organism: Strongylocentrotus purpuratus (assembly GCF_000002235.5). Taxonomy (NCBI): domain Eukaryota; kingdom Metazoa; phylum Echinodermata; class Echinoidea; order Camarodonta; family Strongylocentrotidae; genus Strongylocentrotus; species Strongylocentrotus purpuratus. Next base: position 13,549,985 of record NW_022145605.1, on the reverse strand, counting down.
TTGAACAAAGTTGACGGAAACTTTGATTCTTTAAGTACACCATCAATCAGAAGGAATTCCCTCCTTGCTCTGGCACATAGCCGTCCTAACAAATTACTCCATCAGAAACATTGTTTATTGCAAATATTTGTGTACATCTTTCAGGTCGACTGATGACTACAGGCTTTGCTGTTTGTTCGACGAGACAGATCTGTGCACCATTGCTTCCTCGAACTTTCTGGACTCCTGCTCCCGTCTCATGCCAAACACAATCTTAAGAGTAGCACTGTGGGTCATAGGGTTTGGCGCCCTCATCGGCAATACCATAGTTCTTGTCTTTCGGTGTCGTACCGATCATTCAGTCAGCGCAAAGACTCAGGGACTGTTCATCTCCAACCTTGCCATAGCGGATTTTCTGATGGGAATCTACATGCTTATAATATCGTCAGCAGATGTGTACTACGGAGAGTATTTCTACCTCTACGCAGAGCAATGGCGTGGATCGGTCACTTGCAAAGTTGCAGGATTCATCGCTTTTCTATCCAGCGAAACGTCCGTATTCATACTTGCGATCATTACGATAGATCGAGTTCTTTGCGTCGTGTTCCCCTTCGGTAAACTGAAGTTTCGGGCTACTTCTGCTCGCGTTGGTGTAGCGCTGATATGGGCCATTGCGTTTGTAGTGAGCATTGTTCCCTTGGTTGTTAGCTCCTATATCAGCGGTTTTTATGGCCAGTCAGATGTTTGTGTTGGACTCCCCCTCAATGTTGAGTCTACAGAGACAGGAGAATTAGTATTTAATATCGAGAGAAGGGTGTGGGAATACCTCCAATATGAAACGACTAAGCGACCAAGTTGGGTGTACTCGATCGCCATCTTTCTCGGTGTGAATTTCTTGATCTTCATTCTCATTCTGCTCTCCTATGTCGTCATATTCGTTCACGTTCGCAAGTCGGCACGCAGTGTGGCCAATCCGGCAAGCGGTTCGGGTAGCAGTGACCGCGCCCGGGAAGTGAAGCTGGCAACACGCATGTCTATCATTGTCCTGACGGATTTCTTTTGCTGGATGCCGGTGATCATCATGGGTATCCTTTCGCAAACAGGTGCTGTCACCCTCCCGGTATCCCTCTACGCATGGAGCGTTGTCTTTATCTTGCCTATCAACGCAACCATCAATCCATATCTCTATACCTTCATTGCAATATGTGGTAGTTCAAAGACGAGATCTACCTCAAACCCTACGCAAAAGACCCACTTAACGACCGCGGTGTCTGAAACACGAGCATGATGTAGAAGTATTCAAAGTGATGGTTCAAAATCTACCACAAACCCTGCTCTAAAGATCCGTTCCCTAAATAACATATCTGAGACGCGAACATGAAGTAGGAGTATACTATCTTAATATGTCGGCTCAAAGATGAATCTACCTTAAACTCTACTTTGAAGACCCGTTATACATGTACATGACCATCATATATAATACACGAGCATGATGTAGAGATGTTCTCCTTATAACAAAATAAATAGATAATGGACCGGGGAAAAAAAAAAATCGACGGTGATTTGTTTACAGTATTCCTCAAGTAGTATCTGACTGACACCCGTTAGTTAAAAAAGAGAACAATTACTCAATGATGAATTTAGTTGATAAATATAGATAAACAGTTTTATTTAGATTGTTGAAATCATCTGGTTATAACCCCCCTAATATTAGAATGGCGACACGATTATTTGACTCATTTGTAAGACCGATATTTGTAGATGGATCAGAGATGTGGGGCGCTTTTACTGTTAATTTTGAAAAGTTAGCGAAAGCTGTAAATGGGATCTCCAAAAATGTGTATGGCATAAAGAGTGCTAACTTCTAACGGTTAAGAAATGTGTTGCAGGGGTTGTTTTACTGTGTTACTTTTTGTTTTTCCCCTTTTTTATCCTTCTTTTTCCCCCTTTTTTTCCCTTTTTTCCTTTTTTCCTTTTTCCCCTTTTTTTTCTTCACTTGGCCGCCCAAGAGGGGGGGGGGGGGGGGGTTGAACCGCCGAACCCCCTCCTAGATCCGCCCCTGTGTTGGGTGTCAATAAGAAAAGATTTTAGCCGAAGTGGAAGCATACTCTTGATTATGATTACACAAATCTGTCAAAACTTAGGAAAGTATTATGCACAATGAGAAAGATAAATACTGATTTATTATTATATCACGCTTTTCAAGAAAACAAAAGAAAGGTTGAAAAGGAAATTCTAATATTCAAATGATTATATTTCACATGAAATTGCAATGTTATTTGCAATATACTATAAGTATATTACAAAAATATACAATGATAAACGAGACAAATATAATAGTAATGACACAAGAAAATAGGAACTACATAGAAGTAGAGCTTGTTGAAGTATGAGTTCCTCAAATGCTGTTTTACAATACGTCTTGAAAACAAAGTATACATAGAAAATCAAGACGCAACAAATATGTAACCCTCAAGAAATTATAAGATTAGGGAAGGGGATTTTATTTTTAAATGGGGGAAATAGATAAAGGCAAAAAGGAAAGAAAGATGGAAAAGGAAAATGAATGATTGCAAAAGTTCTAGAAACAGAAGGTTGGATCAACAGAATGAGGGAGAAAGAGATTGAGTCGGAAGTCAAACTAACCGAGATTCATGCATATACAGACGTGTCAACAATGTAAACAATACAGCTGACCGGTGACGACACATACATTCATGCATATGTGTTTAAACATTTAATTTTCCGTTTTTTGTATAAATATGTATAGACTGGTACTTTATTTAAGAGATGGGTCCATGTCATTGCAAAATACTGTACCGGTGTAAATAATTGTTTTTTTTTGTGTAAAGGTTCGACTGTCTATAGTGGGTATATATCTCGTTATTTTTTTTTTGAAAAATGGAGGAAATCGAGAGAGGTAACTCCTAAAGTCTTACAGGAATTTCCCCATGCTTAAATCCATAATTTAGGTAAGGCAAAGTAAGGGTTGAGTACAGTGAAAATAATGATTTATGACACCAAGGTAGCTTCTTCGCAACTCAAGGGCCTTCCCTCTGACACCGTAGTGTGAAAGTTCATAAAGATGAATTTCATGGTAAATTGTGTCGAAGGTCTTTGAGGAGTCTAGAAATAAACCTTTTGTGTGAAAAGAATTATCAATTGCACTAACAATTGTATTAATGAATGTTAACATAAAATGACTTGAGGCGTATATCTGTCCAAATCTAAACTTTTTGAAAGGAAATTTATGGTTCGTGAATACACAAGTTTTTCTAATATTTTGGAAAAGGAGGTAAGTAAAGAAATTGGATTATAATTTCCCTGTTCGCGTTAGTCACCTTTAAAAAAAAAACAGGTATTACTTTGGCTCTTTTCATGGAAAAGAGTACGTCATCACAATTTTTGTTTAAAGAGGTTAAATATATGGGTTAGTGGGATGACTATTTCGGAAATAATATATTTAAGTAGTAAATTTGTTATGCCATCATATCGAGCGTTCTTTTAACTTTTTAAATTGTTAACAATATCGATAACCTCTACCTCTTGTACCGAGACAAAAAAAAATAGAGATTCAGGATTTCGACGATCTAGAAATGAATGATTTGAAGTGAGGAAGACCTGTGCAAAATTAGGACCTATATTTACGAACTAATTTTTGAGACTCTCAGCAATAAAAGCTGTTTCTTGAAAGCATGTGTTTCCGACTAAAATCTCTTAAATATCCTGCTTACTACTGGTTCTATTATTCAAGTGCATGGTTGATTAGGTTACATGTGTTTTTAATGTCATTTCTATCAAATTCAAATTGTTTAAAGAATTAATCTTTTTTGCGTAACGTAAAATACTAACAATTGTATTTTGTATAAGTCTTATATTTGTTTTCGTTTGACCCTGTTGGTTAGGACTTGAAATTGTAAAATAATATGTCTACGTTTGTAACAATTATTATGTATTGTATCGTATTATATGTATTGTAAAACAAAATATTCATTTTCCGAATAAATACGAAATACAAATACAAACAGACTCATATATACGACACACGCAACGTACTACAATCAGTATTTGCTAGCTAATCCGAAACAAAATTGGACCCCAAATTAGATTGTCTTTGGTTTGTTATTTCTATCAAATGGAAATAAAAATTGCAATTGTATTGTTTGCACTTGTGTGACCTTTCCGTATTTTGAAGGATTTAATTTCAACAAGCCTCAACCAGTGTATGTCTGTGTGCCTTTGTATAGGTCTATATTATGCTACTGGAAACATAAAGTTATATTATTATATGACTGGTAGCGGTTACATCTCTTGTTTTTGTTTTTGTTTTGTTTTTTGTTTTAATCCAATCAAAATTCAATAAGCTCCCCCCCCCCCCCCCCTCAAAAAAAAAAATCGGGGGGGGGGGTGGAAGTAAAAGACGAAAGACAAAGTCAGAAAATTAGAGAGAAAAGGCTTATACCATTTAGTGTCCTGTACATTGGTATAACGCTTATACTTTTTAGTGCTCTGTAGATTGGTATAACGCTTATACCATTTAGTGCCCTGTAGAATGGTATTATCTTTTTTATTCATAATTATTTTGATAAGGAATGAATATGACATTTGTAAATATGTTACCTGTCAATTATCTTTTTATTCATTATTATTTTGATAAGGAATGAATATGGCATTTGTAAATATATATGTCAATTGGTGATTTAAACAATAAAATAAAAATAAAATGCATCCCTGTATGAAAACAATTTCCTGGTTTGTTTTAATTGCTTTGTGTTTCAAGATGAGGTACAAGGAAAGAGAGTGAATGCATGGTCATGTAGAGAGGTTGAGATGAATTTTATTTTGTTCTTGCAAAAGATAGGAAATAAAAAGGAACATTTACCTTTGTTTCTACCAATTAATAACAGAAATTTGTGACTTGATATTTAATAAAAGATCAAATAAACAAGGATTTAATAGCATTTTCTGTATTTTTTACGGTCCAGAAATGAAGAAATAGTCCAGAATGGAATAATTTGTTGTTGAGAGTACATAAATAATGAGAGGAAAAAATGAGGAAATAACAGAAAAAGAGCGAAGGAGATAGGGGCTGAAAGTGACAAGGAGGAGAGAAAGAAAAAGAAAGAGAGAAAAAGAGGGAGAGAAAGAAGAGAGAGAGAATGAGAGAGGTGCATAATGTGGACGTGAAAGAGGGAGTAACAAGGAATTTTTTCCATTCTGGACGATTTCTTCATTTATGGACTGTAACAATAACAGAAAATGCTATTTAGTTATTTTATTGATTACATATTCTTAACCATAAGTCACTAATCTCTGTTATTATTTTTTATTTCCTACCTTTCGCAAGAACAAAATGATGTTTCTCTCGACCTCTCTTCATGACCATACCTTCACTCTCTTTCTCTCCAAATACCTCGTTCTAACACACAAAGGGATTAAAACAAAACCAGAAAGTTATATTGATATAGGCAACACGTGGTACACATTTTTATTAATTTATTGTTTGAATCAACAAGTGACACTTAACATAATCACAAATGTCATGTTTATTCCTTTGTACAGTATTCAATAGTTATCAACAACAAAAAAAAAGAATGAAATAGAGGAATAAAATACCTATACCATGCATTGAATATGCATTACACAAATAAAGGTGCGGAATTAAATGGAATAAGTATACCAACCTACAGGGCACTAAATGGTATAAACGTTGTGGATGTGTGTATGAGTGTGTGATAACAGAAGAGAAATAGAGGTGCATATAATAATGTATGTGAAAAAGAAAGAGGAAGAGTGAGTATGTGAGAGAGAGAGAGAGAGAGAGAGAGACACACACACACACATAAAGAGAGAGAGAGAGAGAGAGATGGTCATAGAAATAGAGAGAGATAGACACAAAGTGACCAATAAAAGAGGTAGGGTTAGAGAGGAAGAGAGAAAAGAAGAGTAAAAGAGAGAGAGAGAGGGGGGGGGGTAAAAGAGAGAGAGAGAGAGTACACAAAGTGCAAGGGACAGACACGGTTTTTGACATGAGAAATATGGGACAATCATTGCAGATATGAAATTCATATGAACCCTATTTCAATTTCAAAATTATGAACCCTTTTTTCATTTTCAAAATTATGAACCCTACTTCACTTTTGGAATTATGAACCCTTTTTCTTTTTCGGATTTATGAACCCTATTTCATTTTTGGAATTTGAACCCTTTTTTTTTTGGTTGGAATTATGAACCCTTTCTCATTTTCGGAATTATAAACCTTAGGAAATAGGAACCCTAATTAATTTTTGGAATTATGAACCTTCGGATAAACGAGCTTTCGGAGTAATGCAACAAGTGTTCGGAATTATGAACCCTATTTCATTTTCGGAATTATGAACCCCTAGTCACGGGAAATTAGTGTTACGGAATTATGGACCTTCGGAATGTAAATTTTACGTTTAACTGATAAGATAATTATGTAGAACATTATAAAGGAGGTGCTCATCATCCGAAGTCAGAGACTTTACGATGATGTATCTAAAACTTAAACCTACCGACAGCTATGAGTCAATTATTTTTAGAAACAGTAAAAATTGTCATGACTAAATGGGCTTCTACATAATTGCTTTGATCTCATAGTTCTCGTTTTTACAGTGTGCGTAAATACATGGGGGGGTCGCACACTCCCCCCCCCCCCCCCCCCAGCACTTGAGCGCCAGGGGAGGGGGCCCATCTCCCAAAAAAGGTAAAAATTAACCCGTTTTTTATCCCGGGCACCCCCTGGATCCGCCACTGGCTACATAAATAGCCTTTGTTTCCCCTTTCAAAGAATACTTCCACCTGTGTATCATGGAGTGCACTGCTTGTGCATAAATAAAATAATAATTATTATAATAATCAGTTTTATATAGCGCTTATTACAATCACTAAGCGCTTCCAAACTTGGAGATTATTACCCCGGCTTAAGCTGTGCTGCGATTGCGGCGCTCTAGCGTGTCAAAGAAATAATTCCTGCCAGGTATCCATTTACATCACCTGGGTTGAGTGTGGCAAATGTAGATCAATGTCTTGCCAAAGGACATTAGTGCCGCGGCGGGTCTCGAACCGCGGACCTTGTGATCGACAGTCCGAATAATGATTGCATAACTTTAATGAGCACGTATCCATTATTTTGTCTCCGTGTATTTTACAATTTGGTCTGCAATGACCTTTATCTGCTCATGCTCAGTCTGTAACTATGATTATATGTTGGGTTTAATACGCCCTATTGGCAAGTTGACCATGATATAGCGCTCTGTAATAAACTGTACGCTAGGGCAGACAGTTCATCAGTTCAGTATCGCTTTAAGCACTCATCGAAATTGAGATATAAATATTTACATTTAAAATATTCTTTTTGTAAACTAAGCTAAACAATTGTGCATTACACCAATTACATCATGCTTTCAAATCATCAATGCATTTACAACGTGAGGTGGTCTACTAAATTCTTGCATTTGTATCTCGTGTTTACATCATAACTCATATACATATATCATAAATATTGCTATGGATCTATGAAGTTTAAAGAATCTGAAATATACAAATTAATTTAACTATCTCGATTAAAATAAGGAAATAGGTCACAATTGATCGACTAAATATCGAGACTACATAACTAAAAGCAAACATATATTAACAGTTCAACAATTTGTTATTTTTTTAAAAACAAAATCACGAAAACACCTATGACGTCGGAATAATTCATGCAACTTGTAGTCTTTTCTCCTTGTGTCCAGTTTTTTTCTTCTCCATCGGTGCATTATTTGCCAGAAAATTAAGGAAATTCGAAAAGAAATCTCTGAAAATTCCGCTATTTCCCTATGCTGATCTATAGCAGTATCTGACATATTGTGAGTAATCTATAGCGGCACTTGAAGTTTACCCAACCGTCTATACTAACAGCCACACAGTTTACATCGGAACCATTGTGCGGAGAACCAGGGATCCAGCCTGAAAGATAAATTTGGTTTCATGATAAAAATGGGATGATAAACTATTAGTCTATAGGCCATTATGCACCCCCCCCCCCCCACTTTCAGGCAAGAAAATTGGTGACGTTTTCCTCTAAGCTGAGACTTTTTACTAGGCCTCGTGACTCTGGCTATTTTCCACCCCAATCAGCGGCTGGGATGAATCTAGAAACCCGGAGTGAACGCGCGATCGAGTGGCGTTATCCGCGAGGCCTTTTGGATTCTGGCTTTTACTGCTCCTCATGAATTATTCATAACCAATCAGAAAGGCCATCTCCCAGTTGGCTTCGTTCGTGATTCATTCATTATCAAAACATGTAAGAAAAGGTAAAAGACGTAAATAAGTTTTGCTTATGGGATGAACATATAAGTGATAAATACAAAAATCACATTCAAATCTATTTTACATGCAAAATTAAAATAAAATAGGAAGCATTTGATGACTTAAGCTAATGATCATTACTGAGGAGGCGCGATAGCTCAGTCGGTAGAGCAGTGGTCTCGTAATCCGGTGACCCGGGTTCAAAACCAAGTCGATGCGCTAGTGCCCTTTGGTAAGGCATTAATTCTCATTACCAGGTCCCTCGGAGAGGACCTAAAGCCGTCGACCGTCTGGTTGCTTACTTACAAGCATCTATGCTTTCTTAGCAGTCAGGTAAAATAACCCCCATCACCATATTTGATAATTAGACTTTCCCTGTATATAAAATGAAAAGGTTTTAGCCCGTACGTAGGTCGATTCATGTTCGTACTCACGTAGAGTTTACTGTGTGTGTGATGGATACTATATGCGAGGATACGCTACCATTTCGGTAGAGAACTCCAGTCGGAAACAAAGGTTAACATAAGAAATTCCAAACCAGATTACTAAAGGCCTCTTGGCTGAAGCCACTCGCTCTGTCGTTCATTCGGGTTTTCGCGATTAGTCTCTTTTTGGTCGCTCGGCGTCTATCAGACATGAGGCCTTGTGTAAAGGCTATACTCTAAGCTAGTACCATATTAAAGCTATCATAATCTGCCTGTTTACCATAGAGTTAGTGGTGGGTGTGGCCTCCAGAGCCGATGCCATGGTAATGCATCACAAAAATAATGGATCACCCCAACAAATACTACATATTTGTAATTCAACAACACTGAAACAAATCAGAAGTACCTCACTGAAGTTATTTTGGGGATTTGTGATCCCATGTTGTGTCGGAACGATCGACTTCAACTTTGTAAACCAACTTAGCATCATGCATAATTTACATAAATCCAAAGGCCACATGGATAGGCATATTAAACTGCCCAAGACAACATACAATATGCACCCATCGCTAACAGTGTGGTCAATCTTGCGCAATGAACATATTATACGATACAATGCGAATTGCATAATTATTATCAATTGTTGCTAGGTAGGACAGATATTATGTCTTGCCCCACCGAACTATACGTCATGTATGAAATTCACATTCTGACTAATGAAATACAATTACCCGTAACAGAAAAATGCAATAATTTGTAACGAGGCACGTAACAAAGATTTGTGCTTTGAATTTGATTACATTACGCAAATAGTATATTGGAGCGTCACAATAAACTAATGTTTTTGACACAATCATCAAGATCGGCGGTGATTGGTTTTTTTTTGTCATGACCATTTGGGAGCGATGTTTTGATGGAGCTAATAGAGACTTTTAGATTTGCAAGACGAGAACGTGTACTGCTTGGTGTGAAATCCTTTTAGGGCAATGTGACGTCCTTATAAGGCACTGCCATTGCCTTAAAAGGATGTCACGGCCAATTGGGATGACCCTGTCAGGGTATGCATACTGCACAATGTGCATATCTAGTAACGCCCTTTGAAAATTGTCAAGTTTATCATTTGGGTAGTCGCGTAACGAGCATGACAATTTAGCCCTTCGTTCTACGTTTTTGCATTTTGGAGTACTTTTGATTTCACGGGCAAATAACAGTCTGATCTTGATACATTTATCTCAATGATGCGAGGCAGCGTTCAGTCAATATAGCTCTGAGATCTTGCACAATATTTTGAAGTCGAAATATTCAATGTGCGAGGAAGAATATTCTCCTTTTTTCGATGGTGATTTTTTTTTTCTTCTTGAACAATTCCGAACATATTTGCAGTCTTTACTCATTGTCGTATTTTCTTAATTTAAAAGAAATTCCAGTAGGATGTTCTCTATCCCCCCCCCCCCGGCCCCTCACCACGATCACCGCCCGTCATTATCAACATCTTTGCAGTTGCATACTTGCGTCAAGGAAGATTTTTGTATTCAATGACGAAGTTTATAAAATAAGGCCGTGTTTTAATGCATAATTATGAATTGATTATTATTAAATTAATAATTGCTTAATTGGTAAACAAATTTTCAACAAATAACGCAGTTGAAAAAAGGTATTTCCCTCTGAGAAACGTGGGCACATTAAAACATTTAATGATTCAGTTCACCACAATGCTTTGAATTATAGGCTGAAAGTCAAATAAATCTGTGTCAATATCTGTTTCTTATTTTTGTACTTAATTTAGTTATCGCATTGTCTACATAACGCACAATCGTAAAAGCGTTCCTTACGTAAGAAAAAAAAAAGGAGAAAAAAAAAATCTTACGGGTTGTATTCGGGACAGCTCCTGTGCCATCTACGTAGTGTCCCTCGGCTTGTATGTCGTTTAGGTTGATCCATAGAAGCTTTACCAAGTGCCTGACGTGTTTGTACACATTTTCGTCGTCAAATAGGAGAGACGGTGTCTTGTCTCCTGTAGCCGTGCTTATCGGTCTAAGAGAGAGGCAGAAGTCGTGGGCCTCTTGCCAGGATTTCTCCGTATAACCTCGATAGCACTTCGAGGACGTGCATGTCCACTCTGACGCTATAGAACCCAAGGATATTGATTGCTATGTTCTAGTAGATGTTTCATTAAAAAAAGGCAATCACCGAATTTTGTCTCTCCCACCTGTGACCATATTATAATTGTATTAATGTTCCAAAAGAGACGAAAGGAAACTATTTTTATTCTCTAGTCTCACCTCCACCTTCGATCGGTGGGCGAGACAAAAATTCAGTATAATGTGTCGAGAAATTAGAAGAGGTACTTGTGCGCACTTTATGTTTCAATTATTAGATATACTTATCTTATTGGAAGCCTCGGAATAAAGATCGCCTGCCTATAGTGGCCAGTGACACCTCATTATTGAAGCTAACTCTCTCATTTGAATATCCTTGATCGACTGGTCTGACTCTTTTCATAATAATTTATTCCTTAGCTTTGACAAAACATAAAACAATTCAAAGGTGATCAGTGATAATCAATATCTTCATCCTACACTCGTCACAAGTTGAGACACAACTATTCATTTTTGTCCTTAAATTTCCAGCGAAAGTTAGCCAGAATATAAATTCGGAACGATGCTTCACCATGCTCTACAACAAATTATTGGGGTCTATACTTAACGCTATTATGATAATGCAAAACCATTAAAAGTATCCTCTAAAATCTAAAGGAGAGCATCAGTATGAGTAAATAAATGATTCGGCACCCTTTTTTCAACATGGATCACAATATTGTTATCATCAAGGTACCCCCTCCACACATAACACTAAGATATATAAAACTTGTCATCGGTGACAAATGACAGATTTTTTTATAGGCTAGTGAAATCCTTGCTTCTGATTAGTTATCAGCAGATTTGTCACTGATTTTTGTCATTTTTTTTATTGAAAAAAGGCTTTGTGAAACAGGTCCCTGGTGTCCCCCGTCACGGTGGATCTATACTGGGTCATTTAATGTTTCAAATTACAAGATCAACTAATAAAAAGTTGATACCAATTTACCCATAACATTCTAGAACGGTTACCATGATAAATTATAAGAATTTTAGTCTTCTGGTCTTATTTAGTCTCACTTTTCTTTCTGTCTCATAATGGGCATCCACTTTAGAGAAATTGGGGGACATTTGTCCCTTCTCCCATTTTTATATGACATGGAAACGACTATAATTTCCCACTTATTGCAGGAATGTGGAAAATTGATAACCTCACATCAATTTTCGACGATATGGCTGTTATCATGTTTAAAATGATAAAACGAGGAGTAATTAAATAATGAATGCAATAGTTACGTTTGGGGATCAAGCGAATATCAAATGAGTGTGTTTCAAAATTATTATAAGAAGAAATATGGAATTTGTTAGCACCACTTAATCATTTTTTGCAGCATAAAATTTGTAGAAAAAAAGACTGTGATTACATACCGACAGAAACGAGGGTGATGTTGAAAGAGCAGTTAGTGTTTACAAGGCCACTGTTGTCGACCACAAAGTAGACGACGTCGATGGAGCTGTTCACTATAACGTTACCTCCAGGTTCATAGTTAGCGAGGATCACTGCAATTCCGGACGCATCACTGGCCGTTGGTGGCGTCCAGGTGATTGGTATGGTATCTGTCATTGTGACAACCGAGTAAATTCGGTTCGAAGGGCAGGATGTTACCACAGGAGGAGTGGTATCAACTAGTACAAGATGAAGACGTAATTTGTTTATGTTTTATTGTATCTATTCAAACCAGAGGGCTTAGGGAAACGGATAAAAAGATGTTTACTTGATTTAAAGCCCGTCTGCACTAGCTAGTTTGGCCAGGAAGAATTAGACCACCAAGTTTGGTCACTGACAGGTGACTATCTCATCAACTCAGCTCTCAATTAACATAAGAAAAAGAGGATCATGGGGAACAACGGGCACTGCTGTTTTCTATATAGAGGGAGTGAGTAGCTACAAGTAGTGAAGTGGGTCTTTAATATTGTATGGAACGATTACGACTATGAATCCCAATAATATCTCTTCTTCTGCCTCGACGCACCTTTTCTCCTCGACCCCTACGTGATTCAAATAGGCCCATCTTAACATGATCCATGTACATGTCTCTAAGTATTAACATTACATGTGGCGACCCGACGTATGCTTCAGCGACATTTGCTTCAGGGTTTATTTCCTCAAAAATGTAGGGTAGGGTTATAATAATTGGTTTCAGATTGTAGTAGTGTTATAGGAAGAGCTGTCTGTTCATAATGGAAATTAAGACTTAGACTGGTGCAATTATTGTCACAGAAGCAGGTGTCGTTCAATCAACAGTATCGCACTTTATATAAACAGCTTGAATTAATTGCCCATGTATTTATTTTTCTTACTCGTCCTGACGTTGATGTTGAAGGTACAAGAAGATTCTTGGGTTCCGCTCTCAACGGCAAAGGTGTACACAACCTCAGTTAGCCCGACTGGGAATACATCTCCCGATTTATAGTTAGAAGTGACCGAGAGGTTGGTTCCCTCTGTACTGATAGCCGATGGTGGGGTGAACTCTACCGACTTATTCGGGTACCAAGCTCAACGGTTACTTTGATATCATCCACGCAGGCAACAATCATCCCCTGGGTCAATCCAGGCTGACTGATGTCGGTGTCAACTGGTTTAAATATTGATAGATAGTGACTTATGTTAAGTTATAGATAGTTGCTAGCGTGAAGTGAAGTGAAGAATACGTAAGGGTAACCTTCAGTCAAACTTGTCTAAAAAGGCCACTTAGAGGAAACAGAAAAAGTGGCTACTGTAGACAGGTTCTCCCTTATAAAAAAGTACTATGGTAACCATGTTTTTGGGGTCCAAATTACCATCCACCATGGTAATCGTCGTTACCATGGTTTCAAACAATGATTAACAAAGGGACATCAAACAATGTATTTCATTTTTTGGTACCATGGTTACCATGGTGGATGGTAGTTTGAAGGAAAAAATACATGGTTACCTGTTTTTTTTTTGTAAGGGCTACAACACACATTTCGTTCTCAAGGGAAAAAATACCTTTTTTTTGTAGACGAGGTGGCATAAGACAGGTTTTACTGTAATTAGTAAGACATGTTCTTCATATGACTATCAGTTTCTAGAATGAAATACTGAATTCATTTATCGTCAGTCCTAGAAGGACCAATTACCAATTAACATCGACCTGTTAAGTCCCAAGACTAGCTCCCATGGCGCAGGTGGTGGTCGATATTCTTCTTAATTTGCAGTAGGTCTATGATGTGAGCATTGCCTTTGTAGGACAGTGATGCTATATATACAGTGCGTCCCAGAAAAAACGAAACCGAGAAGTATCGATGTATTATCATAACTTAATCACAACCATAATTAATGAATGATACATATTTGGAAAGCTTAGAGTCTCCTCTTAGTTGATGTTGACAATCAGCCATAGACGAGAGTCTTCATGCATGGCTGATTTTCAACGAAACGGAGTTAAGTCTTTTGTCAAATCTGCTTTTTGATACGACAGGCACCCAGTGAAAACGAATTCGTTTGTTAAAATTATGAAAATGTAAGGGCTCCTTTAAACAAACAGAACTCTATTATTCCTCGCTTATTTTTCCTGATTGAGGTGTCATATGAAAGGGCAAAAACTAAACTTTCTAGAAATGTGAATTTTCCTTCGAAATTCAGATACCGCCCGCCAAATGTCTTTTTGGTTTCCTTCCTTCAAATTGATTTTAATCACTCATCACTCATGATATGCATCATCTAAGTAGTATCAACTGAAAGGGGAGACTCTAAGCTTTCCAAATATGTATCATTCATTAATGGTTGTGATTAAGTTATGATAAAACATCGATACTTCTCGGTTTCGTTTTTTTCTGGGACGCACTGTATTTATAAGTGCGAGAATTCTCAACTCTGACATGACAACGGGTGTTCCAGAATATGTATCACATCAACTGAATAAACACACCGACAGCCCAACACACAAGCAAGAACCTGAAGAAGGCCTCACAAGCCGAAAGCTCGTAATAAAATTGTAAAGTACAGCTACGTCTCACGTTCCTAGACCATTTTCTTCACGCCTATATATATATATATATATATATATATATATATATATATATATATACAAGTGCGAGAATTCTCAACTCTGACATGACAACGGGTGTTACAGAATATGTAGGACCTTTTTCTTCACGCCTATATATATATATATATATATATATATATATATATAAGTTGTTGCCTACTAGTTGAACAAATATTGCAGGAATGGCTAAGACCATTCGACGTGCAACAGTTGCCGACAACGACAATAAAGGGCTTTCAAATTCTAGTCGTTCGATCGTCACGCAGCTTGCGAAAAGAAAAAAACAAATCAGAACTAGCTAAAGGCAGTATATGCAATAACAAGTTGTAATGTATCTTTTGGTGTTAAATCTAATCTTGTCTACGTTGTTTTTTATGGGGGCGGGGGCGTCAGGGGAACACTATACATTTGTTTGGGGGGGGGCACATGCCTCTCTTCTGAGTGCGCGTCTGGAACTTATTTTCTCTGCCTAGTGCGCTTAAAGTGTTTATTTTCATGTTCTTTAAATGTAACCAAACTCAAGAGAAGCCGACAAACTTTTTTGTTGCTCTTACGTTCACACGGCTCATCACAATATTCCCCTTGACATCCAGTTGAGCAGTGACATTGATGGCCCGCCATGGTTTCCTCATACCAGTCATTTTCACATGGATTCACGTCGCAATTTGCGAAATATTCAAATGATTTAAGATGGAAGTGCTTTAAGAATTATTGAGGATTCCAATGTTGGAAAAACAGGTTTACAAAATATTGTGTACCACATAAATCGTGATTTCCTGGGATTACAAATATTATAATTTAATTTTTTGTGGACTATTTTATACATAACATGAAATAAGTAAATCAATATACATGCCGAGTCTCGTTAACGAATTAAAAGATGGAAGAGAAGGAAACAGTTACCAGAGAATCTGCACACTCGACGTCCAGGAGGAATGCCTAGTCCTCTCTCCCTGATGGTGTGTACCATACTGCCATTTGGATGTCCTTTCTTCTGACAAACAAAGAACATGGGTATGGTGTAATTCAGGCCGAATCTGTCCGTACAGCTAGTCTTTGTCTCATGGCTGCTTCCATCCGATGACACGATGAAAGCTGTTTAATAAGAAGATATGAGAAGAGAAGTTCCTACAGTTTCACCTAGATCCTCCCTCTTTAAGATCATTTTAGCCGTCTGTGATGATCTAAATTTAATACAACCTTTTCTGATGTACCGCTCGAATTTTAGGTGTTTTTATTTCATGTTTTCTCTGCGAATCACATTTCTCCTAAAATGTTTGTCTACTTCGTTTTCTTTACTAACCTGACTAAGAGCTGATGATCAGCACGAACACAACCTTACATTAAAATATTTTAAATATGTGTTTTTTATTACATGAAACTGCTCATCCAGAAAAGAATGATTAAACTACTAATTTGGATAACTAACATACATGATCCTAGACTACAGAGCAACAATGGTTAGGGACAGAGGTTGAAAAGTAAGTTGAAAAAGGGAACGCAAAGGAGGATTTTAGAAACAGTGAAGTCGAGGTAACAGAAAGAGAAAAGTTTCCAGGATCTTTAAAACATGACCTCTCAATCCGTGGTTAAAGGGTTCGAATCTCAGTGTAGCACTAACTTCCTTTGGGAAAAAATTAATCCATATTTTCCATTTTCCAGGTATAGGTAAATAGGTACCTGACAATAGCTGGGAAGACCAGCAATGGTAGTGGCGAGGCTTCCCTTGATAAACAAAATTATCGTTACCATTATATCTCTTATTTTTTAATATAATTATAATGAATATCAAGCCCGTACAAGCTTTTTTTTTAAGCGGGGGTTCTTAGGGTTGCAACTTTGAGCCAGAAGTGAGAGTGAGGCATTGGGAGGGAGCGACCAAGCCCGAGGAATATTTAGCGGCAAACATGCGGGGGGGCGGGGGTGTAGGGCACAATTATTTCTTTAATCAACACCCCCCCCCTTCTTAAGCAAAGAACAAAATAAGACCCCACAAAAACTAAAAAATATTACTTTGTTAAGGGGGAGAGGGGGGGGGGGTTCGCGCGAACTCCCGAATCCTTAGTTTGTACGGGGGTGTATATATAGCGGTCATTACCTAAAGACAAGCATGTTGCGATGACATAGATGAATTTCAATACACTGTTCTGTTCCATACCCTCTGTTCATGAAGAAGAAAAATATTGCGATTAAATCATTTGTTATTTTATCACACGTTTAATTTATTTGTAAAGCTTTCCCCACTATTTCTAAAGGACCGTCAATACTACTGGGCCAGAAGGGATTAGACCACACAGCGAGGTCACTGACAGGTGGCTATCTCATTAACTCAGCTCTCAACTAACATAAGAAAAAGAGGATCATGGGGACCAACAGGCACCGATCGGGGAAGTTTTCTATATAGAGGGAGCAAGGAGCAACAAGTAGGACAGTGGGGCTTAAGAGTTTATATTGTTATCGTTTAAAGTTTGTGGTTTTCTCGTGTGATTAGTCCTGAATAAGGAATCTTCAGAATAAAGGGGATATAAACGAAGACATAACCCAACGGTCCATTTTCGTGAAACCGCAATCTTAACGAAAGTTATACTCACTTAATCCTAAACCTAACCCGCAAAGATCATCTGAATGTATTAGTCGTAGGAATAATATGAGGATACAGTTTTTTCGCCAGTTATTTACTCACCACTTTGGCTAAGCATCACTAAGAGAGATATCCTTATGATAGGTTGTCGTTATGGTCCGATGGTACCAGCCTGCCGAGGAGAGGACGAAATTAAGATTTCATAATAGTTGTGTTTCACTGAAACGGCATTGAGTTATAACGTTAAGAAAGCCGTAACAAAAACAAGCAAAAATGATTAAAAAGATTAGTTAAGGTGGGACACTTTCACGCCATTACAAAGAGCACACCTCAACTGATTTTCAATTTTAGGCAATTTAAATGGATAAGTGGTACGTTAAAGATTGATGAGACACCTTTTAGCTAGACCCTTCCTTAGGCCTTACGGGTTAGTAGAATGAGACCATTCAAGCAAGGCGAATAAGGCCATTTGGTAGTATTGAAAAGGAGCATTTTACTCTGTCCTAAACAAGAGAGAGTTCATCGTAACTAAACCTATTGTCAGTTATGGCATCGAAGAATCCGGACCTATTAAATAAATGACCAATACAATAATACAAAGAAATTGGGTTGTTTAATTCTTGCTCACCTTGACAACTCAGTAACAAGTGTCAATAATAAATGTGGGTCGTGTTTATTATAATACCACAGACTCACAGAGGGCAGGCGTTAAAATTACATCTATCGGGTCAAACTGACAAACGTACACTCTGCTCTAGAAAGAAAAGATGATGCGTGCCTCTTTGTGGATTACCATTCGGTTATATAGGGTAAATGCACTTTGGAAACTGTTTTTCAAAGGTTTTAGGAGCACTTATCTATCGCCAAGGATGCTGAAGACGTTTATAAAGTATTAAAGGTAATACAAAGTTTTGGTATGGGAGTCACCAATTTGGTTTTAATGAACATATAAGAAGCATATGAGATTTTACAATATTCAATGATCGTTGTCGCAGTTGAAATCCAGTCTAAAGTGATGAAATTGTAAATAATAAACTCTTTATGTTGTATAGCTCCCTCTCAAGACTGACATTTCTTTAGCTTTAAAACAATGTTCTTGACTACAATCAGCGACCGATTTCCTATTCCCGTTTAGAAATTATATATCATAATTTCATATTTAGATTTTCATGGTCACAGCTACCATGGAATGACCATAGGCGCTATTTGGAATATTTAAAATCTACCGGGAGCACCGGTAAATTTTGATTATTCAATTTCTCGAAAACAAAAGTGTTTTAGGGGCTAGATATTCTATTGCTTATAATGCATCCCCAGGGGCTTCAAAATATATCAAATTTTTAAAGAGTTACTATCCATCCAATTTTTCAAAATTGTCCCAAACTTTGCATTACCTTTAATAGTACCATGAGACGCTCAGAGCATTGAAAGAATACATTATACAATTAAGGTACGCATTTACTACAACTGGGTGAAGAGCAGCAAATGTAGAGCCCTTTGTGATCCACGATCCCGTGACCGTTATCCATTGGGCCACGAAACGTCTACATCGAATAGTGAAAGATTTCACCATCTACGTACGAAAAAGAGCGAGGAGTCCAAAATAGAGAGGGTGTGTTTTTTTGTTGATGTGTAGGCGTAAGTGTGAGCGTACACGAGCGTGCCTTCCTGCGTGTGTTCATGTTTGTGTGTGTGCTAGGTGGGTGAGTGGGTGAGAGATAGAAATTATGGAGTAGAGAGAGAGAGAGAGACAAACGAAAAGAAACTGTACTTATTAAGGGATGTCATTTTTGTCCATTCACTGAAGTGTTGAATAGGCTACTCCCTTCGAAGTTGCACTATGCTTTAAAAAAATGATTGAATGAAAATGTAATTCCGCGATGAGATATGTAATTGGTTGGGATATTTTATAAACGATTGCGAGTAATCGCAACCTTTTTTAAAGATTGATACCACCCCCCCCCCCCCACTCCGTGAACGGAGGGATACCATGCGTGTTCCCAAACTCTCCGGCTCGTAACAAAAGAAAAAGGTCTACCCGTATTGACTTTACACACCGGACTTTTGCTGAAAGGGGGGGGGGGGTGCTGAAAAAGGCTCTTATAACAAAAGGAAAAGGTCGACCCGTATTGACTTTACACACCGGACTTTTGCTGAAAAGGGGGTATCGCTGGGAACACGCATATGCGTACCCTAATAAAACACTGAGTGGGGGGGGGGGGGCGGGGACTGATATCAATCGCAACCATGTACATAAGAAAAGGGGTACTGCAAACTTGCGATTGATTTGGATTTGGATCAATCGCACCTCTTTAAAAGACAGGGGCCAGGTCACTGGCATGATGGCAACCAATTCATTTGTTTTCGATAGCATATCTGACAGCCAGCCGGCCGCGATCACTTGTTTTGATGGTTGTAATATAGCTATCGTCTCCAGTGCACAAAAATGTGGACATAATTACCACGTTCTGACAATCGTGATGAACGGAAAAAATAAACAATAACGAAAACAAGCCTTCTTTCAAGAAAAATGGGGAAATTTGCCAGTTTGCCTACCTTGATTTTTCTTCTAACTCTGATTGATTTGAGAGTTTTGGGACGTCCGGTGCGGTGGACGAAGAGAGACATATGGCAGTCTTTACCTGCCGAGTTGAACGTGGTTCCCGTTGGAAAATACAACTTTTGCACCGTTCTTTACAGACAGGAACTGGAGTTGGTCGACTCCCCCCCCCCCTCACACTCCTTGAACGGAGGGATACCACGCGTGTTCCCAAACTCCCCGGCTCGTAACAAAAGAAAAAGGTCTACCCGAATTGACTTTGCACAGTGGACTTTTGATGAAAGGGGGGGGGGTGCTGAAAAAGGCTCGTATAACAAAATAAAAAGGTCGACCCGTATTGATTTTACACATCGGACTTTTGTTGAAAAGGGGGGGGGGGTCGCTGGGAACACGCATATGCGTACCCTAAATAACGCTGAGTGGGGGGCGGGGGACGACATCTTCCTCACAAAACTAGTCTTGGTAAGCTTATTTCTTATTTACCGATAATAATGATATTACAGTTGATGCAATCACACCTTTCCACGCCTAAAATTATGTAAGTACGATTTTTGCTGTTTGTTTGAATCCATAAACGTGCATGATCCCGTTACAAGTAGCATTAGTTATGTGTTTAGTAATCGTGTGTTAATATAATAGTAGTAAATGTGTATTCTGCGAGAATACAAATAATTCAGGAAGGAATTCTACTATTTGCAGAATGATTATGATGAAGATACATTTAAATGATTTTTCAAAAACTTACTGTAAGCTAGCCTATAAACCCTTCGAATATTTGAAATAATAGGACTCATCTCCAATAATAATTATTGTGATCACTATTTTTTTTGTTTGGCCCTCGAAAATTTGAAAAATCATGGGGGGGGGGGGGGGCTATCTCAAAAAAGATAAATTTAACGTGTTTTTACACGTTGTTTTCCTAGGGGGCCGGGTTTTTATGTTCCATGCAGCTCCCTTCCTATTGTAGATAATGACCTAACTTCAAAATGTTTTTCCCTTCAAATGACAATGTGGATACACGCATAAAATCAGTTTAAGTTCATTCAAGAAAAAGGACAGATCTTTACAGGCGCGGATCCCCCACCTGGACTTGTTTTTGTAGAATTTGTTGTAGTTAGTGCTCACACTACCCCCCCCCCCCCCCCCCCCCACTGAGCTAAAAACGGTCTGCGCACTTTACGAATTCCCGGGGGCAAAAATGAAGAAAAAAAGTGCTCTTACCTCCCCCCCCCCCCCCCCCCCCCCCCCCCCCGCTTATTCAGTGGCCGGCTGAGTCATTTGCGAAAATTTTTATCAAATCCTGGACCAAATTTTTAAAAAAAGTGCTCTTACCCCCCCCCCCCCCCCCCCCCCCCTAAAAGTCCCTATTATTAGTCAGGATGAACAATGTCCTATATTTTGGCAAAGAGGGCTTCGTGAAACGCTTATCGGACAACAAGCTTACTGGCGCTGATCCAGTTATCCAAGGAGTTAGACTTATGACTGTTTCGAGAAACGGTGCAGGCCCCAAGTCGATCTCCAACGTATACTGCATATACGCAATAGTTTTCATTTGATGGAAACATGACGACCTCGTCAGGGACCTCATTGACGACCATCGAGGATTTTCGACGTCAGGCTAAGGAGCTGGTGTCATCAGAAGGCTGGTCATTTTACAACGATGCGTCGGGACGGAGATCGACATTTCGAGATAGCATGGCTGCCTTTGACCGGTAGGTGTTTGAAACCTTAAAATTTATCAAACAAACGTTGTAGGTTAGTTGCCTTTATAACATTACGCTTTGTAAACATTTAAACACGGCCCACTGACAGAAATTTATCTGTGATACTGAACCCCTAAATAAAGCGATCGTTTTGAAGAGCATTACACTATTGTACCCGTCAAAATTGCGGCTGTCTGACATCACGACAAAAGAACACTCAATTAATTATGCAATGTCCACTGCAGAAGTGTAGCAGCGCATAACTTAATATTTTTTCAGCATTCCTGAAGCCCCCCCCCCCCCCCCTACAATCACCACTGTCATCCCCTTGATGTGATAGACATGAGGGGAATAAAGTAACCAAAAATCAGATTCACTGTACCGTACATTTACGTAACAATAGAGAATGAGAACTGTACGTGGAGTATGACTGGAGAGGGGCGTTACGAGATAACAAAAATAGGCATTTTCGTAATGTAATCATTACATTCACCTCAATTATATATTTCAATGGTCAGAATGCAAAGTACATGTACATACAATAAAGGCAGAATGTTTGTCCGACTCATGCAGCAACAACTAATGTATGCAGTTTGCATTCTTGTGAGAAACAATAACACGTGAATCTTATAACTCGACGCTTGGTTATCGTGTATACATTTGGATAGGATTGTATTTTTTAATGGCCTATTTTACATGTTGTATGACGGGGAGAGAAGCGTTACAAATTTTTGAATATTCAGGTATGATAGCATAATCATATGACCTGAAACGAACGGGACTATCGTGATGTTAAAAACCCTGTATATAATTGATCTGTATAGTCGGTGCGTTAGGCAAACATAACAAGTAAATAGTCTATTTGGTAGCTTATCATGTACTGCGCCAAGGATATACCATATAATAGTCATAAAATGATTGCCAACCAACAACAAACAATGCCTGCTTCCAAAGTTCATTTATCTATGTCGTTACACATTTACACTGCAAAGGGCACTGTTTATGAAACCTCTTTCCACTAGCGTATTTGGAGGAGAAAGAGGGCAATTTCCCCTTCCTAAAAGATTTCCGGGGGATGCTGCTGCTTTCTTCACCCCTTTGAACGGTCGCTTGTTTGCCACACGAGCAGTTTTGCACAAAACAATATTGAGGGAATTATTGCTTTATGCAATGCACAATGGCTTTGCAGAATTATACATTTCCGGCTTTGATTAGCTCCATGATAGATAATAGACCTATTGATCACAGTAAGTTGCCAATTGTTCTTATATAAAATGATTTGCCCCTCTTGAGGAAAACGTCTGGATACGCAACTTCCTCTTTCATACAAGATGCAATACCTACCTCAAAAAACCAAAGAGAAATCCTCTATGAAACAAAGTAATTTTCATGAATAAAGTGAGTGTGAACAAAAATAACCCGCGAGCAAGGAAGATCCCAGAGCATGCCTGGGTGCCTATTTAAAGTTATAATGGGTTATTACGGAATGATTATATTATAATAAAGTACAATATGATATAAAATAACAATTATAACACAATATGGTTTATATCATGATATATAATAATATGATATAAAATAATATAATTTACCTTTTTTCGGGATGTTTATTTACCTCAAGTGTGAACGAAGCTTAGATTAGCGGATAGCTGCGAGACCACCACTTGCGGATATCCGAAAAGCTGACCTATATTGGAACCGATTTGACAGCGGAGGCCATAACTTAGGCGAGATGAAGGAATACAGGTCAGCGTATTGTGGACTATCATATTTTAGTAATTTTTCTGCCTAGAACTTGTGCAGGTGATATCTACCCCTTTCTCTCTCCCTCTTTCTCTCTCCCTCTTTCTCTCTCCCACTTTTCTTTCTTCTCTCTCTCTCTCTCTCTCTCTCTATATATATATATATATATCTATATGATCATCTCTCTTCAATTCTAGCTACGTGATTCGTCCTCGTATCCTCCGTGACATCACGCAGCGTTCTCTGTCTACGACGGTGTTAGGTCAACCAATCAGCATGCCCATCTGCGTTGCGCCAGCGGAAGCACAGCGATTCGCCCATCCAGACGCCGAAGTAGCATCGGCTAAAGGTTCGTTTGAAGTCAATGGATAATTTCCGTAATGTAATCAAACTTAATGCATAAATCTTTGTTAAAGGGATTGGGTATCTTGGTCTCACATTCTAAACAAAATCCTGGATTTAGTTCATGCTGCAATCATAATTATAAACCTTTAGGTCAGTCAGGAATCACATGACTTTTACAAGCCGATCGCCTGTCTGATTATCAAGATATTTATGATTGAAATTTGAAATTTCAAAAACCGTTTTCCCAACGGTTTTGATTACACTACAATCTTTTGGGACAAATGACTATGGTTAAACCGGCACTTCAAGATAATGATTTGCATTAAATTAAGATACATTCGAAGATGGCATATTACACTGCATGTAATAGGGACCGATACCCAATCCCCACCCCATCCCGACCAACTATCCCTCCACCACATCTTCCCACCTCGCTGACCGACATGCATCATCTAATTGAACGAGGTGTTGTGTCTAGTGGACAAGTCTCCGGTAGGCCTGTGAAACACAAGGCACGGGGTTCGAATCCTGTCACAGCACTCAAGTCCTTTGATAGGACATTTATATATATTTTGCCACTGTAGACAAAGGTAAAATAAATGGGTACCTGGGCCCCGTCTTACAAAGAGTTGATAACAATCGCAACCTATGAAATACGAGATAGGAGACTGCAAACTTGCGATTGGATCAATCGTAACTCTTTGTAAGACGGGGCCCTGGTATGCATCGAGCACTATAACAGTGATATCTCCTCATCAGACTATTCCATTTAAAAAGGAAGCTTTCTTCTTTTAAAAAAATGTTAACAGTGATAATAAATATATAGCTATTAACTCGGTTATCCGTGCTAATGTCAAATTATTTACTAGGAACTGCGGATTCTGGAACCTTGTTCATAATGTCATCATTTGCTAACGCATCCATCGCAGAAGTTTCGCGGGCAGCCCCGGGAGGGTTACGATGGATGCAGCTATATCTCTTCAAAGATCGACGGTTGGCTGAACACGTGGTAAAGGAAGCCGAGAGAGAAGGATTCAAAGCTATCGTTCTCACCGTCGATTTACCTCTGTGGGGAGACTATTCATTCTACAAATCTTCGCATGCAACTTCAGCATCGAGATACTATCACGATCCAAGCCTGAGGTAGTATTATTCTGGATTGTCTTTTAAGCTATGCTAGAGATCGACTGGATCCTTTTAAGGTCCATGTCACACACTAGACACTATTTCCACTGCAGCATAATTCAAGCACATTCGGTTATTATAAACGCAGATAACAGGTCAAGGCGCCATTTATAGGCACAGTCGCAACCCCTTTAAACAGGATACGATGGCCTCGCAATATGATAGAAAATCAGGTTCGGAAACTATTTGCGCAACAACAATTTACACAAACCAATGCGTTCGTATAGAACACTAGTTGCTGGTTTGATCGACAACTCAGGCGCATCCGTAAATGTCTGGATAAAGCCTCTTGCTCATAATGTATTGTCATAGTGTCATGAATTGTATTGAATTATAAAATCCATATTGACGCCTTTTCGCGTAGTGGAATAACGTCTCGTGTACAATATGGGCTTCAAAATAATGAGCGTTGCAGACGAGGAGTCAGTAGGGCCTTTTAGATTTGCACGTCGGCATAGTGGACTGCTACGTGTGACGTCCTTTTATTAGATGACAATAATTCATTATGCACACAAAAAAAAGATTCATAAAATTTCTTTGACAATAATCGTTTGATTTAATTAATTGGAAATTTAATGTTCAACATTTTTTTCTTATTCACGATTCGAATTCGCTATAAGACCTTCATTTTCACGTTTTTTTATGAAGTATTTATCGTCATCACCCACCTTAACTTATCGTACAGACCAACGAATCTAGCCATAGACATACCAGAAGTGCATGATGCCATCCGCTCTGGTGACGTCAACATACGTCATTACCTGGCTCAGCAGTACGACGCACCCAAAACATGGGATGATATCACATGGCTCAAGTCGATAACGTCACTTCCAATCGTGCTAAAGGGTATTCTTACAGGTAAGGAATACCGAACTTTCGCTAAAGTTTGATGATATTACTTGAACACGTAATGGAAGTGGAAAAGAGAAGTGGATTGAGATGGATGTGTGATCATGTGTTGACAAGGGAGATTCTGGGACACCTACCCCCTGGACATCCATCCCCCGGATAACCACCCCCAGACAACTACCCCCAGGCAACTACCCCGTCGCACATCTACCCCCTAGGACAGCTACGCCCGGACAACTACCCCCGGACAACTACCCCCAGACAATTACCCCCAACGACAACCATCCTCTAGTACATCTATCCTAGGGGGTAGTTGTCTGGGGGTAGTTTTCCGGGGGTAGTTGTCCTGGGGGTATTTTTCAAAGGGGGTAGTTGTCCGGGGGAAGTTGTGCTAGGGGAAGTTGTGCTAGGGGGTAGTTGTATGGGAGTAGTTGCTCAGGGGTAGTTGCCCGGGGGTAGTTGTCCTAGGGGGTAGTTGTTCTAGGGGGTAGTTGACTGGGGGGGGGGTATCCTGGGGTGGATGTCCAGGGGGTAGGTGTCCGGATACGGAGAAGGGAAGATGATGAATTGTGAAAAGACCGTGGGATCTTAAAGTGGATGGCATCAAACGGAAAGGAAAACCATTTTGGGGGTGATAGGCAGAGGTGACGATTTCTTCATGACCGGGGGGACGAAATGCGAGGGACGAGGGAGGAGCATATAGTGAACGAGAGGGGCGAAGGCGACGGAAGTGACTGTTATCAGACAGGAAGCGGAATTTCTATATTTTTATAACTCTTAATCTTGTAAACATACAGTGTAAACTGTACTTACGTGATACCAACGGAATACAGATTTTCTACAATATTTACTTGTACATTTTGAAGGATTTTATGCAAGCTAGCGCAACGAGAAGATTTTTTTTTTGCACATGTATACGTCTAAACGCTGCACTCTTTGGCCCTCAAGAGCATAAAAGTGTGTTGCAGTCTTTAGTCAGCATTTGCTATACATTTTCTTTTTTTGCGTTTTTTCAAATTTTTCCGGGGGTGACGGTGGAGGGACGTGTACCCCCGTCCTTCCGTGGTCACCGCCCCTGGTGAAAAGATAAGGTGATCCAAAAGATCAGTACTATGAGGAGGATGCTCGAGATAGGAAGAAGTGGGGGGGGGTGTCATCTTGATGGTCAGTAACCCCTCGTGAGAGGGAAATTGCTGACTTTAGTGATGATGATGATGGTGATATCAGTAACATGTGATTTACAATTGTTTATTGAAATTGCTTTTGTGAGTTAATTTTTTGAAAGTCTTTGTGATGATGTTTAGAACCCCCCCCCCCCCCCCCCCCCCCCCTCTCATATAACTTCTTGATATTTGTTACAGGCGAGGCTGCGATGGAAGCGGCTGATGCCGGAGTCTCTGGAATCATTGTATCAGCTCACGGTGGAAGGCACATGGATGGAGTACCTGCTCCGGTAACGAACGTTGCTTTTTGGGCATTTTTATGGAATGAAAACATGTTAATAAGACTTTTGATGGGCCATTCATTCGATAGGAAAGTTATGTCCCCTTGTGCCTATTCGGCAGGAGGAAAGGTGATGTGGGCCACAAAAGTATTCCCACAAAATTTATGAAATCAACAGAAGTACTATAGGAAGCTTCCTTTTACCTCTAAAGTTGTTTTTGTTGTTAATGCACCCTTCAATCCTACACCACAAAAGACTGCTTTCCCGGCGCCACCTTTCTTCAATCTCCCCCTCAACATCCTCTCTAATTTCTCAAAATTTCATTGCCGTCATGGAAGTGAATTATGTTCATAATCTCGTGCAAGTGAAAGTTTTTTAATCTGTTCACAGATTGACGTCCTTGCGGAAGTAGTGTCAGCGGTCAAAGGTCGTGGGGTTGAGGTTTACATGGATGGAGGGGTACGATCAGGAACCGATGCACTCAAGGCTCTCGGATTGGGGGCACGGGCAGTACTAATAGGTAGACCAGCCCTCTGGGGGCTAGCTTGTGATGTAAGTAGCTGGGAACTCCTGGGCCAGGAGACTGTACCGATCGATCTTACTGAGACTTAGACTTAAACTTACACTAATCCAGGGAGTAGCGTGTGAATATGGAAGGAGCTGAGAATTCACGGTCAAGGAGACTACCGATCGGTCTTACTCAGACTTAGACTAACACGTATAGTCAGGGGAGTAGTGAACGTGTGAATATGAAGGAGCTGAGAATTCACGGTCCAGGAGACTACCGATCGGTCTCACTGAGACTTAGACTTACACGTATAGTCAGGGGAGTAACGTGTGAATATGAAGGAGCTGAGAATTCACGGTCCAGGAAACTACCGATCGGTCTTACTGAGACTGAGACTCACACGTATAGTCAGGGGAGTAGTGAACGTGTGAATATGGAAGGAGCTGAGAATTCACGGGTCAGGAGACTACAGAACGGTCTTGCTGAGACTTAGACTCACACGTAAAGTCAGGGGAGTAGTGAACGTGTGAATATGATAGGAGCTGAGAACTCACGGTCCAGGAGACGACCGAACGGTCTTG
Organism: Strongylocentrotus purpuratus; assembly: GCF_000002235.5. Taxonomy (NCBI): domain Eukaryota; kingdom Metazoa; phylum Echinodermata; class Echinoidea; order Camarodonta; family Strongylocentrotidae; genus Strongylocentrotus; species Strongylocentrotus purpuratus. The sequence goes on along the minus strand of NW_022145605.1, from coordinate 13,521,615 downwards.
CTGAGACTAAGAATTACACGTATAGTCAGGGGAGTATTAATCGTGTGAATATGAAAGGAGCTGAGAACTCACGGTCAAGGAGACTACCGATCGGTCTTACTCAGACTTTACTCTTTCACTGTCTTAGACTAGTCTATGGAGTAGCGTAAGGAGTTTAGAACTCACAATTCATTTAATTACAATCTTGTTCTTCTCGTATACTTATTACAGTTGTACGCATGATACCCGCGGCTAATATATCTATGTTCCGGCACATATAAAAACCTTCATATTTTAGGCACATTTTCATATTTCTATTTCTTTTTCTTTTTCTTTTTCACAGGGTCCGGCTGGAGTTACTAAGGTATTATCAATCTTACGATTCGAACTGGACACAGCTCTAGGCATTTCAGGTAAGTTTACCATGTCTGCCTGTCCAAAATAATTTGTAGTCGATAGAGTTGACTTTTGTTGTTTCATGTTTTATGTTAGGACAGATTATTTGATTTGATTTGATTTGATTTATTTTCCACTCAAATATCCACAAATTAAATGACATATATTAATCATACAGTAATACAATTATAATAGAACAAATGAATACAAATAACGAAATACTGACAAGTATAATGTTTATTGTCTTACAATATCTCTTTGTAGATGCAATATCTAGAGATCGTATATTATCAATATAACAAGCTCTACATACCCCTGAAATACAGAGCAAATAATATATATATATATATTCATTCTGATGGTTGGTACACTTTAAGGATATACATACCTTATGAAATCACTCTGTTTGCTTGATATTTGACAGGTTGCACCAGTATTCAAGACATTCCGCCATCATTGATAGCTCGGAAATCTTACCTATGAATTCACCCTCATCGATCAAACTCCGTCCAGCTGAGAGGAATTGTCTCTCATTCACAGACAAAGCTAAGAGATACAAGAATGTCACTCCCCAGTTCATCTGAGAAAAAACTGGAACTTAGGAGCTGGTTTAGACCGTAATCGTATACCCAACTCTCTCCATATATCGCTCTCTTTATCTCTCTCTCTCTCTCTCCCCACTGATTGGTCGAAATTCGTTTTCTTGCCAATTCATATCCGATCAGATACACCATAAAGTATAGCGTGAGAATTTTAAATTGTGATTTTTCGTTAAAGATGAAGTTGAGTTGTGGTCATGCGATTGCATTATGAAAGAAACGGTGTGGAACCGACCAGAAAAGGTTGATCATCTAGCATATAAGAATGTGTGTGTATTGCAAGGTTCTGGAATCATCAAAATGATAAGAAATTTGGCCAAGTCTTGGTAAAGTTACAAACACTTGCACAGAAAGATGTATATGGGACTTCACGAACACGTGGCGTAAAAAGCCGGCCCCCGATTTTTACGATGTTACATGCATATTTAGAATATGAAGGCATATGAAGAGCCATGCTTTTCAGGGAACATGTCTCAACTGATGTTCTTCGACACTTGCACAATAAGAATGAGTAATGCTCACAAATAATTTTTCACCTCTTCCCAGAACTCAACCTTCTCTTTAATTACTAATTATTGAGCATGTTTTGTGAAATGGAACATGTGATTCTGTAATTGTAATAAAAAACATATGTTTTAAGATCAAAATGGTTTATTCCAATTAGGATGAAAACCGAACTGAAAGAAAAGTAGGGTTGTCCCCCGACCCACTCTCTCTCTCGGCTCTCTCTGTATTCGAACCTATGGATCGAACACCTGTTTGTGTGGATGCACGTGTGCGGAGGGTGTGCTGATATTAGACTTGCCTTTTCTTTATTAACCCTAGACTAGCTTTATTGTATTTACATACTCCAATACTAGATGGAGGATAAACGTTCATATAGCAGTTCTGTACTTCATTTATAATTTGACTATTCTTTGCATCATAAGTGGAAAAGAGCTCATGAATATTTCAAATTTTAATTTAAATATTTTGCGCGCTGCGCGCAGCCCAAATCCCCATTTCGCTGGGGCACTAAATAATTGTCGTCTCCATAGGCTAATATATGAAAAGTGGAAGCAGCGTTCACTTTTTGACCCTCCAAAATCTCCCCATGGCTAGATGGATGCAGAAGCGGAGTTGAGAGCCCCTGATAAGTAGTACAATGGAGATTTAAAAGGTGCTGTATTTCAAAGCCAAAAATACATTCTGTGTTGGTCTTGATATTCATTGTACATTAAACTAGTCTTTTACCATATTAAAGTGTTTTAAAGACTGTGTTTGTTTAAATGCTTGACATCCCAATAAAAAAATAAAAATTATGGAAAAAAATTATTTAAAGAATTTTTTTTTAATGGGGGGGGGGGGGGGGGAAACAAAATCACAAGATGACACACAAAAAAAAAAAAAAAAAATCCGCCCACCCGCCCCTACTCCAGAATAGCAATCGAGGAACACCAAATGATTTTTTTTTTTTGTTGGCCTAATATTGATAATACAGTTGATGATGCAATCACACCTTTCCACGCCTAAGATTTTATGAGTACGATTTTTGCCGTCTGTTTGAATCCATAAACGTGCATGATCCCATTACAAGTAGCATTATTTATTCGTTGACTTGTAGTAATCGTGTGTTCATATAGTAGTAAATGTGTATTCTGCGAGAAAACAAATCATTCAAGGAGGAATTCTATGATTTGCAGAATGATTATGATGAAGATACAGTACATTGAATTGATTTTTCAAAAACTTACTGGAAATAGATCAGTAAGCTAGCCTATAAACCCTGCGAATGTTTGAAATAATAGGACTCATCTCAAATAATAATAATGTTGCCTATAAATACTTCAAAGTTCAAGTGTAAAACTTATTTTCTACGTTCGATTTAATTCTGCTTAAAGGCCAAGTCCACTCCAAAAATAACTTACTTTCAATAGAAGCAGAAAATTCAGACAAACCAATCAAAACAAGTTTGAACAAAATCAGATAACTAATAAGAAAGTAATGAATTTTTGAAAAAATATGTAAAACTATGGAAAATGTGAGCACTATTTTTTTTTTTTTTTTTTTTGCTTCCGAAAATTTGATCGAATCAGTTTAGTTCATTGAAGAAAAGGGACTGACCTATAAACATGACATATTTTCATACAATTTGAAATGTTTAAAGAAGGATAAATCCCTGTTTAAGGGAATGTGTAGAAAGATCATAGCTGGGGGGATTGCTAGTCCTTTTGCCAGCCATAGCCTAAATGGTTTGTGAGGGCGTTGCACAACGACTAAAAAGTTATGACAGAGACAGGACAGGGTCGGAGGCGTCATAACTTCTTATTAGGGACTTTTAGATTTGCGTGGACTGATACGTGTGACGTCCATTAAAGGCAGTGCATTAAAAGGACGTCGATCGTAGCAATCCACGTTGTCGTTGTGCAAATCTAAAAGTCCCTAATATTAGTCAGGATGAACAATGTACTTTATTCTGGCAAAGAGGGCTTCGTGAAATGCTTATCAGACAATAAGCTTACTGGCGCTGATCCAGTTATCCAAGGAGTTAGACTTATGACTGTTTCGAGAAACGGTGCAGGCCCCAAGTCGATCTCCAGCGTATACTGCATATACGCAATAGTTTTCATTTGAAGGAAACATGACGACCTCGTCAGGGGCCTCATTGACGACCATCGAGGATTTTCGACGTCGGGCTAAGGAGCTGTTGTCATCAGAAGGCTGGTCATTTTACAACGATGCGTCGGGACGGAGATCGACATTTCGAGATAGCATGGCTGCCTTTGACCGGTAGGTGTTTGAAAAAAACGTTGTAGGTTAGTTGCCTTTATAACATAACGCTTTGTAAACATTTAAACGCGGCTCACTGACAAAAATTTATCTGTGATACTGAGCTCCTACTTAGAGCGATCGTTTTGAAGAGCATTACTCTATTATACCTGTCATAAAATTGCGGCTGTCTGACATCACGGCCATTTTCGTAAATTAAATGTAATCATTACATTCACCTCAATTATCATATGTCAATGGTCAGAATGCAAAGTATATACACTAAAGGCAAAATGTTTGTCCCGGAGTTTGTCCGTCTCATGCATCAACAACTAATGTATGCAGTTTGCATTCTTTTGAGAAACAATAACATGTGAATTTTATAACTCGACGCTTGTTAAACGTGTACAAACATTTGGATATGACTGTATTTTTTAATGGCCTATTTTGCATGTTGTATGACGGGAGAGAAGCGTTACAAATTCTTGAATATTTAGGTATAATAGCAAAATCATGTGACCTGAAACAAATAGGACTATCATGATGTTAAAACCCCTGTATAATATAGTTCATATACATGCACTGGTTGACCTGCAGTCGGTGCGTTAGGCAAACATAACAAGTAAATAGTCTATTTGGTAGCTTATCATGTACTGCGCCAAGGATATACCATATAATAGTCACAAAATTATTGTTAACCGACAACAAACAATGCCAAAGTTCATTTACCTATGTCGTTACACATTTACGCTGCAAAGGGCACTGTTTATGAAGGGGGTAAAAGGGGGTAAAAAGGGGGTAATTTTCCCTTCCTAAAATATTTCCGGGGGGGATGCAGCATCTTTATATCTACTATTAATGATAGCGCTTGAAGGGTTCATGCAGCTTTCTTCGCACGGTCTCTCGTATGCCACACGAGCATTTTTGCACAAAACAATAGACACCGATTGAGGGAATGATTGCTTCGTGCAATGCACAATGACTTTGTAGAATTATACATTTACGGCTTTGATTAGCTCCACGACAACCCTCAGATATAGGCCTATCGATCATAGTAAGCTGCCAATAAAGCGAGTGTGAACAAAAATAAACCGCGAGCAAGGAAGATCCCAGCGCATGCCTGTTATCAATTGTTGTGCCAATTTATAGTTATAATGGGTTATTACGGAATGATTATATAATTTGAATTTGAATTGAATTTAAATTTGAATTTATTCACCACAATTGAATCCTTTAAATAAGATTTGTGTATAATATTACAATTAAAAAAAACCGAGATTAGTTGCTATTTACATCTATGTTATTACAAGGTTATAATTCTTGGTTCTTACCCAAGAGTAATTTTGTAAGTTTTTTTTTACGAAAAGAGGTTCTTGATCTCTCAATTCTTAGATCAGTAGGAAGCATATTCCAAAAATTACAAACAGAAAACTTTCCTTCGTCTGTTTTTAATAAAGGAAGACGTAATTGTCGACCCGTTTTTTGTCTTATGGAATATGCATGTTGTATCATACTGCAATAATGTTTTAAGGAATGAGGTAATCGTTCATTTATCAAATCAAACACAAAAGTACAAATAAATAATTTATGCAATTTAAAAACATTCAACAATTTGAGGTAATGAAACAGTGCATTAGTATGAGAACGATGTGGCTTGAAATTTATAGCACATACAGCCAGCTTTTAAGTATAAAATATACAATTCAACTGTGATTTATAAATACTACCCTAAACCTCGATGCCATATATAATATGTGGCTGTATCAGAGCTTTATACAACAGTATCAATATATGTTTAGGGACAAAGAGCCGTAATTTAAAGAGGATACCGACCTTTCTCCGTTTATAGTCATTAACAGATTTTATATGTGAATTTCATGTTGAATGTCTGTCAATGGTAATGCCAACAAGTGTTGCTTCCTTCACTTCTCTTAATTCTGCCTCAGATATTTTAATCTCCCTCTAAGCACGGCCTTTCTTCTACAGCTACTAAAGTAGATGGAATTGTTTTTGACGCATTGATAGTCAGCTTATTTGCAGTGCACCAATTCTGTATTGAATTTGGATTTTCATTTACATCAGACTCATCTATTTGATCTACACCTTTGGGAAAAGTATGAAAAATATTAGAATCATCTGCAAGTAGTCTGAAATTGAAATAATTTGTCACTATTGGCTTGTCAATTATATAGATTAAAAACAGAGTTGGTCCTGAGATAAAACCTTGTGGTACACTTCATTTGATATATCTACTTTTTGATGATGACTCTTTGTATTTCACATACTGCATTCTGTCACTAAGATAGCTTTCGAGCCATTTCAGTGCATGTCCTCGGATGCCATAATATGATAGCTTTTTAAATAATATGTTATGGTTTATTGTGTCAAAAGCCTTTTGAAAGTCAAGAAACACACCAAGCGTAACACATCCTTCGTTTTTTTTTATATACTTTTCAATACCGTATTCATAAGATTAATTACTGATAATTTAGTGCTATACATTCGTCTAAATCCGTACTGATGATGATATAAAATGTCATGCGTTTCTAGAAAACTGGTCAATCAGAAATGAGTCTATAATTCCCCGTATCATGTTTATTACCTTTTTTAAACAGTGGAGTGACTTTACCAATTTTCATTTGATCAGGGAAATTTCCTGTTTCCAATGAAAGATTGACGTTTTAATAAAGTACAATATAATATAAAATAAAAATTGTAACACAATATGCTATATAACTTAATGTAATATGATATAATATAATATGATATGATATAATATAGGCCTACCCTTTTTTCGGGTTGTTTGGTACCTCATGTATGAACAAAGCTTGGATCAGCGAATAACTGTGAGACCACGTTTTGCGAATATCCGAAAAGCTGAGCTCAATTTAAACCGATTTGATAGCCATAACTTTGTTTCTTAAAGGTGAAATTCAAAGAAAATCACAAAATATGTCAACTAATGTATCACTAAAAACTGGTGAGCTAACAGATGACCATCGTACAAGTTTTAGGTCAACTACATATCGGGTGATTTATAAAAATACAAATCAATCACCACCCTAGCAGCTGGGATATACGAGAGATTCGCCGGAAAAATAACGATGTTTTAATGACGTCACTATATTGACCAATACTGCCCAAGCAGACGACATTCCATAAAGAATGAACATAATTGCACAGCTATTATTTGTCAAATTATAATGAGTTTAGTGTATATAAATGTAATGGCATGTCAAACCATTCAAAAGGGGATATGACCCGATTCTGATAACTAAAATCGTTTGCTTGTAAATACACAGGATAGGGGTTAATTAACAATCAAAGAGATCAGACTTTCAAATTGAAAACCCCCCGGAATGATATTAAGGACGGCATTTGTTCCCTCTTGAAACGCCGAACATACCGCGGTGTGTGCAGCTGAATATACAATGGGGTCTTTTTTTGTTTACAAGCGACAGATTCCTTTATTTTTGTATCGCTGCATTTGTCATCAAAATAAAACCATGCGCGGGGTTTAGAGTGAGGCGCAAGACAATTATGGCAGTCTTGTAAAGATTGTCTGATGTTCAGTCATGCGTGAAGGGATTCAAATGAAAATGGTACCTAAATGTACTGGTAGGATAACTCTATCAAGACATATCATTAAACCCATAATTAAATATTCATGCTTCCAACAGTACAACTTTTAAAAAGTGGGACATTTTTTCTGACTCACCCTGTCTGATCACCTCTCGTCCATTCTAGCTACGTGATTCGTCCTCGTATCCTCCGTGACATCACGCAGCGTTCTCTGTCTACGACGGTGTTAGGTCAACCAATCAGCATGCCCATCTGCGTTGCGCCAACGGCAGCACAACAATTCGCCCATCCAGACGCCGAAGCAGCATCGGCTAAAGGTTCGTTTAGAGTCGGAAGACCATTTTTGTAATGTAATCAAATTTAATGCATAAATCTTTGTTAAGTGACACGCTACAAATTATGTCATTCACCTGCTATGGATAATTGTTTTTTTTTTCGATAGTCGGAATGCGAGTTGCATACATTAATTGTTACTAGGTAGGACAAACAATTTTGCTCATTTGTTCTACCTATTTAAACATCACGTTTTACATTCAATCGTTTGTGACAGGTGATTGAAATAGTTTGTAATAAGGCACTTCAAAATGTGTGCATCAAAGTTGAATACATTACGAAAATGGCCTATTACTTACATTTAAAGTAACCACACGATCGGAGAATCAAAAGTGTTTTCAATTGATGCAAAACTCATATCATTGCGAAGGGGAAGCCTTGCCGATCAAATCGACAACTCTTCTCTTCAAAATATGTTTGGGGCCCGCAGTAATCAACTCTCAAAAATGTTAGTTTTGAGATCCAGATTTTCTGCCTTCAGCGGTCCTTTGTAGAGCGTCAATATTTGTGACGTCACATACGAGACACGGCTGGCTAGCTGCATACTGCTACACGGCACTGATCTGTTCGTCCAGTGTGTGACGTCACAATTCAGAGCTCGCTACGCTTGTGTGTTTCACTTACGTTCAGGGGCGTTCGGGGGTCTAAGGAGGGTCTTGAAGAATTGCATTTTACGCCTTTCCATGATATCTATATGATTTCTCAGCAAATTGTTCGTGTTTTTCAAGAGAAAATCTTTCCATCCATATGTAATTTGTTCTAATTATGAGTTTTTAGTGAATTTTCTTTGTGTAGCTCCTTTAATACGGACCTGTGAAACACAAGGTACGGGGTTCGAATCCCTGTCACAGCACTAAAGTCATTTGATAGGAAATTTATATATATTTGCCACTCTAGACAAAGGTGAAATAAATGGGTAGCTGCATGGGCCCCGTCTTACAAAGAGTTGATATCAATCGCAACCTATTTGCGATTGATATCAATCGTTACTATGTACATAAGAGATAGGAGATCGACTGCCGGAGACTGCAAACTTGCGATTGATTTGGATCAATCGTAACTCCTTGTAAGACGGGGCCCTGGTATGCATCGAGCACTATAACAGTGATATCCCCTCAACAGACCTTTCCATTTAAAAAGGAAGCTTCCTTCTGAAAAAAATGTTAACAGTGATAATGATTATATAGCTATTAACTCGGTTATCCGTGCTAATGTCAAATTATTCACCAGGAACTGCGGAAGCTGAAACCTTATTCATAATGTCATCATTTGCTAGCGTATCCATCGCTGAGGTTAGGCGGGCAGCCCCAGGTGGGTTACGATGGATGCAGCTATATCTCTTCAAAGATCGACGGTTCGCCGAACACGTTGTAAAGGAAGCCGAGAGAGAAGGATTCAAAGCTATCGTTCTCACCGTCGATTTACCTCTGTGGGGAGACTATTCATTCTTCAGATCTTCGCATGCAACTTCAGCATCGAGATACTATTACGATCCAAGCCTGAGGTACTATTATTCTGGATTGTCTGTTAAGCTATGCTAGAGATCGACTGGATACTTTTAAGGTCCATGTCACACACTAGACACTATTTCCACTGCAGCATACTCCAAGCACATTCGGTTATATAAACGCAGAAAACAGGTCCAGGCGCCATTTCTAAGCACAGTCGCAACCAGGTCAACAAAATTAGCGCAACAACAATCCAAACAAACCAATGCGTACGTATAATACACTGCTGGTTTGATCGATACCTCAGGCGCATCCGTCAATGTCTGGATAAAGCCTCTTGCTCATAGTGTATTGTCATAGTGTCATGAATTGTATTGTATTAAACAATCTATATTGACGCCTCTTCGCGTAGTGGAATAACGTCTCGTGTACATCATGGGCTTCAAAATAATGAGCGTTGCAGACGAGGAGTCAGTAGGGCCTTTTAGATTTGCACGTCGACATAGTGGACTGCTACTTGTGACGTCCTTATAAGGCAAGGAACTGCACTGTGACGTCCTTTTATTAGATGACAATAATTTATTATGCACACAAAAAAAAATCATGAAAATTCTTTGACGTATGAAGGGGTTTGCTTATCGAAAAACTCGGACAATAATCGTTTGATTTAATTAATTGGAAATTTAATGTACAACATGTTTTCTTATTCACGATTTAAATTCGCCAAGACCTTCATTTTCACGTTTCTTTACGAAACATTTATCGTGATCACCCATCTTGATTTATCTTACAGACCAACGAATCTAGCCATAGACATACCAGAAGTGCATGATGCCATCCGCTCTGGTGACGTCAACCTACGTCATTACCTGGCGCAGCAGTTCAATTCACCCAAAACATGGGATGATATCACATGGCTCAAGTCGATTACGTCACTTCCAATCGTGCTAAAGGGTATTCTTACTGGTAAAGAACACAGAGCTTTAGCTAAAGTTTGATGATATTACTTTAACACGTGGTGGAAGTGGCACAGAGAAGTGGATTGAGATGGATGTGTCATGTGTTCATGAGAAGGGAAGATGAAGGATTGTGAAAAGAGCGTGGGATCTTGAAGTGGGTGGTATAAAACGGAAAGGAAAACCATTTTGGGGTGAAAAGCAGGCGATTTCTTTTCATGACCGGGGGGACGAAATGCGAGGGGCGAAGGCGACGGAAGTGACTATAACCAGGCAGGCAGCGGAATGTTCATTTTTGTTACTATTACGTCACTATTACACTATTACTATAACTCTTAATCTTGTAAACGTACAGTGTAAACTGTGCTTACGTGATACCAACGAAATACAGATTTTCTACAATATTTACTCGTACATTTTGAATGTTATGCGAAGGAGCGTAGCGACCGAGCGAGAAGATTTTTGCAATTGTATACGTCTAAACGCTGCACTCTTTGGCCCTCCTGAGCATAAAAATCTGTTGCAGTCTTTAGTCAGTATGTGCTAAACATTGTTATTTGGCGCTTTTTCTAATTTTCCGAGAGGAACGACGGGGGGACGTGTCCCCCGTTCCCCCGGGATCGCTGCCACTGGTGAAAAGATAAGGTGAACAAAAAAAAATCAGTTAGGTTGGTCTCAATGAGGAGGATGCTTGAGATAGGAAGAAGTGGAGGGAGGAAGTGTCATCTTGGCGCAAAAGTCAGTAACCCCTCGTACGATGGATATTGCTGACTTTGGTGATAATGACGATGATGATGTTATCAGTAATAAGCTAGAATAACTGTTATAAGCTACTGAAATCCTTGCATTTGATTGGTTGTGAGATACTTTGTTTTGGTTACAGACTTTATGAAACAGGGCACTGGAAAATAAATGGATGGAGTAACTACATCGGTATTTAAACGTCTCTATCAAGACTGTTGTTTCACGATGAGATTCAAAGAGAGGCGAGTGGTGATGAACTACTCGAAACCATCGATGCAAGATACGCAGATAGACTAGCTACCCTTGTATCTAACTATATCTATGTATGTCTCTCTTGTCTGTGGATACGGCTGAAACCGCTTCCAGCCTCTGGAATCATTATTTGAGACACTGTCGTTTTCAAGAGAAGCGATCGATGACGAACGCTCCGCAGTCATCGGCGGAAGACACTTAGATGGACTACTTTCTCCTGGATCTAAACATATCTGTGTATAATATTTTGCCTCTGGATAAGGCTGATGCAGCTTTCAGTCTCTTGTAAGCTCTGATAGAAACAGAGTCGTAAATACTTAAAATCATCCTATGACAATTCCAAAAGCCCTCTACATCGCTGTTATGGACAGTATGTAATCAATACATGATTTCTTCGGGATTAACAGTTGGGTATTGAAATTGCTCTTGTGAGTTGGTATTTGCGATGATGTTTAGAATATCTCCTCCCATAACTTCTTGATTCTCGTTACAGGCGAGGCTGCGATGGAAGCGGCTGATGCCGGAGTCTCTGGAATCATTGTATCAGCTCACGGTGGAAGGCACATGGATGGAGTACCTGCTCCGGTAACGAATGTTGCTTTTGGGGGCATTTGTATAGCATGAACACATGTTAATAAGACTTTTGAGGGGGCACTCGTTTTATAGGAAAGTTATTTTCCCTTGTGCCTATTCGGCAGGAGGAAAGGTGATGTGGGCCACAAAAGTATTCCCAGAAAGGTTATGAAATCAACAGAAGTACTATGGGAAGCTTCCTTTTACCTCTAAAGTTTTTTTTGTTGTTAAATGCACCCTTCAATCCTACACCACGAAAGAGGGCTTTCCCGCCATCTATCTTACCGTAAAATCTCACCGTAATAGAGTGGTGAAGTGTGACGTCATCAAAAATCTATTTTTAGAATTTCTCAATTTTTTCTTCCTTTTCCGAAAGAGCATCAAAAATAATGTCTGAATGTCAAAAACGGTTCATAACATTAGGAACCAGAGCACTATAACACTGAGTTCCCATAGGACATATATTTATTCAGATGGTCATATCTCAGCCAATACTTAACAAATTCAATTGGTTTACGACATTCGGACATTATTTTTTATGCTCTTTTGGAAAATGAAGAACAAATTAAGAAATTCTAAATATAGATTTTTATGATGACACAGCTTCGATACTTTATTATCCTCTCTAATTTCTCAAAATTTCATTGCTGTCAAGGAAGTGAATTATGTTCATAACCTCGTGTAAGGGAAAGTACAATTAGCAATTTAATTTTTTCACAGATTGACGTCCTTGAGGAAGTAGTGTCAGCGGTCAAAGGTCGTGGGGTTGAGGTTTACATGGATGGAGGGGTACGATCAGGAACCGATGCACTCAAGGCTCTCGGATTGGGGGCACGGGCAGTACTAATAGGTAGACCAGCCCTCTGGGGGCTAGCTTGTGATGTAAGTAGCTGGGAACTCATGGGCCAGGAGACTATACCGATCGATCTTACTGAGACTTAGACTTAAACTTAGACTAATCCGGGGAGTAGCGTGTGAAGTATAAGTTTAAGTATAATAAGTATAATAATTTATTGTCCTTTGCAGGAAATTTGATTGTGATGTAAGTAGCTGGGAACTCCTAGGCCAGGAATATGGAAGGAGCTGAGAATTCACGGGCCAGGAGACGACCGAACGGTCTTACTCAGACTAAGAATTACACGTATAGTCAGGGGAGTATTAAACGTGTGAATATGAAAGGAGCTGAGAACTCACGGCCAAGGAGACTACCGATCGGTCTTACTCAGAATTTACTCTTACCTTGTTTTAGACTAGTCTATGGAGTAGCGTAAGGAGTTTAGAACTCACAATTCATTTAATTGCAATCTTGTACTTCTCGTATGCTTATTACAGTTGTACGCATGATATCCGCGGCTAATATATCTATGTTCCGGCACATATACAAACCTTCATATTTTAGGTTCATTTTCATATTTCTAATTCTTTTTCTTTTTCACAGGGTCCGGCTGGAGTTACTAAAGTATTGTCAATCTTACGGTTCGAACTAGAGACAGCTCTAGGCATTTCAGGTAAGTTTACCATGTCTGCCTGTCCAAAATCAGTTTTTAATCGATCGAGTTGACTTTTGTTGTTTCATCTGTTATGTTATGACAGATAATGTTTATTAATATTGTCGTTAAGTCTTACAATATCTCTTTGTAGACGTAATATATATAGCTCGTATTATCAATATACCCCTAACATACAGAGCAAATAATATATTTATATATATATATATATATATATATATATATACATATATATATATTATGATGGTTGGTACACTTTAAGTTAATACATACCTTATGAAATTACGCTGTTTGCTTGATATTTGACAGGTTGCACCAATATTCAAGACATTCCGCCATCATTGATAGCTCGGAAATCTTACCTATGAATTCACCCTCATCGATCGAACTCCGTCCAGCTGACAGGAAGCTAGGAGGCACACGGATGCCACTCCTGTTCATCCGAAAACAATCTGGAACTTCGGAGCTGGTTAAGACCTAAACCCTACCCCCAACTCTCTATCTCTTTCTCTCTCTCAACTGATTGGTCGATCAGATACACCCTAAAGTAAAGCGTAAGAATTTTTATTTGGGATTTTTCGTTAATTACTAATTACGTAGCATGTTTTGTAAAATGGAACATGTGATTATGTAATTGTAATTTAAAAAAACATCTTTTAAGATCAAACTGGTTTATTCCGATTAGGATGAAAACCAAACTGACAGAAAAACAGGGTCGACGTCCCACGGCCAACTCTCTCTCTTTTTGTATTCGAACCTATGGATCGAACGCCCGAAGTTGTGTGGATGCACGTGTTCGGTGGGTGTGCTGTGTGTGCGCGTATGTGTATGTGTGTATAACTATGTACCTCTGTAATTTCGTGTGCTAACTCTTCGTGCAAAATCGGCATTTATTGTTAAAGGAAACTATTTTTCCAGACTCTTTTCAATCGTGACATAATTCGACCCTCGTTACACTCCATTCAATAAAGACCTACTTATATCTTAAAACGAGAGCATTATTACCAATTAAAATCAGTCCCGTCATAATAGTCTAAAGGAAGTACAGAGCTAACAACTTAATGGTTCCTCTCTAACCTTTCAGACCATGTAGAGCAAGTCGAAAATATACTACGTTCATGTCATTACATCACAGCACACTACATCATGAACGATCCATGGATCTTTTCAGTGTAACCATTCAGACTACTACTAATGATGACAATAGTAGTAGTAATGATACAAATATTGATAATAATAATATTAATAGCTACATTTATGTTGCGCATGATTGTATCTAACCAGGGGAATGCTCAATGTGAGCATTCATCGAGGATTAAATTCCTACTAGATACCCATTTACTAGTGGAGATTTACAAGTGGAAATACTCAACTCAATAGAATTTTACTATTGCAAAAGAAAGCAATACGAATCATTTGTCACCCCAATTTTCGCGCTCATACTAATGAACTCTTTCACGCAAATAATGTTTTGAAGATTCATGACTTATTTTCCTATAACTTGGGTATATTTATGTATGTACACTAGAAAAAATGAATCGCCACAAGTTCTCTCAAATATGTTAAACAAAAATTCTGAATTTCATAGTTATCCCACGAGAACAGCAAAATGTTATCACCTACCAAAGCCAAGAACGGTATTTTCCAGCAGGATTTTTACTTTCACTGGCCCAAAATATTGGAATGCCCTTCCTGGCACATTAAAAGAAAAAAACCTCATTAAGTGGTTTCAAAAATGCCCTCAAGCACTTTTTGTTGCAAACTAATCAGAATAAGCAATTCCCCTCTCGGTCTCCCTCTACCCCTATCTCCGTCTTCTTTTTCTCTTTCTGCATGTTTTCCCCCTTTTTCTGTGTTTTACTCTCTCATTCTTATTTTCTTCATTTATCATCATGTCATTCTGCTAATGTTTGTGATTTGTTTTTGTCTCGTTTAATTGTTAGTTTTGTATTGTCTGTCATGTTTTTTCGATTCCGTAATTTTTTTCAAAATTAAGTTATAAATGTATAAAGTATAATTATTATTGTGCGAACCTACGTCTAACAAGCTTTGCTTTCAAGTAGGTTCGTTTTTTTTTCATTTCCTGTAATTTCCTGTAATAATATCTTGTCAAAAGACGTAAGTGCTGTGATGGGGCTCGAACCGCGAACCATGTGATCTACAGTCCGATGACATATTCACTAGACCACGACACCTAATAGAAATAATGATAATAATGATAAAGAAGAAGGAAAAGAAAAATAACTCTAAATTCATACGTATAGTGCCTAATACGAAAGATAAGTCTATAAATTCTGTACGGATATTTCTGTTAAGTATCCCGTCATCGAAATTCATTTACAAGATGTGCACGTCATCTATATTCGTTGGGAACTATTTGAACCATATCATAATCGTAATTGGATAAGACTTTCATTCTACCAAGACCCCATTGCTCTCCTGGGTATGGAGTGTCAAATGTAGATTAATGTCTTGCCAAAGTAATATGTGATTTTCTATTCATTCATATTTTCTTCTTTCTATAACTCCATTAAATAATTACCATCATTAAATAGTGCTGTCTTTTCATCTTGCATCATACCAAAATCAAAGAAATTAATAAAGGCTGGGAAAGGAAAACGTTAATTATTTCTTTGGTTTTATTTCTGCGTTAAAAAAATAAAAATTCAAACTACAATTATAAAAATCGAACAATAACAATGAATGAAATGTTTGCAAAAGTAATTAAATAGAAAATCAAGTACAAAAATAAACTTATACGAAGCATACAAATGAGATAATAAATATATGGTAAATATTTTCAATAAATTAAAGAGGTCATTTATAACGCAGGAGACCGCCATCATGAGCGGTTAGGCTGGAGATGGATAGCGGCCTCGTTACCCTATATATATATATATATATATAACCCCATCTCCTACCCGCACCAACCAAAATTGCTGAATTTCTGGCTGAAATTACATGAATCATCAGCTCCATTTTATTTTTGTCCAATAATGACATGGTAATTCATTGTGGGATATAACATATTGCGTTTTACATTAAAATCTGTATAAAAAGACATCAAAAGCATGACCTTGAAATATGAAATATTTACATTCGAAATCTGTTTAAAATTGGAAAAACATAACATCGACACAATGCACAATATACAGTAAAAAGGCCCTAAGATTAGTACACAGTACCCCCGATCCCTGCACCCCCCCCCCCCGAATATCATCCCAAGCCGGTGTACGCCTAAAGAGACAGAGACGGTGATAAATAACGAGACAAAGATAGGGAGATAGGAAGAGGAAGATCAATATAGAGAGACATGAACTTGAAGAGAGACAGAGAGAGACGGAGAGAAAAGAAAGAGAGGTAGAGAGAAACAGAGAGAAAAGAAAGAGGTAGAGAGAGAAAGGGGGGAGGTGGAAGGGAAGGATCGAGACAGGGGCAGAGAAGGAATCCCAACCCACAGTTCGGGGAAACCCGAATTCAGAGATATTGCACATAGTTCATACACAGGCTATATTTTAAACGTGATGATAGACGTGTAAGCCATTCCAAGTAAAAACAATAACATGAACGCATAGGTATGCAGGTATGCAAATCTCCCTCGCATTTAACAGTATTTAATTCATCCCCAAAATTAAAAAAAAGTGCAACCGCAAACTTTAACATAAACGAAGAACCAATCTTATCGTGAAAAAAGAACAATATTACAGCTAGGTGTATTTTTATTGCTATTATTAAACAAATAAGAACAATTCACCCCTACTTGTTATGGTGTATTTGCTATAATGATATGTACCCCCCCCCCCCAAAAAAAAAGGAGAATTGTGAAGGTTAACTAATAGTATACTTTCTCAAACTTACACTTCATGGTTTCGTTAATTATCCAGAGTGTCCCTGAAAGGAGAAAGTTTGTCAGTAAATTTCTTAAGAATTCCAAATAGATTATCAATAATACAACAGAGGTCCTACGTGTGTTCATTGACCTATCTACGTTCTATATGATGGAGAAATGAGAAGTGTATAGCAATTACGACAGCATTAAAATAAAATCCGCCCTGGATTACCGCGTCACGTCTATCAAATGAGGCTGTTGCTGGATCCTATGGTACGTAAAGGAGGCGATTCGGAGAATCGTATCCAGGATCAGTGACCAAGTCTTTTGTGGACATCTCTATGACTTTTGCTGCGATTTCTGCCGGTGTCAGGTTGGGATTGTTAGCCAGAAGGATAGCAACAGCACCTACATCATGTTAAACAATTACAACAAAATTAGAGTTCAAGTTTAACAGTGCCTATATTTCGAAACAAAGACAAATTTAAGGGGATTGAGTTTGTTTAACATCGCCTTGTTTTTTAAACGAAGAGAGAAATTTAGGAGTTTTAAAATGTTTGTCACGCCTATTTTTTAAATATTGACAAAAATCCGGGGTTTCAAATGTTAATCTACACTGTCAAATGGTTAAAACTGCACAATTACTCGTAACGAACACAGAGCAATCCAACATTTCGACAAAATGCAATCACATAGCTCCGTTAAGTCTCATTTGACAACGCCCCCTATCGTCAGAGTCCAGCAGCCTATAAACATGTTAGCCTATGGACTTTCACCCCAAAAATCGTTAAAAATTCATTTTTTGTTGTTTAAACGAAAAGCACATCCACCCTGACGTACGTTGACACTAGCTCTTTCATTGGAACCCTCATGTCCCATTGACTTTTGAAACTTCACCCACCGTAATTTGATCAAAATAGGTCGCAAGCTCGCCATTGCATATATAACGCATGTGTCCAACTTTGAACGCAATTTACGACGCGATTATAAGATTATAAGGTCAAGCACACGAAGGATAAGAAGCATGAATTATCATAGATCAGTTCTGCTTGGTTCATTATGTCCACTTCAGCCAACCCCCCCCCCCCCCACCCGTCATTTTTCCTTAGTATAGGCAAACATTTTGCCGAGGTAAGCAAAAACATGAATATTCATGACACACCATGGACTATTCGATTATTAACAGAGGGGTGCAATGATGCACCACATCAAACTCCCCTACTTTCAGTCAAGTATTTCATTGTATTATGTAGTTTGGTAGGTTTATTTTACTAACTGTTTAATCATCATATATCAATGGTAGTTTAAAGATATGGAAAAGGTTCTTGTATTTTATATTTAGCAAAGCAATCTCACATACAAAATCACTATCAAGTGTCGTCTGATCCGCCGATTGCCGTCTGCTATATACGTTCTATAGACGGCGAACTAGCTACGTTTGCGCTGGCGAAAACGAGACAACCGGAGCAATATGATCAATAAGTTCAGATTCATTGTTGATGTTGTTTGTTTATTTTGTTGGTTGTCATCTTGTTTTGTTGTTGTCATCATTAAGTGAAAGAGTACTCACCTGTGACGTGGGGACAAGCCATTGATGTACCACTGAATGTTCGTGTCTCCTCTATACCTCCGATATATGCACTTGGGATGTCCACACCAGGGGCAAAGACATCCACACACTCTCCATAGTTGGAGAAATAGGCCCGTTCATCGTCTACAGCTGTAGCCCCGACAGTTATCACCTGCAATAATTAACAGAAGATCGATCGAGACCAGATTAATAACTTTAGTCACATTTGTATTTTACAATGTAATTATTAATACCCGGTTATTCAAGTTTCAAGTTATTTATTTCACTTAATCAAAAATAACATAATTGAACATAATGAACAATGGTTATCCTTTTAACTAAACATACAATATAGAAACATAATGTACATGATAATAGTTATAACAGAGAATACAATCATATAAATCAATCAATAAAGTGGGGTATCTACTAAAAAGCAAAGCTTGTATTATGTAGGTCCCGGTTCATAGGTTTGTGCATAAATAAGGGTATCTGAATTAACATATTTACAAAAGCATATGATTACACGAGGGTTATCTTTAAGTGACACATTTTACTGAACATATCGTAAACAATTGAAAAAAAGGAAGAGTACTGTGCTTCCCTTCGCATAAACAAATATATATATATATACATTAAATAAAATGATCAGTGCTAATTTTAGCGCTACTTTTGCGGAGGGAAAGAATAATTGCAAGGAAAAAAATTCAGAAAAGAGAACAGAGTATTCCCATGGGGGTATTCCGGCGTATCCTACCGGGTTTCCATTAAATACATGGGTAGAGAGAAGTAATGAATGCCTTGCTTATATCAGGACTTTCAGTGCCGTGTCGAAAGTCGAACCAACGACCTACGCATTTCCACTCGACCTCTAAGGAAGGTGTTACGATTGCATGTTCTACAAAAAAAAAACTATTACCAAGATGAATATATGAACACACACGTAAATGTGCATATCCTTTTTTCTTTGTGTACATGTATGGCAAATTAGGGTTTTTTTCGGGGGAGGGGCTGGGGCCACTTCTTTCAGTCCCATCCAGCCCCCCCCCCCCCCCCCTTTCCCGTTCACCTTCGCCCGACTAAGATTGGATGGACTCACCTGTTCGACCCCGGCAGGTGAGTATCGGCATGCATCATCATCGGAGTTACCAGCGGCTGCCACTACAGTGATCCCGGCATCGATGATGAGAGACTTCAGGGCATCATCTAATGCATAGTTGCGGCCGCCTCCAAGCGACATGGATGCTACCGCTGGCTTTTGGCCAGATGTCGCCACAAAATCAACACCTGAAGTGAAAATGAGATGATAATAGTAAACTTTAAAAAAATAATTTTGTATACAGTCAAATATGTCTCGTTGACCACCTCTCCATCTCTTCATAAAGGCCGTCTGTCTTTAGTGGCCATGTGTTTTGTCTCATTCAAGAAAGAAACTGTTGTACATTGCGTATACAAAAAAGTGTACCCAACTTTAAAACTTTAAAAATGTATAACCATATATGACCTTGAATCATATTCAAAGGGAAAGCGTAACTTATACCCTGTGTAATGATACCATATTCATATTTGAGCTGCCACGTATGACTGAGCAGCAGGTTTTTCAAAAAGTATTGTCAAAATCCTCTTGTACCAAGTTTGAGCTAAAGCAATATTATTTACATTGACCGTCAGGCAGTTAAAATGCTTATGACAAGCAAAATGTAGGACATTCTGTTCATTAAATATGATTACAATCTTGACTTCATTCGCATCCCTTGTTTCTTCTCATTAGTGAATAAAATGGATTAAACTGAGTGTCAAATTTGAAAGAACATGAAATTTAAATGAAAACAAAATTCATCATTGTTTGATCAAAATCTGTTCAGAGATGCTGAAATATCCATAAATAAAACAATTTCTAATATGTGTAGGGCCCCACAAATATTCGATAATTTTGAACCAGCCGTTGAAAAAAAGAGATAGCGCCTTATACGTTTTATTCCAGCCAATGCCAATATTGGCTTTGTAATCTTTTTCGTGTTGGTTTATAATACGCACAACCAGCCAGCCCGTGTATTGTTATAATTAATTAATGAACTGTCTCCGTGTTTTTTTAAAGTGGAGCTGAATTGGTATGATCGTATTTTATTTAAATTTTTTTTTACATATTTTGGGGTCTAAAATTACCTTCATAGCAATTTTAAGTTCCTAAACGAAAACTAGAAATGTCATAACTAAAAATAAGAGCAATCACCATGCACTTTGAAGACATTTGCAGTCTTAAACAGAGCGCTTAGAGACTGTAGAGCGCTTAGAGACTTCTGATAAAGCAAATTCAATTCAATTCAAAAAGAGTTTATTCATCAAATGATTAGCAGCCAAAGGCTGAATTGCACATTTGTTACATTTAAAGATATACAAAATAAATTATTGAAAATAGATACATACAAACAAAATTGCAAAGTGCACGTTACAAACCAATAGTAAATGTTAAAAGTTTAAAAAGTGATGAGTGGCAGTGGGCATTCTCGTGGTGATGGGCACACATGTCCAGGAGGTGGGCCCCTTCCCCTTCAAAAAAAATAATTCATCAAACGACCCCCTCCCCCCTATAACTATAACTAGAGCCGATTATTATTATTATTATTAAACAAGAACTTATTCGCTATTTGAAATAAACACCCTATGCTCCTTATGCGTGTGATCAATGCCACAGCAGACCAGTGAGCAGAAATGATTTAGCAATGAGACAAGAAGTTAGTAGGCTGTTCAAAATAATTCATAGATTGAAACAAGGTTCTGTGAAAGCCTAGATACAATGCATAATTCTAAACAATAAAGAACTGAAGCACGAGGCATAATTCAACTTTTACAAGGATTTAAGCCACAGAGGCACATGCATATGACCTGACTCACAGTCGTTCCATCAGCCCAAACTTGGAACAAGGCAATTTGGACAACACCTTTTACAGACCCTGGTGTTCAGAATATCATTGGACAGAAAAAAGGTTACTCATTCTATGAAATAGATTTTGAAGTCATATTGGTCATGACTTTTTAATTAGGAGCTACCGAAGTTGGGTACACTTTTTTGTATACGCACTGTATAACATCTCTAAGAAGGCTACCTGTCTGCAGTGCCACTGTTTTTCTTCTGTTTCCCATGGGTGATCTTAATAGACAGGTTTGACTGTATAAATATGTGATTTTCGATTTAACATGTTTAATATTCCTATCAGCTTCAAACACGATCAAAATGCCTCGTTAGTCACTTTCTGAAATGTGCGTACATAAACATTATTTCTACGGAGAATTCGATAAGGTATCATTTGAAAATGCCCTTGAGTTCATTTATTTGTGTATTGATATATACACTCACGCGCAAACGCCCCCCCCCCCACACACACACACATATATATATATATACTGTTAAAGCATGTGTATGCTACTATGCGTGTCAACTAGAAGACCTACGTCCCTGTCTACGTCCTTAAGTCATAACTAACAGTAATGAGGATTAAAGATACCATGTCCCTTTTGCAGCCAACATAAAATTCTGTAGAACTTTGCAGGAATTATGAATATGTCATATATGTCTTATCTGTGAAATTTAAACGTTAGCAGTGTCCTAATATTCAAATTATTCAAGGAAACCCGTTTACTTGCTAGACTTCACTGTCAGACACTATTGAGTGACTGACTTGGTTTTTTTTGGTAATAACATACATAAAATAGTTACAAAGGGTACATGAGCATTTTTATAGATCAATAACCCACTTCTTATAATGGCCAAAATTAAATTGATTGAATCTTTGCGCAGCACAAAACGTACGACCATTCGGTACAATGGTCTAAAAATCAGACTATTACTTACTGACTTGGTAGCACTTAAGTCGATTCGACAACAATTAGTCGTTACTTTCCCACTTAGACATTTTCAAGCCCCCCCCCCCCTCATTTTTTTAAAGAAAGTTCTTAATTAGTATTTTCTTTCAAATGCCGTTGGAATTTAATCTTTTCATTTTTTGACCTGCAAAGCGGGGGATAGGGTAGGGGCAGCCCCCACAAATAAAAGCAAACACAAAAAATGCCTTGTACAATAATGCACGACCGTACAGAGGAATTTTTTCTCTTGAGGACCGGGGGAAAATGCAATGAATTATTGATAATTTATTGCACTTCGTTTTTTATTCGTGGGGGGCTGCCCCCTACCCTAGCCCCCGCTGCGTACAGTCATGATTCAATGGCAAAGCAATAGCCTCATAATCGTGAGGCCCCATGACCATAACCGTGTCGATGTGCTATATTAGTGCCCTTTTGCGAGGCATTAATCCTCATTATTGTCAGTTATAAAGGACGCAGGTCCCCTAGTTGATATTAAAAAGCATAGTAGCGTGCACATGCTTTAGCAGTCACGCAAAACAAACGCTCGAAAAATAATATTCAATACAATCTGAGAATGTATACTATTATCTAGATCTATTAGGAATAAATCATTTTCAAAATCATTCCATAAATTTGGGTGAAAAAAAATATTCCACCTTTATGACCAACAGTGTATTTTTGTATTTATATAGATATATGACTACACATTTGAATTACGTACCTGCAACGACCCCGCTCCATGAGCCACTTCCACGACAGTTTAATACCCTTACACCAAACAGATTGACACCTTTGGCCACTCCGTACAGGCTACTCCCTACTGTCCCAGCACAATGGGTTCCATGACCTTGACAGTCAATTCCCTGTGGCAAAAACAATAACCACGGTAATGTCAACCACATCAATCTACCTGGTCGAAAATACACTCGTGATGAGATTTTACATTAAATTCAGGAATCGATCATGAACAATCAAACGAAATCGGGAGCATTCAGAGGCTAATTTGCCACAACAAGCAGAGTAAATAGTATAGATTTATTGACTGCTATGATAGGCATCGCTGTTTCTATAGGCTCATGGGGACGTTACATGCTGCTAGGTCATCGGCAGGATGTAACGTCCCCTAGAACCAGTATAGAAACAGTTATGCTTCAAATATTACAGCAATCCATGCAATCATAAATCTTTTATATACCGAATTCACAAACAGATCTACAAAGAATTCTTATCTCATCCTTTTCTTGAGTAAAGACTGGTTAAAACATCACAGAAAATCTGAGACTGTCTGTAAATGTTTGCTAGAACTGCATTGTATTTTGTATCCGCCCTCACACAAAGAGACTGTTTACACGTTCCTAGAAGGTTCAGTTTCTGCCCTTTCATATGACACCTCAATCAGGAAAAATGAGCAAGGAATGACAAAGTTCTCTTCGTTTAAAGTGATGCTTGCATTTCCATAATTTGATTAAACGAATTCGTTTTCACTGACTGCCTGCCGTAGCAACAAACGGAATTGACAAAAGACTTAACTCCGTTTTGTCGACAATTAGCCGTATACGAAAGACTTCATGCAGAGGAGTGGAGAGTGTGCACTGCAAATCGCAGAGTCGTAATTAGTCCAGTGACTGGGGTAATAATAATACTGTAGCGCTTTGGTCTGATAATTTTATTATTACTATTATTATAATCATTACTATTATTATTATTGTTTGCAGTGGTAGTAGTAGAAGTGTGGATGAGAACACTTACGTAATCCCCTTGACCAACGGAATCAAAGGCAGCCACGGCTCGACCTTCAAAGTAAAGACTATCTGGAGCGATGCCAGTGTCGAGAACATAGACGTTAACGCCTGTGCCATCGCCTATGGGGAGGCGGCCGGAAGAAGACAGGTTGGGAGAAAGAGTTTATAACGGTGCATCAGTTTATTTTTTAATTTTTTTTGCCAGGGTTGATATAAGTAAATCGTTACACCACGTTTGTTATATTGGGTAAAACAGAATACATACAAGAAAATTCACTGGTAATATACAATACTTCATTTGGGGAAACCATACCAAAATTGCTGAGAAGTATAACTTTATCGAACAACCGACGTAAACATTTTCTTCATAGATGTTCAGTCATTCAGTTCACTGACGCATGTAGGGGCACACATATTCAATATTCAAGATTCAAGATTATTTTATTGGTCCATGTATGCGAACATTACATAGAAATTTAGCTTCCAATTGCTTTTTTGACAGTGAAAATACAAATGATAGAAATACAATATAACATTTAACAATAGAAAACGATATACATAAATATGGATAATTATTTATAATGTGCACGTGCCCCTCAATTTTATATTGCCTACAATTAACATGAATTAAAATGTCTCATAATATAATATTTCCCGTTAGATCCTCCCCCCCCCCCCATCCTCTAGCTCCCGATCCACAGTCTCCAGTCATCCGTTTAATTGCACTTTAATAGCAGTTACTGAAGTGCAACCAAACGGATAGCTATCGAAAACAGTAACAAATCCAGTAGGAAATATATGATTATGAAGATAGGTTATAAACTTAAATTATTTCTTACTTTCTTGTGACTATCTATGATTGAATTGTGAATTGTTAGTAATTACCTGAAAACTCTGCTCTTCCATTTAAAGGCAACTGTCTCTGGTCAACACGATCTAAGCCCCAGGATGCAACAGCTGATGTACGGGCGACGCCATCTTGGGTTATGTACTTTATTTCTTCTCTGGCTAGCAGCTTTAAAAATGGATATATGATTCAGAGGTATTAATACAGCTGATATGAGTGAACCTGGTTACAATAAATCGAGTAACTGTTACTAGAGATCGATTTTGTTGAGCACTATGTATTGATAAGGCAAACTCTAAGGTGAATATCGTCAAACTTATTGTTTTATCTCTCATCTGACTAGCAGCATAATATATTCAATTAATGGCTTTTAAAGAAGATTACACATTACATATATTAGTGAAGCTCCTTTACAAGAAATCAAATTTATATTATCAAGGGTCATAGTTGTAAAGCAATACGTTTACTATTATGACAACTTATAATTAGGGAAGTATGATAAGAAAATTACTCATGCTTTGATTTCTTCTCGCTTGGATTTTGGTTATGGCCTTTTGTTTAGTTCGCCTCACAACCTACTCGCAAAATTACAAAGATTACAGAATGCTGCTGCTCGTGTCGTGACCCTGTCCAACAAGTACAGTCACATCACACCAGTCCTCAAATCACTCCATTGGTTGCCCGTAGAAAAACGTGTTGTTTTCAAGATTATTTTGCTATTATTTCACTGTATACATGGCTCTGCTCCGCAGTATAACATCGGCTTGATTAAGCATTACTTTCCTTCTAGACAGCTACGTTCTCAAAACTCTGGCTTACTTGTTACTCCTAGGGTTAAAACAAAGTGGGGGGAGCGAACCTTCGCTCATGCTGGGCCTTCGTTATGGAATACTCTCCCTCAATGGGTTAAGAATAGCAGTTCTGCTGAAGTGTTAAAAAACAATCTTAAGAAATATCTGTTTAATTTAGCTTATAATTGATTACCATTACCTTTCATGTCTGTACCTTTCCTATCGCACTTTGTATAAATGTATCATGTATGTATTTCATCTTTTGCACAAGCTGCGCCTTGAGCATTTGACTGTCAAGTGGATTTGGCGCCTTATAAATCATATGTATTATTATTATTATTATTATAAACTTCATAATCTTCTTTTACACAAGATTTATCTCCAGTCGGATCATCACTGTGGTTCGTTATCCCTATAACTGACAGATCTATAAGGGGAAAGAAACGACCCGTCCTCCACGGTCTTTTTTTAACCACATCGGGCATTTCAAGTACTCAAAAGGATTAGTTTTTGCTTTTCAGATATTTTACAGCACTAGTACCGAATTATCAGAATATTTGATACGCCCTAAATTCTAAGCACTAGTATTAACTTCATTGACAATATTCAAAAATGCCTTTATTATTGTAGTTGATGTGATTATCATCCCCAGACTTGCCTTTATGGTGCTAAATAGTATCTGCAGCATCGCGTTTCTTACTGTTGTTATCGTAATCACGTTTGCTATTTACCTTTTCGACAGCTCCTTTGGAGAGTTTAGCCGAGAAGCCCTGAATGGCTGTGGTGTACGTATACTCGATATGAGCACCATCGAAGATTCCTGAAACGTCTTCCAAGATCAGTATCTTGATGGGATCAATATCATAACCAGGCTGTGAAGAATGATTAAAATATAACAGCATAAGATTAATAGTCAGTCTCATCTGAGCGATGAGTTTGGTCTCCTGGGCCTTTTGCAATCTCTTTCGAGGGTTCACATTATATAAAACGATCGTCCACAACAAAGAATAACAATGTCGGCAACATTTCAAAACAAACAGCAAAATGAAATGGTAGATTTAAAGAATGAATTGCTGTCAAATTTAAATTCTAAAACAAAAGTCAATGAAAAACGATAAAAGCTTTGACTGGTATTCTAAGATAATGCTTTGATTGTATGTGTATAAACGTTATTGTGAACGTTTTAGATATGTGAATTAAAGCTCCCTGGAAGCTAGGGTTAAAACGAAAAGATAAAAATTATGTTGGCAAACCCAGTAGGATATCATAGTCCCAAAATGTACGTCCCTACAAGAATATGAACTGAGCCATTCTTTCTTTTTTTCTAATTATTAATCGGCAGCATTTTGTTTCTCTCACCTGCATCACGATTATGTAGTGGTCATCAATCGACTCTTCTACGGTGTAAAACGTGGCGTTCTTAGCAGTCGCGGCGACCACGAAGGCCGACAATATTACGACGATCAACTTCATCATTCACCTTCCTACCAGCAAAGATACCAGCAAAGATACCAGCAAAGATATCCCGATAAGTTGATATAATAACTTTATTGATTCACTTCTGAGTCTGCTAAAGTTCTGCTTTCCAGTGGCAATAGACTGATGATCCAACAGATATTGGTTTTATACAGAACCCGACAAAAAACTGGCTCATTTCATTTTAGAAATAAATTCTAATCTATGCACTGCCCATATTGTTTGTTCTTTTTTAAAGTGCACACAAAACCCTCAGATTAGGCAGCTGGTACCAGAACACGCCCTAAATACTGGACACAACATTCAATGGGATGATGCCCACATACTATTGAGTTTGAAACGCACTTCTGGTCAAGAATGTTAAAAGAATCCATCTGCATAAAAAGAATTTATCTTTCACTGAATAGGAATTCTTGCTATACATTGCACTGCCCCTATATTTTGTGCACAGAAAGCCCTCAGATTAGGCAGCTGGTACCAGAACACGCCCTAAATACTGGACACAACATTCGATGGGATGATGCCCACATTATTGAGTTTGAAACGCACTTCTGGTCAAGAATGGTAGAAAAATCCATATGCATAAAAAGGATTAATCTTTCACTGATTAGGGATTCTTGCTATACATTGCACTGCCCCTATAATCAAGTTCACTGTCGCAGTCTGAGCATTAGTAGATTAAGGTCATTGCAGAACAAATTGTGAACTACACAAAAAACAAAATACTGGACACGTGCTCGTGAAAGTTATGTAATCATTATCCATGTATGCACAAGCAGTGCACTCCATGGTACACAGGTGGAAGTATAAAGGGGAAACAAAGGTTGTGTAGCACCTCCATCGCCTGTGGCGGATCCAGGGGGGGGGGACGGGGGTCCGCCCCCCCCCCCTGGCAAAAACAAAGAAGGAAAAAAAGGGGAAAGATGTTTTTGTTTTTTGTGTGTGTGCGTGTGTGTGTGTGTGTGTGATAAAGAAAGCAACAACAAAAAAAGTGTTCCTTCGCCTCCCCCAGCCACTGAACAAAATATGATACCACGTAATTTTCTTATTTCCGGGGACAAAAAAAAAAAAAAAAAAAATTGCTCATCGTACCGTGATTAAATGCCTTAGAACCCCTGAGCTTCCGGGGGCTCTGCCCCCTAGATTTCAGGGCCCAAAACCAGGCACCTTGATGCTCATCTGACGGTAATTTAATGCTTAAAACCCCTGAGCTTCTGGGGTCTCGGCCCTCTGGACCTCACGCCAATTAGTTTCCTGCCAGTGTCACAAATGACGTATCAAAATATGCTTATCTGACCGTAACTAAATGCCTAAAACCCCTTGACTTCCGGTGGCCCTGCCCCCTGGACCCCACCTAGGGCCCTTAGGCGGATGGCTGGATGATATTATGACGGTAATTTGATGCTTAAAACCCCTGAGCTTCTGGGATCTCGGCCCCCTTGACCTCACGCCAATTAGTTTCCTGCCAGTGTCACAAATGAGGTATCAAAATATGCTTATCTGACCGTAACTAAATGCCTAAAACCCCTTGACTTTCATTGGCTCTGCCCCCTGGACCCCACCTAGGGCCCTAAGAAGGGCCCCTGCATGCCTGTCTGACCGTTATAAAATGCCCAAAACCCCTGAACTTCTGGGGGCTCCGACCCTTAGACCCCACGCCAATTAATGACCTGCCAGTGTCACAAATAAGGTATAATAATGCTCATCAGACGTAATTAAATGCCTAAAGCCCTGAGCTTCCAGGGCTCTGCCCCCTGTACCCAACCATCCCTAAGGCGGGTCCCTGGATGCTCATCTTACCGTAATTTATTGCCTAACACCCCTGAGCCTCCGGGGACTCCGCCTCCTGGACCCCACGCCAATTCATGACCTGCCAGTGTCACAAATAAGATACAACAATATACTGATGTGAAAAAACCCTGAGCTTCCGGGGGCTCCGCCCCCTGGAATCCCACACCAATCCGTGACCTGCAAGTGTCACAAATAAGGTATGGAATTATGCTAGTCTGACGATAATTTAATGTATGAAACCCCTGAGCTTCTGGGGGCTCCGCCCCTGGAACCAACACTAATTTATTTCCCGCCAGTGTCACAAATAAGGTATCAAAATAATATGCTCATCTGACGATAATTTTATGTATAAAACCCCTGAGCTTTTTGGGGCTCCGCCCCCTGGACCCCACACCAATTTTTGTCCTGCCAGTGTCACAAATTAATTAGGTATCAAAATATGCTCATCTGAGAGTAATTAAATGCCTATACCCCCTGAACTTCTGGGTGCTCCACCCCTTGACCCCCGCCGAAAAACGTTCAGCGGGGCCTGCATGTAAGAGTGGGATGATGGGTATTTTTTTTTTCTAACCCCCCCCCTCAAACGTTTTTGTCACTGCCGTTGTCACCATTACGTACCAAAATTTGGCTCGTATAATTTCAAATTTGCCCCCCCCCCTTAAGAAATCCTGGATCCGCGCCTGTCCATTGCTGTAGGATCGAGTGATTATTTAGTGGTACCTCTTCATGTTTTGAAGATCTGTGGACCTTCGGGGTCTCTGGTTTATTGTGTGCTCTTTTTTAAAGAGCGCAAAAATAGCCTTCAGATTAGGCAGCAAGTAGCAGAACACGCCCTTAATACCTGTAGCCATGTTCAGACGGGATCTTGCTAGTCGGCGTAAGTTAATCCCTGCAGCAGCAAATACCTCATGTATATTTCAATTACACCATTAGTTGTTCACACCCTGTTAAGGCACCCTGACACTTGCACGCTCTTGGTTTGCGCATAATTTGCGCATTGTGTTGTGCCACGTGCTTGCCACAACGGGAAGCGTTCGCGCAACATGCGGGAGGATGAGGGTCAATGCGGGACAAGGCTTGAAATTCGTGGCAGAATTTTCAAAAAAAAATTCAAAATTTTGGCACGACAAATTTGGTGGACGATCGACTTTCGTGAACACTTCGCGTACTATGCGTATCCTATACGTATCCTACCCGTGTCGGTACTGACCGGTGTGTGCCAATTAATGCCCGAGTGGCACGCATGTTTACGACCAGTTCACGACGGATTTACGAATAAATTGCTCACACTTTGCGCATCGGATGCGCATACTGCACAGTTGTCACATTTCTTGCGCATGGTCTACGCATGCGCAATACGTGATCAAGAAAGGTTGTCACAAATCATGCTTCATCATGGAATCCAGCATCATGGCATCAAGTACTAGTAGCTCCTCCTCTTCTGAGGCTGAAATGCCTGAAGTTGTAAAGCAGCAGATTGTCGAGGATCACACTAAACCACAGCGTAGTCCGCGCCTATAAGGCGCAACCGTGACAAGGGCAAGAAGAGGGTGTCGAAAAAGGGTATCCCAGTCTTCAACTGGACAGATGAGGCTAGACAGATTGTAGCTGACTACATCAAAGAGAAACCATAACTATACGACAAAGGACCCTCCCATGCATCCCACCATCCTGAGCAACTGCAAACTCCAGGCGTTCAATTGAGCTGGCTACATCATCGTTTGAGGTCCTGCAGGAGGCGGAATGACTGTTTTATTAAAACAGAATATGCCTCTTACGTTTGTATGACTTGTTTTGTTTGTGTTTTCCTTTAAAGAGCTACAGTGGGAGTGACCATTTTTTCTTGTTTTCCAGTCTTTAAGGCCCGAATTCACAAAGGAGGTTTGTCGACAAACCTTGGTTTTCGTACGTCATATGACGCGTTTTACGCGTTTTTTACAAACCTGGTTTGTAAAGAACAAAAGGAGCTTTGGCGAAACAAAAGGAGGTTTGAGCTCAAACCTTGGTCTGAGCTCAAACCTTGCTTTGTGAATTCCGACCTTTATGTTTCAGTGTTAACGAATAGTTTATGTGAGGACGAAGTTGTTCATATCATTAAAGACAGTTCGTAAACAAAACAGCCTAAGCATTATTCTATTCAGTGTAGTAAAATTACCAAAATACTAGTACTATGTTCCTAATGAATATTAAAGGCAACAATTGTTTTATTGGAAATACTGTATTAGGATTTACTTTCATCACAGATAATCGCAATCATTGGAGCAATCAAAAAATATGCCCTGGTGAAAATTGCTTGAACACTTAACTGAAATGACAGCGATCTGGTATAAATGAAATGAAATGAAATGAAATGGTTTGTTCTTGTTGTTGAACATTGAATATCATTACAAAAAAGTGTTGAAATGATTCAGTGTTAACGAAAGTTTATGTGAGAACGAAGTTCTTCATATCTTGAAATACAGTTCGTATGAAATTTATGGAATTATTTTGACAATGATTTCTTCCTAATAGATCTAAATAATAGTATTATTCTCATATTTTGTTGAATAATAATTTGCGAGTGTTTGTTTTGCGTGACTGCGAAAGCAAAACCTACGCCCTTAAGTCATAACTGACAGTACTGATGATTAATGCCTCACAAAAGGGCAATAATACAGCTGATCGACACGGTTTTTATCCTGGGGCCTCGCAGTAGCGCTGCCATTGCTTAGCCACTGAATCATGACTGTACGCAGAGGGGGCTAGGGTACGTCGCCGCCCCCATTAATACAAAAAAAACAACAAAGAAAATGCAATAAATTATCAATAATTCATTGCATTTTCCCCGTTCCTCAAAAGGAAAAATTCCTCTGTAGGGCTATGCATTATGGTTCAAGGCATGGCCACACAGAATTTTTTTTTTCTGTTGGGGATTGGGGCAAAATTCATTATGACCAACAGTGTACTAAAGCATTATACTATATTATAAGGCGAATTTCATACGAACTGTATAGTATTGTTGGTGGACATTGAATATTATGTATAGAAAATAAACATGAGAAATTATTAAAATAAAAAAATTGAAAGAAGAGTTGGGGAGAACGTCTAGCTAGGGATAGAAACAAAGGAAGAAGGAGAAGGAGAAGTAGACGTACAAGTAGATAAGGGTAGAAGTAGAATTTGAGGAAGGAGAAGGAGAAGGAGACGTATACAAGTAGATATGGGTAGAAGTAGAATTTGAGGAAGAAGAAGGAGAAGGAGAAGGAGACGTACAAGTAGATATGGGTAGAAGTAGAATTTGAGGAAGAAGAAGGAGAAGGAGAAGGAGACGTACAAGTAGATATGGGTAGAAGTAGAATTTGAGGAAGAAGAAGGAGAAGGAGAAGGAGACGTACAAGTAGATATGGGTAGAAGTAGAATTTGAGGAAGAAGGAGAAGGAGAAGGAGACGTACAAGTAGATATGGGTAGAAGTAGAATTTGAGGAAGAAGGAGAAGGAGAAGGGGCAGTAAAAGAAGAAGGTAAAATTGGGAGTAAAAGTAGAATAAGTTAAAGAGGAAGAGGAAGGAGAAGAAGAAGTAGAAGCTATCCGGCGTATACGAGAAATAGATAGTCAGTTGTTAAAAGCTACTTTGACTAATCCTTGTTTTGTAGGGAGTGAGGTGGGTAATTATTAATTTGTCTTTTTAAAATCAATGCTCGGTTGATTGTTATGTATCGTATTCGTAATAATTGTACTTCATTGATACATTTTAATCGTAATAGGCCAATCGTGTAGTCCCAACTGGCAACAAATTATTCCAAGCAGCTGCCGTTTTCTAAGGTTCCACAATAAAATCTTAAGGTGTGCTGTTACCTTTGATGTCCGAGGTTCGAAGCCGCCAATACAATTAGAAAGCTTGAGTCACTGTGATATTTTTCACAAATAAATATCGTTAATATTTCAATTTTTATTTGAACTAACAAGGGGAAAATCGAACACATGTTAAATGTGAACACAAAAGCCTAATTGTGTCAAGAAATTGTAAACATTGTATAATAGCAGTTTTAATTTGTGAAAAATAGTTATATTTTACAATCCTAAAACCTGCAATTTGACACTTTTCCGATTATTTCCGGCTCACGAAAATAAAAAAGTAAATTTATTCTTGTACAGTTCTTTATGATGTTATTTGTCAGATTAGTGCCCACACATGCCCAGTCGAGTAATTTTGATTATTATTTCAGGAAATTTTGCTCCATTTCCTTTCGCTTGCCTCCTGTAAAGAGAAGCACTGTGTACTGCTCGTATTATCAGACGAGTGGTAGTGAAAAGTAATTATCATTACATAAGCATATTTTTCCCCTTTGAAAGTGGCCCGTTGGTTTGCAGCTAGGCAGGAATCTTTGTCTACGTATCTGCAGTCTTGCATACATCTCATACTTTGATATGTAAACTTCTGAATTTATTTCATAGATTTTGAAATATTTTTTGAAATATTTGTTTTTCAAACTTGCTAAGCTCCACCCCAAAAACCTCCAGGGGGGTGTTTCACAAAGATCCTAAGTAGAACTTAACTCTAAGTTGGACTTTAAAATTATGGACAGCCATTGGAGTCTTAAAATGAAATATATTTAAAAGCAGAAATTCAAGTATTTTAGACTTTTTATAAATTCCACATCCAGAACATGAAATCTCCTTGATGATAGAAAATATGAATGATTTGAATAAACAATTAATGCCTTTCAAAATAACTTTTACAAAATATTTTCAAAGATGCTAATGGCTTTCCATAATTTTTAAGTCCAACTTAGAGATAAGTTCAACTTAGGATCTTTGTGAAACACCC
Organism: Strongylocentrotus purpuratus; assembly: GCF_000002235.5. Taxonomy (NCBI): domain Eukaryota; kingdom Metazoa; phylum Echinodermata; class Echinoidea; order Camarodonta; family Strongylocentrotidae; genus Strongylocentrotus; species Strongylocentrotus purpuratus. The sequence goes on along the minus strand of NW_022145605.1, from coordinate 13,487,780 downwards.
CCCAGATCTCATTCCCCTTGTGACATCATCTGTCAGTCATCAATGAGCTAACTTGAGAAAGTGGCATGTAACTTTGCCAAAGTTGACCACCTGTTACAATACCACAAACAATAGCAACATATAAGTTGCTATGTCAGACATGTCAGACTAACTAATATTCTAGAATAGACAATGGTAAGACAATTTCAAAAAATATTTCAAAATCTATGAAACAAATTCAGAAGTTTACATATCAAAGTATAAGATGTATGCAGGACTGCACACCAACAGGAATACACTTATTTCGATGTCATGGGCCCTTTAAGCACACGCCTGACATATTTCTCCTGGCTGCATCGAAAATGGTACAAAGGGCAGGCCTGGATCCACGAAGGGAGCCCGACGGGCCTGCCCCCCCCCCCCTGCCCCCCCCCCAAAAAAAAAAATATTGAAAAAAAAAAAATTCTTACGATTTACCCCCCTCCCCCCCCCCCCCCCCAAAAAAAAACAAAAAATAGTGCTCTGACCACCCCCCCCCCCCCGCTTATTCACCGGCTGGCTGATTCGCTGCTAAATATTTTCTCAAGATTCGGGCCTCCCCTTCCCTCCCCCCCCCCCCCAACATGTGCCGCCCCTGACAAATTAAAGGGAATGAGCTAGTTATGACTCCATCTCTTAAAGTGCGGGTTCATATAGAAAATCACGAATATGGCAAATAGCGAATTACTAGAAACTGGTAAGCTAACAGATGGCAATCATGCAAGTTTAGGTCAACTACATATCGGGTGATTTATGAAAATACAAATAAAACAACCTCCATAGCACCTGGAATATGCGAGAGATTCGCCGGAAAAATAACGATGTTTTAATGCCGTCACAATATGAACCAACCCTGCCCAAGCAGACGACATCCCATAAAGAATGAACATAATTGCAATGCTTTTATTTCTCAAATTATAATGAGTTTAGTGTATATTATGTGATGGAATTTTACACCATTAAAAAAGGGATATGACCCCCATTCTGATAACTAAATTCTTTTGTTTGAAAATACACAGGATAGGGGTTAATGAACAATCAAAGAAACCACACTTTCACATTAAAAAACCTCTGGGTTGGTAGCATGGACGTCATTTGTTCCCTCTTGAAACGCCGAGCATGCCGCGGTGTATGCAGCTGAAAATACAATGGCGTCTCGTTTTGTTTACAAGCAACGGATTCCTTTTTTTTTTTAATCCTTGCATTTTTCATCAAAATAATACCATGCACGGGGTTAAGAGTGAGGCAATAGATTAAACATTTCGCCTGAGGGTATTGAAGTAAGAGAAAGAGCTGAAGAAAAGATGACAAAACAGGCACTTAAATTGTGTAAGATGTCATGGGACATCGTCTGCTTGTGCACATCATGTTCAATATGTGACGTCATATCTCAGCCACGACCGGGGAGCTTTTCAGGCGCTATGTCGGGGTTGTATCTAAGCGTTTTGTAATTGTTAATAATCATTACTTTGAATGTTTCCAAGCATTGGCTTTTGATAACCTTGGCCAATCAAAGTGTCACCTTTGCAATAATGACATTAAAGTTAGTTTTTTAAATCAATGAACCTTCTCTTTAAAACTCCTTGATTTAACCAAATGCATAGGTCTTTATGAAGTGCCTGGATACGGATTATCATAACTATTTCATTCACCTGTTACGAATAGTTTTATTTCAATAGTCAGAATGAAAATGGCATATAGTACGCGTTATTAGGTAGAGCAAGGAATATTGTTGTCCTACGTAGCAACAACAAATGTATACAATTCGCATTCCGACTATTGAGAACAATCAATAAATTATTCAGAAGAGGTGAATGAACTTCGTATGGAGACGCTTCAAAATGTATGAATAAGGTATATTAGGGTAGATGACATATCAAAGTATAAACATGTACACAGTAGATGAAAATTTAGATATTTTAGCTTTTTTTTTTAAACTTCGCTTTGGCTTATCTAAAGGTAGACTTACAATTATCCGTTAATTTCCTCTGTAATAGATCAAAGAAGTAGTATTATTTTTTAACTAGCTATACACAGGATTATTTAGATGTCCATATGATATACTTGAACAAATATATATGAACCTTTTTTTATATTTCGAACTAAACAATGTATTATTTTACACGAGCTCTGTGATGCATAATTTAATATGTATATATGTGAGGCGGCTCTCCTCCCCCCCCCCCACCCCCGCCAAACAAAGACAAATATATATATATATATATATATATATATATATATATATATATATATATAAAGAGAGAGAGAGAGAGAGAGAGAGAGAGGGGGGCATGGGAGAAACAGAAGAGAGAAAGGTGGTAGAAGTCTGAAGAATTTTTACTTGAATATTGGCAGCAGTTGAATAAATTAGATAAAAGTAAAAGAGTTTTTTAAGTTCGTATAACTACGGGGGGGGGAGGTGGAGAGGCGGGGTTCGATGTTTCGAACACTCCCGCCAGCCTGATATAACTATATGTATAGAGAGCAGACATCCTTTCAAATAGAAATTTAAATTTCTAGCACAGACTAATGCTATGAAGAGTTTTGATCAAGAAATAAAAGTTTTAAAGCGGGCAGTTGCTATAGCGTGACTAGAATTTAAAAATAAAATAATGTCCTTAATTTCCCTGGGTGTACGAGGAAAATCCCTCTCACTCCATAACTATTTCCTGTTACTTTCCGTTGACATTGTTCGATTTCGACTTTTTGTTTCATTCTTGCGTTTAACTTTGATGAGTGCAAGACGGAAAACTTTAGTATGGCTCTTTTCAACGCTATTCTCCGATTTTGTAGTACTAATCATCTTTTAAGTTCGTTTTGAAAAAACAAGAGATTGCTAGTTTTCAGGTACTCGAAATTCTCATCACTTTTTTATCTTGTATCTTCAGGTTCTCACGTTTTCTTCAAGTGCTCACATTAAAAGATAAAGAAAGGGGACCAGGCTCCAGTTTCATAAATCTTTTCATAAATAAATAACAATTTAGAATACGTAGGTCCTGAGCTTGATACACTCATAAATTTTGTTGATAAATCAGACAAAGAGAAAGAGAAAATGTGAAAGGAGTAGGGAAATAGGCATAAGGAGAGATGGGTGAAGAAAGTGATAAAAACAAGAATGTAGGGATTAAAGAAGAGAGGTTAGAGAAGTTTTGAAAAAAAATGAGGAGTAGCAGGGAGATATATACAGTGTGTATATATATATATATATAGAGAGAGAGAGAGAGAGAGAGAGAGAGAGAGAGAGAGGAGGCACGTCAGAAACAGGAGAGAAAAGGGTGTATAGAAGTTTAAATAAATTTTACTTAAAATATTAGCAGGAGTTAAATAAATTAGGTAATAGTTATGTTTTGGACTTGTGCTATCTAAAGTCCAAATATGTTTTCTTTCCTTTTCGTTTATGTGTTATTCACACATTATGCGTAAATTAACTACGGCGTTATATGATTTATCGATCGTATACAATTACAAAATATTAGATTTAAAAAAAATTTGTTTATGGGAGATGCTCCCAAATTGCAAATGGGGAAATGCGTGGTCAAAATCTGTGATATTACGGTAATATGCATTTTTTCGTACGGTGTGGAATCGATCTGAAAAGGTTGATCATGTAACATATCAGTAATGGTGTGTACTGCAAGTGCAAATTATAAGAAATTTGAACCAGTCTTGGTAAAAGTAACAACACTGTATACACAGAAAGATGTATTTAGGAGTACACAAACATGTGGCATAAAAATGAGGCCAATCTTTTTAAAGCTGTTACTCGTCATACACTGTTGGTCATAAAGATGGAATAATTATTTTATACCCCAATTTATGGAATGATTTTGACAATGATTTATTCCTAATAGATCTTAATAATAGTATACATTCTCAGATTTTATTGAATAATGATTTGCGACTGTTATTTTGCGTGACTGCTAAAGCATGTGTGTGCTACTATGCTAATCAACTAGGGGACCTACGTCTTAACTGACAGTAATGAGGATTAATGCCTCACAAAAGGGCACTAATATAGCTGATCGAATCGGTTTTTATTCTGGGGCCTCACAGTAACGAGGCCATTGCTTCGCCACTGAATCATGACTGTACGCAGCGGGACTAGGGTACGTCGCCACCCCCACAAATACTAAAAAAATCAAAGAAAATGCAATTAATTATCAATAATTCATTGCATTTTCCCCGGTCCCCAACAGATAAAATCCCCCTATAGGGCCGTGCATTTGGTTCAAGGCATGCCCACATAGAGGATTTTTGTATGTTGGGGGTCGGGGCAAAATGCAATAAGTTATTGATAATTTATTGCATTTTCTTTGTTATTTTGTATTTGTGTGGGCTGCTACATACCCTAGCCGTCAGTGCGTCACAGAAAAAACGAAACTGAGAACTATCGATGTTTTATCATAACTTAGTCACATTTATATTTAATAAATGACACATATTTGAAAAAGCTTAGATCCTCCTCTTTCATTTGATGCAACTCATATGAGGCATATTTCACGCATGAGTGATTAAAATGAATTTGAAGAGAGGAAAACAAAAAGTAATTTGGCGGACGGTATCTGAATTTCAAAAAGAAAATCACATTTCTAGAAAGTTGATTTTCTGCCCTTTCATATGACACCTCAGTCAGGACAAATGAGCTAGGAATAACAAAGTTCTGTTTGCATTTCCATAATTTCATTAAACGAAATCGTTTTCACTGGCTGTCTGAGGTAGCTACAAACGGAATTAACAAAAGACTTAACTCCGTTTCGTTGACAATCAGCCGTAGACGAAAGACTTCATGCATGGCTGATTGTCAACGAAACGGAGTTAAGTCTTTTGTCAATTCTGCTTGTTGCTACGGCAGGGAGCCAGTGAAAACGAATTCTTTGATAACATTATGGAAAAGCAAGCACTACTTTAAGGCCCGGTCACACAGCCTTTTGCGTCTGTATCGCGGGTAAAATTTCGCGATTTTTTTTTGCCCGCGGTTGCCCGTGGTGGAAAATGTGCAAAATTGGCTTACCCGCGGTTTACCCGTGGTATGCCCGCGGAACAGACGCCGGCGACTGTTCCGCGTCCTTATCGCGGGTGAAGAGCGGCGGTACCGCGGCCTACCACGCTTACACGCGGTACACACGCTAATGCACGTGATAACAACGCGGTACAGACGCGGAACAAACGTGCTATGACCGTGCTCCACCCGCGATTACCCGCTAAAATTTCGCGTCCAATTCCGCGTGTAACCACGTCTTAACCGCGGCCGTAGCACGTCCTAGCACGTTCGTTCCGCGTCTGTACCGCGTCTTTACCGCGTGTGTACCACGTGTACCGCCCGCGATTACCCGCGGTCTAAATTTTTGGGCAGCCCAAAACTTTTTCGCGCGGCCAACCGCGTGTGAATTTCTTACCGCGTGTAACGACGGGTAAAGTACGGCTGTATCGCGTCTGTATCGCGACCTCAAAGCGTCCAACAGCGTCTGCTTCACGGGCAGAAATTTTTGGCCGTGATTCGGCCGCGATACGCCCGTGGAGGGCTGTGTGACCGGGCCTTTAAACAACAGAACTTTGTCATTCCTTGCTCGTTTTTCCTGATTGAGGTGTCATATGAAAGGGTAATAACTCAACTTTCTAGATATGTGATTTTCTCTTTGAAATTCAGATACCGCCCGCCAAATGACTTTTTGGTTTCCTCTCTTCATATTCATTTTAATCAGTCATGCATGAAATATGCCTCATATGAGTTGCATCAAATGAGAGAGGAGGATCTAAGCTTTTTCAAATATGTATCATCTATTAAATATAAATGTGACTAAGTTATGATAAAACATCGATAGTTCTCGGTTTCGTTTTTTCTGGGACGCACTGTATATATAAAGAGAGGGACAGAGAGAGAGAGAGAGAGAATGCATGGCAGAAACAGAAGAGAGAAAAGTGGTATAGAAGTCTTTACAAAATGTTACTTGAATAGTGGCAACAGTTGATAAATTAGGTTTTCCCGGCCAATTTCGTAAAAGGAGCAATCAATTTCATGTTCAAGCAGATTTTCTCCACTCGTTGCTCCCTTGTTTCATTTTTAAACTTGTTGCATTCAATTTCGTTTCGAGTCACCGAATTTTCTAAACACGCACATTCAAATGAAAGCTTGGTTCAGTCAACTCGGAAATGCGTAAGGGTCATTCAATTTCGCCAATGTTGAGTGGGAGATGAATTCTTTGGCGAATTGCGGTTTTCGTCTATGGGCAACCTCTTTCGCAATCGGGTCATTTAAATTAAAACTAGACCTCATAATCATAGTATGAGGCTCGATGTTCATTCGGATATTCAGTATTTCATGTTCATATTTTATTTATTCTATTTCTCTATGATCTTTTCTAACATAATTTCACATTATACAATCGTCTTATTTGTCTGATATATTTATATTGCATTTTATGTTTTCTCTTTCTTTCGACGTACTTTATTTCTGTTGAAACATCTTTTTATTCATATCTTCATATTTTTCATTATAAATGCCTTAGGGGTTATTTTTTAAATGGTTTGTTTTTATCAATCTTTATTGAGTAGGTGATCTTTCTTTCTTTTCATTTAACATCTTTTTCTTTATTCACAATTGTATTTTTTTCCACCATGTCCATGTTTATTAAACCTAACCTCTACTTCAGTCCAAGATCTGTTTATATATAGCTTGTGCTTAGAAGAGAAGTCACAAATTGTGCACCTTCTCTGGGGACAGTTACCTGTGTAATAACAAAATACGCATGTTATTCCTCCAAGTAAACTTTGCATAAAATTATTCAAACAGAAGTATATTAAGTGACAAATTAACATCAAATGAAAAGCAATGCACACATGTCACATATGCCTAATCACAAAATTCAATGCACGAAGACATACCACCGTCTGTACGGCGCGAATTTGAATGCTCTTTGCACGCTTTTCTAAATTGAATGCTTGTTTTGCACGTCTCCGTGACAAGAGTATGAAATCGCGTGCTACTAACTCAAATTGAATGACGCAATTAGCTTTTTGAATGTTGATCTACATAGTCATTCAATTTCGCACGAACTTGAATGAACGTAACGTTAAATTCGGATGCTAAGTTTACGAAGTTGGGCGGGGAAACTTGTAGTAAAAGAGTTTTTTACGTATACATGTAACAAGGGGTGGTGGAGAGGCTGGGTTCGATATTTCGAACATTCCCATCAGCCTGATGATAACATGCGTAGAGAGCAGACATCCTTTCAAATTTAAATTTAAATTTCTAGCACAGACTAATGTTATGAAGAATTTGAGACAAGAAACTAGAAATGCAATCGTGTCACAACGATGTGCGTGCAATGACGCCGTGTTTCTACGTGTCGAACGAAAGAGCTTCTCTCGGACTATCCAGAGCAATTTGTACGAAGTCTTTAGCTTCTGTAATATTGGAGACAGGTAGGGCGAAAGAAAGGCCTCAACAGTGACCTTGATGGGATGGTATTGACTATGCCTACGCTGTTTGAAAGAAATTGGGATAGGGGAAAGAACCTAGAAAGGGCTCGCAAGCACTGCGTGCAAAAACAAATGGGATTAGTTGCATGTTCGTCATTGCAATCAAGATCGTTCTAGGGGTCAAAAGCGTGAACCCGATTTGCCCCATAGACAATGCGTGTAATGCATGGGCGGAAAACGTAGAGGATCTGTATTATGACCGGAGTTAAATTGTTTTTCTCTCTCTCTTTATGTCTCTTTATGGGCCGTATATGGTATCATTGGAAAGAGAATTTCATGGTCATTATTGTAAACTACTCTTTTTTTTTCTATGATAATCCTATCGAAACATGTGATGTAAAATAGATTTAAAGGACAAAATGGCGTCTTAAATGGCCCCCTTGACCAATTTTAAAAATCCGGCCACGAGGTGCCCTGCGTATTGCATCTCGAAATGTCATTGCAAATTTTCAAGGAAAAAAAAGGATGTTTAGGGGGCGAAAAGTAGTCTGAAAAAATGACGTCATGGCCGATAAGTGTTATAATCGGGCGGAATTCGTATAGTGACCCTTGTTCAAATGCGATTTACTCACAATTTTCTGTGTAAACATATACCATACTTGGTATCATTCGAAAGGGCACTTCATTGCGGTCAGTTTGACACCATTGTCATCTGCACGCAATGTACTGCACGCATTAAAGGCGCTATTACGTAATGCATAGCAAATTCATCATTTTTGGCGATAACTTTGCGCTGACGTTAGTAAAATTTCCCGAATTTAGCAGACAGTTGTCACGTATATGGATACATGTGTCTGCCAAGTTTCAACGACGTAGGTATAAAGATCGCCATTTTAGAGCAAGTTGAAGTTATTTCGGAATTTTCTTGAAAATGGCGAATTTGGAGGGCAATTTTCGCAAATTTGGTCAGTGATAGGGTATATAATTTTGTATATGGCTGGAAAGGGCATATCCTCAAGTATCTAAATCCAAAAAAGGGTACGGCTCTGCCAAGCCATAATGGAGATACGGCCACAGAGAGAAAGCCAATTTCCAGAACTTTAGAGGGCGCTATTTATGTTTTGCAAAACCATTGGAGCGTGAAATTTGGCAAGGCTATGTGCATTTATGAGATTAAGATACTGTGAGATTTAAATACAAAACGGAATTTATATGAGAAAGTTATGGCAGTTTTAGATTATTTAGGGGTCAATTTCTCAAGAATTTGAGAGATTTTTGACGGAGTCGGTTTCAGATTTGAATTTTAAGTACGAAGATGGCATTTTGAAGGTCAGGTTATACGTCGCAGATGAAAGAGCACCTCTTAGACTATCTAGAGGAATTTGTTAGAAGTTTGTAGGATCTAGGATAGTGGAGATAGGAAGGAAGATAGAAAGGCCTTAAAATGGACCAGAAACGGACAAAATGGCGCCTGGACGGTCATGCATAACTGATTTCGAAAATCGAAAAAGTAGGTGACCTTGATGAGATGCTAGAGATGATGCCTACGAAATTTGAAAGGAAAAGGATTTGAGGAAAGTACCTTACTAGGAATCACAAGCACTACGTGCAAAACGAATGGGATTTTTGGACGATAAGGAAAACAAGACTAGAAATGCAATCGTGTCACAACGATGTGCGTGCAATGACGCCGTGTTTCTACATGTCAAACGAAAGAGCTTCTCTCGGACTATCCAGAGCAATTTGCACGAAGTCTGTAGCTTCTGTGATATTGGAGATAGGTAGGGCGAAAGAAAGGCATCAACAGTGACCTTGATGGGATGGTACTATGCCTACGAAGTTTGAAAGAAATTGGGATAGGGGAAAGAACCTAGAAAGGGCTCGCAAGCACTGCGTGCACAAACCAATGGGATTTGGTGCATGTTTGACATTGCAATCAAGTTCGTTGTGGGGGCCAAAAGCGTGAACCCGATATGCCCCATAGACAATGCGTGTAATGAATGGGCGGAAAACGTGCAGGATCTGTATTATGGCCGGAGTTAAATTGTTTTTTCTCTCTCTCTTTACGTCTCTTTATTGGCCGTATTTGGTATCATTAGAAAGAAAATTTCATGGTTGTTATTGTAAACTACTCTCTTTTTTTCTATGATAATCCTATCGAAACACGTGATGTAAAATAGATGTATAGGACAAAATGGCATCTTAAATGGCCCCCTTGACCAATTTCAAAAATCCGGCCAAGAGGTGCCCTGCGTATTGGAACTCGCCATGTCACTGCAAATTTTCAAGGAAAAAAAAGGACGTTTAAGGGGCGAAAAGCAGTCTGAAAAAATGACGTCATAGCCGAAACGTGTTAGGTTCGGGCGGAAACTCGGCGGAATTCGTGTAGTGATCTTTGTTCAAATGCGATTTACTCACAATTTTCTGTGTGAACATATATAATACTTGGTATCATCCGAAAGGGCTCTTCATTGCGGTCAGTTTGACACCATTGTTAACTGCGCTCAATGTATTGCGCGCATTGAACGCGCTATTACGTAATCCATAGTAAATTCATCATTTTGGGCGATAACTTTGCGCTGACATATTCGAATTTTACCAAACTTGGTAAACAGTTGTCACGTATATGGATACATATGTCTGCAAAGTTTCATTGATGTAGGTATAACGATCGCCATTTTAGAGCAAGTTGAAGTTATTTCTCAATTTTCTTGAAAATGGCGAATTTGGAGGGCAATTTTCTCAAATTTGGTCAGTGATAGGGTATATAATTTTGTATATGGCTGGAAAGGGCATATCTTCAAGTATGTAAATCCAAAAAAGGGTACGGGTTTGCCAAGCCATTATGGAGATACGGCCACAGAGAGAAAGCCAATTCCCAGAACTTTAGAGGGCGCTATTTATGTTATGCAAAGCCATTGGAGCGTGAAATTTGGCATGGCTATGTGCAATTATGAGATAAAGATACTGTAAGATTTAAATACAAAACGGAATTTATATGAGAAAGTTATGGCAGTTTTAGATTATTTAGGGGTCCATTTTTCAAGAACTTGAGAGATTTTTGACGGAGTCGGTTTTAGATTTGAATTTCGAGTATGAAGATGGCATTTTGAAGGTCAAGTCATGCGTCGCAGATGAAAGAACATCTCTCAGACTATCTAGAGGAATTTGTTAGAAGTTTGTAGGATCTGTGATAGTGGAGATAGGAAGGAAGAAAGAAAGGCCTTAAAATGGACCAGAAACGGACAAAATGGCGCCTGGACGGTCATGCATGAGTGATTTCGAAAATCGAAAAAGTAGGTGACCTTGATGAGATGCTAGAGATGATGCCTACGAAATTTGAAAGGAAAAGGACATGAGGAAAGCACCTAACTAGGAATAACAAGCATCATGTGCAAAACGAATGCGATTTTCTGACGAGGAATATAAGGAGGAAAATACTAGAAATGCAATCGTGTCGCAACGATGTGCGTGCAATGACGCCATGTTTCTACGTGTCAAAGGAAAGAGCTTCTCTCGGACTATCCAGAGCAATTTGTACGAAGTCTGTAGCTTCTGTAATATTGGAGATAGGTAGGGCGAAAGAAAGGCCTCAACAGTGACCTTGATGGGATGGTAGTGACTATGCCTACGAAGTTTGAAAGAAATTGGGATAGGGGAAAGAACCTAGAAAGGGCTTGCAAGCACTGCGTGCAAAAACCAATGGGATTTGGTGCATGTTCGTCATTGCAGTCAAGATCGTTCTGGGGGCCAAAAGCGTGAACCCGATATGCCCCATAGACAATTCGTGTAATGTATGGGCGGAAAACGTACAGGATCTGTATTATGACCGGAGTTAAATTGTTTTTTCTCTCTCTCTTTATGTCTCTTTATGGGCCGTATTTGGTATCATTAGAAAGAGGATTTCATGGTAGTTATTGTAAACAACTCTCTTTTTTTCTATGATAATCCTATCGAAACACGTGATATAAAATATATTTATAGGACAAAATGGCGTCTTAAATGGCCCCCTTGACCAATTTCAAAAATCCGGCCAAGAGGTGCCCTGCGTATTGCAAATCGGCATGTCACTGCAAATTTTCAAGGAAAAAAAAGGACGTTTAAGGGGCGAAAAGCAGTCTGAAAAAATGACGTCATAGCCGATACATGTTAGATTCGGGCGGAAACTCGGCGGAATTCGTGTAGTGACCTTTGTTCAAATGCGATTTACTCACAATTTTCAGTGTGAACATATACTATACTTGGTATCATTCGAAAGGGCACTTCATTGCGGTCAGTTTGACACCATTATTATCTGCGCGCAATGTATTGCACGCATTAAACGCGCTATTACGTAATGCATAGTAAATTCATCATTTTTGGCGATTACTTTGCGCTGACATATTCGAATTTTACAAAACTTGGCGGACAGTTGTCACGTATATGGATACATATGTCTGCCAAGTTTCATTGATGTAGGTATAAAGATCGCTAATTTAGAGCAATTTGAAGTTATTTCTCAATTTTCTTGAAAATGGCGAATTTGGAGGGCATTTTTCGCAAAGTCGGTCAGTGTTAGGGTATATAATTTTGTATATGGCTGGAAAGGGCATATCTTCAAGTATCTAAATCCAAAAAAGGGTACGGGTTTGCCAAGCCATTATGGAGATACGGCCACAGACAGAAAGCCAATTCCCAGAACTTTAGAGGGCGCTATTTATGTTGTGCAAAGCCATTGGAGCGTGAAATTTGGCATGGCTATGTGCAATTATGAGATAAAGATACTGTAAGATTTAAATACAAAACGGAATTTATATGAGAAAGTTATGGCAGTTTTAGATTATTTAGGGGTCCATTTTTCAAGAACTTGAGAGATTTTTGACGGAGTCGGTTTTAGATTTGAATTTCGAGTATGAAGATGGCATTTTGAAGGTCAAGTCATATGTCGCAGATGAAAGAACATCTCTCAGACTATCTAGAGGAATTTGTTAGAAGTTTGTAGGATCTAGGATAGTGGAGATAGGAAGGAAGATATAAAGGCCTTAAAATGGACCAGAAACGGACAAAATGGCGCTTGGACGGTCATGCATGAGTGATTTCCAAAATCGAAGAATGTAGTGACCTTGATGAGATGTTAGAGACCATGCCTATGAAATTTGAAAGGAAAAGGACATGAGAAAAGCACCTAACTAGGAGTCACAAACACTACGTGCTAAACGAATGCGATTTCCAGACGATAAGGATAAGGATAAGGATAAGGAAAAGGAAAAGGAGAATATTAATGGGGCAGAATGTGAACGAAAACAAGGCAATGACGAAGGTCGTCATTGCAAATATTAATGGGGCAGAATGTGAACGAAAACAAGGCAATGACGAAGGTTCGTCATTGCAATAATTGTTTTAAAGCGGGCAGTTGCTAGCGTGACCAAAATGTAAAAATAAAATAATGTCCTAAATTTCCCTGGCTGTACGAGGAAAATCCCTATCACTTCATAACTATCTTTTGTAAGTTTCCGTTTATATTGTTCGATTTCGGCTCTCTGTTTTATTCTTGCGTTTTACTTTGATGAGTGCAAGACGAAAAGCTGGCTCTATTCATTACCAATCATCTTTTAAGTTCGTTTTGAAAAGACAAGAGATTGCTAGTTTTTAGGTACTCGAAATTCTCATCACTTTCTATCTCGTATCTTCAGGTTCTCACGTTTTCTTCAAGTGCTCACATTAATAGACAAAGAAAGGGAACCAGGGTCCAGTTTCATAAAGCTTTTCATCAAATAATAACAATTTAGAATGCGTAGGAGTTTAATACATTTTGTCGAAACATCAGAAAAGAAGAAAACGAGAGTGTGAAAGGAGTAGGGAAATATGTATGAGGAGAGATGGGTAAAGAAAGTGAGAAAACAAGAATGAAGGGATTAAAGTAAAGAGGTATAAGAGAAGTGTTGAAGAAAGGAGGATTAGCAGGAAGGGGATATACAATATGTGTGTGTGTGTGTGTGTGTGTGTGCGTGTGTGTGTATGTATATATATATATATAGAGAGAGAGAGAGAGAGAGACAGAGACAGAGACAGACAGACAGAGAGAGAGAGACAGATCGACAGACAGAGAGAGAGACAGAGAGAGGGAGAGAAGGCATGGCAGAAACAGAAGAGAGAAAGGTGGTATAGAAGTCTGAAGAAACTTTACTTGAATATTGGCAGCCGTTGAATAAAATAAATAGTAGTAAAATAGTTGTGTTTTTTGGACTTGTGCTATCTGAAGTCTATATGTGTTTGCCTTGTCCGTGTTATTCACAAATTTTGGATGTGCAGCCCCGCCCCCTACCCGAACGCTTCTACACACACACACACACACGCGCGCGCACGCACGCACGCACACACACACACACACACAGACACACTTTTTTAATAGTAATTTTGTTTTATTCCTCCAGATGTAATATAAACAAGAACATACAATTGAATAAAGTAAATAAACGTTTAAAATATTAATTGCTTATACATAAACATTAACATAAACATACATTAAACCAAAAGTCATTTGCAGTATATATAACAATTACCGAGCAACAAAGTAAACTTAAAGGTATAGACCAGTTCTGGTCATGCGATTGCATTGTGAAAGAAACGTTGTGGAATCGATCAGAAAAGGTTGATCATCTAGCATATAAGTATTGGTGTGTACTGCAAGGTTCTGGAATCATCAAAATAATAAGAAATTTTTATCAGCAAAATGTGTATCATCACGTATCAGTCAAAACATGTTCTTTCACATGATTGGTAATAAGAGCTTCTATTTCATCTTATGAGAGGGGGGCGTTTCCAAAACTGGTATATACCTTTAAAGTACATAAACATAATTTATAAGTCAATTGAACATGCATTTTATTCACTTTAATTAACTGTAAATCTAAGCATATCAGGAGCTCTTGTACCGCAGAAGAATATATACTTAATTTTGGAAAGTTTCTGCGCTCTATAAATGTACTGTTATTATTATTATTATTATTATTATTATATAAAAAAAACTTAAACAAATCTGGAGTTATTTCATTGGTACAAAGTCCTGCTCCTCCCTGCCCCCCCCCTCCCTCCCACAAACACACCCACACAGACACACACAGACACGCACACGCACACGCACGCACACACACACATACACATTCTCTCTCCCTTATATATATATATATATATATATATATATATCCCTCTCACTCTCCACCATATCTTTCTCTCTCATCATGTCATTCTCTTTATTCACCTCCATTCTCTCTGTATACGTTTTCTACTCCACCATATCTCTTTCTCTCTTCGTTTTGATTTACATGTGATTAATTACCTACCCCTCACTCACTTCCTCTCCAAATCCATTTTTTTCTTTCTCTTGATATCATGTTTCTATCTCTTCCAAGTTCTGCTGATAACATTCACGAAGTCATGTATGTACGTGTAACTAGATGGGGCGGGGTGGCGGGGTTCGAGGTTTCGAACACTCCCGCCAGCCTAAGAGCAGATATCGTTTCAAAGAGAAATTGAAATATCTAGCACAGACTATGACAGACTAACGCTATGAAGAATTTCGCTCAAGAAATTAGGATATACATATTTTAATGCAGACAGTAGCTAGACTCATGACTAGAATAATCAAACAGAAAATCGCCATGGCTCTATAACAGGCCTAAAAAGAAGGGGGTGGTGATGTCAATGCCATTTTGACATAGTACAAATTGTTTTCACTATCCCTCCCCCCCCCCCTCTCCTGTTGCACGGGAAACATTGTTCATTGTATGACTACATTTCCACGGGCTTTCAGGAGGACACCTTTGACAGTTAAACTTGTTTTATGTTCATGTTTCCGGGTACAAATAATGTCCTAAATTTTCCTGACTGTAAGAAGAAAATGCTTCTCATTCCATTGTTATCTTCTGTAAGTTCGTTTTGAAAAGACAACAGATTGCTATTTCTCATCACTGATTATGCATGTTTAAAAATACTCGAATTGGACGGGGACACCCCGTCCTCCTCCTTTCTCGCTCCGTACATCCATAGTTTTGACCTGTTCGTCTTAACTATGAGAAACACAGATACACATAAATTTTGTTGTAATACGCCATAATATTCCTTTGACACAGAGTTTTACAATGAAAAGGTGAACTATCATACATCAATGTGAAAATAATGTGTGTAGTATTCCAAATACTATTAAAAAACATGCAAATTTTGTTGTGACTGGCATAATTTACAGAAATGTACATAAATGTATATAATTATGAAGCATTAAGCTATTCCACAATCATGTTCGACATGTTCGATGGCGAGAATTTATACATTTTCAGAGATCGGTATTCTTGAGATAATCTCCTTGACACCGAGAGATTTAAGATTCAATGTTGTATTAAAAAAAGACAATGAGAAAAAACCTTAATTTTACCTCGAATTATCATCATAGCTTCTCGTGTTATGTTCCAAATCTTAATCTACAGAAAAGTTCGTTGATAAAGGAGTTTCATGGACATGGCTTTTTGGTTGCCTTAAAGAGATCCACTTCTCCATAAATACTTAACTAACACTTACCGGCGCACACTACACGATCCGGCTGCGATCTGTATATTGAAGAAGTAGGCTTGAAATCCCCTAAAAGTTAGATTCTATTAATCCATGAATAATCAAATCCTCAAACATTTTACATGTTGAAATGTTCATATAAAATGCTGTTGTAAATTCTTCCAAAATCGGATCGCAGTCAGATCGTGAAGTGTGCGCTATTAAAGCTTTAGAGTAATGGGAATCAGTAAGTATAAACCTTA
Organism: Strongylocentrotus purpuratus; assembly: GCF_000002235.5. NCBI lineage: Eukaryota > Metazoa > Echinodermata > Echinoidea > Camarodonta > Strongylocentrotidae > Strongylocentrotus > Strongylocentrotus purpuratus. The sequence continues at coordinate 13,471,557 of NW_022145605.1, read as the reverse complement.
AAATGCACTCCTGACGACGGATAGTCAACCTGTTCGAAACGTCGAGCCACTCCCGCCCTCATCCTCTCCAAGCGCTATAGTTCTCCTTAGAACTATAAGCTAAGAAAGATAACCAACAGTCTTTTTCAAGACTATACCAACAAGTCCTTTTCAGGACTACAAAACCGTCAAGAAAGATTACCGAGAGTCCTTTTCAGGACTCCTCAATCCTCCCTCTCTCTCACATGGTGCACCCGCAAGCCTACTGTATAATCTACATGCAAGCCGACATTTACAAGCATACAAGTACTTTAAAGATTTGCATCCAACCATATCATAAAACAATCATACCACGAGGATACACGTTAATTCTATGATTGCCAATTATCTAACCGATTTTCTTACAGATTTAAGTTCCAATGTAAATCTTTAACAGAAACAAAAACAAGAACATCAGAAACAATAATGCTAATGACGATGTTGATGATGATGATGACGACGATGATGATGTTAACAATGATAATAATAATCATAATGATAATATTAATAATAATAATACAATGATAATATTAATAATGATGATGATGAGGATGGGGATATTGATTAAAATAAAAATTAATCATAATGAAGACAATTATGTATAACAGTAACAATATTAGTAGAGCGATTAATCTACTACTACTATGACACTTTCTTCACTGATAACCATCAAACGTTTCTCTAGGTTCCTACATGACTGTTATGCTACTCGTTTGGGATCAAGTCATTTGTCCTTAGATTCATGGTCAGATTTTTGGTCAATTCATCCCAGAAACATTCTTGTCTTCTTGCGTCCTCAGTCCAGTGGATATAGGGTCTGCCATCATTGAGATACAACCGCGCCAAGAATGGCATTTCGTCATCTGGGATGTCTTCGAGGAAGACCACGACTACAAATTCAGTCAAAGTGTCACTCACGTGGTCCATGGCCGTCCGGAACTTGAGTATGAACCAGCGGTCTTGCACAGCAGCTCTGCTAAGCACTATGATGGTCTTGTAACTGTGGCTCACTACGTAATCAACGGAATCTAAATAATGCATACCCAATACAAGGTCTTCGTCACCGAAGACGTTCCTCTGAAACTGTGGTAGCCGTTCTCCGAGAGCCGGTCGGAGCTGTTCGCGAATCCATTCTTCGTCATCTTCGCCATCGTCGTAGAAAATGATGTTCACGTCAAACTCGTAGTCATTGTGTTCTCGAGCGTCTCGCATCTCTTTATAGCCCACTGCGGCCAGTTTTAAGAGAAAGAGTTTGTACCTCAACTGCCATCGGTAGTGATACAACATACAACCAAGCCAATGGAGGCAAGGGGAATCAGAAACAACATACCATTTATTATACAGAGTTCATTTGGATCAACATCAAGCAGGGGTTTCTCACGAAAAGGCTCCAGAGATTCTGACGAACAAATAGTTTTGTCCTTGTCTATCAGGTGTATAGGTTTATTTATCCAATCAATAAGCCACTTTAGATCACAGTTACAATCAATTGGGTTCATTGATAGATCAAGTGAAGAAATGGAGGAAAAGATCGGCTTGAAAGTCTTTTGATTAAAGCGCGTTAATTTGTTGTCGGCCAAAGAAAGATTTGTGAGATTCCGGTTATTTGAGAACATTAGCTCATCCAAGTATATGATCTGGTTTCCTTCAAAGTCGATAATGTTTACTTGACCCAACCCCGACAATACATCGTCATGAATATGCTGGATGTTGTTTCCTTTCAAACTCAACTTCTGAAGCGATTCCAACCCCGAGAAGATAAGAGGATGTAGATTTCCAATTTGGCAATATTCTAGATTTAGCTCTTGTAAAACGGAGAGTTGCCGGAATATCCCTGGCGGTAAAAAACTCGGGAAAGGGTTTCTACTCAAATCCAAATGATTAAGATGCAACAATCCATCGAAAAGAGACGCGTTTTCGTTCCATATGTTTTTCGAAATGTCAAGCCCAGAGTTTTTCATGTCTAAATTAACAAGGGAATGTAAATGTTGAAACGAGGCTGGTCCGATACTAACCCCGTCGTTTGACGGATTAATAGAGTTAAGGAAAAGTGATCTTAATATTGGGGTATTCAATTCCAGAATTCTATATAACTGACATCCGGACAAATCAATGGTTTGAATATTGTCAAGTCCCGAAAAGGCCTTCAGCTCAAAGATAGAAAGTTGTTTGTTATTGCTCATGTTTAAGAAAGTTAAGTTTCCTAAACCCAGAAATACAGATGTAGATATGTTTGTAATCATATTACCGGATAAGTCTAACTCCGATAAGTCAACTGTCCAAGTCTGGTTTTGAGGATTTATTTGTTTTATTTGGTTGTCGTTGATTATTAGTACCTTTAATGCCTTCATGCCCTCGAAAAAGTCTGGTTGAATTTTCTCGATGGGGAGTTCGTTATGATTGAAAACTAATTCTTTGAGTTTTGTTAAATTCGAGAAGACTAAAGGATGGAGGCTTTTAAGTCTGTTTTTTTCTAAGTACAGAAGAGAGAGAGAAGAATCGCGCAGTGGATCAAAGAAACCTTTAGGAAACGCACCGACAGAGCCTTCCTGGATTATAAGCTTATCGATGTCTGATTTTGAGATGCCGAGGATGATGTTCGTTAACACCTCGTCACTCAAAGGGTAGCCACCTAGCATCAAACAGCGAACATGTAATGATGCGATCACATCAGGGTCTACGGATTGGATTGGGTTTTGTCTAAGATCTAGAATATTAGTGTTGCACACAAAGGTGAAATTTCCCGCTGTAAGGTGTTTTATTTGATTAGTATCCATGTATACCTGGTCGGCCATTCCACAATAACTCACATTGATGAAGGAGAGCCGGTTGATGAACAGAACAACAAGATCTAGGTGTGGACTCCATTTTAGAATGTCATTGGGGAGCGACGCCAAGTTTGTTTTCGTTAAATCGAGCATGGAAAGCTGTGAAGACATCATAAAGACGCCTGTTGCTGGAAGCACAAGACGCTGGTTCATCAATAGAGACAGGCTAATTAAGCCCTTTAGGGGGTAAAAAGCGCCCGATTCTATCGATCTTACATCGTTGTGAGAAATGTCCATGGAGTTAATTAGAGGGTATACTTCAAACGAGGAGTTCAAGAGTTTGGTGATATTGTTATGAGACAAGTCAAGCACCTCGGTATCCCCAGAGAGATCCTGGGGAACCGTCTTTAGATCTTTATTGCTGCAAGATGCTTGTTTCAGTTCAAGGTTCTGATCGCATCCCTGGAAAGATATGTCTATGTCCAGTGTTAAGTATGTCATCACCGAATCTCCATCGTGTCGATATAAAGATTGAAAGGAAGAGCTGACGAGGAGACAAGCGATGAGCACTGGGTATAAGATTAAGCCGTTTGCCATGACGTCAATACATCACCTCTGAAATAGGAAGGATCCACATTTGTCGGATGATAATGTCGTGGGTAAACTTCCAATGAAGGAAAGTGTAGACGTGGTGTATTTTTAGTTCATCGTTTTATTTTGTCATCAGGCGAAACCAAAACAAAGCCCTGCAAGAAACAGGAGAATATCAATCAATTAATACTTCAGTCATTTATAATATTGATGAATGTAAATAAACAGATTTTGATGAATAACAATCAATATTGTCATAACATGAAATATAATTTCCATCAGCTAGTAACGCTGACACATTATCTATTAACCATCGAAAATCTGTATCTCCATCCACAGACCACAATGGAATTGAGTAAGAACTTCGAGAATATTATCATTATCATAAAATGGCAGACAGATCCCCGTATTTGCATTCTCACTAGCCACCATCATTATCCTCTGATAACATGCCTCCGTCTTTAGGAATTTGGAATGATTCAATCAGAATAACCCACTATGGTAGAATTGCTATCAAATAATATGAAAATTGAAAGAGTAGAATTAAAATGATTAAACCAAATTCAATTCTTATATGAGTCATTTCAAATTTAGATTCTTATAGAAAATATGCTGTTCCATGATAGAAAAATCAACAAATTTTACCAGTGTAAAGACACATGATTAAAAGCATATTTAATGTGATTGCTTCCAGAGCAATTTTACCGAACTACAAGATGACTGTGCTTTTATAATCATCTTGAGAATAAACCTGCATTATGATTTAAACCTATACAGTTCGCCAAAATATTGTAAACATCAAGACCAATTTTAAGTATCAGTGAGTGTGACTGATTTAAACCTAATTCAAAATGCCTACACAAGATAGACATCACCCTGGCACGAAGCCGATTCACTATGAACTGAAACCACCCAAGAGATAACCATCATTTCCCATGGTCGCCCTCTGGCTCTAATAGTACAACCATGCATTGTTACTGCAGTTCAGCTGAAGCTTTTTTGCCAAAATCAAATATTAATCATTCAATTACAATTACTCACTGCTCTGTTTCCACGTCTATCTATTTGTACCATTGATACAATGAACTTTGAATTCAAATATTCGCTATTTACACTGTCGCTCATATAGTTGGAATATTTTTGTTTTACCCCAATTTATGGAATTATTTTTAAAATAATTTATTCCTAATAGATCTAGATAATAGTATACATTCTCAAATTTTATTGAATAATAATTTCCCAATGTGTGTTTTGCGTGACTGCTAAAGCATGTGTATGCTACTATGCTTATCAACTAGGGACCTACGCCCTTAAGTCATAAATGACAGTAATGAGGATTAATGCCCCACAAAAGGGCACTAATATAGCACATCGACACGGATTTGATCCTGGGGCCTCACAGTTACGAGGCCATTGCTTTGAACCATCATTGAACCATGACTGTACGCAGCGGGGGCTAGGGTAGGGGGCAGTTTCCATAAATAAATAAAAACACAGAAAATGCAATAAATTTTCAATAATTCATTGCATTTTACCCCAGTTCCTAACATTAACAAATCCTCTGTGTGCAGATGACTTGAGCCATAATGCATGGCCACCCAGAGGATTTTTTTTATTATTTTGGGGACCGGGGTAAAATGCAATAAATTATTGAAAATTTATTGCATTTTCTTTTCTTTTTTTAAATTTATGGAAACTGCCCCCTACCCTAGCCCCCGCTGCGTACAGTCATGGTTCAGTGACAAAGCAATGGCCTCGTAACTGATTACTCATGAGTTCATATACACCACTCCAATTAAATGTTGAATTACTACCTGCTTTCTTAATCACATTTTATATAAACACAGCTTAGTTAATTACAGATTTTACTAAATGTTGTGTATCAGTACAAGGTTAAAAAAAAGATGGGTAGATTAAACATATAATATATGTAGTCGTGCCACACAGATAAAAAGAAATGATCAGATAATGTGATGGAAAATAAATCATGTTATTCTATGCCAAACGAGTTGATGCTTTTTTACATACGCAATTTGAGTGGATAACAATATTGGTAATATTATTCCATTGGCCAATAAATGAAAAGGCCACAGCCCTGATCTTTAATTTAGAATTTCTAGTATAACCTTTAGCTATTAGAATGTTCTTGTTTGCCCTAAAGTTTGAGATCGGTGTGACAACTAGGGCTATTACCATGGTAACGGATCAAGTCATAAATGTGTAATTTAGAAATTTAGAAACACATTTAAAACATGTTCATATTTATATTTTAAGCTTCTCACTTGATTATGCATGTATCAGTCATGTTTAAAAATTGTTGTTGCTATGGAAACAGTGAGAAAATATTGACGTTTGTATTAAAAAAAAGTACCTGAAACGAATGAATATATTGTTAAATAAATGTTTGCATAAGTCTAAATGATGATTTTCTGTTAGCTAGGACCCTCAGCTATCGTAATCTGTTTGTTTGCCATTAAGTAGGTGATGGACGTGACTGCTAGGCCGTTACTGTGTTAACAGATCAAGAAATATTTTAATTGTAGAAAATGCTACAATTATTCTTCAACAAGATGAAACAAACGAAAATCATATAATAGTGTTAGCAGACCGTCTGTTTATAACAAAAAAGAGATAAATCATTTGAAGCCACGGTCTTTTACAAAATATGTCCGTTGCCATGTAAACTGAATATTAAAGAAGTTGACTTCAGTGAATAAAAAAATAAAGGTAAATAATCAACACAAAATATAAAAAAGCAGAATATTACCCATATCAAATAATATACACTTGTTATCTAGGACCCTCAGCTATCATAATCTGTTTGTTTTGTCATGAAGTTGATGGTGGATATGACCACCACGGCCATTGCCGTGGTTAATAATCGGTTACACATCAAGAAAACACTTAATTCTTTTTGTAATACTAAATAATGCTCAAACATGTTATGAGTATGAAAAGAAAATAAGACAAATCAAAGATAAAACAAAGAAGTAATTTTTCCGCAAGTTACCTTCTGAAGAATGGGCAGATATTTATAGAAGTAAAGATCCCAGTGTTGCCTATGATATTTTTTTTCTCCAACTTTCAAAGGCATTATAATGAATCATTCATTTTTGTTAGGAGTAATAAGAAAAATAAAAACAAAAAGTTATGGGTATCATTAAACTTGTTGACTAAAATAAGATTGAAGAACAAACTTTATAAAAGGTTTTGCTGTAATCCTACATATGAAAATGAAGACAAATATAAGAAGATTCGAATCTGTTGTCTGAATTGAGAAAGGCAAATAAAAATGTATTTTTATCAAAGGTGTAATGATTGTAGAACTGACCTCAAGAAAACATGGCGATTGATTAATAATATATTTTAAAAAAATGAAAACCCATCTTACCACAACACTTTATACACGAAGGAAGAACACTAAATGATCCGCAATTGATATCCAGTGTTTTTAACGATTATTTTAACAATTTGGACCAAAACTAGCTTCTTCCATTGATGCAACTACTTGTAAAGATTTAAATTTCTCCTCTTTTATGATATCTCCGATGAAGGGAAGTTTATTTCTGAAACCTATTAATGAAGATGAAATTTTGAAAATAATGTACTCTTTTAAAAATGGAAAGTGGTGTGGATGGGACGATATTAGTCCAGATATTGTCAAGTATGTCAGATATGTTATTACAAAACCTTTAGCTTATGTTTTTAATCTCTATCTCCAAATAGGAATAGTCCCCTCATAATTAAAAGTATCCAAAATTATCCCAATCTTTGAAAAGGGGGATAAGCACACTATTGGTAATTATCGTCCTATATCACTTTTGTCATGCTTTTCAAAAATCACGGACAGATTAGTCTATGATCGTATATACAATTTTGTATCTAAACACCATATATTACATGATAATCAATTTGGATTTCGAACCCATTATTCTACTGACCATGCTTTAATATCTGTTCATGATATAATTGTTAATGCCTTGTATTCAAAACAGTTTATATTTGATGTCTTTATGGACCTGAGTAAGGCGTTTAATAACATTGATTTTTCCATTCTCTTTAATAAATTAGTTAATTATGGTATCAGAGGTATTGCGTTGAATTGGATTAAGAGTTATTTTTTACAAAGGTACCAATTTACTGAATATAATGGACACAGTTCTACTAAATTACTGATTAAATCTGGAATTCCACGAGGGTCAAATGTAGGGCCCCTATTTTTCCTTTTATATATAAATGACATATGCAACTCTTCTCATTCCTTAAAATTTGTACAGTTTGCTGATGACACTTCTTTGTTTTGAAGCCATAATAACTTATACTCACTGATAGACCAGTTTAATGAACACATGAAGAATGTATCTCTGTGGTTAAAGGTAAATAAACTATTGCTTAATTTAGACAAAACCAAATGTATTCTTTTTAGAACAGCTCAGTGCAACAAAAAAAAATTGAAAAATCAAGTTCCACCATTATATATTGATCAAACAATTATTGAAAAAGTCTCAAATAATCAATTTTTAGGTATTCTCATAGATGAAACATTGTCTTGGAAATCCCATATTGCCATGATCTCTACAAAGATTAGTAAAACAACAGGATTATTGTCAAAGCTGAAGTATTATTTACCGGGAAATGTATTGTTTATGATTTATAATTCACTCATTCTCTCTTATTTGTCATATGGTAACATCGTGTGGGCAAATACAAGTCATTCTAAGTTGAAACCCTTATTTTTACTTCAGAAGCGTTGTCTACGATATTGTACAAACTCTCATTATTTGGCCCATTCTAAACCTTTATTTAGACAGTTAAATACACTCAATATTTAAAGCCTAAATAAATATCAAAATGCTGTGTTTGTATTCAAATGTATTAAAGGAAATGCACCATCATCTTTTGCCACTATGTTCCAAACTAACTCTAAAATTCATAAATATAATATTCGAAATAGTCTAAAGTTACACATTTGGAATATTGATAAACAGTACATGCAACATTCGGTTAGATATACAGGGCCGACAGTATGGAATTCTCTTAAACTCATTCAAGAAAAATCTTAAAATAAATCTATTATCCCTTTAATTTGTTTTAGTTTAATACCTATTTCTAAATAAAATATAATTTGTAAATTACCATAAGAGAGAAAGAAGAGGAGGGGGAGGGGTGGAGGAGGGGTGAGGGGTAGAAAAAATCCATGCGCAATACTAATTATTATGTTATTATATCTGTGTAATTATTTTATTCATTTGGACGCCTGAATCAATAAGCTAACATAAGCTTCCTACAGGTGCTCCCTTTTCCTACTACTCATTTTCACAGTTTGTTTAAATTAATTCAACATAATGCTCATGAATTGTGTTTTCTAAACTGTCTGTACTTTATCACATGTATATATTTGTTCGCTTTTTAACGGAAATAAAGTCTTTTGAACTGAATTAAAAAACATTCATGAATAATTCTCTTAATTCTATAAATACCACATATATTTGTAATTGAACAACATAAAGGCAAGTGAAAGCATCTAAATCAAAATATTTGAACTTCCAGTTTGATTGCAAGGTAGTCTGATCCATTTAAGGTCACGATGTTGTTATTATTGAAAAGGTATGATGAAAAATTACAATTTGTGGAAAAAAAAATGCTCTAGCTTTTAATTCACAAACCGTTTAAAGTTTTCTTTCGTATATCAGTATACCGCACCGTTTCACTCATATCCTACAGCGAATATAAACATACTGCAACAGTGGCAACTCAGGTTGGGAGGAGGGATACACAGGGGCACGTGCTCGTCCCCCCCCCCCCCACAAAAAAAAACTTCTTTTGTTCACATAATTTACGAACTTTTGTCCCCTTTCCATGTTATATGATAGTATCGATTGTAACTATAAATTAATTGATAAAAGACGTAAGACATTATTAATCATTTAAATAATAACTTCGTTGCAGTAGAATAGAACTTTCGGCTGCAGATACTGTCAAAACTAAAAATCAATGTAAAGAGGTCGAACAGAGGAAAAGAGACAAACAAAATAGATGCTCGGTATATCATGTATATCATGATACTTTGCATGTGACTAACCTGAGATTCTCATGCAATAATCGCGTTATGTGAAATCATAATTGAAGGCAATTACAATTTTAAATAGTCAATATTCCATGATAACTATTCTGATTTTCATTTGACCTTTGGCACCTAATGACATTTAATTACAAAATAAACATCAGAAGTGAATTAAACTCCCTTCAGAAGCTGGGAATAGACCTATCATGCATCATAAAGGAACATTGGGCTCACACGTTTATGCAAATTGTCCAACATTGCCCGAATGTTGAAATTGTTCTCTAACGACATGAAATCACGAATCATCACCCTGATCAACGACAACAACAACAAAAAGTCTTCAACGGAAAGACCTATTTTAGGTTTATTAAATGCAAGTCCACTATCCTACCGGGGATTTTTTTTTTTTTTTTTTTTTTTTGGGGGGGGGAACCACTTCGAACAAGATGATGTTCCATAAGTTAACAGAGCCAAAATGCCTTATCCTTGCCGAGGTATAGACTTAAGAATTTATAAGACATGCTAATGTGGGTATAATCCACCTTCCAATCATTCTCATAATACTAATAACATTAATTAAATTTGTTTATGATATTTACTAAGGATCAGGGTTACTGCACAATATGCATGGAGTGTATGTAACTCTATTCCGACGAGCTTATATAGCGGCTATAATGTTTTAATAATAATAATACATACATACGATCTGACAATCCTCTTGACAGTCAAATGCTCAAGGCGCAGCTTTCGCAAAAGATGAAACACATGATACATAGACACAAGTGCGATAGGAAAGGTACGGACATGAAAGGTAATGTTAATTAATTATAGTCTAAATTAAACATATGTTTTTTAAGATTATTTTGGCTTGGATCAACAAAATTTAGATGTAACGAGTAAAAAATGGTATATTATACTCACTGTTCGCCTAGATCCTCCTAATGCGAAATGAATCGTGGAAGTCGAGTCGAGTCCTCTCCTCAGAAATATTTGTCTCTGGCTCATGAATCCGGTTTGACAGATGCCAAAACGTACAGTGTGTCGAAGAAAATGATCTAGAAATCAAGATGATGCAGATTTTCTTTGCAAAAATGTGCTTCGTTCCATCAGATTTCATGTAAAAGTGACGGATAACCCGTATGAAATGAAAGACATAGGCTGCGTGAGTCTGTATTTCACCGTCTGGTGACATGCATTGAGCAGGTACCTAATGCAAGTCAGTTAGATTATGTGGTAAAATAACACGGGACCAGAGGAAAAAACATATAACTACAGCTAACCAATCAAACGAGAGAATACATATCTCTCACTCAGTGAGTCGGTCCTGATGGGCATTGTGATGCAAAATATATCATGTGATAAAGTGGCCTGGGCGGTCCGCGCAACGAGTGGAAACCTTAGTCTGTTCCCAGACAGAAAAGAAACTACTTTAATTGCCGATGGGGGAGGGGGAGGGTAGAGGAGACTTCAATATATATCAACTGCCATTGCATCTGAGTACTTTTCCCACAATTCAATCATTTAAATATACTCCTCTAGCAAATCTATACAATTCGTTCAATATCTTCTGTTGAGAATGTAAAAAAATGTTGTTTTTTTTTTGGGGGGGGGTGTTGAGGGAATGCCAGTCTTTGGTTTTCCAGTCACTTTTTGAATATGTTTCAATTTGTTTTGGATTCGAGTTTATTTTGATAATAATTTGTATACATGTATCTATTTATTATTATCTAAAACTAAGGAAATTAATAATAAAATTAGGAACCTAAACTCAACGATAATTGCCCCCTAAATGTTTTAAAAATCATTTATGAACTTCGAATGAGACAGAAAGAAAAATAAAGAAGCGTAATGTAGGCCTTACTTTGGCTCTTCTTTAAATGCTATGAAGATTTTGATCAAGAAATAAATGCTTTTAAGCGGGCAGTAGCTAGCGTGACTAGAATTTAAAAATAAAATAATGTCTTAAATTTCCATGGCTGTACGAAGAAAACCTTCTCACTCCATAACTATCTTCCGTAAGTTTCCGTTTATATTGTTCGATTTCGGCTTTCTGTTTCATTCTTGCGTTTTATTCTAATGAGTGCAAATCGTAAACCTTTAGTATGGCTCTTTTTATTTCTCCGATTTTGTAGTACCAATCATCTTTTAAGTTCATTTTGAAAAGACAAGAGATTGCTAGTTTTCAGGTACTCGAAATTTTCATCACTTTCTATCTCATAATTTTCAGGTTCTCACGTTTTCTTCAAGTGCTCACATTAATAGACAAAGAAAAGAAACCAGGGTCCAGTGTCATAAAGCTTGTCATCAAGTAATAACAATTTAGAATGCGTAGGGGTTTGATACATTTTGTTGAGACAAAAGAAAGTGTGAAAGGAGTAGGGAAATATGTATGAGGAGAGATGGGTAAAGAAAGTGAGAAAACAAGAATGGAGGGATTAAAGTAGAGAGGTAAGAGAAGTTTTGAAGAAAGGAAGAGTATAAGCAGGAGGAAATACACAATGTGTGTATATAATATACAGAGAGAGAGAGAGAGAGAGAAGGCATGGCAGAAACAGAAAAAAGAAAGGTGGTAAAGAAGTCTGAAAAAACTTCACTTGAATATTGGCAGCCGTTAAGTTAAGGGGGGTTAAACCCAACCCTCCCCCCCCCCCTGCGAACGCGCCTGCATACACACACAACACACACGCACACACACCCATACATGTAAACGCCTTCAATCGGGGAGGTAGGCAAAACACCATGAAACTGTGGAGGTAATAAATATAGGCTTTATAAGCAATATTTTATCAAATTTGAGGAAAGAAAATCACAATAAGCCCATTCCAATGTCAAAAGATACTAAAAAACGTTTACTTCTTCTTACACATGATTCGTCTGAATTTGAGCTATGAAAGTGCGGTGTCTGCATTTAGTCATTGTCAATCGGGGAAGTAGGCATAAGACCTAGCAAACGTGGAGTTTGTCGATTTTTATCTTTTCCTTGTAAACTTCGAACTAACTCATGCAAAAAAGGATATTATTATGTTTGCTTGTATTTAAAACAATGAAGGCAATACTGTCTTTCAAATCTTAATTTCCACAATATAATATCAATCTTAGAAACAAGAGTTATGGTCAACAGTTGACCGTTGTGTATCATGTAAAAAGTCTTGATAAATATGATCTTGATTTACTGTATGGAAGCCAGTGGCGGATCCAGCCGGCGGGAAGAGGGGGGGGGGGCCCAATCCGTGAGAAAATATTAGTTGCGACTCAGCCGTCGGTGAATAAGCGGGGGGGGGGGGGGGGTAGGAAGCATTTTTTGGGGGTGCAATTTTTCAGGAAATATTTTGCGCCGACTTAGTCAGCCGGTGAATAAGCGGGGGGGGGGGGGGGGATGAGACCACTATTTTTTTTGTGTGACCTAATTCGTGAGATTTTGTTGTTGTTGACCCGTCACCCCCCCCCCCCCCCCGTGGATCCACGCCTGCAGAGGATCCAGCCGGCGTCAATGGGGGGGGGGGGGGGTAGCCAAATCTTAATACAAAATTTAGTGCCGTCTCAGCCGGCCGGCGAATAAGCGGGGGGGGGGAATGGGGCGCTTTTGTTTTTTGTTTTATAAAGGTTAACTTTACGTTATTATCCTATTTTTTTTTATCGTTTTGGGGGGCTGGGGGGGGGGGCCGGGCCGGAAAAATCGCTACGTGGATCCGCCCCTGATGGAAGCCATTACAAATGTAATCCTAGGAATCCCAACATCAGTTCCACAAATACTCAGGTTCAATAAAAATGTTGGCTTAGTTTTTATCAGTGTCAAGAGATCAAGGTAATTTAAAGGGATTGCCCATGAACTGTCACACTATATTGTGTGGCTCAGAAAGAAAGAAAACCGGATATTTCCAATTACAATGACATAATGACTCAAAGTTGATGATCTTGACATCATTTTTTATCATTTCGAAAAAGAATGATCTTCTTAATGAAGTAAGAATTAGGTCAATGATGAAGTTGTAATTGTAGATCCCAGGTGTTCCGTTCTTTCTAGCCCCCCCCCCCCCCCCCCCCATGTATATAAAAACCATTATTCTATCATAGGGATATTTATATTTCTTTATTTTTGTTTTCGGGGGAGGGGGATGATTTCGGCAATTCAAGGAAAGAATACAATTCATATTTGTAAATGTTTTTAAATTAATCGTTATCACTAGTGGTATAGAGTTTGGATTAATATCATTGCTTCTTTGTATGAGATTCCTTTTGTTCTCTTACTATCATCAAAATATGTTTGTAACATTTATTCTTTTCTTATACATGTTTGCATTTTGACGTATCGACTTGTGAAAATGTTATGTTTTGTGAATAACGTTTATGTCTTTTGAAGAAAGAAGACACATAAACAAAATAAAGATTGAGCTTGTTTGTACTATATTGCGTACTGATATGTCTTCATTATTTTAACTGTAAGGAATCACTATATCGCAAATGATGTTACAGTGCTTGCACACGTTGAAATTATTAATAGATAAGCTGGGAAAGATATAATGAAGGAAATAAACTTTAATAATTCCACTGTACGTACCAACGGAACTTAATGACACCACCACACAAAAAGTTTGCAAAACTTTCTCCTGTGCTCCTCTCTTTCTCTCTCTCTAACTATATCTTCATTCAATTTAAGGACGAAACTGTCATCTTTTTCAACATGTTTTAACAATTCCTCGATCAATGTGGTATCAAACCACTTTCCCTGAATATTTTCTTTCCTTTCATCCTCGAATTCTATTAAATTCTTTAACACACCTCCTGCAAACATATACATACTTGCCACTATAAAATTGGATATAATTACAGTTTTAAAACTATGCAGTATTATCTAGCAAATCATTTTCTTTCTTAATTTTAAAATATGACTTATGTTAAAGAGGGAAAACAAAAATCACAGAATTATCATGTTATTTCTATAAATATCTCATACACCAGCAGGTGTATTGTACTACAGAGGAAAAAGACGAGATAGAATCAAATAAATGCCAATTGTAATAAACAATAGTTTATCTTCTTTGAATTTCTGTAAAATATACTTTATTTCGATACAATTATTTGACAGTCTTCAAAGGCACATGCAAATCATGAAATTTACAAGAGACAAGTTAAACACGTCCAGCGATGATATGCAATTAGGAGTTAAGTCCGAACGTGTACATAAAAAGGGCATTAGTACCAATCAATACAACTGAACCACAGGCATTGCACCACATTTGCAAAAATCTACAGATTAAACATGCATGTAGTAGAAAAATGTCTTATAATTGTGATTACGAATAAAGAATTATTTCTAACATCACCTGGGTAAAAGAATGGTGCAATATTGTGAAGTTGACATTGCCACAGAAAATGAGGTTAGAATACAAACGAAGGCAAAATAGATGATATTGATATCATTTACTTGGAGAATTGATCAACTCAGCCTACGCATATTTCATGATTTCTTTGAGGTCTTGTTAAAATAACAGATCATATTACTGTTCATTCTTGGCCGGCCATCCTTAATTTATACACATGTATAGTATATTTGTGTGTTTGAAATGATATGAAAGGTTGAGGCATAAAATGAATTCTGCCACTTTAATAAATGGGGTTTACTACCGCAAAATCCCCAGGGATTCTAAAAAAAATCTAGAATTCTAAAACCTAAAAACAAAACCCATCTCAAACCATAACAAGAAATTAAGCAACCAATTAATGAAAACAAAAGATAACATCTGTAACAACTTTGAACAACATAACTCATAACTAGAAATGAAGAAAAAAAGAGCCCACTGCTGTAAACACACAGCAAGAAAGCCAAAAGCCCTCTCTTGGATCCAGGCAAACAAAGTCTCCTTGAATATTAAACAAAAAAAAATATTAAATGTTATTTAGCAATACTCCCATCAGCCATAATTGAACGCTTTACAAAAAATGATGCTTTACACACATACCAAACACGACATGCAACACGTACAAACTATCATCCTCCCTAACCAGGGCAGTTTTCGCCATAAAAACTATTTCATACACAGGACCAAACTACTGAAGCACCATTGATCCGAATCTCAAATAGCTTAAGAACTGTTGCAGCTTTAAAAAACATATCAAATTGTTAGTATTAAATTTGTACATGTAATGCACAAGTATACTATTTTTTTCTGGACTGTGACTCCCGACCTTGAATATTCTATTCTAAAAACTTCCTTTTCTCTCTCCTCATTCTTCTCCTGACCCCCATGCTTTACCTTCCCTTCCTAGTTCTCTTCTTTCTTACATCCATCATCCATATCATTTCATTGTTTTATCTGTATACTCTGATTTTGTATCATCATACTTCTACCTTATAATGAATGACACTGTGTCAACATTATTTTGAGGAACTTAAATTCTACAAGCTATATGCTTTTGATTAAGTTCCTTTTTTCACATGTAATTTCGAAATTATTTAGTGTGAAATAAATGAAACTAAACTGAAACTGAAGGTCAAGAGTCACTACTGCTCTCTAAGAAAATAGCAGCCCCTAGGTAGAGTACTAGCACACCACACAGTTTGCTAGAAAGTCCTGATTGATATACCATTTTATTTTCTTTTGTTGTAAAATCATGTGATACATATAAATATGAATGCGTTAGTATTTGAGGGATAATTCCCTTTTCAGTCTGACAAAATTAATAATATCCATTTTTCCAAGTTTCTCAAATATTATATATGAATATTTGTCAGTGGTAACAATAGTACATTCCAAAGATACCATTTAACATGATGGAGTTTGATTTGGGGGCAAAATGGATGTAAAAGATTCCAGATATTAGTTTGATGAACATAATTACGTAGAGTTTAACAGTACCTAAGGTTAAAAAAGCTACACAGCATATCTGTTTTTTACATTCCTATCATAGCATCATCATTAGTTGTGTGCTATACATTTAACACAAATCTGACGCAATACAAATTTGTTGGAGAAGCCAACTTTTGAACAATGATGAAGAATGAAGGAGAACTCACTGACATCACAAATCCCCCCCCCCCCCAAAAAAAGGGACCAGGGATGAAATTGAATCAGCAAGAAGTAAGGTGAATCATATTAATATTGTAGGTTTATATGATTATACTGGAACCAACCCTTTATTATAGCCCTTTTTATTTGTTTTGTTGCAAAGGTATTACAAAAAAAAAAGGTTTTGGGTCCCCGACCCCCATCACAACTAATTATTCACATTACAACCATCATCTATAGTCTAGTGCTTAAACACTAAATTGACATATTTTATGTATGTGGGAAATCTGAGAATAATATTCAGATCTGTTCTTATTAATTCACAACAAACATACATTCGGTTTACTTTTTAAAGGGGGCACTGATCATTGACTCCCCCTCTATTTTTTGCCACAATTATACTAAATCTGCAGAAACTACTGCATTTCTAATTAAACAAAAGTGTACAAATTCTATCTCTACACTATCCCATATTAATGGCTTGTACTAAACACTCAGGTCGCGGCTCGTTTGGCCATTTAAACAAAATGGTGTCTTCAAATCGGTTTTTAAGGGGGGAAATATTATTTCAAATTAGTGACTGTTTTTACACTCAGGTCGCGGCTCGCTGGGCCATTTATTCAATGATGTCTTCAAAGGGGATGCGTGGGGAAATTTTCTTAAAAAAGAAGTTGGAAGTTGTGATTATTATTTTTTTAATGATAGACAAATAAGAAGATTAGAATTAAGGCTGGCATTGGGAAAGACAAAATACTAGGTGATTAAAGTGGATTTTAGAGAAAGTGTAATACTACAAGGGAAATGAACTGTATATTTGATAGAAACAAGGAATAATGGATAGAGTGAGAAGATGAATTGTGGGAAATTAAGAACTAACAAGAGAGGATTACATAAACAAAGAATGAAAGAAAACAAATATTTAATAAAAAGGGAATTGAAAGAATTCATTGGCCAGATTTAACAGTGATAAAGATATAAAGAAAAGAGTGGAGGAAATAAAGATTTACATGATAGAAAAAAGATGAGAAATAAAGGGGTAGAATAAAATTTAGAAAGAATATTTTTTAAAGACTGACAAATATGAAAATAAAGCGAGGAATAAAACTTGATAGGATATTACAAGGAATGATGGAAATATTCATTTCATTCTTTCATTCTTTGTTTTTGTATTCCTCTCTTGGTAGTTCTTAATTTCCCACAATTCATCTTCTCACTGTATCCATTCTTCCTTGTTTCTATCATATTAATAGATCATATACCTATGTACTATTACACTTTATCTAAAATCCACTTTACCCACCTAGTATATTTGTCTTTCCCGATGTCAGCCTTAATTATAATCTTCTTATTTGTCTATCATTGAACAAAAAACAATCACAGCTTACAACTTCGTTTTTAAAGTAAATTTCCCCACGCATCCCCTTTGAAGACATCATTGAAAAAATGGCCCAGCGAGCCGCGACCCGAGTGTAAAAACAGTCGCTAATTTGAAATAAGATTTCCCCCTTATATTAAAAAGCCGATTTGAAGACACTTAAAAAAAGATGGCCAAACGAGCCGTGACCCGAGTGTTTTTCAGCGCGCCGCGACCCGAGTGTTTAGTACAACCCCATAATAATATCAGAAACAACACAAGTTCTGTCCAAAATGAAAAGGGGCACCCTTTACACATAATAAGGGCACTCTCCCTTGATGATGATATTAATACACTATACTGAACGTGTTCTCATAATAAATGTTGTTTAAGTTTTAATTGTGTCACAAATGTACAAGCATTACACTAGTCAATTCCCCTACTGCCTTCTTATGCTGCCATTATGGTATGTAAATACAAATACTTGACTGTTTGATTACAACTTCCACTGATTTATTTCGTTAAAAAATCTATGGGTTTTTTTCTTGTTCAAATAGGATATTTCCAACTCATGCTGCAAAATTCTCATTGTAATCAGTACATGTTGCCTAAACGATATGCTCCCTGTCATTGATATCTGGGAGTGGCCAAGCATAGGTCCACTAAGACCCTAACACAATTACAAATTGCCGGATGCCTACAAAAATGATAATAAAACCTCAAAATAACAAATCCTTTGCCAGTAGAGTGGGTAAACATTTTATGAATACATGGAGAAACCAAATATAAAAGAATACACATTTTAGACTGTAATAACAAGAACATGCCTTGTAATTTATGAGCATTTTCAGCAGTTTGGTGACTCAAAACAAAAGCATGTGTGTATTCAATATAAAAATGGTGATTTGATATTAAAGGGAATGTTTTTACCAAGGCTGTGTTTTTCTGCTTTTGGTAACCTTCGAGTTTCTTACGTAGTCTTTGATGTTGACCCACGTTCTGTGTTTCAGCACAGCTTCAGCTTTCAAGCATTCGTCTATCACTCTCTTGCCAGGTAGCTTAGAATGAACAGTCATAAAGGCTCCTAAACGTCTCTGGACAGCCGACTTTTCCGCATCGCTCCATGCTGTCTTTCGTTTCTTCCTTATTGGCTGTTCATCAACCTCTTCCAGTACATGTTGCGTTTTCCTTTGCCTTTTGGTACCTAATGAAAGACAATAAGAATGTTGCAATTATACTATGCAGAATAATAAATGCAGTATCACATACTGTTTCTCTGAGTCTCTGACCCATGAACTTGAAGAGTGCATTACTGTTATGAGGATGGAAGGAGAGGAAGAATATTTAAATCCTCTTTTGCAGTGATGCAGAATAGAGTGTGATCCTGGGAGGAATACACTTAAACGATTTTTTTTTGCGGGAAGAAAGCCATCATATAATTTTGTAAAGCTCATATTTCGTGAAATTATGGGCATCTACCGTTTAGGGGAGTCGGGCACAAACAAGTCTTTAAATTATCTGACAGTGTCATGACAGATGGGGTTATGTTTCACATATTCTACCCGGTTTCTATTGGTCATTTATTTTGCTAATCTAGCTCAGTTTTGGGTTTATTTGGGAGGGGCTCCTGGCTGCCTCCATTTTCATCCATTTCCTAGTATATTGTAGTGATTGCTGTGTGCATGAAAAAAGTACATTTTGTATTACCTTGACAACCCCTGACTCCCAGTCTAGAACAAAAGGGCCACGATCACATAATACTTTCTGAGTCTATATTATTGTATGTACACAATTTTTTTTTAGTTTAGAGAAGTTTAGATATAGAGACCAATTAAATTCACTAATAGATTTTCTCCGTCATTGGCAACAGCCTTTTTGTGAGGCTACATTACAATTATAATTGTGCTATAATTTTTAACAATTCAAAATGCACAAATATTCGTACGTGGTGATTTCAACAGGAAAAAGTTTGGTTTCACTTTGGCTTTTGAGGATGATTGAGAGTGCGGTACAATAGGCAAAATTAACATTTAGGTTTGCAAAAAGAAATTTTTTAGATGCTCTCATTGGACTTAAAGTCATACCTTTTTGGGAGCATCCAGGTAGCTGACGTTCGACATCATGATCACCAGAATCAACATCGCTGTCACAATTGTCATCACATGATTCAGGTCCCTGTTCTCCAGTGTCGATCTCTGTACATAAAATAATAATCAATAATATTCACCAAAAAGAAAATCTGGGTCAACTGCAAAGAAAACATACTTGTAATTTAAAACAAAAGAATATAATCAATTATTTCTAAATACAACATGGTAGAATTGGCAGCAGGTATATGCCACA
Source organism: Strongylocentrotus purpuratus (assembly GCF_000002235.5). Lineage (NCBI taxonomy): Eukaryota > Metazoa > Echinodermata > Echinoidea > Camarodonta > Strongylocentrotidae > Strongylocentrotus > Strongylocentrotus purpuratus. Next base: position 13,451,412 of record NW_022145605.1, on the reverse strand, counting down.
TGTGTGGATCGAGTCAAACAAATGCCTTAAATTACCCCTAATCTAAATAAATTGAAATAAACAAGTGAACAATATAGTGAGGAATATTTAACTGCATGGTTCATTTGAAAACAACACTTTTCATTAATTCAATAATGTTGCAGCATGTTTATCAATTTACATATTTTGTATTTGATAATTGTCAAGTTGAGTGGAAATCAGAAATACTTGATTCTTAAAATGAGTACATGCTACATGGTTTGTTATTCATCCCACTCATCCCTCGCCATGATGTTTCTCATCTCATTAGGGTTTGGATTGAGATCCCCACTGTATAATTCTACCCTCATCACAAATTTACCTTCATCTAACTTGATTTGAAGCTCATCCAGACTTTTTGCAGTGCCAATCAGCTGGACCGGGTTCCCAGCTTTTCCCTCCATGGCGAACAGGATCTTTGATATTTTGGCCACCTGCATAGCAGCATCTGGCAGTCTATAATACTCCCTATGTATCCTAATATCGTGGCCCATGAAGTTTGCTAAGGCGTCCATCTCATGGTCCCTCAAGCTCATTAGTTGTGACATGGTAGCTACATGCTTCCGTAATTTTGTGGATCGAAGTGTTGAAGGATTTTGTGCTCCACATGCTTCTGACAGCTCACGGAGAGCATCTGACCCTCGAACATGAGATGTAGTGTCACTATTGGCTACAGCGAACAGGTATTTGTTGCTTGGGTTTACACCTGCTTCCTCCCTGTGGGATACAAGGGTGTCTACACATGATTTCATGGAGTCTGTCACAAGGATCGGCACTGTCCTGCCACGTTTTCCTACTACCTCAACTCTCCAGAGAAACTTTACAAGATTTTTTTCCCAGTCTTTCAGCATCTCTAGTTGTCCTTCCACCATATGAGATTCACCTTTCTTGATTTTATTGTAGTCATCAAGAGTCATCTTGCTGATTTCCCCTTGTCTCCTCCTATTAAACACAATGAGATGAGCTAGCATGGTCTTGTTGAGTTCTCTCCATGTGCTATGGTTTTCGATTGCGGTCCCAGATGACAGTTTGTCTACACAAAGTTCAGCCTGTACCTCTAGGTGTCTTGACAAAGCCACAACATCACTCGTTAGGGGTAGGAGTTTGGGCTGGTTTCGTTTCCTCTGGTACAAAGTTCGTAGAGCATGAGTAGAGATTTCAGATCCCCAACAAGTGTCCAGCAGCTTGATGAACTTTTCTACAAGTTTCTGCATGTCATCCCCATCTCTGTCCATCAAAGCCTTACTCAGGAGCACAAAGGCAGCCTTTCTTAAGGTATGTCCCAGCTTAAGTGCTAGACTTGGTGTATTGAACAAGTGGTTCTCCTCATCAAAGCCTGCCACTTTCTTGACAGCACTCAAGACAGTCATAAAACCATTTGGTGATATCAGGGAAGTCAGACTTGCCTTGCCATTGCAGCTGCAACGTCTAAACTGAAGTACAAGTCTTCCTAGTTCTCGTAACTTGCATCTGATGTGGTTGTGCTGTTCTTCGTCATGGCCCAATTTCTTAGAGTACACCTTGGCCAATTCTAGAATCAACTGATCATTTAGAATGCAGGCCTTGATTTCATCATCGCTGAGACCACTCAGTACTTTGTGTGTTATAGAATCTCTTGATGTGCAGGGCACTGGTGGAAGCAAGAGTCGACCTTGTGCTAATAGTCTTCTTCGTTTTTTCTTTTGCTCCTTAGCCGGCTCTTCTTGCTTCAAAATGCAGCGGTGTTTCCACAATTCGGCTTTCGCAAACCATCCCAAACAATCTTTGCAAGGCTGATAATCACGGGGCTTTGCTTCACAAGAAGGTCTATATACGACCACAAGCTCTCCATGACCCTTTTCGAAGACCCTGTAGTTGTGCATGTGATTTCCTTTATTTCTTATCAATGTCAATAGCTTATCCTTTTCTTTTCGATTCGTTGCTGCCATGTATTGAGCCACCTTTATTTCATTGGAATGTTGTGACCGCAGGTGATCAGGAAGTTTTTTGTGGGGCTTCTCACACATCATGCAATAAGCTACCTTGTCATATTTTCGCCCTCCTTGATTGTTGGTCTTCATCACAGTTATCCCCTCATGGTCAGCATCAATGCCTCCATATCTTGATGATGCCTCCAATGACTGATCTGATGACAGAGATTTCAGTGATCGAGTGATGCCATTTATTGATGTACATTTAGCCTTAGGCAATGATGCTTGAGAATTATTTAATGAAGTCTTCCCTGAAGAGTCAGAATCTCCTTGAGAATCACAGACATAGTCTGGATCATCATCACTATCATCATTATGGTCAGATAATGTGTCCTCATTATCACTTGAAAAAATATTTTGTGAAAGGGTTCCATCTGGTACCATCAATGCTTGTGTGGCAGGCTCAGGGAATGGTTCCCAGTGCTCTCGGTTATTAGGGGGGTTTCTGCATAGATCATCAGATGTGTCATCATTATCAGCAAGAAAATTGGACAGTGAAAGGTTTCTATCTGGTTCCATTAAAGGTTGTGTGGCAAGCTCAGTAAATGGTTCCCAATGCACTTGGTTATTAGGGGGGTTTATGCATGGATCATCACATGTGTCAACATTATCAGCTGAAACATTAAACTGTGAAATCTTTCCATCTGATTCCATTAAAGCTTGTGTGGCAGGCTCAGGGGATGGTTCCCAATTTGTTTCGTTATTAGGGGGGTTTCTGCATAGATCATCAGATGTTTCAGCATCATCAGTTAGAACATTGGAGAGTGGAAGGTTTCCATCTGGTTCTATTAAAGGTTGTGTGGCAAGCTCAGTAAATGATTCCCAATGCACTTGGTTATTAGGGGGGTTTATGCATGGATCATCACATGTGTCATCATTATCAACTGGAACATCAAACTGGGAGAGCTTTCCATCTGATTCCATTAACGCTTGTGTGGCAGGCTCAGGGGATGGTTCCCAATGTTCTTGGTTATTAGAGGGGTTCCGGCATGGATCATCACATGTGTCATCATTATCAGCTGAAACACTGAACTGTGAAATCTTACCATCTGATTCCATTAAAGCTTGTGTGGCAGGCTTAGGGGATGGTTCCCAATTTGTTTCGTTATTAGGGGGGTTTCTGCATCGATCTTCAGATGTTTCATCATCATCAGCTCGAACATTGGACTGTGAAAAGTTTCCATCTGGTTCCACTAGTTCTTGTGTGGCAGGCTCGGAGAATGGTGAACAAACTTTTTCTGGGTCTGGTGGGAGGTTTGCAGAATTTTGCAGAATTTCAGGTTTTTCATCTTGGACTCCACTGTGTAATTGAGTAGGACTTGGGAATACAAAATTATCTCCCACCCCATAATCATATAACACTTCTTCACCTTCTTTGATTTTCTTCAATGAGAAGAGAACCAGTTCTGGTTCATTGTGAGGGTTCTCTCTAATCTTCATTCTGCTGTTGACTTCACCCCTCCAACCATGGTTGACGAGTCGTCCCAGTTGTTGTTTAGTTGGTTCGACTGATGCATCCCTACTGGAAATGAAATTGAAAAAAAATGAAAACATTAGATTCATCAATGTTTAAAATTACAATGAATCACTGAAACATACAAGTATATGTGGGTTACAATTTGTGATTTCACTTTAGGTTTTCTCTGTTGTCAGATATTATTTGATTAACTGTTACTTTTCAAGTAGGGTATCACTCAAAGAAGAATCGTTACAGTCATGATTTTTGTTAACGCATGGTTAATTTTAGGAGGAAATTTGAAATACAAGTAACATAGGAAACAAATAGGTAACATTACATGTAGGCATTGGAAATCATAACCAATATCATGAACATTAAACATGCATATGTTTACTTTTCATAAAACAAGATTTGCCTTAAAATTGTAATGCTACAAAATGTCACCGTGCATCAGACAAGAGTACCGAGGCGAAAAAAGACGACGAACTAACCGTGGAAGATTTTTTCAATATAAATACAAATAACAAAAAAAAACAAAAAAAACACACAGGTCGAATAACGACACGCCCTACAAGCCACGGGCAACAGCATTGCGAACAAAATATATCCTCTCAAGACCCTCTGAAATACGAGAGCCAAAGACATTACATGGTATAACAAAAATAACAAAAAAGAGAGAGAAGCGACCAAATTGGGGAAAGGGCAAGGAGAGGCAACAGACTAAAGGGAAAATGTACAATTTCGGACATATCTATCCACAAGATGTTTACACCGGGTGGGAGAGATGGAAGAAGGCTTCGGCAGGGGAGAAGGAACATGCGGAGAAGAAAGATGAGTCCAAGGAGAAGAAGGGAGGGAGAGATGAGGAAAGATTAAAAAATAGCATGGGAAAAAGGAAAAAAAGCATTATGATAAACAAGAACAGACGTGTAGAATGAGGGGGGAAAGAAGAAAATAATCTATCTAATCTTTAAAAGTGGAACGTAGCTCCAAAAAGCAAATAAAGATTACAATATAAAAAGTGGCTACTAGCACAAACCTGAATTCATATCAAACGGACCAAACATGTATGCAGTGTTATATTATTCTAGAATGAGCAAAGAAAGCAGGAAATCCAATGCAGGGTTTGAATTGTGCATTGAAAACTACATCCTCAATGAAGATTATGTTTACCAACTGTATGATTTTTGTTCTCAATTAAGTTTTCAAATGATTTTTCAATAAATCTTACCATTTGACATATGTTGGCCCATCTCAGATCATCTTCCCAGATTATAAAGAAGAGGAAATTTGGGAAATTACAAAATGAATGATGAACATTTAACAAAGAAGGATAACAGAAATTAAAAGCAGAAGATGTATAAAGACAACAAGCAGGAGTAGCGAAATGAGAAATCCAGCTACAATGCGAGGATGACGCTGGACAACAGACATTGAAAGAAATGAATTAGGAGGATGGGAAGGGAGAGGAGGAGACAAAGCAGATGAAGAAGTTGAATGAGGAGTTGATGAGCGAGGGGTTAGGAGAGGGGTTGAGGGAGGGGTTGGGAGAGGGGTTGGGAGAGGGGTTAGGAGAGGGGTTGAGGGAGGGGTTGTGTGAGGGGTTGATTGGGGGTGCGGGGAGGTGTTAGGGGAAGTAATGAATGAACAGATGAAGTAATATCAGACTGAAGTGAAGATGAGGTGTAGAAGAAAGGGGGAGTAGAAAAAGAGTCTTCCGATGACATATTGCAGGGAACTGATGAACCAGCATCATTTAAAACTTCACTGGAGGGAGAGGGAGGTGGTGCAAGCTGCGTAGAAATTTCCGAATCTGTTTCATCATTTAAAACTTCACTGGAGGGAGAGGGAGGTGGTGCAAGTTGCATAGAAATTTCCGAATCTGTTTCATCTGTAAGATGAAATGTGGAGTGTACAAAAAAAAACATGGACTTTTCAGTGTAATGCACCTTTCTTTTATATCCAATATTTGTACCAAATATTGTTTTATATTCTCATTTTATGCTCTCCAAAATGGAATATGATCTGTTGGACTGACAAGGTTGAATAATTGTCATTGGTAAGATTGTGTGTTTTTTGTATGATAGCTAAAACAGGTTTGAATAGATAGAGAAGAATATAAGTTGCATATTTGTTCTATGCTGTCCTTGCCGTATTGATACTTTCTGCAGAAAAATGTATGTGTACTGTATGTGGTCAGTCCACGGGTTTATTCAAAAGCACGGAATAGAATTTGACAGATATGACTAGCTTTCGATCTTTCTCTAGGGAAAAAACAAAAACCACTGGTAGAAAATATGTTGCCCCGTCAACCCACATGTTTACGACTACGTCATAAGCATATACCCTTAGGTTTGTTTTCAACACCTATCATTACAAAATATACTTTTCAATAAATCAAGTCGTCATAGTATGTAGACTTACCACCATTTCGTCCCTTTCCATGTGAAAAAGTATCTGAAGCAAGTTTCACAGTCTGCATCTCTTTGTTCCCCCACATCTCTGGTTACCAGATCTCCTCTGTACCACAAAAGGAATTCTCCCTCTTCAAACGTTTTGGTGGTAAAGACTGCTCTACCTGTGATTGAAGAAATACATAATCTTCATGAGATCAATCATGCGAGTTTGAACATTGTGAATATGATGTTACAAGTATATTTGTCTGTCATTTAAGATAATGCTCAGGTGTGATAAGTAACTCGGACTCGTACTTGTAAGAAGGCACTTATTTTCAAAATTGGTTGAGTTTTAAATAACATTTGTGTGTCTTTTTGGTCACATTGCCATCAAGCAGACTTGTAAGCAACACATTGTATTTAATATTAGTATGCTGCAGATATTAAATTACAATGTCATGCATGTCATGATGAACATGACGTTTTCTCTAGATTTTCTAAAAACTTTTTGACATTCAACCCCATGAGGCATTAAAATTCATTTCAAGGTCTAACCTTTAAACACTTAACCAAATCAAGTTTAATACCTCCTGCTTTACAAAAGAGCCCTGTACATACAAATATTTACAAAAAAATAGAATACATTGTAGAAAACATTTTTAAAAAAAGCTTTAAAAAAATAAAAACTAGATCAAAATGAACAGAAGGCCTTAAATATTAAACATTTAAGATATTATTGATACAAAGAAAAATGACCAAAAAAATATTTTAAAAAATACACATGCCGTAAAAATAGACTACACAACTGCAAACAGACAAACAAACAAAACTAACTTATGGTAAAAGTCATGATATAACATATAGGTACCAGTGCATGCATTAAAGTGATAGAGGGAGTGACTTAATTTGGTTTTTTAACATTTGGAGTGAAGTTGCCGTGCGAATATGAGTCGGTAGATTGTTATAGATGCTTGGAGCAGTGAAAGAAAAAGAACGTTTTTTAAATTCAGTCTTTGGTTTCAGGATAAATAAGGGATTTAAGGTAGAATGACAAGTAACAAAGTAAACTGGACGATTATGACCAAAAGATTCTAAATAAGGGGCTAGATTATTGAGTATTTTGTAGACGAAAATGCAGTAGTGGTAATTGATTCTATTTTCAACACTTTGCCATTGAAGACTGCTTCACGCAATTAAGTGTTGAATTAAGATTATAAAAACAGAAAAATATGAGGGAAAGCATATCAAATATTCTACTGCATGAAATTAATGAAATATACAGAAAGGGTATAGATTTTACTAAAGAAGTTGACCTGTTTAACTGCGAAGGGTATCAAAGTTACTCTGAAAAGAGCTGGTGATTTTCAGACAATAGGCGATGAGGTGTGATCAAAGAACCATACCAGGCGTTCCTTGCATAGTCTAGCTCTGAATCAATATTTTATTGAGCATATTAATGTTAGATATCTATGCTACAGTGAATTTTCACTATTAATACAATCTACATGTACATGTATGTAACCTCACTCACCTTTGTCAGGCAGCTGTTTCACTGTAAATCCTTCAGGATCAACTTCACTAAAAATATCTGGAACTGTCTGTCTGGTTTGACTTCTGAGAATCCGATTCTGAAACAGGTCAAGTAAATATTAGTAATATTATGCAGAAACACAGCTGTGAGCAAGCTCGAAGAAAATATCTAAATATTACACCCCCCCCCCCCCACATCCTCCCCCTTATCATACTGGAATTTGCCAAAATATTGCTACTCATATCCATGCTCAATTTTATTATATTATTTGTTAAAATCATGAGGTATTATGAAACACATCCATTATGATGTACATCAAGGGGGTCATGTAAATACATGGCTCCACATTTCCCATGCACACATCTTATCATATTTGACTCATTTGCAATAGATATAGATTGCTCCACATTTCCTATGCACACATTTATACATATCTAGCCCATATGCAATAATAAATGTGGCTCCACATTTCCCATGCACACATTTATACATATCTGGCTGATGTGTAATATATATAGATATGGCTCCACATTTCCCATGCACACATTTATACATCTTCAATCCACCTTAAATAGTTGAGATAAATATGGCTCCACATTTCCCATGCACCCATTTATACACATCTGGCCTATATGTAATATATAAATGGCTCCACATTTCCCATGCACAAATGTATAGACATCTGGCCCATGTGTAATATATATATATATATATATATAGCTCCACATTTCCCATGCATAAATTTATACATATCTGGGTCATGTGTAATATATATATAGATATGGCTCCACATTTCCCATGCACACATTTATACACATCTGGCCCATTTGTAATATATATATATGGCTCCACATTTTCCATGCACACATTTATACACATCTGGCCCATGTATAATATATATAGATATGGCTCCACATTTCCCATGCACACATTTATACAAATCTGGCCCATGTATAATATATATATATATATATATATGGCTCCACATTTCCCATGCACACATTTATACACATCTGGCCTATGTGTAATATATATATATATGGCTCCACATTTCCCATGCACACATTTATACACATCTGGCCCATGTGTAATATATATATGGCTCCACATTTCCCATGCACACATTTATACACATCTGGCCCATGTGTGTAATATATATATGGCTCCACATTTCCCATGCACACATTTATACATCTGGTCCATGTGTAATATATATATGGCTCCACATTTCCCATGCACACATTTATACACATCTGGCCCATGTGTAATATATATATGGCTCCACATTTCCCATGCACACATTTATACACATCTGGCCCATTTGTAATATATATATATATGGCTCCACATTTTCCATGCACACATTTATACACATCTGGCCCATGTATAATATATATATAGATATGGCTCCACATTTCCCATGCACACATTTATACAAATCTGGCCCATGTATAATATATATATATATGGCTCCACATTTCCCATGCACACATTTATACACATCTGGCCCATGTGTAATATATATATATATATGGCTCCACATTTCCCATGCACACATTTATACACATCTGGCCCATGTGTAATATATATATGGCTCCACATTTCCCATGCACACATTTATACACATCAGGCCCATGTGTAATATATATATGTGGCTCCACATTTCCCATGCACACATTTATACATCTGGCCCATGTGTAATATATATATGGCTCCACATTTCCCATGCACACATTTATACACATCTGGCCCATGTGTAATATATATATATATGGCTCCACATTTCCCATGCACACATTTATACATCTTCAATCCACCTTAAATAGTTCAGATAAACATGGTTCCACATTTTCCATGCACACATTTATACATATCTGGGTCATGTGTAATATATATATAGATATGGCTCCACATTTCCTATGCACACATTTATACACGTCTGGCCCATTATATATATATATATATATGGCTCCACATTTCCCATGCACACAGTTATACAAATCTGGCCCATGTATAATGGCTCCACAGTTCCCATGCACACATTTATAAGTCTTCAATCCACCTTAAATAGTTCAGTTAAACATGGCTCCACATTTTCCATGCACACATTTATACATATCTGGGTCATATGTAATATATATATATATATATATATAGATATGGCTCCACATTTCCCATGCACACATTTATACACGTCTGGCCCATTATATATATATATATATATGGCTCCACATTTCCCATGCACACATTTATACACATCTGGCCCATGTGTAATATATATATATATATATATGGCTCCATATTTCCCATGCACACATTTATACACATCTGGCCCATGAGTAATATATATATATGGCTCCACATTTCCCATGCACACATTTAAACACATATTGCCCATGTAGATCTATATATATATGGCTCCACATTTCCCATGCACACATTTATACACATCTGGCCTATGTATAAAATATATAGATATGGCTCCACATTTCCAATGCACACATTTATACAAATCTGTCCCATGTATAATGGCTCCACAGTTCCCATGCACACATTTATAAATCTTCAATCCACCTTAAATAGTTCAGTTAAACATGGCTCCACATTTTCCATGCACACATTTATACATATCTGGGTCATGTGTAATATATATATATGTATATAGAGATATGGCTCCACATTTCCCATGCACACATTTATACACGTCTGGCCCATTATATATATATATATATATATGGCTCCACATTTCCCATGCACACATTTATACACATCTGGCCTATGTATAAAATATATAGATATGGCTCCACATTTCCAATGCACACATTTATACAAATCTGGCCCATGTATAATAGCTCCACAGTTCCCATGCACACATTTATAAATCTTCAATCCACCTTAAATAGTTGAGATAAACATGGGACCACATTTCCCATGCACACAATTATACACATCTGGCCCATGTGTAATATATATATATATATATGGCTCCACATTTCCCATGCACACATTTATACACATCTGGCCCATGTGTAATATATATAGGCCTATATATATGGCTCCACATTTCCCATGCACACATTTAAACACATATTGCCCATGTAGATCTATATCTAGTTATGGCTCCACATTTCCCGTGCACACATTTATACACATCTGACCCAGATTATTATGGCTCCACATTTCCCATGCACACATTTATACACATCTGGCCCATGTGAGTTATATACAGATAGGCCTAGACCTATGGCTCCACATTTCCCATGCACACATTTAGGCTAAATCTGGCTGATGTGAAATAGACCTTCGAATCTAACGTTACTAGATATTCCTTTAGTTTAACTCTAAAGTTAGGCCTAAGAAGAACTTATACTAGACCTAGATCTACTACTACTAGTAGCCTAGACTAGTAGTACTAGTCTAGGTCTAGGCCTAACGTTAGGCCTAGATCAACATCTTACTTAGATCTAGATTAGATCTATGTATGACTATGAGTTTTTTTGTACCCAATATCATGAATAGAACTAGATCTATAGGCATAAGGAATTCTTTAAAAAGTTGATAGAATATTAATGGGCCTAGACTGGATTAAAAATGAAAGTAAACTTTCTAGATCTAGACTAGTTCTACTTACTTTTGCCAGTTGTGGCTGTACTAATCCCGCCATGACATGTCCATATACGTTAACAGGCACGTCGCAAGGTGCACTGCACCAGCACTGCGCATGCGCTGCATCTAATAAGATACAGACTGTGCAGTGTGTATCCTCATGCTGGCGCTCTTCACTTGATATTATTCTTGAGATCGGAAAATAATACACATATTCAGGCTGCAAGCTATGACTCCAAAGTGGGAAACCGGGGATGGAGTTAAATCGCAGCCGAACGTTGATGGGGTACTACTGAGATGTCCCAAAGCTGATTTAAATCTCGTTTTAATGATTCTGCAACTGTGGAGCTCCACGGTTTGCTGTGTCTCCACAGTTGGAAGTTGTGTATTCATATGAACCTCCCCGATTGACGGTCATTACAAGTGCACACACACACACACACACACACACACATACACAGCAATGCGTTCCCCTTCACGCCTCTCGCACACTCACAAAAACATGGCTGGGGGGGGGGGGGGGGTTAGAGCACATTTTTTTTGTGTGTCCCAAAATTTGGCCGATTGATATTTCGTTTTGTTGGGGGGGGGGGGGAAGGTAAGGTCGGGTTTTGGGGGTCATCAATTACCCCCATTTTTTAATTTTTTTTTATTATTATTATTATTTTTGTTAATACAAAGAAAAGGGGGGTTCCTCAAAAACATACACATAAAAAGTTAAGGGGGTTAAGCCCAACCCTTTCCCCCTACAAACGCGCCTACACACACACACACACACAACACACGCACACACACACACACACACACACGCACACAGCAATGCGTTCCCCTTCACGCCTCTCGCACACTCACAAAAAACATGGCTGTGGACAACAAATTGAAAAGAAGATACAATGTAAGGCCTACATTACGTTTCGATATTTTTCTTTCTGCCTCATTCGAAGTTCATAAATGATTTTTAAAACATTTTGGGGGCAATTATCGTTGAGTTTAAGTTCCTAATTTAAGTATTAATTTCCTTATTTTTAGATGACTGGGCAACCAAAGATAGGCATTCCTTCAACACCCCCCCCCCCCCCCCCAATAACGTTTGTTTACATTGTCAACAGAAGATATTGAACTGTATAGATTCGCGGAAAAGTACTCAGATGCAATGGCAGTTGATATATATTGAAGTCTCCTTTCCCCTCCCCCTCCCCCATCGTCAATTAAAGTAGTTTCTTTTCTGTCTGGGAACAGACTAAAGTTTCCACTCGTTGAGCGGACCGCCCATGCCACTTTATCACATGGTATATTTTGCATCACAATGCCCATCAGGACCGACTCACTGAGTGAGAGATATGTATTCTCTCGTTTGATTGGTTAGCTGTAGTTATATGTTTTTTCCTCTGGTCTCGTGTTATTTTACTACATGATCCAACTGACTTGCATTAGGTACCTGCTCAATGCACGTCACCAGACGATGAAATACAGACTCACGCAGCCTATGTCTTTCATTTCATACGGGTTATCCGTCACTTCTACTTGAAAATCTGATGGAACGAAGCACATTTGTGCAAAGGAAAACTGCATTATATTGATTTCTAGATCATTTTCTTCGACACACTGTACGTTTTGGCATCTGTCAAACCGGATTCATGAGCCAGAGACAAACTCTCCACTTATCTTGCGAAATAGACATTGTAAACGCCTTTATAAGACGTTCTAGAAGAGACCTCTCATATCACTTGATGCTAGTTGCTTTTATTTGAATTAAGATTATGTGTGAATTATTTTAGCTGGGCTATCATTGGATAAATATTTCTGAGGAGAGGACTCGACTCGAATTCCACGATTCATTTCGCATTTAGCAGGATCTAGGCAAACAGTGAGTATAATATGCTATTTTTTGCTCGTTACATCTACATTTTGTTGATCCAAGCAAAAATAATCTTAAGAAATATATGTTTAATTTAACCTTTAATTTTATTATTAGCAGGATCTAGGCAAACAGTGAGTATAATATGCCATTTTTTGCTCGTTACATCTACATTTTGTTGATCCAAGCAAAAATAATCTTAAGAAATATATGTTTAATTTAACCTTTAATTTTATTGATTACCATTACCTTTCATGTCCATACCTTTTCTATCGCACTTGTGTCTATATATCATGTATTTCATCTTTTGCGAAAGCTGCGCCTTGAGCATTTGATTGTCAATCGTATGTATGTATTATTATTATTAAAATATTATAGCTGCTATACAACCTCGTCGGAATAGATTCACATACAATCCATGCATATTGTGCAGTAACCCTAATCCTTAGTAAATATCATAAACAAATTTACTTAATGTTATTAGTATTATGAGAATGATTGGAAGGTGGATTATACCCACATTAGCATGTCTTATAAATTCTTAAGTCTATACCTCGGCAAGGATAAGGCATTTTGGCTCTGTTAACTTATGGAAAATCATCTTGTTCGAAGTGGTCCCCCCCCCCCCCCAAAAAAAAGAAGAAAAAAAGATCCCCGGTTGGACAGTGGACTTGCATTTAATAAACCTAAAATAAGTCTTTCAGTTGAAGACTTTTTGTTGTTGTTGTTGATGATCAAGCTGATGATTCGTGATTTCATGTCGTTAGAGAACAATTTCAACATTCGGGCATAATGTTGGGCAATTTGCATAAACTTGTGAGCCCAATGTTCCTTTATGATGCATGATAGGTCTATTCCCAGCTTCTGAAGGGAGTTTAATTCTCTTCTGATGTTTATTTTGTAATTTAATGTCATTTATAGGTGCCAAAGGTCAAGTAAAAATCAGAATAGTTATCATGGAATGTTGACTAAATTTTAATTGTCTTCAATAATAATTTCACATTACGCGATTATTGCATGAGAATCTCAGGTTAGTCACATGCAAAGTATTATGATACACATGATATACCGAGCATCTATTTTGTTTGTCTCTTTTCCTCTGTTCGACCTCTTTACATTGATTTTTAGTTTTGACAGTATCTGCAGCTGAAAGTTCTATTCTACTGCAACGAAATTATCATTTAAATGATTAATAATCTCTTAAGTCTTTTATCAATCAATTAATACTTACAATCGATACTAGGCCTTATCATATAACATGGAAAGGGGACAATAGTTCGTAAATTACGTGAAAAAACTAGTTTTTGTGGGGGGGGACGAGCATGTGCCCCTGTGTACCACTCCTCCCAGCATGAGTTGCCGCTGTTGCAGTATGTTTATATTCGCTGTAGGATATGAGTGAAACGGTGTGGTATACTGATATACAAAAGAAAACTTCAAACGGTTTGTGAATTAAAAGCTATAGCATTATTTTTCCACAAATTGTAATTTTTCATTATAACTTTTCAATGATAACAACATCGTGACCTTAAATGGACCAGACTACCTTGCGATCAAACTGGAAGCTCAAATATTTTGATTTAGATGCTTTCATTTGCCTTTATATTGTTCAATTACAAATATATGTGGTATTTATAGAATTCAGTGTTTTATTGATGTGTAACCGATTATAAACCACGGCAATGGCCGTGGTGGTTACATCCACCACCCAGGAACGGATTCAGGGGGGCACAGGGGGCACGTGCCCCCCGGCCGCCCAAAGATATGTTAAAATCACCCCTAAATTCGCTAAAATGTTACCGAAAAATAGGGACATGCCCCCCGGGCCAATTTTTTGTTTTGTTTGTTTGTTATTACAATTAAAAAATAATAATAAAATTAAAAATATATATATATATACAAATGGCTGACCTTAAAAGTTGACCTTACCCCCCCCCCCCCCCCCCCCTTCAGGCTGAGTCGATTCTTTGGGGACCTAAACAAAAACAAAAAATTAAACATGATTGGTACATGCATAATCAAGTGAGAAGCTTTAAATCTAAATATGAGCATGTTTTGAATTTGTTTTTAAATTTCTAAATTACAAATTTATGACCTTTTCTATAATTCTAAGGTTCTTGGTCCGTTACCATGGTAATAAACCTAGTTGTCACACCGATCTCAAACTTTAGGGCATACAAGAACATTCTGATAGCTAAATGTTATAATGAAAATACTAAATTTAAGATTATGTCTAAGGGGTTGGGGCTTATTCATTTATTGGCCCATGGACTACTAATACCTGTGAAAATTGCCTTATGTACGTACGGCACATGTACACTGTACTTGGAGTGTTTTCCACTCAAACTGCGCATCATATAAAAAGGCATCAACGCAATTGGCAACGCTTAAATAATTCATTTTCCATCACATTATCTGATCATTTCTTTTTCTCTGGGCCACATCACGCGTCATGACGTATTCTTCATTCACCCCAAATCCCACTCGTTTTACACGCTGTGCTTGTGAGCCCTATTTACGTCCCTTCCTCTATCCCGATTCATTTCAAACATCGTAGGCATAGCCTCTAGATGATCCCATCAGAGACATAAATCTCCTCGTTTTCCGAAAAAGTCGGCTAATTATAATTTAAACAAAAACAATCTCATTTGCCGTGGTATAATCATTACTTCATCTGAAAATACGTAAACGTTTGGTATAATAAAGAAATGAAAAGAACTTTCCCCCAACCCTACAACTCTTACAAATTCCATGCATTTTGTTTCTGGAACTAACAATTCATGCGCCAATTGGGTAACAAACAAGGGCTGTCGAGCGACTTCCAAAGTGGGGAGGGGGGCACCAAGAAAAAAGGGCACTTTCTGGAAAAAAGGGCACCTACAAAGGGAAATCTCAAAGTGAAAATATACAATTTTTTAGACATTGGTAAATACCCCTACATTGTGATTACAGTTATCAGGGATGATTTCAATATTTGTTTCAATTTATACACCCTACAAGACATTGCTTAAGCATCATGCTTTGCAGTTGATTGTCTAAAAAATTGTTTGCGAGCGAGGAAAATTGTTTAAGATGTGTGAGGTCGCTGTGCGAAAAATTACATCTTATAAAGAGGGGAAAAAACCAATCCAAATGGGATTATAAGCACATTCTCATAACGGAAGACTGAACAGACCTTTGATAAGTAACATAAGTACATCATGTATAGATGCGTGCGAGGGGGCAATTGGGGGAAATTGCTCTTGAAATTAGCTAGTGCGCGTTTAATGATGAGAAAAAAGGGGAAACTTTTCAAGAAAGAAAAGGAGCATGTGCCAAAGTACACTGTCGCTCATATAGTTGGAATATTTTTGTTTTACCCCAATTTATGGAATTATTTTTAAAATAATTTATTCCTAATAGATCTAGATAATAGTATACATTCTCAGATGTTATTGAATAATAATTTGCCAATGTGTGTTTTGCGTGACTGCTAAAGCATGTGTATGCTACTATGCTTATCAACTAGGAGACCAATGCCCCTAAGTCATAAATGACAGTAATGAGGATTAATGCCCCACAAAAGGGCACTAATATAGCACATCGACACGGTTTTTATCCTGGGGCCTCACAGTTACGAGGCCATTGCTTTGTCACTGAATCATGACGGTACGCAGCGGTCTCTAGGGTAGGGGGCAGTTTCCATAAATAAAAAAAACACAAAGAAAATGCAATAAATTTTCAATAATTTATTGCATTTTACCCCGGTTCCCAACATAAAAAAAATCTCTGTGTGCACATGCCATGAGCCATAATGCATGGCCGTACAGAGCATTTTTTCTCGAAGTTCTGACTCAATTATCCCATTGTGGTCTGTGGATTGAGGTACAGACTTCCGATGCTTAATAGATCATGTGTCAGCGTTACTAGCTGATGGAAATTATATTTCATGTTATGACAATATTGATTGTTATTCAACAAAATCTGTTTATTTAAATTCATCAATATTATAAATGACTGAAGTATTAATTGATTGATTTTCTTCTCTTTCTTGCAGGGCTTTGTTTTGGTTTCGTCTGATGACAAAATAAAACGATGAACTAAAAATACACCACGTCTACACTTTCCTTCATTGGAAGTTTACCCACGACATTATCATCCGACAAAGGTGTACCCTTCTTATTTCAGAGGTGATATATTGACGTCATGGCAAACGGCTCAATCTTATACCCATTGCTCGTCGCGTGTCTCATCGTTAGCTCGTCCTTTCAATCTGTACATCGACACGATGGAGATTCGCCGATGATATCCTTAATACTGGACATAGACAAATCTTTCCATGGATGCGATCAGAATCTTGAACTGAAAAAAGCTTCTTGCAGCAATAAAGGCCTGGATACAGTTCCCCAAAAACTTTCTGATGATACCAAGGTGCTTGACTTGTCTCATAACAATATCACCAAACTCTTGAAC
This sequence comes from Strongylocentrotus purpuratus, assembly GCF_000002235.5. Classification (NCBI taxonomy): domain Eukaryota; kingdom Metazoa; phylum Echinodermata; class Echinoidea; order Camarodonta; family Strongylocentrotidae; genus Strongylocentrotus; species Strongylocentrotus purpuratus. The sequence continues at coordinate 13,434,122 of NW_022145605.1, read as the reverse complement.
TCCTCGTTTGAAGTATACCCTCTAATTAACTCCTTGGACATTTCTCACAACGATGTAAGATCGATAGAATCGGGCGCTTTTTACCCCCTAAAGGGCTTAATTAACCTGTCTCTATTGATGAACCAGCAGCTTGTGCTTCCAGCAACAGGCGTCTTTATGATGTCTTCACAGCTTTCCATGCTCGATTTAACGTCAACAAACTTGAAGTCGCTCCCCAATGACATTCTAAAATGGAGTCCACACCTAGATACTGTTGTTCTGTTCATGAACCGGCTCTCCTTCATCAATGTGAGTTATTGTGGCATGGCCAACCAGGTATACATGGATACTAATCAAATAAAACACCTTACGGCGGGAGATTTCACCTTTGTGTGCAACACTACTATTCTAAATCTTATACAAAACCCAATCCAATCCGTAGACCCTGATGTGATCGCATCATTACATGTTCGCTCTCTGATGCTAGGTGGCTACCCTTTGAGTGACGAGGTGTTAACGAACATCATCCTCGGAATCTCAAAATCAGACATCGATGAGCTTATTATCCAGAAAGGCTCTGTCGGTGCGTTTCCTGAAGGTTTCTTTGATCCACTGCGCGATTCTTCTCTCTCTCTTCTGTACTTAGAAAACAACAGACTTAAAAGCCTCCATCCTTTGGTCTTTTCAAATTTAACAAAACTCAAAAAATTAATTTTCAATCATAACGAACTCCCCATCGACATAATTCAACCAGACTTTTTCGAGGGCATGAAGGCATTAAAGGTACTAATAATCAACAACAACCAAGTAAAACAAATAAATCCTCAAAACCAGACTTGGACAGTTGACTTATCGGAGTTAGACTTATCCGGTAATATGATTACAAACATATCTGCATCTGTATTTCGGGGTTTAGGAAATTTAACTTTCTTAAACATGAGCTATAACAGACTACTTGGTGTCTTTGAGCTGACGGCCTTTTCGGGACTTGACAATATTCAAACCATTGATTTGTCCGGATGTCAATTATATACAAATTTGGAATTGAACACCCCAATATTAAGATCACTTTTCCTTAACTCTATTAATCCGTTAGAGATCGGGGTTCATATCGGACCAGCCTCGTTTAAACATTTACATTCTCTTGTTAAGTTAGACATGAAATACGCTGGGCTTGACATTACGAATAACATATGGAATGGAAACGTGTCTCTTTTCGATGGATTATTGGGTCTTAATCATTTGGATTTGAGTAGAAACCTTTTCCCGAGTTTTTTACCGCCAGGGATATTCCGGCAACTCTCTGTTTTACAAGAGCTAAATCTAGAATATTGCCAAATTGGAAATCTACATCCTCTTGTCTTCTCGGGGTTGGAATCGCTTCAGAAGTTGAGTTTGAAAGGAAACAACATCCAGCATATTCATGATGATGTATTGTCGGGGTTGGGTCAAGTAAACATTATCGACTTTGAAGGAAACCAGATCATATACTTGGATGAGCTAATGTTCTCAAATAACCGGAATCTCACAAATCTTTCTTTGGCCGACAACAAATTAACGCGCTTTAATCAAAAGACATTCAAGCCGATTTTTTCCTCCATTTCTTCACTTGATCTATCAATGAACCCATTTGATTGTAACTGTGATCTAAAGTGGCTTATTGATTGGATAAATAAACCTATACACCTGATAGACAAGGACAAAACTATTTGTTCGTCAGAATCTCTGGAGCCTTTTCGTGAGAAACCCCTGCTTGATGTTGATCCAAATGAACTCTGTATAATAAATGGTCTATTGTTTCTGATTCCCCTTGCCTCCATTGGCTTGGTTGTAACCAGCGTGCTGTTGTATCACTTCCGATGGCAGTTGAGGTACAAACTCTTTCTCTTAAAACTGGCCGCAGTGGGCTATAAAGAGATGCGAGACGCTCGAGACCACAATGACTACGAGTTTGACGTGAACATCATTTTCTACGACGATGGCGAAGATGACGAAGAATGGATTCGCGAACAGCTCCGACCGGCTCTCGGAGAACGGCTACCACAGTTTCAGAGGAACGTCTTCGGTGACGAAGACCTCGTATTGGGTATGCATTATTTAGATTCCGTTGATTACGTGGTGAGCCACAGTTACAAGACCATCATAGTGCTTAGCAGAGTTGCTGTGCAAGACCGCTGGTTCTTACTCAAGTTCCGGACGGCCATGGACCACGTGAGTGACACTTTGACTGAATTTGTGGTCGTGGTCTTCCTCGAAGACATCCCAGATGACGAAATGCCATTCTTGGCGAGGTTGTATCTTAATGATGGCAGACCCTATATCCACTGGACTGAGGACGAAAGAGGACAAGAATGTTTCTGGAATGAACTGACCAAAAATCTGACCATTAATCTAAGGACAAATGACTTGATCCCAAACGAGTAGCATAACAGTCATGTAGGAACCTAGAGAAAGTAAAGAAAGTGTTTGTCGTCGTAGTAGTAGTAGTAGTTGTAATAGTAGTAGTATATTAATCGCTCTACTAATATTGTTACTGTTATACATAATTGTCTTCACTATCATCAGTATTATTATCATTGTATTATTATTATTAATATTATCATTATGATTATTATTATCATTGTTAACATCATCATCGTCGTCATCATCATCATCACCATCGCCATTAGCATTATTGTTTCTGATGTTCTTGTTCTTGTTTATGTTAAAGATTTACATTGAAACTTTAATCTGTAAGAAAATCGGATAGATAATTGGCAATCATAGAATTAACGTGTATCATCGTGGTATGATGGTTTAATGACATGGTTGGATGCAAATCTTTAAAGTACGTGTATGCTTGTAAGTGTCGGCTTGTATGGTGATGTAGATTATACAGTAGGCTTGCGGGTGCACCATGTGAGAGAGAGGGAGGATTGAGGAGTCCTGAAAAGGACTCTCGGTAATCTTTCTTGAGGGTTTTGTAGTCCAGAAAAGGACTGTTGGTATAGTCTTGAAAAAGACTGTTGGTTATCTTTCTTAGCTTATAGTTCTAAGGAGAACTATAGCGCTAGGAGAGGAAGAGGGCGGGAGTAGCTCGACGTTTCGAACAGGTTGACTATCCGTCGTCAGGAGTATACCAAGACTATACCAATAGTCCTTTTCAGGACTATAAAACATTCCAGGAAGATTACAGAGAGTCCTTTTCAGGACTCCTCAATCCTCCCTCTCTCTCTCACATGGTGCACCCGCAAGCCTACTGTATAATACTTGAACGCAGTTTCTCTCTGTTTTTCAATATTAGAATTACAATCACCATTTGCTGAATGAGAGAATTTGCATTTAAAGGTTTATACTTACTGATTCCCATTACTCTAAGGCTTAGCGCACACTTCACGATATGACTGCGATCGATTTTGGAAGAATTTACAACAGCATTTTATATGAACATTTCAACATGTAAAATGTTTGAGGATTTGATTATTCATGGATTAATAGAATCTAACTTTTAGGGGATTTCAAGCCTACTTCTTCAATAAACAGATCGCAGCCGGATCGTGTAGTGTGCGCCGATAAGTGTTAGTTAAGTATTTATGGAGAAGTGAATCTCTTCAAGGCAACCAAAAAGCCATGTACATGAAACCTCTTTATCAACGAATTTTTCTGTAGATTAAGATTTGGAACATAACCCGAGAAGCTATAATGATAATTCGAGGTAATATTAAGGTTTTTTCTCAGTGTCTTTTTTAATACAACATTGTATCTTAAATCTCTCAAGAATACCGATCTCTGAAAATGTATAAATTCTCGCCATCGAACATGTCGAACATGACTGTTGATATAGCTTAATGCTTTATAATTATATACATTTATGTACATTTATGTAAATTATGCCAGTCACAACAACATGTGCATGTTTTAATAGCATTTGAATACTTCACACATTATTATCACATTACTGTATGATAGTTCACCTTTTCATTGTAAAACGCTGTGTCAAAGGAATATTATGGCTTATTACAACAAAATTTATGTGTACCCGTGTTTCTCATAGTTTAGACGAATAGGCCAAAACTATGGATGTATGGAGCGAGAAAGGAGGAGGACGGGGTGTCCCCGTCTAATTTGAATATTTTTAAACATGCATAATCAGTGATGAGAAATGCGAGATCCTGAAAAGTAGCAATCTGTTGTCTTTTCAAAACGAACTTACAGAAGATAATTATGGAGTGAGAGGGATTTTCTTCTTTCAGCCAGGAAAATTTAGGACATTATTTTTACCCGGAAATATGAACATAAAAACGAATGTAACTGTCAAACGTGTCCTCCTGACAGCCCGTGGAAATGTAGTCATACAATGAACAATGTTTCCCGTGCAATAGGAGAGGGGGGGAGATAGTGACAACAATTTGTACTATGTCAAAATGGCATTGAAATCACCACCCCCTTCTTTTTAGACCTGTTATAGAGCCGGCCATGGCGATTTTCTGTTTGATTATTCTAGTCATGAGTCTAGCTACTGTCCGCATAAAAATATGTATTTCTTGATTTCTTCATAGCATTAGTCTGTCATAGTCTGTGCTAGATATTTATATTTCTTCTTGAAACGATATCTGCTCTTAGGCTGACGGATGTTTTCGAAACCTCGTACCCCGCCACCCTAATTACACGTGCGTACCTGACTTCGTGAATGTTATCACTATTACTTGGAAGAGATGAAAACATAATAATAATAATCATGATAATAATAATAATCTTTTGTCCACTCCAAATTTTATTAAACCGAAAATGGAAATTCTTTTTGCCCAATTGATCGTGAGCCCGGCAGCCACTGAACAGCGCCAAATCGACGTTGCTCTATCCCTTATTGTTGAACGCCAAACAAGGTAGCTCTTTTAACGTCTTTTGGTATGACGCGGCCGGGGTTCGAACCCACGTCCTATCCAGTTGTGAGGCGGACGCTCTACTGACTGAGCCAACACACCGGTATGATATCAAGAGAAAGAAAAATGGATTTGGAGAGGAAGTGAATGACAGGTTGAGGTGATTAATCACATGTAAATCAAAACGAAGAGAGAAAGAGATATGGTGGAGTGGAAAACGGATACAGAGAGAATGGAGGTGAATATTGAGAATGATTTATGTGTTTGTGGAGATGGAAATTCCTGCAAGACTCATTATTATATTTTAGTCTGCCAATGACTTTGTGGGCAATTACTTTCTTAACTTGTAGCGGAAGGGAGAATCAACTTAAGATTGATATAGGAATAGTTGAGTTTTGATATGGAGAGTACATTTTTGGTCAAACTAAATGTGAGAATCCAAAATCTGCACCATTACATTTCAAACGAATTCTCATAGCTGCATCATGCTCGAAAGGTATACACAAATTACAAACGACTTAGTAATAATCCTGTTGACAATTAAGAGAGCCGCTAAACTACATGTGGGCATTCTCTAAAAAGTCATTGGTTTCAACCATTTTTAATAATAAAATTATGCATGTTATGTTGTGTTAAAATAATGGTTAAATAGAAATACCATCAACAACTAATTAAAAACATTTGTTTGAAAAGTGTAAGCATTTTGTTGTCTTTCAACGGCTGGTTCAAAATTAGCGAATATTTGTGGAGCCCCACAAATATTAGAAAAGGTCATATCTATGGATATTTCAGCCGTTTTTTAACCGATTTTGAGCAAACATAAAGGGTGTTGTCATCTATATTGTATGCTCTTTCGAAGTTGACACTCAGTTTGTCATTATCTCACCCCCCCCCCAAAAAAAAAAAAAAATGTACAGCGCCCTCTATACCGAAACTCAACTATCATTGACATGAACGACATGGTCTGATTGAACATGTTGACGTATAAGAGGGATTATTTTAATATTCTGTAACATTACGATAGCCATGAAATAATTGTGTCATTAATACATCATGTAGGAAGGAGGCTAAATTAAAAACATTGTGTTATAGAACTTATTGTGTGTATAGTGTTTTGTTGTTGTTCTTCTTCTTAGTTTTAGTTTATATTATGTAAACGATATGGGTTTACTCATGGTCATGGACCCTGGACCTTTTTAACACAAAGAGAGAGATAGAGAGAGAGAGAGAACGAGAAAGAGGGAGAGAGAGAGAGAGAGAGAGCCAAATAGTGACTTTGCCTGGAAACCACATAAATCTATGTCCGATCCCCATCAGTCATACCATGATATACGGCCTGTTACACTTTTTATATCATGTCACAGTATCGTAGGTGAATATGATATTTCATACAGCTGGGTTTGTAACAAGGGTGAAGGAGAAAGAAAAACACGTTTGGAAGCAACATTCTGAAAGGAAATGTACTTTGATTGAAATCATTTGCAATGATGTTCACGTACTCTGTAGGTTCAACATTAAAGACAAAAAATAACCGATCAATGATGGTAAACTTACGAGCGTGCCGGGTGCGTAGAAGCTCAAACTCATGCTCGTCTAATAGATTCTTTAGAGTAAAATTACGATGAAAAACTATTTGAAGTTGAAGCATGTCTAAATTTGGTTATTACTTCGTTTCGCTTTGATACAAACATTCCTCACTAAAATAATATACGAGACCATTTGACCAGACATATAACTGAAGTGAAACAAGGAAACACTATTTTATTTTCTGTTTATGACGCTTTACCTGATATTCAAGTCCGCCACCCTTAACAAGATTTTACACATATAAATGTATCATAATGTAATTCAGGAATTAAGTGAAAACCCTAAAACGTTAATAACTACATTTCTGCACTTAGTTATACAATATGCTATGCCTGAGCCAAAGAGGACTTTTAACTGGGCTAAGAGGGCTAGGCTAATGTTGAATAGATTGAGAAAACCTGAATTTACAAGAACTTTTCTTTTTTTGCAGCGTTCTACATTAGTAAATTCCATAATTTTAAAGAAAAAATATATTTGGTCAAAAAAATAGAAATTACAATTTTATGACATTTTTAGTAAAAAATTCGCCTGGCATCCACCCGCATCTTATTAATTAGTATTTTCGCAAGAGTTAAAGCATGGGTGCCATGCATGACCCTAAAACGCCATGAAATCTTTTTCTAGAACCCTTTGTGTGTGTGTGTGTGTGTGTGTGTTTGGCTGCCGGGCATTTCTGCGTGAAATAAACCGTATTTGGTGTCATTCAAAAGGGCATTTCATTGCATTCATTCTGAAACCATTGTCATCTGTGCAAATTGTACTGCAAGCCTAAAACGTTTTGTTATATATAATATAATGCATAGTAAATCCATCATTTTTGCGATAACTTTGCGATGACGTCATCAAAGTATATAACACAAAAGTATAAAGATCGCCATTTAAGACCAAGTTGAACTGTCTTCAAAACTGCAAATTTGCTTTTTTTGTGTAGGTGTAAGGATTGCCCCATTCTCACCTCTGATAATTACCCGTTGTGCTTTGCCACGTGCTTATTTTCTGTTCTAATAAGTGACTTATCCCTTTCGATAAGTGTGACCCCTTTTTTCTCTCATTACTAAACGTGCCCCTAAGCGACTAAGAGTGATTTCACCCAAATCATGATTGTATCTCGAAAGCGTAACGTCAGTAAATCAGCATTTTTTGTAAAGTAATTGCGATTGAATTTGCAGTCAGAATAGCTCTGGCCGTGTGTAATAGTACTCTAGCACCATCTTTTGTCACGATACAATTAATCCGCTCCCTGCTAATAATTAGTCATTTCCTATTTAATAGTCAGACTTTTGGTGTAATGTGTTGTTGTCGTTCTTAGTATCATAGTGTACATACTTGTATAAAGTAGTGTTAGTACTGCCAGTTGAGATATAGGGTATTATGTATTTTTAAGTATATCTTAAAGCTAGCCTTCATTTGAAGAGAGACTCGAAAAGACGATGGACCACATCTTGCAGTGCGGCGGAACGGGTTGCACAGATGAAGACCTGGTCACTGTTCATGAAACGGCCATAGCAGCAAACGGGCGATGACAGAACTTAATTTAATTTAATTTAATTTAATTTAATTTAATTTAATTTAATTTAATTTAATTTAATTAAGGGACTTTACATAACTATCTTGATCTAAGGAGACACGAACGAACGATTCGTTTGTTGTTCGCTGCCAAAGATGTTCTTGTTTTTAAAGATTTTCTGGGTTTTTTTAACTATCATTTTTTAACATTATACATGTAGTTGTATTATTCAACTGTATTTCTTCCATTCCCCAGAAGGGGCCGTTATTGCTCCAACATAATTATGTACGATTTCTGTTGCCGTCCAGGGAGTTGGGATTTACATTTAAACCTAAACTTAAAGGTGAAGATGATGTTCTATGGCAATGTAGAACACATATTACGGCTGACAACTAAAATACAATTATTTCCAAAATGAACAGGTGACTGAAATAATTTGTAACTGAGGCATTAAGGCAGGCTTATACTAAACACTCGGTTCGCGGTGCGTTGGAAAACACGGCTAGCTGGGCCATTATTTTTTGTAATAGTGTCTTCAAATCGGCCCTTCACGCTGGTAAATTCTTATTTTAGATTAGCGACTGTTTTTTAATCATTTTTCAATGGGGGTGCGTGGGGAATTTACTTTTAAACGAAGTTGGAAGCAGCTAGCCGTGACCCGAGTGTTTTCCAGCGCGCCGCGACCCGAGTGTTTAGTATAAGCCCCAAGGCATTTGCATTTAATTTGGTTATATTGGTTGTGGGACGAAAATAGCCTATTCGTAAGTAGGGGCGAATATCAAAGTGTTTTGGGGGTGCAGCCCCCATGCCCTTTCCCCACCTACACCTATTCTGCAAGCACAGACCCTAATTTGACACTTTATCAAAAAATCATTGTGCCTTGAGAGAAGCCTAGTCCAGCTACCTACTGAATCAACATGAGACCGGTCATTGTTCAAATTGTGAGCATGAAAATGAAACGATCAACCATTACTTATGCAAGTGCCCGCTCTTCCTTATAGAGAGAGCCATGCTCATTACAGAATCTGGCATAAAAAATGAAAAAGTAATCCCAATACTCCTGAAGTCCACAGACATTAACCACCAGCAGGCTCTGGTCAACTTCGTAGTTAGAACTAAAAGGGTACACTTGTACCCCTGCTAACCACCTTGCACCGCACATAAGTATTTGAGCCCAAGAAGTTTCACTTTTTTATAGTGAGTGATACATGAAGAGAAAGAAGAGTGAAAAACAAAATAATAATATAGAAAAGAGAACTGCCTATATAATCGTTTAGAATCTTCATGTATATGTTCTTTTTCTTATTGTTTTTCGGACAAAATATTGAAGAAACGCGGTGGAGACGACTAGACTTATTGGTGGATGTCGGAGGGCCTAGGCTCAGCATTAGGCTGAGTTGAGAAACTTGACACAATGTACCGTGTCCGAGCTGGTCCTTGGGCGTCCTATATAGCCGATAGGCCTTTTGCTCGCCAGCCACTGAATTCTTCAACATAAACAGTTTAACTTTTAAAAATCCAATTTATCCAAATCTATATATTTAAAAAAATATATATATAATTTTAAAGGGGAAAAAACCCTAAGAGAAGAGGCGTAAATATTCACTTCTGAATGACAAATGCCTATAAACTAAAACAACAACAACATGATTGTATCAATATCAGGAGCAGCTATAGTAGATGGCCTGTGGTAGTCTTATAGTGCAGACTCTCTTTTACGACTGACCAGGGTTTGTGCCTGCAAACTACCCTACACCAGTGCTCGTGCCTCGTCCCTCATCAATGAAACATCATTTTCAGACTCATTACCCTTCGAGATCACAATGGACTCGTCCGTTCATTGTGTGTGTGTTTGTCACACCATTACTCCACTAAGTTTACGCAGCTCGCCATGGATGCGGATCATTTACTAGTTTGTTCATGTTGTACCAGCTGATTGCACATACTATAATATTTAATAGAGTGAAAAGTGAAAAGGGGGGATATAAACGAAGGTCATTCCAAGCTTCTTCTTTTTTCTCCTGAAGTCAATTAATAAGGTTTCATCTCCGCAATGCTTTGAAAACCACAAAGTATATATCTTCCCTGTCGTATGCAACCAAGTTCAAGAGTACCTTACCACAAAACTTACAAAAAGTTTGCAATGCAGACACGAGATGAATGTACTTCATTCCGAATGTCTCAAACGTACATAAACAATGTAACAGAAAGATGGTGAAATTCTATTAAATATTATATTATAGATAGAACCCGAATACTAAAGTTAAATCAAGAGGCACATTAGTAACAATTATAATAGTAATGATTATAATAATATCAGCAATAAAAATATGATGATAATAACAATAATAATAATAACTGATGATAATTTGTTTACCCAGTGAATCATCATCAGCATCAACATTGTTCTTCCCGCCATACAGACTATGGCGCCGCCCCTGCCCCTGAAGATGTTGTAACGGGGGACACACCTGCACCACCTGCACACTGCACCCTGCACATTGTATATAGTGCACGGAGAACAACCACCAACAGCACATCACCAACAGCACGCAACACAGCACAGCCCTCTCCAGGACAGCGTTCACGCTTTTGGGAGAGTAATTCTTCAAGGTTCAAGGGCCCTGTAATTAAGATAAGGCCAGTTGCCAGGTACGTACCAGGTGGAGAGTCGCAAAACATCTGGCCAAAGGACTAAGTGCTGCGCTGGGATTTGAACCTCAAACTTTGCATTGAGAGTCAATTTAATGAACCATTATACCACAACACCTCCACGATATGAAGCCATACACTGAACCTACTACCCCAATACAAATATTAACTTGACAAGAAATTCCTCAATTCCGTGCGCTCACTTTCGAAAAGGCTATTAACTATTATCATACTGCTGATTATGGCATGGCAACATTGCACTTAGATTTAACCAAGCACGATAAATATGTTTCTGTTCTCATTTTATACACTCCTAATAATATAACTGTTTTATTTTGACCAAACTTGATTAAATCAAGAGTATAGCTGGTTTCAGACAATATTCCTGTGCTGTTTAAACCCCAGACCATCATTTGCACATTATGTGTTATCTTGTTTTAATATACTTAAAGTGTCTTTTCATAAGGTAAATGCTCCCAAATTTAAAAATTATTCAAACCCAACTAGGAATCCAGTACCGTGAGTTGGGCCCCGTCATTTAAGGGACACTGGCGGTTTGATGGGGGGGGGGGGGGTCACGGTTGAATGGAATACAAATGGCCCCAAGACCCTCATTAACATGTGTGATTTTTTTCTACAATAACATGTACGTTCATAAGGGAATCCCGCAACATTTTATGTAACCCTAACCAGGTATCAAAGAGTGTAGCCTCGGTCCAGCCATTTATCGGGAACTGTTAGAGGGCAGGAGGGGGGGGGGGGTGTGGAACTGAAATGCAAATTACCAAAGGCCACGTACACTGTTAATGGGAAGATCTATATATTTATGGGAGGGTTTACTATCCCCGCCCCCCCCCCCTCTCTCTCTCTCTCTCTCTCTCTCTCTCTTTGTCGCGATTTAGTGGAGGGGGGGTCACAACTTTGACAATTTTCTTGATTTTGCATTTTAATACTGTAACAGTGTCTCTATCTCCTCATCAACTCTGATGCTTGGCCGGTGAAATCCCCATTTTCCATGAATCAAACATTAACTTTGCTGTATATCTTTTGTTGCATAATCATGCAGAAATAAAGCTCACAAATGTTGTTGTTTGTATAAGAAACTGTATACATAGACTGAAATTACTGTTGTACCAAACAAATTTGGCTCTCCTGGTTAGGCTACAAAGCATGATGTTGACGGATTGAATGGGCACCTAAACCCTGATCAGGGAGATGGATTAAAGGCTGACTTTACAGCATATACTAATCGAAAGCATCTATTGCCAAGAGGGATGACAAATAAATGACTATTTCAGCAGATTTGCATGATAATTGTCCCAGAATGTTTCTCCTTTATCCTGAGTGTAAAACATTGCCAATGCTTTGTTGCAGGCTTGGAGCTTTTCTCCTTCAGTTTGAGACGTGATCAGCTACGAATTTACTAGAGGTGACGGGGACAATGATTACTTCTAACATGACAAAGCCGTTTTTCAAAGAGCTGGCGATGTACAAGGAAGATAAGAATAGAACTCCAAGTTACTGGTTAAGATGACAAGTTAATCCATTGAGTTTAATATAGTTCAGTGGTCATGTTCAATGCGAGCGTCTCTGATCATTATCTGGTATAAATACCAACAGCATTCACTGATCTGCAGACTTGTCTCACAGAATTTGGTAAGTCAACACCACCTTCCTTGTCTCTCTCATATTTGTGGTCATTCTTTAACTATGTTTTATGTCTAACAATATTATGGTTTGATATGAACAGTAGATATGCTCTTGGTTATATTTTCGATTTCCGTATCATTAGAAATTATGTGATTTTATGCTTGGTTATGTAATTTCTAACTAATATTGAGTGATTGTTGGTGTTATAGATTTTCTTCGTCAAAAGTTGCCTTAGTTTGTAGAAATCGTTTTCATGTTCATTTTGTTTTTAAGATTATTTAACACGATTTATTTAACATGCAGGGGTCATCTAACCCATTAATGGTTCTAACTCTGAATTTTGTTTTTGATTTATAGAATAAGAACATGGTATAAAAAAAAAGGGTCCTGTACCCGTGTGTACCCTGTACCCTGTCCACTCCAGCAAAGCATAGCGAGTCAATGCTAATTGTCAATGCTAATGAGAGCTGCACTACGTGCTAAAAGGCAGCAATTGCACAGTCACATGGATAGTCAATATATGGTACACAATCCACACACATGCACACAATGAATACGATGTGGCTGATCGGCAAGATTGATAGTAGACTCACGATTTGATTTTTTAAATTATTCTCCCTAACATCGGTAAGTTGAAAAAATTGTATCTTACTGCTATTTAGGTGTCATCAATTGTCACTAACGTACGGATTTTGACTGAAATCAGTTGAGTTTTGTACAGTGGTGTTTGAAATGTTGAGAATCAACAGAACAGCTTTTAATATACAGCCAAGATAGTAATGAAGCTATGTGTGAACCTGTCATGGCGCCCAATCCTCATCTTCCTATCACGTTTATTGTGTGTCAATATAACATGACCGTTTCTCTGTTTTAAAAGCCTCATGACTGAAAATGTACCTATCTGTTTTTGAGGTTTGTATTACTTGTATACATCAAATCAAATAGAACTTTCATGCGCTCATTTCTTCGCCAATTGCTGCTGATAAAGATCACTTTAAAAACAAACATTGACTAATAACGGTCTGTATAATATGTTACAGTCATGTCGGCATCATTTAAAACTATTAACTCCTAAATGTTGTTGTTGTGGTTGTTTTGTTGATGCTTGTAATAGTTCGTCGCTGTTTTCACTAAGTGACGGTAGTGACAAAAATTGCATTCACTTTGCGTTACGATTTTCCTCACTACCGTCACTTCGTGAAAACAAGTTTAACCGATGTTTATCATAAAATTCTGCATGTTTACTCCAGGTACCTCCTCTCATGGTCAAGTCTATGTAAAGCTATGGTCACAAATTAGAGCAGCGACCGACCGATCAGTAGCCTGCTCGGTCGCTGCTGGAATTAGGCATCGCCCAGCGATTAGTTCGGTGCCCGGGCGGCGACCGCCCAGGCACCGAGCGTATTTTGGGCGGCGAGTGAAAAGTGGGCAGGCGCCGCCCAAATTTTAACTCCGCGCTAAAACTTCAGCGGCGAGCGAGCGATGCCCTAATAACGAGCGGTGACTGGCCGGTCGCCGCTCGGTGGCCGGGCAGCCGCCGGGCAGAATTTGTTAAAAACTCGCCGCTCGGCCGCCGAGCAGGCTACTTTTGGGTAATGTGACCATAGCATAAGCCTACTTTATTTTCGCGGTTGCTTTATATCAGTAGAAATTGATTGTATGTCTCTCTCTCTTAAATTACTCATGACTAAAAATTAATCCATGCTCATAATTGTAATGTGAATGTTTGTCTTACCGGAGCGAATAGAATTATTTATATGTTTGACAAAAGCTGCCTGTAAAGAACGTTTGCATGTTTAATGTTTTATCATCTCCTCCATAAATGCTAATATGTCATGCCGGTATCATTAACGGTTGTAAATGTTGTTGTGTTATTATTGTTTTTAATGTTATCATTGTTGTATTAATGTTATCATTATCATTGTTGTTGTGTTGTTGTTAATTTGTACTTTTCATGCAAATTTGAATGTTTACACTTGTTACGAAGGTCTATTATTATGCCTACTAGTACTGTTAACGGCGATTACAATTTTACTATTTGTAAGTCATACGAGGGAGCTGTCATACAAGGAGTGGAATCAAGCCGCTCTCATTTGACCGCACGCAGGAGCGGCGATCCCTGGGGACCGTGGGTGACACGTCTCCCTCAATTTTTTTAGGGGGATCACCCCCCTCGGAAAATTTGAAAAAGTGCCTCCCAAAAATGTATAGCAAATACCAGGGGCGTACGCAGGATTTTTTTCAAGGGGGGGGGGGTTTAAACAAAACAAAGGGGGTTTTTAGGGGGTTTTCTTAAAAATACACACATACAAAATTCCAAAGGGGGCGTTTAACCCCAAAAAAACACCCCCCCCCCCCCTGCGTACGCGCCTGGCAAATACTGACTAAAGACTGCAACACATTTTTAGGATCTGAATGGCCCAGGAGCGCAGTGTTTAGACTAATAAAAATGCAAAAATCTTCTTGCTCGGTCGCTACGCTCCCTCGCATAATATCATTAAAAATGTACAAGTAAATATTGTAGAAAATCTGTATTTCGTTTTATACTATAGTTTTTCTAAGGAATGTCATTTTTTAATACAACACAACTTCAAAAACCTTTAAAGGGGTAGTAACTTCCGTCGTCTTCGCCCCTCTCGTTTCCTATGCTCCCTCGCATTTCGCCCCCCCCCCCCCCTGGTCATGAAAAGAAATCGCCGCCTCTAACCCCATGCTCCAAGCCGCCGAAATATTATGTGCTACTCAGCAACTGTTGGGCAGGTGGTGAGATAAAAAAAAAAGCAAGTGTAATATCAGGATTTAGAATTCCTACATCAGAAACTGGTATGTCAGCAAATGTTTGTTGTCCGTTTCAATGATTTCTCATCAATTTTTGAATGTGTAAGGAGTTGAATAAGCAAAAACAAACTTTTGTAGTTTCATACTTTATCTGCCAACTGCAAAAATACCAAAAGCACGCATTAGTAAACTTAAAGTTATCGAAGATTGTAAATCATGGATTAAATGACGGACATTAAAACATGCAAAAATAATCGGACTATCCTAAAATATTGAGGTGTCGTCAGGATATAATTTTTCTTTTACCAACTTTGGCACACAAATGATAGGAAGGGCGGAGTACTAAACTTGAAGAAAAAAATATGATGCATTATTCACAATACAATCACCATATAAAATATATAATTTACACTGAAATTTTGCAGTCAATTTTATAAATGTGAAGCTGGTGCCTGGCCTCCGAAATTCCCCGCAGTGAAAGAGCGGCTCGGAGCATGGAACCTCAGAGCCAAGTGGAATGTTACGCATCCCATTTTACGCTTTAGAACTCACGCATGCGTTTAAGTAAATTACAAGAGTTTCCACTCCTTGTATGACAGCTCCCTGGTCAAACAATCTTCTTACTACACTGTCGTTCATATAGTTGGAATATTTTTTATTACCACAATTTATGGAATTATTTTGACAAAGATTTATTCCTAATAGATCTAGATAATAGTGTACATTCTCAGATTTCATTGAATAAATAATTTGTCAGTGTTTGTTTTGCGTGACTGCTGAAGCATGTGTATGCTACTATGATTATCAACTAGGGGACCTATGCCCTTAAGTCATAAATGACAGTAATGAGGATTAATGCCCCACAAAAGGGCACTAATATGGCACATCGACACGGTTTTGATCCTGGGGCCTCACAGTTACGAGGCCATTGTTTTGTCACTAAACCATGACTGTACGCAGCGGGGCTAGGATAGGGGGCACTTCCCACAAATAAAAAAAATAAAAATAAAATGCAATAAATGTTCAATAATTCATTGAATTTTACCCCGGTCCCCAACATAACAAAATCCTCTGTACGCCCATGCATAATGGCCCATGGCATGGGCACACAAAAGATTGTTTTATGTTGGGGACTGGGGGGGGGGGGAATAGACCGCCCTCGATAGAATATGCGGTTTCATTTTTCCGTGAACGCGTACGTATATTATGGAGGTATTGCAATGCAATACCAATAATAGGCAATTTTCTAATGTAACCAAATTTAATGCATACGTCTTTGTGAAGTGCCTCGATACAAACTATTTCTTTCACCTGATAAGAATACTAGTATTTCAATAGACAGAATCCAAACTGCAAACATTATTTGTTGCCAGTTCGGCCAACATTAGGGAGGTTTCGTCCCGGTGGGGTCACTCCTCCGCAGAGGGTGACGCATATGACCGTTACCACAAATGCAAATACCCCCCTATTGCGGTCAATTTTTAAGGACATTTTGTGATATTTAACCCCCTTTTTTACGTCAAAACAAGGACAAAATCGTACTTTAGAATATCCCTATTTATAAGATTGTAAGGACACTTTCGCAAATTTACCCCTTTTTTTTACCATATTTCAAGGACAAGGCTCGGCTCCGAGAATTTTTCTTCCCGGTTTTCTTTTTTCCCTTTTTCCTGACCCCTATTTATCAGTTTCGAGGACACCTGTGCGCCCCTATTTTCTATATTTCGAGGAATATTTTGTCCGCGGACATTGCTTGAAATTGACCCCTTTTTCCGCGATTTTGGTAACGGTCATGCGGTCCAGAGGTCGCTATAGACAGGTTTGACTGTACTACATTTTAGTATTTTTCAATGAATAAGTTACAATAATAAATCCCTTGTTATATACAGGCGCATACGCCTACTCCTCAATTTTTGTTATGTGGGTGATTTTTTTTTTTTTTTTAGGAAACCTCCTCCCTCATTTTGTTTTAATAATAAACAAAAAATAAATTAAGAAATATTTTTTTTTTAAATATATATATATATATATATTTCTACCAAAGGGTGACCCCCAAAAAGTGACCTTACCCCCCCCCCCTTGAGTCGTTGCGAAATTTTTGGAACCAAAATTTTAAAAAATGTGCTCTTACTCCCCCCCCCCCCCCCCCCCCCCGCTTATTCAGCGGCTGGCTGAGTCGTTGCAAAATTTTCGGCCCGATTTAAAACTGTTAACTCCCCCCCCCCCTTGAAAAAAATCCTGGTACGCCACTGGTTACATACATATATTTCACCAAATATGAATTTTATCTTTTCATCTTTGATTTTTCTCGTTGAAAAATAAGGTATTTGTTATTAATTGAAAAAGTCATTCCAACTCACTTAAAGGTACTTTGTTCCATTTGCAGGCCAACAAAATGAAATGGTTAAATTCCAACAGCATTTGAAGATAATACTAATTAAGAACTTCCCTAAAAACAGGGGGGCTTGAAAATGTCTTTAAGTGGGAAAATAACGACTATTAGTTTTTTAATCGACTTAAGAGCTTTAGAGCCAGTAAGTAATAGTCTGATTTTCAGACCATTGTACCGAATGATCGTACGTTTGATGCTGCGCAAAGATTCAATCAGTTTAATTTTGGCCATTACAAGAAGTGGGTTATTGATGAAGACAAATGCTCATGTATTTATATAGCTCATTTTAATGCATGTTATTACCAAAGAAGAAGAAAAGCCAGTCACTCACTCATTAGTGTCTGACAGTGAAGTCTAGCAAGTAAACAGGTTTCCTTGCATAGTCTGCTAACGTTTAAATTTCACAGATAGGACATACATGACATATTCGTAATTCCTGCAAACTTCTACAGATTTTTTGTTCGCTGCAAAAGGGACATAGTATCTTTAAATGTAGCTTTAACTGGTTAGTCACATTTTCAAGAAAATGGGCTGCGCCCATGTCATGCTAAAAGGCATCATGTCAATAACATAATTATTCATTTATATATCTTCTGTATATTTTCGTAAGGAGTATTATACACTATAGGGCATGAATACATCTCATTTTTTCAGAAAAGCTATACACTTATATTTTGGGATGAGGTTTCCTTTAACTTCTATGTACTAACATATCTTATTCGCTTTGATGACCTTTTTTTCTCTTTTTGTTGTATTTTATCCTTAGGCCATTTCACGATTCTGCAGATATCCACTTTTCGATTCACCGTAAGTACATGATAATGTAGCGACATTATACAGCAGAATGTGTGGTTAAATTTTTATATATATCATGTTTATGTTAATCTTGAAATCCTCAGAAACACGATTTGATTATATATATAATCATATGCCAATAAGGAACATGTCGAAACAAACTAAGCAAATATCATGGCATTACAATACTTGGAGGTATTTTCCGTTCATCACCGGGGAAGCCCGGTCCCAGAATAATTTACGTTTAAAGGTAATGAGTGTGTAAACAAGAACGTATACCCAACTTTGGTAGCTTGGGATTACAAATTCACAATCAATGTGATCGTGAATGTATTTCACGGTATGAGTAACTTGTTTTCTGCCCCTGCACTATTGGGATTTTTTTCCTGCTACGGTTGATCGATCACCAGTGTCTTTTAAAAAGTGCTGTCAAATCTCCTTGTCTAAAGTTTGAGATCGTGCACTAAATGTGGGATATGCCAAAGTAACGCGTCGTGCATATTTTACTTTGGTCTTATAAATCATTTTAATAATGAAATTCTCCTTCAAACTGTAGCGCTTCATCATTTAAAGTGATCCATTTTATCTAAGCTTTCAAATGACCTAATTTCAATCACCGTGACAATCTTGAATTATTTCAGCCTATATTCTTGTCTCTTCATATTTAACTTCTTTCCGCTCATTTATCCATAGCTACATTTCACATTTCTGATGTGTATAAGGTTTATAAGTTATTTGTTTCGAGCAGCACGTGAAAGCTTAGAGGTTTACTAACCTCAAAGATTTATTAAATGCGCGAAAGAACACATTATCATAACTACAGGGGCGTAGACAACGGGGGGGATGAGGGGGATGCACCCCCCCCCCCCCACCTCACAAGGTGGGGGGATGGCATGTACAATTATCCCCCCCAGGTTTTGGGGAATGATATTTGCTTACTTAATAAGTCATAATGATGATAATAATAGTAATAATAATAATGATAACAATTATAATATTAATAATAATAATAATAATTATGATGATGATAATAATAATCCTCATCATTATTGTAATTGTGTTTATTGTTATTAGCCGCATTCACACGGTGAAAGCCAATTCAGACGGTAATAAAAAGAAAATCTTACAAGTATTTTGTGGTTATCTTGTGGTTTGGAAACCACAAGATAACCACAAGATTAAACAGGCGCGGATCTACGGGGGGGGTTAGGGGGTTTAACCCCCCCCCCCCCCCCCTTGGGCGGCCCAAAAAAAAAAAAAAAAAAAAAGGAAAAAAAGAAAGAAAAAAAGAAAAAAGAACGCACGCTGGAGAGAAACCCTTTCAAGTGCAAATATTGTGAGAAGATATTCAACTCATCTGGTAACTTAACCGAACACACGATAACTCTGGATATAACTGTGTATTTAACTGTTACTTGATTTAAAAAGACGTTATCATGCACTGCTTTTTATGGTCTCCATTTGTGTTAATTGATGCCAGGAAAACATCACTTACGGGGTTCAAATAAGCACCCCCAAAAAAATCGGCTCGCCGTTTCGCGGCTCGTGGACGATGCTCTGCATCGTCATTATTTTGGTCACCCCCCCCCCCCTTAGCAAAAAGCTAGATCCACCCCTGAGTCATCCCCCCCCCCAGGTGTACGAACCTGTCTACGCCACTGCATAACTAACAAAGATGCTGACAGTAAAATTTCTTGGAAAAGGGATAGTATCCCAAGTAAACTTTCTCAATTTTGGATGAAATTACATGGCTTACCTTAGAAGGTAATATGAGAAAAGCCAATATTGTGTCAGCATAATAAAGAAACATTTTTTTTTTTTTTTTTTTTTTTTTTGTCTGAGTTGACAGATTCACCTTTTCCATTCAAATGTACAATATGAATGTAAAATCAGCAATTGTTTTTGGACTGAAATAACAATGCGTAAGGGCTTTTGAAAAATATATATTTCTCTATTCTAAACTTGGTAGAAAAGGATTTTGACAATGCTTCTTGAAAATAGCTGTTGCTCAGTCATCCGTGTCATTATATATAATCTTAATTACTCTTTAAAATGACATATATAACTCAAGGTAACACAGATTATAATGGGATTATATCAAGGATTGGGAATGCTTTTTCACGCACTATATAGCACAGTCATATTCAAATTGTACCAAATTTCATAGAGGGACATCTTAAAACTATAATGAAAGAAAATTTATTTTGAATGAGAATTGGAGATATTAAGGTGAACAAAACCTATCCAAAAAGAAAACACCTTGAAATAGCTAGGGCGGAGGCAGATGTGTTAGTTTGATAATTAAGGAAAGTCAAATGGATTTTTAAAAGGGAAGTGGGATTCGGTCCAGACACCAGAACCCCGATAGGTTTTACGACCCGTTCTTGGGAAATACAATTTGATATTCGATCAAAATCAATCCAGTTTTCTTTATTTGTAGGCCTAACCAATATCTTTATCTCCAATGCGCATGGTGTGCATTGAATGATCAAGCCTTATCAGCATAGCATTTCATTTTCTATTTGTAATATGGTTACATGATATGTACTTGTAATAATGTCACTTTATATGTATTTTTGTAATACCGTTCACTCTGTAAAACAATCATTTTATCTTTGTCATCCATTTTATCCATCTTTTTGGTCTATGACTGTGATGATGGAAATTAGTTTTTCAATTCAATTTTCCATTCAAATTTGATTAAATATCTCAGTCATTTAATTGTATGTGTTTTCTTTGCTCTGCTTTCATTACGTAGATGAACATTGACTTCGAGCACCCGAGCATGTACGGGGCTATCCGACACCGATGCGTTTGCCTCACGAAGACTGTAGGACGCGAGAGATGTAAGCGCAAAACAAGACACGCTACCAAAACATGCTGGCAACATAAGGCGGAACTAACGTATGAAGAGTAAGTTTCTTCCCGCTTATCATTATTGTTTAATTCCTTCAAGTTTTTTTTTTTTTTTTTTTTTCATTTTTTTTTCTTCTTTTGTTTAGAGGGGGGGGGGGTGGAGGGAGAAACTACTATGAAGCTATTCCCTATTCGACCTATTCAGATGAGCACATTTTTCCACGATAGGAAAGTGATGCTCGCAGATGAAAAAAAAACCACAGGGGGCCCGTGTCTCGAAACCAACGACAAGACAGCCATAACTTTATCAGGCAACTACGGAGATGTCGCTGATCTTTCTAAACCTTTTATGAAAAGCTTACTAGCTAGACATCTCGTGAAATCGATACTATCGGCAAGAAGAGGAGCCAAGACATAGCCTTAGTCGCAGTTCTACCGGATTAAACAAAAAGTAATTTTAGGAAAACTGCAATTATTTAAATGAATTAGGAATGAAAATGTGATTAAAAATAGTATCAGGGAATAAGATATGCAATATACTTAATTTGTGTAGATTAAATTATACAATTATTTGTGAAATATAATTGTGCGTATTTCGTTTCATGACCGGTGAATCAGTCTTGTTTATTAGATGGGAGGGGTGGCACTGAAAGGCTAGGAATATTGTACTAACGACCTGCTGTACTAGTATCCTCCCAAAGTCCATCAACAAGGGTAACATCTACAGTGTGAGTAAAAAAAGTTTACACCTGGAAAATTGCTAATTATTTTATAAATCATCTTTGAACAGTAAATTATTAAACATCTTATGAAAGTGTTTTATCCCGAATCATTTAGTATCATTTTTGTGTGGTATGTGTCCATACACGCTTGGATAAACAGGGGGCATTGTTTGCGAGAGTGCAGAAATCGACTTGCGTCAAAGTTTCTTTTGTGATGTTGGAATAAAACAATTGGGATTTGGGTACTAATTCGGTCATTGCAGATCCAAATAAAATCCCTAACAAAATTAATCATGCCACACATATCAAATATGGAATTTCAAATATTAACGAACATTTGTTATCGAGTGTGTGTATGTGCATGTGTGTGTTTGTGACTTTTTTTTCTGCAAAAAAGCATACATTGAATTCATTCTCTCACTTTAATCCCAGCATATCACATACTGTAGGCATCACTTCGGCGCAACTCGATTTTTGCACTCTCGCAAACAATGCCCCCAAGCGTGAACACATACCACACAAAAATGATCCTAAATGATTCGGGATAAAACACTCTTTCATAAGATGTTTAATAATTTACTGTTCATAGATGATTTGTAAAATAATTAGCAATTTTCTAGGTGTTAACTTTCTTTTTACTCACACGGTATTTCTCATCCCTACTGGCCCGATCCAGAAAATCTGAATATTGTATTAATTTCCAAGCCCAAATTAAACAACACTACATCAGGGAGGGGGTTTCAAAAATGATCTGAAATTCAATTCATTGATTATTACAACCCGAAAAACGACGAATTGCGAGGGAAGATCAAGACCTTAATCCTCCTCCGTAGACCTACATGGAAATTGATATGACCGGCTAACAGGGGGAAGGAAGGAGGCAAAGTATTGTACGCCTTCGTCTACCATCGCTGTTTACCGGTACTTCTTCTAGATCATTCATGACAATAGACCAGGGGCCCGTTTCTAGAAACCAACGACAAGACAGTCATAACTTTATCCGCCAACTTCGGAGATGTCTCTGATCTTCCTTAACTGTTTCATGAAGAGCTTACTAGCTAGTATCTCGTGAAATTAATACTATCGGTGAGTAAAAAGAGCCTAGCCATAGCCTTAGTCGCAATACCAATATTTAAATGAATTAGGAATTTTTTTTAAAAGATTAAAAATGATTCCAGGAAATAATTTTATTACATGACCGGTGAATCAGTTTTGTTCTTGAGATGGGTATCACCCGGATATTTTCATTTGATAGTTTATAAAAATACACCAATATATTATTCTTAGAAAAATACGATGTAATGAAATTCGTGTACAATGTTTTAGGCGTCAGCACATCAAAATTACAAAACTTCAACATTCCAAACGTTAACAAATATGTTTAAACTATTCAGTTTACACATTCGAAGATAGAATTTACCTCAAAATAAATGTAGGTCTGAAAACTAGAGAATACACTTCTAACTATGGCTTGCCTACCATGGCAGATTACCCACTCCTTTGGGGATTTTACAATGTGGAAATAAAAGCGTATGATCGGTTAAGTTAAGTGGGTAAAGCCTTAGATATAAACAAGACATATTTTCAAAAGTATTTTATTTGTGTCTCCTTAACCCGAATAAGGCCGGGGCCATTATGCCCCCCCCCCCTCCATGATTTTCCTGATTGTTCTGGAACGCATATGGATGGCGCCCCGCCGCTCGCTGACTTTTTTCTTTCGAGTCTTGCGCATCTTTTAAAAGATTTCTTTTGAAAACCGGGCCTACAGTTACAAGGTCATGTGACATTTTGTCTTTGCATGTCAGCCCGAAAATCGCTCATTTTTTTGTGATTTCTGTACAAAACATAAGGAAATGTCATTTTTCCTAAAAAAAACAGATCAAACATTGGTTATTGGGTCTTGTTTAAAGTTTAGGTGGTTGTTTTGGGAGTCAAAATAGTTGAAATGTAGTAAGAAATGAAATAAAACCACAAAAACAATAAAATACATAAGTTGATAAAAACAATTAAATACATAAGAAATATGAAAACAAGAGATAACATAAGGAAAAGGCTGGCTCTTCATAATTTTTTTAGTATCGTTTTGTTATTCCAAATGGTCTAATGAATATATGAAGTGAAAAAGAATGCTTAAATATGAATAATGTATGATTTATGGGTAAAATTGTAATTTTATTACTTTATTTGCATAAATTACCATAAATATGCAAATGAGTGAATTTTTCAGAAAATTTAAATTATCATATTATACTATACACTTCACTTGACATGCATGCAAATTTTCGCGGAGATCGGCCCGTTTCACGGCCGAGATCTTAAGGGGGCCATAATGCCCCCCCCCCCCGGCCGTACCAAGACCTCAAATAGCCCGGCATTTTTAGGGTTAACTAATCCTACTTTTGACTTTTACAATATCCAATACATGTTTTAAATCTGCTTCATTCTCTGCGCAAAGTATAGTGTCATCAGCATAACGAAAATTATTAATATTTACACCCCCAATACTAACACCTTTCATATCTGAAATTTCCCTGAATACCAACTCTGTGCATGTTTCCTTTGCTCTTCATAAATACCAACAAAATGATAGTACACACTCAGGTGGTGTGTTTTCCTTTTGCAGGCTGAAAATATAATTTTGTGTGAATCCCATCATAAACAAGAGGTACTGAAAACTCCCCTGAAAAGATTAGAACTGGCAATTGCCTTTTATATATCTGGAATTATATCGACCGTTAGGAATTTTCGCAACACGTTTTGAAAATTATGCGTAGAAAATGGTCTGGTTTTTAGTACCGTTTGATCGTACGTTTTGTGCTTCGCAAAGATTCAGTTTGCTTAATTTTGGCCATTAAAAGAATCGGGTTATTGATGTGTAAAACAAAATGCTCATGTACCCTTTACAGCTCATTTTATGAATGTTATTACCAAAGAAAACAAAAGTCAGTCTGTCACTCAATAGTGTCTGAAAGTAAAGTCTATGAATTAAAACGGGTTTCCTTGCATAATTTGAATACTATAGGAGACTGCAAACTATACATTTCACAGATAAGACACACGTGACATATTCATAGTCCCTGCAATATTCTGCATTAATTTGGTTTAGGCCGCAAGAGGGACACATTATCTTTAAGAGCAATACAATGATGTTTCTGTCTCAAATCTCTCACTTTTTTTTCTTCGACTAATGTCGTTATTCAATTTTTTCAAAGCATAAAACAGTATAAGCAAATGTACAAAATGATGTATAAATACATTTGACAAAGAAAGGTACAATGAAAAACAAGATTCTAGTATTTAGTTGGTATTATTCTAGTATTTATTTAAGTTGGACATACCTCCATCTATCGAGAAATAAAATATACCTCTCTTATTGCGCATACAAAGATTGGTTGTTCAACTTCATAATGATATTTCAATTTCTTTTGAAAACATGGAAGTGATCAAGATCCCTTCAAACATTTAAAACATGAAAATATATGATGTTGTGCATCAAATAATGAAATTGAATGAGAAATAATTTCAACCTGGGATGACAAAGATGAAATTAATACTTGTTAACTTAATATTATTTTCAGGGTATATTTCTCAACATCATCTAAGAATCTTCTGAACAAAACGTACGTACATCAGAATGGGATATACCAACAGCCTTTGAATACTTATTGACAACAAGAAAATGGTAGTAGTAGTAGTAGTAGTAGTAGTAGTAGTAGTAGAATGGTTTTATTAGACAACTGCAAAATGGTAGCCCGAAAGCTAAATTACATTGCAAGTTTTACAAGTATTAAAAAGCATTTCAACAAAACTTAGATATATAGACAAGTACAAAAAATACACAGTCGGATAGATCGTAACTCCCTATAATATTACATATTCCCTACTTGCAAACAAATTGATGATACAAATAAAATAGATTCGGCATTATTATTATTTTTGTAATCATTGTTAAGTGATGAATATTCATATTTTAAATAGAAATTTAGGCTGATTAACTGAGTTATAACAAGTAAATACTGATTATTAGAAGATTTGTTGAATTTCGAACCGTAATGCACATTGAATGTCTATAAAGCTACAAATATATACGGATTTACCATAAAAAACATGATTAAACAATTACTGAAAGGGAGGGAAAAGGTCAGGGAGAGAACGATTTAAAGAGAGAGGGTTAAGTAAGAAAGAAAAACAGGAAGACCTGCGGAAGATGGGAGAGAGGGAGAGAGAGATAGAGAGGGAGGGAGTGGAATGAGAAGAATGGAACAGTTAGAACTGTGAAGACATGGAGGAGAGGAATGATGATGAAAGTAAGACGACAAAGGGAAAGCTATTAGAAAGAAATTATAAAGTAAATTACAAGTTGTGAGTTATTTGGAACTGAAAATACCTTAACTTTGTCGAAAAATAACATTAAAAGGAATAATGTAAATTTGATTCCAATTAACAACTTAATTTGAAAGAATACTTTTCCATTTCTTTTGGGAAATTGGAACTTTAAAGAGTTTGTCAACACACAATGTATGAATTAGTTCACCTAACTTTGCTCATGCTACAATAATTCCTTCTTCGTATTTGTCTTTGATGGGTCTTAGCAAATATGCTTCCATTTTAAAGGTATAACCGATATAATTACATCGAAGATTTAATTTATTGACAAACTCAGAATGTGAGAAGAATTGCAGCTGATGAATTCATTTAAGTTAAAAGTCAGTCAATTGTTTGTTTTTTTGTTTTTTTTTAATGATTAACAATAATTGTTGTCATGGAATTGGACAAATTGACCCCTCGCCCGTTAAAAAATCCTAATCACTTTTTAGAATTTTACACAGATGAAGCAGATATTGTGATAATGGCTTTCAAATACTCACAAAATTGTAGTCTGTGTCAAAAAGAATGGAGTAATGCGTAAATGCGATCATGGACCTGTTGCGATATAGAAATCAACTTATTACGACCCCCTCCCCACGAACGTGTTTATATGCCTGTATAATCATGTTGGGATCGCTTGCACCTCAAAAATCACTATATTGATAATAGATAGTTATTCCATAAATGACAAGCTGATATTTAGATATTGTTTTTGTCATACAGGTTAGTCAATCTGTACCTAAACAGACCTACTAAGTGTTCGTCAGTAACCCGTCAAGGCCGTTTATGCAGCCGAGATTCACGATTTCCTGGCGTCGCCCCTAAGTGTACTCAGCATCGTAAGTTTATAATTTGTTTATTATACTATCTTTCTCCACTTGTGGAATTGAAAGACTTTATCCGCATGACACATTTTTTTCTTCTTTGGGTTTCCTCACATTAAAAATATCTTGCAATCATGGATACAAGAAGAATATACTATTGGATGGCTTTAGGTCAATACAAGGAAATATTGAACGAAATATTTCTGCATATTGAGTTCGATATTTCATGTATTGGCCAAATAAGCCATTCAATAGTATGACTATTATTTCAAAATAAAAAATATCAAAATTTGGAGCCTTTTTTCATTACGGCTTCGCATGGTCTATTGTGCAAAGTTAACACACCTTGAAAGCCGCTGAAATATAGTGTTTGATCCATCTTGGCCTGCTGCTTACTCCATACCATGTTCATTTTTTATCAAAATTAAAATGAAATTAGTGTTAGGCTATTGGCGACATTAAATTCAATATTATGGGAAACATCTCCACGTATCTTTTACATAAGATAGCTGGAGAAAATTTGAGTCCATGTTTTGTCAACGTCAAAATATAAGGACAGGGTTCTGTATATGTGCGTATCATATGTGTATATCCATTATCTATGCTGTCCCTGTATTAACCCTTATCGTACTGGGGCCTGGGAGCCCCCCCCCCCCCTGAATTTTAAATTGTCGTTTCTACGCAACTACGCACCTAAGTCCTATACGCATATTTTGATACCATTTTCGTCGAAATCAGATATACTTGTAAGGTGTCACATTAGTCGTATGCGCATGTCATCAAAGAGTGCTATAATTGCCTTTTCATGTACAAGCAAAAATGTGAACACAGGTTTAGATTTCTTCAAACAAGTGTGAGATATAAATTGATATCAACTTGCTTTGATATGTTCCCGAACAAATACATTACAAACTAGATTTGTAATACTTGTTTCGAACAAGTATAGGTGGGCTGGTCCAACTAAAATTGAGACAAAATCAAAGGCACATTTAAGATAACTTATTGTCTCAGCTACAACATACTCGAAGTTCAGCGTAAAATAATCTAAACGACGGAGATATTGCTCGCGAAAGACGGAAATGTAGAACCCAGTTTTGAGAAAGAGTAATGTCCGTAGAGAATACAGGCAAAATGTGAAAAATTGACATGCCACCTTTAATCGCAAATATACGCCATGATGCCTTTGTCAAAATGAAAAATCGTGACTTTATATTGTTGAAAATTGTCTCAGCTAGAACATACTAAAATTTGGAAGAAAATCAATCACATTTACAGAGATACAATCAATTTTCCATAAATATGCTGACGTCATAATATGCAAATTGGAATTTTGAGTTCGGAGGCCATTATGATGACGTCATGAGTTAATTGAGGGTCAAATGAGACATGAAACAATATCTCCGAATCATACTCTTTTAAATATGAAAACAAATTGGGGTCACCTTGCATCCTAAAGAGCTACAATGGATTTTGTATGGGCATGTTTTTGCCCATATATGCTATGTATTACAAGAGCTCGCGCGCACGGAAATTTATGTAAACGGTCGATCATTCCGTTATTAATAGTCATAAAGAGACAAACATGGTATCAATTTGTTTGTAAAAATATGTGAAATATTATGAAGAAAAAAAAATGGCGATCTATGTTGTAATAGTTTTACGCGCGAAAACGCGCGCGCATGCGCATGTGCGCGATTTTTATAAAATGCTTAGAATGGCCTAAAACGTATGCAAAATGATTTTGAGACGATTTTGAGCATTTTTAATTTTGCGCGCGCATTGACGCGCGGACGTACGCGCACGCGCGCGTTATTTGACCTGAAATTGACCAACGGATATTGACCTTGATCATGATAAATATGAATGAGAAATAGCATTTGGTTATGAAGATATGATCATGAGTTGATTTTCGTAAAATTTACAAAATGGCGCCTAGATGACGTCATCATGAAGGTCAATGTTGAAAACGTTATTGTGCTTCGTACATATGCCTATACATGTGTGCCAAATTTCAAGGCATTTGATTGAGCCATTTTTGTGTTATTTTGTTCACAAAAAAGTGGTAGAAATAAGAAAAATATTTAATAATAATAAATAAAGGCAATTCTAACGAAATTATAAGGTGGTCTGTACTATATACAGCCCACTGATAAAACAATAGATATAATAAGAAAATAAAATGATGAAATATGCGTATTCATAATTTATGCAAATTAACCTTTGCATTTCCAAATAGAAAAATGATGAAATGTCATGAATTTGAAATGAAGGAAATGTTTATTCAATGCATTTTCAAGATTCTTCGAAAGTCTGGAGACAAATATGTACATTTTTCTGTAAAATGTATGAAATTAGCATTTGTATAATCAATTAGGCTATAATGACAACAACTTGCATATTAGGAAAAACGAATTGTACCATCTTTTCTTACGTGAATATCTTCAAACATGCAAATTTTCGTGTTCATCGGACATTCGACGACCGAGATCATAGCGGCATCTCCCAGCCGCCCCTCCCCAGTCAGGGAGGTGCTCAAACTAAGTAACCCAGTACAGTAATGGTTAAAAGGTTATCCTAATTTTATTAAAAAATAATCCCAAAATAATGTTTTCATTAATGCACCCATTATTGACAAGAGTATTTTTCTCTTCTAGCGTTTTGCATCAAAATTATGATTTATATTAATAGATCATGCATGGCCATTTTCAGACAGTCTGAGCTCAGGCAGAAAAAAACTATACGAGAACTGCTATATTGGGTCATAATGATTTTGAAAGACAATGTCCGGATCTTTTTTTTTTTAAAGTATACGAGCAATTATATCTAAAAAGTTGTAAGGGATCCGAGCCTTGTTCGACTGAATTCACATAAATCCTGTGATTTCGTTTAATCGGACTGGACTTTTTTCTTTCTCCAGACAACATGATGCTAGTTCTTGCGGTGGAAGAGGCCGAACTGGCCGCTTTAGAGGCCATACAGGATGTCGTTGTAGGAGCGGTGGAAGAGGAGGAAGGAGCGGTGGAAGAGGAGATAGGAGTGGTGGTGGACGAGGTGGAGATGGAGATTGAGGTTCAACGCATGGAAGAGGTGGAGGAGGAGGCAGCATGGGAAGAGGACGAGGAGGAGGAGTGGCACCTACATTGGAGCGCAGAGGACGACACCGAGGAGGAGAGGGAAGAGGAGCCGAGGGGAGATTATGGAGCAGAGGAAGGGGTGGCGAGGGAGGACGAGGAGGAGGAGTGGCACCTCCACTGGAGTGCTTCGGAGGACACTGAGGAGGAGGAGAGGGAAGAGGAGGAGCCGAGGGCAGAGGAAGGGGTGGCGAGGGAGGACGAGGAGGAGGAGTGGCACCTCCATTGGAGTGCGTCGGAGGACACTGAGGAGGAGGAGAGGGAAGAGGAGGAGCCGAGGGGAGAGGAAGGGGTAGAGGGAGGGGTGGCGGTGGGGGAACAGGTGTAGAGTATGGGGTAGAGGGAGGGGTGGCGGTGGGGGAACAGGGATAGAGTATGGGGTAGAGGGAGGGGTGGCGGTGGGGGAACAGGGGTAGAGTATGGGGTAGAGGGAGGGGTGGCGGTGGGGGAACAGGTGTAGAGTATGGGGTAGAGGGAGGGTGGCGGTGGGGGAACAGGGGTAGAGTATGGGGTAGAGGGAGGGGTGGTGGTGGGGGAACAGGGGTAGTTATACATTTATTTTACCCATGTGAGCAATATGTTTTGTTTTATTTTGTCTTTACTTTTGTTATTTTGTATTCATGTTATCCACAGTATTATTGCTGTCATAGCAATCATTGCTTCATTATTACTATTATTACTTTTGTTCATATGATTTATTCATGAGAGACAATAGACACAATAATGACAAAGTTTCATCCCACTCAGTTGAGCTTTAAAGGTAAACCACAGTGTGTGACTGGTCTCGCCGTGGTATAGTGGTTCAGTGTCTCAGCTTCAATCGGGAGGTTGAAAAATTGTATCCTAGCCTGGCTCTACAGTCCTTTGGCAAGATGTTTAAATATAACCACAATGTTCGTTGAGTCAAATGATTGTCTGCGTCATGGTATAGTGGTTCAATCAATGAATTACAATTAAGCAGTTGAGGGATCAAAACCCAGCCTGGCATGAATACCGTTTGGCAAATTATTTAATCTGCATATTGTCATTCTTCATCCAGGTGTAGATTGACATTATTGTCCAATTGATTTAAAACACTGTGGTTTACCTTTAAAATGGGGGTAGCTACTGGCTATCTAGATCTTCATTTAGATATTCTGGAACACAAAGTGTGAAAACCCAATGTTAAAGGACTGCAACAAGTCGCTCAAAAATTTCAGTCAATGCCGATGTTGGCTTTTTTGTTGGCATTTTCGTTTTGCTTTTACTACCCACAATTAGCCGGCTCATGTATTTTTATTTTTAATAAAATAATAAATTAACCGTCACCATATTTTTTTTAAAGTGGAGCTGAATTGGTATGAATGTATTGGCTAAATTTCACACATTTTGGGGTCTAAAATTACCTTTATAGCAATTTTAGATTCTAAAGGGCACTATAAATGTCATAGATAAGAATAAGAGCAATAACCATGCACTTTGAAGGCATTTGCGGTCTGAAAACAGAACTCAACTATCCCTTTAAACGATTTTGAAAATTTAAAAAAGAAAATCTATTAATGGGGTATATAATTTCATTTTCCTCCAACGTGGATGAAATTTTCTCCATCAAATACGCTAAGCTATTTTGCCCCAAACCCTCCAACAAACTTTTCTCCAAAATGCATTAACATATTATAACAGAATAACTTTAAAGGCCTAACCTATTTATAAATTAAAAATTAGCAAAATAATATAGTTTTCAAAGACTCGAGGAGAAGAAATCTTATGACAAAATATTCTAAATAGAAAGAAAAAAATATATATATATAGCTTAAGAAAAGAAATCACAGATAGCATTAGCCCACTCGTGCAAATGCATTTGACAAAGGGAATCTACAGCCTGCCCCCAGTGCAAAATGTACGTCAGTTTTTAATCAACAAAAATAGTTTTGCCTTGCCCCTTCCCACAAATCCTTATATGAAATCCTTCAAGACCATAATAAAAATCACATAAAAGGTTATACAAAGTTTTGGTATGGGGTCATGAATTTGGTTCAAATGAACATATTGGGCGTAAAGCGGGGTGTTAAGATCACGTAATCTCACACTGACTTCACCTTATCCACTCACCTTCATCCATTGGTCAGCTGGTTTAACTTCTTTCTTTTCTTGCTCCCAACCTCCAAGGGGAGTCTCCAGCCATTTCATGTGAAGATGGTGCAGAAGGGAATCTGTGTTTGGAGCCATCAACTGTTCTCCTGGATCCTGCTTGTCACTTGATCTGTGATGACCCAAACATCAGGTTTCGACACTGGATGGATGAGAAGCAGATTTCATTGGATCATGGTGGTAAGAAAGTCATGTGTAGCATTTGCTTCTCATTTTAAGGGTGTTTTAGGGCTGGGCCAAATACAGAATACCCCATTTTAGGGGGGGGGGATATTTCGATCCGATTTGCATTTCTTTGGCAGTGTTTGCATCATGCTAACCTTCGTTGGCTGTTCAAATTAAAAAAGATAAAAACGAAGGAAAACATGAGAGGAAGCGGGTATTCTATATGTAGGTAGATAAGAATTTTGAATAAGCACTCTCCTTAATTTTTAAAATTCCTGTTACTGTCCTTTTCCGTATATATTCCATTCCTTTGGGATTTTAGGATTCCAGTCATAAAGCGATATTAAGGGTTTATTAGGTTACTAGCTTTATATGCCTCTTGCCCAACTGCATTGCACGTTTGACACACATATAAGTTAATGTAAAGATATTTCTTCGAGGAAAAGGTACATGAGTAACGCCTGACCGGCTGGCTGAGTTTAGCTTTGTATCAAGACTATCCCTTTCAGAGGCCTATTGGTATTATGCCTTGCTGGAGATAGTGACTTACGAATAATGCGGCTTCGGTTGTTATATAGGAATTGTCTTTCGTATATTTACTTTTAATTTTAAGATCCATGATCTTTGACATATTGATATTCTTCGTAATTTCAGGTTTTCTATTTTTTCTGTAAGTAGTCAAGGTGCTCGATCGTTTATGTAGTTAATTTCTGTCTGGGAGATGTTCGCCTACCGGCACCCGGCCCAATCAAGTGGTCTGTCACCCATTATTATAGGGCTACCATATATAGGTTTTCCTGGAAAACATAACCCCAGAAATTTCATATATTTATTGAATATTTGTGGAAAGTTTCATTTGATATATATATATATTGATAGATAAGTTAGTATTTCGCATGATGTTTAGATGTCCTTTTTCTCTGGTGTTTGTTATTGGGTCTTGAACGGTATGTCTATGGTACGCCCGATCAGGGACTCTTTTATTGACTTTTGAGTTTTTTGTATTTTTTACAATATGTAAGGCTTTGCAAAAGAATTTAAGGTAGGTAATGCTTGTATGTGAGATGGTGGGCTGTAAATGACGAACCTACCGGGCCATACCCCTTAAATAAATTGTAGGTGATCAGCAAGCCTAGCCAGTTGCTATTTTTAAAATATTTTCTATGGTTTCCCTGACACTAACGCGTGGTAACTACATTTTGTTTGTAATACATAGTTGAAGCTTGTACCTTCCTTTATTATAATTAATGGTAAGGATCTGGTGTGATGTGAATAATAATAAGCCTATATTAACGGCACGCCCTATCATTTGCCATTTTTGTTTTTATACGTTGAGCGTGGCTCAGTCATGTACTCGATTCCCTTTTATTCTTTTTTTCTGTAAGGCTCATTAGAACTTAATGTAGTAAGATACTAGCTGGGGACTGGGAGACGGTGTCCTATGAAAACTGGGCCTACCGGGCCACGCCCTTTAGACTGTAGGTGAACAGCACGCCCAGTCAGTATCTCTCTATTTCTTCTCTTATAATATGCAGAGCTTAGCTCTGTAAGAAGCTTCCCTTTTGACCCTTCTTTTTCTGTAAGGCTAATTAGGGTAGTTAATTACTGGCTGGGAGACGTTATTTAGTGAATAACGAGCCTACCGGGCCCCGTCCCATTAACTTTAGGTGAAAGGCAGACCCAGTCAGTTGCTTTGTTTATACTTTTATTTATGTAGACCTTTGTTCTGTCAGAAACTTAATTATTTTTAGATGTTGTAAGGCTAACTGAAATATAGGATAGTATTACTGGCTGGGATACGGTATCATGTGAATAATGAGCCTACCGGGCCCCGCCCCATAAACTGTATGCGAACGGCACGCCAAGTCAGTAGCTTTTTTCTTTTCTACTCTCATTTATTTAGAGCTTTGCTCTGTAAGAAACTTATTTTTTCTTCTTTTTCTGTGAAGCGAATTAGAAGTTAGTGTAGATAACTCTTAGCTGGGAGACGGTGACCTGTGAATAATAAGCCTATCGGGCCCCGCCCCTTCAACAGTAGCCTGAACGGCACGCCCAGACAGTTGCTTTAATATATGTATATGTATATATGTATATATATATATATATATATATATATATATATATATACATATATATATAATGTAGAGCTTTGCTCTGTCAGAAACTTAATTATTTTTGTTCTTGTTAAGCTAACTAGAATGGAGTGTAGTTTTATTACTGGCTGGCAGACAGTGACATGTGAATAATAATCCTACCGGGCCCGCCCCTTAAACTGAAGGTGGACAGCACGCCCAGGCAGTAGCTTTTTTTCTTTTCGTCTGTCTTATATGCAGAGCCTTGTTCTGTAAGAAACTTAAATTTTCTTCTTTTTCTGTAGGGCTATTTAAAGTTTAACGTAGTTAACTCTTAGTTGGGAGACGGTGACCTGTGAACAATAAGACTACCGGGCCACGCCCTTTAAACTGTAGTTGCTTTTTTTATTTTTAATTATGTAGAGTTTCGTTCTGTCGGGAACTCAATTATTTTTGGGGGTTAAGGCTAACTAGAATATCGGGTAGTTAATCATTTGATGGGAGGCGATGTCCTGTGAAGAATGAGCCTACCGGGCTCCGCCCCTTAAACTATAGGAGAACAGCGCACCCAGTCACATGCTATTTTGGTGATGAGGTTAGTTTCATCAGGTACTGATTGTTCACAAAATATTCGAAAGGCTCACCAGAATTTACTTTAGTTATTTTTTAGTCTGGCCAATTTTGAGTACTTCTTGTCTCACAATTGTTACTGTAATGCCGTAGACAGTACAGCCAGCGACGTACAGGGTGATGAACAGTTGTAGATGCCTTGAGAGTTATGGGAGATCAGGTTAGATGATACATGGGCTAGCTGTAGTAGTAAGTAGGGTATAACCTGTCTTACTAGAGTACCTGTGAATGATGTTCTAGCTGGTCTTGTACCTTAAATTGCTGGAGAACGGTGCAGCAAGATCAGGCATTTTGTTCCTTCTTTCTTTTCCTTCATTGTTTTCCTTCTTTTTTCTCTCGGTAGGGCTTGTTCGTAGTTTAAGGTGCTTGCTATGTGTCATCATGCCATTCTCTTCATGCTCGTGACAGATCAACGGCTCGCCCAATCAGATGCTTTGTTTTATTTATTCATATGTAGTTTTTTTCTATCAGAAACTTATTTATGTTTTCTTCTTGTAAGGCTAGCTAGAATATAGGGTAGTTAATTACTGGCTGAGAGACGGTGACCTGTGAATAATGATCCTACCGGTCCCCGCCCCCTAAACTATAGGTGAACAGCGCACCCAGTCACATGCTATTTTGGTGATAAGGTTAGTTTCATCAGGTACTGATTGTTCACAAAATAATCGAAAGGCTCACCAGAATTTACTTTAGTTATTTTTTAGTCTGGCCAATTTTGAGTACTTCTTGTCTCACAATTGTTACTGTAATGCCGTAGACAGTACAGCCAGCGACGTGCAGGGTGATGAACAGTTGTAGATGCCTTGAGAGTTATGGGAGATCAGGTTAGATGATACATAGGCTAGCTGTAGTAGTAAGTAGGGTATAACCTGTCTAACTAGAGCACCTGTGAATGATGTTCTAGCTGGTCTTGAACCTTAAATTGCTGGAGAACGGTGCAGCAAGATCAGGCATTTTGTTCCTTCTTTCTTTTCCTTCATTGTTTTCCTTCTTTTTTCTCTCGGTAGGGCTTGTTCGTAGTTTAAGGTGCTTGCTATGTGTCATCATGCCATTCTCTTCATGCTCGTGACAGCTCAACAGAAACTTAATTATTTTTTGTTCTTGTAAGGCTAACTAGAATATAGGGTAGTTAATTACTGGCTGAGAGACGGTGACCTGTGAGTAATGATCCTAACGGGCCCCGCCCCTTAAACTGTAGGTGAATAGCACGTCCAGGCAGTGGCTTTATTTTCTTCTCTCGTGTATGCAGAGCCTTGTTCTGTAAGAAACTTAATTTGTCTTCTTTTTCTGTAGGGCTTATTAAATGTTAGAGTAGTTAACTCTTAGTTGGGAGACGGTGACCTGTGAACCATGAGCCTACCGGGCCCCGCCCCTTAAACTGTAGGTGAATAGCACGTCCAGGCAGTAGCTATTTTGGTGAACAGGTTAGTTTCATCAGGTACTGATTGTTCACAAAATAATCGAAAGGCTCACCAGATTTACTTTAGTAATTTTTTAGTCTGGCCAATTTTGAGTACTTCTTGTCTCACAATATTGTTACTGTAATGCCGTAGACAGTACAGCCAGCGACGTGCAGGGTGGTGAACAGTTGTAGATGCCTTGAGAGTTATGGGAGATCAGGTTAGGTGATACATGGGCTAGCTGTAGTAGTAAGTAGGGTATAACCTGTCTTACTAGAGCACCTGTGAATGATGTTCTAGCTGGTCTTGTACCTTAAATTGCTGGAGAACGGTGCAGCAAGATCAGGCATTTTGTTCCTTCTTTCTTTTCCTTCATTGTTTTCCTTCTTTTTTCTCTCGGTAGGGCTTGTTTGTAGTTTAAGGTGCTTGCTATGTGTCATCATGCCATTCTCTTCATGCTCGTGACAGATCAACGGCTCGCCCAATCAGATGCTTTGGTTTATTTATTCATGTGTAGTTTTGTTGTATCAGAAACTTAATTATTTTTTGTTCTTGTAAGGCTAACTAGAATATAGGGTAGTTAATTACTGGCTGAGAGACGGTGACATGTGAATAATGATCCTAACGGGCCCCGCCCTTAAACTGTAGGTGAATAGCACGCCCAGGCAGTAGCTTTATATTTTTTTCATCTCTCATGTATGCAGAGCCTTGTTCTGTAATAAGATACTTAATTTTTCTTCTTTTTCTGTAGGGCTAATTAAATGTTAGAGTAGTTAACTCTTAGTTGGAAGACGGTGACCTGTGAACAATGAGCCTACCTGGCCCGCCCCCTAAACTATAGGCGAAAAGCGTACCCAGTCACTTGCTATTTTGGTGAAGAGGTTAGTTTCGTCAGGTACTGATTGGTCACAAAATAATCGAAAGGCTCATCAGAATTTACTTTAGTTATTTTTTAGTCTGGCCAATTTTGAGTACTTCTTGTCTCACAATATTGTTACTGTAATGCCGTAGACAGTACAGCCAGCGACGTGCAGGGTGGTGAACAGTTGTAGATGCCTTGAGAGTTATGGGAGATCAGGTTAGATGATACATGGGCTAGCTGTAGTAGTAAGTAGGGTATAACCTGTCTTACTAGAGCACCTGTGAATGATGTTCTAGCTGGTCTTGTACCTTAAATTGCTGGAGAACGGTGCAGCAAGATCAGGCATTTTGTTCCTTCTTTCTTTTCCTTCATTTTTTTCCTTCTTTTTCTCTCGGTAGGGCTTGTTCGTAGTTTAAGGTGCTTGCTATGTGTCATCATGCCATTCTCTTCATGCTTGTAAAAGCTCAAAAGAAACTTAATTATTTTTTGTTCTTGTAAGGCTAACTAGAATATAGGGTAGTTAATTACTGGCTGAGAGACGGTGTCCTGTGAAGAATGAGCCTACCGGTCCCCGCCCCTTAAACTGTAGGTGAATAGCACGCCCAGGCAGTAGCTTTATTTATTTTCCTCTCTCATGTATGCAGAGCCTTGTTCTGTAAGAAACTTAATTTGTCTTCTTTTTCTGTAGGGCTAATTAAATGTTAGAGTAGTTAACTCTTAGTTGGGAGACGGTGACCTGTGAACCATGAGCCTACCGGGCCCCGCCCCTTAAACTGTAGGTGAATAACACGCCCAGGCAGTAGCTTTATTTATTTCCTCTCTCATGTATGCAGAGCCTTGTTCTGTAAGAAACTTAATTTGTCTTCTTTTTCTGTAGGGCTAATTAAATGTTAGAGTAGTTAACTCTTAGTTGGGAGACGGTGACCTGTGAACAATGAGCCTACCGGGCCCCGCAACTTAAACTGTAGTTGCTTTTTTAAATTTTATTTATGTAGACTTTTTTTCTGTCAGAAACTTAATTATGTTTCTATTGCTGTAAGGCTAACTAGAATATAGGGTAGTTAATCATTTGATGGGAGGCGTTGTCCTATGAAGAATGAGCCTACCGGGCCCCGCCCCTTAAACTATAGGTGAACAGCGCACCCAGTCACTTGCTATTTTGGTGAACAGGTTAGTTTTGTAAGGTACTGATTGTTCACAAAATAATCGAAAGGCTCACAAGAATTTACTTTAGTTATTTTTTAGTCTGGCCAATTTTGAGTACTTCTTGTCTCACAATTGTTACTGTAATGCCGTAGACAGTACAGCCAGCGACGTGCAGGGTGATGAACAGTTGTAGATGCCTTGAGAGTTATGGGAGATCAGGTTAGATGATACATGGGCTAGCTGTAGTAGTAAGTAGGGTATAACCTGTCTTACTAGAGCACCTGTGAATGATGTTCTAGCTGGTCTTGTACCTTAAATTGCTGGAGAACGGTGCAGCAAGATCAGGCATTTTGTTCCTTCTTTCTTTTCCTTCATTTTTTTCCTTCTTTTTCTCTCGGTAGGGCTTGTTCGTAGTTTAAGGTGCTTGCTATGTGTCATCATGCCATTCTCTTCATGCTTGTAAAAGCTCAAAAGAAACTTAATTATTTTTTGTTCTTGTAAGGCTAACTAGAATATAGGGTAGTTAATTACTGGCTGAGAGACGGTGTCCTGTGAAGAATGAGCCTACCGGTCCCCGCCCCTTAAACTGTAGGTGAATAGCACGCCCAGGCAGTAGCTTTATTTATTTTCCTCTCTCATGTATGCAGAGCCTTGTTCTGTAAGAAACTTAATTTGTCTTCTTTTTCTGTAGGGCTAATTAAATGTTAGAGTAGTTAACTCTTAGTTGGGAGACGGTGACCTGTGAACCATGAGCCTACCGGGCCCCGCCCCTTAAACTGTAGGTGAATAACACGCCCAGGCAGTAGCTTTATTTATTTCCTCTCTCATGTATGCAGAGCCTTGTTCTGTAAGAAACTTAATTTGTCTTCTTTTTCTGTAGGGCTAATTAAATGTTAGAGTAGTTAACTCTTAGTTGGGAGACGGTGACCTGTGAACAATGAGCCTACCGGGCCCCGCAACTTAAACTGTAGTTGCTTTTTTAAATTTTATTTATGTAGACTTTTTTTCTGTCAGAAACTTAATTATGTTTCTATTGCTGTAAGGCTAACTAGAATATAGGGTAGTTAATCATTTGATGGGAGGCGTTGTCCTATGAAGAATGAGCCTACCGGGCCCCGCCCCTTAAACTATAGGTGAACAGCGCACCCAGTCACTTGCTATTTTGGTGAACAGGTTAGTTTTGTAAGGTACTGATTGTTCACAAAATAATCGAAAGGCTCACAAGAATTTACTTTAGTTATTTTTTAGTCTGGCCAATTTTGAGTACTTCTTGTCTCACAATTGTTACTGTAATGCCGTAGACAGTACAGCCAGCGACGTGCAGGGTGATGAACAGTTGTAGATGCCTTGAGAGTTATGGGAGATCAGGTTAGATGATACATGGGCTAGCTGTAGTAGTAAGTAGGGTATAACCTGTCTTACTAGAGCACCTGTGAATGATGTTCTAGCTGGTCTTGTACCTTAAATTGCTGGAGAACGGTGCAGCAAGATCAGGCATTTTGTTCCTTCTTTCTTTTCCTTCATTTTTTTCCTTCTTTTTCTCTCGGTAGGGCTTGTTCGTAGTTTAAGGTGCTTGCTATGTGTCATCATGCCATTCTCTTCATGCTTGTAAAAGCTCAAAAGAAACTTAATTATTTTTTGTTCTTGTAAGGCTAACTAGAATATAGGGTAGTTAATTACTGGCTGAGAGACGGTGTCCTGTGAAGAATGAGCCTACCGGTCCCCGCCCCTTAAACTGTAGGTGAATAGCACGCCCAGGCAGTAGCTTTATTTATTTTCCTCTCTCATGTATGCAGAGCCTTGTTCTGTAAGAAACTTAATTTGTCTTCTTTTTCTGTAGGGCTAATTAAATGTTAGAGTAGTTAACTCTTAGTTGGGAGACGGTGACCTGTGAACCATGAGCCTACCGGGCCCCGCCCCTTAAACTGTAGGTGAATAACACGCCCAGGCAGTAGCTTTATTTATTTCCTCTCTCATGTATGCAGAGCCTTGTTCTGTAAGAAACTTAATTTGTCTTCTTTTTCTGTAGGGCTAATTAAATGTTAGAGTAGTTAACTCTTAGTTGGGAGACGGTGACCTGTGAACAATGAGCCTACCGGGCCCCGCAACTTAAACTGTAGTTGCTTTTTTAAATTTTATTTATGTAGACTTTTTTTCTGTCAGAAACTTAATTATGTTTCTATTGCTGTAAGGCTAACTAGAATATAGGGTAGTTAATCATTTGATGGGAGGCGTTGTCCTATGAAGAATGAGCCTACCGGGCCCCGCCCCTTAAACTATAGGTGAACAGCGCACCCAGTCACTTGCTATTTTGGTGAACAGGTTAGTTTTGTAAGGTACTGATTGTTCACAAAATAATCGAAAGGCTCACCAGAATTTACTTTACTTATTTTTTAGTCTGGCCAATTTTGAGTACTTCTTGTCTCACAATTGTTACTGTAATGCCGTAGACAGTACAGCCAGCGACGTGCAGGGTGATGAACAGTTGTAGATGCCTTGAGAGTTATGGGAGATCAGGTTAGATGATACATGGGCTAGCTGTAGTAGTAAGTAGGGTATAACCTGTCTTACTAGAGCACCTGTGAATGATGTTCTAGCTGGTCTTGTACCTTAAATTGCTGGAGAACGGTGCAGCAAGATCAGGCATTTTGTTCCTTCTTTCTTTTCCTTCATTGTTTTCCTTCTTTTTTCTCTCGGTAGGGCTTGTTTGTAGTTTAAGGTGCTTGCTATGTGTCATCATGCCATTCTCTTCATGCTCGTGACAGATCAACGGCTCGCCCAATCAGATGCTTTGTTTTATTTAATCATGTGTAGTTTTGTTGTATCAGAAACTTAATTATTTTTTGTTCTTGTAAGGCTAACTAGAATATAGGGTAGTTAATTACTGGCTGAGAGACGGTGACATGTGAATAATGATCCTAACGGGCCCCGCCCCTTAAACTGTAGGTGAATAGCACGCCCAGGCAGTAGCTTTATATTTTTTTCCTCTCTCATGTATGCAGAGCCTTGTTCTGTAATAAGATACTTAATTTTTCTTCTTTTTCTGTAGGGCTAATTAAATGTTAGAGTAGTTAACTCTTAGTTGGAAGACGGTGACCTGTGAACAATGAGCCTACCGGGCCCCGCCCCCTAAACTATAGGCGAAAAGCGTACCCAGTCACTTGCTATTTTGGTGAAGAGGTTAGTTTCGTCAGGTAGTGATTGTTCACAAAATAATCGAAAGGCTCACCAGAATTTACTTTAGTTATTTTTTAGTCTGGCCAATTTTGAGTACTTCTTGTCTCACAATATTGTTACTGTAATGCCGTAGACAGTACAGCCAGCGACGTGCAGGGTGATGAACAGTTGTAGATGCCTTGAGAGTTATGGGAGATCAGGTTAGATGATACATGGGCTAGCTGTAGTAGTAAGTAGGGTATAACCTGTCTTACTAGAGCACCTGTGAATGATGTTCTAGCTGGTCTTGTACCTTAAATTGCTGGAGAACGGTGCAGCAAGATCAGGCATTTTGTTCCTTCTTTCTTTTCCTTCATTGTTTTCCTTCTTTTTTCTCTCGGTAGGGCTTGTTCGTAGTTTAAGGTGCTTGTTATGTGTCATCATGCCATTCTCTTCATGCTCGTAAAAGCTCAACGGAAACTTAATTATTTTTTGTTCTTGTAAGGCTAACTAGAATATAGGGTAGTTAATTACTGGCTGAGAGACGGTGTCCTGTGAAGAATGAGCCTACCGGTCCCCGCCCCTTAAACTGTAGGTGAATAGCACGCCCAGGCAGTAGCTTTATTTATTTTCCTCTCTCATGTATGCAGAGCCTTGTTCTGTAAGAAACTTAATTTGTCTTCTTTTTCTGTAAGGCTAATTAAATGTTAGAGTAGTTAACTCTTAGTTGGGAGACGGTGACCTGTGAACCATGAGCCTACCGGGCCCCGCCCCTTAAACTGTAGGTGAATAGCACGCCCAGGCAGTAGCTTTATTTATTTTCCTCTCTCATGTATGCAGAGCCTTGTTCTGTAAGAAACTTAATTTGTCTTCATTTTCTGTAGGGCTAATTAAATGTTAGAGTAGTTAACTCTTAGTTGGGAGACGGTGACCTGTGAACAATGAGCCTACCGGGCCCCGCAACTTAAACTGTAGTTGCTTTTTAAAATTTTATTTATGTAGAGTTTTTTTCTGTCAGAAACTTAATTATGTTTCTATTGCTGTAAGGCTAACTAGAATATAGGGTAGTTAATCATTTGATGGGAGGCGTTGTACTATGAAGAATGAGCCTACCGGGCCCCGCCCCTTAAACTATAGGTGAACAGCGCACCCAGGCACTTGCTATTTTGGTGAAGAGGTTAGTTTCATCAGGTAGTGATTGTTCACAAAATAATCGAAAGGCTCACCAGAATTTACTTTAGTTATTTTTTAGTCTGGCCAATTTTGAGTACTTCTTGTCTCACAATTGTTACTGTAATGCCGTAGACAGTACAGCCAGCGACGAGCAGGGTGATGAACAGTTGTAGATGCCTTGAGAGT
The DNA here is from genome assembly GCF_000002235.5 of Strongylocentrotus purpuratus. Taxonomy (NCBI): domain Eukaryota; kingdom Metazoa; phylum Echinodermata; class Echinoidea; order Camarodonta; family Strongylocentrotidae; genus Strongylocentrotus; species Strongylocentrotus purpuratus. The sequence continues at coordinate 13,391,099 of NW_022145605.1, read as the reverse complement.
TATGGGAGATCAGGTTAGATGATACATGGGCTAGCTGTAGTACTAGTAGTAAGTAGGGTATAACCTGTCTTACTAGAGCACCTGTGAATGATGTTCTAGCTGGTCTTGTACCTTAAATTGCTGGAGAACGGTGCAGCAAGATCAGGCATTTTGTTTCTTCTGTCTTTTCCTTCATTGTTTTCCTTCTTTTTTCTCTCGGTAGGGCTTTTTCGTAGTTTAAGGTGCTTGCTATGTGTCATCATGCCATTCTCTTCATGCTTGTGACAGATCAACGGCTCGCCCAATCAGTGGCTTTGTTTCATTTATTCATGTGGCGTTTTGTTTTATCAGAAACTTAATTTGTTTTCTTTTTCTGTAGGGCTAATTAAATGTTAGAGTAGTTAACTCTTAGTTGGAAGACGGTGACCTGTGAACAATGAGCCTACCTGGCCCCGCCCCCTAAACTATAGGCGAAAAGCGTACCCAGTCACTTGCTATTTTGGTGAAGAGGTTAGTTTCGTCAGGTACTGATTGGTCACAAAATAATCGAAAGGCTCATCAGAATTTACTTTAGTTATTTTTTAGTCTGGCCAATTTTGAGTACTTCTTGTCTCACAATATTGTTACTGTAATGCCGTAGACAGTACAGCCAGCGACGTGCAGGGTGGTGAACAGTTGTAGATGCCTTGAGAGTTATGGGAGATCAGGTTAGATGATACATGGGCTAGCTGTAGTAGTAAGTAGGGTATAACCTGTCTTACTAGAGCACCTGTGAATGATGTTCTAGCTGGTCTTGTACCTTAAATTGCTGGAGAACGGTGCAGCAAGATCAGGCATTTTGTTCCTTCTTTCTTTTCCTTCATTTTTTTCCTTCTTTTTCTCTCGGTAGGGCTTGTTCGTAGTTTAAGGTGCTTGCTATGTGTCATCATGCCATTCTCTTCATGCTTGTAAAAGCTCAAAAGAAACTTAATTATTTTTTGTTCTTGTAAGGCTAACTAGAATATAGGGTAGTTAATTACTGGCTGAGAGACGGTGTCCTGTGAAGAATGAGCCTACCGGTCCCCGCCCCTTAAACTGTAGGTGAATAGCACGCCCAGGCAGTAGCTTTATTTATTTTCCTCTCTCATGTATGCAGAGCCTTGTTCTGTAAGAAACTTAATTTGTCTTCTTTTTCTGTAGGGCTAATTAAATGTTAGAGTAGTTAACTCTTAGTTGGGAGACGGTGACCTGTGAACCATGAGCCTACCGGGCCCCGCCCCTTAAACTGTAGGTGAATAACACGCCCAGGCAGTAGCTTTATTTATTTCCTCTCTCATGTATGCAGAGCCTTGTTCTGTAAGAAACTTAATTTGTCTTCTTTTTCTGTAGGGCTAATTAAATGTTAGAGTAGTTAACTCTTAGTTGGGAGACGGTGACCTGTGAACAATGAGCCTACCGGGCCCCGCAACTTAAACTGTAGTTGCTTTTTTAAATTTTATTTATGTAGACTTTTTTTCTGTCAGAAACTTAATTATGTTTCTATTGCTGTAAGGCTAACTAGAATATAGGGTAGTTAATCATTTGATGGGAGGCGTTGTCCTATGAAGAATGAGCCTACCGGGCCCCGCCCCTTAAACTATAGGTGAACAGCGCACCCAGTCACTTGCTATTTTGGTGAACAGGTTAGTTTTGTAAGGTACTGATTGTTCACAAAATAATCGAAAGGCTCACAAGAATTTACTTTAGTTATTTTTTAGTCTGGCCAATTTTGAGTACTTCTTGTCTCACAATTGTTACTGTAATGCCGTAGACAGTACAGCCAGCGACGTGCAGGGTGATGAACAGTTGTAGATGCCTTGAGAGTTATGGGAGATCAGGTTAGATGATACATGGGCTAGCTGTAGTAGTAAGTAGGGTATAACCTGTCTTACTAGAGCACCTGTGAATGATGTTCTAGCTGGTCTTGTACCTTAAATTGCTGGAGAACGGTGCAGCAAGATCAGGCATTTTGTTCCTTCTTTCTTTTCCTTCATTTTTTTCCTTCTTTTTCTCTCGGTAGGGCTTGTTCGTAGTTTAAGGTGCTTGCTATGTGTCATCATGCCATTCTCTTCATGCTTGTAAAAGCTCAAAAGAAACTTAATTATTTTTTGTTCTTGTAAGGCTAACTAGAATATAGGGTAGTTAATTACTGGCTGAGAGACGGTGTCCTGTGAAGAATGAGCCTACCGGTCCCCGCCCCTTAAACTGTAGGTGAATAGCACGCCCAGGCAGTAGCTTTATTTATTTTCCTCTCTCATGTATGCAGAGCCTTGTTCTGTAAGAAACTTAATTTGTCTTCTTTTTCTGTAGGGCTAATTAAATGTTAGAGTAGTTAACTCTTAGTTGGGAGACGGTGACCTGTGAACCATGAGCCTACCGGGCCCCGCCCCTTAAACTGTAGGTGAATAACACGCCCAGGCAGTAGCTTTATTTATTTCCTCTCTCATGTATGCAGAGCCTTGTTCTGTAAGAAACTTAATTTGTCTTCTTTTTCTGTAGGGCTAATTAAATGTTAGAGTAGTTAACTCTTAGTTGGGAGACGGTGACCTGTGAACAATGAGCCTACCGGGCCCCGCAACTTAAACTGTAGTTGCTTTTTTAAATTTTATTTATGTAGACTTTTTTTCTGTCAGAAACTTAATTATGTTTCTATTGCTGTAAGGCTAACTAGAATATAGGGTAGTTAATCATTTGATGGGAGGCGTTGTCCTATGAAGAATGAGCCTACCGGGCCCCGCCCCTTAAACTATAGGTGAACAGCGCACCCAGTCACTTGCTATTTTGGTGAACAGGTTAGTTTTGTAAGGTACTGATTGTTCACAAAATAATCGAAAGGCTCACAAGAATTTACTTTAGTTATTTTTTAGTCTGGCCAATTTTGAGTACTTCTTGTCTCACAATTGTTACTGTAATGCCGTAGACAGTACAGCCAGCGACGTGCAGGGTGATGAACAGTTGTAGATGCCTTGAGAGTTATGGGAGATCAGGTTAGATGATACATGGGCTAGCTGTAGTAGTAAGTAGGGTATAACCTGTCTTACTAGAGCACCTGTGAATGATGTTCTAGCTGGTCTTGTACCTTAAATTGCTGGAGAACGGTGCAGCAAGATCAGGCATTTTGTTCCTTCTTTCTTTTCCTTCATTTTTTTCCTTCTTTTTCTCTCGGTAGGGCTTGTTCGTAGTTTAAGGTGCTTGCTATGTGTCATCATGCCATTCTCTTCATGCTTGTAAAAGCTCAAAAGAAACTTAATTATTTTTTGTTCTTGTAAGGCTAACTAGAATATAGGGTAGTTAATTACTGGCTGAGAGACGGTGTCCTGTGAAGAATGAGCCTACCGGTCCCCGCCCCTTAAACTGTAGGTGAATAGCACGCCCAGGCAGTAGCTTTATTTATTTTCCTCTCTCATGTATGCAGAGCCTTGTTCTGTAAGAAACTTAATTTGTCTTCTTTTTCTGTAGGGCTAATTAAATGTTAGAGTAGTTAACTCTTAGTTGGGAGACGGTGACCTGTGAACCATGAGCCTACCGGGCCCCGCCCCTTAAACTGTAGGTGAATAACACGCCCAGGCAGTAGCTTTATTTATTTCCTCTCTCATGTATGCAGAGCCTTGTTCTGTAAGAAACTTAATTTGTCTTCTTTTTCTGTAGGGCTAATTAAATGTTAGAGTAGTTAACTCTTAGTTGGGAGACGGTGACCTGTGAACAATGAGCCTACCGGGCCCCGCAACTTAAACTGTAGTTGCTTTTTTAAATTTTATTTATGTAGACTTTTTTTCTGTCAGAAACTTAATTATGTTTCTATTGCTGTAAGGCTAACTAGAATATAGGGTAGTTAATCATTTGATGGGAGGCGTTGTCCTATGAAGAATGAGCCTACCGGGCCCCGCCCCTTAAACTATAGGTGAACAGCGCACCCAGTCACTTGCTATTTTGGTGAACAGGTTAGTTTTGTAAGGTACTGATTGTTCACAAAATAATCGAAAGGCTCACAAGAATTTACTTTAGTTATTTTTTAGTCTGGCCAATTTTGAGTACTTCTTGTCTCACAATTGTTACTGTAATGCCGTAGACAGTACAGCCAGCGACGTGCAGGGTGATGAACAGTTGTAGATGCCTTGAGAGTTATGGGAGATCAGGTTAGATGATACATGGGCTAGCTGTAGTAGTAAGTAGGGTATAACCTGTCTTACTAGAGCACCTGTGAATGATGTTCTAGCTGGTCTTGTACCTTAAATTGCTGGAGAACGGTGCAGCAAGATCAGGCATTTTGTTCCTTCTTTCTTTTCCTTCATTTTTTTCCTTCTTTTTCTCTCGGTAGGGCTTGTTCGTAGTTTAAGGTGCTTGCTATGTGTCATCATGCCATTCTCTTCATGCTTGTAAAAGCTCAAAAGAAACTTAATTATTTTTTGTTCTTGTAAGGCTAACTAGAATATAGGGTAGTTAATTACTGGCTGAGAGACGGTGTCCTGTGAAGAATGAGCCTACCGGTCCCCGCCCCTTAAACTGTAGGTGAATAGCACGCCCAGGCAGTAGCTTTATTTATTTTCCTCTCTCATGTATGCAGAGCCTTGTTCTGTAAGAAACTTAATTTGTCTTCTTTTTCTGTAGGGCTAATTAAATGTTAGAGTAGTTAACTCTTAGTTGGGAGACGGTGACCTGTGAACCATGAGCCTACCGGGCCCCGCCCCTTAAACTGTAGGTGAATAACACGCCCAGGCAGTAGCTTTATTTATTTCCTCTCTCATGTATGCAGAGCCTTGTTCTGTAAGAAACTTAATTTGTCTTCTTTTTCTGTAGGGCTAATTAAATGTTAGAGTAGTTAACTCTTAGTTGGGAGACGGTGACCTGTGAACAATGAGCCTACCGGGCCCCGCAACTTAAACTGTAGTTGCTTTTTTAAATTTTATTTATGTAGACTTTTTTTCTGTCAGAAACTTAATTATGTTTCTATTGCTGTAAGGCTAACTAGAATATAGGGTAGTTAATCATTTGATGGGAGGCGTTGTCCTATGAAGAATGAGCCTACCGGGCCCCGCCCCTTAAACTATAGGTGAACAGCGCACCCAGTCACTTGCTATTTTGGTGAACAGGTTAGTTTTGTAAGGTACTGATTGTTCACAAAATAATCGAAAGGCTCACCAGAATTTACTTTACTTATTTTTTAGTCTGGCCAATTTTGAGTACTTCTTGTCTCACAATTGTTACTGTAATGCCGTAGACAGTACAGCCAGCGACGTGCAGGGTGATGAACAGTTGTAGATGCCTTGAGAGTTATGGGAGATCAGGTTAGATGATACATGGGCTAGCTGTAGTAGTAAGTAGGGTATAACCTGTCTTACTAGAGCACCTGTGAATGATGTTCTAGCTGGTCTTGTACCTTAAATTGCTGGAGAACGGTGCAGCAAGATCAGGCATTTTGTTCCTTCTTTCTTTTCCTTCATTGTTTTCCTTCTTTTTTCTCTCGGTAGGGCTTGTTTGTAGTTTAAGGTGCTTGCTATGTGTCATCATGCCATTCTCTTCATGCTCGTGACAGATCAACGGCTCGCCCAATCAGATGCTTTGTTTTATTTAATCATGTGTAGTTTTGTTGTATCAGAAACTTAATTATTTTTTGTTCTTGTAAGGCTAACTAGAATATAGGGTAGTTAATTACTGGCTGAGAGACGGTGACATGTGAATAATGATCCTAACGGGCCCCGCCCCTTAAACTGTAGGTGAATAGCACGCCCAGGCAGTAGCTTTATATTTTTTTCCTCTCTCATGTATGCAGAGCCTTGTTCTGTAATAAGATACTTAATTTTTCTTCTTTTTCTGTAGGGCTAATTAAATGTTAGAGTAGTTAACTCTTAGTTGGAAGACGGTGACCTGTGAACAATGAGCCTACCGGGCCCCGCCCCCTAAACTATAGGCGAAAAGCGTACCCAGTCACTTGCTATTTTGGTGAAGAGGTTAGTTTCGTCAGGTAGTGATTGTTCACAAAATAATCGAAAGGCTCACCAGAATTTACTTTAGTTATTTTTTAGTCTGGCCAATTTTGAGTACTTCTTGTCTCACAATATTGTTACTGTAATGCCGTAGACAGTACAGCCAGCGACGTGCAGGGTGATGAACAGTTGTAGATGCCTTGAGAGTTATGGGAGATCAGGTTAGATGATACATGGGCTAGCTGTAGTAGTAAGTAGGGTATAACCTGTCTTACTAGAGCACCTGTGAATGATGTTCTAGCTGGTCTTGTACCTTAAATTGCTGGAGAACGGTGCAGCAAGATCAGGCATTTTGTTCCTTCTTTCTTTTCCTTCATTGTTTTCCTTCTTTTTTCTCTCGGTAGGGCTTGTTCGTAGTTTAAGGTGCTTGTTATGTGTCATCATGCCATTCTCTTCATGCTCGTAAAAGCTCAACGGAAACTTAATTATTTTTTGTTCTTGTAAGGCTAACTAGAATATAGGGTAGTTAATTACTGGCTGAGAGACGGTGTCCTGTGAAGAATGAGCCTACCGGTCCCCGCCCCTTAAACTGTAGGTGAATAGCACGCCCAGGCAGTAGCTTTATTTATTTTCCTCTCTCATGTATGCAGAGCCTTGTTCTGTAAGAAACTTAATTTGTCTTCTTTTTCTGTAAGGCTAATTAAATGTTAGAGTAGTTAACTCTTAGTTGGGAGACGGTGACCTGTGAACCATGAGCCTACCGGGCCCCGCCCCTTAAACTGTAGGTGAATAGCACGCCCAGGCAGTAGCTTTATTTATTTTCCTCTCTCATGTATGCAGAGCCTTGTTCTGTAAGAAACTTAATTTGTCTTCATTTTCTGTAGGGCTAATTAAATGTTAGAGTAGTTAACTCTTAGTTGGGAGACGGTGACCTGTGAACAATGAGCCTACCGGGCCCCGCAACTTAAACTGTAGTTGCTTTTTAAAATTTTATTTATGTAGAGTTTTTTTCTGTCAGAAACTTAATTATGTTTCTATTGCTGTAAGGCTAACTAGAATATAGGGTAGTTAATCATTTGATGGGAGGCGTTGTACTATGAAGAATGAGCCTACCGGGCCCCGCCCCTTAAACTATAGGTGAACAGCGCACCCAGGCACTTGCTATTTTGGTGAAGAGGTTAGTTTCATCAGGTAGTGATTGTTCACAAAATAATCGAAAGGCTCACCAGAATTTACTTTAGTTATTTTTTAGTCTGGCCAATTTTGAGTACTTCTTGTCTCACAATTGTTACTGTAATGCCGTAGACAGTACAGCCAGCGACGAGCAGGGTGATGAACAGTTGTAGATGCCTTGAGAGTTATGGGAGATCAGGTTAGATGATACATGGGCTAGCTGTAGTACTAGTAGTAAGTAGGGTATAACCTGTCTTACTAGAGCACCTGTGAATGATGTTCTAGCTGGTCTTGTACCTTAAATTGCTGGAGAACGGTGCAGCAAGATCAGGCATTTTGTTTCTTCTGTCTTTTCCTTCATTGTTTTCCTTCTTTTTTCTCTCGGTAGGGCTTTTTCGTAGTTTAAGGTGCTTGCTATGTGTCATCATGCCATTCTCTTCATGCTTGTGACAGATCAACGGCTCGCCCAATCAGTGGCTTTGTTTCATTTATTCATGTGGCGTTTTGTTTTATCAGAAACTTAATTTGTTTTCTTTTTCTGTAGGGCTAATTAAATGTTAGAGTAGTTAACTCTTAGTTGGGAGACGGTGACCTGTGAACAATGAGCCTTCTTCCTTCTTTTTTCTCTCGGTAGGGCTTGTTCGTAGTTTAAGGTGCTTGCTATGTGTCATCATGTCATTCTCTTCATGCTCGTAAAAGCTCAACGGAAACTTAATTATTTTTTGTTCTTGTAAGGCTAACGAGAATATAGGGTAGTTAATTACTGGCTGAGAGACGATGACCTGTGAACGATGAGCCTACCGGGCCCCGCCACTTAAACTGTAGTTGCTTTTTTTAAATTTTATTTATGTAAATTTTTTTTCTGTCAGAAACCTAATTATGTTTGTATTGCTGTAAGGCTAACTAGAATTTAGGGTAGTTAATCATTTGATGGGAGGCGGTGTCCTGTCAAGAATGAGCCTACCGGGCCCCGCCCCCTAAACTATAGGTGAACAGCGCACCCAGTCACATGCTATTTCGGTGAAGAAGTTAGTTTCATTAGGTACTGATTGTTCACAAAATAATCGAAAGGCTCACCAGAATTTACTTTAGTTATGTTTTAGTCTGGCCCATTTTGAGTACTTCTTGTCTAACAATTGTTACTGTAATGCCGTAGACAGTACAGCCAGCGACGTGCAGGGTGATGAACAGTTGTAGATGCCTTGAGAGTTATGGGAGATCAGGTTAGATGATACATGGGCTAGCTGTAGTAGTAAGTAGGGTATAACCTGTCTAACTAGAGCACCTGTGAATGATGTTCTAGCTGGTCTTGTACCTTAAATTGCTGGAGAACGGTGCAGCAAGATCAGGCATTTTGTTCCTTCTTTCTTTTCCTTCATTGTTTTCCTTCTTTTTTCTCTCGGTAGGGCTTGTTCGTAGTTTAAGGTGCTTGCTATGTGTCATCATGCCATTCTCTTCATGCTCGTGACAGCTCAACAGAAACTTAATTTTTTTTTGTTCTTGTAAGGCTTACTAGAATATAGGGTAGTTAATTACTGGCTGAGAGACGGTGACCTGTGAGTAATGATCCTAACGGGCCCCGCCCCTTAAACTGTAGGTGAATAGCACGTCCAGGCAGTAGCTTTATTTATTTCCCTCATGTATGCAGAGCCTTGTTCTGTAAGAAACTTAATTTGTCTTCTTTTTCTGTAGGGCTAATTAAATGTTAGAGTAGTTAACTCTTAGTTGGGATACGGTGACCTGTGAACGATGAGCCTACCGGGCCCCGCCCCTTAAACTGTAGGTGAATAGCACGTCCAGGCAGTAGCTTCATTTTATTTCCTCTCTCATGTATGCAGAGCCTTGTTCTGTAATAAGAAACTTAATTTGTCTTCTTTTTTTGTAGGGTTAATTTAATGTTAGAGTGGTTAACTCTTAGTTGGGATACGGTGACCTGTGAACGATGAGCCTACCGGGCCCCGCCCCTTAAACTGTAGGTGAATAGCACGTCCAGGCAGTAGCTTCATTTTATTTCCTCTCTCATGTATGCAGAGCCTTGTTCTGTAAGAAACTTAATTTGTCTTCTTTTTCTGTAGGGCTAATTAAATGTTAGAGTAGTTAACTCTTAGTTGGGATACGGTGACCTGTGAACGATGAGCCTACCGGGCCCCGCCCCTTAAACTGTAGGTGAATAGCACGTCCAGGCAGTAGCTTCATTTTATTTCCTCTCTCATGTATGCAGAGCCTTGTTCTGTAATAAGAAACTTAATTTGTCTTCTTTTTTTGTAGGGTTAATTTAATGTTAGAGTGGTTAACTCTTAGTTGGGAGACGGTGACCTGTGAACGATGAGCCTACCGGGTCCCGCCACTTAAACTGTAGTTGCTTTTTTTTAATTTTTTGAATTTACTTTAGTTATGTTTTAAGGCTAACTAGGCTTACTTTAGTTATGTTGTAAGGCTAACTAGGATATAGGGTAGTTAATTACTGGCTGAGAGACGGTGACCTGTGAGTAATGAGCCTACCGGTCCCCGCCCCTTAAACTGTAGGTGAATAGCACGCCCAGGCAGTAGCTTTATTTATTTCCCTCTCTCATGTATGCAGAGCCTTGTTCTGTAAGAAACTTATTTTGTTTTCTTTTTCTGTAGGGCTAATTAAATTTTAGATTAGTTAACTCTTAGTTGGGAGACGGTGACCTGTGAACAATGAGCCTACCGGGCCCCGCCCCTTAAACTGTATAGTTGCTTTTTTAATTTTATTTATGTAGAGTTTCGTTCTGTCAGGAACTTAATTATTTTTCTGAGGGGTTAAGGCTAACTAGAATATGGGGTAGTTAATCATTTGATGGGAGTCGGCGGTGTCCTGTGAACAATGAGCCTACCGGGCCCCGCCCTTTAAACTGTAGTTGTTTTTTTTTAATTTTATTTATGTAGAGTTTCGTTCTGTCAGGAACTTAATTAAGTTTGTATTGCTGTAAGGCTAACTAGAATATAGGGTAGTTTATCATTTGATGAGAGCCGGTGTCCTGTGAAGAATGAGCCTACCTGGCCCCGCCCCTTAAACTCTAGGTGAACAGTGCACCCAGTCACTTGCTATTTGGGGGAAGAGGTTAGTTTTGTAAGGTACTGATTGTTCACAAAATAATCGAAAGGCTCACCGGAATTTAGTTTGTTAGTTTTTAGTCTGTAGAGGGGGGAGGGGGATTTGAATTTGGCCCCATCAAATTAAGGGGGACCAAGTCCCAAACACAGGTTTTCCTACAAACAGACACCAGAAATACAATGTCTGTATTGTTTGATAGTGCATATATTCAATGAGTATCCATATTGCATGCCATGTTCGTATTTTGCATGATTTCCGAATTTTATTCTCTGCAATCGGTCAGGAGGTTCGTTAGTGTAGATATATGTAGTTCCTGGCTGAGCGATGGTGAGCTGTGAATGACTAGCATACACGGCTCTCCCCTTAAACTATAGGTGAAAAAACAGCACGCTCAATTATATACACTGGTTTGTTTTTTTGTTTTTATTTTTGTTTTCTTTCTGTAGACCTTTGCATAGTTTTCCGTACATTCAATGACACTGCTGTCTTCACGTTTTTATTTTTTTGTGTGAACATAGTTTACCTATTATCATTTATATTTTGGGATGTAAGCCTTTTGAATGATTCACTTTATCACTGGAAATAGTCATAGTGCTCCATGGATTGCGTATACACCTCAGATATTATTGGCCCCTTCCATTCTGTTTGTAGAGGCATGCATTTCACAATGCCTGTCTTTGTCCCCTTCAGTATTACTCAAGTTCCATACCTTACGATGGCTTGGTACTGTAGGTTTCCAAACGTTTTGAAGTAATGTAATTCTTTTTATTGGGGGCGAGAAGAGGGAGGCGAGAGAGTGGTGGCGGAGGGAGAGGCGGTAGAGTGGCGGTGAGGGGCAGGGGAGAGGGGAAGGGGCGAGAGATGGGAATAGGGGAAGGGGAAGGAAGGGAGAGAGAGTGACGGGGGTATTTCCAGGGGGGGGGGCTATTGTACGGATCAGGCAGGAGAGCCCGTCTTATTTTTAGGTTATAGGGTATAATTTTTACAGCAGTAAATTCGGGACTAAAACGGGAAAGGGTTGCAAATGTTTTTACACATGACTTTCTTATCTCGGTGGTTCATTGAAATTTGCACCATCCATTCCGTGCCTAACCTTTTGTTTGAGTCTGATCAGTTATGGTGACAAGCATGATTCTGGAGTGCCGCTGGTGACTTCAAAAGCAGGTTTCCCTCTCTACCACTGGATCATGGAATGGCAGAGACAACCCTAGAGCCGGAGAACAAGCAGAGAACGATGTCAAATCCCGCTGCTGATGGTCATGTTTGTGAGCGTATGATCTATTGAAATAAAGATTTGTGAGGCAAGTGCTTGCTTAGTATGTGCACTGCTTACAGTGCTTATATTCGACAGGCATAGCTTCACAGGTCCTTGTTTCAGTCGTAGTCAATGTAGTCACTGTGATGGTCTTAGATCTAATATCCTGGTCCGATCATAGGGGAATGATTAGGGTTTTTGGTTTAATTGAGAAAAAATGGATACCCCCCCCCCCCCCCCCTACATCTGAATAAAACCTTCACACGTTGGGGCAGGCTGTGGCATTTCATTTAGCATTCAGACAAAGATTCAACCTGGGAATTAATTTCAGTAGATTTCGATTTTTTTTTTTTTTTTTTTAATTTTGTGAAAATGAGAATATAATTATAGACTATTTGTTTCCAATCAGTCATTTTATAAGGTATCCATTTTCATTATTTATATATATGTTGAACAAGTCAAAATGTATATAAATTCATTTCAGAATCATAAAGAAAAGAATCTTTGATAAATTATCAATATTCCGTTATAGACAAGAAAAACTAAATCATTTTGACTTATACGCTTTACGTGCGTTACATACCCCCTTTTTACACTTTTATTTGTTTTCAAAAACAAAAAAGTACATTGATAGGACCAAGAATTATTTTTTGAACATTTTGTATCTCTTATAAAACCTTTGATTTTTTATACAAGATGCTAGAATTCTTCATCGATTAATAATGGACGCAATATCAAAATTTCCGCAGATTCACGAATTCACTTAGCTCTGTCTAATAAGATACAGAACTGTGAAGCGTATTGCGCTTTGCGGCGTCATAAACGAACCGCCGCGGGTATCTGAACGAGGCTTTTAGTGCATGGTGTTAATTTTGCTTCTTCTGGCTAGAGAGAGCGGGAAGAGTCCTTGATAGAATACTCCTGAAACTCCTGATTCCCAATCTAGGGGCAGTTTACAGGCCTGGGAATGAAATGACACATATTGTCTTGTTTTCACACTTTGGTATCCAGTAGTTACCCCTCCTCCTCAAATCTCTACTAAAGATTAAAGATAAACTTGAGTTCTGGTTGTGCGATTGCATTGTGAAAGAAAAGGTGTGGAATGGATCAGAAAAGTTGATCATATAGCATGTAAGTAATGGTGTGTAATGCAAGGTTCTGGAGTCATCAAACTCATCATAAATTTGGCAGAGTCTTGGTAAAGTAACAATCACCTACACAGAAAGATTTATATGGGACAACACACATGGTGTCGGGGCTAGTACTACCCTGATTTCCTTATCTTTCTATGCTCATTACTCAGCTAGTATACATTTTCTTCCTAAATTGTTAGGCACATGACATTTATTTGTAATCTTGAAAATTCAGTGTAAGTTTCGTAAGATTCTGTGAGAATTCATTTTCTTTTTTTACCAGAACTCAAGTTTATCTTGAAAGGTCAAACATCTCTGTACATGGTTGCTTAGTCAGATATACGATACATTTGGGACTTTGCACTGGAAAACGTAATGATAATGGAGGCTTGTTTTTTTTGCAGGTCTTTCTGAAAGGCATTTTATCTTTCATGTTTGTTTCATATCAAGTCATATGGTTGCTTACTTCAAATACAAATGGTGATACGTGCTTGTTGCAATTAAGGCAAAAAATTCCTTTCAGGAAGTTAGCTTTCTAGCCAAAATGTTATTATATGTCTTTGGTCATATATCTAATTTTCAGTTTCCCATTTGTAAATGTTAAACTGCCACCCCCCCCCCAAAAAAAAGACATCCAAACGATAGAAACTTTTTCATATTATACATTATCATTGGAATGATACAAGTGGATGTACTCGTAATGGTAAAAAATGAGCAATACACATATATTTATTCTAAATACTTTTTTTTTCTGCAACCTTTGATAAAAGTGTATTTTTGCCCTAAAAAGAGTTCCTGGCTCAAGTAACAGAATTTATTTATACATCTTTGATTATGCCTTAAATATAGTGATTTTTTGGGCTGGCCACTTTAGCCATTAATTTTCAAGTTTGCACAACACACCTTATGTGACGAGAAATGCCATGGCTAAAATAGCACTAGTCTTGTGTTTTGAGATGGGATATATCACGTACATGGCTTCTCGATTAATCTATTCCTGTGATTTAGGCTTTCTTTGGGATGCAATATTATTGTGCACCAGTGACTGAAGTAGGCAACACGATGACGATATTCTAACATGAGATTTCTCTACCCCTCCCCCTCACTTTCTTAATCGGAGCTTCGCTGGTTCTTTCTCCCCCGGCTCAACCCTCTTGGATGTTGACCTCTGGTCATCCCCTTATTCGCACTGCATATCACTCTCATACATCCATAGGTTAGCAGGCTAAACATTTTTCTCTTCTTGTTCCCAACCTCCAGGGGGTCTCCTGCCATTTCATGTGAAGATGGTGTAGAAGGGAATCTGTGTTTGGAGCCATCAACTGTTCTCCTGGATCATGCTTGTCAGCTGAACTGTGATGACCCAAACATCAGGTTTCGACACTGGATGGATGAGAAGCAGATTTCATGGAATCAAGGCAGTAAGAAAGTCACGTTTAAAAGCATTTGCCATTAATTTTAAGGTATTTTAAAGGGTTGGTCCAAAATATGTAGAATACATCCTTTCTGTCATGATTGGTTTAACATGACAATTTTCGGCATGGCTGTACATTGTCAAATTTCCCAAATGGTATTCTACATACATTAGTTAGGATTTCGGGGCTTTGTGGATTGATGTAAGGTGGGAGGGGAGGTATTCATACTTTAAAGGGATGGCTTGTTTGCGTAAGTTACTTACAGTATGTCAGTTAGATTCTTCATGGAGGAGGGGGCACGGGTCGGTCTGACTCTTTAATATCCTAGTGGTTTTAATGATTAGATATTTCTATTTGTATGCTTTGAGAGCATGTCCTAGATTCCTTCCTTTTGTGGTGTGTATATATTTAGGGTATGCCCGTTGTTGTTTTTTTAAGGAGAGGGGGCGGGCCTGCTGTGTCCTTTAACTTCGCGAGTCTTATTGATGTAATATCCTTTCTGTTTGCTGGCTTCTTTGGGGATATGGTCTAGATTTGTTTTCTCCCCTTTTAGTTGTTGTTGTATTCTGGATGAAATTCATTGATGGGCCACGCCTGTTAATTTTTCGTTGTTGTATATCTCTGGCCAATTTTGAGCACACCTTGTCTCATAATTGCTACTGCAATACCGTAAACAGTACAGCCAGCGACGTGCTTAATAATCAGAGTTGATTATAAATGGTCATTGAGGCAATTATGACTTAAGATCATAATAGTGTCAGCGACATGTCTTCGAGCTGGAAGACTTTGACTAGCAGTGCCGCAAGGCTTGTGTTTTCCGCTTCACTTCGGACTCACACACAAAGTCCTGGACTCAATATGCATTGGTTGCCTGTGCGACATAGAATAATTTTCAAAATCCTACGGCTAGTCAACAAGTCTATTAATTTCCAGAGTGCGTAAATGATTGCCTGGTTCGTTGTCCTCATGTCCATCATTTACATGCCTACTAATCGTCTCTCTAAGAAAAGTGTGGGAGAACGTCTTACCCACTGATGGAACAAGATACCTACTATTGTGAAGACAGTTTCATCTTTTGACTATTTCAAGAAACGTATGAAGTCCTATTTATTGTTAGAGGACAATGGATTGTGTTGACTCACCTGGTCTTTTTTTAAAGCGATACGCTATTGTTTAGGTGACCCAAATAACTTTGTGGAGTAATGTGGGTAACTGTGTAACCGCAAAAAAGGCGCTTTATCGAATACCTGGTTTGGAATGGATTAGATTGGATACCTGATTGAAATCCCCACAACAATCGAATCAATTTGGCCTCTTTCCTTGTGATGACATCCAACATAGAGCCGACCGAGTGAGGAACTAGGAACGGACAAGCAAACCCGTTTAGACCTTTACCTTGTGATCACATCCAACATAGAGCCGACCGAGTGAAGAACTAGGGACAGACAACCAAAATCAATTTGACCTCTTTCCTTGTGATGACATCCTACATAGAGCCGACCGAGTGAGGCACTAGGTACAGACAACCAAACCAATTTGTCCTCTTTCCTTGTGATGACATCCTACATAGAGCCGACCGAGTGAAGAACTAGGAACGGACAAGCAAACCCGTTTAGACCTTTTCCTTTTGATGACACGCCACATAGAGCCGACCGAGTGAGGGACTAGGGACAGACAACCAAACCAGTTTTATAGACTCTTTCCTTGTGATGACATCCTACATAGAGCCGGCCGAGTGAAGAACTAGGAAAGGACAACCAACCCGTTTAGACCTTTTCCTTGTGATGACACGCCACAAAGAGCCGACTGAGTGAAGGACTATAGGGACAGACAACCAAACCAACTTCACCTCTTTCCTTGTGATGACATTCTACATAGAGCCGACTGAGTGAGGGACAAGTTTACCAAACCAATTTGGCCTCTTTCCTCGTTATGACACGCCACATAGAGCCGACTGAGTGAGGGACCATAGGGACAGACAACCAAACCAATTTGAACTCTTTCCGTGTGATGACATCCTACATAGATCCGATCGAGTGAAGAACTAGGAAAGGACAACCAAACCAATTTGACCTCTTTCCTTGTGATCACATCCTACATAGAGCCGACCGAGTGAAGAACTAGGAAAGGACAACCAACACGTTTAGACCTTTTCGTTTTGATGACACGCCACATAGAGCCGACTGAGTGAGGAAATACGGACCAACAACCAAACCTGTTTAGACTCTCTCTTTGTGATGACACGCCACATAGAGCAGACTGAGTGAGGGACTAGGGACAGACAATCAAACCAGTTTAGACCTTTTCTTTGTGATGATATATAAGAGCCGATGGTGGGACAAATCCTCATGGAAAACAGTCAGAACTGGCATATGAAATGTGTTGACACTCTTGACACGGACCAACAACCAAACCTGTTTAGACTCTCTCTTTGTGATGACACGCCACATAGAGCAGACTGAGTGAGGGACTAGGGACAGACAATCAAACCAGTTTAGACCTTTTCTTTGTGATGATATATAAGAGCCGATGGTGGGACAAATCCTCATGGAAAACAGTCAGAACTGGCATATGAAATGTGTTGACACTCTTAAGCAGCCTCACTGAATTGTTCATAATGAATGTAAATGGACCGTTGTAAAGTTCAGTAGAGTCACATCTCTAAAAATACGACAGCCTTGAAGCGTGGAAGTACTGCCGACAGAGAATGCTAGAGTCTGAGGGATGAGAAACAGTATGATCGCCAAAGCCCGATAGATGGCACCTAGAGTTTACATCTCAAGTTGATAGTACATGCAGGCAGGAGACCCTGGTACTGATGCCCTACCGGAATGAGTTCCAAGAAAGACTGCTTGATACGGAATACAGATAATATATACATTGTATGACATACAATGATTTTAGCACTCAACATCCTGGCCGAAGAGATTGGAAAACTTCAGCACTCTGCCAACTGAAAGATTGTGTAATGTGGTTGAATGCATGAACTACCAGACTATTGTCTTTATTCCCCATACAAGGAAGTATTTGCTACATATCATCAATGGGGGGGGGGGGTAGGCTTTTTACTTGAACCTGAGCTTCCTACAAAGATAAGCTTTATTTGGAATGGCTGTGGAGCCTGTGATGATTTTGCAAGCATCCGGCACACTAAACGATGAGATTAGTGAGACAATGTCATTTTTATCGAGCTCATAATTGATGGAAGCAAGCATATCTTTGCATTGGAAGAGGAGTCAGTGGCTAATTTTACCTGGGAGTGAAGTGATTCAAGTGATACTGTGCACTGCCCCCATCTCATCTTATCCCTATGCAGACTTGATGAGACATGACTACATAGACGATGGGGAATCCCATGCCATTTGATTCAGCTCATGAAGATCTTTATGATTGAAGCACACTTAAATTAAAGAGGAGACGGTTACTGGTTAGGACAATGCCTAGGACCATGACGAGGGAGGCAATGGTGTATACCATCTCCATCTCATTTCAACCTCTCTCTATTCTGCATCAATTGAGAAGAGCAACTGATGGTTTGTTAACAGAAGTCCTGGCTGGAGTCTGAACAGCCTGAGATATGCAGATAACAGCACCCTTTATGCCACACGCATAGAAAAAGTTGAAGAACTGTTGGAAACAGTAAATAGAGAAAGCTAAGCTCTTGGGTCGCGTATCAATGTCGCCCAAACCAATCTGATTGGCCAAATGAGTCACATTACAACTATAATGCCCGATTTTCGCTAACTTTGTTTAAAAAAGACTGCAAAGAACGCGCGGAAAATTATTTCTGCCTTGTGGTTGTGGAAAAGATCGCGAAATTTTCAGGTGGAGGGAGAGGGTGAGAGAGAGGAAAGGGGGTGAGAGGGAAGTGGGAGGGGAAAGGTGAAAGAAAGGGAGAGTAGATTGAGGAGGGAGGGGATCTGGGGGACAGAGAGGGAGGGGAGAGGGGGATCGGGTGGGCGACTGAGACGGAGAGAAGAGGGGAGAGAGGGGATCGAGGGATTGGGGAAGGAGATGGAGAGGAGAGGGGTGGGGATGAGGGACTTAGACGGAGAGAAGAGGAAAGGGAGGGGGTCGGGGTGGGGACAGAGAGGAAGATGAGAGTTTTTTCTCTCTCTTCATTAATGGGTGGGGGTGGGTACTGTGTAGTGTTTTTTTTAATATAGTTTAGTTTAGTTTAGAGCCACACACTTTAGGGAACCAAATATTGGGCAAAAAGGGGGCAAATGCGTTTTTACATGACTCTTTTACTGTGTTGGTTCCTTGAAATCTGCATCATCCATGCAGTGCCTAACCTTTTGTTTGAGTCTGATCAGTTTTAGGTGACAAGCATGATTCAGGAGAGCTGTTGGTGGCTTCAAATGCAGATTACCTTCTGCATCATCGGCTCATGAATGGTATTGAGGCAACCCTAGAGGAGCAGAGCAGAAGAAGAGGGAGATGTGGCGCACTGTTAACCTGACAGATGTGTGAGTGTTGAGGCCCAGCGCATACTACATGATCTCACCACGACCTGGTCTCGGGAGAAAAGGCAAAGGGTTTGGTCTTAATTCTTGTTCATGCTAATCTTCCTCATCAAGGTTCTTCACTTTTCAAGAGCAGTTGGAACCTTGATGAGGAAGATTTGACATTGTTAGATATTGCACACCGGGACCCTTTGCGTATTCTTCTAAAATCAGGCCGTTGTTGGATCATGTATTGTGGGCTGGGGTAGTGTGAATGGAAGGCTGGAGGTACACAGGATGAGGGAGAGTCATCGGGGGAGGATACCCAATAATCCTTGCAAAGTCTCAAATATGTATTTTTTTTTAATTGGGTTTTCCTCTTGGCAGCAACAGGATTAAACAAGGGGCAACCCTCCTTCCGGAGATTTTCTGTTTGACCGTACTTTAATAGAGATTCAAGGTAATGCACAGTGTCATTGGTTTTAAACTTAGGGTCAAGTAGTGAACTCTCAAGTATTCTCTTATCTGAAGTGAGCAGCTTGAGATCAAAGGCTAGGCAAATACGACCATCTCATTCAATAGTTAATTGATGTCTCATTGAAAGTATGGTCTGTGCTACTCAACGCCGGGAAGCTGCATTTTCATTTCTAGACATAGTAAGTAGTCATGTCATGTAGATCGAGTGCGGATCCACCGCATCTCCCTTAAAGGCCCACTGCACTACTTGTAGCTACTTGCGCCCTCTATATAACAAACGATGCCTAATCGGTGACCATTGGTCCCCCATGATCCTCTTTTTCTTATGTTAACTGAGAACTGAGTTGATGAGATAACCACCTGTCCAGTGACCTTGCAGGGCAGTCTAATCCCTCCTGTAAACTACGGCAGATAAGCTTTAAGATTGAGCTAGTATAGGTGGTGAGGTATTCAACAAGCCTCGATGATAGTCCCTCACTTAGCTTACTCCTCCGCCCCAGCCAGGAGCAGAGGGAGTGATGGGTGTAATTTTATTTACCCGTCAAATTGTTGGCTGATACTGACACTGTGCATTACCTTTAGCTGAGTGGGATGAAACTTTTATCATTATTAGTGTTTTATGATGATGATGATGATGGTTTTATTTTTATTAAGATTATTATAATTACTATTAGTTATCATTAGTATTTACATTATTATTGTTGTTGCTTTTATTATTAGTATTGTTAAGATTATAATAATTAATATTTTAATATAATTATTGTTGTTAAGATTATTATAATTAATATTTTAATATAATTATTCCATTATCCTTTAAATTATTATTATTGTTAAGATTATTATAATTAATATTTTAATATAATTATTCCATTATCCTTTAAATAATTATTATTATTGTTAAGAGTATTATTATTAATATTTTAATATAATTATTTCATTATCCTTTAAATAATTATTATTATTGGTTAGATTAATGGTTAATTAATATTAGTTATTATTAGTAGTAGTAGTATTATCATCATCATCATCATCATCATAAACGTTGATATTATTATTGATATTAACTATGTTGGGTTGCATTCTCATTTGAACCAAACAGCTTTAAGATCAAATCATGTTCTCCGATATCTCTGGGACAGGCTTCTCCTTCAGAATGGCGGAAGAATAAACTCTGCGTTTGATCACAACTAGATAAATCTTTGTTGATGCGTCTGGTTGTGACCAAACGCAGAGCTGTTTACTTCCTCTTTCCTGAAGATGCCTGTGCTAGTGACATCGAACTCCATTATTTGGTAAGAGGGGTCTGTTGGGTTGAGATGAGAAGAACTCTAACATCTATAGGGTATTAAGCCCTTGTCATGATAGTGTCTATTGTCTCTCATAGCTTTATTTTATTTACCACAATAAATCATATGTATTTACCTATTATTGCTTAGTATTATAGTATTATAATTATTCTTTCTTAATTAATTTATATTTTAGTATAATTTATATGTTAGTATAATATATATGTTAGTATAATTTATATGATAGTATAATTTAGTTTATCCCACATACTTAATTTAATTTAATAATCGTTATTATTATTATTTTCATTATTGTTATTTGTATTATTATTTATAATGAGTAAAGGATTATTTCGTGACATTGGTACCACTCCCGTCTGATTGCGTGTGTGTAGAGCAGTCATGGAGTGATTTATCTCCTAGCAATCGATGACGTAGGATACATGGGAGGCGCTCGGTTTGGGAAACTTTCAGCTTCTTTCATTCGTCAGTTATCTTGCACTTGTTCGGTTTGTTGGAGAGAGATGGCAGTGCGAGTGAGTGTGTGGTGGTGCTATGTCTGACATAACACCGTCACACACCCACACGCACTCCTCTTTCTCCTCAACTAGCCGAATTTGTGCATTTTAACCGACGGATGGTAGAGGCTGATTGTGACTCGGATCGGGCGTTCCTGCGTCATCTTTTGTTTGGGGATACAATCACACCATGTCTTGTCTATACACATGCAATGAGATGGGAATGGTAACAATGTGACAAAACTCATCCTTTATCTCATCGTATTTAACAAAACAATTGCTCACATGGGTACTATATTATGTTATATTATTGTAAATATGTTATTTTGTTATTGTTGTTCATGTAACGAAAAAAAAGAAAAACCCACGAGAAGCAAACAGTAGCTGAACAACAAATAAACCGTGTCTTGAGTCTTTATTTATCATATTGATGTTCACGTGCTGATGTCGAGAACGAATGAGAGACTGAGAGAGGGTGATACCGATTCCGATGTAAAACAATGGGAGTGAAAGCAGGGGCGTCGCTAGACCTTTTTTTCAGTGTGTGTGTGTGTGGGGGGGGGGGGGTGTAGAGGCCACCAATTACCGACAAAACTAACCACCAATCACCGACAAATACGGTCTACAAATTTAACCCTATAAACCCGGGGCCGAAAGCTCAGTAAATAATTTTTCCTATGCACTATCTTTCCTATGCACCAACTTTCCTATTTCCTCGACGACATATACATATACGATATATTTCGTCAACTTAGTCAGCATATTAGCCAGGCACGTATACCCCCCCCCCCTTAATTTGTTTTCAATATTTAAATATATATATATATATATATATATATATATATATATATATATATATAAATTTGCGAAAGGCCGATGATCAAAACTTAGGCATTCCATATTATTTCTATATTTCACTCCTTTCATCTCCTCTTTCTGTCCTCCTTTCTGTCTATATTGTGTCATGCATTTCATTGATTTTTATCATTTATTTATTTTACTCTTTTTATGTTGGAAGAGATTAATTTCAAAGGGGATTAATCTACTTTTGACCGACATTTTTTAATTTTTAGATGAATATGTGCATCTTAAACATAAGAATCAAATGCACTATATTGATTTTTGAAATATATTTTTTTGAAAGATAGACAATTTCGATTATACATTTTAGACATTCCAAAAGGAACTAAATCCAAACCCGTTTCATTCCAAAAAGGAGTTAAATAAACTGTGGCGATTACGAATGTGTTATTATGAACCACGTTTTCTAAAGGTATGTTTGACGAATTTTGTTGGTTATGGTGCAGTTACCAGTTTAGACGATCTGTGCAAAATTTCAATAAATTAAACATATTCTCATGTAGCTCATTTTGGAATGATACATCTGAAAGGATTTTTTCTGGAGGATTTTTTTTTCAAACATTTTAAAATGACCAATAAATATCGGAAACTATGCTCAGCTACCAGTATTAATGTGTTTCGCATTGAATTTGAATTGTTAAAACACTTGTGAAAAAGAAACAATCGACCGCAGTCTCATTCCGAAAGGGGCTAAATCCACAAAAAGTATAATGATAACATTTTATTAAATATGGAATTCATTGCTAGATTTGTGTAAAGATATTAAAAGCTTTTGTATGACCATAGTCCTGCCATATATACAAAAAGAAGTGATACCTTTCAAAAGTAAGTGGTGAATTAAAATTTTTAGATTACTCAAAAACGCTAAAAGTGAATTGAACCCCTTTTGAATGAAACTCTTCATTTCTATTCGATTTTCTTGCACACACAGCTTATTCCTGGAATATACACAATGGAATATAAACTCACATCAAAACGAGTTTTGAACAGCACTGTATACAATATACTTGTTTTGTATCCAAAACTGTAACAATGTAGTTTTAGCGCACATACAGTTCATTCCATGGGATATACATCGTGGACTTTAAACTCATCTAGAAATCCAGAGTGTATCAAGACTTTTGATAAGCACTGAATATAATATACTTCTTTCAACTCCCCTTTATGTGATTTTCTATTCATTCATAATTTCTTCTTTCTATAACCCTATAACCCTATTAAATAATTACAGAGTCATTGAATTATGCTGTCATTTTATCTTGCATCATACCAAAATCAAAATCAAAGTAATTGCAAATTAATACAGGTTGGGAAAGGAAAACGTATATAACCCCATCTCCTCCTCGCACCACTCAAAATAGCTGATTTCTGGCTGAAATTACATGGATCATCATCAGCTCGGAGGTCCCCCCCCCCCCCCCGACAAGGTTCAAATACGCCACTGTTTTGGAAATGTTATTTCTACTTCTAAACTATCTGCTCGAATGTCCACCATCCATTGCTAGTACCAAGACTGTCTAACAAATTATTTTCTATCATTTTTCGAGGTGTGCAAACGTATGTGGACGTGTATGTGTGTGTGTGTGTGGGGGGGGGGGGTCCACTCTCTGCAAAAAACGTCAGTATAATATGAACGCATACGCATATAGATATGCAGGTATATTGTTAATTGATCTTTATTCAAGAAAATACATATAACATAGTAATAAAGATGTTACATAAAATCCAGGACTGAAATTTAAATTGCATTTGATGCATCTCATGCAGGGTTAACAATTACAATACACAATAACAAAACGGAAAAGAGAACATCATAAAGTCAGTTTTTTTAATGAAAACATTAATAATTCCTAACAAAAACCAAACAAAATGTTATTTTCTTAATTAGGAATACCTCACTATGTATTTATATACCGTGGTCTTATCTGTCAATCGCTTCTTAATATCATAAATAATCAACCACGGGAACCTATCTCCATAGAGAGAGAGTTGGAGAGAGGGAGAGAGAGAAAGAGAAAGAGAGAGGGAAGGAGGTCCCGTTATAACAAGTTACATACGTTTTCTTAATCTAAAGTAATTACACCTCCAAGTATTGAAGTGATTCCAGTTGAGTTCAGATAGGCTGTAAAAAATAACAAACCCACACAATATTCTTTTGAAATATTACTTTTCCGAATGACATATACCTCACCTTACATTTAAGCACCGCCATCATAATCTTAGTAGCATGCGTAATTACACCACGAAAACCTATCACAATAGAGAGAGAGAGAGAGAAATCAAGAAAGAGAGAGAAAGAAAGAAAGAGAGAGAAAGAAAGAAAGAGAGAGAAAGAAAGAGAGAGAGAAAGAGAGAGAGAGAAAGAGAGAGAGAGAGAGAGAAAGAAAGAGAGAGAGAGAGAAAGAGAAATAGAGAAGGGGGAGAGAGAGAGGGGGGGGGTCTCGCTATTGCAAGTCATACAAAATAGTTAAACCAATTACACTCCCAAGTAATGTTGTGATTGCCAGATGCGTTCCGACCGGCTGTAAATAATAACATACGACCCAAACAGCATTTCTCAGTTGTGGATACCTTACTTTGCGTGTACATATTTTCAACATATCTAGAAGTCTTTTCTTGTTATCTGGAGTTATCAGACCACAGGAACTATACAAAGTAATTTAGGGGTCCGACCGGCTTCTGATATATCATGCATCAGTCCGGCGTACCTCACCGTTTTTCTTCGATGGGCCTGTTGTATATTGGTTTCAAATGGGATTTTTAACTCAAATACTAGTATTTCCTTTTTTCTAAAATTATATCCCACATTACGATACATTCCCAATATATCAAACGAAACCTCAAAACTGCTTTAAAAGGTATCTAATTCATCACCAAAATAAAAAAGAGTGCAACCACTAACATAACATGAACAAGGAAAAACCTTATCGTGAAAAGAAAACAAAAATATTACAGGTACGTGTATTTTTCTTGCTATCGTTGAACAAAATAAACAAATCATAAGAAAAATTTTAGTTTTTGAAAAATGAAGAATCATAGTTTTGTTTCCGTTTGCTATGGTATATTTGCTATGATAATATGTATTTTTCTATGTATAGACTATTACCCCCCCCCCCCCCCCCCATTTTTGTAGAGGTTTACTAATATATATAAAAATCTTCAAACTCGCACTTCATGATTTCGTATTATTCAGAGTCTCCCTGAAAGAAGGAGACCCAAGTTTGTTAGTAGATTTCTTAAGAATTCCAAATTAATTATTAATAATGTACACATCATTTGCATCTGCAAGAAAGGTCCTTCGTGAGTGCACTGAGCTCTCTACGTGTTATATGATGGAGAAATGAGAAGACGCTTAGTGTATCGCAATAACGACAGCATTAAAAGAAAATCCGCCCTGGATTACCGCGTCACGTCTATCAAAACGAGGCTGTTGCTGGATCCTATGACTGTTAGAACAAGTATTAACATTTTTAATTAACTTGGTTAAAATTTTAATCAACCACTGATTACCATATGAATCACACAATCGTTGGTTAAACTTTAACCAGCGGCCTTTTGATTAAAATTTAATCCGTGGTTGATTAAACATTTTAATCCATGATTATTTGTTAAACAAATTTGCTCAATGTTGGTTAAAATGGTGTTGACTAAACTTTAACCATTTGTTGATTAAAACTTTAACCTTTTGTTGGTTATTTATGTTTTGTTCAGGGCTGATTCACATGATGTTGGTTAAACTTACATGGGTCGTTGGTTAAAATTGTAACCATTGTAGGTTATTTCTGCTTTGATTAATTCACACGTTGTTGGTTAAACTTTAGTGGGTTGTTGGTTACAGTTTTTAACCACTGTTGGTTACACTTACGGGGGTTTGGAGGTCTTATCCTCGTGTTTGCAGGTAGGAAATTGTTTTAATATGATTATCATCAATGCTAAAATTGTAAGGAAGAAGTGAAATAAGGTCCTTGCTCAAATTAAAAACGTTTTGTGTCCAGGGCCCGTACTAGTTGTAGCTCAATCAGTATTCAGTAAGTGTAACGGATGACCTACCCAAATTGCATGCATATTCAAGACGTTTCACTTCATGATGATAATTAGATTTTTTTTTTAACATAGGTCTAGTCATCATTCATGCATGTAATTTAGGTAGGTAATCCGTAATAGGCCTACATTCCTCTTTCTTTGGGTCCGTGCCTCCTTCACAGTTGAAGATTCTTGCAGACTGACGAGTGTGTGTGTGTGTGCTAATACGAGAGCCAGGTGCATTGTGCAATGATCATTACTAGCAGGACCCGTGGAAAATCCACGGGATTCTAGGGGAGGGGGCCAAATAGATAGATAGATAGAGGCCTATGTGCTATCCAAAAAAAATTTAGATTATCTTTATATAGAGAATTTTTATAATATATGCTGTTTGACCATGAATGGCGCATCGTAAAACAAACTATGTCAGATAGGATCTCGATAATTACTATTTATTTGCATTATTATTGTTGTGATTTCAATGTAGTTTCATAAAAAGACTACATATGCAGAGGCTTGGATTATGATTATGTTGGCATTGTTCACAAAATGTGTATAATTATTTTCAAAGTAAAGATTTTACGCGAAAAATTGGACGGTTTGTGCACAAATTGACTCGACTGTGTGTGGGACTGTGAGCGTAGAATCCAGTGAAAGATTTTTTTCGGGGACTCGATCTATATCAAATTTTGGGAAAATTTTGGAGGGCTACTTTTTTTTATCTTTCGGGGGCTCATTTTTCTTGGGCTAATTTTTCATTAATTCATTTAAAGATGCAGTTTGTTTAGTTTAGTAGCGTAGTGTTACGTAAAAAAAGGCGTACTTTCTGCGTCAAGTTTCTACGCCGAAAGTACGCGAATTTTGTTAAACATATTAAATTGTTTGCGTCCCTCAGGGTATAGTAACGTAGGCCAGCGTACTCTCAGCTCAGCGTAGTTGATACGCAACTCTACTATGGACCCCACGCCAATTAGTGATCGACCTGCCAGTGTCACAAATAAGGCATTAAAAATATGCTCATCTGACCGTAATTAAATGCCTAAAACCCCTGAGCTTTCGGGGGTTCAGCCCTTTGTACCCGTGGACACCACGCCTGCACT
Source organism: Strongylocentrotus purpuratus (assembly GCF_000002235.5). Classification (NCBI taxonomy): domain Eukaryota; kingdom Metazoa; phylum Echinodermata; class Echinoidea; order Camarodonta; family Strongylocentrotidae; genus Strongylocentrotus; species Strongylocentrotus purpuratus. The sequence continues at coordinate 13,364,413 of NW_022145605.1, read as the reverse complement.
CAAATCGCTTTGAGTTTATACCTAACCCCCCCCCCCCCCCCCCCATATTTTAAAAATTGATTTGACGCAAGAACTGTATCATACTAAAAGTATTATCATGTTTTTAAACGACCATGACGACCGTCTGATTTTCTTGTGGAAACTTTACTTTGAAAAATGATTATCGAAATTCAGTATACAACTATACATGGCCAGAATAATCACAATCCAAGCCCAGGTTTCATACATCTATTCACGAAACTATATTGAAATCGGGGCAATAATAGCAATTTCAAAGTGTTGTTTAGACTCTCCTCACACCACGGACAGACCTGGCTACTCCGGTCACCGCGCCGCTACTCCACGCTCACACACTCAGCTCCGACAGCACCCCCGACAGCAGCGCTCAGCTGCCGTGGCAATACACTGTGGACTCAAGGCAGTTTGCAACTGAACTGTCACGTGAAGGCGTACTATCACAGATCTATTTGCGCTATTCTTGTTGTGATTTCGATGTAGTTTTCATGAAAAGACCAATAAAACAGAAGCTTGGGCTATGATTATGTTGGCATAGATCACAGAATTTGTATAATTATTTTCAGAGTAAAGATTTTACGTGAAAATAGGTCCATGGTTTGCGCCAGTTGTCGCAATCGCCTCGACTCGACTCGACTGTGGTGTGTGCATGTGTGTGACCTGAGAGCGTGTAATACACGTACACTGTGGGCGCCTGGCCTACAAATCATATCCTATAGAAAGACGCATAACACGGGTACGCTCAACCCGTTGAGCGTACATATTGGCTACATCCCATCACCCGGGTGAGTCGTCTGTTGATGTGTATTTCTCTTACACGCTACAAAGCCAATCCTATAGCAAGAGGTCTTACTCGGGATACGCCGCAGCCTTTTACAATAAGACTTGCTACACCCGTTGACGCGAGTGGATTCTCGTCCATCGTGTGTCTCTTCGTCTCTCTTTGATAATTAGACAGAGGGCGGGTGCACGCCTTGCGGACTCGCTCTCGCGGGTTCGTCGCCTCCTCGCAATCCACGACGCCCGCCGTGCTCTCGTCCGCCCGTCCTCCCCGGCACCCCGAAACCGCGTTTAACGGCGTGGACGTCGATCGCGGGGTCGAGGTGGCACGCAAGTTACGGGAGACAGGCCTCGTGGAATTGTGCCGCCCTCCCCGCGCCACGGCGGAGGCGGGCGGGGTCGGGGAAAGACGTTTTTGAGGAACCGTTTTGTACCCGTTTGGACCCCCCGCGGCGATTTTGCGTATTAATAATATAGATACTTTACTGGTTGAGCTATGTACAGCCTAACGGGATACAAATCGTTTTTGATTTGAGCAAGAACCTTATTTCACCTCTACCTTACAATCTTAAAATTGATGATGATAATATCAAAATAATTTCTTACCTGAAAACACGGAGATAAGACCGTCCAAACCCCCATTTCCTTAGCCTATAATCTAGGCGGAGTGCCGAGCTTTTTTCTTTGCTGCTAGACTAACCTTAAGCAGAACGTCTGATACGGCGAGACTACGAACCGCGACTCACGGTTTGTAGTCTCGCCGTATCAGACGTTCTGCTTAAGGTTAGTCTAGCAGCAAAGAAAAAAGCTCGGCACTCCGCCTAGATTATAGGCTACCATTTCCTTAGCGTCCTCGCGACAACCTCCATTGTTAATTTTGTCGCACGCGTAGCATGTACTTTGTGTACTTGTAATAATAATAATAAAAACGTTACTTATAAAGCGCTTACCACCGAAGTCTCTAAGCGCTATACACACAAAATAGACTGATATACAATTACATCTTATACAAAACTAAAAATGCAAATAAACCTACAAATAACAATACATATGGAATACACATCTAAGTGAACAGAGATAATTAATCATCGAACGCAATTTTGAATAAATGTGTCTTGAGACTAGTTTTGAATAGGTTAACGGTTTGACAGTTTTTTACATTTAAAGGTAATTTGTTCCAAAGTTCAGCAGAAGCTTTGCGAAAGGAGCGATTACCATAAGAGAGAGTTGACACAGAAGTAGATACAAGGTTTAATTGTGAAGATGACCGTAAATTGCGTGAGGGTTTGTATTCCTCGATTAATTCTTGCAGATAAATTGGTGCCAATTCATGAATGCATTTGTAGCTAGTGTATGTATTATGTCGAGCGATCGCTAGCTACGCGCTTCCATAATCGTTCCGGTGGGTCACGTGACCAGTACTTTATTCAACATTGATTAAACTTTAACCGAAAGGGGGCTATCTTTACTGTCAGAATTTTGTGTGTAATCCATGCTGGGTTACAATGTTTGCCAACGACTTGGACTTACCAACATAGGTTAAAAGGAATAGTTTTGATCAACACTGTTTTAACCAACGCAAGATTAAAAGTAAATTTTAATCAACACTACATTTTTAACCATGGTCGAGTGTTTTTTAATCAACATTTTTTTAACCCGCAGTTTTTTAATACTTGTTTTAACAGTGTGGTACGTAAAGGAGACGATTCGGAGAATCGCATCCAGGATCAGTGACCAAGCCTTTTGTGGACATCTCTATGACTTTTGCTGCGAGTTCTGCCGGTGTCAGGTTGGGATTGTCAGCCAGAAGGATAGCAACAGCACCTACATCATGTAAAACAATGGAGTTCAAGAATGATTAACAGTGCCTATGTTTTAAAACAATGACAAATTTTAAGGGATTACATAATTTGTTAAGCATCACCTTTTTTCAAAACGAAGAGAGAAATTTAGGGTTTTGAAATGTTTGGCAACGCCTATTTTGAAAATATGGACTTCTTGTTTTTTTTTTGTTTTTTTGTTTTTTCATCATTAAGTGAAAGAGTACTCACCTGTGACGTGGGGACAAGACATTGATGTACCACTGAATGTTCGTGTCTCCTCTATACCTCCGATATATGCACTTGGGATGTCCACACCAGGGGCAAATATATCCACACACTCTCCATAGTTGGAGAAATAGGCCCGTTCATCGTCTACAGCTGTAGCCCCGACAGTTATTACCTGCAATAATTAACAGAAGCGATCGATCGAGACCAGATTAATACATTTAGTCACATTTGTATAGCGCTTGATAACTTGTTACAATTACAATGTAATTATTAATACCCGGTTAATTATTTAAGTTTCAAGTTATTTATTTCACTTAATCAAAAATATCATAATTGAACATAATTAGCAATGATAATCATTATAACTAAACATACAATATAGAAAACATAATGTACATGATAATAGTTATAACAGAGAATACAATCATATAAATCAATCAATAAAGTGGGGGATCTACTAAAAAGAAAAGCTTGTATTATGTAGGTCCCGGTTCATAGGTTGTGTATAAATAAGGGTATCTGAATTAACATATTTACAAAAGCATATGATTACACGAGGGTTATCTTTAAGTGACACATTTTACTGAACATATCGTAAACAATTGGAGAAAAAAAAAGGAAGAGTACTGTGCTTTCCTCCGCATAAACAAATATATATATATATACATTAAATAAAATGATCAGTGCTAATTTTAGCACTACTTTTGCGGAGGGAAAGAATAATTGCAAGGAAAAAAATTCAGAAAAGAGAACAGGTACGTAAGGAAAGATGAATAACGGTGCACACGCTCTGCTCCCGGGGGAGTATTCCCATGGGGGTATTCCGGCGTATCCTACCGGGTTTCCATTAAATACATGGGTAGAGAGAAGTAATGAATGCCTTGCTTATATCAGGACTTTCAGTGCCGTGTCGAAAGTCGAACCAACGACCTACGCATTTCCACTCGGCCTCTAAGGAAGGTGTTACGATTGCATGTTCTACAAAAAAAAACTATTACCAAGATGAATATATGAACACACACGTAAATGTGCATATCCTTTTTTCTTTGTGTACATGTATGGCAAATTAGGGGTTTTTCGGGGGAGGGGCTGGGGCCACTTCTTTCAGTCCCATCCAGCCCCCCCCCCCCCCCCTTTCCCGTTCACCTTCGCCCGACTAAGATTGGATGGACCCACCTGTTCGACCCCGGCAGGTGAGTATCGGCATGCATCATCATCGGAGTTACCAGCGGATGCCACTATAGTGATCCCGGCATCGATAATGAGAGACTTCAGGGCATCATCAAATGCATAGTTGCGGCCGCCTCCAAGCGACATGGATGCTACCGCTGGCTTTTGGCCAGATGTCGCCACAAAATCAACACCTGAAGTGAAAATGAGATGATAATAATAAACTTTTAAAAAATAATTTTGTATACAGTCAAATATGTCTCGTTGGCCACCTCTCCATCTCTTCATAAAGGCCGTCTGTCTTTAGTGGCCATGTGTTTTGTCTCATTCAAGAAAGAAACTGTTGTACATTGCGTATACAAAAAAGTGTACCCAACTTTAAAACTTTAAAAATGTATAACCATATATGACCTTGAATCATATTCAAAGGGAAAGCGTAACTTATACCCTGTGTAATGATACCATATTCATATTTGAGCTGCCACGTATGACTGAGCAGCAGGTTTTTCAAAAAGTATTGTCAAAATCCTCTTGTACCAAGTTTGAGCAAAAGCAATATTATTTACATTGACCGCCAGGCAGTTAAAATGCTTATGACAAGCAAAATGTAGGACCTTCTGTTCATTAAATATGATTACAATCTTGACTTCATTCGCATCCCTTGTTTCTTCTCATTAGTGAATAAAATGGATTAAACTGAGTGTCAAATTTGAAAGAACATGAAATTTAAATGAAAACAAAATTCATCATTGTTTGATCAAAATCTGTTCAGAGATGCTGAAATATCCATAAATAAAACAATGTCTAATATGTGTAGGGCCCCACAAATATTCGATAATTTTGAACCAGCCGTTGAAAAAAAGAGATAGCGCCTTATACGTTTTATTCCAGCCAATGCCAATATTGGCTTTGTAATCTTTTTCGTGTTGGTTTATAATACGCACAACCAGCCAGCCCGTGTATTGTTATAATTAATTAACGAACTGTCTCCGTGTTTTTTTAAAGTGGAGCTGAATTGGTATGATCGTATTTTATTTAATTTTTTTTTACATATTTTGGGGTCTAAAATTACCTTCATAGCAATTTTAAGTTCCTAAACGAAAACTAGAAATGTCATAACTAAAAATAAGAGCAATCACCATGCACTTTGAAGACATTTGCAGTCTTAAACAGAGCGCTTAGAGACTGTAGAGCGCTTAGAGACTTCTGATAAAGCAAATTCAATTCAATTCAAAAAGAGTTTATTCATCGAATGATTAGCAGCCAAAGGCTGAATTGCACATTTGTTACATTTAAAGATATACAAAATAAATTATTGAAAATAGATACATACAAACAAAATTGCAAAGTGCACGTTACAAACCAATAGTAAATGTTAAAAGTTTAAAAAGTGATGAGTGGCAGTGGGCATTCTCGTGGTGATGGGCACACATGTCCAGGAGGTGGGCCCCTTCCCCTTCAAAAAAAATAATTCATCAAACGACCCCCTCCCCCCTATAACTATAACTAGATCCGATTATTATTATTATTATTATTAAACAAGAACTTATTCGCTATTTGAAATAAACACCCTATGCTCCTTATGAGTGTGATCAATGCCACAGCAGACCAGTGAGCAGAAATGGTTTAGCTATGAGACAAGAAGTTAGTAGGCTGTTCAAAATAATTCATAGATTGAAACAAGGTTCTGTGAAAGCCTAGATACAATGCATAATTCTAAACAATAAAGAACTGAAGCACGAGGCATAATTCAACTTTTACAAGGATTTAAGCCACAGAGGTACATGCATATGACCTGACTCACAGTCGTTCCATCAGCCCAAACTTGGAACAAGGCAATTTGGACAACACCTTTTACAGACCCTGGTGCTCAGACACCCGTGGAAGAAATATCATGAATATCATTGGACAGAAAAAAGGTTACTCATTCTATGAAATAGATTTTGAAGTCATATTGGTCATGACTTTTTAATTAGGAGCTACCGAAGTTGGGTACACTTTTTTTGTATACGCACTGTATAACCTCTCTAAGAAGGCTACCTGTCTGCAGTGCCACTGTTTTTCTTCTGTTTCCCATGGGTGATCTTAATAGACAGGTTTGACTGTATAAATATGTGATTTTCGATTTAACATGTTTAATATCCCTATCAGCTTCAAACACGATCAAAATGCCTCGTTAGTCACTTTCTGAAATGTGCGTACATAAACATTATTTCTACGGAGAATTCGATAAGGTATCATTTGAAAATGCCCTTGAGTTCATTTATTTGTGTATTGATATATACACTCACGCGCAAACGCCCCCCCCCCCACACACACACATATATATATACTGTTAAAGCATGTGTATGCTACTATGCGTGTCAACTAGAAGACCTACGTCCCTGTCTACGTCCTTAAGTCATAACTAACAGTAATGAGGATTAAAGATACCATGTCCCTTTTGCAGCCAACATAAAATTCTGTAGAACTTTGCAGGAATTATGAATATGTCATATATGTCTTATCTGTGAAATTTAAACGTTAGCAGTGTCCTAATATTCAAATTATTCAAGGAAACCCGTTTACTTGCTAGACTTCACTGTCAGACACTATTGAGTGACTGACTTGGTTTTTTTTGGTAATAACATACATAAAATAGTTATAAAGGGTACATGAGCATTTTTATAGATCAATAACCCACTTCTTATAATGGCCAAAATTAAATTGATTGAATCTTTGCGCAGCACAAAACGTACGACCATTCGGTACAATGGTCTAAAAATCAGACTATTACTTACCGACTTGGTAGCACTTAAGTCGATTCGACAACAATTAGTCGTTACTTTCCCACTTAGACATTTTCAAGCCCCCCCCCCCCCCCTCATTTTTTTAAAGAAAGTTCTTAATTAGTATTTTCTTTCAAATGCCGTTGGAATTTAATCTTTTCATTTTTTGACCTGCAAAGCGGGGGATAGGGTAGGGGGCAGCCCCCACAAATAAAAGCAAACACAAAAAATGCCTTGTACAATAATGCACGACCGTACAGAGGAATTTTTCCTCTTGAGGACCGGGGGAAAATGCAATGAATTATTGATAATTTATTGCACTTCGTTTTTTATTCGTGGGGGGCTGCCCCCTACCCTAGCCCCCGCTGCGTACAGTCATGATTCAATGGCAAAGCAATAGCCTCATAACCGTGAGGCCCCATGACCATAACCGTGTCGATGTGCTATATTAGTGCCCTTTTGCGAGGCATTAATCCTCATTATTGTCAGTTATAAAGGACGCAGGTCCCCTAGTTGATATTAAAAAGCATAGTAGCGTGCACATGCTTTAGCAGTCACGCAAAACAAACGCTCGAAAAATAATATTCAATACAATCTGAGAATGTATACTATTATCTAGATCTATTAGGAATAAATCATTTTCAAAATCATTCCATAAATTTGGGTGAAAAAAAATATTCCACCTTTATGACCAACAGTGTATTTTTGTATTTATATAGATATATGACTACACATTTGAATTACGTACCTGCAATGACCCCGCTCGTTGAGCCAGTTCCATCACAGCCTAATACCTTTACACCAAACAGCTTGACATCTTTGGCCACTCCGTACATGTTACTCCCTACTGTCCCAGCACAATGGGTTCCATGACCTTGACAGTCAATTCCCTGTGGAAAAAACAATAATAACCACGGTAATGTCAACCACATCAATCTACCTGGTCGAAAATACATTCGTGATGAGATTTTACATTAAATTCAGGAATCGATCATGAATAATCAAACGAAATCGGGAGAATTCAGAGGCTAATTTGCCACAACAAGCAGGGTAAATAGTATAGATTTATTGACTGCTATGAGAGGCATCGCTGTTTCTATAGGCGCATGGGGACGTTACATGCCGCTAGGTCATCGGCAGGATGTAACGTCCCCGAGAGCCAGTATAGAAACAGTTATGTTTCAAATATTACAGCAGTCCATGCAATCATAAATCTTTTATATACCGAATTTCACAAACAAATCTACAAAGAATTCTTATCTTATCCTTTTCTTGAGTAAAGACTGGTTAAAACATCACAGAAAATCTGAGACAATGTCTGTAAATCTTTGCTAGAACTGCACTGTATTTTGTATCCGCGCTCACACAAAGAAACTGTTTACACGTAAACCAATGGGGATTTCCGCAAAATGTATTTATGCGGCCCGTTACCCGGGGCAACGGGTATCTGTAAAACAAAACTAATGACCTGTAGGCGGGCATGCGAGCATATTTTTTTTTTTAATTATTGACCAGTAGGCGGGCATGGCTAAAATTACGACTCCAATTTCGACCAATCAGATGGCTAGATTTCTAAAGTTAGGTATATAATAAAAATTACCCCACTCTTACGTCACATATCACAAATAAAGTAAAAATTGTTGCTCTTCTGGATAATGTTTGATCTCGTATAGTAACCTTCATAAATCCATAAAGAAGATACTGTCCATAAAGGATATAAGGAATTAAGTATTTAATGTAGCCCAGTAAACATGGTCTATAAGATAATTGCAAGTGTTCCTAAGCCGAATACATGAAATTCCGTGAGAAGGCCTGAAAAGTCAATTGGATTGCATCACATAAATCACTTTTGAATAAAACCAATATTTCAATTAGCCCAAATTTTCTGAACAGATACACAACAGAACGGCCTTCTTTTTTTTCTTTTTTTTGGTCCTTTTTTAACAGTTTGGTTCGAAAATGTTATCATGGAAGAGGTCGATTGGCTGGAAAGCTCTCCAGAGGAGTGGAGAGTATGCACTGCAAACTGCAGAGTCGCAATTAGTCCAGTGACTGGGGTAATAATAATAATACTGTAGCGCTTTGGTCGGTTAAGTTTATTATTACTATTATTATTATCATTACTATTATCATTATTATCGTTTGCAGTGGTAGTAGTAGAAGTATGCATGAGAACACTTACGTAATCCGCATCACCAACACTATCAAAGGCAGCCACGGCTCGGCCTTCAAAGTAAAGACTATCTGGAGCGATGCCAGTGTCGATAACATAGACGTTAACGCCTGTGCCATCGCCTATGGGGAGGCGGCCGGAAGAAGACAGGTTGGGAGAAAGAGTTTGATTAATTATAAGTAAATCGTTACAGCACGTTTGTTATATTGGGTAAAACAGAACAATGCATTCAAGGTAATTTACTGGTAATATACAATACTTTATTTGAGATTTTCTCGAATTATCAATTAACTCTTTCTGTTGATATTTGTTCTACTTCAACTCAGAAAACCATAATCAAAATTGCTGAGAAATATAATTATTTATAGTATAAGTAGTCTTTATCGAACAACCGACCTACACATTATCTTCATAGATGTACAGTCATTCAGTTCACTGACGGATATAGGGCCACACATATCATTGTGCACCTCTAGTATTAAACATTTCCCCTCAAAATATGATAACCTTTCATTCGGTTGTCAGGGATTCTTGGAGTAAATCAGCATCTAAGAAACGAGCTATATCCTATTTTCTTTCTACTTGTTGATTATAAAAATAAAATAATCAAGGCACATATAGAAAATGAATTCAAGAGCCTGGAACCACAAATTCTCATTTAGATTGTTTTAGGACCTCGTCTATTTTACTTGTCAATTCCCCCCCCCCCCCCCCTCGAAACTGTGACCCCTTTTTGTTTTTATCAAACCTTGAAGCCGACCTTTATTCGAAGTGGAGAATAAGAGAGAAAATATGCGTTTCAATTATGTCTTAGATTCATTAAAAACATCTCCAAACATTTTCAAATATTTTTTTTTTTAAGATTATAAACTTAAATTATTTCTTACTTTCTTGTGACTATCTATGATTGAGTTGTGAATTGTTATTAATTACCTGAAAACTCTGCTTTTCCATTTAAAGGCAACAGTCTTTGGTCAACACGATCTAAGCCCCAGGATGCAACAGCTGATGTACGGGCGACGCCATCTTGGGTTATGTACTTTATTTCTTCTCTGGCTAGCAGCTTTAAAAATGGATATATGATTCAGAGGTATTAATACAGCTGATATGAGTGAACCTGGTTACAATAAATCGAGTAACTGTTACTAGAGATCGATTTTGTTGAGCACTATGTATTGATAAGGCAAACTCTAAGGTGAATATCGTCAAACTTATTGTTTTATCTCTCATCTGACTAGCAGCATAATATATTCAATTAATGGCTTTTAAAGAAGATTACACATTATATATATAATTGAGGCTCCTTTACAAGAAATCAAATTTATATTATCAAGGGTCAGAGTTGTAAAGCAAGACGTTTACTATTATGGCAACTTATTGATAAACTTCATAATCTTCTTTTTCACAAGATTTATCTCCAGTCGTATCATCACGGTGGTTCGTTATCCCTATAACTGACATATCAAAGGGGAAAGAAACGACCTGTTCTCCATGCACGGTCTTTTAAAACAAAATCTGGCATTTCAAGTACTCAAAAGGATTAGTTTTTGCTGTTCAGATATTTTACAACACTAGAACCCAATTACCAGAATATTTGATACGCCCTTAATTCCAGTATTCTAGTATTTTTGTTATTTTATTTTTTAGCAGCTGTTTCTGCATTTATTGATAAATCAAATATAAAACATTCATATAACAATAGTATAATAATATATAATATAATTGATTTGCATAAAGAGTGACAACTTAATACACACAAATAAAAATGCATAATTGAAAGCTTGAAAGTATGGGGTTAAGTAAAAATAATCAAGATAAATGCAGAGGCCAGCTATCATAAGCAAAGATGCTTGGTTCGATAGCAGCCGGGAAGGGGGGGGGTACATGGCGCTGTTGTAGGAGTAAGTAGGTGAATAGAGAGTCTGAATAAAAAAATCGAAAGAAATTAAAGAAAGAAAAAAATATGCAAGTGTGTGCAAGTGGGTGTGTGCAGGTGAAGTAAGTGTTCGATTCGTATTGTTAATGAACTGGTCATCTAAAATTAATTTAAATAAACAATCAAAACCTCTGAGACCCTTATGATGTTTTTGAATATGTAGATATTAAATACTTTTTCATCGATGCTTTGAATGAATAAAGAGTTGCAGAGTGTTTAATATTGTCAGGTAAAGCATTCCAAATGTCTGGACCATGATGTCTTATCGATTTATAGGCCATAATAATTTTGGGGTAGGTTAAGTGGAAATCGGGTGAGTGTCGTGTGGGATAAGAGTGTATATCACTATTGTAAACAAAAATATTTCGAAATGCCAAAGGTATAGTATTTATTCAAAATTTATACATAAAGATTGCAGTTTGAAAACTGTGAAAGTCAGCGATTTTTAATGTTTATAGTTTACAAAATATTGGATCAGTATGGGCTAAATAATGTGAATGTGTACAAAGACGAAGTGCTTTCTTTTGGAGACGAAATATTAACAAAATTGTCATCTTACTACTATTACCCCACACTATGTTACAATAAGATATGTATGACAAAATGAAGGAATTGTAAATCATAAATAGTGACTTTTGTGATAGATAATATTTTAATTTATATAAAATGCCTATGCTTCTCGAGACTAGCATGCAAATGTTGTTATTATGACTATTCCAAGTTAGGTTTGAATCAATCATTACACCTAAGAATTTTGTAACTTCTTTTTCAATTATGGGCAAATCATCTATAAACATATCATAATGAAGTACATGTTTAGAGTGTATGTTTTTAAAATAAATACAATTAGTCTTATTGATATTTAAATGTAATGTATGTATTGATATACGATGGTCCATGGTATCACCTTCATTGCCTTATTGAAAATGCCTTTATTATTGTAGTTGATGTGATGATCATCCCCAGACTTGCCTTTATGATGCTCAATAATATCTAAAGCATTGCGTTCCTTACTGTTGTTATCATTTAGTGGCGGATCCAGGGGGAAGGCCGAAACGGCCGCAGCCCCCCCCCCCCCTATTGGCGGCGCAAAAAAATTGAGAAGGAAAAAAGAGGGGGAAAAAAAGGGGGGGAAGGAGGAGATAAAAGAAAAGAGAACAAAGAAGTAAAGAAGAGAGAGAGAGAGAGTTCAAAAAAGAGGAAAGAAAAAGAAGAGAGGAGCCGGGGAGAAAGAATGACAACGAAATGGCACTAAAAATTAGTGACAGTAACGACGAATAAGGGAAAGACAAGGGGAAGGGGGGTGCGTAAAGGCGGATGCATTGAGGGGAGGGGGGGAGGGGTGACTGGCCGTATTCTTATTTTAAGGTTATGCGAAACTGAGTCGAAATTATGCTTCTTTTCAAAAAAATCTTAGCATGCTTGTTTATGTTAAGCCGTAGTGCATGAAAAGGTTAGTGTAGAAACACTTCTGAAAAGGCCGCGCCCGGCCCCTCCAAAGAACTGCAGAATGGTAATCTATAAATTATGGGGTCATTCTTGATGGCTTGCGAGTCGTTAAAAGGAGGGGGCCGGCCCTACTAAAATGGTAGTGACGGTAACGATGGATAAGGGAATAAGGAGGAAGGGATGCACATGCAGGCGCGTACGCAGGGGGGGGGGGGTCGAACCCCCCTCAAATTTTTGTCAAGTTGTCAAGTTGGTCCTGATGTGTATAATGCGTAGACCAGGGGTTCTCAAACTTTTTCTTTGACGGTCCAGAAGCGATTTCTATGAGAGCTGTAAAGTCCGAAATGACACTTGTATACTGAAGAAGTGTTTCAAGAAAAAGTTAAGCAAACTTTCTCCTGGATGTAAATTCACACTAGCGTATAGCACTAGCGAGCGCTCCGATCTAGGCTAAACTCTTCGCGAGCGGTTTCATTGGAATTTTAAGCGGTTTCATTGGAATTAATCGAGAAATTCCCCTCGCTAGCGTGTAAATAAAAAATACGCCGGCCGGCCATACGTAAATGGCAGTGACGGTAACGACGAATTAGGAGGAAGGGGTGCATACGTGAACTACAAGCGTATTGGGATGATCATACTATCATTTTATAGTGTGCAATCTGGGTCGGAATCCAGCATAATATATTTATAAAAAAGAGGTTCACATAAAAGCACTCATGATAAAGCCGCGCCCGGCCCCTACAACATCATTTTGGATTTTCAGATGATGGGCCGGGTGGCAGGGGTAGGGGGCAAAGTTCGCCCGACTCTTCAAGTACCCCCCCCCCCCCCCGAAGGGCCACTTTTACTTTGTAAAGAAGTGCCCCTTTCCCCTTTTTAACTCGGATAAGCGCACATTTCATCAATACATGTGCCCCCTTTCCTATCTGATAAGGGCTATTTAGAAAAATGAGGCCCTTCATAAATAAAAAGTGTCCCTTTTCATCTCTGGTAAATGACCATTTTCATATATGAGAAGTTAATTCTTTTCACTTCAGTGCGCTCTTCACCTCCGATAATTGCCCCTATTCAAATCTGAGAGATGCTCGTTTTACTTTGAAAAGTACCCCTTCCCCTCCTGATAAGTACTCTTTTCATCTATGATGGGTGCCCATTTTCACCTTTGCTAACTGCCCTTTTATTTTGAATCGTGCCCCTTTTCCTTTCTAATAAGGGACCTATCCCCTTTTCCTAAATGCCCCTTTTCACCTCTGATAAATCAATTTCTGATGGATGCCCCTTTTCCGTCAACAAATGCCCATTTCCCATACTCATAAGTGCCCTATCTCATTTCTGGTCAGTGCCTCCTTTCAGGTGTAAGAAGTGCCCCGTTTGAACCTTTGATAATTACTCTTTGTACCTTGACACATGCTCCTTTTCTTTTCTAATAAGTGTCTTTATCCCTTTCGCACGTAGGCACGGGGGGGGGGGGCACGTGCCCCTAACCTGCTCATCATTAGTCTTGCACCTAATTTAAAGCGACTAAGAGTAATTTCCTCTAAAGCTCGCTCGCTCGCTCGCATTTATAGATGATACAATTATATGTCACTTTAAAACAAATGTTTTTTCAGTCTTCCGTGATGCTTATAACCCCATCATGATTTGGTTTTTTCCTCTTTATAAGATGTAATTTTTCACTCTGCGAGCTCACAGATCTTACATTTTTTCTCGCTCGCTTTGCTCGCTCGCAAATGAATATTCAGACAATCACACCCAGCCGAAAGTGTGATGCTTAAGCAATATCTTGTATGATATATAAAGAAAAACAAATATTGAAATCGTCCCTGATAATGGAATCACAATGAAAGGGTATATACCAATGTCTAAAAAATGTATATTTTAGCTTTGAGATTTCGCTTTGTAGGTGCCCTTTTTTGTTGGTGCTTTCCACTTTGGAAATAGCTCCGCCGCCCCTGCTTACGCATTAGCGCCAGCGTTAATTTCACGCTTGCGTGCACAGGGGGTGTCTGTATGTGTGTGTGTGTGGGGGGGGGTTCCTCTCTAGCTCTGAAGCTGATTTTTTTTTTTACCTGGATTCGTGCGATTCGGTTAATACTTTTAGAGGGAATCTGAGGGGTGATGTGCCCCCCTCTGAAGCTGACATTTTTTGGATTTTTGAAACAGGATTCGTGCGTTTTGGTTAATACTTTTTTGTGGAGTCTGATTTGATTTCAAAACACCTGCAGTTAATGCGGGATGGGGTTGCAGCCTCTCTTTCCCCGAAAATTTAAAAATTACCAATATGCATTTGTTATATCTTATCTCGTATATTTTGGTGACAATTAACACTTTTCACAACATACATAAGCTCAAATTTCCGCTCACTCACCAAATTATTAAACCAGGAAATAGATATTGGGGCAAGAGGCTTCAACCCCCACTGATGGAAATGTCAAAAAAATTGCGCGCGAGCATAACTTGAAAACGGGGAATGTTGATATCGGACAAGAGATGTGACGTGAGCGATTCCATGACATTTGCTCAGGCGACAATTGCTCCGCTGTAAATTTCATACACTAATCGAATGGCTAACTTCAACCCTGGATTCAACACTATACCCTGCCCTAAACCTAACCCTAAACCTAACATAAAACCCTATTGAAACCCTAACCCTAACCCTACATCTTAGACGAAATAAAGCCCGGAGCAATTGTCGCAGGAGCAAATGTCGTGTCACCGACGTGAGCATGTCCCCTTTCCAAAATAATTGTGCCCGCTTGTAGGTACCAGTACACTATTAAAGTACAGTGCTTCTAATATGACCTTGTCAGTATTGGTAAGTTTAAATAACGGTCTGCGCGAATTTCGAATTTCCGCCCGCCCCCCCCCCCCCCTATTGGAAAATCCTGGATCCGCGCCTGATCATAATCACGTTTGCCATTTACCTTTTCGACAGCTCTTTTGGAGAGTTTAGCTGAGAAGCCCTGAATGGCTGTGGTATACGTATGCTCGACATAAGCACCATCAAAGATTCCTGAAACGTCTTCCAAGATCAGTGTCTTGATGGCATCAGTATCGTAACCGGGCTGTAAAAGAATGATTAAAATATAAAATCATAAGATTAATAGCCAGTCTCATCTGAGCGATGAGTTAACTTCAAAGCAATTGTTCTAGATGTACTTTTAAAGAAAAAAAAGAGATCCCATAAAAAAATCTGCATTATAACTGAAGTAAGATTTATTTTTGGTGAGTGAATAAAATTGGCCGTATACACAACATGTGGCTTTGTAAAGAGGTCTCCATAAAATAGAAAAAAATGGTCACAAATTACTAGAAACTAAAATCTAGGCCTACATAATTATGATCGGCAGCAAACGGCCCATTGGCCCGATAATTTTGGTCTCCTGGGCCTTTTGCAATCTCTTTCGAGGGTTCACATTATATAAAACGACCGTCCACAACAAAGACTAACAATGTCGGCAACATTTCTGACAAAATAGAATGGTAGATTTAAAGAATGAATTGCTGTCAAATTTAATTCTAAAACAAAAGTCAATGAAAAACAGTTTTGACTGGTATTCTAAGATAATGCTTTGATTTTATGTGTATATACGTTATTGTGAACGTTTTAGATATGTAAAATAAAGTTCCCTGAAAGGGTTAAAACGAAAAGATAAAAATAATGTTGGCAAACCCAGCATGATATTATATTCCAAAAATGTACGTTCCTACAAAAATATGAACTGAGCCATTTTTTTTTTTTTTTTAAGAATCTACAACATTATGTTTCTCTCACCTGCATCACGATTATGTAGTGGTCATCAATCGACTCTTCTACCGTGTAAAATGTGGCGTTCTTAGCAGTCGCGGCGACCACAAAGGCCGACAATATTACGACGATCAACTTCATCATTCACCTTCCTACCAGCAAAGATACCAGCAAAGATACCAGCAAAGATATCCACAATAAGTTGATATTATAACTTTATTGATTCACGATGTTTCCTGCGTCTGCTAAGGTTCTGCTTTCCAGTGGCAACAGACTGATGATCCAACAAACAGCGTGTTTTATTGGTTTTTATATAGAACCCGAACAAAAACCAACAGTGACCAATTAACAAATCTTAGAGCTAAGGATTTGGGGTTGATCTTATCATCTTTACGAAGAATGAAGAGCAAGGTAAGCTTACAGGGATTACAAACCGCAACAGATACGAACGACAGGTTGTCTTGAGAGGATCCTTTCAGGATTAGAGCTAAGGATTTGGGGTTGATCTTTATGAAGAATGAAGAGCAAGATAGGCTTTCAGGAATAACAAACCGCGACAGATATGGACCCTTTCATGATTTATTGAAAGGAAAAGTAAGTCCTTGAGCCGATAGCTTTCTTTTTTAAAGGAATTCTTTCAAATTAATGGCATATCATCCCCTTTAATAAGGATTTCTTTGGATGATTATGGACCTACTTGTTTTTTGACTCCGCTATAGGCCTATTCAGACCGGCGGAACTTCCAAGGCAATCTTCTTAAACTTATATCATCTTTCAAAATCCGTAATTCAGATCGGGATCATCTTCAGTCTGATCCGATTACTGGGCCTTTACTTGGGTTCGGACTATCGGATTGCATGTGAAAATGGAAAATGTAGCTATGACCGAGCGGATTAAGGCTTAAATATGCCTTTGTTCAAGTCATGATTAGATCAGGTAGGTGTCTCCCTTTCATAAAGTGACAAAAAGTGGACAGTCACGTAGCCAGAGTTTGATGTTTGGGGGGGGGGGCACATACAAGTAATCGATGGAGGTAAAAAAAAGGGGGTCTAAAAAAGTTCAACCGATCTTGGATTTTTTTTTTTGGGGGGGGGGGGGGGCTACGTGCCTGCTGGTGGACCGTTCTCGTCAGCCTGACCTGGTTATCAGCCCTCATTATAAATATTTATTACACTTGACTGAATGCAATATAGAATAGTGCGTTTGCACTTTGCAGCTGGATGATTTAGTTTAGTTTAGTTTATTGGTAATGCAGAAACATAAAAGTATATTGGCATACAAATCATTCTCTGGCTGTTCCAATGGAAATACAAAACATGCAATATGCATGTATTAAGATAGAACAGAGTCGGAGAAACCCCCCCCCCCCCCTCAAAAAAAGGGAAACAAAAGAGAGAGAGACTAGAGGAGAGAGAGAATGAAGGTTATAATAAATACAGAAGATGGAGAAGGAGAGGGTAGAATAAAAAAGAGAATATAAAATAAAAATCATTCTCTGACTATTCCAATAAAAATACGAAATGTGCAATTAAGATAGAACATTCTTGGAGAAAACGCTCCCCCCCCCCCCCCCCCAAAAAAAGAGATTAGAGGAGAGAGGAAATGTAGGTTATAATAGAATACAGAAGGTGAAGGAGGAAACGGGAGAAGAAAATATAAGAAAGCAAATAAGAGGAAAATTTAACAGAATGAAGAAGAGATATAAAGTATCGGTGATTAATAACCGAGATATTTTCTTTTGGTTGGGCAGCTGCCTCGCTGAACCTTAGCCCCGCGTAAGATAGTTTTTAACTTTCTTGAATTTAGATTTACCGTTACGGTGAAATGTATCGCACGACGCAATACTTAATAGATTTTATCTTAACTTTTGGCCAGTAATTCTGGTCCTTTTTGCACCTTTTAATGAAGCTTTTAAACATGTAGAACTATAAGCGTCTCAGAGATAAGCAGTTATCACCTTGATACATAAAAAAGGCAAAGGTTTAGATTGTACTACAGACCGATTTCCCTATTAAATGTCGATTACAAAATTTTAATAAAGATAATTTCAAAGACATTGCAAGAAATTTTACCTGATATTATAGCTTTTGATCAACTTGGCTATGTTAAGAATAGGAACATTAAAGAAGCAATAAGAATAATAGATGATATGATTTTTCATACTTCTTTTTATTGATGGCCTTAGATTTTGAAAAGGCATTTGACTCCGTATCTCATTCACTTTTATACAAGGTCTTTAACTCATTTGGGTTTGGACCATCGTTTTGTAAATGGTTAATATTATACACTAATACTGAAAGTTGGGATACACATCAAGACAGGGGACCCATTATCTCCGTACTTATTTATTTTATGCATTGATATTTTAGCGCACAATATTATATAGAAATAATAACCTGGTAAAAGGAATTTGTTTTGGAAATACAGAAATAAAGCAAGTATTGTATGCGGATGATACAACACTCTTCATCAAAGATATGAGTTCAGTTAAAGAAAAAGATCATGTTTAGAAGGGTTTTTTTATATAAAATATCAGGATTAAAGGTGTCTAATCATACATTTCCGTTTGGGAAGCTCGCAGATGTTGTTAAAATATTAGGTGATTACTTGTCAGTAAATTTAGATATCAAGGAAGAAATGAATTATAAGGAAATATTAAGCAAAATAAAAACAAATTATTGACGTGGTGGAAAACGCGTGATTTAACATTAATGGGTAAAATTAAATTGATGAAAGTATATGGATATTCTAAATTGATTATGTAACATCACTAATGCCAGTTCCAGAGTGGGTATATAAAGAAATTGAAATAATATGTTTTGATTTCTTGTAGAGATAAGATAAAAGATAAAGATAAAGATAAAAGATAAAATTAAAAGAAGTACAATGATTTTAGACTATAAACAGGGTGGGCTCAAAATGATGCAATTTAGGTTGTTTGTAAAAGCACAAAGAATAATGTGGATAAAAAGGCTTGTAACAGGAACTCGTGCTATCAAATGGAAACATTACTCTAAATATTTAATGAGACCAATAAGCGGGAATTTAATGTTTTATTGCAAATATTGGAGAGATACAGTGAAGTTACCTTCTTTTTATCAGAATCTTCTGAAAGTATGGATATATATGAAAGAATATGTTAAAACAAAAGAGAGATACAGAGGGAATAAAATATTATATAGTAATAATTTTATTTGATTAGAAGGTCAAACTTTATTTGAGGAAAATTTGTTTTAAAAATGTATATAACGACTTCATCACATCTGTGATGAAAATGGAGAATTGAAACCTGACGCTTATTTTATAATGAAAGGTTTGAGTAGAGAGGAAATTGATAGAGTAAATAAAATGTACACAGTAGCCCATACTGAATGAAACAAAATGTACAACCTTTAAGAAAGTCAATTCAAAGTGGCTTCAGTTTAGAATTGATGTTTTCAAAGAAACTGTTTCAAATTAAGAAAAATGTAGAAACAAACTCGGCAGGCTGCAATTTAATGTCACTTTATAATATTTCAAGAAGAGAGGTAGAAAAGATATTTATTTTACCAAGGATGTGTATCTTAATCAGTGAACTGTGAGAATTTCAGTTCAAACTGTTGCATAAGATTTTATATACAAATAAGCATTTACATATATTTAGGTTTCATGAAAATGGGTTGTGCTCATTTTGCAAAAATGTTGAGGAAACTTATCAGCATGTAGTGTTTGAATGTAAAACAATAAAGGAAGTCTGGGGGGGGGATGTGCAGATAGACTTAAAGACCGTCACCACTACTGGGCAAGAAGGGATTAGACCACACAGCGAGCCAGCGAGGTCTATGTGACAGGTGGCTATCTCATTAACTCAGCTCTCATTTAACATAAGAAAAAGAGGATCATGGGGGACCAACAGGCACCGATTGGGGAAGTTTTCTATATAGAGTGAGCAAGTAGCTACAAGTATGGCAGTGTGCCTTTAAAGGAAACCAAAACCTTCATACTAAGTTACTTTTATTGTAAAGTTTAAAAGATTTGAATAAAATCAGTGAAAATTTGAACAAAATCGGGCAAGGAATAAGAAAGTTAGAGCATTTTGAAATGACTAGTCACTAGAGGGCGGTATTCAATTTGATGACATCATCTGTGAACAACTCTCCATGCCTTTTGTACATAAAATTTCACAATTTTTTTGTTTTCTTCGTATTTATTTGTGTTCTTGATCCGACTTCAAGTGAAGTAGAATATCATTTTGCATTCTATATCTTGCTTTCAGGGGAGTACATTATCTCAATCACAAGAAAGAAGGAAAAACATGAAATTTGATGTACAAAAGGCATGGAGAGTTGTCCACAGATGATGTCATCAAATTGAATACCGCCCTCTAGTGACTAGTCATTTCAAAAAGCTCTTACTTCCTTATTCCTTGCCCAATTTTGTTCAAATTTTCACTGATATTTTTCAAATATCTTAAACTTTACAATAAAAGTAACTTAGTATGAAGGTTTTGGTTTTCTTTAATTTACCAATTCTGAAGAAATTATCCTGGAAATAAATTCATATAGGAATAGATGACAGTAACATAAAAACAGAACAACAAAGAACCATATTTTGATTAAATATATGATTTTCTACAGTAGAAAGAAGGGAAACCCTCCAAAGCAAAAGAAATAGAAGATAGATAGATTATTGAAAAATAGAAATGAAGAGAAAAAAATTTCAGTGTAAAGGGATACCTTTCAATTCATTTAGCGAAATGGGAAGCCTTGGAAAGTTTTGAATAAATGTTTTTTTTTCTTCAATATACTTCTTCTCGACCCTCTTCTCTTTTCTACCCTTGCTTTTGTTTGTTCGTTTTATGTATGTGTTTTGTGTTGTTGTTGTTGTTGGGGGGGGGGGGTTGTCCCTGCCATCAGGTGTTTAAGTGTTGTGAGGGGCGGAGGGGGGGGGGTAGTAGGTGCTCTCTTTCTATTTCTTCTTTTATCATGCATTTTTATTCCTTCTTTTTATCATAACCCTATTTGTCTCTTTAAAGAAAATTTTGAATAATTATTTTGGAAAAGACAATAAATAATTGGAAATCTATATGCAAGCTGGACGAGGAAATTGTAAAAAGTAATGTGCGATTTGTTTAAAATGTGCAACTATAATTTCGTTTACCGGTATGTGAATATTTTTCTTCTGTAAATGTGTAACTTCATCTGCAAATATATTTTATATGAACAGTTTATTTGTAACCTTATAGGTAAATGTTCACTTGCAAAGTTGAAGATTATTTGTGATTTTGTATAATAATGTTGTAAACTATACGAAATTTTCTTTATGAGAGGAAAGAATCAAAATCTATGAAAACAAAAATAGACATAGAAATTACCAGCATCATATAGGTCGAAATTACAAATTAAATGGCATTGCAACCGACCAATTACAATTCATGAAAATAATGCAATCATAGATAAAGTCATGAAAATAATGCAATCATAGATAAAGTGCCTTCATTATTCACACGTTTGGCAGGCTTCATGTACGCAATATTACTTCAATTATTATATTTGGAGAAATACTAGCTAAAAGATACCTTTAGCGTTAATATTTACGATTCCTGGTTCTTTTGGCTATTATGCGTGAGCAGATTTACCATCTTTCTTCGTTCTTTCTTTATTTTCTCTCTCTCTCTCTCTCTCTCCTCCTCCTTAGTCCCTTTCGCTCGCTCCCTCCCTCTCTCTTTGTCTGTATGTCTGTCTCACTCTTTTTGTGTGTGTGTGTGTGTGTGTGTGTGTGTGTGTCTCTCTCTCTCTTAGTTGTCAAAGGCAGTTACACACACAAGAGTCATCATTAGTTCTTTCTCTACCCCTCTCTATCTTGAGCCTTCTTCTTCTTCTTTATTATGTCATATGATTTGTCACCTTTCAAGTCTGACACCATCCAAATTATCAGTCTACCTCTCTCTCTTTACCATTCATGTTCACTTTCAAGATGTCCCCTCCCGAGCATGCTTTCCCCCATAAATATGTCCCATCTAGGTGTTTCCTCCATCTCCACATTCCATCCATATCGTACTACAACATCTACATGTACAACAGTGCTGCTCCTCAATAGTTTATTATATATTTACAAATCTACGTTCGTTATTTCAATCTACAAAATATGACGACATATGCTTTATTTTTTATTTAACAATGATGATGATAAATTTTGTTTGTACAATACAGCTAACTAGTTACATTTACTCTGTATTATTGATATCACATACGTATGTTGTGTGATTCCCTGTTTTAAAAAAAGCAAAATATTCCTTGTTAGTTGACATGAAGGTCCCAAGCCTTCAAAGCATTCAAAATAGATAGAAAAACATTCAATCATACTTATCTAAATCAAGCACACTAACAAGAGCAAGAAGAAAGAACAGAGAGAAAGATATTGAAAAATAATACAAAAAGAACAGAACATAGGCAAGTGATAAAAAACAGAAATATCTGAACAACAACAAAAATGAACATTATATAACAGATCTTAAGCCTACAAAAAGCACAAAGCTTGTTACACTATCATAGAATTAGCATTAGCATAGCATTAGCTTAAATCTTCGATAGGGATTCCTTTGGATGAAATAGGCATAGGTACTTGTTCTTTTAATCCGTGATAGGCCTATTCAGACCGGAACGTTCTTTAACATGGTTTTAAGAAACCTCCAAAGCCAGGAATCTCCTTGATTTAATTAAACTTATAGGCCCGAATTCACAAAGGAGGTTTGTTGACAAACCTTGGTTTTCGTACGTCATATGACGCATTTTACACGTTTTTACAAACCTGGTTTGTAAAGAACAAACCTCGATTCAGATCGGGATCATCTATAGTCTGATCCGATTTCTGGGGCTGCCTTGGGCGGGATACTGAATGAATAAGTGATTTATCGGATTACGTGAACGTCAGAGTGAGAGAATTAGTACACATAAAGGAATGGATAAGCGATATCGGATTATATCGGATTCGAGTCCCGCCGTGGCACTAATGTCCTTTGGCAAGACATTGATCTACATTTGCCATACTAAACCCAGATGATGTAAATGGGTACCTGGCACGAATTAATTCCTTGAAATGCTGGAGCGCTGTATAAACGGCTGCTAGGCTAAAGCCGGAGTAATAATAAATGTGCCTCGGAATAGAATTATCTAGATATCTGGCGCTATAGAAATGCCTTTAATCATTATTACTCAAAAATCAATTTCTTACCAAAGAGAGTATCTGTTGTACAAATTCCCTGGATATGGAAGTCATGGTAGTCACTACAAACCAATAAACATATTACAGTGAGGTAACACTGTTGAAGGTTGATGAAAAAACTGCGTAATTTTCGTATGAACTGTTACCTATTATATTCCTTCTACTGTACTAACCCTCTAACATGCAAAAATCCTGAAAAAACTCCCAAACCACAAAGATATTTATGGTTTTCTTTGAAGGCGTCACTGTGCGACACCATCTTACAGTAAATTCTGCCAACCGTTTTTTAATTTTCCCCACAGTTTTTCCATGTAAAGAAGACATAACACAGGCTTTTAAAAAATATTTCAACACTTAAATGTCTGGAATGGTATATATAGTCAATTCATTGCTTTGACACGATTTTCATTCACCTAAAATGTAATTAAATTGTAATAATATAGTTGGGAGAATTAAGGAATTGATCACATCAGTTTTTCCCAATTTGTATCATTAACAATGGTCTGTTTTCACTCAAACTTTCAGATTATCTTTAATTGTTCATCTACCAATGAAGTTGTTACCTTAGCACCATTTTATCTCATCTGAACAATGTTACCAAGTCCCTTTAAGAATGAGAAACATGAAGGGAGCGTAATTGAAGTAGAAAACAGATTTGTATATCTGGACAGATATGACAGACCTTTATCATTCTACCTCAATTTAAAAAGCTAGGTAAAGGGAATTACATACATAAAATTGCCAGTTTGGCCTAAAACCAAATATATAGATGCATCATGAAAAACAGTCACTGAACCAATGAACATGAAGAAAAAAAATTGTATTTTTACATGTAGTGTATTTCTTCACAAAGTCTAATATTTTAATTAATAAAACAAGAACCATGAATAAGCTTTCCTCGAGTGTGTTCAACAATATTATAGCATCAATAATTTCACACAGATGATTTTCATCTGAAATGTCCAATGTAAGAAGATACACAATTGGAGAGATAATATCAGCCCCCTCCGTTGTGGTTGTGATGGGCGCCATCGTCCGGATGGAAGACATGCATGTGGTCAGCAAACCTGTATCAAATGAAACAAACATTATCAGCAAGGTTTAAAGGCATCGTTTAACAATGTTAAATCTGAGACGCATGGCCCTACATGTCATCAGTGTTTGTGATATGGTGTAATATTGAAGCCCTAACAAAATTGCACTTCAAAATGATCATGAAGTGCCTCAAAAAAGATCAAAATCTTTGAGTGACTCATTTCCCCAATGGACTGTAGTGTTATAAGAACCATTAGGAAAATGGATTTTTAAATTTTGATTTCCAATCATAAATATCTTGATAATCAGACAGGCGATCGGCTTGTAAAAGTCATGGGGTTCCTGACTGACCTTAAGGTTTATAATTATCATTGCAGCATGAGCTAAATCTAGGATTTTGTTTCAAATTCTGAGACAAAGTTACCCAATCCCTTTAAGAGAATAAGAACAGATAGCATTCAAAATAGAACAGACATTTCTCTAAGCTGGAAGAACTCTCTCAAATGTCCAAACGCAAATGGTGCAGGTACATGTATGTACACAAGATGTTACTTATGTGGAAAGGGTGAAGGGGGTTATGAAAACATCATTCTCCGGTAACGACAGATAATTAAGCACCTCTAAACTGAAGGCCCTGGTTTTATACATGAATGATATCAAACCAAATTTCATGTAGTTACGTAGTTCATTAGCATTTCCAGAATTATTAATGAAAATATTTATAAATTTCAAGAAAAAGACATTATATGATGAGGCTACCCTAGGTAAACAAGACATATTATTACTTTCATTTGAGCCTGCACCCTCCATGAAAATAGTTGTAGTCAAGCCAACTATACACTCTTATGGCATTATATATTTGTATAATATACATCTAATCTCCTATTTTCAGTACAAATTCCAAAGCTAGATCTCACTTGCAGGTCACGTCGTGGGCCATATTATGCAAACTGGTCTAATGATATATTTATCTTCAAGATCCTGTGCTTAACAACTTATCCAATGAAGTCTTACAATAATTCTACTACTATACTACTTCTACTTCTATAGCTACTTCTACAGCTACTTCTTCTACTACACCTACTCCTACTCTTACTACTACTCCTACTACCACTACCACTACCACGACCACTGCCACTGCCACTGCCACTGCCACTGCCACTACCACTACCACTACCACTACCACGACCACGACCACTGCCACTGCCACTACCACGACCACGACCACTGCCACTACCACTACCACTACCACTACCACTACTCCTACTCCTACGACCACTACCACTACCACTACCACTACCACGACCACTACCACTGCCACTGCCACTACCACTACCACTACTACTACTACTACTACTGCTACTACAACTGCTACTATTACTACTACTACTAATAATAATATTAATAGAGTACCGAAGCTGTGACGTCATAAAAATCTATTTTTATAATTTCTCAATTTTTTCTTCATATTCCGAAAGAACATCAAAAATAATGTCCAAATGTTGAAAACCAATTGAATATGTTAAGTATTGGCTGAGATATGACCATCTGAATAAATATACTCCCCATAGGAACTCAGTGTTATATGCTCTGGCTCCTAATGGTTAGGAGCCAGAGCATATAACACTGAGTTCCCATAGGACATATATTCATTCAGATGGTCATATCTCAGCCAATACTTAACATATTCCATTGGTTTTCGACATTTGGACATTATTTTTGATGTTCTTTCGGAATATGAAGAAAAAATTGAGAAAATCTAAAAATAGATTTTTGATGACGTCACACTTCACCACTCTATACAGTCAAACCTGCGTTAGTGACCACCTGTCTACAAAGACCACCTGTCTACAAAGGCCACATTTGTTGTTTCCCTTGGAAATGGCTTCTCATTGAATCATGTACTAAAGGAACCTGTCTACAGAGACCACCTGTCTACAAAGGCCACTTTTTGTGTTTCCCTTGGCTGGTCGCTATAGACAGGTTTGACTGTACTACTACTACTTTTACTACTAGTACTACTACTCCAGTACTACTCAACGTACTTTTGTACACATTCCGAAGCTAGATCTCTCTTGCAGGACTCGGTATGGGCCATCTTATAGAGGACCACAAAGACAAGAAGATGAAGTATGATGGTATAGGCCAGGAAGAACATTCGAGCTATCTTATTGGACAGGATTAGACGACCCTGTAAATGCAAACACATTGGTTGAAGAATTAAAGGACCATGTGACACAATCACATAGGTTACCAGGTTAAACAACCCTGTAAAACAAAAATCGATGGAAGGATTATACAAGCATGTCAGGTATATGTATTAGGCCTAACCAAAAAGATGTTGTATTGCCCTTTAGGTGCAAAAACATGGTTCAGAAATCTTTTTTTTTTTTAATGACTTTGGGTTCTTTGGGCTGATATTTCTCAGTTTTGAATGCTTTAATATTTTATTTCTCTTAAAAAAGCTTTTAAAAACTTTTTAAAAAATCAGACCATAGATTTCAAGATTTTGGGGTCGATCGCAAAGGGCAATAGGACTTCTTTTTGGGGGGGCCTTATTGTAAACCATGGGTTATGTAAATGAGGATTTAAACCATGGTTTAAATCTAAACCTCCTTTGTGAATTTGGGCCAATGGTATTGACACCGTTTTAGAATGAGGGGTATTCAGGTTTATATACAATACTTCATCTGTGAACCACTTTGATTACCACATTGAGTAAAGCCTTCTCAGAAGGGACTATATCAACTACAATGACTACTTTGAATAGATTACACCAGGTATAACTTGGGCCACTTTCAAAATTAAAGGGCTTCAATGCTTACCATATTGAGTGTAGCCTTGTCAAAAGGACTTAGTCCCATGTATTTCCGCTGTCTCTCTTTTCTACTGAATGAGTTGAATGGATCTAGTCTCTCTTCATATTGGCTCTGGTATCTACTCTCTGTGTCATCAAGTCTATTGGTGTTCTGCAGAAGAACATACATTGTATTGTATTGGTTTATTATGATACTAAAATCATAGAGCATGCAGCTGATGGCTGAAATCGTTCAATTTACAGAGTAAAAAGTACATGGTATAATATTACATTGATAACACACTAAAAGATATAGAGAAATTAACAAATATTGTGTCCTTCATATTTTACATGTACATCTACATGAAACTAGCTAGTTCCGTATCATACAGCATTGTGTCATCCAATCCTTTTACCGGTATTTTCATCTAACTATTCATGTATTTAATTTCGATAATTGAACAGGATGGTTCAACAAGTAATGATAATAATGTATCAACAACAAAAAAAATATAATGAAGTCTAATACCTGGCAAAATTGAAAAAACAAACAAACATGAAACTAGCTAGTTCCGTATCATACAGCTTTGTGTTATCCAATCCTTTTACCGGTATTTTCATCTAACTCTTCATATATTTAATTCCAATAATTGCACAGGATGGTTCAACAAGTAATGATAATAGGGACTTTTAGATTTGCACGAAGACAATGGGGATTGCTACAGTCGACGTCCTTTTAATGCACTGCCTTGAATGGACGTCACACGTATCAGTCCATGCAAATCTAAAAGTCCCTAATAATGTATCAACAACAAAAAACTATAATGAAGTCTAATACCTGGCAAAATTGAAAAGAACAAATTTTTCATAACTATTTTTGTTACGTTCATATAATCTTCAAATTGGCAATGTTGTAAATTAATTAATGCACCAATGACAAACCTACCCTTGAAGAAGGATAACTTTGTAGGAATCGTATCTTCTCGTAGAGTTTCACATTATCTTGTCTCAGCTTATCTACTTCATTCTGAAGGATGATATTCTGCTGCTGGTGCTGACGACTTTCCTGAAAAATCCAAAACAAGTACCGGTAGATTAATTTTCCAAAACCTGTAAAGATTGCATGATTCATTGCATAACTTGCTTATTACAGGGCTTATCGAACAAGAGGTCCTTATATTGAGTTATAAATGTGCTTTTTGACATTTTCAAGTAAAAATTTCTAGGAAAACAAATTCTGGAAACTCTTCTACTGGACATTAAGACTGAAATAGCTTTATATATCAAAGATAATATCAATGCTGGGAGCAGACCCATCGATATATGCATCTATGCGATACTACAAAAGAGCTTTCATGATCTGTATAACAATGTATGGTGAAAAACAGGAAGTGTGTATACATTTATATCAATGTGTATTGTTTGAGAGCATAAACATGAATAAATGCAAATAGCTTTCATTATTTAATGTTCCTATGTACAAATAATATTTTACATGTCAGCATGCTCATAGCATCAAAGACAAATATCCTCAAAGCATGGTAGACATGAGAAATATCAAGGTACAGTCAAACCTGTCTATAGCAACCACCCGAGGGAAACACTAAAAATGGTCTTTATAGAAAGGCTCCTTTAATTAGTATATGTTTTCAATGAGAAACCATTTTCAAGGGAAACACAAAAAGGGGTCTTTGTAGACAGGCCCCTTTAGTACATGTTTCAATGAGAAACCATTTTCAAGGGAAACAAAAAAAGTGGTCTTTGTAGACAGGTGGTCACTAAAGCAGGTTTGACTGTAATAGAAAAGGTTCTTACCCCTTCAAGTTCTTGGTTCCTGATTCTAAATCGTTCCCTCTGACTGGATACAATAGGTAGCAGCGACTCGGCAGCCCCACCAACAGATGCAGTTTCCTTGGCAACTAGAAACAGTACCAAAAATATTCAAAGTACTATGTTCTTGTAGTGCTCAAAGAAGATTAAGATATAATTTGTTCAGAGAGGTGTTTCACAAAGACTAAGATCGACTCGAGTTAGAGTTGAACTATGGCAGGAATTCATGCCACTGGTTGCTCTCACCATTGGTCTCTCAAGGTACCTCACGCATCTACAGAATTTACATTGATAGTTTATTGTTGAAGAATAAAAGTTACTTAAATTGTATACTTAAGTTATATTTAAGACTTGAGCTTATACTATGGTGTGCGATTTATCCCCTCGAAAAGTCTTGAACCAGATGTAAAATTAGAGGGAAAAGACCTTAGAAATTATGATTTTCAGATATTTTTTCCTTCAAAAATGAACTATCAAAAAATAAAATTTTGTAGCCATTTTGTGTCCACGATTTGTACAACCCTTGAGAAACCAATGCCAGGAATGGTTAGAGGAACTACAGTGGCATGAACGGCCTGCCATAGTTCAAGTCCAACTTAGAGGTGTCGTGGTCAAGTGGATACGTCGCCAGACTTTCGATCACAAGGTACGCGGTTCAAGTCCCACCGCGGCACTAATGTCCTTTGGCAAGACATTGATCTACATTTGCCACTCTCAACCCAGGTGATGTAAAGAGGTACCTGGCAGGAATTAATTCCTTGAAATGCTGGAGGGCTATAAGGCCTAAAATAAAAACTTGTTGGATTGCCCTTTGTGAACGACCCAAAAATCTGAAAATCTTGTCATATGACGCATTTTACGCGTTTTTTACAAACCTGGTTTGTAAAGAACAAAAGGAGGTTTGGCGAAACAAAAGGAGGTTTGAGCTCAAACCTTGCTTTGTGAATTCGGGCCATATCGTCTTTCAAAATCGGTGATTCAGATCGGGATCATCTATAGTCTGATCCGATTTCTGGGGCTTGGGCGGGATACTGAATGAATAAGTGACTTATCGGATTACGTGAACGTCAGAGTGAGAGAATTAGTACACATAAAGGAATGGATAAGTGATATATCGGATTATATCGGATTTGAGTCCCACCGTGGCACTAATGTCCTTTGGCAAGACATTCATCTACATTTGCCATACTAAACCCAGATGATGTAAATGGGTACCTGGCAGGAATTAATTCCTTGAAATGCTGGAGGGCTATAAGGCCTAAAATAAAAACTTGTTGGATTGCCCTTTGTGACCGACCCAAAAATCTGAAAATCTAAAAAAAAATATCGGCCAAAAGAGGGCGACAAAAAAAAAAGTAAAAAAAAAAAAAATCTCTTTTCCGACCGACCAACCCATGTTTTGGCACCCAAAGGGCAATGCAACAAGTTTTTATTTTAGGCCTAATGGCAGCTAGGCTACAGCCGGCGTAATAATGTATGTGCCTCGGAATAGAATTTCTAGATAGATGGCGCTATACAAATGCCTATTATTATTATTATTAAGTTGATCTTAGTCTTTTTGAAACACTCCCCAGGTCAGAAGGGTGTTGACTCTGTTTTGAAGTTCATAAGGTAACACCAAACAAACAATTATACGACAATATTTCTAAGCACTTTCAAAGAGCTTTGACAATTATTATGTTGAACTCCAACAACCTTCAAGGGGAAGTTCCCCTGGATATCATCTTGGTTTTAAAGGCAGAAATATGAGAGAAAGAAATCAGTGAAAGTTAGAGCAATATCCGATTAGAAATAAGAAATTTATGATTTTTTTGTCATCAGTGAAAGTTGTCATCAGTGAAACACAAGTTGATATCACACTGACTTTTCTCGCGAGCTCCTCTCCAATTCGCTCTGGACACAAATTTTCATGAATTTTCATTTTGTTAGTTATTGATGACGGAACAGACTTGTTTCATACAGAGGTTGAAAAATAACATGTTAGCAATAATCATATCTAGGGTGAATGTATATTGAAAATTTTCTTAAGGGAAAATATAATTTTTGGAAGATTTTTACTAGATGGCAAATGGGAAGAGACCTCACAAGATACATCACAGAGTTGCCAATTTGTGTTTGATTGATTGCACTTTCAAAACAAAAAGGCATCAATGCCTCATCAAGAACCAAGATACAAAAGGAAGCCATTGGTAGAGAGGATTACTTACGAGTGGTGCTTGGTTCTCCTACTGCCTTAGCTACCAGCTCTGCTTCTGAGCTTGAAGGTGTGGCTTGGCCCTGTATGACATGGATAGAGATTGTGAATTCCTAATTAGCTTTAGAAAAATAACACAAGTTTGAACAAAATTATTCTGGAAGGAAATGGTATTAAAGCAAGAGTATATGAGTAGTTACAGAGTTCTAGAATTCCTTTGAAATCACTCTGCTACATGTGGTTGTGATAACTGTGATTTTAGAGTATCGATTTTGAGAACAGGGACCCGTCTTACAAAGAGTTACGATTGATCCAAATCAATTGCAAGTCCGGCCGGACTCTTTGTAAGACGGGGCCCAGGACGATAATTCTTATCTACATCTATTAATTTATACTCTAGATGCTGATAATCTTTCTTACAAATTCCAGAAGAGATTTTCATTACTCTTCACAATATTCATGGAGGTATCCTGTAAGAAATGGCAAAAAAGGGAGGAATAAGATTAAAAAACACAGATATATACAGAAAGGAGGGAAGAGGGACAATGCAACATGAAATGGCCCGGGTCTCTTAATTTTCATCTACAAAATAAGACAAGTACCATCCCCCCGAAAAAAACTCCTTTGAAGGCAGGACCCACTATCTGTCACTGTTCTCACTAATCACTTACCTCTCCTTCTCCCCTGTATTTTGAAGATAGTGCATTCACACTCAGAAGGTCCTTCTCCAGTTGTCCAATCAGATCCTTCTGTTCGGTCACCGTCTGGTTGAGATGAGTGAATTGTGTCTGCAGTTCCATGTACCGCCCTGGACAATAGAAACATTGGCAAGAATTCAGTGAAGGCTGGACTTTACAGGTGTTCCGAAGTAGTGATGGAAAATTATTTGTCAGAGTCAATCGAAACTTACACAGAATGTAAAGTGGATTGCAGTCTATTCCTCTCTCTCTCTCTCTCTCTCTCTCTCATCGTTGATGTGTAACTTCCATTTTTCGCATGCCGTTGGGTTGAATGTTTTAATACTTTTACGGCCTTTCTTCAAGCCTTCCTTTGTCTTCTTTGTCCCCTTTTCTCTCCCTCTCTCTCTCTCTCTCTCTCTCTCTCCCCTCCCACTCTCACTTACTCACTCCAAGCTTTCCTTTTGTCTATCCATACACACCTTTGAGCATTCAGCACATCTTGTGCTCACATTGTCTGAAACTCTGAATTCATGACCGTCCTTAAAACATTGCACATCACCAAATACCAACACACACACACACACAAACACGGCCCAACAGAAAAATCCATCGTGCAACAACAATGAACAAGAGAGACATGATGATTAGAAATACTTAAGACAACGTCTTTTATTCGTGTATTTTTTTAATGCAAAAATTATCCTTTTCAACCAAGGATTTCATTTCAGACACCACTGAAATCCTCATCCTTTTTTTTCCTCCTTAAATTTACAATCTGTAGAAAAGAGAAAAAAACAATCATGATTCTTTTGTTCAATATTTTTTGTCATCTTTTGGAAGTCCATCATGTATCGCCTTTGAGAGCCAGGAGGGCGTTAAGTCTCGGTGTAAAAGGGGAAGAGGCGACGCCCTCCCCGGTTTCTCAGCGGACGACAGTACAATGTTACGCAGTGGTTTGTTTGTGTATCATATAATATATGGATTGTATACAAAGTAATAATATAGTAATAATAATGGCAAGATAAATAGTAACGCACATACAATTATGCAGCACAAAGACACATACTACAGACTATGCTGGTTCTAGGCTGGATAATGCCAAAGGGTCCGAAGGCAAAATGTTCCAAAATATTTGTCAAATCAACAATGAATAATCTTCCTGTTTTCCTCAGTTTCTAATTGACATTTAACCCCAGGTCTGAGTTTTGGGTAACTTGAAAATGCATGTTATTTTTTCCATGAACAATCTTCAAACGATTATAAATATTACTCCAGTTTTTTCCCCAAGTTTACAATTGATACTCATCCTTTTATGTTCTGTTCCGGGGAGTAAGATTCATGTGAAAATTTTCCCTCATCTTCGTCACACAAATTTTGCATATTATTCTTGCAATTTTCCACTTTTCTCAAATGACAATTATACTTTGTGTTTTTAGTTTGGACTAAAATGCATGTCATATGCGCATTGATTCTTAATCAATTGATAACATTTCAGAATAATCAAAATACATTTTCAGTATTCATTTCTTTCTTGTTTTTGAGGGTGGGGGAAAAACTGAAAATCATGACATTTCTAAACCTTTCCCCTACATTTTGCCTACCAGAGCCTGCACTAGTACAAAGCAAATGAAACAACTATATATACTGAATACATATACATGTACCTTCAGCCATCGGTTTGAATAAATATGAATTTGCCTCTACGCCCAAAATGATTTTAATACACATATACGTCGGAATAAGTACACATTTGATGCTTAATGCACTGAATTACTGGTAACTTTGGCTGTGCTAGGTATGACAGTATAATACAAACATATCAAAATAGAACGACATGAGCACCATTTCCTGTGGAGTTCTCAGTATCAAATATAACATGATTCTAAACTGTTTTCACGCCATTCTCATTGAAGCATTGCCTGGCATAGCAGCAAACAATGTCTGTAAACTGAAGAGACACAAGCACAATGTCTGCTGACTGAATGCTGATGTCAGGAGTGCAATGAAGAGAAATAATTGAATATAAATGGTTTGTTTAATAGGAAAGAGTTACACTAAAGTTTGAGCATTTCTTAACAGGCTGCATTGAAGCTAGAAGGGCATTAACTCCTATACTTCAATGCAGAGTTAACATCCTTCTGGCTCTTAACAGACACAATAATCCAAGTGGTCTTTCAGATGACGAGGCTGTATTAGCTCAATCAAACGATCTTTAAAATGATGAGCAGTTCCATTTCAGGAACATTCTTTTATTTCCAATGAAATATGATACTACAAGTTTTTTGGCTGGTAAAATGGTATTGGCTTTAGATCCATGAATACATCATTCTATATATGGCAACATTTAATATGGCACAAAATACAATTTCCCTTTTTATGACAAGGCATATACTGGTCTCTCACCACACTCTCTCTCTCTCTCTCTCTCTCTCTCTCCCTCTCTCTCACTCTCTATTGATGTTTTACTAAAGAGAAATCTTCTCTTTAGTGCAAACAAGCATATTTTTGTTCATGAGAGCTCATTTCAGAATTTCTTCAAAGTGTGATTTCCTTGCAAGAATTCTCTAGGTTCTCAACATTTTTGCCCACAGCTCTTTAAAAAAACACAATAAGAGCTCACCAAAAACTGTCTACTCCTGAATATTTTTCAACATGGTGAGTACATTTCACAGCCAGAATGCAACGGTTGGGCTGAATCATAAAAAACAGCTATGGCAATAAGGAATGGCAATTCTGAAGATTTACTGTATTTTTTGCTATATAGCCCAAGAAAGTAATTTTGATCTGCTTTTCTGATTAAATCTTTGGTGATATTTTTCCAATTTTCAAATGTATCTGACTTCCAATCATCATAAACTTTAAAAAATAAAAAATGAAAATGTTGTAAAAGTCCATCCTGTCAGAAGTTCTCAAAATAATTAAAACACAGAAATTAATGCTATCCTCCTGTACATTACTCAATTATAAGTAATGCCCCTCCCCCTTACCCCTACCTCCTCTCCCACTACTTAAGTACCATTCTAGTCGACTTAAGAATGTCATTATCAGTTTTGGTGCAATTATCTATGTAAATGACTTACCGGGTAGTACCCGCATTCAAAAATACAGTTAAATGTCTACACAAACATATACATGTAAATGGAAAAAAAAGTGTAAAATCTTAATTGTTTAAAAAAACAAAACTGCATGCCTGGACTGGTACTAGTTACTGTTATACGATAATTGGTAGCTTATGCTGAATACTAGACTCCTTCATGAAAGTCAGATTTGTGCTTCTACTCAGGACACAATTTTAAAATCTTACAAGTTAACCACCATCTGTATCTAATGCTTAACTACATACATATCAAGTCAGTGCTCTAGTAGCGAGTTAGTTTTTCCCCCAAAAAAGAGTTGATTCATATTGCGTATTTGTTCACGTCTCATCATGTGCTGATATATTTGAGATATTAAGACCGACAGTAACCAGTCTGTAGAAAATTAAATGAAAGGAACTGATGATTCATCACACCAGCTGGTGGGGGTAAAAACTATGTGATCACACCCCCCCCCCCCTCCCCCCTCCCT
Source organism: Strongylocentrotus purpuratus (assembly GCF_000002235.5). Taxonomy (NCBI): domain Eukaryota; kingdom Metazoa; phylum Echinodermata; class Echinoidea; order Camarodonta; family Strongylocentrotidae; genus Strongylocentrotus; species Strongylocentrotus purpuratus. The sequence goes on along the minus strand of NW_022145605.1, from coordinate 13,329,017 downwards.
CCCAAACAGAAACTCAAGCAAGGCAATCTTTCATCCAATTGAGGACTGAAAACATTTTGAATGACTTAACAAGCTCCCGACTATCACTAAACCACTATCGCCGTATGTACGGAAAGTTCAGATCAGATAAATGTGATATTTTACAGATGAGTTGGCAAAACAATACTAAGACACAGAGAACATACAAAGTGAACCTTGCTATGCTAACCGTAACTGTACTCCTTGATGAAGCTAAGAAGTAATTGTCTTGTGTAACATTTAAATACATAATGAATGCAAAATTAAGGCTGAATATTGCCCTATCTAATTTCATGTGAGCCTTTTTTCTTCTTTCTCACTAGTACATAACTCAATTCATTGAGTGCATATATATCGCCAGCCTAAAGAATAAATATTGAATGACATAATAATAATGAATGAATGAACTATATCGAGAATGAATACCTAAGTACTTTGAATGGAAAACAGAATACAGCAAGATCAAATAAATAGAACACAAAGGGCAAGTATGACTACATTTGCTATCTAACACATTGTGTACTGTGCTAACGATTAAAAAAGAAATACGATTACAAAGTTAAGTAAAAATGAAAATTATGTACAAATTTACATACAGAAACGAGAATACAATCACTAAACATTGAACATTGTTATCAAAGAATTTTTAAACAGAACATGATTTCTTTCATATCAAAGAAATGATGATTGCAATGGGTATGTGTTTGATGCTTGAGCTCTCGTTCAACACGGAACGTTTTCAAATACATGGCACGTAAAATATAAATATAATATTGTTTGAGTTTGGTAAGTAGCCACAAGCGAGCACCAATTAAAGCAGTTTTTCATTTGATTTCATCTCAACTGACAAAATGTGATTACATAAAGTACTTTGTAGTTCATTTTCATATACTAATATGCTCCTTTCTTGTGAAAGAAATAATAGATTACAATAACATGATTACATCAATGGAAGTATTGTTTGACATAACTTTCTTTCCTCGTTCGTCTTGTACTCATTAGAAAGGCAACGCTGAGTGCTGGTAATGGTTATCTTTTTGTATCTTTTCATTCTATCATGTAAAAGAGAGAACAAGAGACAAAATAGTATAGTGACATGAAGATACATGTAGATCTCCATGCGCTCTTGTCCCTCAATCACAAGTAAAAAATAAAAAATAAAAACTTTTGGACCAAGTCATGACCATCAGATTATTCTTACTGGTAAGTAATTCCCAGAACTGAATTTGTTCTTTTTATTTATTCAATACTTCTTTATTCTTCTGCTGCTGTTATTTCAAGCATAATTTACCAGCATAATTTTTTTCCTGATTTATAATTACTTACAATTATCTGCAATCATCACATGATCAGTCAAATTTCACTCCAATGCAATGTCACTGCAAATACTCTCCCAAATGTGAATTAACTTGGCAAGAGCATGATCTTCAAAGCGATTAAAAAAAAATAGAGCAGATGCAACCTTACATGAAAAAAGGCCATGGCTACGATGCCACATAAATTCTTATCATTTCACTTAGGTTACCTCCAGAATTTATATAAATTTTTGCACATGATTCAATGAATATAATCATAGTTTATTAATTACATAATGATAAGCCACTGGCAATGAGAAGCATCTCCTGTTTCATATCTCCATAATATCATTCCATTACAATCACCACCCAACTGGATTTGATCTAAATTCCACAAATTAAAATGTAGTTCATTAATTTATTTATCATCACATAGATGTGCACTTGAGAAAGGAGCGAGGTGTGTTGTTCAATTGGCTTTGAAGATTAAGCTCTCAAAGTTGCTTGATACTCATATCAAATGAAATTTATGAGACATGCACTGCACAATTTACATGTTGACCTATTGACAACTACACCAGAGATAACTCAAGGTAGAGTCCATGGAAAAAATGTGTTATACTAAAATCAAACTGTACATGTATGCAACAGGTTAAACCAGGGAATGTGTTATCTAATAAGTAAAAAGAGACATAATACAAAGGGTTCGTTATCAAATAAAACCAGAGATATGGAATGATACAATGGACAAATTACTTGGTTGACAATTTAATCCATTTTGCTGAATGACATTTATCAAATTAATTGATCAATCAACACCTACATCTGTACCTTAACATTTGATCATCATTAAGTAGGAAAGCTCATTTTGTTCAATAAATACCATAAAAATAGAACAATCACTCTTGATTTCTTGAAGACATGATCTACACTGCCCTTGGAAGAAGCCCATTGGCCGAACATCTCTGATAGGCAGTGAACACATTTGAATCACGATGAAAAATACGAGGCCCCAGACTTTATGATCCCTGCCAAAATAGTTGGGTTATTGCATTCACAGGACATCTAGAAACATACAATGAGGGAGTATTGTTTGAAGTATTGTCTTAAAACTCCCAATCCCCTTTCTCCTCCTTCACGCCATTCTGTAACCTGTGGACAGTGTCGTCTATGCCTAGCTTGGGCCTCTTCTTTGGAGCTTCCATCCTGTTTTTGACTTGCATATTTTGCTCTTCTTCGGTAGCCTTGATGTGATCGACATCCTTTGCATCCTCCTCCTCCTCCTCCCTCTCCTCCCTCTCCTCCCTCTCCACTTCTTCTTCATCATCATAATCCACGTCCTCCTCCATCTCCTCCTCCTGGCCTTCCATCCAATCCTCCTGTCGTCTCACATGGTATCTTGCTCTCCCTTGGTTCTCACCCTCCTCCTCCCTGCTCGCGTTCTCCAGCGCAACGATGGCCTGTTTCAAATCGTTAACCCTCTCCTCATCCATCCGTTCCTGTGGCGAATCTTCCCCCACATCCCCATTGTCCCTTCCCTGGCGCAACCTCTCATCCAAAGCGGCCCTGCGGGACACCTCCTCCTGCATCAAGGCGTGCCTGGCAGACATATCGCTCTCTGTGTGGGTGTGGAACACCAGGCGGTTCTCCGGATCCACGTTGGCTGCTCCGCGCTTGAGTCTCGAGCGGTGGTTGTGGAACCAGTTGATGACTGTGGATGTTGGAAGATTCAGGTGTTCGGCTAAGGCATCTATGGTGGCCTGTGTGGGATAGGGTTCCTTGTCGTACGAAGCTTTCAGATGATCCTTTTCCTCAGGCGTCAACAAGACACGAGCTCTCTTTGAAGGTGGACTGCCGACACCTTGAGGGTTACCTGGGGGTAAGTTCACCATCACGTATCTTCTTGCTGTAGTGACACAAAGGAAGTAGAAAGGGGAATCATTATTCAAGGTTACAATATCAACATTTTATCCTTCTTCATGAAATGAATCCCATAAATATATACTCAGCAGTTCAATGATAAAATGTGTTTTTTAGTGATGCGGCAGACTTGTTTTGCTTGTTATTCAAAAACGTTAAGGGGCACCATTTTGATTTGAACATTTATTTTGTATTTTGTTTTTATTTTTGTACAACAGAATGTCATATTTTAAGTCATGTTCTATCTCAACCTAATACCTAATTATCAGCTATGTTATCTTTATAGGGACGTTGCACTTCAAACATTTTTTTATCTCTGCACTGTTCCTACTATGTATCTCGATGTTACCCACTGAATTTTATTATCTGTAAACAATTATTTTACAAGGTTAATGAATAAAACAAACAAACAAACTATTTGAAGGTGTTCAAAATTCAAAATTCTGCCTTATCTGAGTAATAATTTGGACTACTTTAAGCATTATATATTTTGCCATTGCCTCTCCTTTTGTAAAACTTAGTCAATACTCTATTGCAGAAGAGATGTATATTAACTCCTACATCTTTGAATCAACTCCATTGTGAAAGACCACTGACCTTTTCTTTTTGGCTTGTAGTTCTTGACCTTGGCGATACCATCCAGGTCCTGCAACCAGAGGTACATTCTGACATAAGGCTCTCTTCCCTTCATGCTCAGTTTGAGCCACATCTTTGGCTTGGACAGGAGGTCACTGACCGAGCCCTGGGTCAGCCCCAGAACTGATTCTCCAAAGGCCTTCTGACCTAAGCCGTGTTGCTGCAGTAGGTTCTTAACCTGCTGCGTTACAGCAAAGGTGTCTAGGTACTCGATCATGGCTGCCTGCTCATGGACAGGGGGTAGCTCTGGCATGGCGTTCGGTGAGGAAGGACTCTGAAGGTATGCTCTAGGTGAGGGTGTTGGGCGTGGTGATGATGGGGGTTGGGATAAGGGGGCAGGGGAGATTGTTTTAGGAGTTGGGGTGGAGTTGGAGGAGTGAGGAGAGGATGTGGAACGTTGGTGGTGTGAAGTCTTTGTGATATGCGTAGCTGGAAGCAATGGAAGCGGTTGATCTTCGACACTAGGACAGGGACTAGAGCAATTGGAGTTTGGCGTAGTGGTGTCGGCTTGGAAGGAATTGGCTGTTTTTGGAGAAAGAAAGTAAGATAAACATTGTAAGTGAAAGAGGTCATATGACTGTTTGTATCTTTAAAACAAGGGATTTACTGTCATATATTTTGTGATACAATTACGGGAAGAATATTCTGAAACCCTTTTATTAATCCAATCAAAGTTTTCAAAAAAAGTTTCATCAAAGTGAAATGTACAGGAAAACAAATCCTAGTGCCTCCAAATAGATAGATATTGGATGCATTAACTAATAATAGTATTTTCCTAATTTGTAACGAATGTATTAAATATAAAGGTACTTGAGATACAAGTGTCCGATCGGTATTATACTTACACATATCAGTGAAGGAGTAGTTTCCTCTTCGCACCAGCTCCTTCAGTTTGTCCATTCTTCCTCCATCATCAAGCCAGATTTTCATTCTGATGAAAGGCTCCTTGCCCTTGATAGTGAGCTTGTCCCATGTCTTAGGTTTTGACAGGATGTCACTGACACTCCCCTGGGACATGCCGATGATGTGCTCTCCAAAGACCCTCTGGGGTATGTTTCCCTTGACTAGCAGTTCTCGCACTTGCCTTGCTATGTCAACTGTGTCAAGTTCTTTACTGTTTTCATACTGGCCGCACGAGAGGGGAGGCAAGATCCGCTTTGGAGCCCTTCCTGGGCCATACGCTGACGTCATGGGGCTGCTGTCCTGCATCATAGCATGGGTCTTGCTGATATTCTCTAGGGTTTCCTCCACCTTCCTGGCGATGTCACCATTCAGGTTGGGAGGTGTCGGAGGCTCTCGGAGGCCCTCGCCTGACAGGGAATTGAGGGAGCGCCGCCGAAGGTCCCGCAGGTGCCTCATGTCCGATCCCATGGACATGTCCAAGGCTTCACTTTCATTGCGTAGAGGAGTCTTTGGGGAGAACGAGTGGGTACTGTCAGGACTGGAGCGCAGAGAGTGTCTGTCATACTCCTCTCTTTCATGGGCTATGCGTCTGGCGTGTTCATGAGCCATGGCTTTCTGAGCTTCCATTTCTTGTTTGGCAAGAGCTAAGATGTTGTTGATGGCTTCGTCTGAGGAAGCCTTGACAGGAGATGCTATAGCAGTGGGTCCAGGAGGAGACTCCTTGCCTTTAAATATGAATATTACACATATAAATCAGTAAATACTAAATACACTTATACATACTACACTTGAATGTTTAAACTTGATCTGCAATCGATCTTAAAAATCACATATCACACGATCTTAAATTAACTTAAAACAGTTTATTTCAAATTCCTTATTATAGCACCTCAATACAAAAACATATTCTTAATACTAAGTATTAAAGTTACAAAGAGACAAATTGCATATAAAGGACTAATAAGACAATTATTCGAAATAATTTGTAACCAAAATAGCAAATATTGTGGTAAAGATATTTTAAATGTTTTCTTGAGTTACCTTTCTTCTGAAGATTGATGATCTTGAGTCTTTCAAGATGATGATGACTGGATAAGAACTGAAGCATCTTGATGAATGGTTCTCTTCCTTTGGCAGTCATCTTGTCCCATGGTTTTGGTCTCGAAAGCAAGTCACTCACTGAACCTTGGCTCATATTCAACACAACTTCCCCAAACAGTCTCTGCCCTATGTTATTATCGGCAAGAATGTCTTTGATTCGCCTGGCCACCTGCACTGTATCCACCCACTGGTGCGACATGGCAAGTTCCCTGAGGGCCGCTTGCTGCAAGGCTGCCTCTCTTGCTGCGAGTTCCCTTGCCGCTGCCTCCCGCACCGCAGCAATGGTGTTGGGTGGTGTCTTCGGGGGCTGGGGTGGTTCAGGCGTGTGGACATGGCTTGTGCTTGGAACAGGAGACTGGGACATGGGCAGGGGCTGGTGAAGGTGCGACTGGGCCATGGGGTGGACGAACCCCATGTGAGGGGCAGCCGCGGCGCCATGGGGGTTCAACGATGGCGGGATCACAATTATGGGTTGAATGATCTGGGAGCCTGGGATTTGGGTGTTCATGGCTGTTCGCTGGTGGTACGCCGCCGCTACCTCCTGACCGATGAGCGATGCAAAGGCTTGAGCTTGGGCCAGCCCTCCAGGTCCAACCCCACTACCTCCTGCAAGAGAGATGAGGCAAAATGCACTAAGAGACCCAAGACTGTCAAGATTGACTGGAATGGCCACGCTCACAATAGAAAGTAGAGCAGTCCCTCTGCACATATCCTTTTTTAACTCATACTTGAGCTCTTTTGGTTTTTTAATCATTGCAGAGAACTGCTCTTTTGGTGAAAATAGCTCTTTGATAAAAAAATTCTTTGGGTATCAAAACCTGAAATAATTTGAATTTGAATCACGTTTGTCTTTAGAGATGAGACAATTTTCCATTTTTCAAACTTGAAATTGCATGTATGGTAGTTGAGAAAACAATGCCTCCAGCAAGATCTTTCTTCTTGGAGACATCAAAAAAATTAAAAAGGAAAGAGAAAATGAAAGAGAGAGGACTATGAGAGAGAGAATGCATTTTGCCTCTTCTTATTTGCTAGGGGTTGGTTAGGATTTGGAGAGCTGTTCCGTGCTTCACCTCTATTGCGAATGGCACCATTCCAGAACCATAGTCTCAATCAATCTGATTCAAAACCATCACTTAAACACCTTACATCCACAGCACCATAAAAGAATTCATCCATAAGGTTTCCTCTTTCTCCTTCTCCTTACTTCATTCTATTTTAAACCATCTATCTCTCACTGAAACTATATCCATGCAACCATTTCAAACTCCATACATAAAACATAGAATTTCGGCAGGTATGTAAAAATAATTAATCATTACTGCTAGATTGAAATATTTGCTATACATTAACAAATTATTACTAATTGGCATCATTTGGAAGAAAAAAATAATCCACACAGCTGTAATATTTTACTCTACATGGACAGCATAAAGTGGTTCAATATATCTCTTCTTGAACTAATGAAAGTTCACAATTTTAATCTCTGCTGATGTCTTCAGTACTGACTGTATCTACCATCTCAAGCCTCTTTAACCGCAATTACATCAACCTATATCACAAAATTATACCACACATGTTTAGAGATGAACAAAAATATATTTTTTTAAAATCTTGCACTCATCAGCTACTAGTTTGAATGAAGCTAGAAGGTCAAGAGTCAAGTACATTTAACAATGAAAACTATTAAGTATGCCAAAAAAAATGGGCTTTCATTGCATAGTATTTTGGTCTGTTATTGTTTTACCGGACGGCTAAAAAAGCAAACAGGGGACGGACAGTTTAGTCCCATTTGAGGAACATGGTAAGGGGGATTAATGCCTTACCAAAGGGCAGCAGTCCTTGAATTCAAACCCTAGACGTCCTGATTATAGACCACTGCTCTAACACTGAGACATCGCTCCTCTGTATTTAAACATTAAGCCCCACTGCACTACTAAGAGCTACTTGCGCCCTCTATATATAGCAAACAATGCCTGATCGGTGACCATTGGTCCCCATGGTCCCCTTTTTCTTATTTGAATTGAGAGCTGATTTGATGAGATAACCACACGTCAGTGACCATGCAGCGAGGTCTAATCCCTCCTGGCCAAATTAGTGCAGAGGGGCTTTAAGATCAAGTGAAGACTTACCATTGAGATCAGTATTGTTGACTTTGAGTGTGGTGTTCTCAGTCTGAAGCGCCCTGTTCTTCTCAAGTAACAGCATCTCCAAGGACTTGGGTGGCAGGGGGGCGTGGCTTCCCCCCTCCCCGTCTTCCTTCTCGCTGATGGATCCACCCTCAGAGCTGCTGAACTCGATTGACTTGAGAACATTCAACTCTCGTTTGATCTCTTCATAGTCACTCTGTCCCTTCAGTCTCTCCTCCTGTTAAGACAAAATCGAAATGATACTATGATACCTGTGTACAAAGACGAATTTACAAAGTGCTATAGGCATGTCGTCTCTAAAGGCAGAGAATAGCGTTGAAAAGAGCCATAACTAAAGCTTTTTGACTTGCAATCAGAGTAAAACACAAGAATGAAACAGAAAGCCAAAATCGATAAATATAAACGGAAACTATATTGATCAATTTCGGCTCTCTGTTTCATTCTTGCGTTTTACTTTGATGAGTGCAAGTTGAAAAGCTTTAGTTATGGCTCTTTTCAACGCTATTCTCCGATTTTGTAGTACCGATCATCTTTTCGTTAAAGGCAATTGTCTTCAAAGCAAGCATGCTTTGTAGGGAGGTGGTCTTCATGGCAAGTGGTCTCTATTAGTAGGTGGTCTCCATGTTTTGGTATGTTTAGAGATTCTTTTAATACAGGTTTCAATAAGAAACGCTATTCATCGAAGACAAGAAATGTTATCTATACAGGGATGTAGTCTTTCAAAACAGGCAGGTTCTAAAGCTAAAATTAAAAATCTCTGTTTTTCAACATAAGAGTGTTACAAATAGTTTGCCCATAGTGCTTTTTGAAGATATGATACTGGGTTTTAAGGCTAGTTTTTGGCTGTAATAATGTGTGTAAAGTCAATGCGGGACAATCTGGATAAGACTTTGCCCAAAGCGCAACACTTCTTACTTTATTCTTCCAGCAAAATATACATGTAAGCTCAATACCCTCCATTTCAAATGCTAGATGAGAAAAATCTATACAGTGCAAAGAATCTTTTTAAAAAACACATTTAAAACACAAAATTTAAACTAAGTTCAGATTGGCATTTACAGGCACAGACTAAGCTTTAGAGGGCTAGGAATAAGTTATAGCTTTCTAAAACCAACACATAATTCCATAAAAACCCCAAATTCTAGCATTCTTGTTAATTCACAATGGGAAGGGGTGGGAAGAGTGAATGACAAACATACATTCCCTTGTTTATAATCCTTAAAGAATGACAGGAAATAAAGGATTGGAACACATCATTCATGTTGAGAGGAAACATGTGACATTCAATGTTGGATTATCCTTGACAAATGATTCTAATTTTGTTAATCTACTTTCCGTGAAAAATGCTGAACAACATTCCTCCTCCTCCTCCTCCATTGACAAATCAACTCCTCTGCTATAGATTCACATGTGGAACTAAATTTTCCTTTAAGCAAGCTAATATTGAAATGAAGAAAGATGTGGAACAAGTGCATGTACCAAGTTGCAATGCACTTAGGTTTTATATCAAATAAGTAGCTTTTTCTTGTGCTCTCTAATTGCAGAAAAGTAACAGCAATGTTGATTGCTATTCTTAAAGATAAAGTTGAGTTCTGGTTATGCCATTGCATTGTGAAAGAAATGTTGTGGAACCGATCAGAAAAGGTTGATCATCTAGCATTTAAGTATTGGTGTGTACTGCAAGGTTCTGGAATCAGCAAAATGATAAGAAATTTGGCCCAGTCTTTGGTAAAGTTACAAACACTGTACACGAACATGTGGCATAAAAATCTGTCCCGATTCCGTCTCGATTTGTATGTTGCATGCCATATTTAGAATATTAAGGCATTTGAAGAGCCATGTTTTTCAGGGAACATTTTTTATCTGATGTTCTTCCACACTTGCATTATAATACAATGATAACCCTCATGAATTATTTTCACTTCTTCCCAGAACTCAATCTTCTCTTTAAGTTAACTTACCAGTTTCTTAAAGGCATTGTTTCTTGTGGCCAATTCCTCCTCTAGCTTCTGGATGCGTGCTGCCGTGCTGTCCCTTAGTTTGTTGCTTGATGCTTGGAGACGTTGAACATCATCAACCAGCTGAGAGATCTGCAGGGAAAGGTGGGAATATAGCAAAGAACACACGTGATTACAATACACCTTATTTTTAAGTTTTACTGTGCCATTAATTTACGAGTTATCAAAACTGCTTTTTCCCAATTCAGATTTCCAAATCAATTCAATGGTTTATTGTCATATTGAGCATGATATCGTCTGTTTCGGAGCCAGGATGTTAACTCTAGCTAGTTAACTCTGTATTAAGGTATACCAGTTAAGGCCCTTCTGGCTCCAACAGATGATATTGAATCTTCTTTGGATACAAATTCATAAATGCATGAGCCAGTTTTCGTTTCAGGAAGGATAATCTAGTTATTCCTAGTCCAAACATGGTAAACCATTGAAATTCTTAGGTGGGATTCACCGCCCCCAGCATGGTAGGGGTTTAACAAGTACACTTCATACACATAGGCTCCTTAGCAGAATTGTTAATACTTGGTCAAAAGTGAAAAAAATTTGTCCAATCCTAAGGGAGTGTGGTTTGGGAGGACTGAAGCCGTTTCTTAGGTTTGAAAGTATGCTTTGACATATATATATTACCCTTAGCATTACCTTTGTCAGGGTGACTTTACATTTGGTATTGCTTACATCACAGTGACACTCTGTTGCAAAATTGCAATATTTATGTTTGTATTAATTAAATATGTGATGTGACGTCTAAACCTTACATGTGCAATAATAATAAAAATGTTTTTTGTGTTTTTTAATAATATGTACTGAAAGACAGCTTATTTAATATTTTATTTGACCCTGACAAAATTAAGGACCTATAAAAAAGCTAACAGTTCATTCCTAAAAGTTGAGTTAAATGTTATCAGGATTACCGTAAGCAAAATCCAAAAAAGAGTTTCTCCAACGAGCACTGAAATGCCAATGCTTTCACTTGGAGGTCTTTGAACCTCTATCATGTATTTATACTCAATTTGGAGTCTATATGATCTGTTTTATGTTTTTTACACGGACTGGCTGAAAAACAGTCTTTTTAGGCTGATGTGAGTTTTACCGTGAAAAAATAAATTCAATTCAATTCAATTCAATTCATTTCGATTCAATCTTACCTCTTTCTCTTTGGCTGTCAGTTCAACTTCAAGACTGGACCTTGTCAGTATATCAATGGCCTGCTCCTGCAATAAAAGCAAGTAAGAATTAGAAATATGAAGACAAACGACTTGAAGGTAATGCTGACATTGTGGCTGCTTAGCATGTATTATGCCTGATGAAGAAGTGCATTTCTTACTTGAAAGTCCCCTTTAAAACATAAATTTGTGTAATACAATTTTTTACAGCATTGTGGTCTACTTTGCATCACTTCTGCCCAATGTATGTAATACTTACAACATTGGGGGCGCTTTGCATCTGTTCAGCCTGATGTAGACTCTGCGTAGCGGACTGTAGCTGGCCCTTCATACCCTCGATGAGCTTCTCACTTGCCCCTACTCTCTGATTGGCTCGCTCTAGGTCGGTCATTAGTAGCTCCATCTCATCGGACCTGTCGTCAAGAAACAATCAGACATAATGATCATCTCATTGCAATTGCAGGGAGGTGTTTCAAAAAGATCCTCAGTTGAACTTATCTCTAAGTTGGACTTAAAAAGTATGAGAAGCCGTTAGCATCTTTGAAAATATTTTGTAAAATTTCTTTTAAACGGCATAAAATGTTGATTCAAATCATTCATATTTTCTACTATCATGGAAAATTTCATGTTCTTGATGTGGAATTTATGAAAAGTCTAAAATACTTGATTTTTCGCTTTTGAATATATTTTATTGTAAGGCTACAAATGGCTCTCCATAATTTTTAAGTTCAACTTACGAGTTAAGTTCGACTTAGGATCTTTGTGAAACACCCCCCTAGGACTTGTGGCTTGGTGACAACTGCTGGAGGTCAATTTATCAACACTAGTCTGAAATACACTTCAATGCTAGGTCAAATAAAACATTGAATCCTGATGACTGACCTTGACCCTGACCTTGACCCTGACCTTACACTAACCAAATATCCAAACATAACCCTTACTTTTTATCTTCCACAAGAGTTAATTTTCTACTTTTATCTTTCTTTCACTTTCATACTTATCTGCACTCTTTTGTTTCTTTTGTTACATTTGTCCGCTCTTCGTTGCTACATTTCTCTGCTCTTCATTGTTTTACACTTTCAATCAACCCTTGGCAATCAATCAAAATCATTTTGATCATCATAACACTTGAATCAAAAAGATATACTTCAAATATCTACACAATCTTTGCTTGTTTTATGTTTGACATGTAACTCCGAAAAGGAAAAGCTATTTGACAATATTGATATACCAACATTCTTGGAATGAAGCTGATTTTTTTTTAAATTCCCACCAAATATCTTCATCTTCAAGGAAATTAAGACTTTGTGCCTGAAATTGACAAGGTTTTTAATTGGTCTTACTTGGCTTCTCCTTGCTCATCGTACTTGGCCTTAATATCAAACAGCTCTGATTGTGTGTTATCCAATGCTGTTCAGAGAAGAGAAAAAAAAACATTATTTCTATCATTGTTATCTATCAGTTTGTAATTATATTTGTATTTGAAATCCAACCTCAGTTGTGTTTAGCGGGGGCGGGGAGGGGGGGGGGAATAAAGCAATAATAAAAACTTTTTTTTTTAATAAATAAATTTTAAAAAATAAATAGAATTACAGTAGAGGTGTCGTGGTCGAGTGATACGTCATGGGACCGTGATCACATGGTCCGCAGTACAATTTTTGCCACACTCGACCCAGGTGAGGTGAATGGGAACCTGGCAGGAAATAATTTCTTGAAATGCTATGAGTGTCAGGTCTGACAGATATGAGCACTGTACAAGAACCCGTTATTATTATTGTCGTTATTATTCATAGATCTCTTTCAATGTTCTAGGGCTATGGTACAATTACGCTATACCACAATCGTTCACACCCATGAAACCCTAGGTTTCACCTCAAAAGCAATCACTATTTGACGGAGAAATCCATATCTTTCAGCAAGTCATAAGAATATACTGCTCGGAGTAAGTTTCCTTTGTCCTAGACTTTTTTTTTGTTGACAACATTATATCAATATTTTTTTAGATTAGTATTCCAATCTATGTTACAAGAAATATTAACGAAGTAAGCTTTAAGATAGAAATAATTGAGAATAAACAAAGACCTACCATTTTGGAGAGTTGTGATTTTAAGCTCAGCTTCACCAAGCTTCTTGGCTACAGACATCTGCTTCTCTTGCAATTGCCTAAATTAAAACAAAACAAAAATGATAATTGGGATTTTTCCTTAACATTCACTGAAAAAAAACACCTTGAGGTTGAGAAATGAAAAGCGTTTCTTTCAAAGCCAAGGGGGAAACTCTTCAAAATGTATTAGAAATATTCAGACATCCATAATGAAAGAACAAGAAGAAAAGAAGAATACAGACTAATGAAAGGTGCCACACAAATGGCAGGTGAAAGAGTTGCATGGCGTGCTCTCGTGAAGGCCACAGTGCTCAGCGCTTTACAGCGCCACCTGAAGTTGATGATGATGATGATGACAAGATGACTTTAAATTCAATATTTCATTTTAATCACACCCCCTCCTACTTTTTAATTGTCTTTATAAATAATACAAAACAATGATTATAAACTAACACTCATTTGTCTAACCACTCCCCCTCTCTTAACCAGATACAATCAATATTTTATTTTATTATCATTATTATTTTCATTGTTGTTTTTGTAATGGAGAGGGTAGGCTAGGCCAGATGAGTGCAAATCGATGTATTAAAGGGATTGGGTAGCTTTACCTCAGATTCTAAACAAAATCCTGGATTTAGCTCATGCTGCAATGACAATAATACCCCTTTGGGTCAGTCGGAACCCCATGACTTTTACAAGCTGATCGCCTGTCTGATTATCAAGATATTTATGATTGGAAATCAAAATTTCTAAAACCGTTTTCCTAACGCTTTTTTTATAACACTATAGTCTATTGGGGGAAATGAGTCTGGTAAAACCGATCACTCAAAGATTTTTTTATATTGTTTTGAGGCACTTCATGATCATTTTGAAGCAACAATATTTTGAAGGTTTCAATATTACACCATATCACAGACACTGATAACACGTAGGGCCGTGCATCTCCGATTTAACATTGTTAAACGGTGACTTTTATAAAGGCATGATTCCACATGGAGTTATTTATGCTGAAGTCTTCAGACAGGCTTACTTTTCTTTTTCAGCGAAGTCTCTCTGAAGTTCTTTCTCCTTCTCGTCAGCTCTCGCCTGAGCCACAGACTCAGATCTCTCCTCATACTCCTTTAATTTCGTCTGAAGATTCTTGATTGTTACCTCTGCAAATGAGGAGATGAAAGGTAAACACAAATGTTGTGATAATAATAATAATAATAATAATCTTTTAAAGTCTACTCCATATTTTATTAAGTTAAACCGAAAATGGAAATTCTTTTTGCCCAATTGATCGTAAGCCCGGCAGCCACTGAGCAGCGTCAGATCGATGTTGCTCTATCCCTTATTGTTGCACGCCAAATAAGGTAGCAGCAACTCCCTTCTTTTAATGTCTTTTGGTATGATGCAGCCGAGGTTCGAACCCACGACCTCCCTGTTGTAAGGCGGACGCTCTACTGTCTGAGCCAACACACGTATGTTGTAAGATGAATAAAAACAACAGGAAGAAAGCACTTGAAAAACTAATTTGGCATTAGCTACAGACTGATCTTTTCCTATAAATGATCCTCCTTCAGTTTTGTCTGAGGACTCTTGAATGTTACATCTGTAATCAGGAGATTAAAGGCATATTTCACGATAGAAGAAAAAGGCATACTCTAATAAATACAAACAGGCACAGTGAAGAAAACGATATTGCAGTTCATGCAACTTTGAGAAATTCCGCTCTTTATTGTTTTCTGTTTTTCTCAATACATTTTTGATTTGTTGTAGAAAACTGGAATGTCTTGATTTCCTTATAAAGGACAGTTTTTTGGTACATACTGCACTTCATCTTTGACATCATTACTGTATCTTTCTCCTACTTAGTAAGATAGAGGGAGAATTAAGGGAGAGAGAGAGAGAGAGAGAGAGAGAGAGGGAGAGAGAAAGGGAGAGAGAGAGAGGGGGTGAAAGAAGAAAAAAGAGATAAGAGAGAGAGGAGATGAGAAAGAGAGGGATAGGAGATGAGAAAGAGAGGGAGAGGAGATGAGAAAGAGAAGGAGAGGGAATGAGAATGAGAGAAAGGAAAAGAGAGAAAGGAAGAGAGAGAGAGGGGGAGGGGGGTAAAGAGAGAAGGGGGAGTAAGAGAAAACAAAGATAAAAGGAGAAGAGGAGTGAGAGAGGAGGTAAGAGAAATGGGGCAGGAGAGAGAGAATTGAGTAAGAGAAAATGAAAGCCATAGGGAGCAAGAGATACAGAAAGGAGAGCAACATAGGAAACGGAATATGGAGTGTAGTCTTCAGCTTTTAACAATTTAGACATTTAAGGTGAAATTCAAAGAAAATCACAAATATGTCAACTAATGTATCACTGGAAACTGGTAAGCTAACATATGTCCATCGTACAAGTTTTAGGTCAACCACATATCGGGTGATTTATAAAAATACATATACAACCACCTCCATAGCAGCTGGGATATACGAGAGATTCGTTGGGAAAATAATGATGTTTTAATGATGTCACTATATGGACTAAAACTGCCCGAGCAGACGACATCTTATAAAGAATGAACATGATTGCAAAGCTATTATTTGTCAAATTATAATGAGTTTAGTGTATATAAATATAATGGCATGTCAAACCATTCAAAAGGGGATATGACCCGATTCTGATAACTAAAATATTTTGCTTGTAAATACACAGGATAGGGGTTAATTAACAATCAAAGAAAACAGACTTTCAAATTGAAACCCCCCCGGAATGATATTAAGGACGCATTTGTTCCCTCTTGAACTGCTGAACATACCGCGGTGGGTGCAGCTGAATATACAATGGCGTCTTATTTTGTTTACAAGCAACAGATTCCTTTATTTTTGTATCGCTGCATTTGTCATCAAAATAAAACCATGCGCAGGGTTTAGAGTGAGGCAATAGATTATACATTAAGCCTGACGGTAGTGAAGTAAAAGAAAGAACTCAAGAGAAGATGAAAACACAGGCACTGAAAATGTGTGAGATGTCATGGGACATCGTCTGCTTGTGCAAATCATGTCCATACTGTGATCTCACACATCTCAGCAGCATTTGGAGAGCTCTTCAGGTGCTACGCCGGGGCTGTATTTGCGTTTTGTAATTTATAATAATCATTACTTTGAATGTTTCCAAGCATTGAGTTTTGATTACCTTGTTGAATCAAAGTTTCAACTTTGCAATAATGAAAATAAAGTTAGTTTTTAAAATCAATGAATATCTACTTTAACAACAGACCATGCAGCCTGTGATCTGGGTCCTATGTAATGACACACCTTAGAGTCAGGCTTAACTCCCGCGCTCATTGCATTGATCAGAATATCTGATGAATGACTGAAAACCAAGAGCATCGACCCGAGGACTGCACAGCTGTCGCCATAGGCCAGCATGCAAGGCAGTATTCCATCAATCTAATGATTTCGCGTCAAATAGGAGCCCAAACCAATAAACTCACTATTGATTAGACTCTATGCCATCTCACATAGGCAAGCAGAGAGAGGAATCAATACAAAAATCAATAGAGGAATCAATAGGAGAATCGATGTTGGAATCCATAAGGCCCCCGATCTATATTTTTGATTAACATTGTATAGCCTCACGATGAAATAGCCTGTACAAGCAATTCAAATTAAGAACAAAAGATAGCCTAATGAAAAGACTTCAATCAATATTGTCTGATCGATAAATTGAGGATTCCTGAAGACACCAAGGAGATGAATAAGGAATTCTTTGAAAGCCATGACAGGAATAGATGAAGAGTTCAGGGTTGGTCATTTTTCACCATGTTAAAATTCTGGCGTATAGCTTGATAATAATGTAAATTGCTGATATAGGTAAAAGAATATACTGTACAACACATGGTATGGCAAGTATTGTTCCGCAGTCAATGTTGTACCCTAGCCAAAATTGAAATTTTAACTATGGACCCAAAGCCCTAACCTTAATCTAATTGCAACCCTAACCTTAACCCAATCACAACCCTAACCTACTCAGAATCGCAGCCCTAACCCTAAACTTATATCCTTGGTGAAAAGAGCACAGGTCCCTCATTCTTACATCGACTCACCAGGTAATGGTTTCTCAATTTTCCTTAACTAAAATGTACATTTTCTTACTCTATTTTCTCTTCAAAAACAGCATTTTCTGCTGATACGAAGACTACATATTGATGTAAAGTGAATAGATTATCTTGGAATTCTTGGCGAAGACCGAATAATAGCTAGAAATCAATATAATGGACCATGAGATACAAATCTTATCAAATTTGCTCAGTTTTTTTCAAACTGTATTTTTCTATCATTTCCCTTCAAACTAACATTTTTTTTTTTATCTTTTCTGAAAAGTCTGATATGAAAACTGTATCAAAGTATTCAAAGTATTCAAAGCAAATAGAATCTATAGCATTCTTGGCAAGGACTGAATAATGGGTAGAAATCAATATAATGGATCAGGGGAGATAGGTCTAATCAATACAAACCTAATGGAACGACCAACAGCTGAATACTCTGCCAAAGTTCCCATCATTTTAACACTTGGTTAAAAATAGGAATAATATTGTGTGCTTAGAATTACATGGCTTATGTAAGAACATATACTATTTATTTAATGTACACTAATTAGTGTGCCTATTGATAATTTGCCTTATCTTTTAATCTTGAATTGTCATTTATTCAGTTTGGAATAATGAACATGTTATCAAAGTTAATGCCTTGATTATATATGTACATACAGGGGTATGATTGTATGTACATGTATGATGTAATGATTGTAGTTATTGTATATTTTTAATAAGGAAGAATTTTGAAGGAATTGCAAACCATCCATATTATCAACATGCGTTTTCAAAAATCAAATGATCATACATATAATGTGCATTGAACAAAATTATTCTATAAAGTTGAGGTCCTTTTTCTTTTGGAATTTTCTATTCAAATTAATTTTCGGATTTCTTGAAATGGAAATAGTTCTACAGTGGCTATAGTATACCGAACGATGGCATTTTTCCAATGTCTAAATCATGTGATAAATTGAAAAACTAAAATCAGGTGACTTGTGAGTAGTCTTTTTAAAGCCAATTGTGTGGCGATACAACGTGACTATGTACAGTTGTATATGTTCTGTACTGGGAAATATATTCAGCCTGTTTTAAGTGACAGGTCCATAAAAGCAAAATGAAAACAAATCAAACAAGAAATGATTGCATGATAATATCAGATCGCTTTGCGGATGAAAGCCTATAACAACAAACTTGAAAGGATTGCTAAATAAACGTTTCACAATTCATTTATTCCAATATCTTAATGGACCATCACTAGAGGCAACTTTTGTGGTAAATGTGTATTTCTCAAGACATCTTACTTATTTATTGCTTCTAAATACTCAAATGCAGATATCTTAAGTTAAATGGATTGGAAGAAAATATTACCCAAAGTCGTTTTCTTCATGGGATATAATGCCTGAGGTGTAGCGAAACAAATACAGGAGCAGACACCATTACAGCTCTCGAAGGAGTTGTACAAGTCTCATGAACAGCTTTGATAAGTAACAATATTCAGATAAATCAACCACCAACAATAATTTTTTTTTCTAAAGTTATCAATACACTTGTTAGAAGCAGTTTTTGATAATTTTTGTGTTTTTGTTTATTTGTTTATTTGTTTTTTTAATTGAAGCACACAAAGCTGATTAAAATCAAAAGTATTCATCAATTCCAAATCACTGATATTCCTATTTAATTGTTTATATGTGAAATCAATTCTAATTGCTAACCCTAGTTAGAAGAATTCCAGGAGCTTTCAATGCCAGACAAAAGGTAATCTCGACTAAACAGAGACTTACAGACTATAGAAAGTACATTCACGTAATGCTATACAAACAAAACGAGAGCATTTATCCACTTGAGCATCATCCACTCGAGTATGCGGTGCAGCGACGGGGATAGTTATGCTATCGCATGTTATGCTATCGCATGTTGCGAGCACACTTGAGAAAGAACAAGAACCCCAAAAAAGAAAACTGGTTTTCGGTCGAGCAGACAAGACAACCGACCGGGGCCCTCAGCTCATACCTGGCTGGGCTTCATCCCTCCAGGTGGTTGGGAGGATGATGTGAGGTAAATGATGCGGTGTTGCCTAGCAACGCAGCTCTGTATGAGCATCTCAAATGTCACAAATAGTGCACTGTAGGATGCATGGAGAGTACACTGTGGAGTGCAATGACCCCCCACATACCTGTACCTGTTTATCAAATACATTTTTTGTTGTTGAATGGCCATAATTTTGTAAGTCAAATTCATCAATTCCATCATTTCCATGTCTTTTTTTTGTTGTTTTTTTGCATTTTAAAGAAGGATTGGACAAGATTAATTTGTCACAAAGTCCTTAAATTCTGTGTCTCATTTTCTTCATCGAATAGATTAGACGATATAAATTGCCTTTCACTTCACATTGTTTGCAGTATGAATTGATGAACTATTTCCAAAAACAAAGTTGTATGGTTTTCCCATCAATATTCAATAACCACCAAAGCCAACCTTCTTTACAGACACATTGACATACATCTCTGTGGCTTAAGCATCTTTGTGTAAATTAATGATTCATTGATTCATGGATGGGACCTGTCAATAAAAAGAGTAATTCCCTCCATGGATAGAAATAGCAGCAGAAAGGAAAGTAGAGCAAAGTCACGTCAGAGGAGGAGAACGCTATTCAAGAAATGATTGATTGGATGTATTGAATTGATACATTGATGGATGGGAGGCTGATTGATTAGGGAATGATTGAATGGATGGCTGACATTGAAAAAGGTTACATTGTGAATGATCAACAACGGTTAAAAACCTGCCATAGTGGCCACAGTGTCCACCTCTCTACAAAGGCCACCTGCCTTTAGCAGTTAACTTTAGTG
The DNA here is from genome assembly GCF_000002235.5 of Strongylocentrotus purpuratus. Classification (NCBI taxonomy): domain Eukaryota; kingdom Metazoa; phylum Echinodermata; class Echinoidea; order Camarodonta; family Strongylocentrotidae; genus Strongylocentrotus; species Strongylocentrotus purpuratus. The sequence goes on along the minus strand of NW_022145605.1, from coordinate 13,308,812 downwards.
TCTTACTTGAGAAAGAAATGTTCTAGCTTTCTTTCCAACCTGTCACAGTGGCCACCTCTCAATAAAGGCCACTTGTGTAGAGTAGCCAACTTTATTTTTCTCAATTGATGATGAAATGAGTATTGAAAAACCTATATAGAATTTCCATTTCCCATAGGTGGCCTTTATAGACAGGTTTTTTGTTTCGTGTGAATATTTCCCTTGCAATTTACTTGAGATCAAATCAATAGGCTACTGAATTTTAATTCGAATGGAAACATTCAGACCACATTTCACTTACTTTGTAACATGAAATTTTGGTAAATCTAGATCTCACACAAAATTCATCTAAGTTTTGGGTATATGAATTTCCTGGTTTCCGTATAAAAATTTGATCTCTGTATGCATCAAATTCTTCCTTACGTTCCCGTACGTCGTCACGAACACTTCGTTCATCTTCCACATTACTGTTAACACCTGGACCCCGCACTAACACCCGGTATGGTGACCGCGCCTTTTCAGTTATTGCCCCCGCTCTCTGGAACAAACTGCCCGCCTTTATTCACTGCGCCCCCTCTGTATCTCAATTCAAATCTCTACTCAAAACCTATCTTTTCAAATTGTAAATTGCAGTTGTGCGTCGGTCAATGGAGGTGCGCACCATATTTGTCTTTATTTAGTTGATTGCCACTGTTTTTCTTACCTTATCTATGTTACTTTTGTATTTTTGCTTTTTCTTCTAATTTAATTCTACAGGTTATAGTCTTCTCTTAATCAGAACACTGTGCGCTTAGAAACATCAGTATTAAGCGCCTAATAAATGTTATGTATTATTATTATTATTATTATTATTCAATCAACCAATCAATGGGCCAAATCATGTTTTCAATCAACCAATCAAGTGGGTCAAATCATGTCTTCAATCAACCAATCGAGTGGGTTAGATCATGTCATCATTCTTACCTTGGTTTTTAACTTCAGCAAACTCCTTGTTATATTCTTCTAATGTCTCTCTTAACTTCTGATTCTCAATCTCCAGATCCTGTGCTTTCTGGGCTCTCTTCTGCAGATTGACGCAATATTCTAATACTGATGTTGGGTCTGTGGATGGATATACACACAAGAGAATGTTAGGTGTGTGTAAGGAGGATTCGGAGGCAGAAGGGTGTTAACTCACATACACTTTAACAGAGTTAATGCCCTTCTGGCTCTCAACAGAAGATATAGATATGCCAGAGATATCCACAATGAGTTAAAGACAATAACTAGAAATTATTCTTGGAAGAATTATAATCATTAGGTACTGGACTACTGGTGATCAAAAAAATAAAAAGACATCAAAGAACATTTAAACAGATAAAAATATTCTTTGCATATTAACATTCCTGAATATGCTTCATGTAGGGCAAAGTATATTGATGCACTGTATTTTCCAGTTTGGTCAATTATTTCAATCTTATCAAGATGTCTTGCCACACAGCTTTTTAATGCTACAATGAAGAAAAAACACCTAGATGTGATGTCAATACATTTCTGTGCAAATATAACTATAACATCTACTTTAAAATTATGTATCTGAATAATTTACAGTTTTTCAGACTTTTGATAGGCAATATTTACTACAAATATCTATTCTTCCAGTCAAGAATATTGTAGCTTGGAAGTTATGATCTGTGAAAAATAACATTCAATGATGTTGAAAATAGGAAACCCCTAGTAGACATACACAGTGTAAAGAAAGAGATTACATTCGCGACAGAATCGGCTGCATCCTTACCTGGTGTATCGATGAGTTTCTTGTAAATTGAGAGGAAGGCTCCTTCTGCTGCTTTGCTTCGTTTAGACAAGGAATCCACTTCAGCCTGAAAGCTCTTCAACAGGGGAGCTACCTGTTTGCGGACATCCTAAACAACAACAAAAAGAATCAAATACTTATGATTACAATCTGGGCCCTCTAACATATAAGTCAAGTTGTGGTTGATCGCAACTCAGATCAAACAAAAATGATATCATGTATACGCAACTTGCAATCAAACGCAACTGCGATTATTTTGGTCATATATCTATCAAAAAGTTGCGCTTGAAAGTTCTTTATGCATTGGAATTGCAAACAAACGCAAAGTTGAGTTTGATTTTTAGGACTACCATTTGATTTTCAGAGTTGCGTTTAAAAGCAACTGTTTATGCAAGAGGGCCCTGACCATGCTATTACTAAATTAGTCGTAAAGTTTTGCAGGTGCAGTATATAAATCCCAAAATAATATCTGTAGACTTGTGGAGAAAAAAAATACAAGGGAGTGGTAGACAATTTAGCTCCGGAAAGCTCCAAAAGAGCTCTGGTAAAAAGCAATGAAATACTTAAATGTCACTGTGAGAATATTGCACAATATTCATCTGTGATCATGATAATAATAGTAAATGTTCTTTCTACACCAGGGATTGAATCTATCGTGTACATTTACAATTTTACATACATGAACCAACATCCAGAGATGTAAAAAAGTCTGAAAATAGAGAATTAAAATGCATCATTCACTTCCCATTCTGCCAAATGTGTGACAACTTTGCTGCTATTGAATCAAATGCACTTTCACAATATACAAAGTACAAATGGTAAAGCACTTACGAATGTTCAGATAATGCCATAACCCCTCAAATAGAATCAATCAATTTTTCTTTTGCAATTAATTATTGTTATTGGACAGGGAAACAAATTCAATCAATCAACAAAATGCCATGCTTGATTGTCGATCAAACCATCACTGAATTGACCTGGAATAAACAAGCCCATGATTATTGATATGAATTATAACAAGACCATTAATCAACAGCGATGGCCAATCAATCAAGAAAATAAAACAAACAAGTAAGACCATGGTAACTTGAAAACATTATAATCACCTACTTGATCAACGATCCAATTACATACAGAACAATGTCTAAATCATACAAAATAGATTTTCCAAACAAGATTCATCATGTTCAATTACTATAAGCTCCAATGTTAAATAGAGTAAAACAAATCCCATCAGAACAATAATGTCTAAATTCTATAGACCTTTCTTGTTTAATAGAGTAAACCGAAATTCATCAGTCACTCTTCAAAGTCGAGCAAATATATCGGCTTAGTACATAATTTCTTACCCGACTCTTGTCATGAAATTAAACAACTGATCAAATCATGAATAATGAGTAATAAACACGCCACACAGTAATTTCAGTGTGATGAATGCAATAATCGAGATTAGCTCATCTATCAGAATTACACCCTACAGGTATTAACAATGCATGATCCAAATTCTGGCTATGAAAGAAAAAAAGGTGAGCCATTCATTTGGGGCCTTGACTGTATGACGGCTACTATTGTTGCAACAAATTGGTTAAGGGTTCCAAATCAACTTCTCCAATTATTGGTGCTGCAAAACGTCCTGTATGGGCAATTTCACGTTCTAATCATATATGTACTGTACAGCATAATATACAAAATATGATCAAAAGTGAAACACAATGAAAGTTAGGAATTAGGAGAAGTAAGATCGAACGGAATTAGGAGAAGTAAGATCGAACAGCAGGCGGAGCTCTGCCCTCTGCCATTGTAACACCAGAAACTTTGGTAATATGACAATTTTGAAACTGTTAATCCTACAATGTCAAGTTTCAGCAAATCTAGGCCACTGGCAAATTTTTCACAAGTTCCTTCATGCAAAGTTTCATGTTTCACAGTATGAGTTGGGAGTAAATGACCTCTAAAAAAGTCAGTATATCAAAAACTATTATTCCACTAAAAAGCAGGACCGTAATCTTTTTAGGATCAGAATGTCCTCTTTTAGTTTGAAATGTTCTGAAATTAGAGAATATACTATCTTGGTGATTTTATGTACCTTTAAGTAGGGCTCACACTATTTTATTTTTATTGAGAGTCCTGCCTAAAAAAAATTGGATTTATATTGAGCCCCAAATGTACCGGCCTCATGGTCGTGTTGAACCCTGCTTTTATTATTTGTTATATTGAAAGGCAAAATCATTCACAAGATTATGCAAATATAATGCAAGAAGGCAACTGGTACGTACCTCTGGTGTGTTTTTCTTGAATTCCCTGCTTTGTTCAACCAGCCTCTTTCTGGATGTATCACTCTCATCTTGTCTGTTGGCCAAGTCTGTCGCTGTGTCGTCTAGTTCTCTCTACACGATACAAAACAAAAAGAGAAAGAGAACTTTGTTAGATGTCATATCTAGTACTCAAACAGGATTCACAATCAAACCACACAGTCTATTAGCGATAACATCTAATTTTCTTCATAAAAATTAAGATTAGACAGTGGACAAAGAGTAAAAGATTGTTAAAATCTCAGAGATACATGTACATTACACGTACATGTACATTGTACATTGTAGATTGTAGATGTACATGTGCATTGTGCAAGTATTAAAGTCAGTATCAATTATCAAAGACTCGATACTAACAGACGTCTGTGACACAGGGGTACCAACGAATCTAAGTCCGTCATTTCCGGACCCCTCAATATTTTGATGTTGTACAAATGGCTCATGTACATGTATACAGACTCTAAAAAGTCAAATCTAGACCCCCTCTCACACAAATAATAGTGTGCAGCTCTGCAAATTCTTGTATTTTTCTTCAGCAGTTGTTGTTGTTGGTTAGTATTTTAGGGCAATTAGTCAATTGTAATTTTGACTTTAGTCACCAACAATTTTCTTTGGTAATAATACTGACTTCTTTCTTGCTTTTTGGTAGATATTTAGTTTTCTTTTAAATAATTAATATACTTTTTGTTTAAAGATAAAATAGAATTATGCCAGGTTACCGAGTCCTGGCAACCCTGCTTGTGTTTTGTACAAAGGTTTCTCAGAAACAAGTTTCTTATGTCTCTTGCAGTCAGCTGCCTGCAAGAAGGTCATTACAGCCCTCAACAATACATAATGTAGCTGTTACGGCTTTCTTGTGGGCGGTTGACGATTCGGTAGAACATCCTACGAAATACGGTGGTGTATTAAAGTGAAGAGTCACTTTTTTTCTTCTTCTGACATATACCGGATGAAATCACTCATGTAATTAATTATTAAACACAAAGACTACCACTTGATCCATAGCCCTACGAGCGCTCTTCTTCAATTACGTGGAAAGGAAAATGGGGGAAATCCCTGTTCTGTATAAACAGGTCATAACCCTAAGCTTCAAATTGTAAAAACAAGCCCCTTTTGTAAGCTCCATATCAGTCAACCGTGTACGTACAGGACTACCTCTCTATTGTTTTTATCCTAGATTGCACATATCCAATAACTTGGGATTTTTCCTATTTGAAACTGGGACACGCTTACAGGTGTACACTGTTGCCAATGATTTGGAATATTTTCTTAACTCTTTTTATAAAGTGATTGTGATATGATTCATTCTTCTCTGAATTTCATTGATCAAATTTCACTAATAATTTTTGTATTTTAATCAACAAAGTTTTGAGAAGATATCAAATTTATCAATTCATCTACGTGTATTAAGAATAAATCATATTTTCACAATCATTTCATGAAAAGAGGTAAGAAAATGATTCCAACTGTACTGGATACAGTGTATAATTTAGAGTACATACAATCATGACACAAATATAAACATACATATACATACAATCATCACCAGGATTTTACGTTAATCTAAAAGAGTGCTCCTAATAACTTTTAAAAAAACACACACAAAACACAAGAACGACCAAGATCAAGGGACCCAATGTGGGTATATTGCACTATGAACACCTATACATTATTGGATTGGTCCAAGATGTGAGCGCTGTAATTGGAGTAAGATTGATGGTGTGAAAAGTGCTGGAGGGGGCTCAGCTGTTCCGAGGCAGTAGCCATTTTTTAATCTCGATTATATACTGCTCTCGATTTATTGGACAGAGCACTCTACACAAACCTGAAATTGAGAAACACGAGTGTTCCAATGGGTTCACATGAGAGTAAATCTAGGTTTTTGTGTTTTTTGCATTGATCATACCTCCGATCTTGTGACTTGTTACAATAGATTTGTTGACGAAGATTAATGATCATTGCTACATTTTGATCAAGTCTAGTAGCTCGGAGATAGAATAATCAAACCCCACATGGAAGTTCCTGCCTAACATAGTTTCTTCAAAGATTCTTAAAGACTCACTTAGAGAATAAACCATTTCATTTTCTTTTCACCAAGAAACTAGGGCACAGTGTTGGGTGCATAATATGATTGTTGTATCATTTATGAAGGACAGCTGTTATCACCATTGCTGTTTTACGAGTGTGATGTGTACATTTTATCAATATACATGTATGCTGATCAAATGATTGTAGTTTGAATGTAACTCGAGCAATATATTCAAACGTCGCCAAAATTGCAAGTACATTAGTAAACTGATAATGGCAAAGTTCTATTCCAATCTTCAACCTTAAACTCCGCATTTCAGACAGTCTAGACGTAGCCCCCAGCCCAAAGTAACTTACACTTAAATCCTAAAACCCAATCGAAATAAAAACACCTGGAACCTACATATAAGGCCCGTCTTCATCAGCTTGAGTTTGCCAAATATCCTGCTATTTTCATACTTAGGATATTATCTCGAAGCTTGAAATTGCATCTTCCATCAGCTTCAAACTTGCTTGAAATTTGTTCAGTGGTCGGGCTGGTGAAAACAGACCCACAAATATGCGGGCTATATGAAAATTAGCCCAAGATATCTTGGGAAGATTTCCAGAACAAATAGCCTGCTATTTGCGTCTTCATCTGCCAAATAGCCTGAATTAGAAATAGTGGGCTATTTGGCAAACTTGAGCTAATGATGACGGGCCTATAGTGAGAAAGATACCTTTGGCAAATTAAAGACAAGCACAAATGTCACCAGAAATCATTACTGGTTGAGGTCACATCCATTGAACACATTTGTATGAATATTACACTTTATATTCAGTGAAAATATTCTGAAATTCATGGACATTGTATGATTGTTTGAACTTGATTCCTGTGACTATTTGCACATACCGGTACACCAAGGGGCCTACATCCACATACATCTATACAAAAAGTAGGTTACATGTACAGGTCAAACGCAAGTACACATATTATGCTACAGTATGGGTAGAGAGGGCCATTTGTTTGAAGTGTTTGATCGATTATAACATTGGCAGGTTTATCAAGCCGCACATGACGTCATAATCAATACCACATGACACTCATTGATTCAATGCATCAACTTCGTACACCATAATACCAGGCTCTGAACAGAAATTGTACAACATATGATCAGATCCAGCAACAACCGTTTCACGACCAACGTCTTCAAAAACAGAATTGATCAGTTTTATTCCCTACAGTCTTTGCAAGAACAGTAGGCCTGTCTCCATCAGCTCGAGACAGCCAATTATCCCGCTATTTGAACTATCCTGATCGCAAATTATCCAGTTAATTTGCATCTTCGTTAGCCCGAAGTTGAAATTAGCGGTATATTTGGTCGAGATGTTCATCACAAGATATATTGGTCTAGTTTGCAAAACATCCCGCTATTTGGCAAAATATCCCGCTATTTGTCCGGTGCGTCTTTACCAGTCCAAAGACTCTCCCAATGCGCGAACGCTGAGCAAAATATCTCAAACTGATTACTCAAGCTCGAGTTTCAAGTTTCGAGGTCAAGATTTGAGCTGATGACGACGCGATTTATAACTTCTGGATTATTTCCCAAATCAGAAATAGCGGGCTATTTGGCAATCTCGAGCTGATGAAAGACAGGCCTAGTGTGTACTTGTTTTAAAAGTGGACTATTGGGTCAGAAGTTTAACCTTGGGTTGGATGGTAAAGGGCCGTTTGTTTGCAGTGTTTGATTGATTATAATATTGACAAGTTGATCATGCTACTCACGCCACAATCAATACCACGAGCCGCACACTGATTAACATTACATCTTGTCCACCACAATAAAGTTATATGCATCTACAGTACATAACAATTAACAATGCCCTGTGAAAACATAATTATAAAATGCACTTTAACCCATTGAATACAATCTCAAATTCATTTGATACTCATACCGAATAGGTTTGATCCAAAATCCTCTCAGACCCGGCAATTAACAGGTTAAAGTGCCCTGGTCAGCTAAAAACTACTTGAAGGAATCTACTATTTGATATTACTTACTTATACTATTATTAATAACTGTATTTTAAAAACTTTTCACACACCTTTTCATAATGAAAAGGTTTTGGAAACCGTAATGGCAGCCTTTGTAAAAAGTAATGTCACAGGTACAAACAAATTGGGGGGGGGGGGGATTTGAAAAATTAAAACCATACATATTGTGTGGACTCACGATGATGAAATACTAAAGTACATGTATATGTAGTACACAAAGTAAGACGTTAGAGAAAGACTCGATTAAAACTAATAAAGATTCAGAAAATGATAATCCTTGCAGCATTTAAGATTTCACACATAAAACACATAGACTTACCCAGCTTCACTTCTACTCACACCTAGCAATATGTCCGTGCTCCCATCTTTGTGCATTATCCCCACCCCTCCAGGTCATCAAATGCAATCTGCTCATCAATTCACCCTCTCTGTCATGCCCCGTTCACACCGTCCAGACTTCTCTACCTATCAGTTCAAACTCTCTATCATGCCTGATTCACACCATCCAGACTTCTCTGCTCATCATCGGTTGATTCAGTTCACACTATCCTGTCTTTTGTGTTCATCAATCAATCTCTTGATCATGTCTAATTCCCATTATCCAATATCCTCTGCTCTTCAATTCATCCTCTCTATCATGCCCCATTCACACCGTCCAGACTTCTCTGCTCATCGGTTTATTCAGTTCACACTATCCTGTTTTTTGTGTTCATCAATCAATCTCTCTATCATGTCTCATTCACATTATCCAATATCCTCTGCTCATCAATTCATCCTATCTAGCATGCCCCATTCACACAATCCAGTCTTCTCTGCTCATCAGTTCACTCTCTCTATCATGCCTTTTTCACACTATAATGTATTTACTGTTCTTCAATTTGCCCTTCCTATTACAGTATGCGTTATATTCAAGATTTTAATTTGTATTGTATATCAATCACATTAAGTGATTTGTACATGCAAAGTCACTACTGAAAATACAGCCACATTAAAATAAAAATAAAAAAATTCTGTTGATGATTACATGTACATATGCCAATGATTTTATGCATAGAATCTTTAAATACTGTCAAATGTCTATTATGGCATTAAAAATGCTAATTTGTGAAGATATGTGGTATTACTGTATGATATAACATGAAATTTTCCACTAGATCACCTACGTATTTGAAACCCTCTCAAAGCTTGCTTTACGATGAAATAATACTGTCAGGCTTTTATAACAAGAGAGTGATGAGAATTTACTCTGCACTGCTTAGCTTTTATGGACTCTCTCTCTCTCTCTCTCTCTCTCTCTCTCTCTCTCTCTCTCTCTCTCTCTCTCTCTCTCATCTACCCCTAGGCCCTTCCCACTCCTTACTTACCTCCCATCTCGCTGCGCCTTAATTGCGCCTTCTCAACATCCACCGCACCCAACCAACCGTTTCACCCTTCCGATATCACTCGTAAATTACCGACAGAGAGCGAGGGAAGAAATTAGCGAAGGATAATAATTTGGGAATCACTCCTCTTTCTGGGCTGTGATCAATAATGTAGTGATACAGCTTAGTGGGAAGATAATAGGCTTCACTGCATGCCTGCCTGACTGCCTGCCTGCCAGGCTGTAAGACCCATCTGTGCATCCAATTGCAAGCCTGGATCTCTTTTTAGCAATCTAACGCTTTGTAACTAAATAACATAAATAAAAAGCTTTGAGCAGAGTATAAATTACCTCCGATTCGAAGCAAGTCGTTTTACTGATTTTCTAGGAAGAAAAACTAGGCGTCCAGTGAAGGTGATTTTCACATTTTTAACAAGGGTGATGTTTTTTTTTTTTCTTCTTATACATAATAAATGTCATTTTAATCAGATTTATTTCATATCAAATTGTTTTAGGAATGAATAAATTAATAAAATCATTTTTTGGTGTTAAATTAGAGTTTATTTTTTATTTCTTTACTTCCTTTCTATTACCACCCCCCCCCCCCCAACTCTAAATTTGTAACTTTAGTTTTCAAGCTTTATTTGAGCTTCCAAATGTCTAGAACCAAATAAACAGCTTTGCACTACAAAAGAAATCACTCTCCTATCTTGTGTACATATCCTGGTGCTTTGACAGATTTGATATTTTTCTGTGCCTGATATGAAAATTGGGGGCTCAAGACGGCTTCAATTCATTCAATAAATTTTTTTATATGAAAATAGAGTTAGCTCTGTAATATATGTTATTAAATTAAGTGTTGATTTTTGTTTTTTCACTTCCTTTCTATTCCCCCCCCCCCCCCACCTCTGATTCATTCAATTTATTGACAATCTCACTGGATATTTGTGGAGATTATAAGCCCGCTTACAGCAACTGAATGTTCATTAAGAATATTAGATGTACATGTGAAGGAGCTGTGGGAAACAGTAAAGATGTCGAGAATGAAATGAAAGAAATGGAAAGAAAAGGAGAAAGTCACAAGAGGACACAAAAGAAAGTGGACTTTCCCTTGACTTGAAGCACTTAATCCTAACTCAAAATGAGTGTGCATTGTAAGATTGATTAGAGAGAAATGGGGAATGTACTACTGTAAGGAACTGGATGTCAATTCACATGTCTGCATAAAACACAATGAAGGAAAGATGTAGTTCTAGAGGAAACAGGGAGGGAGAGAGAGAAAGAAATAAGAGAGAGATGAAGAGAGAGAGAGAGAGAGGAAGAGAGGGGGAGGGAGCGAGAGAGAGAGAGAGAGAGAGAGAGAGATATGGCGAGAGCATTTGGCTCGATTCAATCGACAACAGGATGATGAATCACGCTGAAAATCAATCAATCACCAAAATTAGATTGTCTGGCAAAAAACAACAAAGAAGAAATGGTAGAGGGAACTTAATCCTTGCTTGGAGCACAATTTGATACACTGTTAGTCCCTTTTGAAACCCTTTAAATAAAGTGGAGTTCATTGTAGCTGAAAATTGCTACAGCCTTTCAACATAATAAAGAAAATCCCTCGTGCGTGGAGTATCAATACACACATTAATTGAGTAAAGCCCCTCAAAATATAGGGCTGTCGGATATCAATAAAGGACAAGGCTTAGTCAAGTGCACCCCTACAAGACAAATGGTAGGGTCTAATGATCTAATCCATACAAGATTCGCAATCGGCCATCCATTAGCAATTTTCTTGATGCGAACGACCAGAGGAGTACACGGGCACGATCTATAATATCCATCCCGTCCCCGATCATTATTAGATTCTGCGCGAAACGAGCGTGTTTTCCCTGGGCCGAGGCAATCAATATTCTCCCCATCTATCAGGGAGCGTTCAATAAACCAGCTGTGGGTTAGCGGCTGGCTGGAATCAATGGCTCAGCCCCCACAGCTCAGGGGCACGACGGAGACCTCAGGGGCTGATGTGGCGGCAGGCATTGATCTATCCAATCAATGCAATCAATGCCCAAGCGGGACTGCCGTTCGCTGATAATTGGGTACAATCAATTCAGGAGAGGATGGATGTAGATGTTAATGTAGATCTAGATACGGTCCAAGATAAAGACAGAGCGAGAGAGCGCAGAAGACACTACAGGGGGAAGACAGGAGGGGGCAGAGAAGGCAATAGAAATAATAAGAGCCTTGGGTACTTTTAATGATGGCTACATTAAAGACGGTCCACTCTCTCTCTCGAGGAGAGCTTTGCAGCTGCCTGTTTGATGCATTCATTTCCTGAAGATTCGAAAATACTGTTCCCCTTCCATCTCAAAGAATTGGGTTTGTGAGTCTGGGAGAAACAAACTTGATAATGACTCTTACATACATGTACACATGTAGAACTACAGCTTATGAGTATATTTAATTCACAAATGCAAGATGTCGATCCCCTTAGTTTCAAAATTTGGATCTACCATTAATGAGATCTCTAATCAAGACGGAATTGATAATTGCCTAGACGACTACTAGTACTGTTATTGGAAACTTGATTTTATTGATTTGTTAATCCTTTGGCAAACAATGATACTTAAAATATGTTTACAACCTCATACAAACAGTTGCAGAACAGTAAATTGGTTTAGTAATTGATATCAAATGCTCAATATTGGCCAAGCCAATTATGTCAAATGGTCCATACATCTACACTGTACATGTACATGCAAGCCAATATATTATGAATCCAGGGGGGTGTTTCACAAAGATCCTAAGTTGAACAGTTGGACTTAACAATTATGGAAAGCCGCTGGCATCTATGAGAATACTTTGTAAAATTTATTTTAAAAGGCATAAAATGTTGATTCAAATCAATAATATTTTCTATTACCATTAACAGTGATTTCATGTTCTTGATGTGGAATTTACAAAAAAAATCTTAAATACTTAAATTTTTCGCTATTGAATTTATTTGATTTTAAGGCTACAAATGGCTGTCCATACTTTTTAAGTCCAACTTAGAGTTAAGTTCAACTTAAGATCTTTGTGAAACACCCCCCAGTTCTATGCTGCAGGATTGATTATCACTAGTGAACATCTGGCTGATGTCCAGATGGATCATTTACACAATTGATTAAATGATAACCATGGCCTGCCAAGCATGACCCTTTCCTCTTAATTCCGTTCTATCCATCAATTCCATTCATTATGCCCCATCCATTATCCCTCAGCTCACCAATAATAACAGCCCCATTAAAAAAAGGTCACCGGTTTAATTCATTTTAATTCACTGTTTGATGATTTCCTCTGATAAATTCGGTTTCCCCCTGCAATGATGGAAAATGATCGTGCCGTGAAAAGAGAAAAAGGGGGTGATAAAAAGAAACCAAATATGCGGTTCTTTGTTATCAATCCTTGTATGGATTGTTTACAAGCATGTAGATATTGCCTAAAAATGAGTTGAGGATTGTGTTCGGCCTGATTCTTCCGGAATCCATTCAATTGATCCCATTTCCTGTCAGAATTACTGATGGATTCTTGCTATTTGACTACAGGATATTCAGGAAACTGATCATTATCAATCTAGTTTTTTCTCCTAATAACTTTTTCGCTCAGACAAAAGAAATTAAGAAAAGCTAGGCCTAATTCTGAAGAGTGTTTGGATTATGATAAGGCAGTTCCACGTGAACATGGATTTGGCAAATTTGTGAGTAGTATGAATAGATAAATACAGTCAACGCAGGTTTACGAAATGACAAATGACGACTGCGGATTTGTAGGATTGAGTATTCATTATGGAAAAAATGAACCTAATTTAGAATTCAGGGCCGTCTTATAAAGAGTTGCAATTGATCCAAATCAATCGTAAGTCCTCTGATCAATCCAAAGTTTGCAGTCTCCTATTTCTAATGTACAGTTGCGATTGATATCAATCGCTAATAAGTTACGATTAATATGAAAGTTCTGCTTATAAGATGGGGCTAAAATTAATGTTAAGAACAATGATGGGGGTTATACTAAAAAAGAAGAATAAGAAGAAATTTCAGTCATTGGTTTACAATTGGAAATCAAGTCTCTTGATGTATACAAACCAGTTACACTTGTAGGCATCAACCGTACCTGGTAATTTGCAAGAATAAGCCACTAGAACCGATCAATTCTTTATAAGGATGGAAAAACAGAGAGAGTGGAGACTCCCAGCGATTGGATTTAATCGACGAGTAAATCAGACAGGCAAAAGATTTAGCTCCAGACCATTGGCAAGCTGAACAAGCAACTAATCCAACTACGACTCTTTTTCCTCCTCTCCATCTCGCAGATTTTCCTTGAAGTAACAATATTTACAGCATTGATTTCTCTGGCTGTGATTAGATCCCGACCAAGAACGCATGCTCTTCAATGGTGCAGCGCCCAGAGCACTCCATAGACGCCTGACAAAACAAGTAATTCAATAGCATCCCAATGCTTTTTTCCCATTCCTCAGAATCCAAACCATGGAATTTCCTCTCGATACTTCAATCAAAGCAAGGTTAAGTACAAGTAAAAACTTGTATCCATCCAGTGTGTATGGTGTAATGTTTAGGTTTATGCATTTCACTGCTCATGTGAAGGCTGGTTCTAGTGTTCTACCCCATGAACAGTGAACATTGCTTCTCTCATACAAGACCCCTTCTTGATGTACAAATTGCATAAATTCTTCTCTTTTTTTAAATCTCAAAATAGGATCCACAAGCAGTTTCAAATGAAAACAAATTAACATTGTACATACAGTTGTAACCTAGCCTCTGTACATGTAGACTACTCTTTTCTTAATGGATTGATAATTGATATGCATACAACATACATGTTTGTTTTTATCCATCAAAGTTTACTAGATTTTAAACAAACAAAACGAACCCCAAAATGACATCAAACAACTGATTTTGAAACTAGAACCAAATATTTGAACAGTGTTCTTCAAACACAATGTTGCTCATAAAGTTGGAATAATTTATCTTACTCCATTTCATGAAATGATTGTGAAAATACCTGTATGATTTGATTTATATTTTGTTCTTGATAGTTGATCCATAAATGTAAAGTGTATATCATCTCAGAACTGTATTGATTAATCTGAAGAATCTTAGAGATTGATCAATAAACTAGTTTTGAGAACATACATATTGTCACAATCGTTTAATAAAACAAGGTTACAAAATTGTTTTCCAACTTCATGGACAACAGTGAACAAAGTGCACTTTCACACACAAAAGAACCACCCACATGAAACTTAGATCCGCTATTGGAGCATAACATGAAAACAAATTATCTAACATAATACATAACAGTGTGCTAGCACTTACAAGTTTAAACCACACAAAGGGGTAAAGTAAATTAAATCCTGATTGTGAGCAATTTATCCTTTTTTCTATAATTGTTAATTCTTCCCTCTTACATTATTTTAGACCTTTGGTACATGTAGCCTCCTTGACACTAACATGACCCCATGACACAAGAATGCCCAATAGCTACATTTTAGGTCTGGACCCCCAAATTTTCAACATTCAACATAGGCCTCAGGTATATGCACTCTGCATGCCAAAGTGGACTGCCATTTAAGAAAAAGAAAATTATAGTGGAGGCTTGAATCATGTAGTTAATAAGCATTATGCACAGGGGTATGAAGCAAGTTCAGCAAAAAGATATTTTGAATGTGGTGACAGATATTCAGATATACATGTAGGTTGTGGCCAAATTCCGACTTGAGGCTCATTGAACCAATCTTTGTTGAACTACATTTTCAGGGTCTTCTCTTTCCATGAATACCTTATTAATAGAAATTGAAAAATCAATCTCTGTCTCTCTTTGACGGTTCAATTATTTTCTACCAAATCAATGTGTATGGGTGTGACAACACAAAGAGTCAGAGCAATATGTACTGTTCTGCAATCTCTATACTCTTTGAAGCCCTGTAATATCTTGCAAACATTGGTGACAGATTATTTGCCATTAAAGTATATTTAATCATCTTGACAATGCCGCACCCTTGCAGAGGTGTTAGACATGCTACGCAACAAATATTGGTATTACTAATCTATCTTTCTGAAGTCCTACAAGCGTTCTCCAGCAAGGTTTCAATGCTCAAGGCATTACATACAGTCAAAGCAATACTATTCTGCACTCCTCAAATACTTGTAATATCTTGAAAACAGTAGTGACAGATTATTTGCCATTAAAGACTGTTAAATCATCTTGGCAATGCCATACCCTTGTAGAGGTGTTGACAATGTCTCCAAGTTATATAAAATATACCTCATCTCCAGTATCTCTCTGAAGTCCTAAAATCATTAATTATCCAGCCCAGCCCCAATTCATTTAATGTGCACACAATGTGGCATTCTAGAAAGTGACATCCAAGACACACTTTTCAGACTGTACTCTAAGAAACCCTGTCATTTCTTGTGAACAATTATGATGAATGTTTTGCCAATGAAGATTAAGAAACTTTTTCAACACTTTTGCAGAGTTGTTGGCAATCTTTTCCAGTATATCTTTACAACAAAAAATTATAGTTTTCTATCTCAAAGTAAATCTCCTAAATATCAATCTTCAGTCCATGTGTACATGTATGACAATTCAGAGTCCAATGCAAGCAATACCTTTTCTTGCACACTCTTTGAAACCCTGTCATTTCTTGTGAACTGTGACGGATGACTTGCTTTTGAAGACTAATTATCAGCTTGTCACACACCTTTGCAGAGTTCAAGAATTATTGACCCAGCCAGCCGTTCATCCATCCATATAGCCACCATGTCTATCTAGAGGGTCAATCTTCACGCAACAATGATGAGTTGCACCCACTCACCCAGTCCTCATCAAATTGTCCTTTCAAGCTCAATTCTTATTTAATTCGCTAATTCTACCTACAGATTACTAATTTTTTAGAATCAATCAAATAAATGGTACAGTATAGGCCTACATAAACTGACCCAATGCCATGATTATTTATATTTCAATAAACTCTTAAAAGCATATTGTCTATAAATCACAAATGTCAGCCGACTGGATTTCTGGTGATTAAAATATTAACTTGATCATTATTCATTAATGAACATATGATTTTGTTTCATTAATGTGGAACTTGTACAAAATGTATCTCTTTTTCTTACATGAAGGTTTCATCAGCATCTTAAAATGCAGTACATGTTTCCTGGAATTAGTTTAACAGGTCATCTTTAAAAAGAAATTAAAATTGTAATCATATCAATTACTAAACATAAAAACTACAGTCTCACTATGCTATAAAAAAAATAGAGGGTATATTTATCAAATGATGAGCATCTCACCACCGCCCCCCCCCCCCTCCCCCTGTACTATTAAAAAACAATGGAAACTATTGTATTTAGGAACGAACTCTTTGCAGTGGTGTACTGATGAACTATGGGAGGCCATTACAAGACATTGTCTTACTAAGGAGCCCGAAAAGACAGGTGAATACAGGTGAATACAAGTGAAAATTTCTCATCACACTGTACATTTTACACACAAAATAAGCTAAAGGTACTAGCATGCTCAAAATAAAATATCAAAAGACGATAATTCAATCCGGTTCATATTAATATTATTATTAATGAAGCAAAAATATTTGAATGGTACCGGTAGAAAAACTTGAATGCAGCATTACCGGTAGATTTTACGACAAGTTTTAACATAATTTGTATCTGATTACACAAAATCATTTTTGTACTGCCAGCATTTCCTACACCAGAAACAATAGCTGAAATATGTAATTGTGGATTAGTATACAGATTGAGCTCAATATCAAATCTTATTTTAGTTGTAACACGATCACATCAGCTCGGACTCTCTCATTCCGCAATCATGATCATCACTGAAATACTGCTAAAACTAAAAGTTGATGCCAAACTTCACCTCATCATGCTAACCATCGTAAAACATGACAACATTTGACTCTTTTGTGTGCTAAAGGTAAAATATATATCTCCTTTCCATCTCGAAATAGCACGGACCAAAATAAGAACAACACTCACACTTCACAGCCCATTCATTCCCTCTCAATACAATAACAACACCGCTGCACACACACACATCACCACCACACAAAGCGCGCACAGCAATCTAGGCCAACTCTCAGCGGCAGCATATTGAACAGATATAGCCATTTGGATCAATTTCTGATAAATTCGTCGATTTTTCGTCGCTAGAAATCAAAGCTTCAAAAGTTGCTGAACAACCAACAAAGTGTACCAAAGTGACCGCAATGATCAAATAACTTCGGATTTCATACTGAATTGTCACGGTATTTACCTGAAGCTGTGTTAAGTTGAATTCTTTCCAATATTGAAACATCGACGCGACATCTTTCGCGGCCATGTTGATCGATCTCGGACAAAGAAACGAACTCTCGCACCGTTCGTTCCCAATACACACAGTTCAATGCATGTAACACGGGTAAGGTTTGGCTGGTACTGCACTAGCACTCCTGCTCGTCGATCGCGAAGAAGCCATACCTTGCATGCAAGATACCATACCACGTACACACATTCCCAAAACACAAGAGGTGTGGCGAATATCAAGACGCGTCCACTTTTATTAATGGGGGTAATAAGTTATAATGAAGTCAAAAGTCCTAATAATTGTCAACTTTACAATATCATAGTAGGTTTATGTTATTTTTTTCCAAAATTAAACTTAAATTTCATTATTTTAAAATAAATTTTTTCGATAAAATCACCTTTTAATTTTCTACTAAAATTTTAATTGCCGTAGATTCCCCCTATCAAAATAGAATTGTCCGATAAATATGTTATTATCGAGTGGTGTCATCAATCAACACAACGTGTTTCTGTCATTGTCAAGAAATTGGTATTGCGAAATTCTTGGCAAGTGCATGATGTCACTCTTTTGCTGATTTATTAATTTCCATCATTCGATTTCTTCTTTTTTATTTGTTCACTGTTTCTAATTTCTCTTGCCTTCTTTTCTCCTAAAGTTTGTTTTTCTTCAGTTTTTGTTTTCTGTACAAAGTAGCGGTTCTAGAGAAGATTTCGAGGGGGTGTGGTATACCCCCTCCCCAACAAAAACTTTTAAATACTGGGCCGTAGAATTGGATGCACGCCACTGACTCATGAGTGTAAGAGTTACTGCATGATGAGAACAAATTCAGGCCTTTATTAGGTTTCATCAATTAGGAAATACATTACTAATCACAAGCCCAGGTTGTTTATTAATTGTCTTCAATACTATTTGGAAATAATGTAATTTCAGACGTCCTGCTCTCAATGTTGGAGCATGACATTTTCTTAGTCGCTTTACGTATTTACAATTTCATGGTTACTGGACTAATGGCCGCCCATCCCATTGTGACGTATAATCCTCAAAAGGCGATCGGGAATTCCCCCTCTAATCTTTATCATTTGGTAATTGTCAACATGCCAGTAAAAGAAAATATGCAAAATACAAAATAATGTACATTTTATAGAATATAAAAATAAAGGCCTACAAATTAACATAAACCAAAAAACAAGTAGACCTAATTGACAAAAGGGGGAAATACTGAGTAAGCTAGGGAGCAAGAAGTTGCTTTGAGAGAGTAATCCTGAAAATAATTATATAATCACTTGTAAACAAAAGGGGCGGTCATTAAAATATTACAGTTATACTGGGCTAGTGAGGAGAATTGTAGTTTGTAAAATGTTGTTTTAGAGCTTTGGGGTATATTATACAGTGCCCTTTTTATGATTTTGTCTTTAGCCGGGTATGGTCAGTGAGCCTTGACTCAGGACAGAGTGTCCAACAATTAGGGTAGGCCTATACTATCTGGCGGCTGCGAGCCTAAATTTTCCTTCTTTTAAAAATAGGCTATGATTGTGTCTGATTGGTTGTTTTCACTGTCTTAGTCATCAAAGAAACACACGTGGCCGATAGAAAAGTGATGTTAAAAGAGCTTGGTTACTGCTTGCGAAAAAATACAGCTGATGGTTGAACATTTACTTAAAAAACAATAGTAGCCCCACCTAATTGTTTATATTACAGTAATATACTAGTACATGTATTCCTATCGTCAGCATTATGATAGTCTCATTTTGTTTTTTTCTCTGTATAATTATATCTAGAGAGGAACAGAGAGAGAGAAAGAGAGAGATTATATGGAAATGATATATACCGGTATGCAATCTTGGTCGTGAGAAAATGACGCCAATATTTTTCATCTCTTCGATGATCGGGAAATTCAAAAGTTTGTTTTCTTCTTTTGAGTGTTTCAATCAGATAAATACTATGATGTTCAGTATAAGAAAGTCAGAGGCGGTGCTCCAGGGGGGGGGGGCACAGTGCCCCCGCAATTTTTCAAGTACCCAAAAGTGCCCCCTTTTTCTTCGTAAGAAGTGCCCCTCCTAATAAGATTAGTGCCCCTATTAAAATCTGATTGGCCCTTTTTCTTCGACAAGTGCATCTTTTCAGGTACGAGAAGTGCCCCTTTAAGCCCTTTTCACTTATTAAATGCCCCTTCACTTCTAATAATTGCCCCTATTCATATGTGAGAGGTGCCCGTTTTAATAATTGCCCGTTCCCTTTCTGATAAGTGCTTCTTTTTAAATGTGATGAGTATCCCATTTTCAGGCTCTGATAAGTGCCCCTTTTATTTGGGCAAGTGCCCATTTTACTTTGACATGTGCCCCTTTTTCTTTGTAAGAAGTACATCTCCCGCCTTAGAAGTGCCCCTTTCCATTTGGGATAAGTGCCCCTATTAATATCTTAGAGGTGACCATTTTCATTCGACTAATGCACCTTTTCCATTCTCATGAAGTGCCGTTTTTCATCTCTAGTGAGTTTTTCTTTTTTTGGTGCGAAAAGTGCTACATTTTCACCTCTGGTAATAGCCCTTTTTACTTTGATTTTGCTCCTTTTCTTTTCTAATAAGCGTCCTTTTCCCTTTTGATATAATGTCCCCTTTTCATTTCTTTATAACATGCGCTTCTACTTTAAAGCGACTCAGAGCAACTTAACTACCCCCTGGAGCTCGCTCACTACGCAAGCTCGTGTGATTGCTAATATATAATATAATCATTTCAATGTAGGGGTATATACAATTGTCTAAAATTTGTATATTTTTGCTCTAAGAATCCCTTTGAAGGTGCCCCCTTTTTCCCCAAATAGTGCCCATTTTTGTTGGTGAAAACGTTTAAATCATCAAAGTTACGTGCTTACGTATTGCAACAGATAGAGCTAATCAAAGTCAGATCAGGGCCCCGTCTTAGAACGGTTACAATTAACTGCAACTGATTTGCGATTGATATCAACCGCAACTATAATGATAAGAGATAAGGTACTGCAAACTTGCAATTGAATAGCGGACTTGCGATTGATTCAGCTTAACACAATCACAGGTCCACTGATCAGAGTTGTCTAGCGCCATCTCAGGTAAGAATTTTATATTTCGGGGATCCACCTAGTACTGTAACATGGACATTGGTGTCAGGTGATCGCAGCACTCGTGTAGAATTCTGCCTTTCTCTGTTTCTGGTCACAATGCAATGATTCGTAACATGTCCAGATTGTTTTTTGTAAGGCGAAATAGTTCGCTTGCATTAGGTCGAATTATTTACAGTGAGTACACCACCTCAAATTCAAAGGTAAGGCGAGATATTTTTTTCATTTCCTGAGGAAAAGAGTGATATTACTCTAGATCTACTTGATCAAGGCAGCTGCAGGACATCGGCAATGGGATTGCCGCCGTCCCGGGACCGACGGCCTGCCTAGGCCTAGGGCTAGGTACGGTCATGCAGTGTCGAGACTTCTTGCAAAACTACAGTAGCTATCAAAGATGGAAACGGGGCATTCAAAGCTCCTTAGAATTGCAGTTGAGTTTTGAAGAAAAAAAATCTATGTGATGCAAACTAAAAAGGAAAATATCATAAAATACGACATGTGGGATGTTCTGAAACGTCTGAATGTTTTGATAACAAAAATGGTAAGAATTAATTGTCACCCTCAAAATAAAAAGAAGAAAAAGTAAAATGAATTAAACAAAAACACAATAGTCATATAGTTCTATTAATGTATCGTTAAATCATGTCATATTGTTGCCTCCGCAGATTCCACAGAAACCACAATGGAGAGAAAGCAAAAAGAAAAACAAGGTAAAGACTAGACCCATCTAGATCTATAGTCTGTATAATCTGATAATTTAATTTATCTTTACAAGCCAGCACCAAAAGCCAGGGAGTTGCAAAGATTTTTCCACTATTAGAATATGGCATATACAACAAAGAAATGATTTAGTAAATGCAACTTATGCAAGTATAAATACAAATATGCAATTGCATATCACTTTCAAATAGCAGCACAACTAATTTGTCATTCGTAAACCTATCCTGAGGTCACTTTACTAGTCTTTAGATGTAATTTTTTCCAGCTATGAATTAATCCATTAGTAATTATGTAAGTCCATGAATAGACGGCCCATCACAGAATTATAACTGGTGACTGCAAAGATGTTGAATAATCATGACAAATTAGATTCTGTGGTCTTTTTTTTTTTCCTGTTTTTTTTTTTTTATTGTTTATTTTTTAAGTTTTGTAATTAAAACGGTAAAGGATTAAATGGTATATAGAAGTTACTACATACCATTGTTGACAAGTTATACAGAAATTTATCCTGTCGATATGGTCAAAGAAGGGTGGAATCTTGAGGTATATTTCTTGAAATCCTCTTTCACTGGCTTTCATATCCCCTTTATATGCCCCTCCTGCTGGGCACCATCATTTTATAGGAAGCTGCCAATTCAGTAATCTGGCTTTAAAAAATGACAAAATATTAAAAAAATGACTTTCCTCATCCCTAGGTCAAGGTGGACCCGCAGACCATTGAGAACCTGGAGCGGTTAGCGCTTGTTAACTTCAACAGCTCTGCTGGTGTGGAGAGGCTTGAGCATGCCATCACTCTCGCAGAGCAACTAGATGATGTGGATACTACTGGAGTAGAACCCATGGCGTCGGTCTTAGAAGACAGGTAAAGTCTGGTGTGATAGAACGACGCAATTTTGCTAATTATACTACTCAACTGTCAAAGTCAAAGTTGATTTCAAAGATCCCGCTGATGCCACCATGATGAGTTTGAGGTTTGAGGGTCTTAGTAATGGTAGGTAACTCAGAAAAATATAGAGTTGGCAGACAGGTTTGTTATGGTAGACCTGTTGTTTATTCAACTAACACCGATACAGGATTATCGTAACAGTTGGGTGATAACTTGAAATGTGCAGTATATTTTTTATCCAAATTTTAATCTCTTGATCGAATAAAAAGTAATTTGGTGCAAAGCAATGTTTAGAGAGTATAACTGTTAAGGAGTCAGAAAGTTGATGAGAATCTGGATTGTGTCTGGAGAGTGACAATGTGGAATTCATTTGAACTTACTATTCCTTATGTAGCTATCATGATCTCTAAATTTGTAGGCTTATTAGCATCATTCATTGACTCTTTGTTGATAATTTTGGACAAAACTCGCCATACTCCACCCAGGCGAGGTAAATGGGTACCCAGTAGGAAGAAATTCATGGTAGCTCAGCTAAAGCCGGGGATATGATATGATTGCAGGTCCCGCTGGGAGAACAGTGTGTATACTGATGAGGCTACCCTGGGTAAACAAGACATATTATTATTATGTTATGCTAAATTGATACAAATCAAACTACATTCCTTTCCATGTCAAAATGTTAAACAGCACCTTAAAATTGATGTTTCTAGACACAAATATGAAAACAACAATGTGAAAACAAAACCTTAACACATTATGCCTATGCATACTTAGACTAAACTGTTATAAATCAAGAAGTTTATTTTGCTACAGATGTTTTTTTCTTTGGTATTGTTTTATTAGAGAGTTGTACTTGAGAGATGATACGGTGACAGAAGGCTACTGTGCAGAGGAGATATTGATGAATGCTGCCAAGACTTGTGAAGAGTACTTTGTTGCTCCACCTGGTAAGCGCTTCACCCTCCCTTGCACTTATGTGGTGGGTTTAGATTAGTTACGGTACTTGACATTGTTCAACATTTTCAAGTATTCGGAGTAGTGTCTTTCATTTTTATGCTTCGTTACGAAGGAGCCGGAGGCATTATATTTTTGACTTGTCCGTCCGTACGTCCCGTTCTCGTGATCGCGTTATCTCAAGAACTGATTGATGGATTCCCGCCAAACTTGGGTCATGTATGTATCTTGCAGAGCCAATGAACAGATTAGATTTTAGGGTCATGAGGTCAAAGATCAAAAGTCGTGGAGCTCATTATGTATTAAGAAAAAGCTTGTGATCGCATTATCATGAGAACCGATAGACAGATTACCATCAAACTCAAGACATATATATTTATCTTCCAGAGCCAATGAACTGATTAGATTTTAGGATCATGAGGTCAAAGGTCATGGGGCTCAATATGTATGCCTATAGATAGCTTGTGAACGCATTATCATGAGAACTGACAGATGGATTGCAATCAAACTTGAATTTTAAAAATTGCTTCCTTTTTGGGATATAAAATTTCTTTATGGTGGAGGCATGATTTTTAACTGCACGCAGTCAAAGTTCCATCTAGTTTTTAATTGACTGGGCAAAGTCACGGGCAGGGAGACACAGTGGTTAGCTTTCAAGCTTTCCTGGTAGGGTTTGATATCCATTTTTTGCATTATAGTTATAAACTTTCTTGCATGCGAATGAATCTAGTTTTACAGTATTGAAAAGGGTGACCCTAGTTTTACATATACAACTATAATTTGCAGGGAGTTCTTAGACAATAAATCAAATATATTGAAACATGTCAGGCTGTCTGGTTGCCCTGTCGCCCTGAATGGATTTGTCCTTTAAAAAAAAAAAAAAAAAAAAAATTATTAAATTTTCTCTCTCGTGTTTTCATTCTCTTAGGAAACATCCCCCTGTCTGCTCAAGCTACCCAACAAGCTTCAGAGAGAACCAGGAAGGAGGAAGACAGATGACAGGAATTGAGATGTATCAAAAATTAAC
The DNA here is from genome assembly GCF_000002235.5 of Strongylocentrotus purpuratus. Taxonomy (NCBI): domain Eukaryota; kingdom Metazoa; phylum Echinodermata; class Echinoidea; order Camarodonta; family Strongylocentrotidae; genus Strongylocentrotus; species Strongylocentrotus purpuratus. The sequence continues at coordinate 13,284,265 of NW_022145605.1, read as the reverse complement.
TTTGTATTGAACCCAGCCCCCCCCCCCACTCAGTGTTATTTAGGGTACACATATGCATGTTCCCAGCCCCCCCCCCCCCCCCCTTTTCAGCAAAAGTCTGGTGTGTATAGTCAATACGGGTAGTCCTTTTTCTTTTGTTACGAGCCAGAGAGTTTGGGAACACTCTTGGTATCCATCCGTTCACGGAGTGGGGGGGGGGGGCCGGGGTAATGAATGGTCTACAGAACAGCCAATGATAAGTTATGGTGACAAGGCGATCCAAATTTGCTCCAGCGGCATTTGGTATTGGCGTCGGTTCTTCAAAGATATCATCTGGAGCTAAAAGGGTGTTAAATCATATTCTTCAACACAGAGTAAATGCCCTTGTGGCTCGAAGCAGACAGTAAAGGGTTAGGTTAGGGTTGATACTGGGTTTCAGTTTGTGTTAGGGTTGGGATTACTGTTAGAAGTATGGTGGAGGATCTAGGGTTGAATTGAAGAATTCAACCAGTGTAGGGAATTGTCGCAGAAGCACATGTTCCGCAGTTGGTAAAGGACAGTGGTATGTTGAGGAATTGCTACAGTTTTTACCTTATCTTTGACACAACTCATACATGCTGATGTTTAGTTCATGTAACTGCTAAGAGAGCATGTTTTCATGTGCTTGTAGCACACCAGGGGAGTGTTTCACAAAGATTAAGATCGACTTTAAGTTGGACTTAAATATGGCAGGCCACTGTTTGCCACTGTTTGCTCTCACCATTTACTGGCATTAGTTTCTCAAGGGACATACAAATATGAAGGTCTCAAATCTACATTTTTGATAAATCATTATTGAAGGAAAAAATGATCTAAAGATGATAATGGTGAGAGCAACCAGTGGCATGAATGGCCCGCCATAGTTAAGTCCGACTTAAAGTCGACCTTAGTCTTTGTGAAACACCTCCACGGGATGTAGGGCTTAAAGTCATACCCTAGAAACTTGGGTGGGTTGGTTATGAAGATTAATGTCTTTATACCAAAGTATTTGATCTTTGATAACACTTTGTCATGATTTAGTATTCATGATTAAAAGAATATACAGCTTAGAATTCAAACAACTTTTGATGCACTTGAGAATAAAGATTCAGATCATTTGTCTGTTGAGTGTCAAAAGGGCATTACTCTATGCAATAATTATGTGAGTAAATGCTTTGTGGCTTCCAGCAAACCAATCATCTGTACTTTGGTTACTTCAGAGGGAAATTATCCTGATTTCTGAAAAGATTTGCATGACAAATTACCTTGTGATGACAATAAAAATAATAACAATTCAAAGGAATTCTTTTTTTCTTCTTTTCAATTCAATTTCAGTTTATTTGGCATCATAAAAACATTACAAATCATAAATACAGAACTAAGAAATGATAAAGAATTAGCCAGGACAACTAAAAAGCAACTTGTGCATGTAAAAGAGGCCATTAACAAGGTAAACACAACATCAAATTAAATAGCATAAATATGTACATACATTAAAACAAAAATGGACCAACCATTAACTATCGGCAGGTATATCCCACGTTAAGCTCACACCCACAAGTTCCACAACCACACTCAAACACACGAGCAATTTTAAAAAGGAGAGTTCAGAATGAGAAAGACAAAAAAAAGGAAAGAGGTGAGAAAGAGAAAGAGAAGAAAAGGAAGAGATGGGAATGAGTCAAGGATGACATTGTTTTAAAAATGTAACGTTTGAGTAGAGTTCTAAATTGCAAGAGTGTGGAGCTGGATTTAAGGTTATTACATAACGGTATTGAATTCCATTCATGTACTCCTGTAAATTAATTACCGATACAGAGCCTTTCTTTAGATCAACATTTGATGTGTGCAAATTTCTTCATTTATAGAAAACTGACAAAAGGATATCAAAATTGATGTGCACATGACATATAATGAGTACATTTAATTTGAATTTGAATAATCAAAGTAAAGCTTATAGAAATTTGTTGAATTTGTAAACTGACATGCATTATACACATTGCATTGATATAAAGACACTATTCAGAGTTCTTTAGAGTAATGTTTGTATAATTGATGATTGTGCAGAGTGCTTTATGATATGAAGAAACAATATTCAATTCAATTCAATTCAATTTTATTTCGCAACATAAAAATCAAAATATACAAAGTAACAGTAAATTTTAACTATGTTTACAAAGGTTATATGCGGGGCTTTCCATGAAGGTTGCGAAAACCTGTGAAGTTGGATCGCCCAACTAGGCTTGATATGCAATGCATTTAATACAATGCCTAATTTTCAACAACTTTGTGGACCATGTACACTTCTGGTTTTATATTTGCTGTTTAATCATTCTGTAATAGGTATGTGTAAAGTAAGAGAACAAGAAGATTGAACATAACAGCAGCTATGGAAATGTGAACGTTGTGAAGTGCCGCATTACATAACTCTCCTACACAGCAATGTGTACAGAGTTCTGTCACACAGACTTTCTTCATGCATTCATCCTGATGATCTGATGAAAGACATCCTCTGCTCACAAACTCTGGAAGGACAGATTTCTAAGAAGTCATGTAAGAGAGGAGAGAGAAAGAAAGATTGCAGCTCAATAAGACATTGAGTGATTTCGAGTCAGGTGTTAGTGTTAGTGTTAAGAGCAGTCAAGAGCTCTTATTAAAATCAAGCTACAAATTTGCTGATGAAATTAAGAGCCCGATACCAATATCAATAACAATAGTTTAACACTAACACTGTATTGGAAATCAACATTTGCTTAATTTCTAGGGGCTAGTGTTAGTGAATAGGACGTTTGTACGTAAATATTAACACCAGCCACAAAGGTCGGTTCAGCAGACAACAATTTTGCAAAATCGATACACTAGCTACCGGAAGCCCCAGAAGTTGATGATATTTAGAAGTCAAAGCCTTAACACCAGCTGATTTCCATTTCAGGGTTTAGGGCTGGTGTTAGTGTTTATTAGACACTAACACCTGCCTTAAACACCCAACTTCAAATCACTCAATTAATAGCATTGATCATTTATAATGCTGTCTCCACAGAACAGAAGGAGACACAAGTATATTAAAAGTAAAGTCCAACTAAGAGAATAAGAATATTTGGGGAGATAGACAAATTTGGTGACACCAAGGAAAAAGGGCGTTGAGAGGATTGAAATTTAGTTTTACAGTGGGAGTCAAAGATTTATGTTCAGAGATTGCAAATCTTTATGAAAACCCCCCAAAATACAGAATTATAGGTTTACTTCTGTTCAGACATCGGGAGATATTTGTCATTTCAATTTTGTATTTATCAAACTTTGAATCTCAGTCTGTAAGATTAATATTATGATTACTCATGTTCAAGTCCAAGTTTTATTTATCTTTCTTTCATAACACACATTACAAATATGACATGAATATAACAAGTTGACAGAATAGGGCATTACAATAGAAAGATGAGGTGGCCTTGGTTGAAAGCAAGGCTTGTGGAATTAAGTTATTATCATTATTATTGTTGTTCTTATTGTTCATGATCTTAATGTGTAATTGATATTATTTTCATTGATCAGTGTAATACTAATTACCTGGCATCCATCGTAACACTGAACTTCCATCACTTCCTCACTGCTGGGATCAAAACCATCCCCACATACGCCCCAAGGATCACTCCAACACTCGTAGCAAGATTTACTGGCCCTCATCACCGCATCGTCTTGAGATGTTTCGTTACCATGGCAGCAAGACGAGTTCTTCTCAGGTGTATTAGATGGAGGGGTATCAGGAGTAGTACCTAACGCTGGTGCCTGGATATTATCTGGATACTGGGTCAAATTTACAGACGTCTGTATATAGAAATAAGAGGAAGGTTAAGAAATGATCGCCCAAGCTTGAATGTTAAAAGGGGTGGAGAGGGGAGAAGCAGATTCTTAAGTGATCAAGTGAAAAAGTGTGTTTCTTTTTCTTTTTTGTTTTAATTTTTGTATGTATTTCTTCCTCTGTAGAAGCAGTTCTTTTATTCTGAAACAGAATATACATGTAGTTTCAAGCTTACTTATCTTAAGATAATAACAGAATAACTGTTTGGGGGCAATACTGACATACTATGACAGTGCTACATTGATTAATAATCAATAAAAGTTATAATTTTGGGATGAGTGCCTTGTTGTTTCTCGAGGTATATTGATTGTGCTAAGAAATCATGTGTTGAAGCATGATCAATTAATGAAACGGTATGTTTGAGTTGTCAAGGGGTGAAAAAATGAATATACAAAAAAGTCACCTCTATCTCCTCGTCATCTGTATCAGCCATCGACATGTTATCGGTTTCATCTGAGCAACATTCACTGCACCACTTGATGTCTTGGCAACATTTAGAAGTGTCTAATATTGATAGAACCAAGACAGTCGTGCAAAGTTACTGATATTGATACTTCGTGCAAGACAGGTGTTCTTTTGCTTGGAGACTTCGGTGGAAAGTGGTTTATAACCACCGTTTTCATTATTATTATTATTATTATTATTATTATTTCCTTATACTTTTGAAATGCTGTCACAAATTTCCAAATATTACTCCATTTCCCTGACAGTATGCAGGTGTGTGTATTGTTACATCATAGTCAAAACTTGTGAAGTAAGTAACAATTCAAAAACAAAAACTAAACTGTAAAAGGTATATTGGCATGATTGTTTATTTGAAATAAACTTATACCTGACCAGGAGGCTGCCCCATGTTGATACAATGCAGTGCAAATTTCCTCCATCTCTTCTTCATAGCAATAGGTTGTTAAGTAGTAACCGTATGAAGATGCAGGGACCATGATGTATACACTGTCGTTCATGAAGGTATAAAGGGACATCATTCCTTCGTTCATTAAGTTATTCATCTGTGGGAGAGGGGGAAAGGAGAGAAAATGATTGACACAGTTTGAGGGGTACCGGTACGACAAATAATAGTGATTTTAGAATGTAAGAGATATGTTCCGGAAAGTTTTAAGATCGTTTAGTAAGTGAAAAGATAATATTCATTTTCAATAATTAAGAATATAACATGTTGAAACATTTCACAGGAATCCAATAAACTATTGTCACCTTCCATAATTTCTTCACATCATGTTTTGACCGCTTAATTATTTTTCATACATATTTCCATAAGTCAAATATTACCTTTGATAACAATATACACATCTGCCAAAACTCTGATGTGTCTCTGCTGCACATTATACTTAATTAAAATCAGTTTTGTGATTGTGATTTATCCAATACGTGAAGATTCGATTTCTAACGAGACAATTCATAAGGGTGATGTTGCTATGGTTACCTCACACCTGTGGATGTGGTTGAAATCATCCCCATCATCCGGATAGTCAAATTGGTCATCATCTGGATAATCAATAGGGTCCGGGTAGCCTAGTGTGTCCTGTCCATCATTCGGGTAGTCGAGTGGGTCATCCTCCCAATCATCCGGATAGCTCATTGGGATATCCAACCCGTGGTGCTGGTAGTTTAGATAGCAATGGCACAAAGTTTGTGACGCAGTACCCGCGCTACATGCCACACCCTTGATCAATGCATATGCTATTTAGAGATATTTGTAAGGGGAAAAAACCAGATACCACCGTTAATCTTCACTTGTAATATAAGATCCGGTGCTAGCGTGATTTTCTGACATATAGGACGGCGTCATGATTGCACGGTCAGTCATGCGCCACCGTATCAGGACAATTACCCCCTGGGCAATCACCCCCGGAAAATTCTCCCCCGGACAACTACCCCCAAGGACAATTACCCGACCCCCCCCCCCCGGAAAATTACCCCCGAGGACAATATTGCCCCACCCCCTAGGACAATCCCCCTGGCCCGGCCCAGGACAACCAAGGATAACCACCCCGAGGAAATTTACCCCCCCCCCCCCCCCCCCCCTCCCCTGTTTATTAAAGAGGAAGCCCAGCCTGATAATAAGTTGGTTTTCCGGGGGATAATAATTGTCCTCGGGGGGTATTTTTTTTTTTTTTTTGGGGGGGGGGGGGGGTTCCTTGGGGGTAGTTTTCTGGGGGTACTGTGCTCGGGTGGGGGGGGGGGTACTTTTCCGGTGGGTGATTGCCCAGGGGGTTATTGTCCTAGAACCACGTGCGAGTGATACTCGTGAAAAAAAGTGATTGAGAAATGAATATTGCAACCAGTGCGTACTTATCGTGACATGCTTATTGGCGCAGGTAATAACGCAATCGAAATAACGCTTCGTTTGCATGTATTTTGCACATGAGGCGTTATTTCTTTGCGTTACCTGCGCTATTAAAGTATTTGCATTGTTTCTTTTTCATACTCATTCATTTGTAATTTTGTATATAGATAAGAATGAGTTTTCTTTGTATTCCTTTACGCCCGTCTTCTCTCTCTCTCTCTCTCTCTCCTCCTCCTCCTCCTCCTCCCTTCTTTCCCTTTCTCTGTCTATTTCTCTTCCCCCTCATCTCTCTTGATATCGCTTAACCTGAAAGTTAGCAAAGATCAAGTAAAAGTATACTTAATACTTAAAAAGGTTCTAACATAATTGGGCAGATATTTACAACGCTTGGTTCATACTGTTACTTTGTCTATTATCATGATTACTTGTGATTTCTGACATATCATACAGATGGTGGGCGGTAAATGAACGTGAAAAGAATATTATTCGAATGCGACCCTCCCCCCCCCCCCTTTTTTTTCCCCCTCTCTCTCTCTCTCTCTCTCTCTCCCTCCTTCTCTCCCTCCCTCTATCTCTCTCTCTCTTTTTTTCTCTCTCTCTCTCTCTCTCTCTCTTTCTCACCTTCCCACTTGTTGTCCATTTTTATTCTCATTTGCATTAATTTTCAACCACCGATAAAGACTAGTCCCCCCTCCTCTCCTCATTGCCTTCCCAGCTATAATATAGCTACGTCACTGAATATACACGTCGTTCAATTGCTAATCACAGAGGGGAAGAATCATCAAAAATGCAAAGAAATAAGACAAGAAAATCCCTCTCAATCCTCGTCGGCACAGCTTAGTAGACGGATTGAAAACGGGTAAATTATGCGCATAATACCTGCCATGAACTGTAGATGATAATAATCATCATGCATGGACACTGTTTTGCCATATACTGTTGTGCTCCTTCCTCGATGTATCAATCATGCATTTTGAATAAGAAGAGTAATGTCTGCATTATTTCAAACTTTTCTAAATATTGCCACTCATTACATAGTCTTACAGAAAGTATAGTTCAAATGATATTCGATATGACGATAGGCCTATTTCATTATAATCAATTTTATAGGTGGGCTTGGGTCTATTGAAATGGATGAAAGACAAAGAAGGTAAATTCATTGAAACAATTAAAGAGGGGATATATTGGAAGAGAGGGAGGGAAGAGAAGGGGGAAAGAAAGAGAGAGACAGAGAAGGTGTGAGAGAGAGAGAGAGAGAGAGAGAGAGAGAGAGAGAGAGAGAGAGAGAGAGAGAACCGGAGGGGATAATAGGCTAACATTTAAATTTCTAAGACAGAATGATGTATGGATGAATGGATGGATGGCAAAATTGATAAATAATGGACGGAACGGATTGAAAATTAATGAATGATGCATGGAAAAATATAAAGATGGATCGGAAAGAATAGAAGGATGGATGAATGATGAGAAGATTGATGGATAGATGGGTGTAAGAGTAGGTAGAGAATTAGTATAGGGTAGAGGCAATGGATCTTACCGAGTAGGACCACTGTCAGAATACATCGGAAAGCTGACATCATTGATCGTAGTTCCAGTATCTGACTTCAAAGGTGGAAAAAATCCTCCAAACTAATAAAAAAAAATGATACACTGTCACGGTACGGAAGGCAATTCAATGAGAACATATATTTTATCTTTCTGTTTTTGTTTCGGATGAAATAATATGAACAACCTTTATGACAAACTTTCTGTCACGAAACTTGGTTACAAACTAAAATATATGAATCGGGTATGATTAGAAAACTCGAGAATTTAGTCATTTTGGCGGCCAACAGCCAATGTCTACAGCTCCATTTTAAAAGCCACCATGCAGCTTCAAAGCTGAATGCCTGTTGGGGAATATTGCTCAGTCAAACTACAAGAATCGCCAATTTATTTCTGTGACAACATAAATTTGCACTTACTGATTAATACCATTAAGGCATTTCGTGATTCCAACAGATTCTATTTCATATTTCACACATTCTAAACATATGACAGAAAACATAATATACAAGGCTTCCAAAACATATGAATTTCTGAAAATGAAATTCAAAAAAATAAAAAAAATAAACTGTCTTACCCTGATCGAGTTGCTGTATCCCAGCGTTCCCACAGAGTATCGCGTTCAAACTATTCTCTTTACTTTGAGTTATATAGCCATGCAGCTTATACGTCTGCGATATATTCCAACCAAATGGCGCCCTTTTCTCGCTTGGATATGGTGGGCACTTTGCATTCCGCCGGAACACATTATCTTAGTTGCTAGTCAATTTTTGGATCTCGTATTATTGGGTGTGCGACGTGGCGCCATGGACTAATCTGATAGTGTGTTACAGCAGCATTTTTCAACCACTTTTCAGTCACGGCACCCTTTTCAGAAATAAAAACTTTCGCGTTCCCCCATCCCCGGAAGTCGGTTCTAGGGCAATTGCAACAGCGAGACAATAACCCACCGAGGACAATTATACCCTTAGAAAATTACCCCCCCCCCCCCCGCCCGAGGACAACCACCCCCTTGGACATTACCCCCCCCCCCCGGAAATTGTTTTGCTTTTATACAAACCAACTTATTATCAGGGTGGAATTCCTCTTTAAGGAACAGGGGGGGGGGGGGGGTCATTTTTTTCGGGGGGGGGGTTGTCTTCGGGGTGTTGTTGTCCTTGGGGAGGGGGGAGTTTCTAGTGAGGGGGAGGTTCCTGGGAGAGAGGGTTTTTAATCACAGAATCTTACTTGTGCATCATTCGTCGAGCGAGTCTAAAAATGTAATCTTTGATATACAAATTATTTTGTAATCGACATACAAGGATAAGATATTTAAAACAATAATGTATGCGGGCATCCCGTTGCCATATAAACATGAATGAGGATATTCGGGCATCTTGATGCCCCGAATTTACCCGTTTCTAGATGTTGCGAGTTAGGGAAGCGAACAAGCGGGGAAAATGTAATTTTGATTATTATAATCATGAAAAGCATATACAGACATACGGGGACCTGGCTGTCAAAAAGAAGTATATATTCGGGCACCTCCATGCCAAAATATGAAGGTATTCTGGCATTTTACTGCCTGAAATCATGCCGTTTCCAAAATAATGCGAGCCAAGGTAGAAATACACTTTTCATCTTTAAAATCCTTTTTTTCCTCATCAATTTACAGAAATATTGAATGTTGTCGTTTCACGAAATCGACGTTATTCCAAAATAACTTTTTGAAGTAACTAAATTTTTCTTGCGGCACCCCTTAAGATGTCTTGCGTCACCCGGTCGAAACGCGTTTTTTATTATTTTTTAAATTTTATTTATCCATTCATGTATTTATTTTTGAATTAACTGATGATAAGTTAATTGATGATTAATTGATTAACTTAGTTTTGTATGTTAAAGTTTAGTTTGCTTTACTTTTGTTTGTTCCCGGTTTCGGTTTGTTTTATATAGTTTTGTTTAGCGCTGTGTTTTATTTGTTTTCCATCTGTTTTGTTTTGTTTTGTATTGGTTTAGGTTTGTTTTCTATTTGTTTTGCCTTGTTTTGCATTGGTTTGTTTTGTTTTATATTTGTTTTGCTTTTTGTAATACTTATTTTGCTTTGTTTTGTATGGATTTGTCTGAGTTTTAGTTTCAGTTTTACTTTTTATAAATAGTTTATTTTAGTTTAGTTTAAGTTTATAGTTTAGTTTAGTTTAGTTTAGATTAGTTAGTTTAGTTTAGTTTAGTTTCTTTAGTTCAGTTTAGTTTTGTTTTGCTTTCATTTGTTTTGTTTTGCTTTGTCTTGTTTTGTTTTGATATAGTGTTTTTTTTTGTTTTTGTTTTGTGGTTATTATCATAGTTTTTTTTTTTTTTTTTTTGGGGGGGGGGAGGTGTTTTTTTTTGTTCTATCTGTTAGTAGGGGATCATATCCTCTCGGTATCCTTTTCGGGGGAGGGGAGTCAAAATGTAAAATGTTGTTACCGCGCTCTTTATCGAAGGGTACTACATAGCCAATTTTAAAATTATTTTGTAACCAAACGAAAATTTATCAAACTCGAGATGGTCCAAGGGTCGATAATATTGCATTGCATTGGCGCATGCGCATGTGTATACTCCAATGATTGGTATCCTTTCTTTCTTAGAAACCAGTTAGATTGGCAACTAAAAAGAAATTAACGGAAATTACATTAAATATTAATAAGTTTGAACTAAAAGTGATATAATAAAACTTTTTTCCATTTACAAAAATTATTTTAAGGAATTAAATATTACCTTTTTGTGAAATGTATACCATCTATTTTATTTATATCAGTATTCTACACGCATTATACGTTGCCAATTTGTACCGGTCGTATTTTATTATTCACCACTGTCCGTAGTCTTTATTTGGAACTTATCCTTGGCTTTGTTGAGATCTGTGTTGCCGAGCATATTAATTTCGATTTATCGTTAATTCTACCTCGATTGGGTGCTTTATATTATCACTAAAGTGACAGCATGGTACGTTTTTAGTATTATCATGAAACTTATCGTTCATTAATTCATTTAGTCATTGACTGTGCCTGTGGATGTGCCGTGCATGTGTGATTGTGCAGTGTGATGAGTGCGAGTTCACCTTCGCTTCGGTGGCTCTGGGCTAGCTTCGGCATCGCTGCTTCGCGGCCCGGCCGGTGCTGCGGAGAAGCCAGAGATCCATTGCGTCGGCGTCGGGCGTTGAGAAAAACATGTCCATTGTCAGTGCCAGTGGGCTGTGGGGGCAGTATTATTAAAATTCTTTGTTAGTGATAAATATGTCATTGTCAAATTGAAACAAATCGAAACTTTGTCTTTGAAAAAGACCCACTTTAATTTTTAAAGTTAAAAAAGGGGGAAACCCCCAGTTAGACAATGAAAGTTGAAGCAAAATCTGATTAAAAAAGATAAAATAAGTTGTTAAATTTGCAATCAATCAAGCACAAATTAAAATTGTGGCCTATCTTGTGAGCTCCTTTCCCATTTGCTAGATTTAGGCTAGCTACGCCTACGCCGCTTGATTAAGAAGTAAAATTTTAAAAAGACAATTTTCCATCAATAATAGTTGATACGTCCCTGGTATTTGTATACCAACATGACAAACACAAGAAACCTTGTTAGTCCAAACCAATAATGATCATGGTGAAACTTGCTACCCTCTAGCTCTACTACACATGTAACTGCCAACAAATTAACAATATACAAATTATGTAGGAAAAGGAGAAGAAGATCGATGAAAAGGAACAAGGGGGAAGAGCTAGGAGAAGAAGAAAGAAGAATGAGATGAAGTAAAGAAAGGAGAGGAATGTATTCCAGATGTTGAACACACAACCACTTAACCACTGATTATCCTACATAAATAATGACTTCAATAATTTGTGAAATGAAATGTCTATCACAAGTCGATGCACTAGTGCCCTTTGGTAAGGCATTAATCCTCATTACCAGGTCACACGGAGAGGACCTCAAGCCGTCAGCCGTCTGGTTGCTTACTATTTACCAACAAGCATTTATGCTTTCTTAGCAGCCAGGTAAAATAACCACCACCACATAATCTTATTGTTTGCCCATTCAGGATGTCTTCTTGATGATCAAGCGTCAGAAGACGACCATCTTCACGGACGCCAAGGAGACAAACACAGTGTTTGAGCTGAAGCGAATCATCGAGGGCATCACAAAGAGGGGGCCAGAGGACCAGCAGTTGTACAAGGATGGAGACACGCTTGACGATACCAAGACGCTGGGAGACTGTGGATTGACGAGCAATACAGCCAAGGCACAGGCTCCGGCCATGTTGGGGCTTGCCTTCAGAGAATGTAAGAGTTGCTCGCCAGGGCTTGTCACTTTCATTGATCATTTTGCTAAATATGATGTAAAAAGTTTTTTCCAGCTAGTGCAGTTTTTCTAAAGAAATTAAACACACTTTCAGTTAATATTAACTATTTACTTCATATTTTTATAAGTTAGAGTTAGCCTTCTCTTTCACTCTGTTAAACTTCTCTTTCCCTCTGTTAAACTTTCTCCCCCATAGGAAGTTGAAGTCATTTTTTCCCCTTTTATTTTCAGTCTCAAGAATTGTAAGATATCAAATACCTTGATCATAGTATTCAATAGGTAAAGCCAAGTGAGAAGATTTAGTTTCTTATAACATATATTCCCAATGCCATGAGATTGTTCCTACTTCTTGGGTGCCGATCTTTTTATGCCTCTGGTTTCTGCTTATGTATGAGGTCTAAATAATCTTCATTAATCTGAATCATCTATTCACTCAAACCTGAGCACCAAAATATCCCCCACAATATGCCCCACAATATGCCCCACATTCTCTTATTGATGTACATTCTTTGATTACTATCTTCCTATCTGCAGGTGAAGGGGCTGACTTTGAGCAACTAAACATCACTCCCTACTCAAACCCCCCGGAGCTACCCGACGTCATGAAGCCTACAGATTCCACAACCAACACTGTAGATCAACCAGTCCAATAGATAAGCAAATCCTTGCTCATTTTGATTCTTTCCCCTAGACCGTAGTGACGTTGTGGTTGACATGTCTACTTTGTCAAGGTTTCTTACCACAGTAGCTACAAACCATGATTCATATACAGTTGAACCTGTGTTAGTGGCCAACTCTCTATAAAGGCCACCTGTCTATACTGACCATGCATCTTGACTCACTGTAGAGAAAAAGGTGTGTTGTAGAACCTGTCTAGAAAGGTCACCTGTCTACAGTGGCCACCTTTTCTGCTTCCCTTGGGTGGCCTTTATGTACAGGTTTGACTGTACATGTACTTTACAACCTGAAACTATGCTCGCACGAAACTTTCTAATATTCCATGATTAGCTCAGATGAGATTTGTGAAAGTTTCATGCTGCCAAATGATCGAATACCAGGGGGCGTTTCACAAAACTTGTCATCAGTGACAATTGACAGTTTTTGTTATACGCTACTGAAATCCTTGCTCCTGATTGGTTATCATCAGATTTGTCACTGATTTTTGTCACTTGTCATTTAAAAAAAAAAAGGCTTTGTGAAATGCCCCCCTTAACATGAAGTTTGTGCAAGTCTTTTGCCTTGACAAAGACTCTTATAAATGATTCACAAAAGTGTCCACTAGATAAGCATAGTGTGAGAATAGTCAAACTTTAGTTCTCCTTCCTTGAAGATAGTTATCTACCTGGGCGCTGTTTCATGAAACCATCATAATTACAAGTTCACCGACATCCCATTAAAACTTGTGTAAATTTAATACATGCGTCTTAAAGGGTTGTCAGAGAACTTGTACTTATGACAGTTTCATGTAACCCTGCCTTGGTGACATTTGCTTTTTTTACCCATAGGTCAAACTACCTTTTAAAGCTTGTGAATTAAATGCTGAACACAGAGATTAAACTCTGTACTGCACACGTTGCTCTAGTTACTGTACTTTAGTATGCAGAGAAATATGTATTTAAATGACAATAAGATTGCTATCGCTATGTGTGTCCTACAATTACAGGTACCACCATGATGGTAGTTAACTACTAGTTATATCAATTTCTATCAGATTAGTAAATTCATGTAAGAAGCTACGTGACAGGTCTCTTGTCAGGCTACAATTGGTCGATACTGTGGAATCTCTCTGTATAGCTCATTAAGAAGAATAGCAATGAAAGGATATCCATTAAAAAACATTGCATTTGCTTTGTTTTGCGTATGGAAGGTCAGTAAATGCACTTTTGACGTGAGGCATACATGTATATGAAATGCTAATTAATGCATGTGAATAACCTCACATTGTTAGCATTATGACTACAGTAGTAATGATTATTATGAACTATGTTACACAGAACCTGAGCAAAGAGATTATTTTCCAGTCTAGAATTATTGATTTTTAGTGTTTTGTTTGTCTGTTTGTTTGCATATTATTTTTGAGAGTAGATATGATATGTTTGCATTTTTTTTTTAAATTGTGTACCGTTAGCCCATGCATCAGTATGCATTGTAATGTGCAGGGTGCTTCTTTACTCTGATTACAGTATAGACTCTAGATCTATTTATTTGTAGAGATTTGTAGGATTTTAAAATGGTTTCATTGTAATCAACAAATGGTTCTACTTAACAAGAGCACATCTGAATAACTAAAGGTTTTATATTAATATTTATATCTGTATTTCAGCAAGTGCATGGAAATCTGCTGGTACATGTATCTCATTTCTTACTGGCAATAGCAATTTAGCAAGCATACGTTTCATACAATTTACAATTGCACAAGTTGTATTTTGTTATTTGTGTTGAAATTTCTTTTTATGCAGTGCCTGTTCAAATGGCATAATTAAGAGATTTAAATAACACAATTTTTGTACAATCTGTTATGAATACCACACATATTATGCAGTAGAAGTACCTTTTTTCATTTTCCACAATGTACATGTACATACCAGTATGCTATAACTAGTCGCCTTCATTATGAACTGACATATTCGTCATATATACATGTATAACATGGATTTGATGGTTCGAAATAAGCGGGTAAACGTTTTAAGGCTCTGTAAAATGATTGGAATACATGGTTCTATCTAAGTATGTATGCATTTACATGTAGGAACGCATCAAAATGTAATCTTTGTACAAGTTTGTTTCTGTCGTGTGCTGTAAAACCATGGTGAAATGGTGATGGCATTCCTTTGATTAAACTTGTGGAGAGGTATTCTGAAAACGATTATATCATTTATTATAGAGAGAAGAGAAATAGTTTAATTGTCTTAACAAATCTAAGTTATGAAGAGGCAATAGTAAATAATGACTGGCGTAGGTGGCTGCGGACTTGAAAAGCTCATAGAACATTTTTAAAAACATCAATGAAAAGGTGCATTTGAATTTGTTGTGACAATTCAACCTCTTCTCTAAAATAGGAAATAAAATAGTTTTGATAATTAATACCACCTCTAATAAAAGTATTGATTCAGTACAGCCCCTATATCAATAGTCTATTTAAGAGCTAATCCAAGTCACGTTATCCTTAGATTATCTGTCAGGTGTGGGGCTGACAAGACCTCTGTCGTCAACTTCAATTTCATCTTTTAATTGAGAGAGAGGGACACGTATATTAATGACTCACATGCTAGCTATTGATGTAGTTTGATAATAGCCTGTGGTTAATATTGTACAGAATCTTGAAAAAATGTTTGTACATTTCCTGATAATGAAGCAAAAATGAACTTACGTTACACTAATGTACAGTTGCCTGAAGATTTTCCCTTCTGGTAAAGATAATATTTACATTGTACAAAACTACAAATAAATAAGTGTTGCTTACAGCGATTCTGGTTTGGTATACCTATATTTTTAGATACTTTTAACATAAATAATAAATATCAATTAAATTGATATACCAAGACTTTCACATAAAAGGAACATACAAAATAATTTAATGTATTATAAATGTGTAATTTGGACATGTGATAATCAAAAATATCTGTTAAGTTTGTATCTATTTCTGTGATTTATTTTTCTTCATTTTGTAGATTGGAATAAAAACATTTATTTCAAAATGTATTCAGATGTATTTTGCTTTCCTCTTTCTCTTCCACATTTAATTCTTGGCTTTAATAGCCGCCTACAAATTAGCTACATGTATATGGGGGAGAAAATGTAAAAAGAAAGAGAGAAAGAGAGAGAGAGAGAGGAAAGAAAGGGAAAAGGGTGAAAGGACAAAACTCATGAATCACCTCCCGCACCCCCTAATCAGTAGTATTGTACATTTGCACTTTTTTTTAAGTAGGACTGATGCTCCCACTCCAATGGTTCATTGCCCCCTCATTGCTATACCCCAGCTATATAAGTACTGTACACATCCCCAAAACAGCTGATGCAGTGTGGGAAAAAACAAGACAATTGCAACTGCGTCTCCTATATATAGTATATGTGCCTCCACCCTAAATTCAGTATAGGAAGTGGAAGAAATTATTCATGACATATCACAATGAAAACAGAATATTTCACCCCCTCCCCCACCAGCATGAGTGGATCCAGCCAATGTCTTTCCTTTTAGTATCTCATCTCATAGTCACAAATTTGTCTCTTTCTTTTTCTTTTTAATTAACATCAAGATCAGGTCTCCATCCAATCATTTCTTTCGCAGCATCTTACCTCAACAGAGGACATGAAATAATACAAGCACACAAATCCACTTGCCTTTATGTATCATACAATTTAATTCACCATCACGTCAGATGTTCGATGGCTTTTATAATCACCTGCAGGATGATGACAGTGCATTAAGCCCAACACACACACACACACATACTCTACAATCCTCCTGTGATATGATTTATGAAGAAATCGCAAAATCATAGATGTGAATTCTTCCTGGTTAATGTTCCCCATGGTCATTTGAACAAAATTAAATTGACATTCTGGGGATATAGTGGGCCTAGAAGTCAGAGAAAAAGCATGATTATCAGCTTCCAATCACAGTTTAATGTCACTACATATGGCAGTCAAATGGACTTTATCCCTAACCAGAATGACCACAAAACACAGCCATTTTGATTTACTAATTACATAACTATTAGAAAACTTCAACCAGGAATTTTTACATTTAGTTTCTAATATCAGATGATTACCGGTATGCAATTTCTTCCACAGAGGAATTGCAGTGGGATCATGTTGTGGTACGCTTCATTCATTCACATACCATCATTTGTGTAATCGTACTTCATCCACGTCTATGTACATATAAAACAAGAGAAAATATAATACATTATAGCATGCAAAGCATTCAGTTTTAAAATGAGAAATGAGAATTTTGTTCACAATTGAGAATAATTCCTGATTATTGAGCTGACAAGTATGAGCAGCTCCAGTATTCTGACAATTTATTATGAAAGCATCAGCCTTCTTCATTCATGCAAATCGCCAATAAGTCTGTACTATTAAAATATCATGCATTTCTCTTTATATTTATTCCAAAGAAACCAAAATGGTATTCATGCCATTGCTATTAACCAAGCGAAGATGGGTCTATCCAAACTCTGACCATACATTCAACCTAAAACATCATGCAGATAAATGCCAGTACAGCAATCGTAGCATAAAATTCCAAACCAAGCAAATTCGGCATAAATTAATTCATAAGGTCTCATCTCATCAGATCTCAGAAAGTACAAAACATCGCAAGCCAATACGGCATTAAATTGTTTGTCTATCTGATGCCTATGAAGTAACCGATCACTGTGACAAAATGCCCAAACAAGACCCATTTACCTATCGCCATTTCGGGCCGAGGTCTATGAAAAATGGGTGATATTCCAAAATCGAATTATTTTCAAAAGTTTAGAATAGTAATATGTGTATAGCTACTGTACAATAATTTACATAGATATTAATCTTGAGACTCCAATTTATTCATTGAAATTTATAATTCTAAGTAATATACATTATAATTACAATATGTACATTTCAAAGTTATTACATATCTCAGTTTACACATCACAGTCTTTACTGTTTCTACAAACAATTAAATGTGTTAAAGTCTTTATATACAATTGCCATATCTTACAAAGATCAAGCTCTGACATTTTGCGAAACAAACAATTTCTTACACTAATTTTATCTGTTTTCTTTTAACAATTCATGAAGGCAGAAAGAGAAGGTACACTATGATCCAATTAGGATAATTAGCGATACATGTATAATACAAATTGAACATTTATACATGATAAAATTTATCTAATATCTACCTTAACCTACACATATCTTCTCAGGTGCATTCTAAAGACATATAATTATGTACAGTTATTGCTCTTAAAGTTTTGTACATGCCTCTACTTGAATGAAACAAATCCGTAGGTTCACAGCTCATTCTTGCCTGGTAAGTTTCTAGAATTAAAAGATTTCATATGTATTTACAGAAAATGTATGAAAAATATACAGGAAACTGTTTAAAAAAAATGTATAGTAGGCAGTCTGTTCACAAACAGCATTAGAAGAAGAAGAAGAATGTTATAATTGTTTGATCTTTAAGCAGAGAAAGAATTGGAGATTTTGTACAAATGGTTGTTACTGCTTTTCATAAAACATTCAAACAATACACTGCTCTCCACACTTGTCATATAGCCCAAGTTCTGTACATTGAGATACATATCAACAGGTAAAATCTAAAGGGGCATTAATTGTAATCCTGAAAGGAATGATAACAATTACCTTTCTGGCTTGTAGCAGATGGGTAAACTATACACTTCTATTATCTATCTTTTTATATTCTATCTGCACATTCAAATTTGCATAACCCTACACTACAAGCTCAGTTGTATTTATCGCTTGCTAATTCTCATCTTCCAGCACATGTGTAATGTATTTGAAGCCATATTCAGTGTTCAGAATGTTGCTCCAAGATTCCTGAAGACAGCGCTTCCTGGAACTGGGAAATCTTGGGTGTGTCTATCGTTTGGTACTCCTGGTCTTCCTGCATGTGACTGTACCATACTTGAGACCACAGCTAGCTTTCACTTCATCTTCAGAGGAGGACGTAGAGGGCACCCTAGCTGATGCTCTCGCTGCGGTACGGCTGAACTTGCCCTTTGGAGTGTTGCTCCAAGATTCCTGGAGAGGGCGCTTCATGGAGCTGGAAGGTAAAGGAGACAAATGCACATTGGACCGTGAGGAAAAGGGAATGCTTGTATTGGGACCGAGATATGTAGAAACGTGTGCACATAAGACAGGGATAAAAGAAAGAGCATCCAAAGTTATTCTGATGTTATCTATTTCATTGTATTAAAATCTTTACGGGAAGTAACAATAGCATAAAGAATGAAAAAGACTTGTCCTAGAGACCCCAGAGGTCTGTATTTGAAATGTCTACAAACGATATCACATATTCATTATAGAAAGATATTTGATCATAATTACACAGGCAATGATTGATTACTTCCTCTGTTATTGTTTTTCATGATTTACCTGATCTCTGATACACTTATGACAAGAAATTCAACTTAATCAAGTGGAGACAGATTTCTAATTTCATTCCCAAATAATACATTAAATACAATCAGCTTACACAGTCAAACCCGTCTATAGCGACCGCCCAAGGGAAACACAAAAAGGGTCTTTGTAGACAGGTTCCTTTAGTACATGTTTCAATCAGAAACCTATTGCAAGGTAAACCAAAATGTGGTCTCTGCAGACGGGTGGTCACCAAAGCAGGTTTGACTGTAAATGTAACCAAAGAGATATAAATACACTCTTAACACATACCTCCTTGTGGATCTCTTATGTACGAGAGGGGTCGTGCTCTGGGTACTAGGGGTCCTCTTGACCAACGTCACAGGTGGTGGAGGGGGCATGGTGGTGGTGCCACGCCCACTGTCTCCCGCGACGCTCACACTGTCCCCCACGGTGCTTCCGCTGGTATCCAGCTGGCACGCGGAGCTGCTCCTGGAGGAGCCACCGGAGGCGTAGTTTCCCTGGAGGCACATCAGCTCCACGCTACGGTCTCCCAGGGAGGCGATGTAAACGGCCCCGGGGGTGATGGCCGGGCCGACGAAGCGAGGGTTGGCCTGGCTCAGGAATGTTCGGTTCCCTTCACTGGGGGTATAGACAAACACATCAACAGAAATGGAATAAAGATTCATAGTTTTACGACACTTGCACTAAGTAGCGTCCCAACTTAACCTTGGACCCAATAGTACACCTATCCCTACTCTACATCTACTATACACCAATAGCAAGTTCATCTCACCCAGGCCTGACCGCACCTTTATCTTTGACAAAATAAATTGAATTTAAATGGTTTATTAATCAAAATTCAGTCCAGCCAATGGCTGAATTGATACCGGTAAGTCTGTAGTAATGTTTGTCAACAGAGAACATGCCAGATCAACAAATCTTTAGATGTACGATACCTGGAAATGAAAATTCACTTAATAACACAATATGTAGCACAGAGACAAAGGACAAATTATCAAGTCCAATAAAATGTATTATTCTTTTGTTGCATACTACAATATGTGCCCTCTAATTTATCTTTTTTACAAACATCAGGAATGCCAGTTAGAATTGATCAGAGGGCCTGGACATCACCTAGAATGAGCTATTTTGTACACAAAAAAGCCTAAACTATGGTCTGAAAATAACTCGTCAGGGACTGAAAATTGGCATCCCTGATACATGGATAATCTTCAATTAAAGATGAACGCCAATTTAAAGATGACAAACCTCTCTGGTTCAGCGGTGTGCTTGATCTCACAGACCTCTACAGAGTTGAAATGGGCCATATAGAGGTATGGCTGACGATAGGTGAATGCCAACGGCAGTCTGGACCATTTCATGTCGTCAGGTCTTGACCTTCGACCTTTACTATCAACAAAGATGCCAAACTCTGGAAAAAATAGATAAGACAAGTGATGAAATCTTTTCTTTCTTAATATGATAAAACACTGGGCAAGATAAGAATTTCCAAAGCTAACAGCAGGCTAGGTTTTTTCAGGTCTCAACCCTTGATATACTGACTAACTATGGTTTGAGAGAACAAACTATAACATTTCAGTGTTTTTCATTGTTTTCTAACATTTCATTTCCCGACATTCAAGATATCAAGGATATGTTAAAGCTTTCCGGCCCAAATTTACTTTGCTGACCCATTTCGTAAGCATGCTATCTAAAGAACAGACTGAACAATATTCCAAGAAGTTGATGAAAATAGTTACCATGGAAACAGAGTAGGAATTCTTGTGGCTCTCCATCCGGTGCTACCTGTATGGCTGCGATTGGGAAGCTATCAAGCTGAGATGCTCCATACACAGCAAACGCTAGGCTGGTATCGGTCGACTCCAGAAACTCTGCAACAAGTATTAAATCAATGTCTCGTTTTACATCATGGAGAAAAAGATGTACTTTTTTCCTGTAAATGAACTTCTAGAAATGGTTTCCGTATAAGAAGGGCAGCTCATAATGGCACAGACTCCCGTGGTAGATATAATTTTCTTTAATCAAGATTTGGAAGAAAAAGAAATAGTCTTAGCAGAAACTCTATGTAAAGTAAATCAGTGTGTTGTTTTATATCATGGAGATACAGATGTACTTCAAAAGAAAAATATTGAAATGAAAGATGACGTTAAAAGTAATAAATAAAGTTACAAAAGTGAAAAAATAATAATTTTCCTGTAAATGAACTTCTAGAAATGGTTTCTACATAAGAAGGGCAGCTCATTATGGCACAGACTCCCAGGATAAATATGATTCTATTTAATCTTGATTTGGAAGGAAAAAAATATAGTCAAAACACAAGACTTACCATCAATCTTGAAATCTTTCAGTTCTATCTCATAGAAACGGTCTGTCCCTGCAAGGATACTGGCTTCCGTGAAGAGCAGACAGCTTGAAGGCTCTGCTGTCTGAATCTCCTACAAAACACAGAAATTATCAAGAGCAATTAATATTTTGAGGAGTCAACAACAGAAGTGGAGGGAGATCTTTATTATAATACATCAAATGATATTCTTTGATGTATTGAGCATTGTTTGGTAAAGTTCATGGCTTCAGTTAAGGCTTTCCTTTATTATGGATGAACAATGTTTTTCTTGGTGTAGGTCCAAACTAATAATCTTCTTTTTTTTAATTAACAACCTTTGCTCTGGGATATACTTTGTCAAATATACAGGATCAGGGCTTGGGTTGCGATTGGGTTCTAGACTGGATTGAAAGGTTTGATTTAGGCTTAAAGGCCAAGTCCACTCCCAAAAAACTTGTTCTATAGTTTGACATCCTTTTTTTAAAAATTCATAACTTTCTTATTAGTTATCCGATTTTGCTCAAACTTTTTTTGATTGGTTTGTCTGATGCTTCTGCTTCTATTAAAAGTAATTTATTTGTGGAATGGACTTACCCCTTAAGAAAAATGTTTGGTCAGGTGTTGCAGTAAAGGATTTGGTTAGTATCGGATATAAATGGCAGAGTAATTGTTGCTGAAGCATGTGTCGTATAATCAATATTTCAACAATTATTAAAAAGATGTACCTTTCTGACACAGAACTTGGAGAGTCCTTCGCTGTATTTGAGGATGCTAATCTTGGTAGGCATGGCAGCACACAGGTAGAACGATCCATCTACCTTCCCACAAGCAAACAGGTGACATGACTGTATGAGATAAAAGATGGACCATCAACAAGTGAGGGTTTCGATTGTAGGGTCATAGAGAATGGAAGGAGAGAATAACCCAGGAGCTGGCATTTGCATGGTACTTGGTTGGGTAATCCCTTTGGCAGCTCACTCAGGGAGCTATACTTGAATGGTAGGTGAGGCAAGTAACTGCCATGAAGTGCAGAAATGGTGTGTGGACAAAGCACTTGTTAATTTACAGTAAAATATGCTATGTCTAGTGCAAGTAAAGTTATACTATGTGAGAGCCTACAGGGGGCTGCATAATTCTGATGAAGGGTAGAGCAGCCTCCTTGAAGTACCGGTAGGAAGTTCCTTTTGCATTGACTGCTGAGCTTGGTAGATGGTTCCAGATACTTATTTTTCTTTGATAGTAGGAAAGTTAATAGTTGCATCAGAAATTACATACTTCAGGTTGTGGTCGTGTCTTCCAAAGTATCATCAAGTTTGTATTTACAGCCCATTCGCAGAATCAAAAGAAAATGTAGAGAAATGATATTTTACTTGACATGACATTCACATACGTTGGATATGAAAGTGTAAGATGAGGGTGATACTTACATGGATGTCTTCAATGCTGGTGTAATCAACTGAGACATCGCTGATGCTGGCTTGACTGCTCATAGTCCTCAAGTGCTTCAAGTCTACGATACACAAATTCCTCTCAGGACCTGCAAAAATAAGCAACATCAGGAAAAGGAAAAGATAGTTGCTATTATTACAAGAGACGTTTACCTTTGTATTTAAGTTGCCTACAATAAAAGCATGAAAATTAAAGAAACAGATCAGTGAACATTTGAGGAAAATCTGATAAAGGATAGGCAAGTTAAGAAGATTATTCAAAGTTGCATCAATCTCACACAAATTGGCAACCCTATAATTTCCCTTGCAACCAGCCCCCCCCCCCCCCCCCCCCCCATTTGTTTTGTCTCTCCAAACTTCACATGTGTCCATTTTTCTCCCAAAAAAATATTGTGAAATAGATGTGTCTCAGACATATAATTTGACAAATGCTTTTAAGTATCTGTGTTTTTTAAAAGTTGCAACTTGTCTGGATTAATCAAAAGTCCTTCCATCAACCAAAAACTACTATGCACAATTGATATCAAACTCAAGCTGAGTCGCAACAAACCAGTTTACTAACAGATTCAAATTTGATGTTTACTTTTTAAACAACGGTTGTTCTTGACAACTTGAAAGCTTGTCCGAGACTTGCTCAACATAGCTACAAGTAATATATGCAGACTGGATTACGAGTATTGTAGTTCATTCATCAATAACAAGTTAATGGAATAACTCGTCACTAGGTCCCCAGGAAAGAATCATCCATAAATTTGAATACATAAGTAAATCGGTCTATTGCAACTCTTTTCTAGGCAGGGGTTGGTTGGAGACGGAGTACTTGACTGACCTATGATCATGACTGCTAGCATTAGCTGAGTGATTATATGCATCTGGAAGACGCTGCTCACCCCTCCTATCTGAGAAAGTGGTTTCTTCCGATCCATTAACAGCATTGTGTAGAGTCCCTCCTCAGCTCCAATCAGAAGCATCTATTCAGGAGAAGAGGGTGTTTCAGAAGTAATCATCAATTCATGTATCAACTGTATAAAAAACATCCAACAATAATTATACATACAAGATCATTCTCCACTCGCTGACTCAAAATGTAATTTGATATATTATATTTTGCCTTCTCATCCCTTTTTCCTCTTTAACGCGCATTTCTCTTTCCTTATCTTCTTCTCAATCCCACATGCAGCTCATCATTTTGTATTACTTTCTGTACCCTCGATCTCTCACTTCTTTTTGTCATTGTCTACTCTTTGTATTATGACCGTGTTCTTCTATCTTTGTCGTGTAAAGTATTGTCTTGTCCCTTTCTCGTCTCTGTTGGCATCCCCCTTTTTCTTTCCCCTATTTTGTAGTTCCTATTGTAGTTACAGATTAGTTAACTGAATTACTCATTATTCCTAAGTATCATTTGAGGTGTTCGCACTTGTACAAGCATTGCTTTTTAGTGGACCCCTCTGTTTCCAACATGTTTTTCTTACATTTGTTTTAAATGCTTATAATTGATTTGTAATGTTTTGTTGGAAACATGAATAAATTTGAAATCTTGAATCTTGAAATCTACATACTGTACCTGCCAACCATCATTATTCATGGCAAAAATTAGGAATCTCTCAAAGCAGACTTAGGAAAACAGTCTACTCTGTATACTGATAACACAGAATTGTTTAGAAAGAGATAAAGTAGGACCCATTCCTCCGAATTGGAAGACAGCTAGGATTATATTCCACCTGAAGTAAATTTGGTTAATTGACGAAATATAGCAAAAATTAATGCAACTGATTAACAATGCAGTGCACTTGTTCATTTCGAGTATTCCATCAGCTTAGTTAATAGTTTTGGAAAAGAGAAGAAAAAAAAAGGAATCATCATAAACCTTTAATGAATCCTCAATGATTAAAATCAAGGATTTAAATCAAGTATACTTTAAACATTAAGAAAGTATCACCATGCTGAATTGTTAGCTTTGATTTCCTTGTGTTTTAAAGTTAGAATAACTCTTTTCTTACATTATCACTGATAAGGAGAGTGCAGTTGATGTCCAGCCGGTTCTCTTGGTTGAGTTTGAGGAGCGTGTTGCCAATCAGTCTAGCTTGATCTCTCACTGATCCACCAGGACCAGCATTACGACCTCGGATGCTGGCCACCTCAAGACCAACCTAGAGACAAATCATCAGACCATCATGTACATACAGTTAACAACTAAATTATCCATACCTTACGAAATTTGGGGGATTTTTTTAAATATGTGAAATTTTAGTTTGTCCTGATTTATGTTTCTCGAGAATGTGACAAGTGTGAGAATTATTTTGCATGAATCTTTATTTATTCCTTTTTTATTCTCATTTACTAGAGCCCCTTTAGAGCTTTCTAGAGCTATATCGTTCACTAATCCCACATACTTTTCCCCAATGTGTTACGCATTATCTAATGCTGCACTCAGAAAGCATATTCTACGTTGTTTCATTTGTGATGAGATTCCATTCAGAGTAAATACATTGCTTGTGTTATGAAAATAAAAGATTGTGAGACCGTGAACTCACCATCCACTGCTGTTTATCTTGGAAGCTCGGGGCCATGAGATAGAGAGTCTTGGTGTCTGGCCAACAGGTGGTCACCGGCCGTGATTCCAGATGGAACACGAACGGTAGATCACTGGATGCTGTATTGGGTAGCTCCGTGGCAGACACACCAGCATGGACAGTCACTATAGCATCTTCAGGACAGAGGCTGTACTCCAGGAAAGGAGAACCACAACCTAAGAGAGACAAGGAGAACAAACATCAGTAGGTTGTTTGCCGGTGTCTAAGGTAGATCTTTAACATTAAAGCCCATCTGCACTAGTTTGGCCAGGGGGGATTAGACCTCCCTGCAAGGTCACTGACAGGTGGTTATCTCATCAAATCAGCTCTCAATTAACAGAAGAAAAAGGGGATCATGGGGGACCAAAAGGCACCGATTAGGCATTGTTTGATATATAGAGGGCGCAAGTAGCTATAAGTAGTGCAGTGGGGCTTTAAACGAAAGTTAAGAGACACCATGAAATACTTTTGATGTTTGGATCACTTTCTCTCTAAATATCTTCTCAACATTTAAAATTTGTTGGGGACATAAGAAGGTAACAAATCTAGACCCAAATTAGGCAATGATTACTTCCCTTCTCATTCTGAGAAAGAAGACATACATGAAATGTTTTCACACCATAGCAAAACAAAAATTCAGAAAGGAAGTACATGTGCACCTATCATAAATTCACAATAGCTATTTACAAGATATAATATTTTGATGATTTATGAATGAAAAAAGTGATAGATATTGATTACTTCTATGTGTATGCCATTCATTATCTTCTTGGAAGTCAGAGAGACTATGACAAATTTTTCATAGAATATACCTGGGCCCTGTTTCATAAACTTGTTATCAATAAGAAATGCTAAACTTCTATGACAAATTAGCTCTCCACCAATCAGACGCCATGATTTCAGTAGCTTATAACAGTTATGGTAATTTGTCCTTGATAACAAGTTTTATGAAACAGGGCCCTGATATAGTATACCAAAGAGATTATAAAAACAAGACAAACCTGAGGAGTTCTCCTTGTCAAACAGACTCAGCATGGTTCCTTCCAAACAACACCACTTCTTCTCCCAACCTTGCTTGTTCATCCTGGAAAATAAAAAAGGGTGTGAACTCAACTGCATTGTCACAGAATATGAGGCAACTACACCTTCATTAAGTGGACGTTGTGCAAATTTTTGTGAAGACATCATACCTGCCAACCTTTGAACAGCTAAAATTAGGAATCCCTCAAGGCAAAATTAGGAATACAGTCTATTTTATATATTTTTCACACAGAATATTTCAGAAAAAGAGAGTTCTCTAGGGTTCAAAACAAAAGCTTGAAGGTAAAAAAAAAGGAATCATTCCTCCAAAATAGGAATTGTTGGCCTGATTTTTGTTGTTTATTCATGTATCTACCTAATTTTTTAAACTTTATTTCATTTTTTGCTTAGGTGAGATGTTCCACGGCATTGCTCATTACATTAAGTAATGCCTGCCAATCTGAAACCTGCAATGGATTAATGACAACATACTACATACCTTATCAAAGGAAAATAACAAATGATGTAATATCCCCACAGGAATTAACTCCAGTCTGTCTTCAAGTTCCTTTCATTTCAGGCCCAGAAATGATTTCATTCGATCAACAATATCTACAGTTCCTTCCTTCCTTCCTTGCCTATTGGGATCAATCGATATACAGCCAAAACTGCTTTAGTGACCACCTGTCTTCAAAGACCACAGTTTTTGTTTCCCTTGAAAAATGGTTTCTCATTGAAACATGTACTAGAGGAACCTGTCTACAAAGACCACTTTTTGTGTTTCCCTTGGGCGGTCTCTATAGACAGGTTTGACTGTACTTACCTTGGTGTTTTCATCCATCCCTGTATCTGGTTGCCACACACCATAGGCTCCTGGCCGAACGAAGTCAAGGACGAAGCGGTCGACGACACCACCGACGAAGCAGTGGACGATGACGAGGAGACGGACCTGGTCGATGGAGATGGGCCGTCCATGGCCTGCTTGAAGTGCCTCATGAACTGGAACGGAAGACCGCAGGTGTGGGGTAGACAGTGGGCACACTTGGGATGGCAGATCAGGTGACATTCTATTAAAAAGACAGAGGGACATCAAATTCAAGAAAATCATCTTTTCATGAAGATGCTCAGGAGGAGCTTTTAGTCAAACAATCAGATCGTAATGATTTTTAAAGTTCTGTACTATTGACAAAATTGTGATGTTACAATCCTGTAAAACCTTCAAAATGTTGAATTCCATAACTTAACTGAAAATAAAACAAGCAATTAAAAGTGTGGTAGTACATTCAAATGTTTTTCTTGATACAACACACATTTACAGAACATCAGTCAAAGATTTTTTTAAATTCACTCAAGAGAGCTCTTTTGGGATTTGCCAATAGTGAGAGAAATATTACTTAAAGCTTATCTGCCATAGTTTACAGGAGGGATTAGAGCGCCCTGCAAGGTCACTGGACAGGTGGTTATCTCATCAACTCAGCTCTCAGTTAACATAAGAAAAAGAGGATCATGGGGGACCAATGGTCACCGATTAGGCATTGTTTGTTATATAGAGGGCGCAAGTAGCTACAAGTAGTGCAGTAGGCCTTTAATGAGAATTCTTACATTTTTTTTAAAGCCAGTTTTCCAGAATTGAATTACTCATTACTCTTACTATTTTTGTGATGACTTTGGCACAAGCTTTTGCTCCACTTATGTGAACATTACAATGAAATTTACTTTTTTTATAAATAATCTAATGTTTGCATTACTTTGCTAATACCGTTGTTATCATTTGCAAAGTTTAGTGTGAAAACACTCAGGAAGAGAAACAAATCATGTAAATCAAATCCAATGAACGGTAACTCACCCTGACACTTTGCAACCTGGCGTCCAAAATGAATCGTATCAGCACAAGCAGAGCACTTGGTACCCCTCATGCTAAGCCCAATCGTGAACCGATGGGGTATATTGTGCTTCATGCGTTCTTTGAGTCTCTTCATCGTCCCCTTGCCAGTGGCCAGGGCCTTGTTGCGCTTGTCCCCTGGTGTGGGTAAGATGAGGCTGGACGGGCTTGACCGATGACCGGGGGACTGGACAATGGCCGAGATGAGGTTGGCGCTGGCTGTCTGGGTGAAGACCGGGGTGGACGGCTGTTCTGGGATGCTCATCGTTGAGCCGAATTCAGAATTGCTACAATTGGTCACCGCTACAAGAAAGAGCAAAAAAATCAATCCAATCAATATGAATATACATTTGGAGTACATGTATATAGGATGCATATGTGCACAAATATATAAAACATCAGGCCAATTCAAAATATAGAATAACGTTCATTTCATGTCATATCTACATATGTTTAAAAGGTTATACAATATCTATATGAACAATGTGAGCAAATCAAATTTAGATTGGTCATTGAAATTGACATTCATTAAAAACTGAAACAGATTGGAAAATATGGACAGCCAATCATGCCAGCAGTCCCAGTAACTAGAGTCCTAAAATGGCTAACCATATTGTTTTTGCTACCGGTAATCAATTGACAGGTTCATGTATCCATAACTGAATTTGATTTGGGGCAGTTACCTCTTAGCTTAGCTGCTTGCAAGTCGGATCTTGCTTCGTTCAGGGCTTTCTGAAGCTCCCACGCTCGGCTCTTCTCAGCATCTAACTTCTGCTGAAGCTCTTTCACCTGATCATACAAGAAAGTCAATCCAACCTGTTTAAACACTGAAGTAGACTACTTGTTGTTTCCTCGTATCACATACACTGTACAGCCTAGGCCAGAAGGGTGTTTAATCAATTTTAAATGATATGAGTTAATGCTTAGATAATACAGAAGAGAACAAAAGGCTCGTTCACATCTGATGCAGCAAAACTGCAGCAATTTAAAAATTAAAAAAAAAAAAAAATCTATATTGATCTAAAGCTTCGCATTCTGTATCTTAAAACACAGAACTCAGTTAATATTCACAGAACCTTTGTTGCGGGCAGTTGCCTTTCATTTACACATCAAGAAACTGCTACTTTTGTTCATTAAGAAGTATTCTTTTAAAGTATAAACAATTTATATATATATATATATATATATATATATATTCAAATACACCTTGCTAAAAAAAAAATTACTTTCAGAATATGGTCTTGGGAATAGATGAGATGACTGACCTGCATAGAGACCGAAACACCAGCAATCCCTGTGCCTCTATTATCTCTGAGATGAGGAGGAGGAGGTGGTGCCGTCTTGCCAAACAGACGTCCTCTCTTCTTCTTGGGCGGGGCATCTACCTTGGCTTGTAGGAAATCAATCAGTTTGGTCTGCTGGGCCGAGGTGCCATCAAATTTGATTCTCTCATGCTGATGATGGATCTAAAACACATAAATGCCAAGAATTTTTTGTGATATATTCCTGAGATTTCATGGAAAGATGTGGTGAAGAAGGAAAACAGTGTGGTTTGTCTAAATGAAGAGATTGCTTGAGACAAGAAAAGGTGGAGGAAGGGTGAACTGTACAAACAAATACCTGTATATGAACAAAGTCCTATGAATAATATTAAGAACGATAATAATTGCAATTTACAAAGCACCTTTTCCACTGGATACAGAGCGCTTTGCAATACCATCCATGAGTCAGTGTTAGAGTTAAAATGTATACAAGTTACCAAGCGGTAATAGTGTGAGTTCAATTAATGCATATGGTTTCAGAAAAGATATATGTCTTCAAACTTCTTAAATCAAAGATAGCCCAGTGAGATTAATTTGGAGTTAAATGGAGGGAGGGGTGTAGAAAGGGTCATACATGAAGGGGGGAATCCTCATTTAAATCTTGGTAATTTAAATCACAGGAGGTTACAGCATTGATCAAGAAGTGCATTTTGGAGAAGCATCATCAAAGAGTATCAGAGCCCCATCTTATAAAGAGTTGCAATTAATCGCAACTTATTTGCGATTGGCAGCAATCGCAAGTATGTATATTTAAAAAAGTTCAAGACCCACCTCTTGACTCTCCATGTGGCTCTCCAGTTCTTGCTTTTGCTCTTTAATGTATTCTCCTTTCGAAAGCGCTTCCTCCAAGGCCTGCGTCAGCTGGAAGTTGATGCTCTTACTCTCCTTCAGTTTCTCCTCCAAGTCTTTAAGCTGAAATAAAATGGGTGCCATCAGATATCAGACAGGTTAATGTTGTAGTTTTTAATCATGATTTTGACATAGCACTAAACAATAATAACCGGCAATAATTATGATGGAAGACTTTGGGGGTGATCTTTAATGTGAAAGAGATTTTGAGTGAAGTATGACTGCCTAATTGCAATGTCATTTTGTGGTGAGGCAAAGACATGAGTGGAAAGGATGAGGAGACGTTACAAGATTTTTTTTCTTCACAGATTTCTTACTGATTGTGGCACAAATTCAAAAGATAATTGGCCGATAACGATAGAATACCCTAAACAAATGCATATAGTGGGAGCTTACAATAACTGATCGATATATATAGGCACAAGCCTAAAATAGGCATTTTCTGACTTTGGCATCAAGACAAGTGTATTACTTGCCTAATCTTGATCGACCACTCTTCCATCATTGTAGATGAGATAAGGTTCCATTTAAATATAAACTATTCAATATGTAAGTGATTCGATTCGGAAATACTATAAACTGGTAAACTTACCTCTTTGTCAAATTTGATATTATCTTCTTGTTCATCTTCATATCGTTGCTTGAGTTCCTTTGCGGCCACCTCCAAGAGAGCTCTATGCTTCTCAACTTCACTCAACTGCAATACAACAGACATTCAAAGGGTTAATAGTATACTTATTAAAGCCCTACTGCACTACTTATAGCTACTTGCGCCCTCTTTATAACAAATAATGCATAATCGATGACCATTGGTCCCCCATGATCCTCTTTTTCATATGTTAATTGAGAGCTGATTTGATGAGATAACCACCTGTCCAGTGACCTTGCAGGCTGGTCTAATCCCTCCTGTAATCTAGTACGGATGGGCTTTAACTTTTTTTTCTCAACCCGTTTCAGTTACAAGCTTAGGACAATAGACATTTAAATAAAGGGTTACTATTTCTTCTTGTTCATCTTAAAGTGGCACGTTCCCGCCAGTGTAGTTATCGCTGCTCTAGTCATCGCCATCTTGGTTCCGAAGATCGACTTCTAATTTGCATACAGCTGTCAATCAAAGTACGCGCGGCCTGGCCTGCCTTCGCCAAGCCAGCTGATCGCTGACGATCGCGACGTCACGAAAGTGGGCGGAAACAGCAGCCGAATCTTAGAGCCGAACTGCGATTGGCATTACTTCGGCACATGTATGCGATAATCGGTATTGTCCGGGCATTCGGAACATGCCATCTGCGTAAGAGCCGTATTCTGTTGGTGTCAATAGGCAGCTAGCACCGTCCGCCAGCGGGTACGTATTTTGAACGCCCTCTGGAATACGGGGAACATGCCTCTTTAACGTCTTTTTGATTTTATTAACAAGTAACAATCAACTGTAGAAATTAAGATTTATACTGAGAGTCAGCATAAATTAATTCTATTCTCTGACAATTTATTTCCTACCATTACCACAGCTAATTCTGTCATAACTATAACTCATAATTACTTAAATTTAGTTGTCCCTTTATATTCTTAATGATTAATTTATCAACTATCTTTGATGATTATACTAATTTTGCTTACATTCTCAGTGAGTTGATTGATCTGTTGTCTCTGATCGTTGAACTGTTTATGCCATGAATCCAGCTCTTCTCCTTGTCTTTTCTCTCTTTCGTCGGCAGCTTCCGTCAATTCTTTGATCTTCTCCTCTGCACGAGATCTGAATCAACAGAGAGAGAGAACATTTACATTAAAATTTTTCACAAACATATTGACTATCATTTAATAAGAGTTTTGTCACTTTAGTCCAGCTTAATAATGTGGACGAGGGGGGGGGGGGGGGTGAAATTCTTCATTCATTAACACTTTGACAAGTATTCATAAGAGCATACTAAATTTAGTCTAGCATATTTAATAGAGGGAGGACATGAACATGACATGACTTCCTTCACAAGGATTTTGATTGGCTTAAAAGCATACCGGATTAAGTTTGGATTTAAACCTCAACTATGTCGACTGAGTTAGTCCACTGAATTGTGCCAATTGTCATCTGTTTCATCTTGTAAACATGACCATAAAATAAACGTAAATGTTAAAATTTATCTACCATTCACAGTAGAGTGTCTTTAAAAATGTTTGCGCCCGACTGAACCAAATCTTTTAGGGGTTACCATGTTATAAAACATTAAACAAAGCAAAAGACGTGATGTGCATATGTGCATATATGCAGAATAATGCTTTCAGCCTTCTAGTAATATTACACGTAGTTTCACATATTTTAGCCTTACCCAGCCTGCTGCGCATCTTCCGATGCCTTAGATACGGCTCGCAATCTCTCCTCCTTCTCCTGAAGACTCTCCTTGGCTCCATCCCTCGCTTGGCGACACTCCTCGAGCCTGGTCTCCAGGCGCTCGGTGATGGTCTCAAGGTCAATGACCTGTTCCTCCAACATGGTGCATGTGGTCTTTAGCATATTGATGTTCTGTATGAATAGAAAAAGGAATAATAGTAATAGAAATAACATCAACATGTAATTTTACAAACATATTCATCATTTATTTAAAGGAAATATTAAGGAGGGCAAATGTTGAAAAGTATCACCTCTGGAAAAAAATGTTGATCACATGTTTTTTTTTTAAAGTATAATTAATTTTGTGATATAAGTATAATCCACATGTTTTTCTTTGTAATCAATATAATTATGTGTTTCTTATGTATGTATTATTCAATTAATAAATGATGGAAGAAAACAAAATAACATCAACATCATCATCATAATCATAATCATCCCTGGCTTCAGATGCTCTGTAATGGTTTCTAGGACCTTTTATCTTAACATGGTGCATGTGGTCTCCAAGCATGTCGATGTTCTGTGTGATGTACAATTATCAATGTCACTTGTTCTTGATAAGACTCTAGGGCTAACTCATTCAAACCAATGTCGCAATGGCAATAACAGTGGCTTCTTGGACAGAACCACTGTTCTCATACTCTACCACATCCCTGGATTACAGGTACCATATAACATTATGTCATGGTCATGAATGTACATGAAATTGTAGTGATTATCAAGGTATCAATAACCATAGATAGCAAGAAATTCAATCTACACTATCAACATCACCCATTTCCTTTTGCTTTCCATCAACTTTTCTAGTGACTTTTCAACTAGAATTTTCTAAAGATAAATACCTTTACATCCACCATTATGGAAGTTAAATTCCTTTACATCCGGTTGCCAATATGGCACCAAAAACATTCAAGGAATTATATCGTAACAGATTCATATCTTGCACACCTATATGTACTGACTTAATTGTAGGAGTCTGCAACTTTGAATGGTTTCTTAAACAAAAACACAGCCTCATATAAATGCTGTGCATCATCATCATCTTCATCATCAAGAAACTTACCAGATCATTTTGACTGAGTTTATTGTGACAGTCGGCCATACTGGTGTCCATCTGTTGGTTCTGGGTGACCAGACGACCCTTCTCCATGGCAAACGTCTCGCACCGCTCCATCAGCTCCTGCTTCTCCTTGCTGATGGTGGAGCACTGGCCCGTCTTCTCCCTGAGCTGCGTTTCCAGGGAGGTGATGATGGTGGAGCGCTCCCTTAGCACGTGCAGCTCCTGGTCTAGCAGCTTCTTCTCCCCCTGTTCAAATCATTCACCAAAGGTAAGTTATACTCAATTGATATTTTCTCCCTTATCAAATCATTAAATATATATGACTATGTATTTGACAGACAAAAGAAGTAAAATTGACTGTTCACATCTCCTTCACTTTTCTTTCATATCATATGTATTGTAATTTGTAGGTTTATTACTTTATTTACACTTTTTTGTTTTGGTTAATATGTAATTGTTTATCACTGTATTTTGTTTGTTATAGCGCTTAGAGACTTCGGTGGTAAGCGCTTTATAGCACCGTTTCTATCATTATTATTTATACTATGTGTCAATATGTATGATAAAGTTACTTCAATTCCTAAATGTTTTGCCAATTAGATGTTAATCATGGTTCTGTAATAGAAACTGATTGAAATTGGTTAGTGATCATTGCTCTTTCTTCTTATAAGTCATAAACCAATGTTTCACAAAGACTAAGATCGTCTTTAAGTTGGATTTAACTATGGCAGGCAGTTCATGCCACTCTTTGCTCTCACAATTTACTGGCAATGGTCTCTCAAGGGACTTTGGTCACAAATCTACAGAATTTTCATTTTTTGATAATTCATTATTGAAGGAAAAAACATTATCTAAAGATCATAATGGTGAGAGTAAACAGTGGCATGAATGGCCTGCCATAGTTAAGTCCAACTTAAAGTCGATCTTAGTGTTTGTGCAACACTCCCCAGAAGATGACACTTCATGTAAATGGTACAAAATACAATATACTTACCTCTAGGTTTTCAATCTTAGTAGCAGCATTTTCAATCTCTTCTTGTAGTCTGGTCTGTAGCACCCTGACCTGCTGCTTGAGGTCATTCTCGCTGGCTTCCATCTGTTTAGAGTTGACCTCTGACCTCTCGGCTCTTGCCCGGGACTCCCTCAGCTGGTCTTTGAGAGTGAAGACCTCCTCCTCATACTTGTCAGCCACCTACAGTCAGACGATCAAATGAGAGGAAAATAAGATGAAATAATATATCATATCGAGGGTTCAGTGACACAAAGACGTAACTCCATATTTTGCCAAAATGAGTATTTGACATCAAAATGTTCAGAAAAATGTCGGCTTTTCATGAAACACAAAGACTTAACTCTACCCAACACCCCAATGAAGTCAATGGCTAGTGAAAGATAGACTAAACTCCTTAAGGCCCGAGTGCTCAGTGAAACATAAACCACTCTTTCTCAAAATGGCAAATACATAAACAAAAACAATCAGAACGTCCAACATCTTACAATAAATTTCAATCCAGACCACATGAAACAACTATTAGTACGAAAAAAATAAACAATATTGATAAAGCGAGGTGAACAGTTGAATGTCAAGGCATTAAAAATATCAGTCCTCTGGTAATTTTTATAATTGGATGATTAGCAAAGTTAGATAACTTCAAGAAGAGTGTATTTGTGGGAAAACAAGTTTAATGTTAAGTAGTCAAAAGAAAAATACTGAGAAAAGAAAGTGATATGAAAGAAGTTGGGCTATGCCTCGCAGCCTGGTCTAGTTTAGCTTATATCTCATCGGATTTGTCTGTTAGACTAGACCAAGCTCTCTGAGCTTTTATCAGCTAAACATCTAGACAGCAAACCTACGTCTGAAGAAACAGTCTATCCTGGTTTTAAGATCTAAGAACTTACCTTGTCTAGTTTGGATTGCATCTCTTTGGACTGGTCTGTTAGACTAGACCTAGCCATCTGGGCCTGCTTCAACTCAAACTCTAGACGGCTAACCTGCGTCTGAAGATACAGCCTATCCTGGTTTAAATCTGAAAACTTCTCCGCTTCAACACGTCTACAAAGAAAACAGAAGCAAATCTCAAGCATTATCATTTTCTATACAGTATATTTATTTATCAAGCCTAGTACTCACAGAGAAGCCAGCACTGTAAAAGCAGGTAATAAATATTGTCCTAAAATACGAATTG
Organism: Strongylocentrotus purpuratus; assembly: GCF_000002235.5. Taxonomy (NCBI): domain Eukaryota; kingdom Metazoa; phylum Echinodermata; class Echinoidea; order Camarodonta; family Strongylocentrotidae; genus Strongylocentrotus; species Strongylocentrotus purpuratus. The sequence goes on along the minus strand of NW_022145605.1, from coordinate 13,248,098 downwards.
TTTTGCTTCCATAAATAACAATCATAACTTATAAAATATAAATATTGAAATATTTATTATTAGCTAACAGATGTATTTCAAATATATCAAAATTACCCCCATTCACAGAATCATAGTGCACTTCCTTGACTTGTGTGCAATTTTAGAATTCCATCTCAGGCAAAACATTCTGAGAGGACCTTTAACCAGTTCCATTACGCTCTTGTTGTAATGCTTTAATACCAAGCATGGGAGACTTCACGAAACTAAATATAAAAGGGTGTATGCTCCCCCCCCCCCCCCCCCCCCAAGGGTATCAACCATGGTAAAACATATGTTAATGCATATCATCAAGCTGTAGAAATACCCTGGTCTTTCTTAAACTGTAGTACCTATTGCCCCAATATAATCTGGCTTGGGTCACCACCCCCCCCCCCCCCCCTCCCTCCATCCACCCCAAGTACCTTTTCCGAACCTTTTTCATCATTTCGATGGTTCCAGAATGTCATTAAAATCCCTGGTAAAATATTAAATGTCTTTCCGCGACCATATTTACATCAAGTAATGGTATAGAAAGGCTTACTTGGATTCTTTCTTCTCTTGCTGTGAGAAAGTATGACGGTCAGCAACCATCTTATCTATCTGAGCTTGAAGAACCTTCACTTGATTGTCAAGAACTGTGATGCTCTGAAACAAAAAAGATAACGATCTCCACTATTAACTTGTCAACATTGCCACTGTTCCTGTCTCCTTGCGTGGTTGAGAAATGCATTGAGTCTTGCTGTGCCACAGATTGTAGTTATAAATTGTTTGGTAAAATGAAAGTTTCAAGTAATTCAATGCACTTCCAGATCATCCTAGATGTATTATTTTTCATGTTGATTTTGATACTACATATGTATTGCAAAATAACATGAAGAGATTGATTTTACCTACTAAATATTTGATGAAAAATGTCAAAAACTTGATAGCTTAGAATAATTATGGGGCACATTTCACAGCCAGTTGTATAAAGGTTTTTAAACTATTACAAAATATTACTAAGAAAATAGAAAGTCTCTGGCAAACATATTACGTAGGATGATGTCTACTGAAAATTTACATTCTATTTGTTTACGTGTAAATTTGTATTGCTGAAAAATTGCCTGATACGTGTATCAACTATATGTCTCAGTACATTTTTGGAGGGTCTTATGGGACATTTTAACAAAAGGACTTTCCTCAGAGTCAGAAAGGCATTGTTTTATGTCATTCAACACAGGGTCAATGCCCTTCTGGCTCTCAACAGACACCATACCTCATCTTGTTCTTGTATCTTTTTCAGATGTGAGTCCTGGCAGTCGGCTTGCAGAGAGGATACCCTGTCCAGAGTCTGTCTGTCTCTCTTAGCCACCGATCGGAGCTGCTTCACCTCCTGAACAGAGCACAAAGCAGGGAATAGTTACAATCAATGAATATCCTTAAAGGTATAGACCTGCTTTGGAAATGCCCCCCCCCCACCCCCCCCCCCCCCTCTCAAAAAATGAAATGGAAGCTCTTATTACTAATCATGTGAAAGAATATTTTTTGACTAATACGTGATGATACAAATTTTGCTGGGAAACCGCCTACTAATTGATATATTTGGTGAATTATCATATCGATCCGGCCTGGATAGATATCCCGAATGCACTTCAACATTTAACATTTGGGCATATATTCCTGCTTTTTTGCGAATTTAGGTTGAAGTATTGCCATCTAAACCTCTGAAGGCAATATTTAAACAATATTGAATGGATATGTTGCACCCAAAACCCTTGAACCGCAATTTTACCACTACCGGTCTTTATCTTTAACTGCTGTTTATAAACTGTGTGAATCAAACTGTTATACTACATTATTTGACAATTGGGGTGGTAGCTAAATTAAGCATTCCAATACAAGAATGAGACAACCCTGAAAGCTCAAATAAATAAATAAATAATTTTTTTTCAATAAGGATGATACAGTCTTCATGATCTAGCATTCTGTGTTTCATTCCACTCTCTCCTTTGGTTTTCTTTCTTCTTCTTGTTATTCTTCTCTGCTTTCATATTTTATGATGAATGCCTAACATACAAACCTGTTCTTTGTTGTTTAGTTCTCTTGTTTTAGCAGCTACATCATGTTCATATTCTCTGCACGCTCTGTCAGCTGAAGTTACCTTATTCTCCATTTCCTTTAAAAAAAATTGAAACAAAACTTAAATTTGAAAATTCCTTACAAATTAAAATGAAATTGTTCTGAGGAAATATATGTCGGCTTATTTAAGTATCATTTGGTCTACACATATAAAATGTAAATGGTTCAACCACACATAGAAATAAAATACATGAAGCTAGGTATCCTTCATTAAAATTATTTATAGATTTCTACAGTTCTGGTATATATAAAGGCAAACTAACCGAGGAAAATCATCCAACTTGCTGATTAATCTCAGATTTCTTGAATTTCACTGACTAAAGTCTAGATTTAATCTGTTTGTTTTTCATTCACAACACACACATGTTTTAACACCAGACAGCCAACTTTCAGCCCCAATACATACCTGTTTTGTCAAATGATTATTTAAAAATTTCTGCTGTAATCAACTTACCACAACCTGATTGGCTAGATCCTGTGTTAGACCATGTTTAGATTCCACCTGCTCCTTAAGTCGCTTTTCTCTTTCTTGGACCATTCTCAAACGATTCTCAAGACTGCGTTGATCATCCTAAGTATCAAATTAAAAAGTGGACATGAAACATAGCAGAGATTTTTAAAGTCGACTATCTTGAAAGTCTTCTCTTTTCATTGAATTACGCAATAAACTTTTTTTTTTAATTTTGAAAAAGAGAGCAATTTGGATCAAAATGAAAAATGTTGAAATTGTGTGAGTAGATCAAGCAACACATGCTTCACGTACATTGGACAAAAATATGGAGAGAAAAATGCAATTAAGAAATGCAAAAACATAGAGAGCTCTCCTTTGCTTGCAATTTAGACAACATGCAGGCAATCATTAATAAGAAGGGATTAATTGAAAAGCTTATATGTGTGTATATTTGTTGTACATGTATTTGATTCACTCTACTGCATCAAAAATATAGAATTCGGGTTACGATTAAACTTTACTTGGTTTAAGAGTAGGTTTAGAATTAGGGTTTCAATCGGATTTTAGACTTGGTTTGGAGTTGGATTTAGGGTTACAACTGGGTTTTGGATTAGGTCTAGAGTTATAGCATTAGAACCCGTTCTCACTCACTTTGAAAGTGGTCTTAGTTAGACCGCTCCAGACCGCTCCAGAGGAACGGGTCTTGAGGAACGGTTCGCGAGCGTTCACACTCCGAGCAGTTTTTATGGCTCAAACCGCTCCACAAGTCAAAGTGGTCTTGTTGCTATGGCAGCTCAGGTAGGCGGGTCAATTTTTTCGCGGAATCCAAACCCTATGTCACCTGCGTCCCGTTCGCGACGCGTCCCGTATCCATGTATATGTGTAGTGCCTGACCGATCGCTCATCGCGCGGAACGTCACTTCCGTTCAAAGTACGCTTTCCGTTCACATTGCACGTTAGAGCGCTCTGGAGCGCTCTTAATAAGACCCGCTCCTCAAGACCACCTCGGAAGGTGGACTTCTGGAGCGGTCCAGAAGTCCGCTTCCTGGACCACTTTGAGCGTTCTCACTCACCTAAGAACCGCTCCTGAGGAGCGGGTCTTAGTTAGAGCGCTCTAGAGCGCTCCAACGAAGTGAGTGAGAACGGGGTCTTAGATATAAAGTTGGGTCAACTTGGTCAAGGTTTAAAGTGACTCGGTAACATTGCCTCAGATTATAAGGTCAGTCAGGAAACCCATGACTTTTACAAGCCGTTCACTTGTCTGATTTTCAAGATTTTAATGATTTTAATGATTGGAAATCAAAATTTCATTTTTGTTTTCCTGACGGTTTTTAAAAAACTACAGTCTATTGGAAAAATGAGTATGGTAAAACCGGTCACTCAACGATTTTTACTTTTTCGAGGCACTTCATGATCATTTTGAAGCGCAATTTTTTTAGGGCTTCAATATTACACCATATCCCAGACACTTATAACACGTAGGGCCATGCATCTCAGTTTTAACATTGTTAAACGATGCCCTTAATAGTAAAAACCATGGAGCAATTGTCACTGAAACATGTTGAAATGTAATTTACTTGGCTCTCCTGAAGCTGTTGCTGTAGATCCATGACGGAGGCTCTCATCTCCTGGACAGACCCCTGACACTGCTCCTGGACGATCTCCCTCATCTCCGTCTTCTCCTTCCTTAGTCGCTCGGCTGTACGGCTGGTCCGCTCTTCAGCCTCGCTGGCCTCGCGTAGCTTCACTCTCAGCTCATCCAGTTGGATCTTGCTACTCCTACTCAACTGGAAACAAGATGGGTAGGTTGAAAAATATTAAGAAGTCTTAGGGTGCATTCAAGCTACAATTTTTTAATCCTAGAACACGGTTTTTAAAGACGTTTAGTTTAAAGGGACTTGGTAACATTGTTCAGATGAAAGATAGTGGTGCTAAGGTAGTGACTTCAATGCTAGATGTACAATCATAGATAATCTGAAAATTTGAGTGAAAACAAACCATTATTCATGGTACAAATTGGGAAAAAAAGATCTGATCGATTCCTTAATTCTCCCAACAATATTGTTACAATTTACTTACATTTTAGGTGAATGGAAATCGTCACAAAGTAATAAAATGGCTCTACATTCCATTCCAGACATTTACGGTAAGTGTTGACAGATTTTTTATAGCCTGTTTTATGTCTTTTATTCATGGAAAAACGGTTGGGAAAATTCAAACATGGTTGGGAGAATGTACTGTTGATCACTGTTAGAGGGTGTCATACATCGACTCCTTCAAAGAAAACCATACATATCTTTGTGGTTTGAGAATTTTTTCAGGATTTTTTGCATGTCAGAGGGTTAGTACAGTAGAAGGAATATAGTAAGTAACATTTTATACAAAAATTAAGCAATTTTTTCATCAACAATGTTACCAAGTCACTTTAAAGCATGGGTTGCGTTCAAGCGGTTTTAAGCAATTTGTTGTCGGTCGTAATAATAAACGTGTTTCAAAGCGCAAACAAGAAATGCTGAAACAAATGCGTTTTTTGTAATGTGATTCACTTAAAAAACTTGCTTGAACGCAACAGAGATCATGATTCTATGATGTCATTATCGTGGCCTACTTCTAGTTTGGCCGACAGTCGACCGTAAATAAATTCAGAAAGCGTGCGCCAAAGTTGACCTATTCTTCCTGGGTCAAACTATGCAGTGTGATGCACAGTGGCTGGGCTTGAAATGAGCGAGAATCAGCGTTGATGGAAAATCGCTTGAACGATCTCCCGCAGTAACCGTGTTTTGTAAAGGCTTTTGATTTGTGATTCTAGCTTTAAAAAAAAATCGCTTGAACGCACCCTTACAGTACTAGAATGTTGATTCTGGTTAACGGAGGCTTTGATGGAATAACTACCGGTATAAGGAAGTTAGTGTGTAACTGGTATGTGCTTACTGATATTTAGATTAAATCATTTTTGTGAGAAATAAACAATCAAATAATATGTTACCACACAATAATACCAACATCACAATCCAAATTTTTTGAAATTGTCGGCTGCATTGCAATGAATCATTCTCTACTCATACCCCCTGATCTGCACATATTACGATACAGAAATGTGAAACACTCTACACTCATTTCATTTGGGTGGTTTGTTTGATTTACCCGACTGCTAAGAGACATGTGTATGCTTTTAAGTAAGCAACCAGGGTACCAACGGCATTAAGTCCTCTCTATACCACTGAGCCAACGCTCTTCACTCTTAATTTAATTTTGCTGTGTACTATTTCTTTAAGTGTTTTACCACCTCGTGTCTGAATAGGGCTCGACAATTCTTACCCTCTCTAGTTGCGACTGTAGCTCTTCCACCTCACTCCGAGATCCTTCACAGGACTATAATGAAACACATGTCACAATTAAAGTAAAACTGGAAGAAAAATAATTTCTATAATTTTTGTTATGTTAGGCTTGCTGGGAGAAGTTTCAATTGTTGGCTTGCACCCAGTAGACTGCCATGGATCGGTGATCATGCCTGGTGGTAGAGTCTCTGCTCAGCAAGCAGTGGATGGCAGGTTCAAAACCTGCTGGTTCCAATAATATTTTTGACTTGTTTTTAATTACAAGATTGAGCATGCTATCTTTATCTACTGGGTTCAAGCCAACAATTTATTTCCAACAAAAGTTCTATGTACATCATGAAGCCAAAAGAGCCTTGCATTGAAAGATACAGTAAATATCAAAATTATATTTTGCAACCATAAAGAAATACACTTATATGAACATCTAACAAAGCCAACATCTCATCTTCAGCATTTAACATTACTTTTGCTCTAACTAGTGCTCACACTTATTGCAATAATCAATGAAAAATATGGCTGTGTTTAATATAAGAAGAAACTCAATCATAATTGTGTCCATATATTTCAGAAAGTGTTTCAAAATTTGGTCTACTGTTTTCTGAAGCACTAAAATAAACCATACCTTTGTGAGTTTTGACTTGACATTGTAAACCTGGGCCTTGAAATCTTCTGAGCTCTCTTAACTTCCTCTGACTACTATCATCACTGATACTTCAGTACTTTCAATTTCTATCCTTTTCTTAGTTTAACTACTTCTACTTGCACTGCTACTTTTATTACATTTCTCACTGCCCTACACATTTTGAAGATGTGTTTTATGAAAAAAGTGTACCTTTGTGAGTTTTGACTTGACATTGTGAACCTGGGCCTTGAAATCTTCACACTCCTGTGTCTTCTGTCTAAGCTCGGCTTCTAGCTTCTGAGCTCTTTTGACGGCTACCTGACGATCGGTCTCCATCTGAGAGAATGCCTGCTTGTAGTCCTCAACTTCAGCTCTGAAGGACAAGAACATAAAACAAACTGATATTGGGGATAATATAATACCTTAACCCTACTAGGGGTTGCATAATAAATCACCCTACCCCTTTACTTTTGAACCAACATGTTCTTGATGGGGGGGGGGGTGTTCAAACTGTGAAGTTTAGTCACACTACATCCTCAAGTTGTATGCATCACTTACTACCAAACTCATTAAAAACTTCAAAGAATTGGTTAAAGTGGAGCAACTTCACAGTAGAAGTATGTACCATTGTCACCACCAATAGCATATTGTTTCATGTGACCTTTTGGAATGATCTTTCAACAGTCGAAAAGTGCCTTTAGCAATTCATTCCGAGGCTTTTACTTGCCTCCATTCTTCATCTCTAAGTTGTTGTTCTTTCTTGCTGGTCTGTCGTATCTCTCCCATCAGTCTCACTGCCTTACTGTCCATATCCTTCTGCTCATTCCTCTCCTGCTCTAGAGTACGCCTCAATTTCTACAACAACAAAAAACAAACATATGACAGCATATTAAGATCTTACTTTATCAATTTCTACATCAAAATAAAGATTAAATTCATTGATTTCACTGTCTTAATTTTCCATTCGAAAAACAACAGTGCATTGAGTTTTGAACTTAACTACCGAGTTCTGCGTATATGCCATCTGATCTACGAAGAATTGCAAGAGAAACAACAGAAAATCTAGAGATCTGAAGAATTCATGAAATTGTGTATTTTACCCCTCAGTGCCCAGAGTGAAATATGACTAAATTTAAAATAGATATAGCAGAACTGCTAAATTTGGTCTAGAATTTAAGCATTTTACAACCTTAAAACCCTGATGCTACAATTGAAACTGAAATAAAATGTAATGAACAGAAGAGTGAGAGTTCCAGTGATAGCGAATCCATATGCTTTGCAGCAGAGAAAGCAAAAGATAGATTCCCTACATTTGAACTTCAGTATATTTGAATTTTGTAATCCGTACTGGTTGAACAGCTCTACAAATCTGAATAGACAAACCAGTAATACTTACATTCAGATCAGCGACTGACTCAGCTAGTTTTCTTTCCACAGCATTCTTCTCAGGCTGAATAGTCTTTAAAGCTTCTGTCTTCTCCTTCAAACTTTTACTCAGCTCATTGTTGTGTCTAGTGAGGGAGCTATGCTGAGATTCAAGACGTCTGCAGCGATCCTGGAGTTTCTGATCGGGCATGGAGCTCATCTCCATCGGTGCTGATAGTGTGGTGTTCATCATTGACCTGAGTGTAAGAATGAAATACAGTCAAACCTGCTTTAGTGACCACCTGTCTACAAAGACCACATATTTTATTTCCCTTGAAAATGGTTTCTCATTGAAACATGTACTAAAGGAACCTGTATATAAAGACCACCTGTCTACAAAGACCACTTTTTGTGTTTCCCTTGGGCGGTTGCTATAGACAGGTTTGACTGAACATGTATGAATAGAGTCCTGGCTACTACCCTGCAGACCGCCAACCCTTAATTATGCTGTGGATACGAGACTACATGAAATAGGGCAAGAAACCGCCCCCCCCCCCCCCCTCTCTTTCCAGGAAACATGGATGATGATGTAAAAAACTATATACCATCTACATGTGTAGGAGAAACACACTGTAGATGGGATGATGGAACTGTAATACCAGACAAGACGTCAAAGAGGAAAACTAAGTTGGTCCAAAAACAAAAAACCAGAACACAACCTACAGAAATGTATGTTGCAGGAGAGAGAGAGAAAGAGAGAGAGAGAGAGAGAGGGGGGGGGGGGGGAGTAGGGAGGGAGGAAGAAAAAGGGAGAGAGCATCAGATCATGTGTTGTACTATCATATATATCCCTACAGGTGTACCCCCCTTTGTACCTACTGTAAGCAGCGTGGACGACGTAGAGAGGGGGGAGTAGGGAGGGAGGAAGAAAAAGGGAGAGAGAGAGAGGGGGGGGGCATGCGTGTTCCCAAAATCTCTGGCTCGTAACAAAGAAAAAGATCTGCCCGTATTGACTTTACACACCGAGTTTTGCTGAAAAGGGGGGGGGGGGTGAGAAGACAGGGATAAAGGAACATATAGAAATTGAGGGAGAAATATGAAGTACACAGCAAAGGACATTTATAATTTTTCAGAGGTGTGACTCACATATCACCCAGCCCTTGGTTGTTGCTGGATGTCTTTGAGTAGGTGAATCCCACAAAGGGTAGGTCATGCCCTGAGAAACCTCCCTTGCATCTCATGAGGATGCTAGCGTTGTGCTTCATAGGCTCGATAGGATCAAATTCATCAAAGTTAGACACGTCATCCACGCTGCTAACAGTAGGTACAAAGGGGGGTACACCTGTAGGGAATATAAAGATTCAATTGTATGTATTTCCTCGACTTTAATAATCCCTCAAATAGGACTTACAGCTGCAGGACCCCTGAAGCTTATCTCCAGGTATACACTTGCTTAGTCATTAGTATAACCCTTGATGAATTTAATTTAACTACTTGTAACATATGAGAGTAGAAAAATGAGAGAAAGAGGTTGGTGAAAGGTTGGCGAAATAAGATTTATATTGAGAAATGTATGAATGGTAATAAGGTGAGATTACTAAACATGCCGAGGGATACTACATCAAGACATGACATTACTACTGACTTGCCAGTTTGAAAATTCAAAAGGCGTAGACATTTCAACTTAAAAAAACATTCATAAGTTTCTTATTGTTCACGCAATTTCTTGACAATGTACCCGCTCTGTTCTATGAATTTTCAGCTTCTCTTCACAGCAACTTGCTTTTAAAGGGGAAGTCCACCCTGATATTATGTTGGTTTTAATAAAAAAATAGGACAGTACTTAATTTTTTAAGTTGTCATCAAAGGGGAACACAAATTGGCAACACTGACATATCTTGCAAGCTCAGCTCCAATTTGCTCTGTACAGAAAATTTCCTAAACTTTTATTTTCTTAGTTATTGATGACGAAATAGATTTGTTTCATACTGGGGTAGTATAAAAACGTTTTGCAATAGTTATATTGAGGGTAAATGTGTGATTAAAAATTGTCTAAAGCGAAAACATAAAAGTTTTTCAGTACTGGGCTAATAGGGAGAAGAGCTCGTCACAGGGTTGCCAATTTGTTTTTGATTGATCGCACCTTCCAAAAATTAATATTTTTTTTTATTTTTAATCAGCTTTTGCTCAAGCTTTCACTAACCTGCTTCTAACAAAACCAACCTAATATCAGGGTGGACTTCCCCATTAACACTGGGTTGCTCATTCAGCAATGAATCAAACGCATTTACCGTCTCGTAGTGTTGCCCACTCAAGGCCGGTGAAGAACTCATGATATCCCAGCTGCTCATAGCCGATCCTCGCAGACCTGTCGCATAGCAGCTGCTTGATGAGACTCGTTGCTCGAGGAGTTAGGGGAGAACTGGTAGGAAAGGATAGCTTCCTCTGAATACATAAACAGATGATTTTTATATATCTCAGGAAAGTTATGTGAATGAAAACATATTCATATATATCGAGGGGTCAGTGACACAAAGACGTAACTCTATTTTGGCCAATTTGAGAAAAAGTGGTTTATGTGTCACTGAGCACTTGGGCCTTAAGGAGTTAAGTCTATGTTTCACTAGCCATTGACTTCAATGAGGTGTTGGGTGGAGTTGAGTCTTTGTGTTTCCTGGAAAGCCCACATTTTCCTGAACATTTGGATATCAAATACTCATTTTGGCGAAATATAGAGTTATGTCTTTGTCTTTGTCACTGAACCCTTGATATGTCTCATGAAAAGGATTACTTCAAATTCCAGAAAGAGAGAGAGAAGGAAAGAAAAGGGTTCACTTTATTTCAACCTTGATAATGATAACTTTCAAGGGCCTTGTCGATATAAAGCCTGCATTTAAATGCGACCGCAAAGATTACATAGGAGTCCTCGACACTCAATCGTGATTTGTTGAAAATAAAGTTGTGTTTAAATGTTTTGATTTGCATATAAAAGCAACCTGTTGTGGTCAACAAAGTAGTCACGAACAGAACACATGAACATTCTATCGATGTTAATCATCCTCAAGTTGTCAAGCTGTTTATTTTATCCCTTACATAAACAAATCATAGCTTTATCTTTTGTATCCCATGCATTGCTGATAGTGCAACCCGTCTGGAGTAAAAAAAAAATTAAAAAAAAGGATTCGGGGAGGGAAAAAATGGCATCAAACAACATTCGCCACCTTTTGAGTAAGAAAAGAGGGGGAAAAAAGGAAAAATCTGGAAAAAAACGGGAAACTGATTTAAATCGGGTAATTATCACGCCTGTCCATGTTTATATCTAATAAATTCACATTCAAATATGTTGATTCTTGAAGCTGCTTACCTGAAAATCCATGATGTTGCTGTAGGTGATTACCATTGAGTCATCACTGAACGGGGTCTTACCGACCATCATCTCGTAGGCGACTATACCCAGAGACCACCAGTCACACTCGGTACCATAGCTGGCGTCCAAGGAACCGTTGAGGCTCTGGAGAACCTCTGGGGCTACGTAGTCTGGGGTACCCACCGGCATCTTAGAGCTGACCTGCAGGTAGACAAAAAAGAGTGGATCATTGTAAATAATAAATAGACCGATTACCCCCCCCCCCCCAAAAAAAAAAAAAAAAATGCCATGAGAGTGGAAGCAGTCTTTAAAGGCAAATAGTCTTTATGGAAATGCAGTCACTCAAAAAGGTTTTAAGGTAATGGTGATGGAAACCCAATTTGTCAAGAGAAAGAATACAAATTGCGATAATCCAGATCTACATGATCGTTCTGACAAGAATTTTGGGATGCATGCAAACAAACAACCTCCATTCCCCTGGGAGTACCCTAGCATATAATTAATGTTTAAAGCCAAACTGCAAATATTATCATTATAGCTTATTCAGCATCCTCTCCTGGCTAAAGTAGAGGTTTGAAAATGTACAGTACTGTCTTGCCAGAGAACACAAGTACTCTGAAGAATTACCCACCAGATCCTGGAACCTCTTTAATTCACCAATGGACACTTGTCTGGCACTGGTCACAGGATTGGAATGGGCCTACCCTATTAAACTGAAAGTTATTTCTTTATTAATCTATACAAACACAGTGACTTACTGTATTTTTATCTCCCAATTTAGCTGCAGATCCAAAGTCAGCCAACTTGATGTGCCCGGTACGATCCAAGAGAACGTTGTCTGGCTTGATATCTCTGTAAAAATTGTATGAAAAAAATACATGCAATCATGGAAACTGGCTGGAAGCCTTATATTAAATGGGGATCATATGGTAAATTAATGGGAATTCTCACATAGATTGGAAAAGGAAAAAAAATCCAATGTACTATAAGATTATATCCCATGATGCAATATTCTTTTTTCCTCTTCAGTGTATTATTTTTTACGAGTGATTACATTGTATTTTCTTGTTTTCAAATAATATTTTCAAGGAGCATTCCAATCAATCTGACTTTTAGTTTTTCTGCAAGGCTTTGTTTACCCTTCATCCAAAGTGAGTGAAATATAGCCTTGTGGCACATAAGAAGTAGTTTGAGAGGTCCAAACCAATTTTGCAAGTTATCATATTGACTACTCAATTCTATAATTCCCATAGACTAAATACAAAGACCATATGATATGGTTCCCAGAGAGAATCAGTTAAAAAAGTATTCATTGACATATATTTATTACACTTGTCTGTGCCATTATTGGGGAGACTTTACCTTCAGTATGTTTGTTCTGAAGTCTGCCACGCTTTATAGTATTAGCAAAAGACGTTATGCACTGCCAAGAAATCTGGACTTTGATTTTATACTCGTCTATGGCAATGCACATTTCCCAAGGCATGGAGACTATGCTGCTAACTACTAGGTTAAAACCTTGTGTATTTACTCACCTGTGGACATATCCCATGGTGTGTAGGCTATGAATCGCAGCCACGAGTTCCGCCAGGTAGAACCTTGCCATGTTCTCCTCGAAGACATCATCAAACCTGGCCAGGAGAGACAGAAGGTCACCCCCAGGATGGAACTCCATCATCAGGTACAGGTTATCATCATCCTGGAACGCATACTGGAGCTTGGTCAACCATGGACTCGATGCCCTGGCCATGATGTCCTTCTCCTCTTCAAAGAAGGCAACCTGGAGAAATCAAGTACCACAATAATAATAATAATAATAAATAATAATAAAAACGGTGCTTATAAAACGCTTACCAACAAAGTCTCTATACCATACATATCGTTTCAGGCTCAGATTTAACCCAGAGGATCAATAGTTTTCCAAAGGTATAAACCCAAAAGGACATTCCAATATCACTAGCATTCATTTTCAAAAAGTGTTTGGTATTCTGGGTGACCAATTATTAACATACTTATCTCTTGTCCTAAAGTACAGTCTTTGTAAATTTAATAAAAGGTTGCCTAAGTTGGTTGGATTTTAAAATCTTGTCTGAAGACAATACTTTCTATCCAAGAAAAACATGGTTAACTCCCCCTACAATTTAAGAAATGGAGATTTGAGTTTTGATTTTCCTCACCATATTATTATTTTATTTATTTATTTTTTGTTGGTGTGTAAACATGATACCACTGCTTTGTCTATTATGTAAATATGGTTATAATGTGATTTTTGTTATTAATTATTTTGTATTAATAAAAATTGGAAGAAAAAAAAAATGTTTTCCAAAGGTTTAAAAGATCAGTCTTACCTCCTCAGATTGACATCATATTTTTCTTCCATTCTTACACTTTTATGACTGATGAAATTATTGAAATGTATATTTACATGAACATGTATGAATAATAAAGTTCTATGCAAGACACAACAGTTAAATGTGGTGACAGAAATTCAATTTTTTTTGTCTCAATTTTTAACAACTTAAAGATTCAAGAGCTTATTTAAATTCAAAAATTTCTTGTCCTAAAAACAAAAACGATCAAATAAACCTTGTTTTAACAAACTTACATTTTCTTTCGCGAGGGTTTCAGCCTTGTGCAGTACTTTCATGGCATAGACATCATTGGTCACTTTCTCCCTGACCACTTGGACCTGTCCAAAGTGACCACGCCCAATCACATCCTTCACTTCAAAGTCATTGATACTGATCTGAAGATTCTTGACCTTGCTGACCGTTTGTTTGACTGGTAAAAATAGAAGGGAAAAAACATGAATTTGAAATAATTCCAACCTAACTGTAATCAAAATATTCCATTTCATTTCATCTTTTAGAGGACACATTGATTTTTTCAGTTAATTTACATGTATTTTTTAATTTTATTATTGTTCCGATGAGAGCAAGCCCCAAAAGCAAAACTAATTTTAAAAGTTCAAACCATCACCATGAAAACTGCATTATACAAAAGCTTTTTTTATTAGCACCCTTTGAATTAATCTGAATTAGTCTGTGTGCTTTTTTTTTGACAACTTTTCTACCATTTGAATAATCTAAACTACAAGAATAAATGAATAGTAATACAGATATAACCACATACATTACTCTCCATTAGTTTCCTTTATCAACATAAATGTACAATCCCAAGTTATTTTGGAATGACGAAAATAGTTTTATGTGCTTACATTTGTTCACAAATTGTGCGGCATGTTTGTTGGTTCGCTTGAGCTGGTCTTGACTGCACTCCCCATACAGAGCTAAGAGGGCATCAACCAACCCATCACGGCTCAGATGAGAACAAGATGTAGCGTTTAATCCTTCTTTAGCTTTGCCAGCAAACAGCTGGTTTAGCTTGCTGGTGCGCAGGCCAGGTGGCTCAGACTTCCCAGCCATCTTTGCTTCTATTTGGAAGAAATAATATACATGAAGTAGAAAAAAGGAGAAAAAAGAAGAAAGGAGATAAAACAAACAATGAACACAACAAAAACATATAGATGTATTACAAGGGTTCAATATGAAAACAACCCTGTACATGAATGGTGGTGTAACTTGTGCGTGACCTTAATCGCGGAGAGTTCCATAGACCGGATTCCCATAGACTATATCTTTAAAAATCTGATACCACCAATGGAAAGAGGAAACTAAAATTATCTGGAGACACAATTTTCTATGGAATATTGTTTCAAATTATGAAAAATATTGACAAAAGTTCACCACATTTTGCTGTCTTTTTTGTATCCGTTTCAATCATTTTTAACTCAGACTCAATGACAAGGGCCTAGGCTAGGAGGAGTACTAGGAATCTTCATCATTCATAGCAAATTAGCAAGAGAAGATGTCATCAAAATTGTAAATAAAAAGAGATACCAACTTTTTTTTTTCTTCAACTGATTGGATGATATCGATATCTGGCTTGACTTGAGCCTTGCCCTTGGCTTGATCAGGACAGGGAGAAAAACAGAAAACCGTTTTCTCAAATTCAAAACAAAAGTTAATGAATAATTTCATTCTTAAATCAATTCTAGACCCTATAGACTCTAGTATTTTGATATTAATATCAGCATGACTTCACAAGCATTATTAGATATGATTGCATGATGCTAATAATTAAAAGACCTAAAGAGTAAAGCTAAGTAAGTAAAGTAAAGAATCACAAAGTAAAATGTGTAGACACTACTACCAGAAACAATACATGAACACGAACGAATGGGACTTGATACTTGCACGACCAGAGATTGAAACGTAGAATTAGCCTTTCTTTCACACCATTAGTCAACCACGAATCATTCCAGTTACACATATTCTTATTTGCCTCTAATTTTCTACACTTGTATCATTCTTTTGTATAATAAGTCATTTAAAACGATAATATCAGTCAAAAATATCACTCACCTAAATTAGACTGGCAGTCAAATAATCCGCTTTTCGTTTTTATTTTGTATTACGATATGAGAGATGGCCGTTCATTGGCGCTGCTCAAGAGCTTGCATATGAATTAGCGCATGTGATTGGTCTAATGATCTGATATATTGGCGCATGCGTAATGTCTGTATTTCGAAAGACGTCGTGACATACAGAATGGGGGGGGGGGGGCATCGAAGAATAACATTATAAAAAGAACGATGGAGAAGGAGAAGGAGAAGAAGAAGACCGAAGAAGAAGAACAAAAGGAGACGTTCGACGGGCTATAATCGAATTCATTACGCGCGGTATTCCTGGCGCTGTTATATTCGATCATACGAATTATAACACAAAATCGGAACTGCATAAAAAAGAATATATCCCCATCTAGTTTCTAGTTTCTGCTTAAAACTTTAAAAAGGCTTATAAATATGGTAATGATCCTCTGTAATATCTTTCTTATTCTGCGTTCACATATAGTCTACATGTAGATACTGTTGCATGCCGGGTTGTCAAATTTTCTTCTAAACTCTCAGTCTAAAGCCAACCTTTCAATGCCCCAACACATTTAATTTGAATTTGAAGTGAATTCGGATTTTAATTCACTAACAACAACACACCACAATGATGGCAGTATATGAACAATCATACGCAGTCACAGTGGCGGATTCAGTGGGGCACAGGGGGCGTGTTCCCACGGTAAAAAAAGGGGGGAAGGCGGAGGGGAAGAAAAGGGAGAAAAGGAGAAAATGAGAAAAAGGAAGGGGAAAGGAGCTAGGGGGAAAGGAAAACAAAGGAAGAAAAGAGGGAGGAGAGAAAAGGGGAGAGGAGAAAAGGGACAGGGAAAGGAAGAAAGTGGAAGAGAGGGGAGAGAAAAGGAAGAAAGGGAAGAAAGGGGGTCGAAAGACAGAGGAGAGAAAAGGGGGAAAAGGAGAATAATGAGAATTAAGGGAAAAGAAAGAAAGGGGGATGATATTAGAAGTTTTTTTTTTTACCGGGAGTCAATGTGATGTAGTAATATAAAAGAATATACAAGAATAATCTGATAACAGTTGGTAATCATCTTAATTTTTCATTTATATCTTCATCATCTGCTCGATTAATTTAATATTTATTTGGTCTTATGATCTTACCTTCCCAAAATTAAAATTATAGCTACCTTTTTTTCGGTCATGATTTGTCCTACTTCTTCTTCCTTCTTCCCCCTTTTCACTTTTCCTTCTTATCTGTTTTACCTCTCCTTGTTCGTTTCGTGTTTGTAAATTGTATGTTGTTTTGAAATATTGTTTTGTGTTTTCTAAGTCTTCGTAGGCAAAATTTGAAACATTTATATTTTTATATTTTTCTGGGGGATCCACGAACTTACAAGCACTGCTTTTCAGTGGATCCCCCCCCCCCCCATTTCCTCAGAAATTAAGAATTTCTTGTAAATAATTTTATAATGTGCAAAGTTTATTTGTATAGTTTGAATTGTATGAAATAAAATGTAATATCTTTGTTTACCTTTCTGTAGGAAATGAAATAAATATGAATATGAATATGACAAAGTTAAGTCGAACATGACTAATGTCAAAGATTTTATCTCCTGTATATCTTCTAACTTATAACTTTAATAGTCTTGAATGACTTTTCCGATATATCTATTCTATATGACCTCTTTCAGCAGATTGTCCCCGCCATTTATCCTGCCACAGTTGCCGGTTTCATTGCCATATCATTTTATGTCATCCCTGTGGCCGCGAAAAGTACAATTCTGCCTTCCGCAAAGTTTCTATCCGTTACACAAGCATTTTTTTCTATCGCATACATGTAATGCTTATATTGCTTCCAGTTTAAAACTTCAACCATTTCCCCTTCAATTTAACGATCTGGAAGTGATTGATTGTGGAAATTGTATATGGTACTGTCAGGCGCGTACGTAGGGGGGGGGGGTAACCTCCCCCTAACCCATTTTGTTTAATGTGTGTGTTTCGGAGGAACCCATCCCCCCTCAATTTGTTTATAATGTTATAAAAAAAATTAAAAAATTGGGCTTTAAAGGGTGACAACAAAAAGTGACCCTACCCCTCCCACGTGCTCTCACACCCCCCCCCCCCCCCACCTCCCGCTTATTCAACGGCTGGCTGAGTTGTTGCGAAATTTGTCCTAAAAAACTGGGGTGGGGGGGGGGGAGTGCTCTTAATAATCTTAATAATGATGAATATCTTGAATTTCTAAAAACGTACAAAGTTTAAAAGTTTGAACCTGGCATAAAAAGTATTCAAGCTGTATTCAGGCATGTAACACGTCATTCGCTTTTCTCCTCTGACTCTCACGACCCTGGTTTATATACACAGGGTATATAGCCACATGATTAGGCCTGTTAATACTGCTCTTCCTACGGTCCCTGCGGCCCTGCCACATTATATAGACCTACTGTTACCAGGAACCCATTTAATTTACTTAAATTTAAGTTCTACCTATGGCTTGGACTTATACAATATGGTAGGCAATTTATGCCCTCGAGACCGGAAACTTTCCTTTTAAACAAAAAGAAGAACAAAAACCTGGGGGAGGATTTATTATGTACTTAAAGTATGTCCTAGTCGGGTTTTGCCGGTGGGGTGAAGTTGAGGGGGGGGGGGTATGGTGCTTTAATAGCTCGTGCCCACTACCCCGACAGTGCCACTCGCCACTCAATCACCACGGTTGACTCACTATTCAACCGTGTATGCGAATATTTTATCTTATGAATCATTATAAACTTTAACAAAGAGACGCGTTCAAAAGCATATCACAAAAACTTAATATATTATTTAGTTTTCTGCAAGTTAATGCGATGGAAATGTGATAAGGCCATCTTTTTCAATTGTAGTTTAGGTTTAGGAAAGATGTAAAAATATTTATTAGCTGTCACTAGTTTACAGGAGCAAAAAAAGGGATGGTGGATTCCCCCCTCCGGCATGGCAACATGAGTTCGGAAGGGGGGGGGGGTCCACCTCCCCCAAGTACATGGGTGTCGATCCCGGGGGGGGGGGGGATGGGGGGATATATTCCCCCCCCCCAATATTTCAGGTGGGGGGGATGGCCTATACAATCATCCCTCCCCCCCCCCAATAATTCACCATCAAAAAAAAAAAGGGGGAGAGAAAAATTAAGGATGAGAGCCCGATGAGAGTAGTAAATGGTTATTACTCGCAAGATGACCATCAATATACACATTTTGCTATCTCATTTTCATAATACATACATATATACGAAGTAAATAAGACAACCGTATATGAGACAAGAATAAATTGAATGCTCGCTCATACGGCTTCATCAGGAATTGATGAATTTATCCAATTTGTTCAATCAACAGCATCATAGAAATGCAGTGCGCCAAATGCAAAGACGCAGCGTCAAAAAGCAACGAGCTAAATGTTAAGCGCGAAGCGCAAAAATAGCAATCTGCAATGCACATCAGACAATCCTGGACAGTGTAAACATAGATGAACTCTGTGACGATTTCGTGATGAGATCGGAGACAAGGAGAAAGATTTTCGGACATTTAGTATGACTTATAAAATAGTTCTCTAGTTGATATGTAAAGGCGCTAAATAAATACCAATAATATGTATGTATGTATGTTATGTTGTTTCCGTTCACCCTTTTTTTTAAAAATTCACGTCATTGTATCTTTATTTTTGTTTTTTTCACTCATTTTATTTCCTGATATTTCCTAATAGATTTTTCATTTTTGGAGAAAGATTATTATGACACAACTTATTTGTGACACAAATTATTTTCAGTGGGGAAACTGAATTCAGACAAGGATTAATATAGAGAACTGTACAACGAATCGTCTCCTTTCTCTAATAATTCAGTGAAAAGGGCAAAGCTGTTAGGAGGCAACTGAATTCAGACGTGGATTAAGCGTAATAATCAAATGAAACGTCAAAGTACACGATACAACGAAGCGTCTTCTTTTACGAATAATTTAATGAAACGTGAAAGCTTCCGCGCTAAGCGCGGAATGGGCGAAAATGAATACAGACAAGGATTAAGTGTAATAATTTATTGAAACGTTAAAGCTTCCGCGCTTCGCGCGGAAGGGGGGGGGGGGGAACTGAGTTCATGAAGGACACGATACAACAAATCGTCTTTTTTCACTAATGTGAAAGCTTCGCGCAGGAATGGGCGAAAATGAATTCAGACAAGGATTAAGAGTCGAGAATGGTACGTAGGATCGTCTTCTTTCTTTAATCATCTAATGAAACATCAGAGCTTCCGCGCTACGCGCGGGGAAGGGGGAGGGGGGGGGGATTTGATTCAAACATTAAGGATTAAGAGTCGAGAATGGTACATCGAATCGTCTTCTTTCTTTAATAATCTGATGAAACGTCATACGCGCGGAGGAAGGGGAACTTGATTCAAACAAGGATTAAAGTCGAGAACGGTCCAACGAATCGTCTTCTTTCTCTTATAATTTAGTGAAACGTCAAAGCTTCCGCGCTTCACGCGGTAGGGGAGAAACTGAATTCATGAAGGACACGATACAACAAATCGTCTTCTTTCTCTAATGTGAAAGCTTCCGCGCTTCGCGCAGGAATGGGCGAAAATGAATTCAGACAAGGATGAAGAGACGAAAATGATACATAGGATCGTCTTCTTTCTCTAATAATTTAGTGAAACGTCAAAGCTTCCGCGCTTCGCGCGGGGGGGGGGGGGGGAACTCCCCCTCCCTGCACGCAACCCCCTAGGGACCGCGCTTCGCGTGCTCACTTCCGCCCCATAAAATGAAATCCTGGCTACGCGCTTGGGAGGGGTGCAACTTGCCACATACTTCTACCTCTTGATTGCTTTGATCCATTGCCGAAAATATTTTGGCACCTATCATCCCCCCAACCACGAATACAAATCGACACCCTTGCCCAAGTAAGTACAAATCATATCTTGAGGGTATAGGATGTCAGAAGAAAAATATGGTGAAGTTATAAGCCTATTCTTTTATGTCATTTTTACGCCTTTGTTGTTCCTTACAGACAGAGGCGGCGGAGCGACCTCCAATCCAAAGCAGGGGGGGGGGGCAGCAACAAAAAAGGGCACTTTCTGGAAAAAAGGGCACCTTCAAAGGAAAATCTCAGAGCAGAAATATATTATATACATATACCCCTATATTTTGATTACATTATCAGGGATGATTCCAATAATTGTTTCTCTTTTTACATCATATAAGATATTGCTTAATAAGCATCATACTTTGCAGTTGGGTATGATGGTCTCAAAATTCATTTGCGAGCGGGGATTTAAAAAAAAATAGATTTGTGAGTCGCAGTGCGAAAAATTACTTCTTTTAAAGATGAAAAACTCCATCCTGATGGGATTATAAGCACTTTCTCATAACGGAAGACTAAAAAGACCTTTGATAAGTTACATAATCATAACATCTAGCTAGGCTAAACAGTATTTAACTCTTGATGGAGCCTACTGAAACAATACTAATAAATACATTAATAAATTAATAACTACGAGCGAGCGTAGCGAGCGAGCTTTGGGGGGAACTGTTCTTAGTCGCTTAAAATTAGGGGCACGTTTAATGATGAGAGGAATAGCGGGACACTTATCGAAACGGTTAAGACACTTATTAGAAAGAAAAAAAAGGAGCAAGTGTCAAAGTACAAAGGCTAATTATCAGGGGTGAAAATGGGGCACTTCTTAAACTTAAAAAAAGTGGCACGCACCAGGGATGAAAAGGGATTTTTATGAGAAAGGGAAATGGGCATTTGTCGACGGAAAAGAGGCACCCATCAGATTTTGATAGGGGCATTTATAAAAAGTGAAAGGGTGCATTTATGAACGATCAATAGGGTTCTTATAAGAAAGGAAAAAGGACCAATATCATTTTTAAAAGGGTAATTATCAGAGGTGAAAAGGGACACTCATAAAAATGAAAAAGGGGCATTAATTATAACGAGAAATGTGCATTCGTTGAAAGAAAAAGGGCACTGATCAGATTCTAATAGGGGGACACATCGGAGGTGAAAGGGGTAGAAAGGGGGCTTTTATGAGGAGGGGGAAGTAGCTCTTATTTAAAAAAAAAAAAAAGAGGCGCATGTTAAAATAAACGGGGCACTTATCAAAGATGAAAAGGGGGTAATTATGAGAAGGAGAAGGGGAACTTATAAAATTAGGAAGGACAAAGGGGACGTGTCAAAATAAAAGGGGCATTTATATAAGATGAAAAGAGCACTTATCAAGAGGGGAAGGGGCACTTGTTAAAGTAAAACGAGTATCTCTCGGAATTTAATAGGGTCATTTACAAAAGATGAAAAGAGGCACTTATGGGAATGAAAAGGGGCACTTATTAAAAAGAAAAGGGGGCACATGTGAAAATAAAAGGTGCGCTTATCCGAGTTAAAAGAGGTAGTTAATAATAGGGGAAGGGGCACTGTTTACAAAGGAAAAGGGGAACTTGTCAAAGCGAAAGGAGAACCTCTCAGATTTGGATAGGGCAATTATCAGAGGTGAAGGGGGCGTTTATCAAAAGTTAAAAGGGGCGCTTCTCGTACCTGAAAAGGGGAACTTACTAGAGATTAAAAAGGCACTTATGAGAATGGAAAATGGACACTTTTTGCAAAGGAAAATGGGAACTTGTCAAAGGAAAAGGGGTACGTGTCAAAATAAAAGGGGCACGTGTCAAAATAAAAGGGGCACTTATCAGGGGTGCAAAGGGGAAGGGGCACTTGTCAAAAAAGGGGCACTTTTCCTATGTAAAAAAGGGGCACTTCTCACAAAGTTAAAGGGGCACTTGTCCCATGTAAAAAGGGGCACTTTGGGGATACTTGAAAAAGTGGGGGGGGGGGGGGAGCACTGTGGCCCTGCCCCCCCCCCGGGGAGCACCGCCTCTGATTACAGATACCACGACCGTTTGATGATTGGTTGATTTTTATTCGCCAAGCTTCCAACATACAAAATATACAAGAATAATTAATCAAAATTATGCCAGCTTGAACAGAATAGCCTACAAAAGCTCGAGAGCTTATTTCCAGTGGGGTCCCCGGCATACATGTACAAAATTAATAATTTAACATACATATATTTACAGACAGATAAGAAAAAACTTATTAAAGATAATAATAAAAACAACATTATTAAACTGATGATTATAGAAATGATAAGTACAAGAAGAAAAAGAAGATGAAAATGGATCGACACATTGACGTAATCGTTCTGTCTTTCACTTATATTTTAAAGCACATTCAATAATTAATTGTTCTCTCTCTCTATCTCATTCTTTTTTTCTCAAGAAATCTGGATAGCTGTAATTGCCAATTTTGTTTACTGCCCCGCCCCTTCTGTTATGTAATAATAACGGCACATTGCACACGTACACAGTACAGCTAGGGCAAATTGTACTGCTTATTGAAATAGCTGGCGCTGTTTATCATCGCAAGAAAAGACGTAATTCGGGATGCAAAGTGTCAGCTAAAACTGCATTAGATTTACTATTTTATACTGGAGATGACAATAAAGTGAATCAACATCATGCCCCTCTTTAAGAGGAAATCGGGTAAGTTTCATTAGTTGTTAGTTTTAGGTAACTTTAACTCTATTAAATGAAATTAAGCTGGAAACATTCTTGCGATTGATAAGTAGCCGGCGAGTATTTGTATTTGGCCCGTTCGCAAGATGTGTGCATTGTCATGATTGTCAGATTGTGTATTGAGTGAGTGTGTGGCCTTGGTCGTTTGAAATTGAATGGTGCATATTTATAAATGCTCTGTGCAATGAATAGTATCACTATCCGTGTATATTTATGTGAAGCCATTAATGCATTGTCTGAATTTCAATTACTTGAAGATTTTTTGTAGGATTCAGGAATATGCCATGTCTACTAATTCTGAGAATGAGGAATGACCGCATAAACGAGGATATCCTCGTAAACACTGACAAATTGCGTCCTTAAAAATAAGGATCATCCTCATTTTTGCGGATATTATTTGTCCTCAGCGCTCTGTCGGTTTCGCGGGTTCCCGAATCACGTGCTGGTGATGCGAAAAACTGATTCCGCGTAAGAAAATAACCCCAGTTCACCGTCGACTTTTATGGGTTGTCCGTTTTCCCGATGATTTAACGCTCATAACGTGAAAGTCTCTGTACAAACTCAATGTAAAATGCATCAAGAAAATCATAGCGGAATCCGTTTTTCGCATAGCCAACGCGGATTGGAAATATGAAACGTCTGGGAAAATGAGAACGCGTCCGTCCGCTTTTACGAAGACGGTCCTCGTTTATGCTGACGATCCTCATTCTCGGACCAGCGGCCTCTACTGTTAATAAGCCAAATTGATCATGTCCGTGTCTTTGTCTTTCTGGTCATGTCAATGGATGTCTATCGTTAATTTTTTTACCTTGTCAATGCCAATAAATCATGCAACATAATTTTATTATCTGCTGGAGGGATGCAAATTTCACCCTGATTTATACATGTACAAACTACAAAGCATCTATATAATGTCAGGAGAACAGATGCTATAGCGGCTATACAAATGTACTTAAACAAGTTAACTTTTGTAATTATTCATGTCTGCTAGTGCTATGTGAATTGTGATAAAATCATTATTTACAGAACTTATGTTGTATTCTGTATATTTTCAGGTGTCAAAGAAATGTTGAAACTCACTAGGTATGCATCCATTTGCCATACAAATTTCTGTACAAATTGAATTGAAACAAAGTACTTGTATAATCATAGACCTGCATTTTCATTGTGGCTTTCCAGTTGTAGAAAAAAAAGTGCAGCAGCCGACAGCTGTACGACAGACGTCACAGCATGGATCTCCACCAGGAAAGACAACCCAGCAGCAACAGAGAGGGCAGCAACAGCAGCATCCGCAGCAACAGCAGCATCCGCAGCAACTCAAGAACAGCCCTCAGCATGCTGGTCATAGATCACCAAACTCCAATCAGTCTGGCCAGCCTGGCCCTAGACCTGGTCCTAGACCTGGTCCTAGACCGGGTCCACCTGGCCCAAGACCTGGTCTTCCTGATGGAGATTCCAGGAGAGTGGAGAGGATCGATGATGGCACAGCTGCCATGGCTGCAAGCAAGAACCTCAGAGATAGTCGGATGGCAGCAGGTGCCCAGTTCAGCAATGACGAGAGTGATGCATTAGGAGATTTGGGCAAAGGTGAGAAGCAGACATATCCCCTCCCCTGACAAGAGTAGACGTAGTTTCCTAAGTTTTAACTATGGCCCTCTCAAGACTCAAATTGTAAATGCAAACTAACCCCCCCCCCCCCCACCCCCAAGGAAAACAATACAAAACAAAAAAATTATAATGAAGGTCCATGCAAACAGACTTTAAAAGCATTAGTCTGGAGTTCTTAAAAGAAGAAAAAAACATTGAAGGAACTCATTCCTACAAGGTACATGGTCCTATTCACTCCAACTGGGTGAAGAATGACAAATGTTGGTTTTAAAATGTCTTGCCAGAGAACATAAATTTTGAGCTGAGGCTTGGACCCATGACCTTTGCATGTCCAGTGACAGTCAGTGTTTAAACCACTGCGACACCTTGACATGACATGTCTGTGGCTACATGAGAAAATAATTGTTTATCTCCTTTGTAATGTAATTTGGGGGTGATCTTTTTAGACTGCTGTAAAAGAAAGTGACCTATTACGATGCAGTGATTACCAGTGATCATTGAAACCTATGCTCTTTTCATCTTGTCATGTTCCAAGGGGTTGGTAAGCTGGAGACGACAGACCAGCCCGTCAATCGATCCCGTCTATGTAAGAGCTTGAACGAAGCCCTGCACGATAACGGAGCCCTGCCCTACTTCATTCAATACATGGCGTCCTGTGACAGGAAACAACTCGTCCAGTTCTGGCTAGCGGCAGAGAGCTTCAGCAATGCCTCTTGGTCCAAAATGAGAAACGACTCGATGATCATGGGGGATTCCTCGGTTGCTGGAAACCATATAACAACAACAATACCAGAGGATCGATCAGAGAATGTGGATCAAACTCGGAGCAAAGAAACAAACTCGTCTGTGATTAATAGCAAAGAGACAATGTGTAATTCGAGTGAACCGTCACCGGGAAGCGGTTTAACGAAAACGAAAAATAACAATATTGACTTGCCAAATGTGGATGAAAGTTATTCATCTAGTAAAGACACAAGAGTTGCAGTGGAGCCCCCTGTATCTGTGCAGAAGGAGAGTGAATCACCAAGTAGATCTCCTCAAAAGACTCACACGAGGGCGATGTCCGATTCAGCTGTAGGTGTCGGCAAGATGTTTGGTAGTGGTGCCAGTTTCCAGCCAGGTCATCAGAGACATAACTCGTGGAAAGAAGTGGACCCAAGAACGGGTAATTTCTAAATGCTCTGCATGAGTTATTTTGTTTTATCATTGCCTGGAGTGAATTATCTTTTGAGATGGAATTTGTATGATTAAAGATCACATTGTTTCTTGTAAAACATATTCAAATTATTATCTGCATTTAAAGATGGCATCCTCAAAGGAGAATGAAACTGGTAAGTATAAAATACACAGACAGGAGTCTCGGTTACTGGGTGGCACTACATCGGTACAGCATTCAATGGGTTTGGATTATGAGTTCAATTTCCTTGGGTGTGATATGTATATGTGCTCACGATAGGTATGAGGTACATGTACATGTACATGTACCAGAATTAATGTGTTGTGTGGGTAAAATAATGGGAGCCATTGAACAAATGATTTTTGAATACTTGTATATAACCATGCTGGAAAGCCTTTACATACTCTGATAAGATAAGCATAGAAGGATAAATATAGAACGATAGATATACTTTTGCTGAAAAATGAATCTTACCGGCTGAGTGTCCAATTTAAGCATAAATACAGAAGATTTGGTTAAGTTTGATTCAGTTTAATGCTCTTAAATCTATGTATTTTTTAATATTTAAGTGAGAGTTATGTTTCTTACCGTTCTTTCTGTCCACATCACTTTGGAATTTTTTTTATCTGAAAACGCTAAATGTCAATACGATCAACCAACATTTCTAGGAATGACACCAAATCCTTTTGTCTATACATTTCTTATGAATATTATTTGTGTTTATATATATTCATGAAAAAATTGCATCAAATTTAAATTACCGGTAGTGTATTTGTATGCTTAAAAGCAATTATATCTTTAGTTCAGTATACATGTAGATACCTTCATAATTCATTTGTTTTCAGATAATCCAATCTGACTATCTTAAATTTATTCATGTGGTACATGTAGCTGGTAGTAAATCATATTTTTAATGTGTTCAGTTCTATTGAGTAAAGCAAATACAATGAATGCCCAATTTTTGACTGGGGAAGGCTGATATAAAAAAATAATTTGCAAATCCTGACATTCTTTACATGTAGGTTGGATTGTTTTCTACTATAAAAGCTTTACATGATAGATTGATAAACTAATGCTAAATTCTCAGGTGAAGAAATAATTACTTATTCCAAAGTACACTGATTTGTTTCATCTATAGCGGTGGAGAGAGATGCCATTAACATATACACCAGGTACATCTGTAAAGATGCCACAGCACCCATCGGGGTACCCGAACATATTAGAATAGATATTATAGGTAAGTTCTACTGAATTTTATGGTTCTCAGTGTTCCATTAAAGCCTATCTGCACTAGTTTGGCCAGGAGGGATTAGACCGCCCTCTTGGTCACTGACAGGTGGTTATCCCATCAAATCAGCTCTCAATTAACATAAGAAAAAGGGGACCTTAACATAAGAAAAAGGGGACCATAGGGGATCAATGGGTATCGCTTAGGCATTGTTGGTTGTATAGAGGGCACAAGTAGCTACAAGTAGTAGTCCTGCTTTAAAGTTATTTAATATACCGGTACCCTATGCTCCAGGCTATAATTCATTACTGATATGGTTGGGGCAAGGTATAATGATCCGTCTGGGGTTAACAATTCAGAAGAATTCAGCCAGTGTTGGAGCAATTATTGCCAGAACACATGTGTTTTATAACCGCTCCTTAACAGTTTTATGTTTTGGTTGAGTTGTACAAATAAGTTTGAATTTATTCATTAATTTTTTTTGAAGAATATATGCTGGGAAGTATTTTGATTTACTGTACACATTCTTTTGTTTACCAGCATGCAAGAAATATTAAAGAAAATTCTCACTTTTGGTATTTTTGAGTACTTTGCTGCCCACAGCTGTCCAGATTTGAAATGGTATTATTAAAAGCTTTGATTGCTTAGATCTTGAAAATTATAGTGTGAAGATAATTCAATGTAGCATGATATTTTAGAAGATAAACTTTCAGTTCAAAGAGTTGTGATTTCATTGTTCTTTTTTTGTTTCTTTTCCAGCCAAGATTTGTCCCAAAGATGGCCAGTTTGATCCAGACAGTTTCAAAGCGGCCCAGAACTATGCATTCAGTGTTATGGAGAAGCAGTGAGTATACAATTCAGTATGAGTATTAGCCTTTGAGTTATGAAGATAAAAAGTGTTACGTTAATGTTTTTAACACCTATTTATTGTATGTCCTGTTCTGTATACCAGTACTGCTCTTTTCTTTGTTCTGAATATTAAATACATGTTCCTCAATTATAGTTTAGATTCACTGATTGATATTCCCTGTATCACAAATACTCTTTACCTCAAAACCTTCAAAACACATGCATTAACCCTATACAGGAAATTGGTAGTTACTATAGAAGGTGTTCTTTTGTAAGTTAATTATGCGTGACCTATGCAATGATTGAAATTTCTAATACTGAAATATATTTTTCTTTTCAATTGGACAAATGGAAAAACATGTAAATCCATGCCAGATGTTCTTTAGTTCATGTGTGAAATGTACAAACTGACATAATTTCTTCAACTTGTTTACCCCAAACATGATGTTTTTTATTCATTTTTTGTTCAGATATTTCCAGTCATTCCTGATGAGTGAATTCCATTGTAAATATCAGATAGATGTACTAACAAGTGGGCGTGTCTACCTGGCAGACATACTCTACAACGATGTAGCCACCTTCTACTTCATGGAGGTAACTCACTTCAGTCTCCCCTAAAACAATATTGAATATAATGAACATGATAATGAAATAATACATATAATAATGAAATGGAAATAAGAATGATAGCTTAATTCATATAATGCTTTTCCTCAGTATACAAAATGCTGATTTTTAGCATAGTTACTCTGATGAGAAGCTCGGACATTCAAGGACTTTCTGTCCCATGGTTCACTCATTTTCCATTTTCTTCACCTGGCTAGAGAGTGGCAAATGTAGATTAACGTTTTGCCTAAGGCAGGTATTCAAACCCAGTGCCATGTAGATGGGGGGGGGGGGGGGGGGGGGGGCTACATGCATCCTCTGGCTGTAATCTGCATATAAAAACCTTGTACCGGTACTCACTCTCTTACCAAATTTTACTTTAGTTAAAGAATGTTAGTTCTGACACCGATTCCATATAACCTTTGCTCGTTTTCCTAGATAGAATCCGAGTCCCAGATAAACGTGTATAAACACACCACATAATCACTCGACTGAAACATTCACACATCACTCTCCTACCAAATTTCACTTTGGTTAAAGAATGTTAGGTCTGACAGTTACATGCATCCTCTGGCTATAATTTGCATATACAAACCTTGTACTCCCTCTCCTACTAAATTTCACTTTGGTTGAAGAATGTTAGATCTGATGATAATTCCATTTGCTCGTTTTGCATTTATATACAGGGATGCCAGCTTTCAGGCCCTGGCGAATTATTTTCAGACCATAGTTTAGGCTTTTTTGTGTACAAAATAGCTCATTCTAGGTGATTTCCAGGCCCTCTGATCAATTCTAACTGGCATCCCGGTATATAGCCCTGAGTCCCAGAGAAATGTATAAATACACCACATAATCACTCATCTGAAACATGATTCTCACATCATTCATGTCCTTGTAGTACCTGGAGCAAGAGAATGCCGTCCATCTGCTGCAGTTCTGGTTGGCCGGAGAGAACTTTCAGCAGCATTTGTTATCGCAGCAAGGGCAGTACGACCCTATGGAGGCTCAGAATGATGCTATGGTGCTCTATGAAAAGTAAGCTTGTCATGTCACATCGTATCACTTTAGATCTGTAGGTTATGATTATATAATGTAAGAAATCTCACTAAATTAATGGATCAATTGTTTTATTGAAGTCCATGTATAGATTATTTCACACCCAAACTTTGTCAGATTTCTTTGGTCTTAGTTGATTAATAGCTCAATACAGTGTTTTTTACTCTCAATTTGAAACAATGATCGGTAAATATATTTGACATCTTGCCTAGGAGGAATATTCCACATATGACCAATGTTCCTTTCAGATTTCACACTAAAATTTGTTTGAAATGGTAGATAAAGTATCTACATGATGGCTCAAGCCTCTTTTGATAAATTTTGAACAATTCAGGCCATTCTTAATAACATGTTTCATCCCATCATCCCAATTTTTGTACTTACTCTAACCAAACATTATCTTTAACAGGTATTTTTCATTACAAGCTACCAGCCCTCTAGGCTTCGATGATAAGATCCGATTCGAGGTGGAGAGTAATATATGTCGGGAAGGTGGACCGCTACCATCATGCTTCTCTGCACCCATGAGACAAACCTATACTACACTAGAAACAGTGAGTATTCATAAACCCCAATGCATTAAATAATGAAGCAATATTCCCTTTTAAATATTTAGTGATAGTTTATGGGGCTGGGGAAAAAGAGGAATGGAAATAACATGGGGAACATTGAGATTGAGAAAGAGAAGGTGAATGGGAGAGAGGGAGAGAGAGAGGGGGGGGGGGGGGGGGAGAGAGAGAGAGAGTGGAGAGGTGGGATAGGAAGAATATCTGGAAGATGAGGGGGTAGTGGGAGTTGGGAGGTAGGTTGATATTTTGGAAGTGAGTAGGATAAGAAGAAGAAGAGAGAGGGAGAGTGCGTGGCACACACAGATGTTAAAAAGATTAGGGAGAGGTTCAGAGACAGAGACACAAATGTAGAGTTCCATTATATTATTTTTTTTAGTCTCTTATATCCCAGCTTTGTCTACAATTGATGATTAATTTTGGGTTGCGCTTTCATGAGGCCCAAGAAAGGTCAATTAAACTTTGCATACACTCTAATCTTTGAAATATTTCTAGATGCATTTTCCTGGGTTCCTGCGCACCGATCTCTACTACAAGTTCCTCAACGAGCTCATCAGCAACATCAAGAATGAGCAAGGGTCTATGGCTGCTGCGGCAGGGTCTGTTGCCACAGCCCTGGAAGACGATCAGTCGTCCGTCTCCTCTGAGCCCGCTACCAAGGGGATGCGCAACACCCTGCTGGCTGAGGGCAATGTGGTCAAGCTCTTTGACGGGGATCTTAATATCGACCAGATGAAGTTTGATCCAGACTCTCTCTGGCAGAGACCTCAAGCAGGGTGAGATAGATTATTTGATTTGATATGATTTTATTTATTTATTTCTGGTTGATTTTCTTTTTCTTTTGCAGTTTTACAAATATACATCTTTGCAAATTTTACACATGGTAAAAGAATATATGTAGAATAAAATAAGGCTGGCTGTAAGTAATCGAAAATATCAAACAGATTATGTCAGATTGATCAAACACACCACTGGCCATGTGTACTAATGATGCTCTTGTCCTTAGTCCTAAATGTAACCCTAAGACTAAACTTTATTTTTGAACTAACTCGTAATCTAACCCTAAGACTGAACTCAATAACACTAAACATTATTCCAATTGTAACTACACCTATCCCTACACCTAAACTTAAACCCAACTTTAAGCATAACCCTTATGCTAGATATTTGGGTAGGACCTGTTTTGGATAGGACCATTGGGATTTGTGACCAGTGAGATTACAACTATATATATATATAGATACACTGTAAATATACATGCATTTTTACTCTTTTTGTATTTTTTTAAAGTAATTTCGGTGAGCAAATTATTCATATATTGATGACACTCATGGCGGAGTTTGTTGTCATGATAATTTTCAAGTTAGTCAAGCTACTGATCTAGAGTTGTGTAAAACAGGATCATACATTGACACTGCTACAGGTCATAAGTAGCGGAAAGCCTCCGTTGTCTAGGGGGGAAAATGCCACTCTTTCCAACTGGTTAAGTTTTGTATCTATCTTGCTCATCCTATTTTTCTTCTTCAGGAATACCGGTATGATGTTTGGCAAGATGGATCATCTAGGTCAGTTTGTACCTGAATATGAACCGGATCCAGAATCACTTCTGAAGAGAAACTTGTCTACTAAATTCTCTCTCAAGAAATTTGTCACCAAAGAGGAAGATAAGGTGGGTTGTGTTACGTTCTTGAAATACTTTTATTGAAACAATAGAGAAGGATATTATTCTTGAATTTGGGTTTATTTCTGTATGCCTTGAGCTGTCTGTATATTTTTAGTAGGGGGTGGTTGCAAAAATGTCTGGATGTTTTAACTCTTGCACAATAAAACGGATGGAAAGAGCACGCTGCCTAGTTTTGATTAGATTATAAAGAATCAATTCTATTTCAAGCATGTCTGTGTGAATACTAAAATCCATGTTGCTGATTTTCAGTGTACTACCTAATTTCAGGTCTTGCCACCTCGCTATCGTTATTTTTTTACAGGCATTATATCATGCAGCACATGTAGGGCTCAAATATTTCTTGGCTTTATTCCATGCTGGCTAGGCAAAATCAACATGTGTCTGTGTAAAATGATCCCAGGGTAATTAATTGTTCAATTTCCATAGATTCATTTAGATTTATCTAGCTTTATGGGGAATGTCTTTATGTGTTGCTTTAAAAGAATAGATGTTGTATTGCCCTTTGCGACCGACCCAAACATTTTGAAATCTAGGGTCGGCTTTATAAAAAGTAAAGTTTAAAAAAAAAAAAAAAGTGTTTAATGCAATTAAACTGAGAATATCAGCCCAGGAGGGGAAAAAAAAGATTTCCGACTGACCGACCCATGTTTTGGCACCTAAAGGGCAATACAACATTTTTTTTTTAGGCCTAATAAGGAGATCAACCATAGTGAGTGAAAGATATTTTTTGTATTTTTGTTTTCAGAGTAAAGAAGAGATGGCTCTGAAGATAGCCCAGATGATCATCAACGATGTCAACATGCAAACCCAGGGATTAGCAGGAGAGGATATACCGTCCCCTACTGCAGCTAAACCACCACAGGGATTATAGCACAGGATACCATACTTATCTCATCAGAAAAGATGATTAAAGGGCCAGTCCCCCAGTGACTGATAATGATAATGATAACTGCAAATGATTCCCGAAAGATTCTTGAAGGTATTTGATATTGGATGAAGTAATGCCTCTGATGTGAAAAAATAGGTGCTGAAGTCTAAGTAGCGTAAATCATAGTGTATGGAGAGATATTGTTGTGATGCATGCATACATGCGATCAGGGTCATTGGTCAAATTTGTGACTTTGTGCATTTCCTTCCAATATATAATCTCTATGGGAGGGAACTATATGGAGCTCTATGAAATGACTAGACTAATCAGGAAAATATTTGGTGACGTAATTATCTCTCTCAACGAGGTTTGGAGTAAATAAATGAGATAGGACCTGCAACACCGATAGCCATTACATTTTTGGTGTAAAACTTCAGGAGGCTGATTTGAGAAAAGTTTATAGTTGAAGTTATCATTATCATTATTGGTCGAATGGGACCAGTCACAAAGTTTTGCATGGTGTTTGTAAGGTGTTCAAAGTTGGTGTGTATCATTTTAATATATAGGACAATTTGATTCTCTTGCCAAATGAATACAACTTGTTAGCATCTAGATGGATATATATGTATGTTGACTTCAGTTCAGTTGTATGAAGTGTTGCAGCTTGTAGTGATAGATCGATCAAGATTTGAGAGTCACATGACAGTGTCATCTGTCTCTTGATGGATACCTTTATACCTGGACCAGTTTCACAAAGCCGTTTTCAATGACAAATGACAAAAATCAGTGACAAATCTGCTGATAACCAATCAGAAACAAAGATTTCACTAGCTTATAACAAAAACTGTCATTTGTCATCGATGACAAGTTTTGTGAAATGGGTCCCTGGAAACCTTGGTCAGCATATGATGATCAATAATGATGTGCAAGAGGGTTCAGTCTTGATGACAGCAATTGCATACTGGGTTGTCTCACATTTTCCAATCGTGGAGGTTGTTAACTACTTGTTTAATGCAGCTTGTTAGTGTAGACATAAGCATATACAGGTACCGTATTTGCCGGCGTTAAGGCCGCAATGCCGTATAGAAAGTGACCCTGTTAAAAAGCTTGTCATGTTCTTTCCATTGCATATTATTACATCCCTAATTACAACCATTGTAAGCTTTAATTAGTAGAGAATAGGGACATAAGTTGGGAAAGTGTCTTTTTTGCCTTGCTGGTAATGGTTTTCCATTAGAATTACCCTTCATTTAAAAAAATTTAAATCTTAATGAATTCTTTAATGAATGGAAATAAGAAGGGTCTGCTTAATCACTTGGAAATGGAATTATGTAAAAGCTTTTTTCAAATTATTGTTGGTATTCTTCTGTTCTTCCCTGTTGAATTTTTCACACAGTTGAGCATTAATTGAATATGCCTCATACATACCACATGTATTCACATTGTGTGTAGTTTTCGCATTCAAATCATAACATCAATTATTGTATACAACTGGCTTACAGTCTACAGGCCATTTGAAATATACATTTAGGTAATAGGTCACCATGGCTTAATATTGAAATCAATAGGTACATTATATTCTGAGGAACTGATATATATATCTAGCTTCTAGTATGGTCGTCTGTCCGTCCAAGATTTGAACTCTACATGTGTAACCAATGAGTTTTAAATCACTTTAGGTATATTAGAGGGTGTGCATTGCTATCATTTTTCCATTCGGGTGAAGCTTGTGATAGTTTATATAGTTTGACATTTGAGCACAGCAATCTTCATAAGTTATAGCTCATGAAGAGTTCTATTCAGTGAATGGCATTTCAAGAGGTACTGGTTTACGTAAATTGATTCTAAATTCAATAATTGTGCGTCGATATCAGAACATTCAATCTCATGGAATGAATTTACACAGTTCAAACCACTTTTGTCATTTCGATTGGTGGCTAGCGTTTTGCTGGGATGCACTGGTTGTAATATGTGAACCCTCGAGCTGAAAATAGGCCTGTCACGGCTTGCTGGTGGGGGCCCGATTCTAACTGAAAAGCATGATAGTCTGCCAATGATGGAGTAATTACTGATGTAATCCTTTGTGTTCTTTTGTGTCATATTGGTGTTATTATGTGAAAGATGTGATCAAATCAATGAAAGCAATATTAATTATGTGTTATTATAAGTGGTTGTGTCTACTTTTGTGTGATGTACATACTTCAGGAAGTATTTTATCAAGATTGTGATGACTCTTAGCAGTGATACAAGTATCTGTTGTTTCTCATTACAAGATGTAAATTGTGATTTAAGATCAAACAGGCCTGTTTTAAGTTATAAACAGAATTTATTAGCCATTGTTATATTGTGACAAGGTATTGTGAGTTACTTTTTTTCTTGCTGCTAAATAACTTGAGTAAATAACATATGTTGCTCAGTGGTAGAGCAGTGGTTTCGTAACCAGGAGGTCCTGGGTTCAAAACCAAGTTGATGCGTTAGTGCCCTTTGGTACGGCAGTATTCCTTATTACTAAGTCCCTCACGTAGGAATAAGGCGTCTGTCCCCTGTTTGCTTACATGCTTTCTCGGCAGTCGGGTTAAACCTACCAACCAACCAACCTACATATATAAAAAAAGAAATTGCAGAAGATCATACTTTTATTATGTCTTCAAAACCGTCATTATGGTATGCTTGATACAGCAATATAATTTAGTTGAATAGCCAAAAGCATCAATAGGTCACTTGAAATGGGTTTGTCGCAGTAGTGGGTTTCGACAACCCCAAATTTCCCATCAATGAAGGGGGAAAAAAAAGAAGAAGGGGGGGGGGGGGGAGAAGAAGAGTGAGAGGAACGCCCCAAAATAAGGTTGAAAGTGTTTCAAATTTGCTTACTAGGATTTTTGTTTTTTCAGATTTTTAAATAAGAAAGAGAAAATTGAAAGGTTGGGGGTGGTCGTGGAGGGGTGTTACACTTCCCCTGTAGCAACACCCTTAATCATTATTGTGTGTGCTTAGATTATTGCTGTCAACCATTGCATGACATTGTTACCATTCATTCCATTGTAAACAGTATTGAAATATAAATGTAATGCTAAATAGAGGTATCAAATATAATTTCTTGTGTTATTCCACATTGTATTGTATTCCATCATATTGCTAGTTTTAATTAGAAATAAAAGGTTTTTGTTTTATTTTTTACTGTCTTGTAGTAGAATATCATGTATTTTTACCTCATGAATTTTGGTGAATATTCTTTATTTTTATTAAAGAAATACCTCCAGAAGCTACATGTAGAATAATATGTAGAAATGAAATAGGCAACATTCATTATCACTTAAGGACTTGAGTTCTGTAGATAACAAACATTTAGAATAGTGAAAATGGATTTTTACTTTGCCATGCTCACCTATGCTGCATCTCTGGAATTTCTTTCTTTTTGCAACTTTGAATTTCCCATGCTTGCGTAAACTAGTGTTCATCGTTTTATATTGCCTAGAAATGCTATCCTCCATTATACATGTAGACATTATTTTTATACAGAGGTGCAGCTTATATATTCATGATATACCTGTAAAAGTTTTTATTAAAGTGTACTAAAATTATGTTCTTTACGTTAAGAGCTCAAATGTCTCTACATTATATTCAAAATATGAACTTCAAATATTACTTCTATAAACAGATACTGCAAAATGAAACACTCATAATTAACACAAAAAGGTTTTTGCACAGGATTTATGTTATTCTCCATGGTCTCGGTCTGTTGGCCTATACAATGCCAGGTTAAATTCTTTAAGGTCATTTTATACATTCTTGCTATAACCAAATTATTTTTAAGTGATTGGTACACTTTAAATTCAAAAATGTTATTTGTTCATTGATAGCTGCTTCGTTTTCCCTATTCCTGAAAGTGCATAGGGACTGCATTTATGGTGATATGCATGATATAAATACAGTTTGTTAGTAGTATTATTGTTACTTACTTAAGGTGGGTTCCACTCTATTGGTTGTGAAAGTAATAGGAGTAGTGTATTGATAACACTTATTCAATGAATCAACCCTTTCAATACTATGATTCTCTTTTATGTAGCAAATACCCATATAGGTTAATTTGTGTTCAAAAGAAATACATTGTATTGAATTAGTTTGCATTGAATTCCCTGTCACAGGTTGGGAGCTACTCGAGGAATTTTGAGAATTCCATATTTTTTAGCAATTGATCATAATATAATTATACATTTTGTTTCAAGCCAGGCTTCCGAACATATGGGAAGAGAGAACTATAACTGTGAATGAATAGTAGTGCTATATATATATATAATAATTCTTGTTTGATGAATTTATTTCTGTGCTTATATATTTAAGAAGTTATAGAAGAGATTGTTAAATTTTTTAATAATTATTTTTTGTTGCTGTAAATTAGAAATTTATTGGCGAGACTTAGTCTTTGAATTTTAGATCATTAAAAACATCATTTTTTTCCTGAAGATTTGCAATCTTATTCAAGGTTCATGAAAGCAATCAAGGCTATGTATGGGTGATGATGTAATGTCGAATGATAAAATGTGGAACTCGTCAGTTTACTATTGCTCGATATACCACAGTGATTATGAAATGTCCAATGTATATATCCATGACCATTTTGTCCATTGGAGGTGTTTTATATGTGAAATCTTATGCGATCCAAGACGTTTTTGTATGTGATGTTGAATTATCCCAGCATGATATTGCCAATCACTAATAATACAGGTCAAAGAAATATATGTACTGTACATGTATGGAATATTATCAGAAATATAACATTTTTGAGTATATGTTATCATCTTCTTGTGAATGTTTAATGGCCATTTTTTAATGTGAATCTTCACCGATTATCAGTATAAGAGTTTGTAAGGTGAAATGAGAGTAAAAGATGGAAAAGAGAAAGGAGTTGGGAGTAGGAGGCGACAGAGACAGATAAATATATATTTTTTGATATATATATAGAAAAAAGAGAGAGAGAGAGAAATGGAAGGCTTGGATGAATCAGGAACTATGAAGAAGGGGGAAGGGGGGTACCTCTCGTCTATCTTACTAAAACTGTCATGGGTCAACGTCTCATATCTTGTATCTCCTATTATTCTAGATTTCAAACCCCCTCCCCCGCTCTTTCTATTTCTTCTCTTCATCTCTCTTGCTCTCTCTCTTTCTCTGACTCTCTCTCTCACCTGTATCTTTCTTAGGTATGTTTGTAATCATTGACAAATAAATAGAAGGTACATGTAATTGTATTGGAAAAGAGAAAGGAGTTGGGAGTAGGAGGCAACAGAGACAGATAAATATATATTTTTTTATCAATATATATTTTTTTATCAGTAAAAGAGTTTGTAAGGTGAAATGAGAGTAAAAGATGGAAAAGAGAAAGGAGTTGGGAGTAGGAGGCGACAGAGACAGATAAATATATATTTTTTGATATATATATAGAAAAAGAGAGAGAGAGAGAGAAATGGAAGGCTTGGATGAATCGGGAACTATGAAGAAGGGGGAAGGGGGGTACCTCTCGTCTATCTTACTAAAACTGTCATGGGTCAACGTCTCATATCTTGTATCTCCTATTATTCTAGATTTCAAACCTCCTTCCCCGTTCTTTCTATTTCTTCTCTTCATCTCTTTCGCTCTCTCTCTTCATCTCTCTTGCTCTTTCTCTGACTCTCTCTCTCACCTGTATCTTTCTTAGGCATGTTTGTAATCATTGACAAATAAATAGAAGGTACATGTAATTGCATTGAATATCTTACATTCTTTGTTCTACACATACAAAAATGAAAGATGAACAGACAAAAAAAATACCAAAGAGATGGAAGAATCTTCAGTCTGATAAAGAGTGCTTCCAAAAAAAAATATGGAGTACAAGATCTATAGATTGTCATCATATTACAAAAACTTGTACACATTGGAGTGTCTTAAAAGTACAGAGTCATAGTTTGCAAGTAAAACCACTCGAAGCTGATCACCTTATTGGGCTTCAGATTTGGTTCAAATCTGCTTGTAGTTGTCAAGGACCTGTTCCAAACTTGCGAAGCTGTCAATAAACTTCTCTTCTTCCATGCCATGCCTGACATACCAATGCACATATGCCCTCATGGCGAACATGTCCCATGCCTTCCTTACAATCGTGTTCAGGCTCCCAACTGCAGTTCTTCCATTGCTCATCAGGCAGGCCGACTTTTCATACGCTCGGAACTGCCTCGACTGATGGGAACACGTGAAGGCAAAGTCGGAAGGGATCCAGCCAACGTAGAGGGCGCTGTTCCGTAAAGGAGAAATGTCTGCTGTGGTGGAGTCCTTTCCTCTGAGGATGAGGTGATTGCTGATGCACTTGTTGCTATGTGTGGAACCGGGCTTGACTTGCCAGTTAAGACCTAAAAAGAGAAAGAAGAATAAGATCATAGTAGTCAAGACACGGCCGGAGCTCACACCTTTTTGCAGTACCTTCTTATATAGGAATTTACCTCATTTAAACAAGTACCCAGTAAAGGATTTGACATTAATTTCCTGCCACTGTGTGTTTACTTCTATAATAATCTTGAGGTGATTTCTACACTATATTTTAGTGTCTAATGAGGCTGAGCACTTCCTTAATCACAAAATTGTTAGATGACTACGAGACATCTTTCAGTTTATCCCCTAGATACTACTTTTGACCATACATATTCTTTTGTATAAGTATAACAGAAATTTGGTTGTATATCAAACTCTTTCCTAGATGGAAGCTTTAGACTTTGGATGCTACTGAAGCATACACATGACTTCAAGCATAAGTATTAAGTAGGCCTCTTAAATAAACTTGAGCTAAAGTTAAGCAAAATCTGAATCTAAATTCTAGTTGGTACATTAAAATATGTACCTTCCTCCATGACTGATGCATTGACGACCATCTGATGGAGGCGTTTCATAAGACCAGGCCAGGCAAAGGTACTGAATGGAAGAGATCCTTCAGAGGTCTGTGGCACACAATACATGGTGAGAAGCTTATAGTCAGGGTGTGACACCAAAGTCCCCATCATGTCACAGACTGTGGACGATCTGCCGCTGTGGTGGCTAGGTTGAAGCAATATAGCCATGTGCTCTGCGATGAGTTTATTCATATCGGTGAAAGATACCCCACTGTTTGAGCTTCCGGTGCTGCTGAAGCTGGAGCAGATCTTGCGCATGTGGTCATTATGAATGATGTTGATGGCATCGGCGCATTCATAGAGATGAGCCAGGGACAGGACAGCGTTGTAGTTCTGCAGGATGACCTCACCGCTGCAGTGCGGCCACACTAGTTGGTTCATAAGCAAAGCCTGCGGATATCGGTCTTTCAGGCATTGCGTGATGCGTGTACCTACACCAGACCCTGTACCACCTGCTACACTCATCAGGCTCAGGAAGCCACCAAACCTGTCACACTTCTCCACCTCCCGTTGAACCATCTCCAGAACTTGCTCCTCCACCACCGAGCCATGACCATAGAACCCATCTGCCCAATTATTCCCTGCCCCACGCTTCCTGCAGAACTGTTGCTTGT
Organism: Strongylocentrotus purpuratus; assembly: GCF_000002235.5. NCBI lineage: Eukaryota > Metazoa > Echinodermata > Echinoidea > Camarodonta > Strongylocentrotidae > Strongylocentrotus > Strongylocentrotus purpuratus. Next base: position 13,207,652 of record NW_022145605.1, on the reverse strand, counting down.
CTGGATACCGCCAGGTGCCCGACTTCTTCGCAGTAGCAACAGTATTCTGGATGACTTTGCTCTCCATGTCAACCATGACAGCTCTGGCTGAGGGTGTGGTCTTTGAGGATCCTTCCTCAAGGGATTGATGGAAGAATCTCTCAAGACATTCATCCTTGTAATCCTGATTGGAACTCACTGTACTGTGGGCGAGGTCAGACATGAGGGTCTGGAAAAAAGACAGTCCGATCTGATTTCCACATTGTCCAAGCTGCACAGTCACAATTGACATGATTGCTCTTGGGCCAGACCTCAAGAACGTTCAGTGGTAGCAGGTGAGTGTTAGACCTCAAGCTTATTAGCTGTGTCTAGTCATCAAAGGCTTTACCTGTGCCAGCAAAATGAGATACAGATTAAAATGAAATGCAGGAGTAGATCTATTGATAAATATTTCAGAACATCAGATTTTGTAAGTTGCTGGTGTGGGCTCGAACATTACTTATAATGTTCTATTATGCATGCTGTGGAAGTTTGTTTTAAACTTCTAAAATTTAAATGCAGAACTAGAGCTTATTTCTGTCTAAGAGGAATAGACCAAAAGCTTCAGTCTCTGATATCGACGGTTCTTCCGCTGAGATTACATCTAACTCCTCTGACTGCCTCTATCTATGGGGAATGTTGACAAATGTCAGTTTTATTAATGACCCATAATTCTGTCTGAGAGGAACCATGATCATGAATGAAATACAATAATGTTGTTTTAAACCAATTTATAATCTTGACTCGAGTCGAGTATATAAATGATTTTGATAAATTGATCATCATGTCAGGAGCTAGACCGAATTTTCTGTCTCTTTCGTTCGTTAAGCCTCTTATTTGGGTAGGGTCGGCTCTGACCCTACCCAAATAAGAGGCTTAACGAACGAAAGAGACAGAAAATTCGGTCTAGTCATAGTCAGGACCTAGACAGAAATAACTGTCTGATATGGGTCATTCTTTAAAGGGAAAGTCCACCCCCCAAATAAGTTTGTTTCGATAGAGGCAGAATAATAAGAAAATCAGGCGAGTGAAAGTTTGAGCAAATTCTGAATGAAAATAAGAAAGTTATGAATTATTGAAGTTGTGATCAATCAAATACAAATTGGCAACTCTGTGACTTATTATACGAGCTCTCCTTCATTTTGCTTTGTGCATAATATTCCATAAAATCATGTTTTCTTCGTTATTGATGACGGAATATATATTTGTTCCTTGCAGGGGGAGTATAGAAACATATTTGCAATTATTATATTTAGGGTGCATGTATGGTTGAAATTTTTCTTGAGGGAAAATGAAAATTTTAGATTTTTTTAGTACTGAGCAAATGGAAGTTGAGCTCGCATGATACGTCATAGAGTTGCCAATTTGTGTTTGATTGATCACAACTTCAAAAATCCTAACTTCCTTATTTTTAATCGGAATTTGCTCAAACTTTCACTGACTAGTTTCTCTCATTTTTCTACTCCTATTAAAACTAACTTAATTTCAGGGTGGACTTTCCCTTTAATGAAACTGACATTTGTTGACATTCCCCATATGTATAGAGGCGGTCAGAGGAGCCAGATGCAATCTCAGCGGAACCACCATCGATATCAGAGACTGAAGCTTTCGGTCTAGTCAGGACCTATAACTATGAACAGATGAATACATAGATTAAATAAAATTCAACTGTTGAACTGTTCAATCGTGCATGGTCACATGTAGTCTATGCACATTCATATGATTCATACTTTTCAGTACCGTTCATCATTACTTACGCCAGTGATTGGATAAACATTCTTACAATTCAACCGAATCCAGGAATTCCAAGCTCAGCCTTAGTCAGACATCTTGTCAGTGATCTCAGAAGACAGAACATTCTACAAACAATAGTACAAGCTACACAGAGCTGACAAATTTGGCGCGCCGGCTAGCCGATTTTGCTGTATGACCTCGCCGGACCAGCCCCGCCCACTGATCTGGAGGCGTCCGATAAAGCTAGCTCGATCGGACGGGTCGGGTGCGGAGCGTGTCGAGTGCTAGCAGAAAGTCGAGCGAGCCTACGCCGCGCCTCTGGCGAGGATCACTGCTTGTACACCGTACGTACAGGTATTTCATACGATACGACCGTGGAACTGTTGACAGCTCGTTGATTGCGCAATTCAAAATGGATCCTGCCTGTGAAGCTGAAATGAATGAAAGCTCCAACACACCGTTTTCAGATGAAAGGTATGAAACCAAATCTTTCAAAGTTGTGGAAATTATGAAGCTCAGAAAGATGGAAGACTAATCAAATGTGCGTTTTGTTTGACGAGGTGATGTTTTAAACGTCTGGAATGCCGGAGTTGTAGTCTGTCTTGATCGTGTGTGTGTGGCAATTAAGGTGTCCCACGTATTGGATATTGCGTTTGAGTCTACGGTGAAACAAATTATTTTTAAATAATGAACATTTTGACTGAGGTCAAACATTTTATAAGGTCATAGCCTACTAGATTTGGAATAAAAAGACTTGCTCACTGACTCACTCTAGAACAAAGGGTTGAATTTATTAACAGTCAGTAGGGGCGCTGGTCCGAGAATAAGGATCGTCTGCACAAACGAGGTTTGTCTTCCTAAAAAACGCAACAGACGCGTCTGCAAAAATAAGGAACATCCGCATTTCCGCTGACGATTCTGATCTCTGGATCCGCGCGTTGGCGATGCAAAAAACTAGTTCCGCAATGAATTTCTTTGAAGTATTTTACATTGACTTTGTACAGAGACTTTCACGTTATGACTCAAGCAAGGGATAAATCTTCGGGAAGACTGACAAGTGACAACCCATAACAGTAGATGATGAACTGGAAAAAAAAGGTCTGCGAAAATGCAGACAATCCTTATTTTTTATGGCATATTTTGTCTGCGTATATGAGTATATCCTTGTTTATGGGACGATCCTCATTCTCAGACCAGCGCTCCAACTGATAAAGGTTCTTGATTTTGACGTGTGAAGCTTAGAAAGCTTAGAAATAGAATGATCTAAAAAAATCTGATGACATTGTCATGATTGATGGTGGATAACATTGTGACTCGTTGTTGCTTTGGTTCTACTTACTCTTTGTTGCCATGGTAATAGTTTTGCTTCTTATTAAATTGTTATTAAATTATTCAACTGCTCAGTGATCCATCTAGTCAGACACACGTCCTCAAAAGTCAATGACTTGGCTCAGTGGCCTAGCTGCCGGCTGCCCTGGCCTAGCATTATCTTTCTTATGAAACCGTCATTCATCTTTAAGTTTGTCATTCTGAGCCACAAGATTTCACAAACGATGACAACTTAGTCTAATGTTGACATTTTCATGAGCTGTTATTTTTTGTTTTTGACATGTTGATGGCTTGGACTGAGAACAATATATTAAACATCTTAAACTTTCTTACCTTACGGGATCAGAATCAATTGTGATTTCATATTGCTCTAATTGTTTCACCTTTTTATTTTCATTCTTCCTCTAGTACATTCCTGACTGAACTAGAAGTACTGCGGGAAATATGTGAAGAAGACATTGATGTCAGTGACAAGTGAGTGTAAATATTCAATTCATTCAATTACAAAAGAATGTATATATTTTACGTTAAACGCATATTAAATGTTAACATTGGTCACCATAATACCAGTTCCTGTTCTGCTGGTGAACTTTCATTATTTGACAATTTAGAGGGATTATAGACGAAAAAACATTCTTTTCAAGTCCGAGGGCTCTGATGAATACAATTTTTTATTCAAAAATAAATTCAGCATTGCTCTTACTTAGGACATGGATATATATAAATCTTTAAAATGGTGATGTTTTTGCTTGCATTCTTGCCAAATTAGACAATTTAACCACCTTTAATGAGTGTGACACCAAATTAGTACTTACTTAAATTTAATATAATTGTTAACTATGACTGCCCCCTCCCTATATTATCATTGTATTTTTTCGCTTTACCAGACCTGATTCTGCAGAAGTGTGTATTACCCTTCACCCAGCTACAGCTGGTAACAAGGATGCTCAGTATGTGTGTCTTACTCTCATCATTATAGTGACATCGGAGGTAAGAATAAATTCATTTACACCATTTTGAAAAATTATCCCTTTAATCCCCCCCCCCCCTCTTTAATAAGCCTTTCAGCAATTCTAAAATAGAAATCATCTATAATACAATTCACAAAAATTGTAATTATAACTTGTTGCAATATCCTTGTGGTAAATGAATTGGATAGATGATGACCTTATGGCATTTTGCTATGTTTTATCATCTGCACTTATCTTAATTTGTGTATACCTCTGTAGTACCCTGATGTCCCTGCAAGTTTCCAATTCAGAAACCCTAGGGGATTGTCAGAAGATGAACTTGAAAGGTCAGTGTTTTTTTTAAATATTGTTTTTACAAATGATGACATGCATAAGATAGTTTACAAGTAGTGACTGCTTTTAGTGGAAGTAGTCAAATCTATATTGCCCCAAGGTGATATTGAAATTATGCCTTAGCGGCTATGCCTGAACTTTGAGTACAGTCCCAGGAGTCGGGACCATCAAGGACTATTGTCCTGTGACCCAAAGATACATTTACATTATCGGTATTCACATCAGATCATTACAAATGGAAAGAGGCGAGTAGTCAGAGGATTAAATGTGCAAATTTTGTGCTGAAAGCCTGATCAAAATGTTTCCTAATGGAATTTAAAAAAAAATTGCACAATTTCTATTACTGGGATCTTGACCCCCAAACTTTTTTACATTTATATCTTGACCTTGCACATGCCATTATATTGTTTGCACCTTTAATTTAAAAATTGTAATATTATATTTTTCTTTCAGGATATCCAAAGACTTGAAGAAGCTTGCTGAAGAGAAAATAGGATGTGAGATGATGTATGATCTTATACAGGTAAGCGTCCAAGATGTCTTTTTCTTTTAAAGTTTTGTCATTGCAGGAATCTCAAATCAGAATTGATTCATTGATATTTGCAATGGTAGAATATTAGTTTGTGCAAAATAATGAACATGTAAATGTGGTAAAACATTTTATTGTAAGCTATGTTTTAAGATTTTACTTTTACAAAATGTAATTCCCTTGTCTCACCAATACAATGTGTAGATGATTTATCGAGCTGATATATTTCTTCAGTAAGGTAAGCAATACAAATGCAAATCATTTTAAATACAAAAAGCCATGTTACTGTACACAAATAATTTTTTTTCTTTCTGATAGGCTGCCAAAGACTCCCTTACAGAAAACAACTCACCTAGCTTGCCTTGTACCATTTGCCAGTGCCTATTTGAGGTTAGTATTAGCTAAACTTGTTGACTTAATACCTACCATACATTTTTACCAGCTGCTGTTGAGATGAGAATTGTTGCAGCTGTGTTTTACTAGCATGTCAGTTACAATGTACCTTACCTTACTTAAATACAGTCAAACCTGGTTAAGTGACCACCTGTCTACAAAGACCACCTGTTTTCGTTCCCTTGAAAATGGTTTTTCATTGAAACATGTACTAAAGGAACCTGTCTACAAAGACCACTTTTTGTGTTTCCCTTGTAAATGGTTTCTCATTGAAACATGTACTAAAGGAACCTCTCTACAAAGACCACCTGTCTACAGAGACCACTTTTTGTGTTTCCCTTGGGCGGTCGCTATAGACAGGTTTGACTGTACCTATTTAAGGAAAGAATTGCTCAGTGTTATAGAAGTTCCACGATGAGCGTGTTGAATAGATACTTCCAAGCAGTATGACAGAATTGTCAGTAGTTTCTTATTTTAACTGTTACATTATCTATGTCCATCAATATAATTCAATTGGCAGAGCATATACAAAAATTGTAATTTTTTAAATTAATTGTTAAAGTGATATATTACTTTGTTCTCTCTTTTGTTGACAGGAGAGTGCTGTCTTTACCAAGACATCTTGCTACCACTACTTTCACAGCTTCTGTCTTGCTCAGTACCTTAAATACACAGAGAAAGATGAGGAAGAAGATGTAAGCTTATCATTTTTATACATGGTTTGATCATCGTAATCAACATCATTATCACCATCATCATAATGATAATTCATGAATTTAAAATGAAGGAAACATTTATTCAATATATTTTCAAGATTCTTCACAAGTCTGGAGACAAATATGTAGAGTTTCTGTATAATGCATAAAATCAGCATTTTGCATAATTAATTAGGCTATACCAACAAAAAAACGTGAATAATTACAAACATGCACATTTTCGTGTTCATCGGATATTCAATAGCCAAGATCATAGATCCAAGATCCCCCAGTGACGGGGGAGCTCAAAATAGCTCAGTGCAGTAAGGGTTAACAGAGCTCCAGGACAGAAGGAGCCTTTAAACATAGACAAATGAAATGTAACCTACCTCTTGTTTTCATAGCCCAAATGTCCTGTATGCCGTGAAGCCCTTGAAGTCACACTCCTGGAGAAGCTGCAGGATGCCCCTGAACCAAGCTATGATGATTGTCCTGATATTGTGATGACCCCAGATTTGCGCCGAAGGCAAGCTAAGATGAAAGCAGAGTTTGAACGCCAGAAAGCAAAGGGAGGCCATATTGATATAGAAGCAGAGAGCAATAAACATCTCATTAGCATCAGTCATGTAAGTTTACTCTTCAAAATGACCAATTAGTTTCCATTTCTTTGAAACAATCATTTCCCTCATGAGGATTTCAAAAAGCTATTTAGATTATCTTTGTGATGGCATTTAACATTGCATTGCATAAGTATCCCATTCAAATAGACTACCTATATCTAATTTACCTAAACTAACCCAATCAAAATAGCTTTTGGCATTGCACTGTTTCCTTGCAGTTGAAAAAAAGAGTTAAACAGTGCCTCACAAGTTTCTCCAAATAGAAAGGCCTTTGAAAATTCCTTGAACTGGTCTACAGAAGTAGCAGGCCTTTGAGTGTGTAACTTGTGCCATAACTTTGAAGCAATTGTGGACAGTGAAAGACAAGTAGAAATCATCGCAAACAGCACAGGAAGATGAGCAGTTGCAGTGGGTGGACATGACTAGTTGAGCAGCTTGTGCAATTCTTTTTCTTTGGTCAAACTTTGTGTTCAGGTTCCTAACTTGTCTGTAGAGGACATGGTAACACAGCGACTGAAGGATGCAAAACTCGCTGCAACCGATGCAAAGATACCTCAAGACCAGTCCAAGCCAGCTGCAGAACACACTCAGAGGAAGCACAGCGAAGGAGCTCCTGTCTTTGTTCATAACAAACATCGCGATCGACATGGAGGACGAGACGATGGCCGCCATCGGGGATCAAGAGGTCATGGAGAGGGAAGAGGTCATCAAAGGTCACATCCAAAGCATTCTGGTCGGAGAGATGAGAGGCCAAGTTCAAGTAGAGGTCATCAGAGGTCGGATCATCAAAGATGGACCGGTGATAGAGATAGACAGGTGGAAAGGAGAGGGAGTGATGGACAGAGAGGAGGGGAAAGGAGAGAGGAGAGTCGGACAGCCAAAGACAAAGAGTTGGGTGAATTGAAAGTGGACATATTAGATGATGAAAAAGATGTAAAACATGAGAAAGAAAAGATTAGTAATCAAGTAAATTGTGCATGTACGGAAAGAAAAGGGAGTGGGCTTGCATTATCAGCTACTGACACCAAAGGCATTGAAACCAAAGATATGAAGAAAGATGATGGTGACTGTGTCGTTGAGAAAGATAGGGTCAAGAGGGATGAGGACGGAGAAGAGAAGAAGCTGAATGATGGGAAGATCAACCACGAGAGTCCAGGGAGAAGGACTCAGGAGAGAAAAGACAATGGTGGTAGAGACATGAAAGGAATAAGGAAAAAGGAACATAGAGATACATTTACATTTCATCATAGAAACGATGGAAGTAGACATGATCATGGTCAAAATCATAGGAGACCTGCCAGGTCTGATCATTCAGATGTAGGCTCACAAAAAGATGATTCTCAAGAAAAACATGACAGTATGGATCAAAAGTTTCGAAATAATGAGAGAAGAGGAGGGCCAGGTGGACAGCAAATAGGCAAGGGAGGTTCTAGGGAAGGGACAGGGAGGGGCGGTTCTAGGGGAGGGACAGGGACGGGCGATTCTAGGGGAGGGATAGGGACGGGCGGTTCTAGAGGAGGGATGAGGAGGGGTGGTAGTAGAGGAGGGACGGGTAGAGGTGGTAGTAGAGGAGGGACGGGTAGAGGTGGGATTAGAGGTGATAGTAAACAGGAGAGAACGGGTGAAACCAGTTTTAAGGCAGGAAATTCAAACGAAAAGGCAGCGGTACGCAGTGTCAAGCCACCACCTGGATTTAACCAAAAGCCTGTGGTAAGTGACCAGAAGTGCAAACCCCCTCCTGGGTTAGATTTCAGATAATGATGGCTAGTAGTATATTGTTTTAAATATGTGCAGATTAAACACTTCTGTTGGAAGTAGATAGTTGGCTTGATTGCAGGATATCCCACCATGCATCACCAAAAAGCAGGGTCATGATAAGGCCCTAGGGTCAGTGTTAGGGTCAGGGGTACTTGTGTAGTTGGATATTCTGCTGTTGTTCTGGGAATTTGAACGCCTATCATGAATTCTTGTATGCAATGGAGTTGTTTTTGAAAATATTTCTGTCTTCCAGAAGACAAGTTTATGATTTAACATGAGATGGACATGTATGTAATTTTGTTTAAAATATTCTAAGAAATATCTATACTTGGTTTTCAACATCTTTTCATTCAAATGAAGCCATGTTCTCTGTTCTTTTCTTGATTAGTTAAAACTATATTTTTGAGGGAAGCTTAAGGTCATCTTGTCATGTCTTCATTTGTAAATAAAAGAAAAGCTATTTTTTTAATTATATTATGGACTGACATTATTATCAGTGATGTTGATATTTTCATCATATTTAAGTTACAATATAGTCAGATTTATAGACCTTTACTAAAGTACCAAGTAATCTGACCGGGAGACCTACAGGATATCCTACACTCCCGTATAGATGATGATGATGATGATGGACTTGGAAATCTACTTAACAAAATAAACAGTATTTGTCAAAGTGTACAATGTGGATGTCCAGTCCACCCACTGGATATTGAAACGTAATTATTTTAAGATGATGTGTTCATTTCATCATTCACAATGCTGATTCTGTACAAGTTTGTATACTCTGTGTAGAGTCAGGGCTGTTTGACCATTTCGATTGGTGGGGGAGGGCGAGGGAGGGGGGGGGGGGGGGGTTGGGAGATGGACCAATGTCAGGCCTGATAAAAACCTGATTAAAATCGGTTTCCCGCTTTTTTTTTTCTTCTTCCCGATTTAAAAAAAAAAAAAAAAAAAAAAAATCCAGATTTTTTTTTTGTTTTTTTTTTTAACCAGATTTTTTTTCTTCCCTATTTTATCCTGATTTTCCCGATTTCCCCCTTATTTTCTCTATTCTTCCCTATTTTGCCCTCTTTTTTTCCAATTTTTTTACTCGAAAGGGGGGAATGTTGTTAGATGCCATTTTTTACCCGCGAATCCTCTTCTTTCTTTTTTTTCATCAAGGGGGGCATGGTTGAGGGGAAAACAAAAAACCTTTTTTTTTTTTAGTGCTCACTATCACCCCTGCAATGTGCCGACGAGTTGACTGACAGATGTTCACACAATTTTACCTTAAAAGCAGGGGGGGGGGGGGGGGGGCTAAAGATGGAATTTAGCCGCTACACCCTCCCCCAACCCTGAAAGTGACTGATTGCCTCAAAATTGTCATTCAAAAGGAGTGCTAATACTACAATAAGGATGCTGGATACACAAGATGTTTGAAATGTAACAAATTTATATGAAAAGTATATTAAAAACAAGATGAATTATACCCAAATATTTGTGTGTGCTTTAAGTACAGGCTGTATATCTTTTAGGTTCAACGTTTTATTACAATAAGAGGGAGAGGAAGTAAGAGAAAGATTGTGAAATTAAGATAGGATAGAGAAATTAAGAGAGAGCCAGAAAATTGAAAGGGAAAGAGAATGGATAAGCAATTAAGCGTAAGAGCTAGAGTGGGAGGGAAGGAGTAAGAAAAAAGTGAGATCAGAGAGTATAAGGAGAAATATAGGAGCTGATGAGGGGAAAGAAGGGAAGAGAGAAAGAGAGAGATAGAGGATTAGAAGAAGAGGGAGAGAATATAAGAGAGAGAGAGAGAGAGAGAGTGAGATAATGAGAGAGAGATCTCATATAGTGAAAAAACCTGTATCATTCATATGAGTTGCATGCAGTCATACACAATCACTCCAGCAAGAACAAAATAAATAAAAGAAATAACAAGAATAGTTTGATTTGAAGCACATAATGACATAATGTATTGAATAGTGTAAACAGTGTAACAAAAATTAAGTTGATATAACTATAATAATACCAATGTCTAACCACGTAAGTTTATTACTGTAAAAGATGTAAAGTTTTCGATCAAAAAAGAAGAAGGTTCGACTGAACAAAACTCCCGGAAAAAAAACTTTCTGAGCTGAGCTGCTTACCTGCGCAACCCAAAACGTCAAACCTTGAAACAAGGCTAGCATAAACAGGGAATCGCGTGCGGATGCAGAGTTTACAAGCAAAAACTTCTCTCTGTCAACAATACCAGCAGACCTCAATCCTTCAACAATCGGAGGTCAGGTGGGTCAGGTGGCGTACCGAGATCAATGTGGATGTTGAATAACAGATTTTAATCAGGAGACGTAACATAAATCATTCAAAATTCAGTCCCAACCGCAGCAAGACGCCGGTTACTCGGATTGGGTATATCAATCCTACGTGAAGGAGATGTCGAACCAGCACTCCGCCCAGGCGCTCAACTGGCGCAAACTCTACCTGAGTAGAGCCAAGCTGAAGGCCTCCAGCAGAACGTCTGCTCTGCTGGCAGGATTTGCCATGGTAATCATTATCCCTCCTCACCTTAGACTAGAGTTTAGTTAGATTAAAATCGAAAATACATTTTTTTTTAAATGAGTAAACTGACAGGCGATCAGCCATGTAAAAGTCATGGAGTTCCTGACTAACATAAAGGTTTATAATTATCATATCAGCATGAGCTAAATCCCGGATTTTGTTTCAGAATCTGAGACAAAGTTACCGGATCCCTTTAAAGATCAAGAAGCGGTTGACTCTACAGATGTTTGATTAACAATTTATCATGTTTATGACTTATGTAGACTACTGACTGTTTAGTCACTTTTGTGTTTACCTGAACTGATGAACGTGATGAATGATCGATGATCATTCATGTACTATGTAGACCGATAGGCGATGTAGCTATGTTGTAAGCAAATAACGATGCCAAATATGACAATGTCTACAGTACAAAGTAGTACAATTTTGAACATTTTGGAAGTGTTGAATGTTGGTTTGCTGTTGCTGATTTAATTTTTATGGGGCCTTTCAATTTGAATATATTTATTTGAACTGTTAAATGCAAATACACTTAATTGTTCCTTTCAAGGCTTCATTTATTTAATTATTCATTTTTCAGTCAATCTTCATGAACTACTGTAATACTAAAACAGTTAGATAGCATGATGCTACATGTATCTGCTCCCTACGCATTCAGTTTTAGTTGTATAATGTTGTGTCATTGCCATTGTGATTGTAAAATACCCTAAACAGCTCAAACAGTACTGTGTTTACCTTCTAAAATACATGTATTACTATTAAAATCAATATTTCCTAACAATGATAAAATTAAAGGATGCAACTTTTAATCATATTTAATAATTTTTCAGGTTGCCATGGTTGAAGTGCAGTTATCAGCGACCAAAGAAACCAATGCATATGACCCCCTCATGATAGCCTTCAGTATCAACACCACCATCCTGGTCGTTGTTCACATGGCCGCTCTTCTCATCAGTACCTGCATCCTTCCTAACATAGAAGCCGTCAGCAATGTCCACAACGTGAACGCAGTCCAGGAGTCCCCGCACAACAGCCTTGCTTTCTACATAGAGATGTCATGGATCTTTTCTACTGTCCTGGGCATCTTCCTCTTCCTCGTGGAGATCATCCTGCTGGCGTGGGTCAAGTTTGGTATGGCTCACTACAACAGCGCGGCGCTCGCGGCCACCATCATCACAGCTCCCGTTCTGGTCATTCTTATCGTCTTCGCATTCCATTTCTACCGGAGGTTGGTCTCTCACAAGACGGAGAGCCAGACCAAAGGGCTGGAGGAGCTGGAGAGTATGAACAACCAGCTAGACAATGGTCAGCTTCAGATTGTGTGAAATATGACCCCTCCCTGCTGTACATATAACCCAAGGAACACCTTGCAAGTTGCAATGATCAAATACATGTACTTGTACCTTTCAGAAGAGGCTAGAGTAACTCCTCCATTCACTTCTCACAACTCATCAACAGGGACAGTAGAAATTTCAAGTTCGATGTTAAGATGAAGTCCAGTTTGACATTAAGTTGGTTTTAAGCACAAAATGAGAGGAGCAGGATGTAGAAGTTTGATGAAGGTGCAAGAAACGATCTATACGAAAGTTATGAATGAATTTTTAATGTTGTGATTGATCAAACAAAATTGATAACTCTTTGGTTTTATACCTAAGCAGCTTTCCATTTGTTTTGTACAAAATATTTCTTAATTTCTTGAATTTTTATTTCTTCCCCAAAATGCCATCATTTTTTTCATCAAAAAACCAAAAAAAGGGGTTATTTTTTTTATTATATTTTTTAACTACAACATTTTACAAATATGCATGTATGGAAAGCTGCCCATAGTGTAAATCATAGAGTTGCCAGTTTGTGGTTGATTGATGACGAATTTGAACATTCATGACTTTTTAATTGTTTATTGGATTTTCCTCTAAACTTCTTGTTTTAAAATGAATGGAAGTGACTAAAGTTAACATGTGAGGTTTGGAGTTTTAATCATTGCCTGGTTGGTAATTCCTTGGACAAGGCATGTTAGTGCCAAGGATGTCACCTAGGGCTAGGGATTTCCCTGTTTATCTGTACATGTATTTGTCCTCCTGGAATCATTCTCTTCAATATGAACCTGGTGTCCTGGTTGGCTTTAATCCTTCTGCTGTTGGGTGATCAATATTCGTTGGTGCTAAGCCTGGTGAACAGTTTTTGAATTGTGAAGATATCAATGTTGTTTCATCTACAGATGAATGTAGTAAAATGTACACATTATGTGAAACACATTATTTATTATTGTCTTCTTTTAAACATTTCCTAGAAAAAATTGGATAAAACAAAGATATGTGTACTGCATTAGTGCTCAGAGATATTTATTTATACATGTAGAGTCAGTTACGTAACTGGGACTTTGTACTTTTAATGTACCATGTACATGAACATGTACCGGTAGTTGTGTAGGCTGAGTAAATGGTGATTTTTTATTTGGTAATTAACATGCCGTTAGATTCATGACAACATACTTTTATTTAAAACAAAAATATTTATGTGCAATGGTAGATGCCTAGGTTTAAATAATGCTTTCTTTGGGTTTCAACTTTCAAATCATGTTACATTATTGTGATTGTTTAATGTGAAGGTTAGACTAGAGTTGGCATGTTAAATTAGTATAGATTCACAATTTGGAACAGAGCTAGACATTACATTATATAGCAGGGTTCTTTTTGTCTCTCTCACTCTCTCTCTCATTTTCTATTTTAAAGGAGGTGAAGAGGGATACATCTAGCCATATAACCCTATTTAGAAGTATTCTAGTGTTCTTTAAAAGGTTTGAGATGATGATAAGTTATGACAACCAGTGACCCTTTCAAAAAATGCACAACTCAACAAAAGAGAAGACTTTATTTATTTTATGTAAATGAATGATGATATGGATTTTTTAATATTTTTATATTTGTTTAGGCCCTGAATGTTTTAGTCTCCTACTTCATGCAAATATTTGAATAATCTTGGAACATTTTTCAATATGTTTCGTAGAGTCATAATTCCAAATGTTTAGGTGATCTTATTGGTTGATGGAATAGACTTGGATATAAAGAGTAATGGCATCCGTCATTTTATTGTATGACGTTTTATTCTTTATTCTCCTGATTATGGTGGTGGATCTACAGTATGTGGCTGTTTATCAGTGCTCAATTATGAACCATATTTCTTTAGTTTTTAGAATTGAGTATTGTACTCTTGAGAATCTACACAAACTTTTAGAAATCTTATCTCTTGTGAATACAAAATAGTGAAAAAACTCTTAGGAGTAATTATAACTTGTACCGTAAATGCCATAACAGGAGAAGAAAATGAAGGGGGATGTGATAGACGAGAGAAAAGGAGATATATTTATTACAGAACTTAAAATAAAAATTACTTCTTCTTATTTATAGTTGAAAATGGCTCAATTATCAATTTCTACACCCTCACTAAAATAATAAACAAATCCCCTTAATCATGTCAAAGCCACCCCCTGAGCATTTAAAACATAGGATTTGAGGGATTTGAAAACTTATCATTACCAACAATTAGGTACTGTAAGGTATAAAGAAGCATTTTGCAAAAACAAGAAAAAATCACAATGAAAAATAAATCAATGACACCCCTTCCCCCCAACAACAAAATAGTCCTCGGACGTACAGTACATGGACTTTTATTTTAAATACAGATAATTAATTTACTTAAATGTATTCTATATTTCTATTGCCTTTACTGTCCCTATTAACAGTCATGTACATATTGTCCATTCCCCCCTATAACACACACACTTTCCCTCATCAACTACTGCCATGCTCTTCACTTGTTTTGTTGTTGGTGTATATTTGATTTTGGTGTACATGTATTTTATAACCGTTAATAACGCAATGTATGGATGCCCCAGTCACACTGGCGACATTTTAAAGGTAAAGACCAGTTATGGTCATGCGATTGCATTGTGAAAAAAACGTTGTGGAATCTATCTGAAAAGGTTGATCATCTAGCATCTAGCATCTGCAAGGATCTGGAATCATCAAAATGATAAGAAATTTGGCCCATTCTTCGTAAAGTTACAAGCACTATACACAGAAAGATGTATATGGGACTACCCTATATCTCTCACAGACCATGAGAGAAACAAATTTACCAAATATATGAATTATTAGGCGGTTTCCCGGCAAATTTTTTATCATCATGTATTAGTCAAAACATATTCTTTCACATGATTGGTAATGAAAGCTTCCATTTCATTTTTTGAAATTGGGGCATTTCCAATACTGGTCTTTACCTTTAAAAGCGTTTGATCTACAAATGCACTGTTTTGTCATATTTCCTTCTCTCGATCCCTTCCGTCTGAAATTGAACCAGAGCTAAGTGACTTACCAGAACCACAAGTGTCATATGGAACATCTAGATTTGTCACGCTGCCAGAAATATTGAAAACATGTATGTTGTGCAAGAAATTGAAGGGAAGAAATGAAATAAGAGAATCGAAAATGAAACAGAATGTTCAAAGAGATTTTTCTCTCCACAAAACCAAACTTATGGTTCTTTTGGTTTAATTACTCTTCTGCAAACTCAAAAGGAGACTTGTCAAAACAATGGCCTGACTTGTGGTTTGGAGGAAAAAAAAGATCACTGTAGAGTATTTTTTATGAATGGACAGTTTATATAACTGTTCTAAAAATAATGTCACCTTTATAGTACCGGTATGTTAAATATCAAGAGTGTTAGCTAAATATAGTTTTCTCTGCACGACACACTAAACCACTTAAGCGTTATACTTCCTATTGAGCTATATGCTTATCCATAGATGCTGTCATTGTGTACTGCCTTTTTTTTGTGCCTTGAATGTTATTCAAGAAAATTAACAAACTGTAACCATTGCTTGTATGTTTTCCAATTTCCATGTGGTAAGTTACACTCATTTATTTGTATCAATCTTGTATTTTCATCCACTCAATGAGAAAAGACTTATTGAGTGTTAGTTCCGTAGACATATTATAATTACACAAGTATAAACTAAAAGGTAGAATAGTAAGATGGGTTGGACAAATCTACAATGTTTCATCTGTTTAGAGCCAGAAGGGCGTTAACTTGTGTATTAACATACAGTTAATGCCCTTCTGGCTCTGAACAGACATTTTTATCTTTCCACCTCTTCACCCCTTGCCAATATTGTGTTGCATTGCCATATATTCCCCTGCTCTGCCTGGATAGCAGGAAAAAAAATCTGTTTCGTTTTTGAATGTAATTTAGTGTTTTCTTCATTTGTGTAGTAAGAATCTTTTGATAGTAGATGCATTTAATACTTCCACTTTCTTTTATTTTGGCTTGAGGCATGCAAGGATGTATTTGGGCACATGACAGGGAATAATTCTGAAGATTTGTTGACTATTAATATGCAGTGGTTGAATAACTGGTAATTAATCTTCTGAGTCCTGAGACAACACTCTTTTTCACGAAAGAATACTGTAGTTCAGAAACTCTTTTCAGAAATACTTGACAGAGGAATACCAACAGTACTCTTTTTTTTTTGTTCACTCTTCAACATTTGTGATCTGCTCACAATCTTCCCAATCTCGATCACTCTTGTTGTTCCCTTTTTTTCCTTGTTCCATTTCACCTCTTATTTTGCTGTACACAACACTGAAAACAAAAAGCCAGAAATAGTCTTGTGTAACTGTTTGATAAAACTTCTATCCATTATCATCTCTTTCTTTCCCTTTCCCTCATACTTCTTCCTCAATTCCTCTACATGCCCCATGCTAGCAGGGTCTTTTTACGAAAGAATATATCAACATCCTTTTCAAATTTCAGTAAGGCTACTACATGGTTTCACTGAAAGCCTCAATTTGCAAATACATGTCACCACAGAAATCTATAGAGAACATCTAACTGATAATTTATTGGTAATGTTTTTTTATATGCAATTTTAAAGTGTATAAAAATGGAAGGAAACATCACAAGTAATGAAATCTATATTATGTTCCTGTGGTCATTAATATTTGTATCTTTTATTATCTTTTGAATATGGCTTTCATTATACAGTGTGTCTCTAAAAAAAGTAAACCCAACTTCAACGGCAAATTTTCAGAAAACTATAAAATATTTACACATTATTTTTTATGGTTAGATAGTCCAATAAGTCCTCTGTCCAATGATACCACGTAGGTTATGTAACTCTCATGCATGACTGAGCATGATTCAACTTAGTGAATGGGTGTGAAATCATCACTGTGGCAAGTTAGAATTGCACTGGAAGTTCATCAATCAAATGACATAGGAAATGTCTGATTTCTTACAAGCATAGCTTAGGGATGTGTACCCTCGACATGACCGCCATTCCTTTCCATGCAAAGCTCGCAACGCCTCCTCATGTCCCTGACAGCACGCCTGATCATTCCCTGATCTTGTCGTAATCGGTTCACTTCACCTGTTATCTGTTGCCTCAGCTCCTGAATTGTGGCCGGTGGGGTTTGGAACACTTTTCCTTTAAGATACCCCCAAAGAAAGAAATCGCATGGTGTTAGATCTGGTGAACGTGCAGGCCACTCAACTGGGAAATGAAGAGCAATGATGCGATTGCCAAAGAGTTCAGTCAAACGATTCCTCACAGCAATAAGTCTGTGGGCTGGGGCCCCATCCTGAGCCCACCAGGCCCTGCGGAATGCTCCACGTCGTTGTCGGGGGAAGATCTGTTCCATCTCAGGCACAATAAAATTGTTCAGCATGTCAAGGTACGCCCTGCCATTGATGTTGCCTTCAAAAAAGTAAGGTCCCACCAATGAACCATTGCCACAAAGACCAATCCAGACACTCACTTTCTCCCTGCTCATGTTCTCATTAAAAGCATATCCCGGTGGATGATGGAGTTCAGCAAACTCGTGCTCATTGTGGGTGTTTACCATTCCATCCATGGAAAACGTTGCTTCATCCCCGATGGTAAAAAACTGGAGGAACTGTCGATCTCGGTTGCACCGGTTCACAAACCATTGTGAAAATTGAAGTCGTCTGGGAAAATCAGCTGGTAGAAGTTGGTGCTGAACATGAACATGATATGGATGGAGATGCAAATCCAGTCTTGCTATTCTGTTAAAAGTTGCGCGTGGTATTCCAGTATCATTTCTCCTGGTGCTTATGCGTGGGTTGGCTTGGATGGCCTCTCTTACCACTTGGATGTTTTCAGCAGACCTCCCAGTTCGTCTGTGGCCAGAGTGTCCTTTATTCCTGTTCAAACTGGTTCCGTGATCAGCATACTTTCTCACATTGTACCAGATGGCTCTTTTTGTTGGAGGCTGCCTCTCGGGGAACTGCACCCGAAAAGCATCTTGAACTTCCACGAAACTTCTTGTTTCCTGGTATCGAGTTACCAGGAATACTCTCTGCTCAATTTTCAACTGTACCATGTTTGGAAAGCATGTGAAGTGTGCCTGTGTTAGGAACAACCTTTGCTGAAGTTGTTATGTAATCATAGGCCTAACATGTGACAAAAATTTAACTTCAAATAGGCCCTGAATGCATGACAATAGCAAGAAATAACTTGCCACAGTGATGATTTGACACCAGTTCACTAAGTTGAATCATGCTCAGTCATGCATGAGCGTCAGATAACCTAAGTGATATAATTGGACAGAGGACTTATTGGACTATCTAACCATGAAAAAATAATGTGTAAATATTTTATAGTTTTCTGAAAATTTGCCGTTGAAGTTGGGTTTACTTTTTTTAGAGACACACTGTATAGCCCTTGAGAGTACTGAATTATTTTCACATGAAATATGTTTTATTGTAAAACTTATTATTTTACTTGTCAATATAATGCAAAGAAATGGAATAACAGACAACAGTATGTTGCAAAGTTTACATTTGTTTGTGTCTTATTATTTGTGTGAATAGAGTATCTAAAAAATTGATATAAACATATTCAGTGTCTTCCAACATAACAACACAACTTTATGGTATTGAAGCTACCAAACATAAATACATGTACTAATCAGGCATGTAAACTTTGTATATATACCAAAGCAATTTGACGTATTCATGCAGTAATATTTGTTGGGAATATGATAAACAGTCAAACCTGTCTATAGCGACCGCCTAAGGGAAACACAAAAAGTTGCCTTTATAGACGGGTTCCTTTAGTACACGATTTAATGAGAAACCATTTTTAAGGGAGAAAAAAAAATGTGGCCTTTGTAGACAGGTGGTCACTAAAGCAGGTTTGACTGTGATCTTGATTTGGTAAGGTTTGGTAACAAATATAGAGTTAATGTAAATTATAATACTATATCTACCCGTTCAATTAGGGGGTTTATAAATATTTTTTTTTAAATCTATGGAAAATGATAATTTCACAATCCAGCTTTAAAATTGAAGTATGCATTTATACGATAGATAAGTACACATGCAGGGCATCCAACTCCAGCTGGTGAAACTCTCTCCCCCTCATAGAGGGAACAAAAGAAAACAAGGGGGGGGGGGGGATAAAGTTATTTGATTCCTCATTGTAATCTATATTCTATTTTTATTTTTCCTTTGTTCTTGTCACTCGAGTCGAATTCGCAACGGAGTGCATATCAAGGGAAAGAGGTTTTTGAAATCTATCTCGAGGTGATGAAGAACATCTTTATCAAATAACTCTAGATCTGATCTGTGTACAAACTATACACTCCCATTTTCAACACAAGAACAGAATTATATATATTTGGGCAGGAAAAAGCATGCCCAAATTGTTTATGGCTTCATGTTAGAGATGGAAAGCGAAACAAGAAGAAAATATTGAAACATTATTGTCAATTTAGTCAGACAAAATGGTTGTTTGCATCAGGAAAATATATTGATTGTCCAATAATTCACATAGACGACTGGTTGTAAAGACTAGGACTCGTATATGCAAATCTATGTTAATGAAGCGTACGTGACGAAACAGGGCCGCCATGAAGATTCGGTTTTGACCAATGTGAAAAACACACATAAAAACACTATGTTGGTTTAGGATTCTTAAGATATTTTTAGCCCGTTGTCGAATGTGAGAAATCAATATGACATCGCAAGCGGAAACTGGTCGCTCGTTGGTAAGTAAAGCACGGAATTTTATCTTTATCGTCAAAAATGTCCCCGCTTTGTCGAAGGCACATGAGATCTCTGTGTCGTTTATTCTGTGCAGAACGAAGGATTGCGATTTTGACAACTGAAAATTTTAAGAAAATTCTTTCAAACAGCTGTCTTTCGTCTTGTATTTATCATTATTAGCAAGGTTTTATCTATCCCTTACAATGTAGATGTCTAAAATGCAAGTAATTGATTCGCAAACCACTCTTTGCTGAGATTTTAAGTTGCACAAATTTGCAATGTCGACTCGCACAGACTAGGGGCCAGCGAGGATTCGCGGGAACTGGCCCGCGAAGGTGCGCGTTGAACATGACGTAAGCACGGCGTTTGTGTGGAAGATGTCGGTGAACTCCGGTACACTTCGCCACATTTTCCCACTTTTTACCATATTTTGATGATCATTTTGTACCTCAGAATTTAAATAATGTGTTTGAGATGATGTTGCTGGGTGTTTCAAATCCTTGCATTGATTAATCGTGGTGAAGATTTGGCCAAAGATGATGGATTTTGGGGTTGATGGTGATATTCATGAGGAGGTGTTGCCTCTTTCTATCCTCGATTGTCATTGGTCAAACTCACGTGTCACTACTAATGTTTACAAATAAGAACATGTGCTAAACTGGCGTTCTACGATCTTTCTTTGTTTGACTTGAGAAGTAGTTTGTCCCACATTAACATACACCTCCATAAAGCTTCCTTTTAAAGAGTTAAATCATATTTCTAAGATTTGAATAAATTGTCTAATTCTCTCAAATATTTCTCTTTACACTTGACTTGTCATCAGATTATCGGTGAAATATCAAAAGCCTGTTCGAGCTTATTAATAAACCTAGCACAAGTCGCATAGATTCACCTTTCCCCCTATAATTGACTTTTCATTTTATGAACTTGACTACGAGACTGTTCAGCTGCAAGGTTAGGCAAATGAGATATATTAAAGAAATTATCTGTCTCGAGTGGACAATTTAATTTTTTTTTCAGATTCCCTACAGTCTACACAGTGGGAGTTTGACTGATAAAAAATAGAAGTGATACAAAATAAACGAAATCCCAAACCTTATCAAGTTTATCAGAGCATCCAGTATGCCATGGTATGTGTCTAAAAATCTAAAAATTAATGGGGAGGGGCCTCCCCGTTCAGTTGTGTTTAAAGAGAAGTAAAAAATGTGATTTGTTGATTTAAATTGTTTGATTTATTTTGCATGTGGGGTTGTAGGGTTGTGGGGGAATTGAGGTAATTCACAGGTGTACATAAAGCCCCTTCCACTTCCCCCTCCTCCTCCTCCTCCTCCTCCTCCTCCTCCTCCTCCTCCTCCCCTTTGTAGTAAATGTACAAGTAGAAGAGGGATACGTCCCTGGAAAGGAAGATAAATCTGACAAGAAATTTAAAAGACCCCCCCCCCCCCCCACCGCATGAAATTTGAATTCCTGTAATACTTATTGTTATACAGTGCAATTCTGAACATTTGACCAAAGTATTGTACTACTACAAATTTTATGTATGAATATTCGCATGTACAATATGAGGTTTAAAGTAAGAGTTGAGCATGTATCTAAAACTTGTATGAGAGACAAAGAATCAATATCTCTTTCATGTCACTGTTATATAATTAATCTGCATTAAAAGTTACAATTCATTAGGCAGAACTGGCTAGAAGTATGCTTTTTCTGAATTGCAATGTTTAGAGGACCCCGATAATACTGTGTACTATTGTAGCGTGATTGACATCCCAATTTTGTTGCAAAAATATCTGTACTTCGATGTAAGCGTAGTATGAGACAGAGTGAAATAGAAGTAATTGACACATTCCAAATTGAAATTAACTTTCATTGTTTAATGAGATGTCTGCAAACTTTGCATCATCCTAGACATCATGGAAAAATAGGAGGTCATTTAGAAGAAAAAATACACATTTTCAAGTAATGAAACCAGACATAGTGCACATACAGTACATGTACATGTACAGGTAGCTTGATATCTGTACTTAATTACTATTAACAAGGTGATCAAAGAATCATACATCATACATGTCGCTAAATTATCCTAAATAAGTACGGTAACTGTATAACCAGCAGACTTTGCAGGAAGAAGGTAAACGCAAGTCAAAGTCATTATTATAAAATATAGGCCTATACTATAGCCATTTTTGCGGCAAGAACCTTACGCAAATTTACAAATATTCATGTTGTGATTCTTACATTTTTTGGCATAAAACTTCATGAATATAGTTCACTTGCAAATTCTCCTGGTGTGACAGTATAAGACCATAAATGAATGAAAAAATTAATAGTGGAAAATACCTGTGATATTTTTTTTTTACCATGCACTTAAAAATGATTTTATCTTATTTATGATGATTTTTCTTTTTCATGTAAAAATTGTAAAAATACATGTAAAAATTGTAGAAGTCAACTTACGGGAGGCCTATACAATACTCCATATGCATTCATGTATGAGTAGCATTGCAAAGGGAATTATTGCCGGGCCAATTTTGATTAACTAGTGATCTTAAAAACTTCAGGATTTTAGTTGATAATGCAACTTTCTCCCCAGTATATCTCAAGTGGCAACATGGGGGGGGGGGGGGGGCTCTCTCCTTTGTAAGAGCCTACAAGTTATAAGAAAATAATTTTTAAGAATTTCTTTTAATTCACCTAACCAATTAACATGGACAAAGTAAGTCACCTGTATTATTTGCAGGAAGAACAGAATTTATGAGATATCCATGTCATACACATTATTTCAGGGTACATTACTGAATACATAAAAGTACAAGTAAATAACAAACATTGAGGATGCAAAATGTTTGTGAAAAAGTGTAAATTCACTGTATACCCCACCAATTTTGTAAAGGTTTAAATGTTGAAAATAGTTGTTGTTTACAATATGGCTAAAAAAACTGAAAAAGTAAATATTTGATCAAGAAGCATGTTTGGACTTTGGAGCTTACAAAACTCTTTTGTTGTTGTAGAACATTGAAAATCATATACATGTATCTACACATCAAATATGCATTAGCCTTCGTTGGCACCCTGCAGCAATGTTCGCTTGGTTGCTCTGTGGACAATTACCTACATGTACATGTATAAAGATGCTAACTGAATTCTAAAACTTCAACCCCGAACCAAACACCAGTCTTACCCTAAACAAAATCCCAAATGTAACCCTAACTCTAACCGTAATTCTTTATGTTTGACAAAATAAAACATGGAACAATAAAAGAATTGTGGCTGTAGCAAATGTTAAATAACCTAACGATAAACCTAAGGCATTTCAAAGACTTCATGATTTAAAGAGTTCCAATTGATCCAGATTGATCACAAGTCCTCCAATCAATTGCAAACTTACAGGCCCTAATTAATTCACAAAGAAGGTTTAAATTTATCCCATGGTTTATAAAATCCTCATTTACATAATCCAAGGTCAAGAATTAGCGCAAAATAAGCGCGACACAGTCAGAGGTCTAATATTAGACGCGTGTAAGGCAAGGTACGCTTAATTTGTGCTAATACTAAACCATGGGATTATTTAGATGAGGATTTTAACCATGGGTTAAATTTAACCCTCTTCGTGAATTTGGGTCATAATGAATAAACCCCTACTGTACATGTATTTAGTACAGAGTTGTGATCAATTAGAATCAACTGCAAGTCTGCAACTGTTTATATTTTATAAGTGAGGTTTTGGACTTCTGGTACTAGTGTAAGGCAACATATTTGAGGGGGAGCAACTGCTTCCGTGACCTCTTTCTACTACTTTGATCGACAGCATCCCAAGAGTTTGGTGAGCAAGCATTGGCCTTCTTTAGGTGATCTGAAGGACTTATGAGAGTTCTCTTGAAGTCTCTGTCTACAACCTTAGTCAGCCTGGGTACAGTCTTCTTCAAGCAAAGAGGTTGATCTTGTTCCGGGAACTTTTGGGCATGAGGTCCAGGATGTGGTGTGAATGATGGCAGGTTGTTGTTTTGTGGCATGAACATATCACCTAAGAACTTGGTGTCCATGACAAGAGGGCTCTTCTGTAAGACATCACTCACTTTGGCTTCCATTCTGCCAAGTGGTGGGTTAACGTGTCCATTCACATTGTTCCAGATGTGCAGTTCTTTAGGTGGAGTGGATCTATCTGGAAAGCGATTTCCTCTCCTTGCAGAAATGAGTCCTGTGACGCTAATCTTCATCGGAGGTCGACTTGACTTGGAATTTGAATGTGCTTTGTTACTGTTCACCTGCGGGACCACCCTTGGTTTACTGCATGCACCAACTGCAGGAACGGTCCCTGTAGCAGCTTCCATCTCTTTGGCAGCTCTGAGCCTCGCCCTTCGTCTACGCTGTCTCTCTCTATCTGCTGCCCTCTTGGCCTCTAGTTGGGTGTTGGAAGCTTTCTCCTTGAAGTGGGCCCTCTCCTTTCTCTTTTGTTCCCGCTGTCTTTGCTTGATGCTCTCATGCTGGTTGGAGTCAGATACCACACGCAACCTCCATTCATGCCAACGTTGATAAGCAGACTTAGCGGACATTTCCTTTTTAGGGATGTGATCTGGAAGACAAAAGAAAAATGACATTTAGAGGGGAATTTCATCTGTTTTAAGAGGAAGTCCATCCTGGCTTCAAGTTGGTGTCAATTTTGTAATTAAGCTGAAAATGAGAGAAACATATTTATCAGTAATAGTTTAAAGGGCAATCCAACCTTGGTAATAATTGCAGTGGAAACAGAATGACAAAACTTTGAAATAAATAACTCTCCTGTTTGTTGTGTACAAAAATATCAATAATAATTGTTCTTGTTTAGAAGTGTACCATGTTCCTCTCAGGAAAATCTGATGAAGGAAATAAGAATGTTATGATTTAGTTATGATCGATGAACTATCCCCTTCTAAGCATCTTGTTTATTTAATTTTGTGTACAAGAGTGGTTGTTAAATTTGCTTATTTGTGTGTGAACTGCAAAAAATAACAAAATTCTTTATTCCCTTTTATCATAGGATATGTTCCTCAAGCGTACATGTAAAGAAAAATTCTCAAATTTTCTCTCTATTATTCAGGGTGCACTTTCCTTCTTAGGAACAAGTAAGAACAGATACTGTTTTATTCCTGCTTTAGAATACTATTTTTCTAAGTTCCAAATAAGCGATGGATACTTTTTCTGTTTTCAACAACAGCAAAAAGGTTTATAGGAAGGATAATGAGGATTAGGTGGAAGGAACCTATTAAGTATTGTGTTTGTTAGTGCTTGGAGCAAGAAGATACTTTAAAGTATGTGCATTTCATTCAGTTCCCTGTCCTGATCAAAGTACTCATTGTGGTAATTTGCTTTTTTTTTATTCATAATATTATTGCTAGTAACTTATATAGGGTGAATTTACATGAGAGAAAACTACATGTAGTAGAGGAAGATTAAGCTTAAAGGTAAAGACCAGTTCTGGAAACGCCACCCTCTCAAAAAATGATATGAAAGCTCTTATAACCAATCATGTGAAGGAATATGTTTTGACTAATACGTGATCATACCAATTTTGCCAAGAAACCGCCTACTAATTGATATATTTGGTACTTTATCATCTATTTGGACCTGATAGATATAACGCACGTGTCGCGTACTCCCATTTTCTGATCGATTCCACAACGTTTCTTTCACAATGCAAGCGCATGACCATAACTGGTCTTTATCTTTAAATACAAAAATAAGCAAAATTAGAATAGAAACATGAAAGAAGGAAGGTCAGGAAGATGATTCCTCTGCCCCCCCCCCCCCCCCCACCAAAAAAAAAATAATAAAGATAGGAACAAAAGGAGGAAAACAGGAGAAAAGTCCAGGTAAATTGAAAAAGATACAAAATGAAGAACAAAATAAAAATGTGATTGATATAGAGATTAGAATAAATGTACGTTTGTCACTTCTGATTTAAATAAAAATGCAGAATACCAAATTTCCAGTAAGAACGTGCACACATGTATGTATGCTGACAAATTTAGCATTCACACAAGGTGATTTGTAACAACTTTTTTTTCTCTTGATTATTTAGGATCTAGATGAGTAAAGTTTGAAAGGAACAATATCTAGATTCTTCCATATTCTGGAGAGAGAAATAACAGGGGGAGGAAGAAAGAGGTGGAGAGAGAGAGAGGGAGAGAGAGAGGGAGAGAGAGAGAGAGAGGGAGAGAGAGAGAGAGAGATAAAGGGGGAGCGAGAGAGAAACTGAGAGAGAGAGAGAGAGAGAGAGAGAGAGGGGTGGGTGGGAGAAAGGATACAAGATAAAGAAATATATACAGCTTGCATTTAATATAGATATACCGTAATGTAAATTGAAATTCTATTTTGATTTTACAAATACTAAAAGGAAGAGAAGACTTACATCAAAGGATACAATTATTTATATAGAGTGTATAAAAGCCTATCAAAATAGCATATCATCCAGATTTGAGTATTCCTGAAATTGACACCAATATTCATAATTCTATTAATAGCTACCTGTAGTTTCCTGGTAGATGATCTGTTATCCTGAGCATGCAGCACAATCAATTAGTGATGAAATCGGCAAAATATATAGAAAGTTTTCAAAAAGCACAAATTTCAGCAATGCCAAGTCTGTAATGTGTGTGATGCTGTATATACTGTATATATCGTCTGTAGTGAGAGCTGTTGAAAGCTGTACTAGTAGTAGTACTTACAGTGATTATGAGGGTGAGTTTTCTTTGTGTTGGAGATGCGACATGCACTTGTGTTGTTTGTCTGGTGGACAAAGGTCTACTCTAGGATGGGGGGTTTGCATGGCCATGTTGCTGGTCTTTGATTGGCTGTGTGGGGAGGCTTTACAATGGCACAGCTGCAGGCTTGCACAGTGAGAGAAAGAGAGAGAGAGAGAGAGAGAGAGAGATAGAGGGAGAGATGGGGTGGGGTTGGGAGTCGAGGAGTGGTTCCCTTTGTACTGTAAGCACGGGATTGACCTCTTTTATGCGCAGGGCATTGAACTGTTACAGCAAGCAATATGAAAGAGGATCCTTTCTTTGTAGGGTTGCCCAGTGAAAAGAGCAACTACTTAAATGTCTCTAGCTTTGGCCTGGTCACAGGTATAATGCCATCACTGGCATCAGAATAGGCACTGCATGTGTATAATAAAGCCAACATTGCATCAGACCTACAGTTAACAACTACATTATTCAATACCCTCGATAGCAAGTTTTGTAATTTTTAAGTATATGTGTGAAAAATTGATTTGTCCCCATTTACCTGTCTGGAGATTTAATGTGATTTATTATTAGGACTATTATTAGAGTTTACTTCTAAAAGTATTAACAAATTAAGGCCTTATATTTCCACCACTCCGCTCCACTATAATAGGAAAAACATGTAAAGCTTCAAATTAATTTACAAGAAGTATTAATTAAGTTGTTAACGGTATACCTTGTAATGTACACTTTCATGCTGCTGTGCTTATCAGCCAGATAAGCTGTTTTTAATTTAAAAGGGAAACTCATGATTTCAATGAACTTATTGAAAAACAAAAATGTAGCAATATGATTTGGCCAACCATTGTGCAGATTTCAATACTGGTACATGCACTTGATGTCTTTTTGGAAGTCAGAGGTTTCATACCCAATTATCATGAATCGGAACGTCCTATGATATGTGATTCCCATGATCAAGTCAGCTAGGGTTAGATTCAATCTCTTGAAAAAATTGAAATGCAACTTCCTATAAAAGTTGGCTGCTTCATGCAATTTAAAGATTCTTCCAGTTCCAGTGCTATTCCACTTCATGAACAAACCCAACATCAACAGAATGGTGTACGTAGGTCAATTGCAAAGACATGGACTATAGAGCTCTATGAGCAAGAATTTGATATCTCTGAACAACGGGCCTGTACATCCACTTTCAATATTTACACGGAAGATGATAGATGAGAAACTGATTGCAGAAGAATTTTAAGTTGTGCAACCCTTGCACAAGTGACAGTTTCTAATTCGCCTTGATGTACTCTTTTACCATCCATGCATATTCTAAAATTCAACCCTAGACCCTAGAGGGAGGGAGGGAGGGAGAGGAGGGGAGGGAATGAGAGGGAGCGAGCGAGGGGAGGGAGAAAAAGTACCTATACTTATCTCAAAATACTGAAAAAATGTCTCTCACTTCATTTGGTTATAGCGCCACAAGGTCCGTCGTCATTATGACGAAGGAGAGCATCAGGACGATGAGATTGAAGGGAGGAGAACATTCACTCTGGACGATAAGCTGACCACTGACCGTTACAACTTCCCTATGGTCAAGACTATGAGCAGCCAAGGTAAGTTAACTACTAATGAGAGACAGATTTTACTCTTATAAGGCTTGCTCATGCAGGTATCAAGTCCCCACTTTTCTACTTCTCTTTTATCTTCTGATGATCTCTCTGGGAGTTTCCCTTCTCCATTCCCATCTCCATTTCTAATCTCCTTCCCCTCTCCCTTTCGCTCACCCTCCCAGGAGTCCCTGTCTCCCCTCCTACTCTATTTCTTTCTACCGGTATACCAGCAAAACATTAACCGTTTGTTTTTGTTAAAATTTATTTTGATACCTGTGAAAAATATTTCAAAGATGTCTTTCTTTTTATCTGCAGACTTCACACTTAAGTGGCTTCAAGAAAATGGCTTTGACACTCCACTACTTTTCAAAGAATCTACTCACCTAGACATCAGGTACGTACATACATATACATCACTAATCTAAATTCAGTATCCAAGATATTCAATACTTTCATTGAGCAATGCAAAGTTGATCCAAATGCACACTATTTAACCAAACAAATAACCAGTGTCATATACAATATTTCTCCAGGCAATTATTAATGCATGTCCTTTCCAATATCTAAGATAATCATAGAAAAAAAGATTTGTTCTTTAATTTTTTGTTCTTTTGTTTCTTCATATTGGCATGAACATCATTGTTACCACCATAGTACATGTATAACAAAAACTAGGATGGACTTACATCAAAAGAAGTCTTCTTTATCTAATCATTTTCATCATTGCCATCATCATCTTTGTTGTGATCATCACAATTTTATCATATTACGTAATCATTCTTACTGTGAATATTACCACATGTTCAACGTTTACTCTACTGTATGCAAATGATTTCAGTAGAGATTAATTCTATCCTTTTTTTCTTTCTTTGTTTTAGGACACCAGACAGTAGCTTCACTGTTAGTGATGTCAAACAATATGTGGGTGAGTTAATGAGGATAGAGAATGATTCCCAGATCAGAAAAGGAAAATTGAATGCTTGCTGGTATAATGTGTATCTCCCCATCTAAAATGTATTACTTTTTAAATTCTTTTCTTGAATATGATATATTTTATGTATTTAATCAAAATTGATGTTTTGATTCAAATCATGTATAGCATCTTGAAATATGTACCATGTTTCATTCATTTTCTGAAGCTCTTATTGGCAAGGTCTTAAAAAACACTTAATTTTATTTACAAGCAATACACTTTACAAACACTGGTATATTTTCCTTTACCAAGACCAGTATTACAGCATTATTAGTTGACACCATGTAAAGTGATATAAAGTGATGTGTAAATCATGATTTTATCAGGCATTTTAATATTGTTCTTCAGTTGAAAAGAATAATTTTGAAATTGTTGTCAAGGAAACAAACCTAGAAGGTTATGATTTAGAAGTGAAACAAAAACTCAAATACAACACTTAACCTTCAATACATTGATGTCTTTCAGGGAGTCGGCGAGTCGTGGACGTAATGGATGTGAATACACAGAAAGGCATTGAGATGTCCATGGCTCAGTTTGCCAGGTATTACGAAAGCCCAGATCGCAAGGAGCTCTACAACGTGATCAGTCTTGAGTTCAGTCATACACGATTAGCTGATCTTGTCCAGCAACCTAAAGTTGTAAGTGTCTATTTTTCTCATTAATTGCCTTTCTTGTCGTTATCATTCCCTTTAAAATACTCATGAAATTCCAAACATCAACCTGGACCCAACACTATACCTAAACCTAACCCTAAACCAAACCTAAATCTTATCGTAACCCATACCCTAATCATATATCTTTGGTAAAATACAGCCCGGAACCATTGTTGGATCAACATTTGGATACTTGTCTAATGATACACTGCCTGTATTTAATAGAAAATAGAAAATATTATTTGTTGATTTTTGTTTGTTATATTTTTCAGTAATGATTACCATTTTTGTTTGCGCTTTGATCTCTTTAAAATCATGGCAGTTCAGATTTGTTGCAATGATGTTTTTTTTTTTTTTTTTTTTTTGGGGGGGGGGGGGGGGGTTATCAATAACCATATATCTATCTATCTATTTGTCTATTCTACTAGCAAGCTTAAAGCAATTGTTGTGGAGCTATTGGAGAAGTTGGCAGATTCCTTTTACAGATCTGTCTTCAGATTTTGGTATACATAACATGGAAGAATTTCTCTTCTCCTGTCAGCTATATACCTATTTACTGGTCAGAAACTGGCAAAAGTAGGATAATTTGATATCTTTTCAAAGGACTTTAGTGCCATAACAGGGCTCGAATACACAGCGCTTGCATATCCAGCAATCAGTCGTACCATTTTATCAAATTAGTTTTTTTTTTCCTCCCTCTCTAATGAAACATTGGAATTGGCTTCTCATATTAAAATGCAATACTTTGTATATTTCAGGTTCGTCAGATTGACTGGGTGAACAATGTTTGGCCTCGTCATTTGATAGATACCCAGAGGGACAGTACCAACGTCCTGGCAGAGATGAAATATCCCAAGGTCCAGAAGTAAGCTAGATTATTTTGTGTTCAAGGTTTAAACTTTAGTTTATTTGATTCTCATGAAAAATACGTCTACAAAGATTTTGTTAAGGTTGATATGTATGATTCTTTAATGGCTAATCATTGTTGTAATATGGTTATTATTTTTTGTTGAAACATATATTCATTGGGCCTACATGGGACTGGAAAGCAATATAGCTTTGGAAAGCACCTCTAAAAGGGTTCTAGTCATCTCAGACAAAAGGAGTTTCTGTAGAAAATTTAAAGAAGAACTGATGTGAACAAAGAGATGCATAGTTTCAGCATTTGTAACCAAAAAACTGTAGCCAGAGCATTTATTTTTGTTGTTTTCATTTAAACATTGTGTTTATTTGGAACATATATTATCCTACTCTGAATACTTGCCATAAGACAGCATGATAAGTAGTGGTTTGAGAGCTGCATCCTCACTTCATATTCTTTTAAGAAATTGTCAAATCTCAGTATCCATCTCATCTCAATTCATACGATTTAATCTCAATTGAATTTTTATTTACAGATATTGTCTGATGAGTGTGAAAGGGTGCTACACAGATTTCCATGTTGACTTTGGAGGTACGTCCGTCTGGTATCACATACTCCGAGGATCAAAGGTAAGTTATTTATTTATCGTTTATCAGTGTTGAAGGGTTTGTACAGACTGGTTACTTTGGGGACTTTCTTTTATTAAACACTGTAGGAGCCATTATGTATGATAACAAGGAAATTTCATATTTATCTACAAATTGTCCATTTTTGTGTGATACTTATAACTTTTTTTATCTTGTCTTTGAATAAGGGTTGATGACTTTCTGTCTTTCCTTTTTCATATGTTTGTCTGTCTTTCTGTCCTTACCTTCATTCTCCTCTCTTTTCCCTTTGTATCCCCCCTCTCCCTCGCCCCCTCCTCTCTCTGTCTGTCTCTATCGGGTCATGTTCTCTCTCTCCCTTCCACAATTCGTCTACATCCAACTCTCCCTCTCTCTCTCTCTCTCTCTTTCTCTTTCTCTCCCTCCCCCTCTCTCTTTCTCTTTCTCTCCCTCCCCCTCTCTCTCTCTCTCTCTCTCTCCCTCTCTCCCTCTCTATCTCTATTTTTCTCTCTCTCTCTCTCCTGCTCCCTCTCTTTCTCCCTCCCCCTCCCTCTCTCTTTCTCTCTCCCCTCTCTTTCACCCCCTCTCTCTCCCTCTCTCACTCTCTCTCACCCTCCCTTCCTCTCTATCTACCACCCAGGTGTTTTGGTTGATCCCCCCGACCGAGGAGAACCTGGATACGTACGAGACCTGGGTGCTGTCTGGGAAACAAGGGGATATCTTCCTAGGAGACCGGGTGATGGAGTGCGGCAGGATCCGCCTGGAGGCTGGAGACACCTTCATGATCCCTACAGGTATCCGCACCTTCCATTATCTGAATTTTAATATTTGATTTGATTTGATTTCTGCATTTTTCCAAATAAAATAACTGAATAACAAAGAACATAAATCTAAGGTACAATACAACATATTCAAACAATAATTACTTCATGTTAAAATTCTTCTTTTTTTTTTTTTTTTTTTTACATATGTACATATAATAATGAAACTTAATTAATAAATTTCTATAACATATTATAAATTTTAAGTATTATCTGAACTATCTGTTGAAAAAGTGCAGGAGACCGCAATCATAAGCGATGCTTGACTAGGATGGCGGCCTAAAAAAAAAACTTTAACAAATATGTTCAGATGTGCATTGAAAAAGTCAAGTAATTACCTCTAAATAGTTTTTTTTTTTTACTAGATGAGATTTATCTAGAGAAGGTCTTTTTTATGTGAGCCAACTTGTATTTAAGGCCTACCATCAAATTTCAATCCTAAACTGTAGTTATTAATATGAAATATGTAAGTGCCTATTAAAATTAAGTGAAATAAGAGCATTAATATCTTACTTTCTTTACAATAGGCTGGATCCAAATTGTGTCCACTTGAAAATCCAGTGTTAATATTAGGATTTGTTTATAATAGGCTGGATCCAAATGGGGTATACACCCAAAGTTTAGTGTTAATATCTCGATTTGTGTTTAATAAGCTGGATCTGTGTAGTGTGTACACCCAAAGTTTCAGTGTTAATATCTTGATTTGTTTGTGAAAGGTTGGATCCGTGCGGTGTATACACCCAAAGTTCAGTGTTAATATATCAATTTATATATAAGCTGGATCTGTGTGGTGTGTACACCCAAAGTTTCAGTGTTAATATTCTTGATTTGTTTGTGGCAGGTTGGATCCATGCGGTGTATACACCTGAAGATTCACTGGTGTTTGGTGGTAACATCCTGCATACATTCAACGTACGTAAACAGCTGGGAGTATGGCAGCTTGAAGACAGAACAAGGGTTAGTCCAGATATTTATCTTAATGTAAAAACCAGAAACTTTTGTGACAATTATGATACTTCATGTATTGTAGACATTGGTAATTTCTTAAACAAGAACATTTTGCAAATGCCTTAAAGGTCACTGTTGTTAATAATATATTTGATTAGTAAGGCACCAAATCCACTTGAAGTTGAATGTTCAAAGCTCAATATTAAAAAAAGAGGAAACTACATAAAAGCATCTGCATTATTCACAAAAGAAGAACTGGAGTATAAGAGTGATGGAACATAACAAAATGAAAGAGAACAATTGATTGTATGCCACATCAAACACATACGTTTTAGACTATTTTTAAACACTTTTTGCAACTGGTCTGCTATTACAAATGTCTTGAGGAAGAGCATTCCACAATAAAGGCCCTGTATGTTGTGATTCATTTAATTTGTAGCATGAACCTTTTGTAAACATTTACCATGAGCAATTTAGGTTTCTGGTTTAGAATTTTTCACGGGGGGGGGGGGGGCAGTGTAATGGTTTTTTTTTTAAAATATGGGCATTTAGCTATTCCAGGAGTGCCTGCTGAGGTAAAATAGTTTGGTGAGAGTATATATTTCATACAAATTTAGTAGTTTTAAATGTCAGTGAATATGCCACACACCCATAGGTTTCAAGTAAAGAGATGAAATATGATATTACACTTTGTATTATTGATAAGATGCTTTATGGCTAAGACTGTTTGATTATAATTTCTACCTTTTGAAGATGAGGCAGCATAATTTCACTCCTTTCTCTCCTTTACTTGCTATCAGGTGCCCAACAAATTCCGCTATCCTTTCTACTTCGAGATCCACTGGTTCGCCCTCGCAAGGTACGTCGAGGTCCTCCTCGGTCGCCAGCACGTCAGAAACACCGGTAAATCCCAGTCAAACGAGACGATAATAGAACATGCAAACAATGGACATAGCCTGCTCAAGCAAGAAAATGGAATAGATCAGGAAGTGAAGGTGGATGAGGAGGAGGAGGATGATGTTGATATTGGCCCTCACCATAGAAACGTGAAGGTGGAGGACGAAGATGAGATGTCGGATGCGATCCTGAAATCCCTGGCGATGGGACAGACGATGGACATGGATGAGTCGGACGACAAGGATCTCTCGTTCGGAGAGTCCAAAGAGACGTTTGAGAAGAAACCTGAGCCAGCCGGAGGAGGAGGAGGGGACTTTGCGTCGACGTCATCGATGGGCGGAGTTAAGAAGCCCATCCACCTGTCTTGGGCTGAGATGGAAGGTCTGATCAACCTGGTGGAGTTCCTGGAGAGTCTACCAAGGAGTAAACGCAGTGTGCCTGAACTCATCGACAATCCAGATAAACTCTTAGAAGATGCAAGGGTGAGCTCTATTACACAATTTAATGATGTGTCAGTGTATTAAATAAAGCATTATTTTTCTTTTGTCTCTGGAATAACATACTTTATCAAGATAATATTCCATATTTTATATATAAGGACAAACAAACAAACAAACAAACAAAAAATGCTGAAGGGAAATATTGAAGGAAAAAAAAAAAAAAAAAGCTGATGCACCGGTAGAGACGATACAGCAGTGTAGGCTGGCAGACCTTCAGTTAATTCTTGTTTACAAGTTGTCCAGTATTTTTTTGACATCATGATATGGCTATGTGTGGATCCGAAGGTCGAAAGCTTTTGCTGTCACTACACTGATCTTCTTTTTTCTAACAGCTAAGTGAAGTTTTCCATACTGATATTATTTTCCCAGTCATTTTACAATGTCCGGAAATGGTGTGGTACCGGGCTGTACGCTAAATTATTATTATTTTGTTTGATTGTTTAGGAGATGCTTGAGCTGCATCAGGAAGATGACCCAGCCGTAGGAGTAACAGGAGTACCAATCGTTAAATGGCCAGATCCTCCTCCTAAGGTATAGTACAGAAACAAAATCATGCCATGAAGAGCATTTGGACAAGTCCAAGCTATTTTTGTCCCATATATGTTTAATACTAGCCACATCTAACAATGAAGTCAGTATATCTGACAACTGTAACAAGCTGATATAGCCATACTAGAGCTTGAATCAGACAAGACATAAAAATAAAATGATATATTTCAATGTCAATCTATGTTCACGATTCCACCCTTCAATTTAAGAATACTTGGTAACATCTTGGACTTGCCCAACTGGGAATATAACACTAGTCCATGCCCTTGCCAAAGTATAGCTTTAAAAGTTAAACAAATATAAAAAAAAAAGGTTTTTTTTTAATGTTCATATATTCCTACCCATGTTGAACTCGATGAAAACAACATCTATTCGAGGGAATTATATGTTGAAATGTGGTCTTAGTGACAGATGGTGTTCTGAAAAGATGGCCTTCAAAGCAGATTGATGTAAACATCAAGTTGTAATATGGTCAAGTGATTATATCTTGAAACAAACCATCTGGAAGCAATCGGAAAAGGTTGAGTATGTAGTACATTAGAATGTATGGGGTTTGGGAATCATGAAAGCGAAAAGAAATTGACTTATTCTTGGTGGAAGCCATGTGCATTGCTCATAGAACTGTGTACCGGTATATGGGACTACACAGACATATTGCAGGGAAGTTTCGTCTAAACTTTTCAGCTGTATCTCATTATAATTTGAATATCAAGGCATCTGAAGAGCAATCCTTTTCAGGTGAAATTTCCGCTTTGATAATCTCTCTGACTAACATTAAAAAAAAGAGATAGGTCACAAATGATTGTTCACTTTTACCAGAACTAACCTTCTCTCTTACAACTGTAATTGCTTTAATATTGTCTGTTTGTCAAGAAGGGTGTACGGACTATGGGGGACAAAGTGAGCTACTTTTAATCTGATACATTCTTCTTCTTTCATTTAGCCTCCTGTCATACTCAGGCCAGCTCCCTCCAAGAAACGGGTGAAGAAGCAAAAGAAGAACAAGGCGCTGACGATGAATCGCAAGCGACGCACGCGCTGCAAGCAGTGTGCCAACTGCACCAGGGCAGATTGTGGGGAGTGTAACTTCTGCATCGACATGAAGAAATATGGAGGCCCGGGCAAAATGAAACAATCATGCATCATGAGACAATGCTTAACAGTAAATATAATTCATTTCTTTCACGGAGCAATCTTGTTATTTAGAGCTTCATTATTCTGAAAGTCCTTAATTCCAAATAAACAATTTACTTATACCAGGGCGATCACTACTCCAGAAATAGAATAACATTTGTTTAAAATCGTATCATTTGTTGTCAGACCAGAAAGTTCAGTGTTCCAATATTTCTACTCTCGTCTTTCTGCCTCTTTTTTCATATTTTTCTTCTTATGTTTCTTATTCTCAACTTTGCTTCTTCTCATCATCTAATTCTAAGTAATTAAAGGTGGACATTAAAATATATCGTAATCAAACCCGGAATGTTTCTTTTGGTTTAAACCCTAGCTAGTTGATTGGTCATTCATTTTATGGAACTTCAAATAGTTACTTCCCTTTGTGATTGCAACTATTAAGATCCCCATGATTTAACCAATGACCACGTCACTGATTCAGCCAAGGACGCAGGTTCGAAACTGAGTCACTTCTTTCGGATGGTGACGTTAAAGGTTGGTCCCCAGACGTAAATAATCATATCTGATTGATACACGTCTGTAAAAACCCAATTAAAAACACACAGATATTTACATTTTGTGAGTGTCACAAGTCACATCTATCATTATGCCATGGTTGTATGCTAATCCCCTTATTTCAGATGCTACATGAATGTTTCATGTTTGTCAAATTCTCTTACCCTGAATGTTACCCTTTCTCACAATTAGCCCATCCTACCAGGCAAATCTAGCTGCTCAGTGTGCAAGCTAGAAGACACTGATTCAGAAGGGAACACCACTCTCTTTGAGTGTCATGTCTGCCATGACATCACCCATCCTGCGTGTCTCAAGGAGCAGGGCTTTCAAGCTGAGGGGATCATGAATGAGGACCTGACGAACAGCTGGGAGTGCCCCAAGTGTATGGAGGTCGATGATGAGGACGATGAGGAGGAAGATGAAGAGGAGGAGGATGACGATGGCGATGAGGTAGGGTATAACCTGAAAAATAACAAAATAATAATATTCCGCTTTTATATAGCGCCCAATACATCGATACAACGATGTGTCTAAGCGCTTTACAGATATATTATTACCCTGGTCATCTGATTCAGGCTTACCCGCACACAATGTGTGCACATTCTCCACTCCCTGGGGAGCATTCTGCTAATGCTTGAAATGTTATCATATTCTGAGGTCAGGTTAAGGGCAATACCTTATTTTCATACTTTTTTTTAAGAAGAGCAAGGAAGGTAATCAGAATGTAAGTATTGTTTAAGGGAGATTATTGATTTGAACGTTTTAAAGATCATCAAGATGAGATGTGAAACAAGATTATATGGGATGTGATGATTTCATTGAATTTCTTTGAATTGTTTCCATTGGTTATGAAGATATCTGTGACTCAAGGGTTATACAGACCTCCCATCCTTTCGGCTTTTGGCGGAAAATTTCCGCTTTATTTTTCTTTTTCTTTTTCTGATTTTCCACTTTTGTCATTTATTTTCGGCCAAAACCAAATTCTATTCATACTGCAGTAAGAATATAACTTATATTCTTACTGCAGTATGAATAGAAATCTTGATAATCTGATTGAACATGAACTTTCATTTTTGTTTTCTTTTTCTTAATCCTGAAGGTGAAGGGTACAACCTATTAATACGTCAAGATAGAGCACGAGAGGGCCCTTCTCAGGGCCAACTAATCCTGTTGAAATGAATACATGGTGTTCCCTCAAACCTCGCTCAATTCTTTTTTATTCATTATTTTATTTCAAAACCCAAAATGATAAAATGTTAAAATGTTACATAGTCACATATTAAAATATTCTTTATATGTGTGTTTATCATTTCTTTTAGTCTGATAGTAGTTCAGAGAAAGCAGTATCTTCAAGAGGCAGAAAGAGAAAAGCTGTGAGTATTATCAAAAACATGAAATTATATTATCAGCCATCACCCCAAAATGTTTTACCCTTTATTTAACCTTTATTAGTGTCCAATATTCAAAATAACATCTTTTAATTATATAGCCTCTGTAAAGAATGATACGTTTTTCAAGATTTTTGCACCTTGAAATAAAGGCAGAGTAGCTAATGTAATTGCATACAAATTCAGCACCCAAAGAACTTTACTGGGAGACCATGTGGACCTTACTACAAATTTTCATGTTACTCTCTAATTGTTAACCAAATACCTTTTGATTGTTATTGTTGTTTTTTGGAAGGGGGGGGGGGGGAAGCAGTATGTTTATGATCAATATTTAAGCAAAAAGTCTATATTTAGCAATTGGTTCATTTTAGATATATGATTTTGATGCCAAATAGTATGTATATTCTTGTGCATGGCCAGTAAATCATGAAATAAAATGAAACAAATAGGAATAGGATTTTGAATTGGAAGTGGGATTTCAAATTGGTATTGCAATCGGTTTCAAGTTTGAAGTGGAATTGGGATTGTAATGGGAATCGGGGTTGGAATTGGAATTTAGTTTTGGAATTGGAATTAGTTTTGGAATAAGTTTTGGAATTGGAAGTGGAATGGGAAATAGGATTGGTAATGGTATTGGAATTGGTTTAGGAGTTGGAAGTGGAATTGGAATCGGGATTGAAATTGGAATTGGAATGTAGTTTTGGAATTGGAAGTGGAATTGGAATCGGAACTAAATTGAATAGAATTTTTAATTTTAACATTTTTTCTTTTCTTGTGTTGTCTACAGGAAAGTGATGTGAGGACGCATGAGGCTGGCACAGTTGGAAAGAGAGGGAGCCATGCAGGAAAGGTACTTGATATGCAGTATCTGAGATAAAACTTTAAAACAAATTATGTTTTGTGTGTGTGTGTGTGACTTTGTGTAATATTTTGTATGCTGATGAACTTCATATAAAGCATAATTCTGAACTCACTTTCGTTCTTTGTGGGAAGAAATATCACTGGACAGACCAAAACAA
This sequence comes from Strongylocentrotus purpuratus, assembly GCF_000002235.5. Classification (NCBI taxonomy): domain Eukaryota; kingdom Metazoa; phylum Echinodermata; class Echinoidea; order Camarodonta; family Strongylocentrotidae; genus Strongylocentrotus; species Strongylocentrotus purpuratus. The sequence continues at coordinate 13,168,453 of NW_022145605.1, read as the reverse complement.
AAAACAAAAATGAATATTACTGTTTTTTAAATCAGATAATTTTGATGCAGATGAAATTCTGTTCCAATAGAAACTCAAAAATGCATGCATCACTTCTTCTAATGTTGTGTGTGGTCCAAATACCCAGAATTTGTATGCTGTGCAAAGTAAATGAAACACAACATTGAGTTTGTGAAGTGTATTGCTGCAAAATGGCCAATTTTTACAATGAGCAAAAGAACCATGTTGCAAAACTTTCTGGTTGAAATTGATACACCATTTCATCTTAATATTCATTTCTGCTGAGAATCTACTCTACCAAACTTGAATTTCACCATTTGCTCTACTCCTTCCATGGTCTTTAGACGACGAGGAATTTGTCTTGCTTACTCTTTGTGATAGATTCTACAGGAGGAATTTCATGGAAAACTTAGGATCTACAGTTCATAATTTCATAAAAAGATTTTGGCATTTTGTTCTTGGTTTTGAGCCGATGGGTCGCTTATCATTGATGAGTGACATTCGCTTGTATTGTTGTACAGTTACTTAAGTAATTGAGTAAAATATCTTTGATGTTTGGCTTACGAATTGAACTGCAAATGCTTTGTACAATCAAAGTTTGTGAATACACACCTTCAGGCTTAGTACATATGGAGAACAGAAAAGCGTTTTCATCAATTTAATGGAAGCCGAGATAAATTGTAAATAGGAATTATTTTCATCTTGAGGTATTGAAGGCCTCAGTGTTTGGCCTAGAAACCACCCTGTCCTATTGCACCTACATGTACATATGTACAAGCAGCTTGCAAAACCAGGCAACTTTGTTTACTTAAAGCCCCACTGCACTAGTTTGGCCAGGAGGGATTAGACCTCCCTGCAAGGTCACTGACAGGGGGTTATCTCATCTAATCAGCTCTCAATTAACATACAAAAAAGGGGATCATGGGGGATAAATGGTCACCGATTAGGCATTGTTTGCTATTTAGAGGGGGCAAGTAGCTAAAAGTAGTGCAGTGGGGTTTTAATTTGTAAGAAGTTCTGTTTTCAATGCAGTATTCAGATTGCAGCACCTTTCTTCCACTATTTGTCATCATTCAGTATATTGTACAAAGCTACTGTCAGATATATATAGAATGCACATGATAAGATGGGTTATGTTTATAATGTGAAGTATTTGTTTTGAAACAGAGTATTGTTTCCCTTTCAGATACAGCAATTTTCTGGTACTAACAGCATTAAATATTTGCTGTGATTATAAAGGGCAAAGGATACGAATCAACCAAAATGGGCATTGTTTTGCTAATATATGTACAGTTATAATCCAAAAGTGATTTTAATAGAAAGCCAGTTGGTAAAATTTCTTTCATATCTTGAATCAATTTATCACAGTTTTGATCAAAAGAGGCATTTAAATAAGTAGGAGATGACAATATTTATTTATTTTCATTTTATGAAAAGGCAAGACAGAAATTCTTTCATGTGGTGCCCAATGAAGATTCATGTAAAATGATATTGGGTACAATATTTGTTTGTTTGAGCTCCAGGGAGCTAGATCTTTTAAAACAATTTTGTAAAATTTTTAGTTTTCTACTTCAGAATGTTTTTCTGATATTTTTGCTGATTAAACAGCATTTTTTCTGCTTGAATATTAGCAGAACACATTGTGATGCCCCCCTCAATGCCAGTTGATATTACATCTATGCTAAGACATGCTATTTCTTATTTTGACTTAAGGAAAATCTATTTTCCATCCATTCTACAACCTGGCAGTGCAGCTGACCTATTGAATGCAAATGTCAGGTGTTGCCAGTGTTCCTCTTTCTACTTAATTAATGTTTACAGAATAAGTGTTATCTGTCCAGCTATAACTGCCAAACATACAATGTTAAAAATATATATAATTGGTTTGAGTTGTTTTCCAACATGTAATAATGTTAAAGATAAATAATGATATAAGATATATGAATTAGATTTACACGTAAATATAAAGAAAGAGGGAGACTTAATTATCGAACATGGGTATCGGTATAGTTTTAATTTTATATTGCTCAGGTTTACAAAGTTCAGAGGAGTATGCAAATAGCACGCTGCATTCATTCTAATGCATGAATTGAGAAATTGTGTTATTTGCGAAATGTAGTTGTGTTATCTATTTGGTTTGATGACATTTTTAGTATCAACAGGGAAGAAAATTTTAAGTTAAATTTTTTTGCTCAAAGAGTTTTTATGAGCATCTAAACATGTGAAAACGTTTTCCCCAATAGATGACCTTTTAATTGTGTCTTTGAGACAAGAAAACCTAAGGGCAATGCTTCCTTTTGATTTGTTACTAAATTTGACATTCAGCAATTATAGTGGTAAATACATGTGCTATGATTTGCTGCTTATTTTTGTTAGTAAAAATGCTCAATGAAATTGATCATATGAATAATTTGTAATATATGACAGGCTTTAGGCTAGTCATTTGATTTTGAATCATACAGCTATTCATGAAAAGATTGTTAAGATATAAAAGAGAGCATTTTTTTTAAATATTTATTTTTCCTGATACAAAATTACCAGGTATCTAAAAGATTCATGATGAAAATATAGGCCTTGGTGATCTGAACTATTAGTTTGAACCTTGATCAGTGCAGTATGGAATGGGAAGCCACCTAGATTTGAGCCACTAAATGATTCTTTCACATCACTTTTTTATAATCATTGCATATTTCAAAATTTATCATTATTTTTAAATTTCTTGAAGTTTTGTTTTACATTTTTGTTAATAGTTTTATTCAATAATTGTGCCACAGTATCACCATTAATTGCAGAAGGACACTTTTTTCTTCAATTTTTCACAATCACATTCCTCTGTTTTGCAGTACTTGGCTTTCACACAAGTTTCAGGTCAAAGAGCACCAATTTTGCCCTTTGACCTATGGGTTGTTAGAGAGCATTAGCATTGTGGATATCTAATGCTGAAGCCATGGTGCTATACATGTATATGCTCGCATGTAGAAATTATCAGATATGTTCTTGTATCCCACGTAGTGTGGTGAGCATGAGATATAATCTCAGTTTTTAATGTTCAGTTACATCCATGACTTTTGGTAACTTATGCACATGGCAGGAGGTATACATTTACACCAATTGTTCTGTGTGTTCTCTATGTTTATAATTGTTTTTTATTTCTTTTTCTCCATTTTACAACTAGGGTATAAACGAGCTGAGAAAGAATCAATTTTATTTAGCTGAGGATGAATTATTGAGCGTTGTCAATGGATTTGTTAAAATGCTTTTCACTTTGTCAAAGCAAAGGTGATTACTGGTATATAAAGATGTATCACATTTTGTACCGAAGTACTGTATAGGTTGCTCATCAACAGAATGCGGCATGTTGAACAGCACCTTTTGAACAAAAGATCAAATCTGGTCGATTAAGAGTCGTTTTTCACCTCTTCGGGAGCTAGCTAAATGGGGCATGTAGTGCTGTGACTACATGTACCTGGGGGGGGGGGGGGGTGTGTTCCTTTCGTCTAATCAAACGACAGAATAAAGAGGAGAACAAATACACCTGTTCCACATCTTACCCTACTCGATGGCCTTGTTAATTAAAATTTTATCCATCTTTTAAGACCGGTGCCCCCCCCCCCTCTCAAGTCTTCCTCAATGTCTGGAGCCAAGCATGCACCAGAAGTTTTTGTTATACACTGGTGTTTATCTTCCCTGATTAAGGAGAGCCCAGATATGTGGAAATAATTTCTTTTGATTTTCTAGATGTGTTCCTTTGTTTAAAAGCCACCGTTCTTCATTCCCCTTCATTTTGCTAAGCTCCCTTATTACCAGTTGGAAGATTGGCTTTGGAAATTCAGTTTATGTACATAAGATTCTATGCAAAGCATTAAATAATGGAAACATGTTGTAAAGAAGCACCAGTTCTGTTATGCCAATTTGAAACACACAAGCCTCCGATTCATTTAAATGGTCAACATATTTGTGAGAAAAAGCGCTATATGTCGATGAAATCAAATTAGTGATGAAAGGGTTTCTTGTATTATTGCATCTTATGCTCATGTTGAATTTGAAATGTTTTCCTTTCCTGACTTTTTGGAATTAAAATTTTCTGTACATTGCACCGAAATTGATTTGGTATGTGTATTTTTTTTGGAGGAAATGTACTAATATTTGCTTCCTATTAATCCAAAGATATATTTTTTGCTGAAAGCCAGAGAAATTTTTAACTCATATTAGTTAACGCCAGTCGGACTTTCAGCATATGAGATTGGATTTAACCCATAAGCACCTCCAATTACTGGTACCATTCTCGAAATTGTTCAGATTCATAGAAGTTTCATGCTGCAAAAGCAATGAATCATGCACAACTGACAAACACAACATTTTCGCAATTTGGGAGAGTTTCTTCCAGTGAAATTCGCTCTCGGATACATATCACATTAGTTTCTTATTTTACAGTAAGGTGCTAAAGGATTGACACTCTGCAAGATAGATGAATTTACTTAACATGGGACAGAGAAGCTTGTTATCAAGCACTGAATATATTCATCAAATAGATTCATCTGTACAATCTGTGATATAAGCCTTAGCCTTAGTAAGCTTGGTCATCTCCTGTAGTCAAGCTAGCTGTCAGAAGTGTTTCTGTGCTTTCTCATCGTAGTTGGGAACTTTTTGCAAAATATTCCTGCAAAAGATTAAATGAGAGAAGAAACAGCATTTTCGGCAAAATAAGCTTTTCACCTAGAGTACTTAGAAGGGAGATACAACAAGATGAAGCTATTCAGAAAGACGGAACACGAAGAGTGATTAGAGGAGACCTTGGTGACTGTTATCATCAGAGACATTGAGGACTTTTGTCAATTTAAAAAAAATTAACTAGTGGTGGTGGTGGTGGTAGAGAACTTCAACTGTAACGAAGCAAAAGAAAGAAGATGTTTGTTGATGTTTTGTTATGCCTGCTTGTGCTGTCAAGTGAAGTTAAATGTGCAAACTGTTGAAAGAACTGACATTGGCCTTCCCTGTGGTTCCATCTTCCTCAGGGACCTACCATGGCTTCAACATCCACCTACCAAGGAACACTCCGGACACGACTGAGGCAACGGAAAGGCAACAACCAGAAGCTGGCCAAGCAGAAGGTACGTCAGGCTAAGTATCACATGCAGTCATCGCTCAAGAAGGGGAGAGCAATGCTGAAGAGGCACCCTTTGCAGCAGAAGAAGAGACGCCTTGGACGGCCACCAAAGCTTCAAGCCCAGGTGGAACCGAAGCCAATCATCATGGAGAAGATCCCGGCCTGTGCTGCTCCAAAATTTGTCGTCCGACCCGCTCCTGCCAATCCACCGCCTGCATTTGTTCTGATGGCGGATGACACCAAGCATCCCATCCATCGAGATGACTGGATGATGATCTTCCAGTTCCTTGACAAGCGTGCTCTCAACGAGTGTATGGCTGTCTGTAAGACCTGGAACAGATGGTGCATCCATCCTTCACTCTGGAAACGCATCAGCTATAAGACTCCCATCTCCAAGTTGGCACTCTGCGGGATCGTCCGGCGTCAGCCGCTTTCGCTCAACCTCTCCTGGACAAACATCAGCGCCAAGCAACTCTCCTGGCTCCTCCCACGTCTGCCGAACCTCAAGGACCTCGGCCTCGGCGGTTCAACTTGGCCTGTTGTGTACAGCCTGGCCTCTGTAGTCTGTCCCTTCTTTACATCTCTTGATCTGCAGTGGGTGAGCGGCCTCAACGACTCCTCCCTCCTGTCTCTACTCTCATCTCCCATGGACCACAGACCAGGCTATTTTGATGAACGGTCTCGTCTCTCAAACCTGGAAAGGCTGTGCTTGTTAGGAGCGGACATTACGGATGCGACCATGTCTTCGATCGTTCAGTTTGCTCCACTCCTTGCTCACCTGGACATAAGTTTCTGTGGTAACCTGACTGATGCTAGCATCAGGATTCTCCTTGATGAGAAGTCTCCAGTCAGAATGACTCTCAAAGGTACAAATGGCTTTTTATCTTAAAGTATTTGAAATATTACATAATTAGTAACTTTATATTTGTAACTGCTAAATATGTTGACATCTAAACTGAACATTATTTGTGGAAATTGAATTCATGAAAATAAGGACCTTTGGTAGACATAGATAAGCATCTTTACAATTTCATAACTCATAGATCTATTAGTATTTGCCAGATTGAATGACAACTTCAAAATAATTTACATGTAGTAGTTTACTTCTGAGACTAAATTTACAGTTCATTTGATCATCATTTATCTTTCCCTTTTTCAGGGTAGAATTCTGATGAAATATTTTCTGTGGAGAAAAATTAAGATTGTTTTAGTGCAAAAGAAATTGGAAGCTATTAGCAAGGAAAAACAAATAGTTGCTATAAATAAGTGTTTGATAGATTACAACTAGTAATTAAAACTTTTTGTTCTTATCCTTTCTCAGACTTGTGTCAAATTTGCTCCAATCCTTTTCTATCATTTTCTGCTTTATGAGAACCATTATAGCGGACTTCTCCCAAGGATCCATTGCAAAGTATAACATGATTGAACGAAATAAAATCCATGATTTTCATGTCTTTTTTTATTTAATTACAGAGCTGAACATTGCCGGTTGCAGGAAGATGACACTCTCTGTCTTCAGTCAGCTGGAGTCCTGTCCCACTCTCACAAAACTCATCATCCATTCTTGCCCAAACCTGGCTCAAGAAGCTTGCCTGAAATTCACCGAACAGAAAGGCGTTGAGATGGTGACAAGCAAGCCGAGCAGAGTGTGTAGACCAAGAAGGCCCTGATTTGATCAGATTAACTCTTAACCTGTTTCTGTTGAGTGAAGGAAGAAACAATGGACTGACACAGTAGACCTTTCTCACACATACAATGTACATGTATATACATATTCTCCTAACAGTATTGCAGTCTTGGGTGTCAATCTAAAGCAACTGTACAGTAAAGAAGCTACACGTAACTCAAACTGATCACTAATTGTACATTGGGGGGGGGGGGGGGGGGGGTAGAAAATATTTCCCTGCCCTTCTTCCCCCCCCCCCCCCCCATCAAACTTTGTGTTTTATATTAATACATTTCCAGTGTTCATTTTGGCGATGTAAAACTTGTGAAACGTTTCTTATTTTAACGAAATTTGTTGATCAATATGATCTGTTACTTTGAATTATAAGATATATACAAGTTACACATTTTGTTAATTGTTTTAGCTTCCAATGCACAAGCAGATTGTACGATTTTGATTAAAGGTCCAGACAAGTTGTACTGGACTTTAACAATCCATGTGTATTTGTTAAGACAATATTTGAATGATCAAAAGTGAATCAAGTTTAATTAGCAATCTCTACATCTAACTTCACTGTTACTTTACTTTCTGAGAATATGTGTTTTATTTCATTTTAGACCCCCAGAAAAGAAATCATGCAACTATGTGAATGATGCTTTGGAAAATATGCAGACTCGTTTTATGCAAGTGCATACGGCTGCATCGGCTAGTCTACTTTAAATACAAGTCACTTTTATACTAATTTAGAGTGTATTTAAATGTGCAACATCTTCTTATAGAAATATGTAGGGCTCATGTCTTGAATATAGGACACCAAGGTGGTACACCTTAACTATAGAGCAATATATTTTGTGAGGATTGGTAGATTTTGATTCATACTTTTACAAATTACCTCTGAAGTCTGAAGATACAACTATAAGCTGTTTTTAAGTGACAAAAAATCTCTTCTGTAAGTAATTTATATAGTTTTAAAGTCGGTATTGCAAGACATTTCAAACATTGTCTGAAAAAAGTCAAATGAAAAGGTAAACAAAATTGAAATGAGGACTTGAAAGTCAACAAGTGTCACGTAACAATGCTACATGTATGTGTAAATACTGACCTCATTGAACAAGCCCATGTCACAAGATTTTGTCAAAAGAAATGAATATTATTTCTGTTGTGTGAAATGCACTTATGAAAAAAAAGAATTTGGATCTATCAGAAATACAGGCATTTGAGAGCAGAAGTTTTTGTTTGTGTTGTGCCCTAGATATGTGTATTTAAAAATGTTAGATTTCAGGAAATCTGTTTTTTTTAAATCCTTTTCCATTTTACTTATTATTACTAAGCATTACCTTTAGAAAATTTACATTATACAGTTTGATAGCATTTGTAGAAACTCCCATTTACAAGAAGATTTGTTTTCTGGTATCCATATCATCTTATAGGGGTAGAAGAAATAAATCTTTTATCCCTTTCTGTGTCACTCAGTTTTCAAACAGTATCATTTCCGAAGATTAACTTTTTGGATATTCTCCTTTTCCGTTGGGATGCATTAAGATATGAGCAAGCTTGATTAGTTCAGCTAGTGTACATTTTAAGAGTATGGCAATCGATCGGTTCTGCTTTTATGTTGAGTTTTCTTGAGGTTTGTATATTTGTTTTTTATACTTAAGCAATGCAAGTGTGTGTATGGTACATTGTATGTCCATTGATTGTAAATAAAGTGATATCAAGCCAGTCTAAGCTAAGATCAAATATGTGTGTAACTTGTAGTATGCGTACATTATGTTAATTGTTCTTGAGAATGATGGTCTGTATTGAATACTTTTACATGTTATATTTAATTTGTCATATTTTCAAGAAACAGAATTTGGACAAACCAATTTTTCACATACTGCAAACTATTACAAAACTTGGTAAGGGTGTGAATAATTTAGTTGAGAACTGTACCTGATGGTCCTATTGCCCTATTGCCCTATTATAGTTTGGATCAGAGAGTTTTTTTCTTCAAGTTTTGATTGATTTTCCAGTCCATGATAGTATACCTGTACTTGGTGATGTATTGGACATCTAATGACCACATAATTTGGACTTGCCAACAAACATTGGCATCATGATCCTTAAAGTCGTCCATCGGCCACTCGATCACAACAGTCACATAGTTTTCCATCAGCCACTCACAACTCACTCACACTTTCGGATGGTGACGTTAAAGGTCGTTCTCCAGACGTAAATAATCATATTTGATTGATACACATGTGTATAAAAACCAAATTACACACACAAACACACACACGCACACACGCACACTCACTCACAACCACATGGAGTATTACACAAAATGAGAAAATATGAATACACTTTATCAGCATTTTATGTACAAGCCTTTTATATTTGATCTTACATGTATAAGAAATTAAAATATTACTTGCAGGCTTGCAGCGTTTCATTTGTATTGATCAAACAAGACAAAACAAACAAGTATTGTAGATTTAATTATGCACACTTCTCATTCAAGAGGGAACATACCGTAAGGAAAGAAAAACAAGCGAGTCTTCATGTGACTTATATGTAGGCTAATATGAACGAGATACAAGAATATTGGTATACTGGGATATTCATATACATGCGTCACATTTACATCAGGGCTTTAGTCATAAGAACCTGCATGAGCTGAGCATCGTTTCACAGAACCGTCATAAATACAAGTTCACCAACATCCCATTAAAACGTGCATTAAATGTAATACATGCATTCCTATGGATTTTCAGAGAACTTGTTCTTAAGACGATTTTGTGAAAACGATGCCCTGCATTTCAAAGCTCTACTACCTCTCCTTCCAGCTATACCTGGAGGGGGGAGGGGTGCCACATCGGGCACTGTACATCATCCACGTAAATCACTTTCTGAAAAGCACACTAACAGTGGTTTACAAACATTCATGTTATACATTATATCAGTACAGTACACTCAGAAAAATCCTTGAATGCATTGATTAGTTACCTACATGTAATGTATGTTACGGTATACACAAAATTAAGCCTGGTTCCGGCACGATGTGATAAACTGCTTCCATAAAACCAGCATAGCAAAACAAGTAATTGTTGTGCTAATATGCCATCCATAGTTTTATTGCTATCATAATTGACATCATAATATTATATGAATTCTCACATAATTCAATGTAGCACAATGAACAGCACATACTACACTAACATTATGTTCACACTTCATGCAATACTGAACTATGCAAGATTTTACACAAAGGATGTGATTACAGTGTACTTTCATTGGGTTCTTAACATGGAGTATACATAAACACTAATAGACAATTCCAGTTTTTGACAAGTGTTTTTTTCTAGGTTGGATTGCTGGCCACTAAAATATTTTGGGGAATACTGAATCTTATTCCATACTTTTAAAAATTACAAGTAGTACATCAAAGAAAAAAGGCTTATCTATTTGTAAAACAAAACATATATTTGTTTTGGATGTACTATTTGGTTTTTGTTTCATTAAATAGCAGCAAAGATGGAAGTAAAGAAAGAAAGAAAAGGCTGTACACAAGAATGTTTCATTCTTATCAAATACCAGTATAGGGAGACACATTAATTCAGACCATATACTTAATGTTATCTTTTGCTTTACGCTGCAAGTACTTGTATTACTAATGCCCAAGCTCTTATCTTTAATATATAATATTTACAATATTTGGCATCAGTCTTTGCTTGTCACATATACCGGTACACACATTTTACTTAAAAGCTATTAAAGACTTTAAAATCACCATGACGAGAATGTTTAAAGAAGACTAGCTATTGAACTACATGAGGGAAAGTACATTTGCCACCCTAATCAGAGTCCAGAATGTCACCAGTTTTATTTTATTTGCGATCTCTCCCCTACCTGCTGCAAGCCGAAGATGGCGGAATCCACATATTCATATGCCAAGCTCATTCTTCCGCTGGGCCTACAAATTTGGGAATTGAGCCATCTTTGGCTTGTGTCAAGATTGCGTTAGTAGATTGGTAAAAGGAAATCGGCCAGATTGTGGACTACTCTGTTCAGTGATGAAGATGAATAAAGTGGTTGCCAGTTTCTGCTTGAATCACTGACCTTTAATTATATAAGAATACCTATTTGCTATTACTTGATCCATCCTACATATCTTCTGATGCAGCACACTAAACGGAGAGAGCAAGGTCTTTTATTTCCCCACAGTAAACTAGCTATTAGTCCCAGATTAATTAGCACATTTTTTAATTATATAGGAATACCTATATGCTATTTCCAAATGCAGCAAACTGAACAGAGAAAGCAAGGTCTTGTTTTTTCCAGAGTAAACTATTAGTCCCAGATTGATTACCGGTAGTACATTATTTATGTTTACTGCAACATATGAATACATGACATGTAAATAATGAAATCAACAGCTATTTTTATAAGCCTTAAAAAGTGCATACAAGTCTACATTAGGTTCCAACACTCAAAAATTTGAGTTTCATTTTTTTTTCTACCACAAAGTATAACTGTATACATGTAATCATACAATAAAATAATCATATTAATCATGATCATGACAAACATAATAAAATGAACATAAATGTCCCTTTCTGAAGAGTCATCAGTTTTCTGGGTACATGGTTATATTTAGAAAAGGGAAGCCTCTTTAAAGAAATAAATATACTGACTTACGGCAACAAGGTGGCATAAGAAATGAAAACTCTGATGCAAAGGAATACAAACCCTATAAAACGTACAAACTCAATTTTCGTACGGTATACATTTACTACTCTAACTAGGTCATGAATAGATTTACCTTAGTTTATGAATTATTCATGAATCGCAAGGTCATTTACTTGCCATGTGCCTGACAGATGGGCGATAGGGAAATAGTAAAACTAACGCCCTTCGGACTGGGCATGCAAAGTTGCTTCCAATTAAAGATAAAACAAACATCTATGACTAAAACATGTATATTTCAAATATGTCACACAATTGCATCTTGTAATGTACCATATGCACACGCATATATGTAAATGTTACGGCTGAAGAAAACAAAAGAAATGTCAAGTTTGAATTGTTAATCCAATGACAATAATTGTTAACTGGGTCTTCTAATAGAGTGAGAAAAAGAATGTTGAAGTTTAAGATCTGTCACTACAAATCCTAGTTATACGGCAACATGCAGAGTAAAAGGCAAGCCAAACCTTATTATACTTAAAACACCACGCTTGGTGTATGCCAGCAAAGCAAGGTATTGAGGAAAGTAGGGCACGCACACTTATAGTTATATCAAAGCCATGAATGAATAAAAGCACACAGTATGTCACACAAAAGTTACCCTGTAAAAAAAAAAAAAAAAAAGATAATTATACTGAACCCTTCCTTACTATAAGATGCGAATCCCACCCAAGAATTGGAAAGGCTGAATGATGAGTTTGGACATAGAATGTCTGGGTTTTTTTCTTCCAGAATCAGACACAGGTGACTTCATTCTGGAATTTATACCCATGGATGATACATTTTTCCCAATTACCAATGAAACAAAGTAATACAAGTCACAGTTCACAGTTCATCTATGCTTATCAGAGAAACACTTGGATAGAAGGCCAGGGCCGGGTTACAAAGGATGGAGAAATAATAAGTGAGTCAAAAAATTAAAACAAATACAGCACATTCTTTTTTTCAAAATAAAAATAATTCCTTCTTCAGCACTATGCAGCTGCATTGAGACCATGCCTATCCTCTCTGTAAGTGTTAGACAGTTGAAATAAAGGCAAGATCTATTATCTACATGAAGTTGTGCAACAGACACAATTCCCTACATGCTGAATTTAAAACAAAATCATATATACTAGTAATAACAGTTAAATAGGGAAAATAATTCCCCCCCCCCCAAAAAAAAAATCATTTTACCACAAAGTACAGTGCAACCATATTATAATGAGCTCTGATATAAGAGAGCCGTTTAGCAAGGTAATAATGCAGGTCCCACTTCTTTATATTCTTTATATCGCTTTTTACATGTACCTTATATATACCGAGGTAATTTTCATGGTCCAAGTCTCCTGTTATCAGGAGGTTCTGTTCTATTATAATCCTATTATAATGATGTTACACTGTCTTTGAGTTTATACAGTATTTCAGAATAGAATTCTTTGCAATGATCATTATCAATGGTACAAGCACAACAATAACAACTTTCAGTACAACAAAAAACAACATTTCTATACAACACACATTCAGCCAATATTTACTGGGCTAGGGGCAATAAAGAATAACTAAAACAGCCTCTTTTGTGACTTCAGCCTGATCTATCAAATGAGTTAAGATTTATCCACACTACTGGCTATGAAGCTTACATCCTCTAGCACCGCATCATCCTGAGCTCAAATAACTTTACCTACTTTATTATTTGCTCAGAGCCAGAGGGACATTATCTTGAATGCTTTTACACAGAAGTTTAAATTAACAAGCTTAAAGGTAAAGACCAGTTATGGTCATGCGATTGCATTGTGAAAGAAACGTTGTGGAATCGATCAGAAAAGGTTGATCATCTAGCATCTAGCATCTGCAAGGTTCTGGAATCATCAAAATGATAAGAAATTTGGCCCATTCTTCGTAAAGTTACAAGCACTATACACAGAAAGATGTATATGGGACTACCCTATATCTCTCACAGACCATGAGAGAAACAAATTTACCAAATATATGAATTAGTAGACGGTTTCCCGGCAAATTTTTTATCATCATGTATTAGTCAAAACATATTCTTTCACATGATTGGTAATGAGAGCTTCCATTTCATTTTTTGAAATTGGGGCGTTTCCAATACTGGTCTTTACCTTTAACATATCTTTTGCTTGATAAATAGGATTTTTACTATTCTTTCTCTAGCCCATATCTTGGGCAAAACTGTCACATGGTCACATATCAAATCATGATAAATTTTTCAGCTGGCATAATAAATTTTTTTTTAAAGAATTAAAGCAGCATATTTAGTCACCAGCTATATTCTATGGTTACTGAGTTGTTTTGGGGTTTTAAAAAAAGGTCAGAACGACCACATAAAATATCTCAATTATCTGAAACCAAGGTGCTGGTAACTCCTTGCTAAAACTAGAGAGAGACCTAGGCTGGTATTCTTGCAAGCAAAATCAATTTAAAAGAGGTCTAGACCTCAACTTAAATGGTCTACCGGTAGTAGATCCACTGATTTGTCCTGTACCAACAACAGTAATTAGTTTTGGGTGACTGAAATGCACAATAATAATAAAAACTATGTTATGAAATTAATTTCTTGATTTCATTTCACGACTAAAGCTATGGTCACAAATCAGAACAGCGACCGACCGATCAGTAGCCTGCTCGGTCGCTGCTGGACTTAGGCATCGCCCAGCGATTAGGTCGGTGCCCGGGCGGCGACCGCCCAGGCACCGAGCGTATTTTGGGCGGTGAGTGAAAAGTGAGCAGGCGCCGCCCAAATTTTAACTCTGCGCTAAAACTTCAGCGGCGACCGAGCGATGCTCTAAAAACGAGCGGTGCCTGGGCGGCCGCCGCTCGGTGGCCGGGCAGCCGCCGGGCAGAATTGGTTAAAAACTCGCCGCTCGGCCGCCGAGCAGGCTACTTTAGGGGTTTGTGACCATAGCATAAATTATTGCATTGATTCGATTTGTATCACAATTACCGGTACTGTTATCGATATGAATATCTACGTTGGTACTTCATTAACGAGTGGACTCGCTTTCAACCAGGTTTAAAGACATGCTTTCAAGAATATGGGCCAAAGGGAGCCTGAACATCAATTAGGTTTCACATTAATGCTCTCTAAAAAGCTACCACTTGTGATCACAAGCAACATTTCTTATGGTCTATAGCCTTTTCTTTGGGAAATGGATGTTATAAATAATACCTACATACAATTCAGCCTCTATATAGATTACCATGACAACCGTTTGACTTTCTCACAAACACTCCTCTTTAAAATCTGTTATTTCAATCTCTTTGGTAGCAGCCTGGTCAATTACGACAAGAAAAAACGCTAGCTCTGCAACTGCCTTTGACATGATATCAAATTATTTGAATTCCCGGATCCTAAAGCTCTCCGCTATAACTCTTTTTCTCAAAGCTGTCCTAATTAGATCCTAAAGCTCTCCTGTTTGCCATCAATGTGCCTCAGTCTAAGGTAGACATCTGTTCCGATACCTTGCATGGTCTCCAGTGATATAGACCCTCCTAGGTACTCTGCATATGCCTTGGATACTGGCAGTCCAAAGCCAAATCTAAACAAGAAAGAAAATAGGACCAAATACTTCTCTGATCAATATGCTTTGGGTTATAGACAGGGCTCAAATTAATTTTTTGTCCACGGGGGCTCTTCCCCCGAAAAAAGAGCCCCCGTGAGCCTTCTCACGGGGGCTCTTTTATTACTGACGGGGGCTCTTTTTTATACAAATATCCATTGAATTGGTACCTATGATACTCCTCAATTATTTGCTATTTCATCATTATCATTTCAATCAGCATTTTCCCTCTTACAAATTTACAAGCTACATAGCTGTTACTGGCCTGTGTATATAATATATACGCATAAAACACTGATCTTTATGATGTCTTTAACGTGACATATCTTCTTCTCCCCTTGCAAACGAAAAATAAAACATGGTCATTAAAAGGGATTAACCCTTACTGTACTGAGCTATTTTGAGCACCCACTGACCGGGGGGGGGGGGGGGGGGGGGGGGGGGGGGCCTCCCAGGCGGGTCAATGTCGCTATTCATAAGGACCGCTGTTCATAAGGTCCGCTATTCATAAGGTCCATTATTCATAAGGACCGCTATTCATAAGGTCCGCTTTTCATAATTGGAGAAAAGGGTCATTATTCATAAGGGTCATTATTTATAAGGAACGCTATTCATAATCAAAGAAGAGGGTCGGTATTCATAATATTAGAAGAGGGTCGCTATTCATAATACGAAATCGGGGTCGTTATTCATAAGGGTCCCTATTCATAATATTACAAAAGGGTCGGTATTCATAACACAGAAAGAGGGTCGCTATTCATAATACGAAATGAGGGTCGCTATTCATAATACGAAATGAGGGTCGCTATTCATAATACGAAATGAGGGTCGCTATTCATAATGCAAAATGAGGGTCGTTATTCATAAGGGTTATTATTCATAAGGGTCATTATTCATAATAAGAAATGAGGGTCGCTATTCATAAAAGGAGAAGAGGGTCGCTATTCATAATAGAAGAAGAGGGTCGCTATTCATAATAGGAGTAGAGGGTCGCTATTCATAATAAGAAATGAGAGTCGCTATTCATAATAGAAGAAGAGGGTCGCTATTCATAATAGAAGAAGAGGGTCGCTATTCATAATAGGAAATGAGGTTCGCTATTCATAATAAGAAATGAGGGTCGCTATTCATAATAGAAGAAGAGGGTCGCTATTCATAATAGAAGAAGAGGGTCGCTATTCATAATAGGAGTAGAGGGTCGCTATTCATAATAAGAAATGAGGGTCGCTATTCATAATAGAAGAAGAGGGTCGCTATTCATAATAGGAGAAGAGGGTCGCTATTCATAATAGGAGTAGAGGGTCGCTATTCATAATACGAAATGAGGGTCGCTATTCATAATGGGAAATGAGGGTCGCTATTCATAACACGAAATTAGGGTCGCTATTCATAAAAAAGAAATGAGGGTCGCTATTCATAATAGGAGTAGACGTTCGCTATTCATGATACGAAATGAGGTTCGCTATTCATAATACGTCCCCCCCCCCCCCTCGGCTACGTTCCTGGTCCAGTAGGGGGGGGGGCGATATATAGCCCTTAATAGTTGTCTCTTTTTAAAGTAATTCTATTTTATCTGTTATCTTTGATAATTATATAGAGCCAACCCCCGCTCATGTGGTGACGAAAAAAAAGTAAAACATAACACACATGTAATCCTATCGTAAATTTTCCTCCTTGTTGGAAATCTTGCCCCACCACCCTGCCCCCGACTGATCTTATCCAGGCTACGCCACTGAGATATTAAGTACGCCAAGCAGGCCCATTATCCATTTTAGCTTGCTATTTAAGAAACTAGTAATTGTTTATACGACAATAATGTTTTTGTAGAAAGTAATTTTTATTAGGACTTATGGACCTACAAATTACTGAGCGGAATTGAACCTGACAATTTTCCAATTGGGTGGGGGGGGGGGGGGGGGGGGGGGGACGGAAATTTGAAAAATGCGCAGACCGTTTTTTCAACTCAACATACCAATACTGACAAGGTCATATTATGAATAGCGACCCCTTACTCCTATTATGCATAGCGACCCTCATTTCATATTATGAATAGCGACCCTCTTCTCCTTTTATGAATAGCGACCCTCTTCTCCTATTATGAATAGCGACCCTCTTCTCCTATTATGAATAGCGAACCTCATTTCCTATTATGAATAGCGACCCTCTTCTCCTATTATGAATAGCGACCCTCTTCTCCTATTATGAATAGCGACCCTCTTCTCCTATTATATATAGCGACCCTCTTCTCCTATTATGAATAGCGAAACTCATTTCGTATTATGAATAGCGACCCTCTTCTCCTATTATGAATAGCGACCCTCTTCTCCTTTTATGAATAGCGACCCTCTTCTCCTATTATGAATAGCGACCCTCTTCTCCTATTATGAATAGCGACCCTCTTCTCCTATTATGAATAGCGACCCTCTTCTCCTATTATGAATAGCGACCCTCTTCTCCTATTATGAATAGCGACCCTCATTTCCTATTATGAATAGCGACCCTCTTCTCCTATTATGAATAGCGACCCTCTTCTCCTATTATGAATAGCGACCCTCTTCTCCTATTATGAATAGCGACCCTCTTCTCCTATTATGAATAGCGACCCTCTTCTCCTATTATGAATAGCGACCCTCATTTCCTATTATGAATAGCGACCCTCTTCTCCTATTATGAATAGCGACCCTCTTCTCCTATTATGAATAGCGAACCTCATTTCCTATTATGAATAGCGACCCTCTTCTCATATTATGAATAGCGACCCTCTTCTCATATTATGAATAGCGAACCTCATTTCCTATTATGAATAGCGACCCTCTTCTCCTATTATGAATAGTGACCCTCTTCTCCTATTATGAATAGCGACCCTCATTTCGTATTATGAATAGCGACCCTCTTCCCGTGTTATGAATAGCGACCCTTATAAGTAATGAACCTTATTTCGTATTATGAATAGCGACCCTCTCGTCGTATTATGAATAACGACCCTGATTTCATATTATGAATAGCGGTCCTTATGATTAATGACCCTTAATATGAATTATGAATAGCGACCCTCATTTCACGTTATGAATAGCGGTCCTTATGATTAACGAACCTTATTTCTTTATGAATAGTGACCCTCTTTTGCCATTATGAATAGCGGACCCGGAAGTACGGGAATTACACGTTATGAATAGCGGTCCTTATGAATAGCGGACCTTATGAATAGCGGTCCTTATGAATAGCGAATAGACCCCTCCCAGGCCCCCCCCCCCCCCTATGATCTCGGCCGTCGATTGTCCGATGAACACGAAAATTTGCATGTTTGTAGATATTTACGTAAGGAACAAGATGGTATAATTAGTTTTTTCCGAATGTGCAAATTTTTGTCGTTAGCCTAATTAATTATGCAACATGCGCTAATTTTATGCATTTTACAGAAAACGTGTCAAACTCCACTTTTTGAATGTTGAAACTCATTATTCATATGAAACTTCTAACACAAAAAAGTTATTTAAATGTAATTAATAATGATAATTTATGCAAATTTTGATGGATTTTAATTTTTTTTTTTTTTTTTTTTGATGACATGCGCATACTAATTGTTATGTAACGCCTTACAGGTATATCCGATTTTGACGAAAATGGTATCAAAATGTGCGTAAGACTTGAGGGAAAAAAGTCATGAAACGACAATTCAAAATTCCAAGCGGTTGCGGCGCAATCTCCGAAAATGTCGAGGGGGAGGGGGCTCCCAGGCCCCCCCCCCCCCCCAGTACAGTAAGGGTTAAGCGACAAATAATGATTGTGATTCAAATTGATGCGAATATTTGTTTGAATAAGCACTGCTATTCACCCGAATCTTTTTGTAAAAACAACTTTTACAAATCTCAGCCATGCTTACTGAGTTGAGACGTTCCATTCAATTTAAAATACCCATTACATAATACACTTTTCCTAATCTCATAGTGATATTACAGCACAGTGGCAGAATTGCATGGCCGAGATTTGTAAAAGTCGTTTTTACAAAGAAGATTCTGGTGAAAAGCATTGCTTATTCAAAAAAAATCCTTGCATCAATTTGAATCACAATGATATTTTTCGCATGGTCCTTTATTAAACAACCTTGTTTTCTGTTTTGTTTGCAGAGGGAGAAGAAGCTATGTCACGTTAAGAAATCATAAAGATCAGTTGTATTATGCGTATATACATATGATACCAGAACAAATGTTGATTATCAGAATGTCATTTTGGAATACCTCTATACAAATACAATGTCTTTAGCCCGTATCAGTATTAGTATGATCCAATATAAAGCTTTTATTCTTTATTTAATTCAGTATAATGCTTTTCCTCAAAAATAGTTTTGCTATTTTTTTAGGGTTGAGACGCTAAGAAATGGTTTCAAATGTACATTACACGAACCCTGAACCATTGCAAAATGATGGTGGTTCTCTCTCTCTCTCTCTCTCTTTATTTTAATCATGCATTATCAACTACATATAAAGCAGCAACCAAAAACTTCGGGTTATCTGAGATAGGTGACAGTAAGAGTTAAAAAAAAAAGTCATTCTAAAACGGCGCTTCACTTCCCCCCGCCTTTTGAAAAAAAAAAAAAAATAGATTAGAAGTCCTCTCCAGAATCCCCCTCCCCCCGCTTTAATATCACATTTTCACTTGGCAGCCCAAGGGGGCCGGGGGGGGGGGGGGGGGTGGGAGGAGGGGGTTAAACCCCCCCCCCCCCCCCCCCCCCCCCCCCCCCCCGCCGTAGATCTGCCCATGTTACCATATCATTCCACGCAGGGGCGGCGATCCGGGGGGGACACGTCCCCCCCCCCCCTCAATTTTTTTAGGGGGGGATCGTCCCCCTGGAAATTTGAAACAGTGCAAAACAAATTGTATAGCATATACTGAATAATGACTGCAACACACTTTTAGGCTCTGGAAGGCCCAAGAGTGCAGCGTTTAGACTAATAAAATTGCAAAAAAAATCTCGCTCGGTCGCTACGCTCCCTCGCATAACATCCTCGTAAAAAAATTCGCAGCTCGTCCCCCCCGGTCATTAACAGAAATCGCCGCCCCTGATTTCACGGCATTTTGGTCTTCCTCTTCTCCTCAAAAGCGACTTTTAGATTTGCGTGGACGTGGACGTGGACGAGTTACGTCCTTTTAAGGCACTAGCTGGCAATCACATGTGACGTCCTTTTAAGCACTGGCAGTGCCTTAAAAGGAGGTCACACGTTGCAGTCCACGTTCTCATCGTGCAAATCTAAAAGTCCCTAATATTGATTTACTGGTCGAGGTTCATTATTTGCTGAGAACGAAAAACTTCTCCAGGCCATGACCATGTTTCTGCCCTTGCCCGATCGCCTCCAGCTCCAACAGACATGGCGCGGCAGCGTGCACACGCACCGCTACTAACGGCGCAGTAGGCCTATAACCACTGCTGACGGCGGCACTGCACTGCGAGCTGAATCGGTAATACTAATAATAGGCCTACTCATAAAACGAGAAATCTTGCACGCTAATCTTAGTTCCATTTCATTGGTTTAAGGTTTGAAAATTGAAACTCAATATTGTGTTAAAGTTATAACAGAAAAGATTATCTTTATTTTATAATTCCACCGGGGCGATTTTTAATTTTGCAATCGCCCCCGTGAGCAACCTGACGGGGGCGATTTTGTAGCTCACGGGGGCGAATCGCCCACCGCCCCCGTGTATTTTGAGCGCTGGTTATAGAAATAAAATTACTTACAAGTGACAAGTGCCAAAGGTTTTTGATTTGATGTGATCTGCTGATGTTAAAAAGTGACTTTTCAGAGATGCACCTGGGGTCAACATCAAATGATTTCAGCCAGTAGGCCCAAAATAAAAATATTGATATATAAAGAGGTGTACATTCATGGTGTCACTGACCCAAATTAAAAGTTCAGGAATCAAACTTATCCTTGGGATTGAGCATATCAGCCATAAGACAATATATATTCGTCAATGACAAAGATGAATCCTAAGAAAGTGTTCCACAGCAAAATCTCTACAGCTCATATTCTTATGTCACAGGTGTATACAAAATCAAAATCTTAAGAAAACCAGTTTTTGAACCTACAATCCTTCAACTTTATCCACAAATTATTCAAAAGGATTCAAAAAGCGAGGATCGTAAATTTAGAAAGAACTCAACCTTAGAATCAAGCCAGTCGTCTGTCAAACGGGATATTTGCTGGTGATGGGAAATCCTGAAAGTACATGAACTACTACTCACCCACAGAGAGGTCCGGCTGTAGGCTGATTGACGGCTTCAATCATGGTACCCAAAGCTCCACCATTATCACTCACACTCTCATCATCATTGGCCGTCGTGAAGTGATACTGGAACACCTTCTTCAACAAGGAATGGGGGATACCTCCTCCTCGATCCGATATCCTAAGATGGGAGAAAGGAAATTGTTTTGGTTTTAGTAATTTGATTTTTACCTATTAAGAACATCATTATCATATTCAATGAGCTGGTTTTGCCAGCCAAAGCTGAAAAATAAAGATTTTAAAAAGGTCATCAATGTCCGCAATATACCAAAAAAGCTAGAACTGTGCAAACAGGGATTTTAACTGGCCCATGGGGTAGGGTAGGTGAGGTGGGGTGGGGTGGTGGGGGTGGGGAGGGTCAAGTACGTTGTCATTAATGCCCTTTAAAGTGGCACCTCTGTCTGGTTCTATAATGTAATCACTCTTCACCCACCGACCAACCTAAACTAGGTAAAGAGAGCAAAAATACTTTGTAAAAAAAAGAATTTCAAACAAATCTGAATAAAATAAAGTCAAACTTAACTCTTAGTTGGTATTAAAAATACTAGAAAGCTGTTAGCATCTTTGAAACTTTTTTGTAAAAATAATTTCAAAAGGCATAAAATGTTAATATAAATCATTCATATTTTCTATTATCAACAAGATTCATGTTCTTGATGTGGAATTTATGAAAAGTCTAAAATATCGATACTTGAATTTTGGCTTTTGGATATATTTCATTTTAAGGCTACAAATGGCTCTCCATAATATTCAAGTCCAACTTAGAATTGAGTTCGACTTAATTAGGACCTTTGTGAAACACCCCAGGACCCACAGCTTGATGCAAACTCAACCCTTAAAATAAAGAAGAAGAAAAAAAAAAAACCTGACAGCAGATAAAAAATGAAATGTTTTTGCTTCAGGAATATTTACTTTAAACAAATAATAACATCGGCATAGACTTTGAGGCTTCAAAATAAATAAATGAAAACATTGATGAATAAGTAAATATATGAACAAACAATGAATGAACAAATGAATAAATAATAAGGTAGAAGAGACAAAAAATTACAGAGAGGTTCCCTCAAGCGAAACAAACGGGACATCCTAAATATATTAAATTCGTCCTCGATCCTCTTTTAACACCAAATGATTATAAAGACATGCAGCGGCAGAACCCCCTCCCCAAAAACATAACCGCTGGTTTTTTGTGAATGGCAATTTTGAGGAGGTGTAAAAAAAAAAAAAAAAAAAAGCCGCCGCAGCATTTTGTGCCGATCGACTGGCGGCAAAACTTTTCCAACCAATCATATTCTTACATAGTAAGCATAATCGTGACGTCATGACCACAGATCTATCTTCTTCCTTCTTTTTTTTTGCAGAGGTTTGCCGCTTTATATCTGAACGATGCTAATTTATACAACATGGATGTATATCTGTAGACATACGCCGAAACTTTTTCCCATCGATAGTGATCTGTTTTTTCTCTAAACAGAATAAAAGTACCGGTAGTAGATCGCGATGCCTAAATATGTGTGTGCGTTTTTTTAATTTTTATATCGAGAGGTTTCGAAATATAATTACTTAGGCTCTAAAACTATCTTTTATCATAACATTTTGCCGTTTTTCAATATCAAAACTCCAGCGAACGCGAGAGTCGTAAGTCATACAGAAGATCATTCTTCTTCCTTTTTTTTTGCAGAGGTTTGCCGCTTTCTATCTGAACGATGCTGATTTATACAACATGGATGTATTTCTGTAGACATACGCCGAAACTTTTCCCATCGATAGTGATTTGTTTTTTCTCACAACGGAATAAAAGTAGGTGATCGCGATGCCTAAATATTTGTGTGCGTTCTTTTTATTTTTTATATCGAGAGGTTTCGAAATATAATTACTTAGGCTCTAAAACTTTCTTGTATCATAACATTTTGCCGTTTTTCAATATCAAACCTCCAGCGAACGCGAGAGTCGTATTCTATACAGTTGTGTCTGACAGATAAATGTGCCAATGCAACGTGAACGGTCGACAAGATTCCCGATATTAATACATTTAAGTATTTTCCTGGCAAAAACACTATCGGAGACAACCCCCTAGATCCTCTCCCCTCGGAAAATATACTCCCTGCTTTAACCTTTCCTTGTAAACAAAAATGAAGAAAGAAAAAATAAAAATAAAGAAAAGAAAAGCCAAGTTGATTGACTCTTTCGATTGTTATAGTTATCGAAATCCATGATGCCCGTGCAGGGCTCCAAATTGTTTTAATCACCGTGATAAGACTATAGGCTATTATTCAAAACTTACATTCATCATCGTACAAAACGTTTCTCTATATCGCCCCAATGACGATACTATACAGTGCGTCCGAGAAAAAACGAAACCGAGAATTATCATAACTTAATCACAATTATAATTCATAAATGACACAATTTGTAAAGCTTAGATCATCCTCTTTCATTTTGATGCAACTCAAAATGATGCATATTTCACGCATGAGTGATTAAAAAGAATTTGAGGAAAGGGTACCAAAGAGTCGATTTCGAAGCGAAAATCATATACCTTGAAAGTATATTTCTGCCCTTTCATATCAGGAATATGAGCCAGGTGTAACAAAGTTTTGTTTGTTTAAAGTAATGCTTGCATTTCCACATTTTTATTAAACGAATCTGTTCCACTGTCTGTCTGCACTAACAACAAAGTAGACGAAAGACTTCCTGCATGGCTGATCGACGAAACGAAGTTCATTGTTGCTTTACAAATATGTGTCATTTTTAGTTATAATTGTGATTAAGTTAATATCGATAATTCTAGGTTTCGTTTTTTCTTGGACGCAATTTAGCGCACGCAAACGATGCAAAGGCAGAAAACGTAAGTCCCAAGCAACAAAATACTAACAAAGACAAACGTAGGGGTCTATAACAAAAGTATAAAAACACTCGGACTTTATTTGTAAAGCAATGCACTGATAAGTCACCCGTCGGGTCACCCGACTGCAGATCACAAGGTACGGGGTTCAAGTCCTTTGACATTTTTAAGCCGATTCTACATTTGCCTCTTTAATTTCCACGAAGGTGTGATGGAGTTTGATCAGCATTATGAGCGTCTATAAAATGGCGCCTTTGAGCAACATGAAAATCATTGTCATATTCTAGGAAAATCTCGACCGCCACTAGAATTTGATGTAAAATACGGTGTTCCGTTAGGTCCATCGAATTTCGTGTCTATGTCTCGTGACGCCCTATTTAAACAATGAATTTGAATGATAAAAAAATATACTCCACACCCCTCCCCCCCCCCCCCTAATAAAACATTGTCAAACAAGCATAATTATCGGAGTTTATAATATGGAGTTATAAGTATTCTAAAAAAAGATTGAAACACCACGATAATACCAAAAAAAAAAGAACATAGGTTGGCGAGATGAGAATAAAAGCAATCACGAAAGCCACAAAAGGCCAAGTGCTGCTCCCCTTCCCGAACTTATGACCCGAAACATCGAGGTCAGTATACCCGGTACCCGGCGGCGCCGCACCGTGCATGATAAACATAGGGCTCGCTCGGAGTCGACACACAACACATTTGTGTATGTTTTGTACATGGGTTTTGTGTAGAATTCGTGAGCTAGTGAGTGACTGTGTTATACTTGGTCAGCGGAAACTGGATTTACATGTCACAAATTACAGCTTGTTACCCCTCGCATATCCTTCAGGTAAGAAATATATAGATATAATATGAGTGTATCTGAATATCTGCTGGCATTGGTCCCTATAGATCATCAAAAATACAGAGTAGGAAAGAGAAAGTGCGATTTCTGTAGAGATTAACCCTCACGATTCGGTGCATGAAAAGATGCACGATTAGCATGGTGTAGTCCCATGTATGAGATTAAGATGAGGGCTAGGGTCCTTCCACGCACATAACCTCTTTTGTAAGAATTCAGCGTTGCCTTTGCGCTGCGCTTGCGTAACCGAGGTCCGACTTCTAGTTCTACCACTTAAAAAAAACAAAAAAAAAGGTTCAATTCCTTGTAGACTATATATTATAAATTTCTATTGGTAGAGCTCCAGAACGGCACCGATGTGCTGCCTCCCGTGGATTGCTGCCATCCCCTGCTGCCTTATTTTGATGGGGATATGCCCCCCCCCCTCCCCCAGAGGATTGGGGGGTGGGGGGGGGGGGGGGGCTTTAAGATTTGGTTTGGAGGGGGTGTTCAGCTGAAGCCTTGAAACTCCTAACCATTTTGTAAGGGTTGTTTTGGGGTTTAAATTTTTCTCAAAGTAAAGGCAGCCCATTTTTATTGCTAAAACTAAACTTTAAAAAGTTGCTTTTAGTCAATGACAATCTGTCACAATGGCATAAAATTAATGACCATCAAAATTTGCCCAAAACTAAAAATGTTTTTAGAATGCGGTGATTCTGGGTTAATGTGGATGCAGACTTCGGAGTAAAACATGAACTGAACTTCTTTCTGTTCATAAAGAGGTATTGACTAAATAATTTAGCCAATTTTCACATACATGTAACTGTCAAAAGTTTGAAAACAAGAGAAAAAACTAATTTTTGTTTATTTTTTTTTGGATTCATTCCAAAAAGTTATTTGAGTAGGCCTACTTCATATAATAAAATGGGGATGGGGGGGGGGGGGGCGGGGCATATTCCACAGCTATAAGTTACACTATTGTTTAGTTTAATGTCCAGAAAAATAAGTGTTATTTTCTATCTTCACACAGGATGGCGAATATTCAGCAGATGGCTGGTGGTGTGTATGATACAAGCAGGGTTGGCCAAGGGGGCATGAGTGGTGGTATGCCCAACGTACCTCCCAACATGCCCCACAACATGGGTCCGGACATGGGCGGCAACATGGGTGGGACTCCTGGCTCCATGATGCATGCTCCTGTTCCTTTCGATTGCTCAGACATAGACTCTGATGATATCAGTGTGGATGAACAGTCTGAAGGTGGTGGCTCGGATATCGAGAAGACATACACAAACTTGGACGGGAGCAGGAGGGAGATGTTCAATTCCACGATGATCCAGCAAGCGTTTGCGCAGAGCATTGGACTAGGATTGGTTCAGCAGGCTGCCCAACAAGCCGCAAGGCAGGCTGCTGACATGGGTTCACATTCACAAGGTGCTTCTCACAGTCACATGCCCTTTCATGGTCTTCAGATGCCTCCACGTGCCCCGCCTCCGCACATTGCATCCACAGCAGGAGCAGTAGCAGTATCTGCTGCAGCTTCCTCAACACCCAAGGGCAGGAGTGAGCAAGCCAATCAGCCATCGGGATGGACTCATCAAGTCAGAGCTACACCATCTCCACCATTCAATGCTGTCCAACCAGGACCTGGTGTGTTGTTTCCACCTGGTACGCCAGAGCTGAATTACTTTCACTCACTCTTCCCTGAGTCACTCATGGAGCGATTGATGATAGAGACTAACCGATTTGCTGAACAAAGCCATGCTGATAAAGCCAATGCTCATTGGCAACCACTTGATCTGACTGAAATGAAAGCTTATCTAGGTATTCGCATCTATATGAGTATTCTAAGCCTCCCTCATCAAGATATGTACTGGTCAACGGATTGGCTTTTTGGTAACCTGGCTTGTTCACAGATCATGCCTAAGAATCGCTTTCAGAACATTGCAAGGAACTTTAGTGCGAATGACATGACCACTAACCCACCTGTGACTGCACCGGATCACGATAAGCTTCATGCTATTCGCACCGTTCTGGACACAGTCTTACACACCATTAAGGATACATACCATCCACATCAGAATCTGTGCATTGATGAAACAATCATCACTTACAAAGGCAAGTTAGGTTGGAGGCAGAGATCGGCTGATGGTTCGACGGTAGGAATCAAAGTGTGGATGAGAGCAGATTCAACAAACGGCTATGTGAATGACTTTCAGTTTTACACTGGTAAATCACAGACAGGTAAAGTTGAGGGTGGTTTACCAACAAGAGTGGTGCTAGATCTCACCAAGGATCTCCATAATACTAATGCCATCATCAATATGAAAGGGTTCTTCTGTAGTCCTTATCTTCTGGAGAGGCTCTTTGACTTGGGGATCAGAGGTCGAGGTACTGTCAAAGCTGACCGTAAGGACTTTCCAGAGGCTCAGCTTGGGTCCAAGTCCTTTACTCAGCATGGTCAATCTGCAGTTGTTCAGAAAGGCAATACTTGCGCATATGCTTGGAAGGACAAGCGTGTTGTTCATGTGCTGTCAACGGCAGATGATGCCACAGTGACTGACAATGTGACTAGGAAGCAGCGAGATGGCTGGGTGAAGCCGGTCCCATGTCCCCAAGCAATGTCTTACTGTAACAAATACCTACATGGTGTCTCGCATGCCAACCAGCTCCGTCTTGAGTATCCTTCCTCTCGAACCTCCAACAAATGGTGGCACTATCTGTTCTGGTTCATCTTTGACACATGCATGGCCAATGCATACATCATTATGAAGGAGACCTACATGAACGCAAACCACGGCTCCCTGGCTGGAACACGCAAGATGTGCACCTTGGAGTTCAAGAAGAATCTTGCCAAGCAGCTGGTAGCACCGCAGATGATGACCGGCAAGAAGAGGAAGAGTCCTGATCGCAGCAACAACTCCCCTCTCAAGGTGAAATTTAAGAAGGTGAAGTCAAAGTCACCGAAGAGTGACAAGAAAGGTGATAAGAAGAGCGATAAGAAGGACTCCAAGTCCAAATCAAGGCGCAAGCGTACACCTAAGAAAGCCAAGCTTGCCGATACCTCTGCAGCAATGTTCTATCCCATGCAGGACGGTAGCTTAGGAGCACCTATTCATGAACATGAAGCAACAGAAGGTATAGATGCACTGCATGATGAAGTAGCTCAAGAAGGATTGTCTGGTACATCCACAGAATAAAAAGCATCTTGGATTTTGTGTGTTTTCCATTTTCCTGAAGGGATATGAAACTTACAATTTAACATCTTCATGAAAGTTTCAAATCCTGTAGGCTGATAACAAAGTAGATGACGTACATGTACATGTATCACACTTTTTTTACTTTCAATACTGCTTTGTAGACATTTAATATATTGGCAAGAGTTGGTAGTCCTAGTATGTCTGTGTTAACACATATTCATGAATTTGTACATCAATACATGTATTTGATTTTATGTACATATACATTGATAAAGTGTAAACACTAGAGAAATAGAAAAACTGGGGTCTACAAATCTACATGTAACTTTATTCTTGATATCACAAATTACACTTAAATTATCCTGACATAAAAGAAGGTTGACTGTGTACAACACTTGCCTGATTTAAGTTCTTTGAAATGTCACATTTTTACAAAACATTGCTAAGAATCATGCCTTGAATATTTTGCAATGTACTTTGTGTCAATTCAAAAGCACATATGTACCACAGTTCATAATAATGAGCACCTTGAAACTGAAGTAGTGAGTGATCATGCAAGTTAAACAAAAAAAAATAAACATTTTATGGTACAATAGAGGGAAATAAATGCAATTATTAAACATGGATATTGGACAATTAAACCTGATTTTATCAAAGGAGAACGTCGCATTTATGCTACTGTCTTTAAATAATATTTTCTTCCCATGTGGACGAGTCCTAACAGCATTGCTGACTTGGACTTTGAAAGAGTAACTTTGGGAATACATTTAAGAACTGTTACTGAAGCATTGTGTATGACACACACATGTATTTATTATCTTTTTATCTGTTATCTGCAAAGTGTACTAATTGGTGCTAACACTGGAGCTCTTCATAGTGGACACAAAAAAAGTTTACAGAGTAAGCAAGTACAAAATAATTGCCAAGTTGTGTTGGTGCTAACTATATATGAAAATGTAAAATAACGGAGATCTTCAAGAATGTCCTTGAACATGTACATAGATTTAGATACTTAAAGCCCTACTGCACTACTTATGGCTACTTGCGCCCTCTCCATAGCAAACAAAAGCCTAATTGGTGACTGTTGGTCCCTCATGGTCCCCTCTTTCTTATATTAATTGAGACCTTATTTGATGAGATAACCACCTGTCAGTGACCATGCAGGGAGGTCTAATCCCACCTGGCCAAACTAGTGCAGATGGGCTTTAATATATGTACTGTTGTTCTATACCAGCACTTTAAGTCAGGGTTGGCTGCTAATCTTTCTACTTTTTTTTTTTTTTTGAGAGAGAGAGGTGTCTTTGTGTTGGATCTAAGAAAATTTGGTCCTCAAAAGGTGGTGTTTTAAAAATGTTAATAACTGTAAAGAAATTGATTTACTGGAATGTATTATGTTTCTTTGCAAAACTGTCAAAGCAGTATATTCATAAAGCTCTAAGCCTAGGATTGGACTGCTCTCTTTCTTTGACAATGTTGCTCATTCTTTGGACACCTTTCAGACAATGCTTCTCTTAACTCATAAACGTTGGTAGGATTTTGTTGTACTGTAATAAACTAAAATATGTTCATTAGTGAATAATAAAACCAAAGTTCAACAAGTAGAAGCATAATGGCAGTTTCTGCAAAAATAAAAATCACATCTGATTTCCTGTTCACACTGTGATCACATGAATGTATGTGTGAAAAATGAAGTTTATCAAAACTTGGAATTAAGCATTGCTGGTGGATGATTTTTCCAGAATTAATATTCGCTGATTGAAATGTTTCATTATTTTTTTCCATCCTCGTAGCCCATACATAATCCAAGCTATGCTTGACTTGGGGTCTCTGGGAAATCATGTACCTCTAATCCCTTGTATATTTCAACAGCTAGAGTGACCTTTTGAACCTAAGGGAATGTGTAATGGCATGGAATTCATGTAGCACAGGCAGTATTAATAGTCAAACCCCTCCTCTGACAGCATGTTTTAAGGTACACATGTGGAGGCTCGTACTGCATGTGAGCTGGTAAAATGAGCAGTTTAGTAATGAGAAGGAAACGGGCTGATGTTGATTTTCAATGTCCTTATATATACTGCTCATTGTAAAAAGTTGAGTTGTCACATGATAACCTTTGATGCTGTAAGCCTTAATTAAAACATTGAGTACAAAAGTAAGCAAAGATTGCATGTGATTTTGATACAATGCACACACATTTAATGACCCCCTCTTACGATCTCCATCACTCAAGGAGAGACTGAGAGAGTGCAGAAAATGTTCTTTTTGTGGGACTATTTTGGAGCCATCCACAGATTTATGATTCCATATTTACATACTGTAAGAGGGGGTTATTCAATCTGCGCGCACTGTATCAAAATCAAATGCAATCTTTTTATCAAGACCTCGTAATTATGCAGGTAATCACGTGATAAACTCAAATTTTACAACGAGCAGTTTATAAGGACATAGAAAATCAACATCTGCCTGTTCCTTTATAAATTTTGCAATCATTAAATATTGTCTGTATCACTAAAAAATCATTTATGGATCACTTAAAATAAGAAGTAATTATTGGGATCCACAAAACAATGGGGAAAATGCCATCATGCAATTTACAGAAGTAGAAAAGCAAGCTCTTTGTATTCATTTCTAGAAAATTCCTTTTTCAGTATTAACATAGATTTACAATTAAAAAGCAATATTTAAATGTGGAACTGCTGATGTTAATTCACTTTGTTAATAGTGCAGTTAATAGTGTTATGATCATTGAAATATCAAATTCACTGGTAATTTTGTTGTTGAAAACTGCTTGAAGTAAGATTTGATTAAGCAGTGAGAGTGAGAATGAGAGGGAGAGAGAAAAAGAAACAAAGAGATTAAAACACAATTTCATAGTTGCTAAATTCTCAATATATACTCCCCATGAATTTGCGTAAAAAATATTCAAAAAAAGTATGTTATGTACATATGCATGCACATGTACAGTGTTAATACTCAAGTGGAGGCTGGTGACAATTGATACATACATGTATACATATTTTGTAAACGTAAATAAACATAACTTGTGATTACTTTTCTTTGTATAATGCTTTTTACATGATACATTTGTTATGGAATGTTAAAAGCGTTGAATTTCATATGCACATATCTATAACCATGTGAATGAGTCTCTAAATGTACTAAGTAATGCATCTGTAATAAAAGCTAGTAGTACAGTAGATAATAATCCCCATATTTCTGCATTCTGTGTACTTTTTTGTACTACCATATCGAGGGGTCAGTGACACAAAGTCGTAACTCCATTTTGGCCATTTTGAGAAAAAGTGGTTTATGTGTCACTGAGCACTTGGGCCTCAAGGAGTTAAGTCTATGTTTCACTAGCCATTGCCTTCAATGGGGTGTTGGGTGGAGTTAAGTCTGTGTTTCCTGGAAAGCCCACATTTTTCTGAACATTTTGATATCCAATACTCACTTTGACAAAATATGGAGTTACATCATTGAGTCACTGAATCCTTGATATGATACATCCATCTCCCATAACGCCACATGGCGGGGTAAAATAAACTGTCTGGCAATCTGTGTGAGCCCATCCTAGTCAAGGTGCAGTGAACTGTTCCAGGGAGCTTGGTATAGCCAGTGGTGATCTGATATTCGGTCTGGTGACATTTGATCATTGACTTGATCTATTTTAATGGGATCTTGCCCTTGGTTGAGTGTCAGACGCGTTCAGGTTAGAAAATGTTTAGATACGCGCTCGTGCTACAACGACCCTGTTGAATAAAACTTACTATTGATGGTAACTTTGCCATCAATGGTATCTACCATAGAAACCTTAATTGTGAATGAGCCCTGTTACCATGGTAGTTGAATTACATGAACATGTAAATATTTTACACAGAAACATAAACAATAACATTGTGATAACAAAACTACTGGTAAACAAATTGTGTTTATGACAGATGAAAATAAAATTGTGATCAAAACATTCTGTGTTCCACGGAGACACACACAAAATTTCACTGTGATAAATACAATCACTCCCGTTTTTTCTTCTCAGTTCACTAAGCTACAGGAATAAATAAAAACAACTCTGTTTTCTTCATTTCTTCTTTATTGTCTATTGCTTCACAACCTAATGCTAAGGGCAACTGGCAAGACTTGCCATTGAAATTCAATAATATTCATAGTGATCATTCAGTGTGCTCAATTGTGAAGAAAAAACCCCAGAAAATGTGCTTCTTTAATTACATGTGTTATCAAAGTAGGCAAAGTGGTCTAAAAACAAACAAACAAACAAACAAACAAACAGAGAATTAAATATAAGAGGGGTGGGGAGGTGAGAAGGACATGACCCAAAATTGTAATATAGGGTAATGGTATCATGCAGAGTGCTGTTCAAGGTTGAGGACAGTATGAACCAATATTTTTTCTTGGTGCATCTATCGGTACCTGGGCTAGAAAAATGATAATTCCCTTCAACAGCCTAGGTTATCTGTCTGTATGGTTAAATCTGTTTCCTCTTTGGAGATACATGTATTTCTTTTGTGGAATTTCGAATTTCTATATATTTTGAAATAGGGTTAGGTACATTGTTAGGTCAAAAGTTGAAGTTATATATTCCATTATTATTGGAAAGAATGGTTGCCAGGCAAAAAGAATTTCCGTTTCGGTTTAATAAAATTTGGAGTGGACTATTAGGCTATTATTATTATTATTATTATTATTATTATTATTATGTCTTGTACAAATATGAAATAATTTTCATTATCATTATGAGCATTAGTAAGTTTCTGCCGTCACCTGTACCTGGCAGGGGAAAGTGAACTGAATCACTGTGACCCTCGAAACTACCCTAGTGGAATAACTGATTGGGGATTTGTAGGTGGACCAATATACCGAATTTCCCATACTCTTACATGAATAATGCAGTGAGTTCTTAACGTGCAATGGTAGTGACTCTCCTCTACACAGAGCCTTTAATAAACATCCTATCTGAGGGACAGAGTGTTTTCCACTGCAACCTAGCACATGTCTATGAAATGGGGGTCACATTTACACAGAATGCAGGCTTCAATTATTTGCCTGGGTTGGATTTGAACCCATGATCCTTGGTTTAACAGGCAGTTGCTTTATCAAATGAGCCAACTCTCCTCCTCAGAAGAGAAAGTAATACTTGTCTAATGATGAGATCAATGTACTTGCTTGAGATGGGAATCACATGCCTACAACACAGGACTCATGCATACAGACTGTAAGAAGTACAATCCAGACCGCTTTCAAAGAAGTTAGTTTGGAGCCATGTTGTAGATTCACAGGGGTATCAAAGGAACTCTAAAAACAATGTAAATAGGAACAGTCGCAAGACTATAGATAAATGTTAAATCTATTACAAATGAAATTTGTGGAATCTTGGAATTCGTTTTGTACGTCAATGAAAACTGACCACGGTCACAAGAAGACGTCTAATGGCATCATAACCCTTGCTGCATGAGAAAGACAATGAAGCACAAAAACAAAAATCTTCCTATTCACCCTGTATCAAGGTACATGTATTGCTACAGAACAGATTAAATCAAAAGTCCAAGTAATACTCACCTAATGATGAAATCAACTTCATTACTTGCGATGGTAATGACTACATCTGGTAGATTCATAGGGGTATCCAAATGACTCTCAATCGTGGCTCTGTGGTATATCAAAAGAAACATGCAAGAATTATTTATGCATCGCTAATTTTCGAAGAAACGTTGACCCAAAATAAAATCAAAATTGAGATTCATAGGGGTATCCAAATGACTCTCAATCGTTGCTCTGTGGTTCATCGAAAGAAACATTCAAGAATTATTTATGCATTGCCAATTTTCAAAGAAACGTTGACCCAAAATAAAATCAACATTTCAAAGAATTAATGTTTAATGTTGTATAACTGAAGTTGTACTTCTCATGAAGAAATTACAGGGCCTATATTTCGTTATGATAATTCAAAGCAATGTTTAAAATGTCAGACAACGTCAGACACTTTCTTCACGTTGTTGGCTGTTGTTGGCTGTTGTTGGCTGTTTTTGCCTGTACATGTATTAAGGAAGGTGTCTGCATCACATACATTGAAACTGTCACAGGTTATTTCTATTGTGAGAAATAACTAAGTTTCTTTACCTCTTTCTGCAGTTTGAATATTATATTTCGTTGTTGTTGTTGAGTTTTTGTTTTTGTATTCTACTTACTACCACAGCTCTTTTTCAGTTTTTTTTTAAAGCTATATATTTGGACCTTCCACAAGCTAATTGTTCACCAGTTTCTGCCAACCTTCTAATGTGACCATCTCAAGGCAAAATTAGAAAAACAGTTTATTTTATATCATTATTCCCATAAGTTCTCAGAAAAAGAAGAAAATAAGGTTCATGACACTAGTCTAAAACCTGAAAATAGGAATCATGCCTTCAAACTAGAAATGGTTGGCATCTGTGCACAAGTTTGGACGTGTCAGAGAACTAACTTGTAAACATTTTCATGAAATGGCTAGTCTGTAAGCACAGCATCTAATTTGACACCTTACTATGGTTGTTTACCTCATGGCATTCTTAAGGAGTTCTGGAAGCATGTAATCTAAAGGCTGGATGATGTACGGGAAAGTGGCTCCAGTGTGGCCATTGATCTTTACGCTGGGTGCATAGCCAAACCGCAACTCACATTGTTCTCTGAAAAGAAAAGATAATATAATATGATACTGTCAAGCAGGATTCTTCACATTAGGGCCCTGTCTAACAAAGAGTTGCGATTGATCCAAATCAATCGCGAGTCCTCTAATCAATCACAAGTTTGCAGTCTCCTATCTCTTCTGTACATAGTTGCGATTGATATCAATCGCAAATAAGTTGCTAAGTTGGGATTAATATCAACTCTTTGTAAGACAGGGTCCATGGGGGTGTTTCACAAAGATCCTAAGTAGAACTTAACACTAAGTTGGACTTAAAAATTATGGACAGCCATTGGAGCCTTAAAATGAAATATATTCAAAAGCAGAAATTCAAGTATTTTAGACTTTTTTATAAATTCCACATCAAGAACATGAAATCTCCTTGATGATAGAAAATATGAATGATTTGAATCAACATTTTATGCCTTTCAAAATAACTTTTACAAAATATTTTCAAAGATGCTAACGGCTTTCCATAATTTTTAAGTCCAACTTAGAGATAAGTTCAACTTAGAATCTTTGTGAAACACCCCCCAGGAGTACAACCATACCACAATTCAAATTATAACATTCAATCCTTTCTTGATAGGAATTGTAGGAGGCCTTCATAATCTTGTTCTTATTCCTTTTCAAATTGGCAACACTGCTTTTTTTCTTCTATTGCTACGATTCGAGCCAATCGAGGTATAACAATTAGTGTTTGTCCACAAACAAAATTGGGTCCTTAAAGTTTATAAGAAGAGTTGATGACATGGAGGTGAACCAACATTTGCGATGGTAATATTTGCTCCTGGTATTACGCTCATACCGTATATAGGTTTAGAACTTCATTAGTGAATCAATTTTTGGTTAAGTTGAAAACCTACTGTTCAGTGTTGGAAATTGACGGCAGATGAATTGTCTCCAGAGCATTTCATACGAAACTGACATATTTGTGTACATATTCCTTGATCAATCCTTAATTTCTCCTATGTTAACTAAGCATTACCTTGCAAATGACACCCACTTCTCGATCACTTTCTTGAGTGACATCTTGGTTGCGATGATACCAATAGAGTCATTCTGTGGAATATGATAATAAAACAATACAAATCACCTGCTTAATAGAGCCAGAAGGGCATTAACTCAGTGTCAAAGCATATGAGTTAATGACCTCCTGGCGGTAATAATGAAATAATAATAATATTATAAAGGTACATAAATAGTAGAAGAGCACAGGTACATGCATTGCACTGGGCATGCATAATGTGAGCGAAACCATACTCAAATTGCCCAATTCAGAGAGAGAAAGACAGAGAGAGAGAGAGAGAGAGAGAGAGTGAGAGAGGGGATAAAGGTCACACACACATAAATAAAGACTTCATGTATAGGAAAGTTAGACATACAATTTGGGCGAAAGAAAAAAATATAGAAGAGAGTATTAAAGCTGAGTAGATAGCGAGTATATGCCAGATATTTACCAGACTTAAGTGGGATATGGGCATGGTACACATTTTTACCTTATCTTGATGAAGAAATAGATGATGTTCTGCCAACATCCGGATACCTAGCCGTGAGGTCAGGATGCGATCCAAGAAATTGTGGATTAGACTCTCGTCCTGAAAGTGGAATACAAGCTCATATTATAATTCTCTCTTCTTTGTCATTTCTGAAAGTCATTCAAATTTCTGTTTTAACAAAAACTAGCAAGTGGAGTGATGTTTAATGTGCATGAGCCCAATATGCCACTCATGCAGTAAAAAGTAATTTTTTTAAATAGACAAATTCAAGAAGGGATGGGGATGGGGTGAGCAATGGGCAATGGGCCCATGTTAGTCATTTATAGAAAGATGACCACTATGACAAGTTAGAGTCTCCAGGAGCAAAGAAACCTGTACATATAAAGACTGCTCATGAGAGACGAGACAAATGGTCTACATGTATGTTTGTAGACGGTTGCTCTTTTTGTAAATAAAAACTTTGTCTTTAGTAAAGAAACCAATTACCCCTCCCCCCAACAACAATGACAACTTAAACAAATAATGCATACAAATTTCTTGTTGCTATTTAGGTGGTTGCTAATCATGTTTGACAAGATACTAGTTCGATGACAACTTAAATAATACACAGTCTGTAGTCTGACTTACCGTGATGTGTTTTCTGCATTCCCTAAAGCCTTCAGCTAGATGAGTTACAACATCTTTGTGGTCATCTAATAACGTCTTCACCATCTTACAGTACTGTCTCTCTGTATCCATGTCTCGGATCTGTGATCAATGGACATTAAAAATCAATTATTTTCAAATACATTTGTAGAGACTTATAGATGTGTGTACATGTACATCTAGTATACCGGTAAAGCATGACAGGTGGAAATGTTGTCCTGCATCAATTCTACTTCTAATACATGTTCTACTTTGCACTAGACTCAAATACATGTATGTACAGTACACTGTGTACATTGTATGTACATGTAACATGAATATAAGGATGACAGCCCTCCGCCCCATCTACCACCCCCCCCCCCCCAGGACAACCACCCCAAGAACAGTTATCTATTGACCAACGATCCCCCCCCCCCCCCCAAAAAAAAAAAAAAAAAAAAAAAAAAAAAAATGAAATCATTTGTCAACTTTTATTTTTGAAAGGTATAATCAATTATTGATTTACAGTATGATATGATATGTATTTTAACTTTTGTAAGTAATATACATACATGTACTGTATGTACTCTTTCATGACTTTTTATTGTGTTGAAAAATGCAGAATTAAATCAAATAAACAAACAAACAACAATTCCCTTAAATATACAATTGTTGGGGGTAGTTGCCAAGGTGGTACAGGCAGGTGTCCTAGGAGCATGGCAAGAGAAGTTATCGAAGAATAAAAATTTACAATTGTTACGCTATACTGTATTTTCTACAGTAACAGCTGATTTTCTTTCTTTAAAAGGGATTACATTAGGTATCTTTGCTTCAGATTCTAAACAAAATCCTTGATTTAGCTCATGTTGCAATCATAATTATAAACCTTTACAATGTAGGTCAATCAGGAATCCCATGACTTTCACAAGCGGCTTGTCGGATTATCAAGATATTTATGAGTGGAATTAGAAATCTCAAGATACGTTTTCCCAACAACATACATGTATATAATATTTCTATTGGGAAAAATGAGTATGGTAAAAACCAGTCACTCAAAGACTTTTACTTTTTTGAAGCACTTCATGATCAATTTGAAACACACTTTTTTTTTAGGGCTTCATTATTACATCCGAAAACAAATAGCAGGAAAAAGTTTTAAGAAAAATTCAAATCAATTATGTTCAGTTTATGCAATTCAGAAAAGCCTCAGAATGTACCATAAAGCATCTTAAAGTTCAACATTTTCTGGGACCCTTAAGCTGGCCTCAGACCCCATGAAATAAAGGCCTCAGGCTCCCAATTTCGTAAATTTCATGCCCCCCCCCCCATACCCCGGTACACAGCAGTGTGTGGCTAGAACAAGTACTTATAGTTAAAGTTAATAAATCCATGGCTAGATCATGATGTAATATGATGTAGTGCATGTACCTGTTTATTTGAGAGGGTACACTTGTACATGTCGAGGTCAGCACTGGCAGGATTTTATTACACTTGGAACTCAATACAAAGTAATGTACAATGTAAACAATACCGGTACTCCATTAGGCAGTAAGGCGCAGGTAACCTGCCAGCTTAAATGTGGGCTAGTACATGTACGTACAAGTAGAAGAACTGTAAACTAGTGTAAATTGTCAACTATCTATTGTGCTAATGATTTTCTACTTCATTTATTCATACATGTACCTCTTATAAATTTGATGATGTTTAAAGTGACTCGGTAACATTGTGGAAGGTTGATGAAAAAAATTGCTTAATTTTTGTATAAAATGTTACTTACTATATTCCTTTTACTATACTAACCCTCTGACATGCAAAAAATCCTGAACAAATTCTCAAACCACAAAGATATCTATGGTTTTCTTTGAAGGTGTCGATGTGAGGCACCCTCTAACAGTGATTAACAGTAAATTCTCCCAACCATTTTTGAATTTTCCCAACCGTTTTTCCATGAGAAAAATACCTGGTACATAAAACAGGCTATAAAAATCTGTCAACACTTAACTGTCTAGAATGGAATGTAGAGCCATTTTATTGCTTTGTGATGATTTACATTCTCCTAAAATGTAATTAAATTGTCCTTGTCTTGATGCTGAACAGGCTTTGACAAGTAGCAGAATAGAAGTAGAATAATATAGTTGGGAGAATTAAAGGTATTACAAAGTTTTGGGAAATTTTGAAAAATGGATGGATAGTGATTCTTTCCAGTTTTAATATATTTGGATGCCCCTGTGGATGTATTAAAAACACCAGAAATTTTAGCCCCTAAAACACTTCTACTTTCGAGAAAAATTGAATATAAAGATTTACCGGTGCTCCCGGTAAATTTTGATATTTTCAAATAGCTCCTACGGCCGTTCAATGGTAGCTGCGACCATGAAAATCTCAGAGTATGTAGTTAGGGTATATAATTTCCGAACGAGAATAGCTAATCAGTCAATTTTTAGTCAATATACATTGTTTTATAGCTTAATTAATATCTTGACCTTGAGAGGGAGCTATTCAACATAAAGAGTTTATTATTTACAATTTCATAACTTTAGAGTCGATTTCGACCGCGACAACGATCACTGAATATTGTAGGATCGTATATGCTTCCAATATGTTCATTTGAACCAAATTCACGACCCCATACCAAAACTTTGTATTACCTTTAAGGAATCGATCAGATCAGTTTTTCCCAATTTATACCATGAATAATGATCCGTTTTCACTCGAATTTTCAGATTATCTTTAATTGTACATCTAGCATTGTAGTCACTACCTTAGCACCACTATCTCTCATCTGAACAATGTTACAAAGTAGTGCTGTAGTCAAACGTTTAACCGTCCGGTATCCGACCGCCCATGGCGGATTCCGTTTTCAATTGGACGGTTTCGTTTTCCCGATTTTTTTTTTTTTTTTTAATTTTTTTTTTTTAATTTTTTTTTTTTAATATTTTTTTTTTTTTTTTTTTTTTTTTTTTTTTAAAGTTTTGATTTATGCCCCTCCACCTGGCACTATGCCTGGCAATGTCTCCCAGCTCAGTAATTTGTGTGTTGACTCACCACTCCAAAACTAGAACAACACTCCAATTTGTCTGTCATCTTGGTTTGAAAGTAATCTATGTAATAGATCTCATCTCAATATGTAGTTTATAATAATAATTCATCCAACTTTTACACAAGGTTCTGTCCTAGGTCCTCTACTGTTTTTAATTTACATTAATGATCTTACACATTCTTCTAAAAATAACATTGTTACTATTATTTGTGACAAGTTCACAAGCACAAATCGGCCCCTTTAAATGCACCTCGCAGTTAAATGAAAGTTGCCGACAGAGTCGGTAAAAAAAAAAAAAAAAAAAAAAAAAAAAAAAAAAACGATTTTTTTTTTTTTTTTTTTTTTTTTTTTTTTTTTTTTTTTTTTTTTTTTTTTTTTTTTTTTTTTTTTTAAATCGTTTAACCGAAAACCGTCCGGTTTTGACTGGCGGTTAAACGGAATTGGAGATATCCGTGATGTTACAGCACTATTACAAAGTCCCTTTAATGTTTTTCCTAACTCAAGAATGAAAGGTGGACTGGTTGAATAAAGGCCTATGTTGAATATTGTTAGATGTTTGCAAGCTTTAAAGGGACTTTGTAACATTGTTCAGATGAGAGATAGTGGTGCTAAGGTAGTGACTTCAATGCTAGATGTACAATTAAAGATAATCTGAAAATTTGAGTGAAAACGGATCATTATTCATGGTACAAATTGGGAAAAACTGATCTGATCAATTCCTTAATTCTCTCTAAATTGGTAAAATTCAAAAATGGTTGGGAGAATTTACTGTTAATCACTGTTAGAGGGTGCCTCACATCGACGCCTTCAAAGAAAACCATAGATATCTTTGTGGTTTGAGAATTTGCTCAGGATTTTTTGCATTTCAGAGGGTTAGTATAGTAGAAGGAATATAGTAAGTAACATTTTATACAAAAATTAAGCATTTCTTTTCATCAACCTTCAACTATGTTACCAAGTCACTTTAATGTGTCACATTCTCAAGAAAAATAAATCAAGACAAATCTATTTTAACACACTTATACATGTAAATATACAAAGTTTGGTTTAAGGGTATGACCACATCGGTTGGTGACTATATAGTATTTATGACATGAATGTTTCCAACCACATCCCTGCGAACATTAAGCTAAATGTACATCCACTGTGGCATGTCTGTGTACATTTGTACACATTTTTTGTGCAGCTGTCGTTTAAAAATTCTACACAGCAGATCAGCACCAAGTACACAGCACACAATCAATCCAAGGATATCCAATAAAGCATAACAATATATATATATATATATATATAAACCTTTAAAAAAACTTCTCATCAAGGGCAAATATGTACTGATACATAGAGAAAATACAAACATTTTCCCCATTTTTTTTTTTATCTACAGTTCATGTATATTTTCAAAATAAATACCTGTAAATTACAAAAAACATGTTTTCATTCAATGCACTTTTCACAATCAATTTAGAAATTTTATAATGAGGTGGTTTCATAGCTCTGTAGATACAATACCTCACTATGAATAAAGGAAAGTTAATAAGCAGACCAAACACACACTGTGAATCGCAGATATTTACTTGTGTATTAGGGTGTGGGCTTTCACTCTGTACAAAGCTTGAATACACACCTGGGTTAAAATGTGTACCCAGCCAAGCAAATTTGTTTTTCTTTACTGTCTCTATTTTTCTGTTGGGACGAATTTATGCCACAGAAAAATGTGTGTGTGTGTGTGTGTGTGTGTGTGTGTGTGTGAAAGAGACTGATTCTCCCTTCCTCCCCCCCCCCCCCCCCCTACCTAAATGTTCCACACTTATACACAAGGTGATTGAACATTGAATCTTTTGAAATGATTATTAATATTAGATTTGTAAGGTTTACAAGCATTCAAAATTGTAGTGCTGGAAAATTGTAATCTTTGGTTTGGTGACAATATACACCTGTACACTCATACAAAAAGAGATAAAAGCATGAAGAACTCACCGAAGGAAACTCTGAGAGAAGGTGGAATGCTCGGATGTAGAGTTCGTGAACATGGAGGATTGTGGGATTGCAGCCAACAATGAAGGGTAGACCACGGAATTCCGCAATACGATGGGCTACCCTCACAGGGAGCTCCTTGTGTAGATACTGGGCACTCCTCTGTGATATAAAACACATACATTTGTTAAAACTACACTTGTGTCAAAGATGCAAACTACTTTTTAGAAAGCTAAAGTAGCTTTTTCTTTAAAAAAAGAAGTTCCCACATCCTGATGTGAAAAATGTCAGAATTCTTATCTTCTTGCAACTGATGTGGCCTTTTATATCCCTGGTGAAAACAAGTACATGTACATGTATGCCTTTTTCTTTCTCCCACATTATACATGCATTATTTATGCTCTTTTAATAAAGCTCCTCTAAATAAAATAAAAAGTGATATACATGTACCTAAACTGTCCCATCAGGCAATTATTCCTGTTATGAAAGTGCCCCCCCCCCCCTCATCCAACAACACCCAATCACTGATAATAACAAATACCATCCTATATCATTAAAAGGTCATTTCCATTGAACACTCATCACAAAACAGCCACACAAAAAGATTTCTAGACAGGCTCAGTGAGGCATCAAGGCATATTTGAAACTCATCTCTACGTAACACGTGTGACAAATTTGATAAAAGGTGGTGCACTGTACTTTTTCTGTTTTTTAGGGATGCACAGTACATGTTCCGAGCATGTTTCTGTGAACAATATTTACATAAAGAATTTGTATTTTCAAATGGATTTTGTAAACAACAACAAATTTTGCTTGCTGATTTCTATACCACTCCCTCATCGACTTCCATGTACATAATCATGTGACTTACCAATAGATGGTTGCCATCAGGTGACTTCCCAGTGTAGAGGAGTGTGGCTGGTGTCAAACGTACAGAGGGCTGTCAAAAGAACAGAACAAATTATTACATGATCATGTCTGGAAAAGTTGTCAGTCATAACAGGTGGAATTTGGGGGCAATGTACAGGAATTCATATTGAAAGGTCACAGAGAGCATTATTAGTGGTTTTCTATCTTGTTATCCAAATATCGGAGAAAGACAGCAAGCATACATGTATATTCATAAAAACATTTTGTTTCATTTTTTAAATTTCAAACACTTGAACCGTGTAACAAATAATGCCCAACTTGGTGCTAGCACACACAACCACAGAAGAGTAAACCTGATTACAGTTTGTGTTTAGAAGTGGATCAAAGATTACTGAGTTCAATTGAAAACGTTGCCTTTTATGA
This sequence comes from Strongylocentrotus purpuratus, assembly GCF_000002235.5. Taxonomy (NCBI): domain Eukaryota; kingdom Metazoa; phylum Echinodermata; class Echinoidea; order Camarodonta; family Strongylocentrotidae; genus Strongylocentrotus; species Strongylocentrotus purpuratus. The sequence continues at coordinate 13,125,121 of NW_022145605.1, read as the reverse complement.
TCATATAAACAAGGACCTTCAGAGATATTATTTCAAATTACATGTATTTGTTTATGACTGTGAGAGGTGGTTACCATAATAATTGTTCTGGTTATTTTCATATCTTTGAGCTTCAATTATGTTGGAGCCAACCTCAAAGACATTGTTAATATTATAACAACACCTCAATAATGTTTTGAAATTATTTTGTGAAGAGGTCTTATGTGGTAACTTGTATTGTAGTGTATTAAAATATCCAAACATTCATGTACCTTTTTTGCTGCGACGTCGATTGCACTTTGGTTGTAAAAGGACACAACTGGCCTCGACTTTTCCTTTGCTGGGCTGTAATCATGGACAGCTGAGTAATTACTTTGTGGACGGTAAGAAGTAATAGCAATACTCCTGCTGTATGAAGCGCTCTTAAAATTTAAAGCCTGCTTGAAGACTAGTTGATTCGCTTTCATCGTTGATAATGCCATCTCTGCTGCTTTGTGGATGTAAAACTCAATCAGAATTCCATACAGAAATGAAAACAGTTATCACTATTCCAGAAGGGTACCTTGTCTAGATCATCCACAGAATAAACGTGCTTCATGGGCTAGTAGAGATTAGCATCAATTCTAAATGATACCCTGCTCCATGAATTGGCTTTAATCCAACATCAAGATCAAAGGCTTTCCAGGAACATTTGACTATCCCTTCCTGTCATTAATTGAAGCTGAGCGGCTGGATACCTGGTAACAAAACAGAGAGAAACAGATAGAAGAATATAGCAACAGTGAATAAAGTAGGAGATATTTAAAAAATCTAAAAACTGAAAATGTAACTTAAACTTAAAGCCTGACTGCCGAGAACTAGGCATTCTTATAGAATCTTGGATAAAGGTAATATTTTGTGTAAAAATTCTATTGGAAGTAAAACATATCCTTAAAAGAAAAAGTTGATGAAAAGAAACCGATTGATTTGTGAAACATGAGATCAGAATTTACTTTTCTATAATAGACTCTAGAGATTATAGACTCACTAGACTCTACATTGTCGATACCATGGAACCCATGTCAAAATTATTTACACTGTATAGCCGTCTCTTCAACTTTTCATGGTAACTTGAGAAAATGGCTCGTCATTTGATGTCATATTTTCTGATTTTCAAAATCAGAATTTCACTCAGGGATCTAGTATTATCTGCAGAGATTTTTCATATAGGGTCTAGAGTCTAGACTAGATTTAGATGGAATGTCTTCAAAGTTAACTTTGATTTGAGGCTTGAGGAATGCGTCCCAAAGCTCTCCTAGCTAGCAGACAGATTCTTATATTTAGTAGAGTCTAAGACTATTATTAAGAGTAGATCTAGACCCTAAATCTAAGACAGTTAAGTTTAAAGTCGTTTCGATCTAAGTCAGATACTGGGTGAGAAATACCCTTGGGATTGTCTCAAGGAAGTTGAGGCTCGAGTTGAGGTTTGACTTGTTCTTCCTTCCAACAACAAAATGAAAATTTTCGCACACTTACAGGAAAATCTAACATTTATCATCAAGATCATTAGGAGCTAAAGCAATATAAAGAAGAATCCTCGCTAATTTTCAAGTCAAGCTTTAGCTAGAAAGACATGGGGCTTTCCAGCGCCAGCTATTTCTTCGTGCCAAGCGCCGCGCCAACATGCAACAGCGCAGCATGTTTGCAACGCGATGCCCATGCTCCCGCACGGAATGGACCGAGCGATGACGGGCTAGTCTGTCTGTAGCGACTGCACGTACCGAGAGTCGTGACTACGGTACGGGTTCCCATGTTTGGATAATTAACTTACCCTAAACTCTTTATAATCAACATTTTATACCCTCAACAATCCCATTGAGCCATAAATAATTGAAAGACACTTACCTAACACTATATCTGTTTGATCAAACTGATGAAATTAGGGCTATTTCATGGAATTCCCACGAAAAGATTTTCTGTATAACCAAAGTGTTGTTGTTAGGGCTCCCTCTACAGTTTTAATTTCCGCCACTCGAATTTATAAAAACAAGGTCGGGTCAGACAAAGTACACATGATTAACCAGGAACCGGGGGGGGGGGGGGGGGGGGGGGGGGGGGGGGGGGGGGGGGGGGGGGGGGGGGGGGGGGGTCATCAACGTTCTCTAGAATCGATTTCGATCTTGAATGCTATTCAAATAATCTTTATAAATATGATTTTTATTACTAGTCTGATTAAATTAAGTTAAACCAACAAACATCTAATTAAAAAAACCAGGGGCCGATCCAGCGGCGAGGCCAAGCCAAAATAGGGGGCCGCACGGTCATGGTGAATCAGCCAGCCAGCCAGCGAATAAACGGGGGGGGGGGGGGGAGGGAGGGGTAAGGAGCAATTCGTGAGAAAAGGCGATTCAGCCAGCCGGCCGGCAAATCAGGGGCGGGGACCATCTGTTTTTTAATTATTAAAAAAAAAATTAATTTTGCTGTTTTGGGGGCCAGGGGAGGGGACCCAGATCCCCCATTGTCAAAAACATCACTGCAATTAAAATATAGGAAAAGAGCACCATACAGCACAATTGTTTGAATATATATCACATATGACCTCCGGCCTAGCTAGCATATAGCAAATTATCATTTATTTTGTTATTGTCATCTTTCATCCTGTTGATTATGTATTCTATTAATTTTTCTGTTAGCTTTCCTTCCTCAATGGTTTGGCTCATATGCTACACAGCTAAACCACCAGGTATATGTATAGCGGCATGACATATATAACTTAAATGAAGCAGGCACCACACAGAGTAACTCTTTCAATATCACATTGCAACATTTAATTTATTTATTGTTAAATTCTGTTTCAAATGTCACATATCTTACCAGTACTCTTACATAATACTACAATTGCACTACTAAGAGATATTACATTGAATGTATACACATACATCTACATATTCAGCCACTATAGTATACTGCAAATAATCATGTTTAACATAATTTAAAAAGCCTAATATTTATATCATTGAAAAAAGAACAGAAATATCAAAGGCAATTTTATTCACGACACAAGAATAGCAATAATGATGATGCCTGCATGTGTGCACGTACACCTAATTGTATTTTAAGTAAATACAGTTTACTCGATCTGCATAACTTGAAGTCGCAAAAGTCAAATTTTCGCCAAGTATAAAGTTCAATTCGGACCCTTTCCAAAAAGGTTAGTGTTGGGCCCTTCATGTACCACTTATTATATCAATATACACACAGCTCGTTATCAAAGAAAGGCAATTAAGAGTCACTTCATTCAAATCTTAACTTAACAACTACCAGTTTCCAGTCCTAATGATTTGTGGTAAGGGAAGGTAGAAAAATAACGTTTCATGGATCAGCAAATATATCTGCATCTATACTCCAAAACTTAAAAATCCCCCCAAAAAATTATTGGTATTTTTGTGCTTCCTTCTGATAACAGACAATCCCCAACTGAATAAAAGAAAATTTAAAAAATTGTTGATCTGGTAAATTTGTCTTTTTCTATTTTACAAAATATTGCAAAGTGTTGATCTTTCACACAAAAAGCACACAACCGATTTGAACAAAAACACCGCACAAGGAAGGACGAGATACATTATTTGACACTACAATGTTTTTCAAACTCCTTTGAGTTCTACTCATATTTATAAAACATATACATTTTCTAAAAATGCTTTAAAATATTAACTGAAATCTAGACTTAGTCCAGTAAGATGGCACACAGTTGAAATCCTTAAATAAACGTTTAAACTGTAAACATTTATTATATTTCGCTTTCTCTTACTACTTATTAATAACTTGAAGGTATTAAAGGTGAAATATATATGATGAGTGGTTAAAAACATGCATCTAATTAACACATACAAACTTATCAGTCGAATATCAACTGAATATTCAGGTATTAAGGCAGTGAACGAAACAATTATGCTAATCTTTTGTTTTTAAGTAATTTTGATTTGTGTACATGTACAGCGCTTTGAAAATTTTGTCACAAGCGCTATATAAATTTGTCATATTATTATTATTATTATAATAAAAGGAATTCCCTTATTTCCCTTTTTTCTTCAGGCAACTTACTTGAAAGTTTTAGCGGAAACAGCAACAATAGAAAATACCTCTTATAACTTCATTTACGGCCATTTTAACTTCAAAGATAATTTTTCGCATAATAAAGCAGTACTGCATGACTCCCCAATGCATTGAAGAGTAAAAACAAAACTTTATTCCAATATATGTATTTTTTCTTCACTTTATCGAATCTATATGTGATTCTCATGTTTAGTTTTAATAAAATATCTATTTGAAAAATGTATAAAAACTTAATCCTAGCATAATATTAAATACTTAATTAATCTTATCTCTAGAATACTGCTGGGAAAGTACAAGGCATTTTAACTCATAACAAGCCATCAAAAAATGGTTTGTTTTAAGGGGTTTAAAAAAAAAAAAAAATTACCCTGACTGCTAAGAAAGCACAAATAGGAAGTTTGATCGAGTTAAAGAATAACAATTAAAAAAACATACATATCAATTATAATTCTCTTTAGATGTTAAGTACAATCTACATACCACTGTCAAAACGATCTTTACAACAAATATTTTCTACATTCTGTCCACGATTTTTGTATTTGTATCAGTGTAAATATTACCAAGAAAGTAAAGTCTCTTGGTGCCTCAACCTGATTGCAAGAAAACAATGGATTTTGGCTTTCCAAAAAGAATATCAAGCATTATGATCTATATAAGGCTTCCAAGTGGTATCAGTGTATTTAATATCTTTAGCACAGTACCCGGATGACTGATAAATATTGTTTTCGTATTGCTCAGTCATCCAGGAACTTTCAAGGTACTATGTCCCATTTACAGGCCAAAAAAATGAAAAAGTTAAATTCCAACTTCATTTGAAAGATAATACTAATTTAGAACTTCTCTAAAAAATGTGGGGCTTGAAAATGTCTTCAAGTGGGAAAATAACGACTATTAGTTGTCAAATCGACTTTAGAGCTATAGAGTCCAAAAGTAATAGTCTTGATTTTCAGACAATTGTACCGAATGGTCATACGTTTTATGCTGCGCAAAGATTCAATCAGTTTAATCTTGGCCATCACAAGAAGTGGGTTACTGATGTAGAAAAATGCTCATGTACCCTTTACAACTCTTTTCATGTATGTTATTACCAAAGAAGAAAAAAAGCCAGTCAGTCACTCAGTAGTGTCTGACAGTGAAGTCTAGCACGTAAACGGGTTTCCTTGCATAATTTGAATATGAGGACACTGCTAATGTTTAAATTTCACAGATAGGACATACCTGTACATGACATATTCATAATTCCTGCAAAGTTCTACACCATTTGAGGTTGGCTGCAAAAGGGACATAGTACCTTTAACTATCGATATCACACAAACACAAAGCCATATTTACAGAGGTAAGTCAAAATTTGTTATTTTGCTAGTCAGCCTGATATAGATAATAATAATATATTGTATGGCTTTGATTTTGTGTGATATATGAGTATATTGTCATAGCTCGAGCAAAACATTCTTGTATCACACTCAAAGCCATCCAATATTATATAAATAACTTTATCTTATTTGGTCATATTTTATATCTCACATGGGGTTCGTAAATCGTAAGCTTACCCTTTCTTCCTCATTCAAAATACATCCTTATCCTATAGGATCGGGATTGTTTTCTGAGTTACTGAAATACAGAAAATGACAAAAATTGCACAATAGCAATATGCATGAGTTTACATAACATGATTTTATACTGCATTCTACAAAAATAAATTTCATATTCAAGAGCAAGATATGATTATATGTCTTCCTCTTAGGAATCAGTACATAAAATTAATCTTTAATGATGGATTTTTGACATTGCATCCTCTATTTATTCCACATCAGTGTAAAAAATACACGGGGGCTTGGGGCGAATTTGCCCCCGAAATGCCTAAAACAGCCCCCGAAAATCAGAAAAGAGCCCCAGTAAATTTGCATAGAGTTCAATGCAAAACAAATTTTAGAGTGTTATTTTTATGCAGGCAAGCTTGAAAAGTAGCCCCCGAAAAATAAATATTAATTTTTTCCCTGTTCCACATGAAATGATTTTAAACTGCATTCTACAAAAAATAAACGTTATATTCAAGAGCAAGATATGATTATTTACTGGGTGTAAGCCACAAATATGTTTAAATAAAAGATATGATTATATGTCTACCTCTTTGGAATTAGTACATAAAATTAATCTTTAATGATGGATTTTAGACACTGCATTTTCTATTTATTCTAGGTAATAATGAGACAGGCATTTCTTGGCTGTCATAGCTTTGGGTTCCTGTTCGACTGCGCTGGGCCCAAGGGCGGAACGACCGGTATGCCTACGGGTGAGGTGAGCCCAAGCTCACGTTGTATATCCCGTAGGTTCTCACTGGTGAGGTTACGAACGTCCTGCTCGATGGCGCACATGTCTTCTGAGTTTAAATTGCGGACATCCAGCCAATCAGAGAGCAGTGAGGCGGAGAGAGGGGCAGAGTCACACCTGGTGCTGTTCAACAAATTCAAAAAATGAGAAAGGGAATGAAATGAAAATTGAAATGAATCATTCGGTACAAAATTTTGTAATTAACGTCTAGATTTTACAGATTATTCATCATTTACTATTCAACAAAACAATATTGCAAAATTTAATTTTTTTTGTGAACACAAAAAATTAGAATTTGGGTTTTGGGTCCAAAACTTTAGTTTCCCGAAGTATCTCACACTCTTTGTTTTTCATCATAGAGTAAAACTATGAAATGATGACAACAATTTTCTCTAATTTTCCCTTATGTTTATCCTCTAAGGGTCCTTCAACAAAACAAAATTGCTCAGATAATAGCAAACTTGATTCTCATTTTGATGCTTCGCCAGTCCAACTTCAAGCCTTTACGTCCAATTATAAAAAGATTTCAATAATATTTCCTAGGTTCTAAGGAGTTGATTTTAACAAGAATCCGCTTCTTTTATCCTAAGCAGTTGAAGAAAAAAACACTTACCTATCATTTATTTGGACATTAGGGTCAAGAGATTCTCCCATCAGCTCCTCAATATCAAGGCTGAGTCCATAGCCACCTCCATCTCCCTTAGGCGTGACTGGTAGAGGCACGGAGAGAAGCGATGGTAACGTGTCTTCCACCACGGATCGAGAAAGCTGTCTAATGATGTTTGTGATGTCCGACGATGTTGAATCATGACGTCTCACCAGAGCTGGGTTTTGCGATCGATTTGCCGTGGTGGAGGTGTGGTTGTTCAGTGAACCTGCAGGATTGGCTTGGGACGTTGTAGATCTGTAATCAGGCGGTGATTGTTGCAAGCAGGATGGTGGGGAGGGGATGTGGCTGGGGGGAGAGGGTGTCTGCCGATCAGAGGGAGTGCGGTAGAGCAACTGCTGCTTTGGAGACCGCTTTGGGCTGAGGAACACATCACTGCCGGAGCGATTCCTTGATGTCGACACAAACATGGGCATGTAGGGCATGGGTTGTTGGTTTGTCACTTGCATGGTTGGATCAAATGTCAGTTCTTCTCGGGCATCACTTCTTGCACCAAAAGGTATTCTGCTTTGGACAGAGTTGCCTGTATCACCCGTGCTCTCGACATTTAGTGAAAAGGGCGAACCTGAGGCAAAGAGACTATTCCCTGAAGGCAGGTCTAGCTGAGAGAGGTAATCAGGGGATTGCAGGTAGCTTGCTGGGTTCAGTGATGATATCTCCTCAAAGAGAGTAGGACTTGCTGTTGCACCAAACTTGGGCGATTCCATTAATGTCGCTGATACTCTCAAACCTTTCAATACATTCCCACTTGAAGTGTCTGCTGGGTCAAATTTGGTTGAATATTGCACAACGTCAACGTCAGATCTTTTGGGATCGTTAGGCAGCTGGGTTTTAGCTGCTGGTTCATATGGCGCATCGGATTCCGACTTGACTCGCCTGGAACTTTCATCCTGAGACTTTGCAGCAGCAGCATTTTTTTGCTGCATGCGATTCCACCTCTCTAACATGTTCTTGTCCTCCTCTGTCAGCAGTGCAGGAGGCTGCTTCTTCTCTTCCTTGTCGTGACGATTCTTCTTCTTCTTCTTCATGGATCGCCTAATCTTCTGCTTGCGTTTCTCCTCGCGTTCCCTCTGACGAGACAAGGCCGTCACAGGCATCTTACCTCCACCTTTGCCTGGCTCACTGGAAGTGGATTCTAAAATAAAAGAAGAAAATAAAACATTACATCAAACATAAATTTGTACAAATATGATCATCTGAATGCATGCAAAACAGAATTCCATATTCCTTAATTGTATGGTGGTTCATCTCTAGTATATATAGAATAAGACGAGTGTGTTTTCCTCCATTACAATTCAGTTCTCACTTCCGTCATTAAAGAACATGTAAATTGGATAATAAATAAGGGTTTGAATAGAGGGAATGTAGTACAAAATAATGAATATCGTTTTACGTTTTGGTCAAAATGTGTTGATGAGGTTTAAAAAGACAGCATTTTACCTTCATGTCATTTTTTTACACCTACATTTCATTTCACTTTCATTTCATTTCTTTATTGTGTCCATATAGGATAATTGTTTATATGCACATGAACAATCTTGCTTCAACATATGAACATAGGAACAACATATAATTGACATTCATAGGGCCCTGTTTTAGTATACATTTGATATAATATACATGGTCATGATGAATATACAAACATATACATTTAAATACTCTTTCTTCTTCTTCTTCTTCTTCTTCTTCTTCTTCTTCTTCTTCTTCTTCTTCTTCTTCTTCTTCTTCTTCTTCTCTTTTTCTCTTACATACCCTCCATTTTTTAAAAATTCTTATATGCTCTAATCTGAAGTAGGTATTTTGTGTTAATAATTATTTCTTGATATGGTATAACAGTAGGGGTACAACAGTAAAGTAAGTATACTAAAACAATATATATATATATATTTGTGTAAAATGTCAATGAGGGTATTTTGTATGTACATGAACATCAATGTGACAAATGGAAACAGATGCTGTTTGGTTACGAAAGTCGCTGTGTAATTTTTCTACATACAAAATCCCCTTCCTCTTGAGCCTCCTTCATATGCAAAACTGCTACATTAAAGGGCAGGTCCAAGCTATTGTCCCCTCTGGGGGTCAAATTTCATCTTTATATATATTTAACAAACTATACCTCATTTTAAAGGTGAAACTATGAATTTTATGAATCTGATAAAAAATTAAAAAAATTATCAAAATACGAAGAGCGCCAAGGTCACGAACTTCGATTTGTATTAATTAGCGTGACGTACGGGACATTACATTTTTATTTTTGTATCTCATTTGAATTATTTGTTTAAAATTAAATATCTCAGGACATGAAGACCATCATGCTAGAAAATAGTAAAAAAAAATATAAAAACTTTCAAAATTAATTAATTATGCAAATGAGGTAGGTTCCAAAGTGTGATGTCCCGTACGTCAAAATTTGATCATAATTTGTTTAATTTTAATTATGAAAATATTTTTTTTTTTTAAAGATATTCTAGGAAGTTCTAATTTAGATGAATACCTAACAAAAAATAGGTTTAACAAAAATTTCGAAAATTCTGTGTTGATTACATAATCAAATTAAGAAATGTGACGTACGGGACAAGTGTGTGACGTACGGGACAACCCCATATAAAACCAATGCGAGATGTGAAAAAGGAAATGACCAAAAGGAGAATATATACTGTGTTAGGAAACTTGTTGTATGTAAAATGATGCTAAGAGTACAGGTGTACATACGCTACACATTTCTGTATCTTATACTACAGAGCAAAGTGAATATATGCGAATGACGTTTGTTGGGACAAGTTGCCATTTATTTACAATTAAAAAAGAAAATGAGGAGGGTGCAGTTTTTAGGCGATTACCATATCATATCTGAACACGCCTTTAAATCAGGGGGAAAATACATGGGGGCTCGGGGCAAATTAGCCCCCAAAATGCCCAAAAGAGCCCCTGAAAGTCATATAAGAGCCCCCAAAAATGTGCATAGAGTTCAATGCAAAACAAATTAAAGAGTGTTATTTTCGTGCAAGCAAGCTCGAAAAGTAGTCCCCCAAATTCTTCGAATAATTTTTTCCCTCAGTTTACACACACATCAAGGTTGGTAAATTATGCTTGAAATATCACACTTTTCCCAATATTGACTGTGACTCACCTAATCTGTCCTTTTTATGATTCTTGAGAGCAGAGTTCATGAGAGCTGCTTTGATGAGAGCCTTTGTGTCTTCTGAGATTGTCTTCTGACTGGAGCTATTGGAACGATCACGTTGACCATCACCTTCTCTACTGCTTAAAAAAAAACATTGGTTCAAAAGTAAAGTCATATTACAGGGATGGATCTCTATAGGTTATGTGCCTAAATCCAGTTTAGATCTTTACATAAAAAGTTGGTACAAGTACCCGTCATACTTGTGTACAAGGATTATTACGTAAAAAATGCAACAGTATAGATCAGAGTAAATTACTGAAAACTAATATCGCATGCTTCAAGACTATTACTCTGACTCTCTCTGAGGTACATTCCTTAAAAATTGAAACATATACATTATTCCCAAGTAATTATTAACCTTTTTTTTGAAAAACAGTGAATACCATAATTTATGAAACCAAATTTGATCAATTGATAGAGAGTAAGACTCAAGGATGGTTTAACTTAAGTCTAGAGTGACCAATTTCCAGCAGATCCTACAGTATCTGTACGAATGACAGATTGAAAGTTGAAAACTATATCTGTTACATACCTTGCATGAGGTACACCTGAGGTGCTCCCTTGGACAGTATCGTTTCTATCTTCCTCAGAGGTAATGTCAGCTTTACTAGATATTTGTTCTTCAATGAGGGGTGTTGCTTCTCCTTTGGCACTTTGCATTTCAATATCGCTGGAAACAAGTAGGGACGTTGTTCCTTGGCTGTAAATCTTTCCTTGGGCAGGCATTTTGTCCGATGACATAAAGAATGACGTCAGGGGGTCCCCACTAGTGGACTTGGCACTGAGCATTTCAACGTCGCTTACAGAACCAGGCACTGAGCCCATGTCAGGTAATCCAAGAAACACATTAGATACTGGAGTTGGATCAGGTTTTGAATCTGTCTCAAACTGAATGCTGCTAGGCTCCATGGGAGGTTTGAATATTTCCGGGCTGAGACTACAGTCGGCTGCTACAAACTTCGGCGACAGGTCGGTGAGTCCTCCGAACAGGGGTGAAGTTTGTGAAAGGCCACTCAGCAAGCTTTCTCTGATGAGAGGTGAGCTAGAAGATGGTGGCACGCTATCACCGTCACTGTCATTCCTCGCCTCACCCACTGCTCCTTGGGGGTCCTTATTGAAAGATGGACCTACTGTCTCAAGAGTTGTCCTCCTTGATGACGGTCCTATGGTTTGGAGAGTGTCTCTTTTACTCGATGGACCTACAGTCTGAAGAGAATGCCTGCTGCCAGTAGGACCAATAGTTTGAAGACTACTAGATGAAGGGCCAATAGTTTGTAGGCTTCCACGATTACTAGATGAAGGACCAATTGTTTGAAGGCCACCACCACTATTTGATGAAGGTCCGATTGTTTTGAGGCTACCAAGACTGTTAGAGGAAGGGCCTACAGTTTGGAGAGTGCCATGATTGGTAGCTGGCTGTGTAGCTGCACCAGATGTGTCAGTCTTTGGAACAACACTCAACAGTCCTTTACTGACCCATCCTGTGGGTTTATTGTACTTGAGGATCATTTTGCCAATTTGCTGTTTGATTTGTTCCCTGCTCATGACGTGGCTTTCAAAGGAAAAGTCAAACTTTGGAAAACAGTCTGGCTCATCATCGGGACTGTAGTAGGTAGCCAGAAACGGATGCTGGAGTGCCTTGTTGACCGTTATGCGCTCTGATGGCTCAAATATAAGCATCTTCGCTAGCAGATCCAAACCTTGAGGATCAGCTTTAGGGTACAGTTTAGACAGGTCTTTGGGAGTCTTGTTGGCAAAGTTCTTCTGGAAGAAGTTGTACAGATGATCACTGCTTGTGGATTTCAGCATGTGGGTTGGAGGCATGCCAAGGACATCCACTATGAGAGAGAGTTGATCAATAGGATTCTTTCCCGGAAACATCTGTTTCCTACCAATCATCTCACCAAGAATACAACCCACAGACCAGACATCCACCGCTAGGGTGTAGTCATCTGAAGAAAACAGAAGCTCTGGTGCGCGGTACCACCTCGTAGCTACATAAGAGGTCATGAACATTTTCTTCTTATCCGTGCTAAATGTGGACAATCCTCTTGCCATTCCAAAGTCTCCAACCTTCAGTTCGCAATTCTCATTGACTAACAAATTGCTTGGTTTCAAATCCCTATGGATCACATCAGCAGAGTGGATGTACTTGAGCCCTCTCAGGATCTGATAGAGAAAGAACCTGATGTGCTCCAGACTGAACGGTTGATTGGAGTGGATGATTTGATGCAAATCACTTTCCATGAGGTCAAAGACCACATAGACATCTTTCATCTCCGACAAAGGTTCCTTGGGCATGAGGATCTCCCGGATGGCGATCACGTTCTCATGCCTGAAATGACGCAAAATCTTCAACTCTCTGAAGGTCCTTTTGGCAGTGGTGAGCTCATCAAAGGAATTTGGAATCTTTTTGATGGCCACCTTCTCGCCATTCTTCTTATTGATTGCTGAACAAACAACTCCATAGGCGCCTGGGTGGGAAAAGAATATTGTGTTATTGACATGTTCATAGTCAATATAAACATTATGCTACTATACCTATGACTAAGGATAGTTCCGAAGGTAGGCTATTTATATCATCTTCTCTCTCCCAACAATTTCTCCTTAGAACATACCTAAACAGATTTAAACTTTTTTAAATATTGAAAGTTTGAAACAAGTATGTACCACATTGTTTAAAAAAGATGTGTTACACTTCATAAGAGTTTGTCAAAACTTTTTTTCAAGGTGAAATATCGATATGCCTACATAAACATTGGAATTGGAAACCTCTTTGGCAAACTTAAAATACAATAATGTTGAATAACTTATTAACTTTATATTCTAAGTTTTGACATTTTGAATAGATTTCCCTAAAGGACTAGAACTTAAGAGATAAATGCTAATGTATAGTATTTGCTAAGACCAATGTCTTCCAATACCCCCAGACAATACAAAATATTTGTGAAATAATGAGTTAAGTAGAATTCAAAACTATTTCTCGTTAACAATTTTTTTCATCCTGAGAAAGTAGGAGAAAAACAAATCATATGAATTCCTAATAATTTTGTCTGTACCTGTTCCAATCTTTTCTAGAGGTTTGTAATTTGAGTTGGCAATGTCAAACTTGACATCCATGCATCTGCCCTTGAAAGCAAGGAGACTCCTTGATGCAGCTTGCTGCATTATGTTGGTTTAGTTAGACTTCATCAAATTTCAAGTAGAAATTATAGCATCACGCAGACCTAGAATTTGTAGAAAAGTAGAAGGGAAAAAGCAGATAATTTACAAATGATACAATTACAAGATATATTTGTTTTTCATTTCATTTATTGACCATTAAAACAAACTAAATATTCAAAGACATCAATACAATAGAAGAATAATATCAAAGAACAACAACATAAGAAAGTAATATATTAGATTTAGAGTAGACCCAGTATGATGATGATGTACGTATTAGACCAATGCCTGGCAACCCAATGCCTAGACCGAAAGCTTCAGTCTCTATATCGTCGGTTGTTCCACTGAGACTACGTCTGGCTCCACTAGACCTCCGGATATAGAGACTGAACTATGCCTATGCCATCGTACGTTGAAGATACACTCTCTACGGGTATACGATAAGACGATACTGCCCTGACGCTAAGTTAAATCCTTTTTTTGTTATAATCGCATGCACTTACATATAAAATTGACGTTTAGAATTAAACCACACATGATAAACATTAAGAAAATATGTACCTTGGACCTCTGCATATGAAATCTTCTTCAAAAAAGTGTTATTATCTCTTCCACTTGACTGTCTTCAGAGGTCAGCCATCTTGAATCAAAGTAATGAATATTCATGACAAATTTTTTTAGTCTCCACCCCATTGACCTCATTCATAGACGTGCGCGTACGTGCACGTACATGTACATCTCGCATCGTTTGAGTTCTCGTGTTGTCTGCTTCACTTGCGCGCGCTATCCTCGATGTGCCGCGCGGAGGAGCTAGCCGAGGCAAGGTCAACCATCCCCATTATCGTATTTGAAATTTTGCATATTCATTAGCCGCCATTTTGATTTCCGTCGGTCAGAATGCTTGACGTGGGTCATCGAGAAGCAGCCAAAAGCTCGGTAAGTCCTTTTATTTCTTTTATATTTCTATTTCGTAGGGAAGGGGGGTAAAAAGGGAACTTTTAGGGACTGACAATTGCCTAGAAAATTACTGCAATTGAAGATAAATGATGTATTTCTCCTCAAGTTTGTCATGTTTGTGGGAGGGGCCTAACGGCTAAAATCTAGCCGTGATATCTTCAAACAACATACGATGGCATAGGCGATCGTTCAGTCTCTATATCCGGAGGTCTAGTGGAGCCAGACGTAGTCTCAGTGGAACAACCGACGATATAGAGACTGAAGCTTTCGGTCTACCCAATGGCAATGCCAATGCCATGGTTTGCTCAGGTTTGCTGGAGTGAATAAATGGTGCGTTATAATTATGGCGGTAATGCAAATCTTATTCGTGATAGACCCTATTGATAATACCAGTTTTGCTTCATCAGCTAAACTGTCTTATATCCTAGTTAAAGAAAAAACTGTATTTGTTACCTAAATTAACTTGCTGCCCATTTACAATTTACACAGTAAAAAAAATGAGCTGATTGAATACACTATAGACTATTACATCGAATGATACATGTGGGACCGAGGTAGGTAAAAACTAAAATTGCAGATAAAACAAGTGCTTTAAACTAAAGGTTGACAATGAAAAAGACGCATACTACTTGTTTGAAATGATTTACAATGACCACAATTTTACAAAAATTATAAATTCTCACCTTATTCACAGTAAAATAACCTCAATCGGGTACATTCTAGGCCGAAGGCAGTGTGCGTATTAACGGATGCACTCCTGTATAAATACAACACTGTTTCTAAAAATAGAACTGCCATAACTCACAACCAATGAACGAAGAGCTGCTTTGACAAAAGGGAATTGCGAAACTAAATTAAAAACGACTCCACCCTTTCCTATAGGGCTAGGCCCTGTACTTGAAAAAGAAAAAAACAAAGAGTCACAGGGATCTAGCAAGGCCCGATAATTTTGCTTTTAATAAGATAGATTTATTTTCCAATCGCTTTAGATCTGGTGCCTATATGCTAGCCAGCGTCACGGTAAAAATCATAACTGTAGCTAGCTGTTAAACTAATGAGTGCAAGTTATACAATCACCCCCCCCCCCCTCTTTTATATATGTTGCCTCGGTTCATCCTACTCAAATTGTACTTCATGTGAATTATTTCCCCTATTTCTCTTGCCTCGTGCATTTAATTTCAAGTGAATTTTTCACCTATATATATATTATTATCATTATTAGTAGTAGAAGATAAATTAAATAAAAATTTTGAATTGTACATTCACCCCCACCCCTCTTTTAACCGTTGCATCCTACCAATGAGATACTCAAATTCATGTAGTAAGACCTGCATTCTACCTGCATATATCTTTTTCCCCATCTTTTGCCTTGAGCATTTAATTTCAAGTGGATTTTTCACCTTACAAATCTTTTCTATTATTATTATTAGTAGTAGTAGTAATAGACTATTACTACTAAGTAGGAGTGGTAGTAGCAGTAGAAGTATTTGTCATCATCACCATCATCATAATTATCATTTTTATCATAATTTTTATATTGTAATCATCAACATCATTATCATCATCATATAGTTGTTCCACATGACCCGAGAACTATATAGAAACCCGTTTTATAGACCTAAATTTGACTATGATTATACTAAAACAAGAAAATTAAACGCCTTGTACTATGTCCGCCTGAATTATTAATGTGAGCTCCAGTCTTGTCAACTATACAATTATTCCGTCTGATTAAAACTTTCACATTTTTTCTCATCTGCCATGCATTTATATTGAACCTAGCTCAAACCTAATATTGAATTGCTGCAGTTCAGAGTGGGTATGCATCCTAGTAATAGTAGGTCCACGATTGCCTACCCCCCCCCCCCTCCAGCAGATGAATTGATCATACGCCAATTGCTATTTATTAATTCATTAGATTCATTTCATTTAATTTTGTCAGAAAACAAAGGCGACATATTTCTTTGATTTTATTTCCGGTACATTTTTACGATTATGTGTATGTAAATTGTAAATTAATTTTGGTGCTATGTAGTAGTGATGCTATCTGCTCCAGGTAGCGTTATTTTTTTCTGTGGCACAGATTGGGGTTAGGTGCGTGTTGAGCCTATGGGAAAGTTTAGGGTTAGGGTTATGGTTAGGATTAGGGTTAGGGTTAAATCAAGACCTCTTAAAAAAAAAAGCCCCAATCTGTGCCGCAGAAAAAATGACGCCTCCCGGTAACATTGAGTGGGGGGGGGGGGGGGGGGGGGGGGGGGGGTATCTACTATGATTTTTTTTTTTCTCTCTCTCTCTCTCTGGCAGTTTTTTTTTCTTCTTTTTTTTTTTTTTTTCATTTTGTTTTGTTTACCGTCTTATTGTCTAGCTAGAGAAGAAGTCACTACAGGATCTCAACGAAAAACATAGATCAACGTGGAGTGTACTAAAACGAGACCGTAGAGGACGCTCTTTGAAAAATATTTATTTACAGAGCCTATGTATACGCACGTGTACTGCATGTACTGACTTGAAACAGACTGTCTATTTTCCTGTAATATTTTTTGTTTTGACGTGGACATCTGCCACCATGCCTATGGGAACCAGGAGAAGTTCTAGACGGATTGCTGGAGGAACAGAGTCAGAAGGAGACCAATCAGACAGTTCTAGTAAGTTCTTTTATTCTGAGATTCGCAAAAACGTACACGTTCCACTCAGTCGTGACAACGGAACGGAGCTCTGCCGCGCCGCTGCGCCGCACCGCCCCGCCTGTTGCAGAGCCTGGACAGTCTAGAGAGATACTCTGTTGGAGCTCAGCTCTGGAGTTTGGAGCACGATCACGTCACCATTATTACCATACAACTGCGCCAGTTTGCCATATTATATTATTGGAAAGTTTGCCATATGCTCTTGACAAAATTGAAATTGTTTGAAAGTGTTTACATCTTTAGATTTGCTACCTTTCACTTTCCCTCTCCTCTCTCATTTTCATTCAAAATCTGCTTCCTTCACTTTAGTAATTCCTGTTTGTCAAGGCTCAAGTTTATGTTGCCCATTTCATGGAATTTGAAATATTGTTGGTATTATCAGTGTAAGTTTGTGCATATTATATTTCTCAAGTATAATTATATTCTAGACTGTTTAGTACTGTCTACTGACTTTTATTACACCTAGTAATGTTATTTTTAATAAACTCAACAGATTATGTTTTTTCTAACCCTCTTGGCCGGTGTTTGTTTATCTTTCCTATCCAAACATGCCTCTTTCTTTTAATGAATAAAGCATTTGTCAAGGGTTCAGTACTTCTTACTTCATTGTTACTTTTGTTACTCACATTTTACAGACTTTCTGCAGAAATCTATGTAGACCTAGATATAATATTAATTTGATCCAACATACATGTAAGAGAACTAATATTCAAAAAAGAAAAAAATAAAGATATTTCATTTTCATATCTGGAATCTCCCTGCACAGTGTATCCTAATAAATTGCATTTACTGGAGCTCTTTGTCAAGAGTAGATTTTCGTTATCATTGCCATTGGTAATAAGTAAGTGATTATTTCCCATAAGAATGCATCTAGCTGTCTTATTCTTTCTGAAATATAAATATACATTTTCATTGATTTACTACTTTTTAACAAATTTATACACTCCTTTTATACTCACTCCTTCCAGTAGGTCAATCGAGCCCAAGAAAGAGGGTTTCAAGATCTGCTAAGAAGACTACTAAGAGCAAGATATCTGAGGAAAAGATCAAGTCCATTCCAGAAGAATCATTGAACTTTGACATAACAGATGCATCAACACCTGTAAAGAACAAACACAATGTGTCATTGGACAAAGATAAGCAGGGGTCAAACACCCCTCAACCATTGGACATACCTTCTGTTGCAAGTGAATCGGTGAAATCTGTAGACTGTAGTTCAGACTCCAAGGAGAAGTCTGCGGAAAAGACTACTACCACAGACATGGCACATTCAAAGAAAAGGTCTGCAAAGGAGACTACTACCACAGAGGTGGCACATTCAAAGAAAGGTCTGCAGCAGAGACTACTACCACAGAGGCGATACACTCAAAGAAAAGGTCTGCAGAAGAGATAATAGCCCCTTGTGATGTCATCAAGAATGTGATGGAAGCTTATAAGCAGGAATCTACGACAAAGAAGAAGTCCAAGGGCATGGCGAAGTCAGGAAGGCCTTGGAAAACTGAACAGACTGCAAGGTGGGTACATGTACATACAGGAACAGTTCTAGAAGGTTTTTTTTTTTTTAGTGGAAAGGGGGGGGGGGGGGGAAGGAGGCTTTATAGAGTTGGGGGGGGGGGGCGGGGCTTGAAGAAATTTCAGGAAAAATGGAACCCTTACCCCGTCACTACTGGGTATAGGTAGACTAGAAGATAACATTGAGTTTCTAGGCCTTTGCAAACCAGAGGAAAAATGTGTATATAGAAGTAAAGAAACATGTGATGGCCATTGTCCATAGTGAAAGGGGCATGTACACAAGATTCATATTTAACATCCAAAAAGAAACTGAGTTGGATAAAAGTGTGCAGTTTCTTGCAATCCTCATACCGGTACTTGAAATAAGTCCAGATTCATTATTAAGTTCTCATTTTGAAATTATATATTAATCTCTGTTTAGCTGTAGAGTGTTTTTGTTTTCTTGCACAAGATCAATAAAGCTTAGTTTTATAAACTCCAAGTATAATTCTCATTGTTGATTTTCTGTCTATTTTTATTTCAGGTTTTCTGGCATGAAAAAAGACAAGCCCCTCAGGTCATCATGGCAACTCAAAATGGCCCAGAAAGCGGAAAAGATGTCCGTCAGAAAATATCAGCAGGGTCTAGAAGATGCCAAGAGGGAGGCCAAACTAGTAAGTCTGTCAACAGCATTTCTCTGTACATTTTTTATGTGACATCTAATTGGAACATCTCACAATACTGACAGATTCGGTCTTGTGAACACTCAGATAACTTTAAGAAGACAGACTTTGTCAGTCTTGTAGGCTCCAGGTAAAATTGGCCGTCTGTCTCTTGTGCCATTGGTCTCTCGAGGGGTTCGATCTTATTGGCTGTAACCCTAGAATCGGGTACATATTAAGAGCACTTCTTTTTGTTTTTATGTAGATTTGTAGAATTAAAGAAATTGACTTTGCCAGCAACCTATTAATTGGGAGAAGTATTCAGAAAACTATGCAACCTTGTATAAATTAGGACTGATGGAAGTCAAACGTTTTCATTGAAAAATTAAATTGAGCAGACTAAATTCATTCATGTTTTATATATGTTCACCCAAAATTCTCTTTTAAGTAAGAATACATGGCCAGTTCGACACAGAAATTTATCAACGACTTGTCCTTATTTCGGTTTGCTATGATGGGGGAACATGCTTTCACTAACATGATAAATACAATTTTCAGAATGCCCTGGGCCCCGTCTTACAAAGAGTTGATATCAATTGCAACTATGTACAAAAGAGATAGGAGACTGCAAACTTGCAATTGATTAGCTATGTACATAAGAGATAGCCAGATAGGAGACTGCAAACTTGCGATTGGTATGAGGACTCGCAATTGATTTGGATCAATCGCAACACAAGACGGGCCCTTACTTGAGATATATTAATTTGAAGTATATTGTCAATTTGTTTTTGCAGTTGAAGAAGCAGCGCAGAGAAGAACATGAGAAGAAGAAGGCAGAGAATCAGAGGAAATCAGAAGTGGTTCAAGTCGTAAGTCTGCTCACATTCTTGGCATTTTATTCATTACAAGATAAGCCATGGAGACACTGACCATTTGTATCACTGTGAATAATTATAGGACATTGTAGCCGGTGCATGAAGAATGGGGCCAATTATATTTTACAATGGGTACATATTAGGCCTGAGTCGTTAGGTTTTTTTGCTAAGCGTTTAACCATTAACTTTATACACGTTCAGAGAGCTGTGTGGGGCGGTATTTTACTGTTTTGAAATAATAATCTTTACTTTAAATATTTCCAAGCGGGGAATTTTGTTAAACTTGTTTGATTTAACATTCTATTTTTAAATGCAGTTACACAGATTATGAAATTAAATCAATATTTAAGGTCAATGAACCTCTACTTTAGTGCTAAAAAGAAATAATCTCATATTCATATTGTCTTCATGTATGTACTGTTAATAAATGCAGTCTTATTTAAAAGTTTTTAGTTATAATGTTCAATGTCAATTAATAGTTCCATATCTACAGTTTTGTGATTCTCAATTGTTGTGCCTTGCTATTCTAAATAAATCCTGTAATTATGTGAGGATTCCCATTTGGTGGACAATCAATCTAAAAAACAAAACTGAATTTGAAATGTTCTGTGAATTCAACCTGGTATTGAACATTGCTTGCAAGTTGTACACCACTATTTCTTTGAACTCTATAGGATAACTCTCATGTATTATTATTATTATCTATTTACTTTTTACAGATAAAGAATCCAGCCAAGTTGAAGAGAATGAAAAAGAAGCAACTTCGTATGATTCAGAAGCGACCCACTTGAGAAATGAGCAGGAAACGGAAACAGACTTTCTGATAAAATGCGCTATATCATCAGTCAGAATAGAAACAGAGCCAAGCCACAGATCAGGTCGGCAATTCCACTTTGGGGGGGGGGGGGGGGGGGGGAACAATTCCAATTTTGTTTTCTTCATGAAGTTGTTTTTTTTCATGAATCTTCATTTTATTGTGCTACAAATATCTTCATTACACAGATATGTTGTCTTCAAATATAGTTTTGAAATACATCTGCCTAAAGAGTGCAGATGGATATTTTGATCATGATACTAGTTTTGCTACATATCCAGGCTTCTTATTTCTGTAATTTCAACTGCTGTTTTAACTAAATCATTAGTGATGCCCATTGCCCTAAAATGGATTGCTAAACTCTGTACCCAAGGCCTGATAGCAAACAGCTACAGTAGATGATGTTTGTAATAGTTGTCTAGTAATAACTTTCGATACATCCAGCACTGAGATGTAGTAAAATTGTAAGAATTGTGAAGTTTTATAAATTTTGTAAAGTATAATAAATCACACACACAAATAACAAATATTTGCAGTAATGTTATGTGTTATTTTCTTTGGAACTGTTATTATTGCTCTTTGGCTGGTGTGTGTATATGTGGGTGGGTACTGAGGACATTCATAAGAGCTGTACCTTCACTTTGACCTTGGTTCAAGACACCCCCCCCCCCCCCCCCCCCCCCCCCCCGTAATTTTTTTAATTTTGAGGCCCTTTCATATAGGGGTACGTTCATTTAGTTGCTGTATTGGCAGCGAAAAAATAGGTCCTTGGTTATTCATTAAATTTTAAATCGTCCTTGGGATGTTAAATTCCTAGTATTTCCTACAAACATGTATGTCCTCGCACATGTAATAGCATCATGATGTGTAAAGGTGAGTCCTTGATTTACACCAGAAATGTTTGTGTGGGTGTGTCTGTGTGTGTGTATGCTGTGGTCTTACTACCCAAATACCAAATATATCATTCACTGAGAGTCCAAAGGGCATTTTCAATATCACGAAGGGAACTCAAATCACCCAAATGTAATTTTTTTGTTTACTGGTAGTCTGTTTTGAGCTACATGTTGGTATCCTAATATGAAATATTATATATCAGTTGTGATGGTAAAAATTACCGCTGTAAAGATATGTTGCAATTACCAAATACTTAAAAAATAGCCTTCAATTAAAAGTGACTTGTGGTTAGATTAGTGACAAATTTTCATACAGGACTTAAACTTAAAGATGAAGTTGAGTTCTGGTCATGCGATTGCATTGTGAAAGAAACGGTGTGGAGCCGACCAGAAAAGGTTGATCATCTAGCATATAAGAATTTGTGTGTATTGCAAGGTTCTGGAATCATCAAAATGATAAGAAATGTGGCCAAGTCTTGGTAAAGTTACAAACACTTGCACAGAAAGATGTATATGGGACTACACGAACACGTGGCGTAAAAAGCCGGCCCCCGATTTTTACGATGTTACATGCATATTAAGAATATGAAGGCATTTGAAGAGCCAAGCTTTACAGGGAGCATGTCTTAACTGATGTTCTTCCACACTTGCATACTAAGAATGAGTAATGCTCACAAATTATTTTCCACCTCTTCCCAGAACTCGACCTTCTCTTTAAAGATTTGAAGCCGCCTTTTCACTATATCTCCTCTTTTCAATCTTGTATAATGTGAATATCTTGTGTGGTTTTAGGAAATGATTTCTCTCTTCGATTGAGAAGTATTTTTTTAATTTGGTTAACTGCTCCCCTGTGATGCTTCTCTCACCCTCGGCAGATGATATAATGTACACTATTATATATTCTATCAAACCGTCCTCCCGTCATCTTCATGTACATCGGTCAGATTTTCAGATGCTGTATTATTGGTTACAAGATCACACATTGCAAGTATAATAAATCCAACGAGAAGAGTCATGCATAATGTAGAAATCAGAAATTTATTTACTAGAATTGGATCACAATCGTGTTTAGGCCATTTTTGTAAGTAATGTAATCAAAGTTAATGGACAAATCTTTGTTAAGTTAATAGTTACGAATTATTTCATTCACCTTAATTTCAATAGTCATAATGGAAATTACATACATTCTGTGTTGTTAGGTAGGACAAGCCATTATGTTTGCCCTACCTAGCACCAGCTCATGTATGCAATTCACATTCTGACTACAGTGGAACTTCGGTATAAAGCGCTCTGATATAATGAGGTATCTGTTATTTTATATAACAAGGTAATTTCTTTAACGAGTTTCGACTGTATTGAAATACAATAACATGTATTTGTAACAGGTGAATGAAATAATTTTGTTTAACATGGCACTCAGTTATGTATTAAATTTGATTACATTACGATAATGGTCTATTCTAATGCAGCTGCACTCAATAATATACATGTGTACATCATATATTAACACGGTTGCCCATTAAGTTGGAATAAATTTTCTAACCTCTTTTAATTAAATGATTGTCACAATATGATTTTCTTTAGATATGGACCGTTTTAGATGTATATTGATCAATCTTTATTATTCAATCTTTATTGATACATAACATACATAACATTTAATAATTTCTGTAATAAAAAAAGGGTACACATATTACTGATTGAATACAAATATATTCTTGAGACTTGATGATAAGTGTCAAAGACCTGACAATAGGCTGAACAGGTATTTTACATTGCCTCGAATGGCCAAGGTTCTGTCAGTTCGGTTGTGTGACCGCCTGACCGGGTATCACTTTTCAAAACAAGTTAGACTTTGACGATGGCCTTTCCTGTGTTAGCGCCAGTGAAGAGGTCAGTGAAGGCCTTGAACATGTTTTCGAACCCGTCGGTCCTGTGCTCTCGAACCTTCAGCTTTCCCTGTAATAATTATAGAAAGTTTGAACCTTAGGTACATTTGGACCAAAATATTGAGCCAGAGACAACAGAATAATTTGTTAATACAAATCTTGACTTTTGAATCAGGACTCGGGTGGGAAAATGTGGATTTAAAGGTAAAGACCAGTAATGGTCATGCGATTGCATTGTGAAAGAAACGTTTTGGAATCGATCAGAAAAGGTTGATCATCTAGCATCTAGCATCTGCAAGGTTCTGGAATCATCAAATTGATAAGAAATTTGGCCCATTCTTCGTAAAGTTACAAGCACTATACACAGAAAGATGTATATGGGACTACCCTATCTCTCTCACACGACCATGAGAGAAATAAATTTACCAAATATATGAATTAGTAGGCGGTTTCCCGGCAAATTTTTTATCATCATGTATTAGTCAAAACATATTCTTTCACATGATTGGTAATGAGAGCTTCCATTTCATTTTTTGAAATTGGGGCGTTACCAATACTGGTCTTTACCTTTAAGATCATCACATTACAAGGAGCATTATGGCAAAATGTAGAAGAAAAAGATATGGTCACATTGCTCTTCTATTCTTGATTAGAGTAGGTCTATTACTGTCTTCCTTTCCTTTTTCTCCTAATAGGCGAGCATTGTTATAGCACAACTACAAAAATAGAAAGTATGCGTCCTGATATAACAAAAAGTGTCCACTCGGTGGATCTAAGTGCAAAAACGCCCGGGCCCACATTGAGAAAAGGTTTGTTTGGAACTTTAGTGGGGATGGGGAGAAGGAGGGGGTGGGGAGGGGCTGACGGGATTCCCAAATCCATATTCATATTGGGAGAACCCCTCTGCTCCTTACGGGAGGGCTGACGAGATTCCCAAAATCATAATTTTATCCCCGTGAGAAATTAATGTCTGGCAAATGTTGCCCTTCCTTCTCATGACAATCCAGGCCTGATAAAAACCCGATTTAAATCGGTTTCCCGATTTTTTTAATTTTTTTTTCCCGATTTTTTCCCGATTTTTTTTTCTTCCCGATTTAAAAAAAAACAAAATAAATCCTGATTTTTTTAATTATTTTTTTCCTTCTTCCCTATTTGATCCTGATTTTCCAGATTTCCCTCTTATTTCCTCTATTCTTCCCTATTTTCCCAGTTTTTTACTCGAAAGGGGGGAATGTTTGTTAGATGCCATTTTTTTCCCCGCGAATCCTCTTCTCTTTTTTTTTTACTCTACGGGGGCGTGGTTGAGGGGAAAACAAAACAAATTTTTTTTTTTTTTAGTGCTCACTATCACCCCTGCAATCCTAGAACCACCAAAGCTCAATTTGATTGTATTGACAATATTATAATACATTTTACTGATTTTAGACATACACTGCTGATGAACTGCTAAAGTGTAAAAGGAAGATTTTATTTGACTCTATCAACCCCCTTCAGGGGTGATCACAAGATATTTACAATACAATACAGAATGATATAGAAAACAAAGTAAGATATATATATATATATATATATATATATATGACGCTATATTCTTTACCTCATTGATCCATTTGCTTAGTTGAGTAACTGCTTCTGCCCATCTTGTCATGTATTGCATAACATTAAAACCCTGCATCTTGAGATGATTTGTGACCATCACACCAAAAAGAGACGGCACTGTGGTGAAGAAATAAAACATGTGAACACTCATTAGCGGGCCCCGTACTGTGAAGATGATTTAATTAATAATTAATCTATTCATTCATTCATTCATTAATTCATTTGTTTGGTTAACAAGACACTCATTTATTGCCTTAATGTGATTTATTGCATTTATTTCAATTACAACTGAATTCAGATCTGAATCCTTAGTCGTGTCCTGCCGAGACACTTTGGAGACAATTTGCCCTAACTATTGGTACTGTTGAATGAAATAGGGCACTAGGGCGATGGCGAGTGACTTGTCTCTCCTGGCTCATAGATGCCACTGGCATAAAGCCTCTGGATATCCTCTATTGCTAGCAGAAAGGAGAGCAATTTCTAATACGTTAAGGATGGAGTAAGACACCTGCATCTAACTGTAAGGCATAAACAAAAAAGATGTTGTATTGTCCTTGGCGACCGACCCCTTTTTTAGAGAAAAAATATTAAAGCATTAACAACTGAGAAATATCAGCCCAAAGAGGGAGGAAAAAAAGGGAAAAAAGGGAAAAAAGGAAAAAAAAAGAAGATTTCTGACCGACCGACCCATGTTTTGGCACCTAAAGGGCAATACAGCATTTTTTAAAGGCCTAAATCTCATGATCTCAAGGTTCCACTCCATATACTCACACAGCTGCTTTTCTTTGAGATTATAACCCGAGATGGATCCACAACAGGAGATGCGTCCTCCGATCTTCATGTTTAGAATGGCTGTTGCAGCAAACTCCCCACCAACCTGTTTACGAAAAAAAAGAATATGTTCATGGGAGATGCATTCGAGGTGCATTCGGGACATTCTTACATTCTGGTCTGGACGTTCCGAACTTCCAACTGCGTTCGAGCCGCATTCGAGCGGCAATCTAAAGATTCTGACGGTATTCGAAGTGCATTCCAGTTTGGAATCTTTTAGTACCGAAAACATCGAAAGAGATTCCGGCGGCAATCGAGATGCATTCGAGGTGCATTCGGGACATTCTTGCATCCTGGTCGGAACGTTCTAACTGCAAATTCGACTCGCATTCGAGCGGCAATCTAAAGATTCCGACGGCATTCGAAGTGCATTCCAGTTGGATTCTTTTAGTACCGAATTGATTGGTTATCAGCAGATTTGTCACTGATGTTTGTCATTTGTCATTGAAAAAAGGCTTTGTTCACAAAAAATAATGTAGATTGGAAGTCTCTTTTAAAACTACTCTACAGTTATCTCGGGACATAGGCTACACCCCTTCAACTTTTGTGATATGCTCACAACCTTCTCAATCACTCCTTTCTTTGTTTACCTCCTATTTCACCTCGTTTTTTGTTTACAAACACTGAAAGCAAAAACTAAATGAAAAACTTTCCTTTTCTCTTTCCTATACATTTTCTTAATTTATTTGAACCCCACCCCCCCCCCCCCCCCCCCCCCACCAAAGCAAGTTTTATTGATGACAGAATATATCAACGGCCTTATCATTAAAGATAAACTTGAGTTCTGGTAAAAAATGAAAATGAATTCTCACAGAATCTAACGAAACTTACACTGAATGTTCAAGATTACAAATAAATGTCATGTGCAAAATAATTGGGAAGAAAATGTATACTGGCTGAGTAATAAGCATAGAAAGATAAGGAAATCAGGGTAGTACTAGCCCCGACACCATGTGTGTTGTCCCATATACATCTTTCTGTGTAAGTGATTGTTACTTTACCAAGACTCTGCCAAATTTATAATGATTTTGATGACTCCAGAACCTTGCATTACACACCATTACTTACATGCTATATGATCAACTTTTCTGATCCATTCCACACCTTTTCTTTCACAATGCAATCGCATTACCAGAATGTGGTGTAACATGGTGTTACCCAAAGCCTGCAATATTAGAGCCTTACGTTGTCAAAGTAGACATCGATACCGTCTGGAGCGAGTTCTTTGAGCTTGGCATCAAGGTTCGGTGTTGTCTTGTAGTTGAAGACTTCATCAAAACCAAGTTCCTTCAGGTACTCACACTTCTCTTCGCTTCCTGCAGATCCGATCACTCGACATCCCTGCCAAATAGGAAATGATCGATTACATGAAATCATGACAAAAGTTGCTTCAAGCAGAGAATAATCTTTCATTATACTCTCCGAGATACTTTGATTCTGAGATGTAACTGGAATGGAATCATTGTCTATTTTAATACGAGATAGGTCATACCCAACGTTGATTTGCAATGGATTCCGAATTGATCATCATGATCAATAGTGATACGTCCATGGATCTTCTCAAACTTCTCTGAAAGTGTCTTTGGTCTTCTGATTCCTTTCCTTGTTACCGTTTAACCAAAAGTGTGATATGAAGAAGCAGAATGTCTGGTACTAACCTTGATCTTAGCAATCTGTCCTACAACGTTCCCGACGGCACCGGCAGCTCCACTCACCAGGACAGTCTCCCCTGGCTTAGGGTCACTGACATCCAGAAGACCGAAGTAGGCTGTAACACTGACATGAGGAAATTATTGTTAAAATGGAAGGACCCTAATTTTTTTTGTTTACAATTATTTTTCAGGTCATTATCTTTAAGCTTCTTCAGTTAATGATCGCTGCAGGTCGTAATTAATTCAAAATCACTGATTATGTTGGTCGATCGTCCATGCTACAAAATACAACACAATTTGGATATTCCTGCAATTCTTGTAGTAAATTGTAAGAGATCATACGATATAGGCAATGGGTTATTTCCGATTCTTGCCGCTGTCGATATAATGGATATTGTTAATGAAAAGCGAGGTACAGGTGATCTTGTCATTTCAAGGCCTAAATATAGGTTTTCCCGCCCAATTTCATCAGAGTTGCATCCGATTTAACGATGCGATCATTCAATTTCGAGCGAATTTAAATGATCACCGAGATCAACATTCAAAAAGCTAATTAGTTCATTCAATTTAATTGTATAAGCATGCCATTTCATGATTTTCTCACATAAACGTGTAAAATGCGCGTTCAAATTAAAAATACAAGTAAATGCATTCAATTTCGCACCTGCACCGCCCTGATGAACGTTAGGGTATTCAAGTTGACGAATAGGCAAGCATTTACAGCATTTGGGCAGTCTTTTTCTGTTACTGTTTATATTCTTTGCAATCTGCATCTCTTTGAATAAATTATGCAAACTTGATGTACCTTGAAATGGGACCTTTACCTTATAGTGAAATATCTCATTCATCTGACAAACCGTCATGTAAATAAATTATGATTTATAACCATTCTGTAAGTGTTATGTCCATACTGCTAGGGAATACAGTGAAACCGGAATACAATATTAGAAAGAAAAGAAATATATAGAATATGATTAAAATAAACATTATGAAACTTTAAGAATGAAAATTAAGTTATATAATTAAAAACAGTGAGAGAAAAAAATATGACGTGAAAAGATTGCGGTAAAAATTAAATAGAACTACAGAACTTGTTTATGTTGATTTAATTTGAACGTTCAAAGTGCGAAGGTGTGTGCCTATAAATGAAATTGAAATTGGTATTAAGCACGAAATTGAACGTCTATCCAGCTTGCGCGAAATTGAATGACAACTTAGCGGCACTAAATTGAATGTATTTCTCTCTAAATTGAATGAAATAAAATTTAAAAGGAATGATATAAAATGAAATTAAATGCTCAAAGAATGAAAATGAACCATGAGAGCAGAGAGTTGATGAAAACCGTTCGAACTTGAACGCCTATTCATGAAGTCGAATGCAACTGTGATGAAATTGGGCGGGAAAACCTATATTTACTTTTCAGCAGCAGAGAGTATTATTGGAGAGTCTGAGACATGAGAAACAGAGAAAGAGAGAGACATAGATAGTGTGAGAGGAAGAGAGAGTGAGGGAGAGAGAGACAGATGGTGTGTGAGAGAGGGAGAGAGACGAGGGAGAGAGGACAGGTGAGAGATGGGAGAAGGGAAAAGGATGGCAGGAGAGAGGGGAAAACAGAGGAAGAGAGTGAGAAGGGTGGCAGGGGGAAGAGAAAGATCGAAATCTTCGCTGGGGGGGGGGGGGGGGTCCTTACCCAGTCATACCCAGGGACCCAATAGTATAAGACCTTGGTATCTCTTCAGGGAGCGGTGGTGCCTTCATGAGATTCTTGCCATCACTGACAGAATGTGTTGTCCATCCAGTAAGTGGAAGAGCCCATGTCCCCACTGGGAAGTCCGCATTACGACTCTCGATGACCCTACAAATAGGAATACGATGATACAAGTTTATTGATTAGTGAGTATATGCCTATATGCTTCATAAAGTTAGATAAAGCAGGGAGGTTTTTCCACCTCCCTGGGTTAATCAATTCTCAATTTTCGATATTGTCGTCATTCGTCAATGATAAAGCTTACAGAATATGTTGTCCACCCTTTAAACAGTAGAGTCCTAGGTCGTACTAGGAAGTATGCACTACGACTCTCCAGGAACCTTTGATGTTAATCTACCGAAAGCCAAACTGAGTATGAATGATCCTTCTATCGTTTGAAAAGTCATATAGCCCTAAATCACATATTTTCGTTGAAAACATTTACAATTTTATGTTTGCCTATACATTCCCTGTACACCTAACTGTAAAGAAAAACATACTGCATTAATTAAGCTTGATAACTAGCAGGGAAGCTAACGTGATATAGCTCAAGAAAATCAAATATTGAGTCTGTCAGTTTTGGCACAAACCGAATGGAAATGGTTTATAACCATATACCGGGTAGTAACTTTAACTAAGCCATCTAGTTTTTACTCTATTCATCCCCATAACACCTAAACAGAACTGTTTGAATACTAATTCTTCTAAATCTGTTGTGTAAATATTACAGCTAATTAGACTTTGATCTTTAAAGAATTGGTTAACAAGGACAGCTAGTATACAGACAAGTTATGGCCAAGGCTTGTATTTATTTGCTATTAATGTATACCCTCCGCAACATGACTTGCAAGAAAGAACAGAGCCGTTATGTCGAAGGCTCTGAATACAGCAATCCACTCGTGTTCTTTTTAAATAATTGTTTGCATATACGTTAATATAATACTATGAAGATATCGTCCTTGTTTTCACGAAGTGACGGTAGTGAGGAAAATCGTCACGCAAAGTGAATGCAATTTTTTTTTTCTCACTACCGTCACTTCGTGAAAACAGCGACGATATGTTTTCATTCAGAAAATAAAAACAACCAACCCCGGACCCAACACTACTACCCTAACCCCACTCATAATCCTAACCTGAAACTGAATAACCCTCATCCTATAGAGTGGTGAAGTGTGACGTCATCAGAAATATATTTTAAGAATTTCTTTCATAACATCACAACCAGAGCAAAATAACACTGAGCACCTAAAGGAAATCTATTTATTCAGATGGTCATATCTCAGCCAATACTTAACATATTCAATTGGTTTTCGATATTTGGACATTATTTTGATGCTCTTTCGGAAAATGAAGAAAATGATTGAGAAATTCTAAAAATAGATTTTTATGATGTCACAGCTTCGGTACTCTATATCCTGGATGAAAGAACTACCTGCAGGAAATGTCACCGAAGCAAAAATAGAATGACCCGCATTTGACTTACTTTGCGACTTGTTGCCCAATCATTAAAGTATTCAGTGGTGCTTTGGCGCTATACGGTCTACAATGGAAGAAATAAAGAACATCGATAAAGAACATCAAACAAAACAATATCAACATAATTATCAAAACATTTTTTTCACCCCCCCCCCCCCCAAGAATTCTCCCTCGCAAGGAAAAAGAAAATCATTTTGCATTGTAACTTTCAAGTGCTCTAAAATGCCAATTTTCAGCATTCTAAAATCAAAGTTTTCTCGCTCGGTCGCTTTAGGCACCAAAAGCAAGGGGCATCTCCCAAGCAAGACGCTATCAATAATCATTAATTAGTCATCAGTATAACCATTCAAAAGATGGTCAAAAATACAAAGTTTCAACATCCCAAAATCTAAATAATATCTCTGGGTTGCTATACTCTCCCTCAAATATTCATAGAAGCACCCTTTCTTCCAGCTGGAAGCGAGGGGGTAGATGGTTCTCTTATCGAGGGGTTGGTAAAATCCATTTTGAAGGCCCTTTGGGTCTGTACTCCCCCCACCCCCCCCATCCCCTCCCCCACCCCCACCCCATCCCCACACCTGGAGCAGTTCCAGTTAGCCAACTTTGCCTGAGTCAGTGAGTGGAGACATCCTGTTGCACCAGACAGAACAACAGTTTGAGGCTGAAGTTGAACCATTAAATGTGAATATTTATGTTATAGTTGGTTAAACATAGACATAGATATGATTAGACCTTTAAATATTAAAGCACGTCTGATAAATGCATCAGAAAGATTACCCTTCGAAGAGCATTGGTGATATATAGTACCGGTACATGGTGTGATAATTCATTTCAAGGAATAAAGGGAGGCTTACCTCATGTATGGATCCACAGAAATATATTCGGCTTCCATTAAGATTTCTATAATAGCATGGTGGGGTGAGAAGAAGAGTGAGAGATGGGGGGATATAGAATGAAAGAGAGAGGGAGAGGGAGAGGGATATAGAGAGTATGAGCGAGAATGAGAGAGAGAGAGAGAGAGAGAGAGAGAGAGAGAGAGAGAGAGAGAGAGAAAACAATAAAGGAGAGAGATGGGAAGAGAGAGAGAGATAAAATATACCACAAAACATAATGGGTGGAGTTATATATAAATTAGGTACATGTACATTATGAGATTAAATAAAACAAAACGTTCAATAATTATTGCTTAATAATGTGATGATGTCGACATATAGGGGGTTTAGCATTTTTTCCGGGTTGACTGGCATGTATATAATTATGCTCTATACGGTAGACAAACTTTGTGTACATGATTGTGGTTCGAGTTGTAACTATAATGGGTGGTATATAAGCTTACCTCCTTCTTTCAGCTCTGGTATATCAAACTCTTCTAGCCTCATGTCACTTTCCTTCGGGAAACCATCGAAGTGTTTGGCCAGCATCCATCTCTTTCCTTTGCCAGGCATCTTGGAGGATATATTCAATCTATGGGAGCAACGATCCTTGGCCTTGTAATATCGCAGAGACAAAATATATACGCTATAGTATACTTGCAGTGGTGTACTGCACAGCAAAGACTCTCTGGCTACAAAGTGAATTCCACACAGTGCACAAAGATGCTAGTCATGCAGCATGGTCGATAATTATTGTACCTCGCATTCACGGTTTAACAAACCATGGACCTAGTACTATAGTACCATGAACAAACACAGCTTAACTACACTGAACCAGATCGGTCGTGCAGCTATGTGTCATACCAAAAGACGTTAAAGCTTATCTGCCGTAGTTTACAGTAGGGATTAGACTGCCCTGCAAGGTCACTGGACAGGTGGTTATCTCATCAACTCAGCTCTCAGTTAACATAAGAAAAAGAGGATCATGGGGGACCAATGGTCACCGATTAGGCATTGTTTGTTATATAGAGGGCGCAAGTAGCTACAAGTAGTGCAAAAGACGTTAAAAGATGGGAGTTGTTGCTATTGTCTGGAGTTCAACAATAAGGGAAAGAGCAACGTCGATCTGGCGCTGCTCAGTGGCTGCCGGGCTCACGATCAATTGGGCAAAAAGAATTTCCGTTTCGGTTTAATAAAATTTGGAGTGGACTATTAGGCTATTATTATTATTATTATTATTATTATGATTGTGCTTTTTTTTTTTTTATTAATAATTATATTTGCTTATATAGCGCCTAACACTTAAGTCTCTAAGCGCTCTACAGTAATGCAGCATAATTACCCTGGCTTTAGCAGTGCAGCTGTTACGCGCGCTGCGTTTCAAGTAATAAATTCCTACCAGGTACCCATTTACTTCACCTGGGTGGAGTGGGGCAAATGTAGCGCCTTAGCTGCACCCCCAAATAAATTTTAGATCAATAATTGCTCTGAGCCATTTGACGCGTTTCAATATTCATATGTCGAGTTCTCTATTTTACCATGGTTACCCTAAACGGTGGAATAATTTTCTCTAACATGTTTTTCCAAAAACCGGACAGTGAGGTGCCCGAATCTATACATATTTATATCTTATACCATTGAAAATATCATGTTTATTTCTTGCTCGGCCGAGTCGCTTGATCGCAAATTTCAGAAATTTAAAAGTTGATGTTTGAAAAGGTGTAGCCCTCGATCCTTCGAGAAAATGTGCAGTTACGCTGAGAAATGATCACTGAAAGGTCAGAGCAAATAGCGGCTAGACAGGGGAGACACAAAGAATATATTTCTCTCTCGATCTCTCTCCCCTTTTTTTGTTGTTGAAAAGGGTATAATTATGATCAGGAGCGCAAAGGGCGGGGGAGGTTGGAATTTGATGATCGAAAGTGTTCAAATTTGAAATTTGAATGGTTTTATAACATAATTATTTTATGAAACGCCAAAATCGAGGGTCTTCTTCAATTTAAACATTTCGAAACAGATTTTATTGATTCATAAATGCAATCCAACCGGATATCATGCAAGTAACTATAAGAATAAAGCTAGAAAGGAATTCGTTTACTTTCAAGAAACTCATATGCGTATTTTCTAATCTATTTCACCTTATCCACCCCCTTATCTCTCTATCTCTCTCTCTCTCTCTCTCTCTCTCTCCTTGTCCTCTACCTCGTTTCCCTTTTTTCTCACCTCTTTCTCTCTCTCTTGTTCTTCCATTTTCGATAGAATGTACCCTTCCATATAACAATTTTTCACAGTAAATGTATTGCTCATAACCAATAAATAATTAAATGAATAACAAATATAAAAAATTATACTAATAAAGAAATTAAGAAAACAAATTCAAGAATTGTTGGTTTTACGCCAGTTTTACGCAAAATTCTCATTTTATTTTTGAACAATACAAAGAATACAACTTCTTGAATATGAAAGCATATATAAATATGACTCCAGATAAATTGTTTGTTTCACAGCATCATCTTAATTCAAATAAAGTATCTCCCGGTCAATTATGATAAACTTTATAGTATAAGCACATACAATACTAATATCGTCTTGTAAATTTCATGTCTGCGCTTCGTAGGTTTAAGCAAAATGCAATGAATTATTGATAATTTATTGCATTTGCTTTGTTTTTTGTATTTATGGGGGCGGCGACGTACCCTAGCCCCCGCTGCGTACAATCATGATTCAGTGGCTAAGTAATGGCCTCGTTACTGTGAGCCCCCATGATCAAAACCGTGTCGATGTGCTATATTAGTGCCCTTTTATGAGGCATTAATCCGCATTACTATCACGCAAAACAAACACTCACAAATTATTATTCAATAAAATGTGAGAATGTATACTGTTATTTAGATCTATTAGGAATAAATCATTGTCAAAATTATTCCATAAATTGGGGTAAAAATAATTATTCCACCATTATGACCAACAGTGCATATTTATATATAAACATCGTGTATTATGTTAATTCCCGGCGGAGACATTTGCCAAGCTCTACAAATATAGAGAAAAGTGATTGGTCTATAAATTTCGTCTTGACGCACCCATCGATGTGGCGTCAGTGTTGATTCCCATGAGCTAACTTGCTGTGTGATTACCCAAACCGAATAGTGAAAATCGAATCATTCCAAGAAGGAAAATGAAAAGTGTTGACTTCTACATACATATCAGTTGGAAACTATGAGAAGAGAAAACATCATGGACACACAAGTAGTTAGTTGGAAAACCAAACTACTTTTAACAAATCGGATACTGTTTTCGAGAAGATTGCGTCAAGAGAGAAATGATAATAATCCAACCATCGGTGTTGTGATTTGTTGAGAAAAAAAGTTTACCCTTTCTATATTAAATGCCCTACCCACTCTCAAGGGGGGGGGGGGGAGATAAGTTAGACTTTGACGACAGCCTTTCCTGTGTTAGCGCCAGTAAAGAGTTCAGTGAAGGCTTTGAACATGTTCTCGAACCCGTCCGTCTTGTGCTCTCGAACCTTGATCTTACCCTGTCGCAATTAAGAATGAAAAGTAAAAAA
This sequence comes from Strongylocentrotus purpuratus, assembly GCF_000002235.5. Taxonomy (NCBI): domain Eukaryota; kingdom Metazoa; phylum Echinodermata; class Echinoidea; order Camarodonta; family Strongylocentrotidae; genus Strongylocentrotus; species Strongylocentrotus purpuratus. The sequence continues at coordinate 13,089,689 of NW_022145605.1, read as the reverse complement.
AAAAAAATTATTTTCCACTCTCGCCAAAAGTAGCGCTTTAATCACTGAGGACAAGGCGCATTATGTGTAATTGTGGAACTAGAGAAAGTTACAGTCCACTGATCAAACACGTATGAATTCTTCATCCGAAAAGTTCAATTTTTCCTGATTTCTCATCATTTTTGGTTTGGACCATTATTTTTTTTTAAATATTACTATCCCTATCATGACTACAACAATAATCACTTTATACTTGTTCGCGCTATTTTCATAATCATTATGATGAATTATCATTGACCATGGGAATGGTAAACAAATAAAATCATTGTGATGTCAATTGTTGACACAGTGATGTCCACTGTCAGTTATAGTGGTACATTGGTAATCTCGAGAGTTGCTTGACCAAGATAATCGTTTCCTTTCTCACCTCTTTGACCCACTCTGTCAGGGCACCGATGGCTTCGGCCCAGCGTGGTTGGTATCTGTAAATAATGAAACCTTCCATCTTCAGCTGTTTGAGCACCATCTGGACATAGATAGATGATACTATGGAACAATATCAAATAAGGATTGTGTAGTTAGGATACTCGGGTAGGGTAGAGTTTACGAATTGCGTAATTAGAACTCACCCAAAATAAATGCCCTAATAAGGAATGACCCATGGACGAATACCCCTTGGTCACGTACTGCAGCATCGGACTTCGGACAACTACTCATAATAAGGCCAACTACCCTCGAAAAACTACCCCTGGAATATCATCCTTTGGAGAATTAATTACTCATGGACATATACCCTCTGATGAATTTACTCCATTACCATCAGATAACCATCTCGGGGTAAATTTTAGGGGTGTTTTTAGGGATGGAGACTTGGAGTTGTCAAGGGAAAGAAACTTCAAGGGGTCAGTGTAGTTGAAAAAGATTTAGTAAAAAGATAACACGTTTAGACTGGGTTAGGATTAACACTGTGCTTATAAAGGTCACTTTGGCCGCAATCTGGCAATGAACGAGCTTGGTAAGATACTTGCCATGATTTGATCAGTTTTAGCTGGTTTTAAACAGTAAAATAGATAATTACGTATATAGGGTCTACTATATACACATTTAGACTATAATTAAATAACCTGATCCATCTCTACAGGCACAGTGAAGGTTTCTAGCTGGTTTAGAAATTACTTAGTCAGGGTAGCATTGTTTAACTCACGTTTCTCAGGTTCTTTCAGGTTGTACCCTGAAATGGCTCCACAGCATGCGATGCGACCAAATAATTTCATGTTGAGAACAGCAGTCGTGGCAAACTCACCACCAACCTGAATGAATATTAAAGGTGTTGTAATAATAATGATAATAATAGCCTAATAGTCCACTCCAAATTTTATTAAACCGAAACGGAAATTATTTGTGCCCAATTGATCGTGAGCCCGGCAGCCACTGAGCAGCGCCAGATCGACGTTGCTCTATCTCTTCTTGTTGACCGCCAAACAAGGTAGCAACAACTCCCATCTTTTAACGTCTTTTGGTACGACACAGAAGAAATTTTAAATACGTTTTCGACTCCAGATTTTTTTTTAAATTTTCATCGCAAATATCCGTTTCTCTTCCTCCCCCTCTCTCTTTCTCTTGTTCTAATTCGTGTGGTCAGCGGGTCGATCTTTATTTGGGATAGACAGCTCAGGCGAATATGCCGAAAAGTTGAAAACATAATTTAAAAAAACAATCACTTTTTTTAAACAGAAGATTCTGACCCGATATCACATAATTATCTAGGACGGCAATTATCGCACCTTTCCCTGTTTGAGTATTCCAATTTTTCAATCAAACTGATAAACGGTCTATTCTTGGCCATCTTTGACTGATGTGTGTTGGTCCTGGTGGTGTAATTGAGGGATACATTTTCATTCTGTGGCTCAAATAGAATGGTCTTTGTTTTCTCTCTGCCCCTTTACTTATTTACTTCAGCGGATTCTAATTGTTGCCTGTCGGAAAAGAAATCAATTGGTTGCCTTACGTTGTCAAAGTAGACGTCTATACCGTCTGGAGCGAGTTCTTTGAGCTTGGCATCAAGGTTCTGTGTTGTCTTGTAGTTAAAGACTTCATCAAAGCCTAGTTCCTTCAGGTGCTCTAACTTCTCTTCGCTTCCTGCAGATCCGATCACTCGACATCCCTAATGAATACAAAATGACTAAGACACTGCTGTATGCTAAACATAAACAGACATTTGATCATCCTTTATAGTTAAAATTAAGCCTTTATTATGTATGCTCAGTGATTTTCACTATGTACTTTTCTACATTTTAAGAAAAAAATAATCTTCGACCTGACTTCTTATCATAATCATGTCACACATAGATGGTGTATTCGAACAGACTGCATTTAACAGCGATCTTATAGCTATTTTTAAAGTGGTATTTAATAATAATAATAATAATAGTATTTAATTTTTATATAGCGTTTAATACAAATGTCTCTATTTCTGACCTTACTAGTAGCCGTTGCTCCCCTTGTCTCTTTTAGCTTTGGGCACATAAGTATGTATAACATAGTGGACTTACCTTGATATTAGCAATCTAGCCTACAACGTTCTCGAGTAAAAGAGTGGGCTTATATCAATCTATGTAATCTAATATACTACGACGAGTAGTTTCTCTCTGAAAAGGCATTATGGTATCCAAGTGGAAAAACGTAGATCTAATCTGTCCTCCAGCGTTCCCAGCATCAAAGGCATACACCATTTCGAACCGAATGCAGTCTCTTTGGGCTTTAAATATTTCAGATACGAAGAAGCACTTTGTAATCACCCTGATTATCTCCACTACTTTAATAAGGAGGGATTAGACCACACAGCGAGGTCACTGACAGGTGGCTATCTCATCAACTCAGCTCTCAAATAACATAAGAAATAGAGGATCATGGGGGACCAACGGGCACCGATTGGGGAAGTTTTCTATATAGAGGGAGCAAGTAGCTACAAGTAGGACAGTGGGGCTTTAACAATCTGTTATATAAAACCTTCCCGACGTCTTCTCTGACTTGGGATCACACAGATCGCATTGGCCTATACATCAAGCAACAAAGTGGATTTATCTTGTTCTATCTGTCCTACGACGTTTCCAAGGGTAAAGGCATACAGCCTCTCTCAATGGAAGCTTCTCTTGGCCCGGAATATTTCAGATATGAAAAATTAGCAGAGTGTACTAACCTTCATCTTAGCAATCTGTCCTACAACGTTGCCGACGGCACCGGCAGCTGCACTCACCAGGACAGTCTCTCCCGCCTTGGGAGTACAGATATCCAGAAGACCGAAGTAAGCTGTCACGCTACATGGAGGGAAAGTCCATACATAAGAAGATCCGAGGAAATTGGTATTTGTCTTTTTCTCATCTTTATAATTTATCTTATACCTGTATACTCTCTTCAAGAGAAGAAATAATGCACAAAAACTTGCTACATGGACCTCTAGGAAGAACAAAGCCGTTATATCAATGGTTCTGAATAGAGCAATCCAGGCGATTGTTAACCTGAACATTTGTTGATGTTCATAAATTATGAATGTATATATCTTTATGCGGAAATTAAAACTAACCAACAAATCAGGTCCTGTCTCGTAAAGAGTTGCGATTGATCTGAAGCGATCCCAAATATATAGATGAAGCATTCTACTTTAATTTAGAGTAGAACTGTAGCAAAACAATTGTGACACAGTACGTGTCCTGAATGAAGACGCAAAAAGAATGACGCAATATAATATTTTAACCGCTCCAACCCTTGCACTTACCCAGGCATCCCGATAGACCCGATGGCGTAAGATCTAGGCACTCCCTCAGGGAGTGGCATCTTAATGAGTCCTTTTCCATCACTGACAGTATGCGTCGTCCATCCTGAACTGGGAAGCGTCCAGGTCCCGACCGGGAAATTGTCATTACGACTTTCAATGACTCTGGAAAAAAATAGGAGTATTATTACGTTATAGTTTAAAAACGAGGATCACCACTTTACTTGGCCATTTTTTTTTTCTTCTTCAATATTTTGCCGTCATAACGGTGTTCAAGTTCAAGTTCAAGTTCAAGTTCAAATAAGGTTTTATTCATTACTTGTCAACAAGTCCGAAGACTAAAAATGCAAGTTTACATCAATATAAAAAACATTCAAAAACATAAAGATAACATAGTAAATGAGGACAAATATATAACAATGAATACATTTTTAAGTTAAAAACATTAAAGTAGTAACAAAAAAACAAAACAACAAAAAAAGATTTTTTTTAAAAATACAAGATATGAAATATTGCTGGCAAAAATGAATAAATGTTGACATATAACCAAATAAAATGTATACAGATACTTGAATTCAATTAACTGTAACATTGGAAAAATTGTAATTAAGTATTGAGTATTGAATATTGAATATTGAGTATTAAAAAGTATTAAAAAGTATTAAATAGTATTACAATCGGAGTCTTGGCAGTGTGCTAATCACAAGCGTGATATGAGTACAGTATAATGTATAAACATATTGCACATGAGAAGGGAGAGAGAGAGAATACCAACAACAACTAAATAGAGAGAGAGGGAAAGGTAAAGGAAAGAGAGAAAGGAGAGAGAAGTAGGGAGAGAGAGAGAGAGAGAGAGAGGGGGGGGGGGGGGGGAGAGAGGGGGTAAGTGCTGGAATAAGTCACACTGGGGTCAAATGATTGAAATGTTGAGGGATAACATCAAACATTTTCAGGCAGTGTGCTTATCATTCCCCAAATTTACACACATTAGTACCTCTGCTTATTTGGATCTCTATACAAAGCCTGCATGATGTGCTTGTGTTTTAATTTAGTTTTATAGTAAAATCACATCATATATTGATAATCGTCGCATGTCACCTTTTACACATTTAAAAAAAAATATTTTCCATTTGGTCTTTGAACAATTCTTATCATCGACTTACTTTGCGACTTGTTGTCCAATCATCACAGTTTCCGTTTGTAGACTGACGCTGTAAGGTCTGTTTAATACGAGAAAATGACGTTACAATAAGCGTATATACATCACAATAGTAGTATCCTTAAACATTAAAAAACACAAAACAAAAACAAAGACTACATCATTATAAACAACAAAAAACAAATACTTGACAGCATTTCATCTTAATTATTAAACTGTTCATTACTACAATTATGATTATAATTGGAACAACTGTCATACTACAGATTTCTTAAGTTAACTGAAAATTTTTACAAAGTTAAAGCTTGAAGCCTTTTTAAAGAAATTTTTCTTTATATTTCAATTTGTTACAATATCTAAAAGGAAGGCAATTGGTCGACAATACCTCATGTACGGATCCACAGAGAGATATTCAGCTTCCAATAAAACCTCTGTGTCGGGGGAAAGAAAGGGAAGGGTAAAGGGGGAGAGATTGGGATAGGGAGAGAGAGAGAGAGGGAGAGGGAGAGGGGGAGAGGGAGAGAGATGAAAGTGAGGGAGAGGGAGAGAGAGAAAAAGAAATAGAGAGAGAGAGAGAGAGAGTGAGTGAGATTAAAATAAAATGTGAACAAAAGCTAGTTATTTTGCTACCATTCGAGATTGCGTATTTAGGACTTGTTTTCAAAAGATTTTTTTGTAAAATACGTTTCAAGGCAAACTCATGAAAATCTGAAGCATTAATTGTTCAACTTACTATACGTTCCAAAAAAGTTGGGTAAAAAAAAATCGGAACATTCATGACTGTGTTGGGTAAAGTTATACCAACATTGGGTAAATTGTATCTTTTTTGGGTGCATTTTACTCTTCATTTTGGTTATGCTACACCCACTTTAAATAAGCGTTTTCTACGTGGACCGGACGCAGGTGATGTGATCACTCCCAGGTAGATTTTGTCCAGGTAGAAAAAAAATGGCCACGTATGAAAATTTACTGCCCTAGCTACGCATGCGCGTATACGCCTTCGTGAGGTTAGATGAGACCGTGCCTAATTATTTAAGCTTACCTTCTTCTTTCAGCTCTGGTATATCAAACTCTTCTAGCCTCATGTCACTTTCCTTCGGGAAACCATCGAAGTGTTTGACCAGTATCCATCTCTTTCCTTTGCCAGGCATCTTGGAGGATAAATTCAATCAAGGGGGCAACAATCCTTGGCCTCGCAATATCGCAGAGACAAAATATATACGCTACGTGCAGTATGCTTTCAGGTTTGATGGTGCATTGTACAGCAAAGAACTAAGTATTATACTCTTTGGCTACAAAGTCTATTCCACACAGTGCACAAGAGTGTTATTCATTTTAGATAGTATAGTACCTCGCATTCATGGCTGCACCCCCACATATAGATCAACAATTGCCCTGAGCCTATTGACCCGTGTCAAGTATGTCAAGTTCTCTATTTTACAATGATTGGAATAATTTTCTCTAACATATTTTCAAAATTTCCGGACAGTGAGGTGCCCTAATCTACATCTTTATATTTTATATAATTAAAAATAACGTGTACATTTTTTGCTCGCTCGAGTCGCTTGATCGAAAATTGGCAGGAACTTGTAAGTTAAAGTTTGAAAAGAGAAAATTAATGTCTGCAAAACAGGTCTGAGCAAATAGCGGCTACACAGGGAAGACAAAAGGAATCTCTCTCTCTCTCTTTTGTCTCTCTCTCGCTGTGTGAGTGTGTGTGTGTCTCCCTCTTTCTCACTCTCTCGTTCATCTTGTTCTCTACCTCGTTTTTTTTTCCCTCTCACCTCTCTATCTCTCCCTATTGTTCTTCCATTTCAATACGTACAATATACCATTCCTAACAACCACCATTCACATTAAATATTATGTGTTGCTAATAAGCAATAAATAATCAAATGAATAACAAAAAAAAAAATAATAATACTAATCAAGAAAAAAAATCAAGAATTTTTGCTTATACGCAAAATTTTTATTTTATTTTTGAACACTTTAAAACAAAAAATATAACTTCTTGAATGTAATAGCATCATCATGACTCCAGATAAGTTGTTTTTTCATAACAATTTTCTGCTTAGTAAAAAGACTGCCTGGAGGCCTATAATCAAATAAAGTATTTCTCGATCAATTATGATAAACTGTATTAAGCACACGAAATACTACTATATCGTATTGTGAATTCATTTGTCCGCTTCGTGGGTTTCTGATTTCTTCTATATTTCAAAGGTGTAAAAAGTAAAAGAGACAAGTGAATTTCGTTTGGCATACAATGTACAAGAAAGATATATATATATATGTATAGTTGTTCTGCGACGGAGGAGATTTGAAAATAAACTCGACACACAATTTTTTTTAAATCCGTTGACAATGTAATGGGGTATTGTATTTTGGAGGTGGTGTGTGTAAAGTCTCTAAATCTCTATGTTTAATCCAAGCTGAGACATTTGCAAAATTTTACAAAAATCGAGGAAAACGATTAGTCTAAGGCCATGTAAAAAAATATACATGTTTAGCGTCCCCGCCCGCTTCCTTTTTGGGGGCCGCCTCCTATTTTTTATTATTTTTTTTAGTTGAATTTTGTTGAATTTTGTTGATTTTTTTTTTGTTGAAATTTTTTATTGATTTTTTTTTTTTAAAGAAAAAAAACATCAAAAACACTGCTAAAATGAATCTTTTTCTGATTAAAAAAAATTAAAACTAATTGTTGGCCGCCATCTTGAAAAATAGCCCGAATGCCAGGGAAAATGTACCGAGCGGCCATTTTGAAAGAAAAAAAAAAGAAGAAAAGGGCCTCCTCCTTCCTATTTTTCGAAAAAACAGGACGCTAAACATGTTTTTTTTTTTCATTTGGCCTAAAGTGATCTTCCTGACGCACCTAGTGGTGTAGCGTCGGTGTTGATTACCCTAAGCTAACTTGATATGTGATTACTGAAAACGATTAGTGAAATCATATCATCCCATGAAGGATAAAGTAGAAATTTGCTGGCTTCTACATACATATCAGTTGGAAACTATGAGAAGAGAAACACCATTGACACACTCACAAGTATGCAATGACTTGCAAGGTTCGAAAACCAATCGATGCTTCTACTTTCAACAAATCGGATATTTGTTTTCGAGATTGCGTCAAGAAAGAAACGATAATAGTCAAATCATCGGTGTTGTGATTTCTTGAGAAAGAAAAGTAACCTTTTTTATATACCTCACTTAAGAAATCCAGCCATCTGATTGGTCGAAATTGCATTCATAAACTTTAACTATTTCTGTAAAATTCCCAGTAACCATGGTTAAAACAGTTCTAAAATCCCAGTAACCATGGTTACCGGGAAAATAGTTCAGTCTCCATGGTTACCCCATAGGTTTACAAGTTAAAAAATGGTTTGAGTGATCGAGGATACCGTACGTGTGCGAAGAATTGGTCGGTATTTTCATACAAGACAAGACAATTCCAAACAAGCAAAAATGGCTAAAGAAACTGTCCCAAGATTTCAACTTATCAAATGCAAGACTCGCTGACAGCAAGAACAACAAAAAAGGTACGTGAAATTATCCATAAACATGTTCGCTTTAGTTGCTAAAAATGGAGTACCAGCATAGACGTTCCTGTCCTAACTTATTAAAAATTGCTAAGGTTATACCGATTCATAAAAAAGATGACCCATCTAAACTTCAAAATTATCGTCCCATATCATTATTATCAAGTATTTCAAAGGTTTTTGAGAAATTGGTATATAAAAGATTGATTTCTTTTTTGAATGAGCACGATATTTTGATTCCTAACCAGTTTGGATTTAGGAAAAATCATTCAACTGATTTTGCTTTAATTAAACTTTGTGATAAAATAATTGAATCTCTCGCAAATAAGAAGCATGTTATAGGTGTTTTTATGGATCTGAGTAAGGCCTTTGATACCATTGATCATACAATCTTACTTCATAAACTAGAACACTATGGTATCAGAGGCCTTGCTCTATCCTGGTTTGAGGACTATCTTAAAAATAGAACACAGTATGTTTATTATCATTCTAATAGTTCCTCAAAATTGAACCTCACATGTGGAGTTCCTCAAGGCTCCATCTTAGGCCCGCTCTTATTTTTGATTTATGTAAATGATATAATAAAATCATCAAATATTCTAACTTACATTCTTTTTGCCGACGATACAAATATACTTTACTCACACAAAAATATTGATACACTCGTTGATACTGTAAATCATGATTTGTGTAATATTTCAATATGGTTTAAATGTAATAAATTATCCTTAAATATAAGTAAAACTAATTTTATCCGTTTTAGAACTATTAACTCCCAAGACCAACCACAATGTAATTTGTTTATAGATGGTTTATCCCTGGTAGAAAAACAATCAACGAAATTTTTAGGAGTTATTATTGACTCAAATTTGTCTTGGAACGAACACATTCATAACATAAATATTTTGATATCCCGGAATATTGGTATTTTGTATAAAATGAAATGTTTGATAAATGATAGATCTTTGTTTATGCTTTATAATACTTTAATTTTACCATATATAACATATTGTAATATTATATGGGCAAACTGTAGTAAAACTAAAATAAACTCAATATTTCTTTTGCAGAAGAGAGCAATTCGTATTTGTACACACTCTAACTATCTTGCAAATTCGAACCCGTTATTTAGTCAATTAAAAACATTAAAGGTTTATGATATACATACGCTCCAAACTGCCATTTTTATGTATAAGTACACTTCCAAAACTCTTCCAGCATCTTTCTTAAACTTTTATTTATTAAATGTAAACGTACACTCATATTTAACTCGACATGCTCATGATTACCATCTTAATAATCCCAAACTTAGTTTAGCCCTACGATCAATTAGACACCATGGACCAGATATTTGGAATAACTTACCGAACCATATTAAAACTAGGACCTCCCTTTATTCTTTTAAAGCTTATATGAAAGCATATTTGTTAACTCAGTATAGTTTACTAGATCTTACATAGAAATTTAAAAATTATCTAATTTGTTATGTCTTGAATTGTTCTGTCTTTGTCAACAGAAATGGACCTGCATACATTTTAATATTATCACCCGAAACTGAAACCAACACACAATTAAATATCACGGTATTAGTCTCTTTTTGTTCCACCAAGCTAAATTTTTTGCACCTTGCACAAATGCACTTCTCAACACGAAATATTTCACTAAATTTGTTTTGTTATTTTCACTCAAAATTAAATCAGCCATGCTCACTTTTTTATCACTTCACTTATATCTTATTTAACATTGAATACAATGCAGTTGCATGGGTTGTTCTTTTATTTTGTTAACTCGGCAGAGGCCACGGTCATGTTCAAGCATTTACGCTTACGACATGTGGTCTCCTGCTTTTTCCTTTTGTAACAGTATGAAACTTTTATTTAAACTAGAAACAAACTTTGTCAAACTTACATGTTATTCATTATATTCATTTGTATGTTTCTTTGTATTGATATGAAAAAGTGGAAATAAAACAAACAAGAACAAAGGACGTAGACGAAAATAGATCTAGTTGTCAGGGTGTCTGATCGCGCACCCGATGTTGTGTGCTGTATTCTTCCCATAGAGATTACACGCAATGCAGTCTCTATGCAGTCTACGTGCATTGCGCGACCATGCAAAAAAAGTCAAGTTTTTTTTTTCAATTCAATTATCTGTTGTGATCCTGAAGGTGATACTCAATAAGTGAGGTGTCATATGAAAGTGCAGGTTCTTCTCTCTATTCCCCACAGGGCCGGCCCACCCCTAAAATTGTAAAAATATCTTGCTTAGACTAGAATCTAGATCTAGTCTACTCTCAAAGATACACTCATAAGAAACAACCGTGCAGATAAACTAGAGAAAGGCCAAGGTGGTGTCATTAGTTGACTCTTTTGTTTTCGGCATATAAAAGTATTAATGACTGCTTTAATATTCGAGAAATAGTTGTTTTATACGCTCTCGGGAAGGTTACAATTGGGCTATTGCCCTCGGCACGCCTCGGGGCAATAGCACAATTTTAACCTTCCCTTGAGCGTATAAAAACAACTATTTCTCTCAAAGCAATCATTAATACTATACTATATGGTATAGGCCTACCACTCTCAAGGGGGAGGGGGATGGGGAATAAGTTAGACTTTGACGACAGCCTTTCCTGTGTTAGCGCCAGTAAAGAGTTCAGTGAAGGCTTTGAACATGTTCTCGAACCCGTCCGTCTTGTGCTCTCGAACCTTGATCTTACCCTGTCGCAATTAAGAATGAAAAGTAAGAAGAAATTGTTATTTTCCACTATCGCCGAAAGTAGCACTTTGTCAATGAGGACAAGGGGCAAAGTATATATGTAATTGTGGAAATAGAGAAAGTTACAGTCCACTGATCAAGCATGTGGGCAATTAATGTTCAAGTTAGATAACATCAATATTTCGCACATTAAAAGAGCACTGGATTCAAACTAACGATGTGTCATATATCACATCCAGCTTGAACATTGCCCTCAAAAGTGGAATGTATTCGCTCCCTGTCAACAGTTTTTATCCAGAAGCGGCGACAAACCACTATACTTTGTGCGATATTGCGAAATCAATATAATTTTATGTATTGGCTGATGAATTTGAAAACATATTGTGTTTACATAAAGATAATGTAGAACCATCGGCTGCCGATTTAATCATAGACATCGAGTGTATTTGCCCTAAATTGTCGAATAGACTATTAGTACTTGATTTCTACAATGGATACTATTTATGAAGGATATCCTTCATATCGACGGTTTTCTCTGGTTCAAGGCAATCTACATCTCCGAAAAAGGCAATCATTACGGCTTATATCTTCTCATCCTCTTTAGTTTTTACCAAAACATTTCTTGATATCAGTATCCCCATCATGACTACAATGATCACTATATTTGTTCGCATTATTACACAATCATTGACCATAGTAATAGTAAACACATGCAATCATTGTGATTTAAGTTGTTGACACAGTGGAGTACATTACCAGTCAGCGGTATACATTGGTGATCTTAAGTGTTACTTGTCTTGGATTATTACGTTGACAAAGTTAATGAATTAAACAAAATGTTGTTTTATTTCTCACCTCTTTGACCCACCCTGCCAGGGCAGTAATGGCTTCGGCCCAGCGTGGTTGGTATCTGGTAACAATGAATCCTTCCATCTTCAGTTGACTGAACACCATCTTGCCATAGATGGCTGATACTATGGAACAAGATCAAATAGGGATTGTGTAGAATAATCGGATAGGGCTGGAGACTTATCGAGACGACTACCCACCCAAAATAAATTCCCCCGACTAAAAGGCGATGATCCATGGACGACTACCCCTTGGCCACAACCGCATCGGACAACTACCTTCAGGGGAATAACCTCGGACAACTACTCACAAGGCCAATTGACCCGAAAACTACCCTGGATATACTACACCTTGAACAGTGACCCTCTGATGAATCTACTCCAATCCCCATCTGATAAGTCGGGGCTAAAATTGTATAGGTGCTTTTCCGAGGATTGTAGTTGTCCAAAGGTGCAGTAAGTTCTGAAGGGAATGAAACTCCACGGGGTGTACTTGTCTTAATAGTTACAACAAATCATACAAAGACACAAAGTTTAGCCTGGGTGAGGATCAATACTGTGCATCTAAAGGTCAGTTTGCCTGAAATCTGGTAATGAGCACGCTAGTTAAGATACTTGCCATGATTCGATCAATTTTAACTGGCTCTAGACAGCGAATTAGATAACGTAGGGTCTACTAAATACATATTTAGACAATAATTAAATAAATTGACCCATCTTTATAGGCGCAGTGAAGGTCTAGAGCTTGTATATGGCTTGCTAAGTCAGGGTAGCATTGTTTGTTTAACTCACGTTTCTCAGGTTCTTTCAAGTTGTACCCTGAAATGGCTCCACAGCATGAGATGCGACCAAATAATTTCATGTTGAGAACAGCAGTCGTGGCAAACTCACCACCAACCTGAATGAACATTAGACACAGCATACATCATTTTGAATAAGTTTTAGACTCCTGTTTTTTCCTTATTTCCCAAAGATCCGTTTCTATCCCTCCCTCTCCCCTATTGTGATTCGTGTCGTCGTCGTCGGCTCGTTACTTGGGATGCCGAAAATTTGAACAGGATACTAAAAACTCACATTTTCTGACAAAGTATGCCGACCTAAAAATACTAGAGGGCGGTAATTAATCGAACCCTTCCCCTATTCTTGTATTCTAATACATCAGTCATACTACCAAACTGACCTTAAGTTGGTAACATAAGTTCTTGATCGACATTATTTTTGGAGGTGTGAATGAGGTATAAAGTTTCAGTTTGTATCTCTAACGGTATTTGTTTTCTCTCTGCCGCTTTACTTATTTAAGTCAGAGGATTCTTAATTTTGTCTGTAGGAAAATAAGTCAATTGGTTGCCTTACGTTGTCAAAGTAGACATCGATACCTTCTGGAGCGAGTTCTTTGAGCTTGGCATCAAGGTTCTTTGTTGTCTTGTAGTTGAAGACTTCATCAAAGCCTAGTTCCTTCAGGTACTCACACTTCTCTTCGGTTCCTGCAGATCCGATCACTCGACATCCCTAATGAATACAAAATGATTGAGACACTGCTGAATACAAAACATAAACAAAAATTTGTTCATCCTTTTTGGTTAATTTAATCCTTTACAATAATGTATGTATGTTTGTGGATAATACGTAGATCTGAACTCTCCTTCAGCGTTTCAGCATCAAAGGCCTTTCGAACTAAAGGCAGTCCCTTTTGGCTTTTAATGTGTCAGATATAAAGATCAAAGCACTTTGTACTGACCCTGATCCTAGTAATCTGTGCTAATCAACGTTCCCGACAACATCAGCAGATCCGCCTCTCACGGCAGTCTTTATTGGCTGTGGATAACACAGATGACATAGGCCTACACCAAGCAACAGTGTGGATTTGTCTTGATCTACTCTCTGTCCTACGACGTTCCCAAGAGCAAAGGCACACAGGTTCTCTTAACGGAAGCATCTCTTGGCCCGGACTATTTCAGGTACGAAGAAGCAGTTTGTACTAACCTTGATCTTTGCAATCTGTCCTACAACGTTCCCGACGGCACCGGCAGCTCCACTCACCAGGACAGTCTCTCCCGCCTTGGGAGTACAGATATCCAGAAGACCGAAGTAAGCTGTCACACTACATGGAGGGAAGGTCCATAAATAGGAAGAACCAAAGAAATGTGGTATTGGTCCTTTTCACATCATCATAATTTATCTTACATCTGTATTGGAAACTCTAGTAAAGCACAACAAAGTTGCTACATGGACCTCTAGGAAGAATAAATCCATTATAATAGATCAATGGTTTTGAAAGAGCAATCCAGGCGATCATTAATCAACATTTTTGTTGATGTTCATATGAATGTATATATCTTTATGTGGAAATTAAAACAAACCACGTCCTGTCTCGTTAAGAGTTGCGATCGATCCCAAGTATAGACTTAACATTCTATTTTAGAGTAGAAATGTGGCACAGCACTAATGTTGTGACACGGGCTCTGTATCATAAAGAGTTCCAATTTGATCCGAAGTGATCGCAATTAGTACAATCAATAGTCGAAACTGAATAATCTCCCATGTCGTAAGGCCTATGATGTCATGAGTTCTGATAAATATCAATCACACGATAGTTTGCAGTCGAAATTATTGACTCAATCAAACGAGACTCTTTAGAAGACAGACAAAATGAAAATTACTTACGTGGGTAATCATGCAGATTGTTATTAATTTATGAATATGAAAATACAGCACAGCAGAGGGCTCTAAAATTAAATATACATCTAGTTTTCTGTCTGATATTTGAGGTAATCAAAAGCCTGAATCCGTTGTATAATATGTTTTTGTTAATTTATCGTGGTTTATGTCAACTTGTTAATATCATCAGAATAAATGACGCAATATAATATTATAACCACTTCAACCCTCGCACTTACCCAGGCATCCCGATAGACCCGATGGCGTAAGATCTAGGCACGCCCTCAGGGAGTGGCATCTTGATGAGTCCTTTTCCATCACTGACAGTATGCGTCGTCCATCCTGAACTGACAAGCGTCCAGGTCCCGACCGGGAAATTTTCGTTACGACTTTCAATGACTCTTTGGTAAAAAAGAAAAAAAAGAAAAGAAAGGAGTAATGTATACGTCAGCAAAACGAGGAGTAAATGGATAAATCAACACTTTACTGGGCCTGTTCGAGAGACGAAAAGACATACAGAGTGTTGAATGCTATTATTATTAGCTGATCATCGTCTTCAAAAACATATTTTTGCTTTCTATTCCAGATCAAGAAAGCAATTCAATAAAACATGTTCATTGTTAATCCCACCTTAATAAATATCAAGAAAAGAGACTTCTAGAATTCAGATTTCTAGTATACGTCACTACCACGTGCATTTCCTGATCATGCAAACAACTATAGCATGACGAAGCATATTTGCGAATGGAAACGCGGAAAATGTCGTGGTAAAGGTTATCAATCGAGAGCAAAGTACACTACAGGCATGTTCAAAGGTAGGTTATACCATGACGAGGCATATCAACCAAGCCACACATCTGAAAGCCGTGGACGATATTTTTCTTCTTTAGATCAATATAGCGTTTTAAGTACAGTATATCTAATATTAGCCAAGGTAAATTTCGTGGTTCGCCTTAGTGATATACAACATGACGAGCGGGAGCGGGAGAGAATGAAATGTAAATACAGAAAGTAATAGAGAGGAGAGGGAGGGAGATAGAAAGAAAGAGAGTAGGTGCAGGGCAGCAGGGGTATTATAGGTGAACACTGGGGTCAAAGGATTGAGATATTAAGGGAAATTTTAAAACAACATGACTGTGAGGCTTATCATTTCAAAATGTACACATACGTTACCTCTGCATTTTTGGATCTCTTTACAAAGCCCCATGCTTTGCTCGTGTATTCATTTAGTTTTATAGTAGAAACACATCAGATATTGATAAACCTCGCATGTCACCCCTACATGAATTGCCCATTTAGTCTTTGAATAATTCTTATCATCGACTTACTTTGCGACCTGTTGTCCAATCATCACAGTTTCCGTTTGTAGACGGGCGCTGTAAGGTCTGTTTGATTCGAGAAAATGACGTAAGAATAAAGGTATATAATAAACATCACAATAGGTACCACTCCGGTAAACACGAAAACAAAAATAAAGACTACATCATTAACATCAACAAGAAGCAAATACTTGACACTATTTCATCTTAATTATTGTTACTAAAACTCATGATAATAATTGGAACTATCATAATACAAATTTCTTTAGTTCACTAAAACATCTTTAAAAGTAAAAAAAAAGAAAAAAGCTTGAAGCATTTTAAAATAATTTTGTCTTTGAATTTAAATGTGTTACAATATCTAAGAGGAAGGCAATTGGTCGGGAATATATACCTCATGTACGGATCCACAGAGAGATATTCAGCTTCCAATAAAACCTCTGTGTCGGGGGGAGTAAAAGGGTAAAGGGAGAGAGGAGAGAGGGAGAGAGAGGGAGAGAGACGGGGATGGAGGGAGGGAGAGAGAGATAGAGAGAGAAAGAGAGAGAGATAGAGAGAGAGAGAGAGAGAGAGAGAGTAAGAGAGAGAGAGAGTAAGAGAGAGACAGAGAGAGAGAGTGAGTGAGATAAAAAGCTAGTTATTTTTCTACAAATCAAGATTGCTTATTCTTATTCAGGGCATTCAGGCTTTTGGGGGTATTATTAACATTGTTAAATATTTGGCGTCACCCGTGCCCAAAAGGCGAAAAGAGAACTGAATCAATGTAGTCATTGAGTCTCTCCTTCCGGTATAACTGATCTGGATATAATGCAGTTAGACAACTACACCGGGCATGTTATTATAACTTAAGGCCTTTGATATGAAGATGCAAATATGGTCTCAAGTATCGAACACCATTAAAACTCTACCACATAAACAAGCTCACATGGGCCCCGTTTCACAAAGCCCCTTTTCAATGACAAATGACAAAAATCAGTGACAAATCTGTTGATAACCAATCAGAAGTAGGTCAGGATTTTACTAGCTTATAACAACAACTGTCATTCACCGATGACAAGTTTTGTGAAACGCCCCTCTGTTGTGGTTAATTTGTATGGTAGCCCTTGTCGACAAACATTGTGAAACAATCAAGTATTGAGTATCATTCCAAATATATAACATTTTGTGTTGCAATATCATTTCTGTAAAATGCTTCATGAGCTTTTACTGGCAAAAAAAGAAGAAGAAGCTGGCATTGTCTGTCTTACCTCCGTCTTTGAGTGTCGGAATATCAAACTCCTCCAGTCTCATATCGCTTATCTTGGGAAAACCATCGAAGTGCTTGGCGAAGATCCATCTCTTTCCTTTGCGAGGCATCTTGAAGCTGATTATGATTTAATGAAAGGAGGAATATGTAGCACTGGTCACCAGATGGTCATTGGTTGGTTACTGGACAGTGTGTGAGATCAGCTCCGAATACCAGTGTATTATGTGTTCCTTTTTGAGCGAGTGATCCAGTGACTGGATATAGTAGAGCGCAGCTCATAACTCAACAATTCGGGGTCCTAAAGTCTACTTGATATGTAAACAGAGATATCGCCTCATTCGCACAAGAGAAACACACACACACATACACATTCTAACGCGATGTTCTTCCAAACAGACATAAAATCACGGAGAAAGCAAACAAATTATTCGCAACCTTTACCAGCTAGACCTTGACCTTCTCCTGATCATGAGTCGCATGCAAGATGTAAAACTAGACATTGAATTCGTCAAGGCGACGAATTAGGTGTTCTGCCGCTTTGATCGAGAAGGTTTGATCTTTAAAGGTATAGATCAGTTTTGGAAACGCCCCCCTCTCAAAAAATGAAATGGAAGCTTCTTACCAGTCATGTGAAGTAATATGTTTTGACTAGTACGTGATGATACAAACTTTGCCGGGAAACCGCCTACTAATTGATATACACTGTCGCTCATAAAGGTGGAATATTTTAGTTTTACCCCAATTTATGGAATTATTTTGAAAATTATTTAAAAACAATAGATCTAGATAATAGTATACATTCTCAGATTTTATTGAATAATAATTTGCCAATGTGTGTTTTGCGGGACTGATAAAGCATGTGTATGCTACTATGCTTATTAACTAGGGGTCCTACGCCCTCAAGTCATAAATGACAGTAATGAGGATTAATGCCCCACAAAAGGGCACTAATATAGCACATCGAGACGGTTTTGATCCTGGGGCCTTACAGTTACGAGGACATTGCCTTGTCAGTGAACCATGACTGTACGCAGCGGGGGCTAGGGTAGGGGCTAGTTTTCATAAATAAATTAAAAAAAAAAAATGCAATAAATTTTCAATAATTTATTGCATTTTACCCAGGTCACCAGCATAAAAAATCTTTTGTGTACCCATGCATTGAGCCATAATGCATGGCCGTCCAGAGGATTTTTTTTTATGTTGGGGACCGGGGTAAAATGCAATAAATATTGAAAATTTATTGCATTTTCTGTTTTTTATTTTATTTATGGAAACTGCCCCCTACCCTAGCCCCCGCTGCGTACAGTCATGGTTCACTGACAAAGCAATGGCCCCGTAACTGTAAAGCCCCAGGATCAAAACCGTCTCGATGTGCTATATTAGTGCCCTTTTGTGGGGCATTAATCCTCATTATTGTCATTTATGACTAAAGGGCATAGGTCCCCTAGTTGATAAGCATAGTAGCATACACATGCTTTAGCAGTCACGCAAAACACACATTGGTAAATTATTATTCAATAAAATCTGAGAATGTATACGATTATCTAGATCTATTATTTTTAAATTATTTTTAAAATAATTCCATAAATTGGGATTAAAAAAAAAAAATATTCCACCTTTATGAGCGACAGTGTATTTGGTAAATTAGCATATTTACCCGGCCTGGATAGATATCGTGTAGTCCCATGTACATCTTTCTGTGTACAGAGATTGTTACTTTACCAAGACTGGGCTAAATTTTTATCATTTTGATGATTCCAGAACCTTACAGTTAACACCAATATGCTAGATGATCAACCTTTTCTGATCGATTTCACAACGTTTCTTTCACAATGCAATCGCATGACCACAACTGGCCTTTACCTTAAAAAAAAATCAACCCTCCACTCATATAGCACGCATATGTAAAAGCTCATTTGGTAATCAAGGATGTAGAAACAGTAGAAATGGTTGTGCTGACAATTGTTTGGTATATAAACTTGTATACATTAAATTAATAACAAGAGTAGGCGAACAATCAGCAAAATAACACGTCATTCATAAAGTACAAGTTAAGATTATTTATTATACGAATATGTCGGATCGCACAGAGCAGCAAGAAAAGTGATGTTGACGGCCGAGAATCTTGAGGAAAAAATTTGCAAAAGAGTGATAGAGTATCAATGGAGAAAAGTAAAAACCAAAAGGCATTCACTAAATCTAACCATGAGACCAGGAGCGACGATCTCTTTTTATGGGGGGGGGGGGGGGGGGCGTGATGCGAGGGACAAGGGAGCATAATGAACGAGAGGAGCGGAGGTGATGGAAGTGCACTATGACCAGGCAGGAAGGGACTCCTCAAAAGAGCAAACGAAATAATTATACGGTTTTGTAGCACTGACCTATTTCTATTGACTTTGTATATTTTGATTGTTATATTGCGAAATAAAATTGAATTGAATTGAATTGAATTTCTATAACTATACATCTTGAAAACATGCAGTGTAAACTGTGCTTGCGTGATATCAACGGAATATAGAGTTTCTACAATATTTACTAGTACATTTTAAAGGAAATTATGCGAGGAGCGTAGCGACCGAGCGAGAAGCTTTTTTTGCATAAACAATGCACTCTTGGACCCTCAGGAGGGATGGGGGAGGGTTGTGTGTGTTCCTCCCCCCGATCGCCGCCCCTGCATATAAGACCAAAAGGCTGGGTTTGGATGTTTAGATTTACGACCCAGCCAAGTATTACGATTTTACGGTTGCTTGGGTGGGTCGGTGGATTTTATAATTTTTTACACTGAAATTTTGCCGGTAATTTAATATTTAATATGAGAAACTTGTGCCTGGCCTCCGAAATTCCCCGCAGTGGAAGAGCGGCTCGGAGCATGGAACTTCAAAGCCAAGTGGAATGTTAAACATCCCATTGTTACTTCAATGTAGTATACAGTAACATTACATGTTGAATTTGGAGGTATACGTGTCCATGCAAAGACATTACGGGCGTGTGATCATGAAAGAAGGCACAATAGTTTGCCCAGGTAACCTTTTAGAGAGCAGGTGAGGTAGGTCATCATTGGCGTAGCTGGATATCAGCTTCGGGGAGGGAAGGGGGGGGGGGGGGGTATGGGGGACATCCAACGCAGTAGCGAAGATACTTTCAACGGATGTACATGTAACTTCCATTGGCGGAAGGGGGTTGTGGGGTAAAGTGCGTTTCTTTCTTTTTTTCTTCTCAATTTCCTTCAAATCAAGTAATATTATTGTGCGATTATAGCATTCACTATGTATAAGCAAGATCCTTTACCTACATTCACTCTCTCCATCTAGGTGTAGTGGGTATTTTGTAAGATGCGAAAGCTACAGTAAGTTCTCTCATCATCATTATGAGAGTCTGAAATGGATCCTGGCTGGACAGCTCCCCAGGGAGTGGAGATTGTGCATATATATTTGTTTTGCGAGCAAGTTTACATCCGATGGCATTTATACTTATTGCACTAATTGCGAACAGTTTAGAGACATCGTCCATGACCAAATATATTACTATACCCTCCTTTAGAGCGGAAAATAGGGCCATATTTCCTTTGGGATAAGGCTACATCTGTAATACTTTAATTAGCAGATGAATTATCAATGGATCTTTTTGTTCCAGGATAGTTTACATTGATTTCAATTCATAACAAAATAGATACCTATTCGGAGACATGTGGAGATTTTCCTATTCTTTTAGGCACATTCTCTTATTCACCGTCTTTACGGCCTAGAAAACATCTTTGAGTAAATGTCCATGATATATTTATTTATTTATCTAAAACGGTTTATCGGCCGAATCGCATATTCTTTTACATTCAGAATCGATACAATGGATAGATACATTAATAATAATACACATATAACAATTAAAATGCAATATGTTGAATATATATAACTTAATCCAAGGCATCAATAAAGCCAACTTATCATAAAAATGCAAGTCATAATAGGCGTAGCAACAGCTAGGTTGTGACAAACTCCACAGTGATGCATGAACAGTTTGTTTCCTATTTCGTTATAACTATACATCTCGTAATATGCGACTCAGGAGAAGGTCGAGTTCTGGTAAAGGTTATGAATAATTTGTATGCTTTTTCCATATTTTTATGTCTGTTTGGAAGAACATCGCCTTAGCCCTGAAAAGGATATTGCTCTTGTGTGTGTGTTCGTGTGTGTGTGTGTGTGTGTGTTTCTCTTGTGTGGATGAGGCGATATCTTCGTTTAAGTAGACTTTGGATTCCGAACTCTCTAGATCTGATTGGGAGTTTGTTGAGTCACGATTTCTGTTCACTCGCTCTTTAAACAAAAAGGAAGATATAAAACACCGGTAGTCGGAGCTGACCTCACACGCTGTCCAGTAACCAACCACTGACCATCGGGTGACCAGTGCTACATATTCCTTCCTTCATCAAATCATAATCAACTTCAAGATGCCACGCAAAGGAAAGAGATGGATCTTCGCCAAGCAGTTCAATGGTTTTCCAAAGATAACCGATATGCGACTGGAGGAGTTTGATATTCCGACACTCAAAGACGGAGGTAAGATATTGCCAGCTTCTTCTTTTCTTGGCCAGCAAGAGCTCGTGAAGAATTTTACAGATTGTCATGTGTTAAAAATGAATGTCAATATTTTAGTGTTTCACGCTGTTTGTCGACAATTGTTACCTTACAAATTTATCTTAACAGCAGAGCTTGTTTATTTGGTAGAGTTTTCTTTTCATGTCCTAAATACGCAATCTTGAATGGTAGAAAAATAACTAGCTTTTGTCTACATTTTACTTTAATTTCTCACTCCCTCTCTCCGTCTCTCTCTCTCTCTCTCACTCACTTACCTCTATCTCTCTCTCTCGCTCTCTCTCTCTCCCTATATCCCCCTCTCTCTCTCTCCCTCTTCCCCTCTCTCTCCCTATTCCCATCTCTCCCCCTTTACCCTTTCCCTTTCTCTCCCCCGACACAGAGGTTTTATTGGAAGCTGAATATCTCTCTGTGGATCCGTACATGAGGTATTGTTGACCAATTGCCTTCCTCTTAGATATTGTAACAAATTGTAATATAAAGAAAAGAATCTTAAAAAATGCTTCAAGCTTTTCTTGAACTTTGTAAAATGTTTCAGTTAACAAAAGAAAATATCGTTATGATGACAATTGTTCTAAATATTATCATAACTAGTAAAACGGAACAGTTTAGTTATTAAGATGAAATTGTGTCAAGTATTTGCTCTTTGTTGTAAAGGTTAATGCTGTAGTCTTTGTTTTGGGTTATGTGTTTTTAAATTGTTAAGTTTACCGGAGTGGTACTTATTGTGATATATCTATACGTTTATGATTGTGACGTCATTTTCTCGTATCAAACAGACCTTACAGCGCCCGTCTAAAAACTGAAACAGTGATGATTGGACAACAGGTCGCAAAGTAAGTCGATGATAACAATTATTCAAAGTTTAAATGGACAATGAATCTAAACTGTGTTAAGGCGACATGCGACGATTATCAATATCTGATGTGTTTTTACGATAAAACTAACTTAATACGCGAGCACACCTTAGGGCTTTGTAAAGAGATCCAAATTATATAGCAAAGGTATTTATGTATGGACATTTAGAGAATGATAAGCGTCACATACTGCCTGAAAATGTTAAATGTTAAAGGCAGGTTTTACTACTTTAGCAAGAAGGGATTAGACCACCCAGCGAGCCAGCGAGGTCACTGTGACAGGTGGCTATCTCATTAACTCAGCTCTCATTTAACATAAGAAAAAGAGGATCATGGGGGACCAACAGGCACCGATTGGGGCAGTTTTCTATATAGAGGGAGCAAGTAGCTACAAGTAGGACAGTGTGCCTTTAAATGAACATCTCGAAATTTTGACCTCAATGTACACTTACCCCAGCACCTCCCCCCCCCCCTCTCTCTCTCTCTCTATTTCTCTATCTCCTCTCTCTCTCTCTCTCTCTCTCTCCATTTTACGTTGTTGGTACTCTCTCTGCTACCGTTTCTCTCCTATCTTACCCCTCTCTCTCTCTCTCTCTCTATCTTTCCTTGTTTCAATGTCTCCCCTCTGCCTTTTCTCCCTTTCTATAACTTTCTTTCTCCCCCTTTCAATCTATCTATCGTTCTCTCCCACGCTCCCACCCTTCCACCCTTTATTACCCTTTTTCTCTTTCTGTCTTCTTTTCTCTTTTCCCCACGTTAATAAAAACTTACGTTCTCTTTCTATGTCTATTAATCTCTTTATTTGTTTACATGTCAATCTCTCTCCCGATCATGTTGAACATCTCATCAAATTATGTAGGCCTATCAAGGCGGCGAATCACGAAATTGACCTGGGCTAATATTTGATATGCGTTACGTACTTAAAACGCTTTATTAATCTGAAGAAGAAAAAAATCATACGCGGCTTGTGGGCCGAATTGCAAATTTTCGAGATATGCCTTGTCATGGCGTAGAGCTAGGCTGACTTGTCATGCCAGTCTTTAAACTGACCTGTAGTGTAGGCTACTTCTATTCTCGAATGTTAACCTTTACTAGAGGCGATGTGGTCATTGTGTGCGGGTAAGCCTGAATCGGATAGCTAGGGTAATAATATATCTGTAAAGCGCTTAGACTCATCGTTGATGTATTTAAGCGCTATATAAAAGCCGAATATTATTATGACATTTTCAAAAAAAATCATCCGCGGCTTTTGGGTGGAATTGCAGATTTTTGGCTCGATTGAGATACATGTATATGCTTTGTCATGGTGTAAAACTTGGCTTAATTGTCATGCCGGTCTTTGAACTGGCCTGTAGTGTACCTTTGCTCTCGAATGATAACCTTTACTACGACATTCTCAAACTTATTCGCAAATATGCTTCGTCATGCTCTATGCTGTTTGGATGATCAAGGCATGCATGTGGTAGTCGTGCACCTATAGAAATCTGAATAAGGTCTCTTTTTCCAGATTTATCAAGGTGGGGTTAACAATGAACATGTTCTATTCAATTGCTTTCTGTATATGGAACAGAAAGCAAACATAATTTGTAATGGCTTTGAAGAGGATGATAAGCTAATAATCATAGCATTCAATACTCGGAATGTTTTTTCGTCTCTCTCTCTCTCTCTATCCCCCTCTCTGCAAAACAGACATTCCCTTCTGAAAGCTTTATGACGGCAACGTATTGAGTAAAATTGAATTGGCCCATAAAGTGGTGATTTATCAGACATTATGCCATTACTCCTCTTTTTTAAACTGACGTATACATTACTCCTTCCTTCTTTTTTTTGTTTAACCAAAGAGTCATTGAAAGTCGTAACGAAAATTTCCCGGTCGGGACCTGGACGATTCCCAGTTCTGGATGGACGACGCATACTGTCAGTGATGGAAAAGAACTCCTTAAGATGCCACTTCCTGAAGGTGTGCCTAGATCTTACGCCATCGGGTCTATCGGGATGCCTGGGTAAGTGCAAGGGTTGGAGCGGTTAACATATTATATTGCGTCATTTATTCTGATGATATTGACAAGTTGACACGAACAATGATGAATTAACAAAAATTAATCAGGCTTTCGATTACCTCAAAATCACACAGAAATATATATATATATATATATATTTAAAGCCCTCTGTATACTTGTTTTTAAAAAATAATATGAATAAAGTAATAAGTATCTGCATGATTATCCATGTAAATCGTTTTTATTTTGTTCATGGTCCGTCTTCCAACGACTGTACATTATCGTGTAATTGATATTAATCCAAACTCTTTACATTAAAGGCCTTAAGAGTTGGGATATTATTTAGTTTTGATTATTGATTGAAGGAATTGCGATCTCTTCGGATCAAATTGCAACTCTTCATCATGACACAGGGCCCGTGTCACAATTGTTTTTGCTACATGTCTATTCTAAAGAAGAATGCTACATCCGGGGACGGCGATCCCGGGGGACGAGAGGGGAGGGGGGGGGGGGGGTTCAAAAAATGTGCCAACATAAATGTATAGGCTCTGGAGGGCCCAAGAATGAAGAGTTTAGACTTCAAAAAATGCACAAATCTTTCGCTCGGTCGCTACGCTCCCTCGCATAATATCCTTCAAATTTTACAAGTAAATTTGTAGAAAATCCGTCAACAAAACTTCAAAAACCTGTGAGGGGGATAGTCACTTTTGTCAACTTCGCCCCTCTCGTTCTCTATGCTCCCTCGTTCCTCGCTTTTCGCCCCCTCCCGGCCATGAAAAGGAATCGCCGCCCCTGGCTACATCTTTGTACTTGGGATCTCCTCGAATCAATCGCAACTCTTAACAAGACAGGACCTGGTTTGTTGGTTAGTTTTAATTTCCGCATAAATATATATACATTCATATGAACAAATGTTCAAATTAACAATCGCCTGGATTGCTCTATTCAGAACCATTGATATATTATAATGACTTTGTTCTTCCTAGAGGTCCATGAAGCAAATTTATTGTGCTCCTCTTGACTACAGTTTCCAATACAGGTGTAAAATAAATTATGATGATGTGAAAAAGGCCAATACCAAATTTCCTTGGCTCTTCCTATTTATGGACTTTCTCTCCATGTAGTGTGACAGCTTACTTCGGTCTTCTGGATATCTGTACTCCCAAGGCGGGAGAGACTGTCCTGGTGAGTGGAGCTGCCGGTGCCGTCGGGAACGTTGTAGGACAGATTGCTAAGATCAAGGTTAGTACAAAATGCTTCTTCGTACCTGTAATAGTCCGGGCCAAGAGAAGCTTCCACTGAGAGAGGCTGTATGCCTTTAACCTTGGAAACGTTGTAGGACAGATAGAGCAAGATAAATCCACTTTCTTGCTGGTTGTAGCCCAATGCGATCTTTGTGATTCCAAGCCAGTAAAGACGTCGGGAACGTTGTATTATGACAGATTGGTAGGATCAGGGTGATTACAAAGTGCTTCTTCATATCTGAAATATTTAAAGCCCAAAGAGACTGCCTTTGGTTCGAAAGGCTGTATGCCTTTGGTGCTGGGAGCGCTGAAGGGAAGATTCGATCTACGTTTTTCAACTTGGATACCACCATGCCCTTTCCGAGAGCGACTTCTCGTTGAACCTCATGGCTAAAGATTCAGTCCCTGTCGGGAACGTCGTATATCAGATTGCATACCGTGTGAGTCAAAAAAAGTTTACACCTAGAAAATTGCTCATTATTTTTAAAATCATCTATGAACAGTAAATTATTATACATCTGGTGAAAGAGTGTTTTATCCAAAATTATTTGGTACCATTTTTGTGTGGTATGTGTTCACGCTTGGATGAACAGGTGATATTGTTTGCGAGAGTGCAAAAATCGACTTGCGCCAAAGTGATGCTTTCAGTATGTATTATGTTGGGATTAGTGGAGTGAGAGAATGGATTGAATGTATCAAATGAAATGCATTGCATATGTTTTTTGCAAAGGGCAAAGTCACACACACGCGCACAAATGTTCCATGATATTTGATATTCGATATTTGATATGTGTGGCATGATTAATTTTGTTAGGGGTGTTATTTGGATCTGCAAAGACCGAATTAATACCCAAATCCCAATTGTTTTATTAAAACATCACAAAGACAACTTAGGCGCAAGTCGATTTTTGCACACTCGCAACAATGCCTCCTGTTCACCCAAGCGTGAACACATACCACACAAAAATGATACTGAATGATTCGGGATAAAACACTCTTTCATAAGATGTATAATAATTTACTGTTCATAGACGATTTATAAAATAATTAGCAATTTTCTAGGTGTAAACTTTTTTTTGACTCACTCCGTATAGATCATAGTAAGCCTGCTCTTTTGCTCGAGAACGTTGTAGGCTAGATTGCTAATGTCAAGGTAAGTCCACTCTGTTATACATAATGACCCAAAACCAGGAGAGGCAAGGGGAGCAATGGCTACTAGTAAGGTCTAACATACCACTAAACAGATATCTATCAGATCATAATTAGGTGCACTCTGTTAGAATACACCATCTAGGAGAGCGGATGCTTCTGGTTCCGTCGGAAAATATTGTAGGATAGATAATTAACAAGAAATATTTCAATTGAATGTTCTTCACTCTAAAAAAATTGTGATTATGATTTGATCATTATTAAAAAGCACTTCAAATATTATTAAGGATTAAATGTAGAAAAGTATATTGTGGAAATCGCCAAGCATAGGCCTACATAAATTACTATAAGGATTAATTTCGAATCTAAAGGGTGAAAAATGTCTGTTTATGTTTTGCATTCAGCAGTGTCTCAATCATTTTGTATTCATTAGGGATGTCGAGTGATCGGATCTGCAGGAAGCGAAGAGAAGTGTGAGTACCTGAAGGAACTAGGCTTTGATGAAGTCTTCAACTACAAGACAACAAAGAACCTTGATGCCAAGCTCAAAGAACTCGCTCCAGAAGGTATCGATGTCTACTTTGACAACGTAAGGCAATGAATTGATTTCTTTTCCGACAGACAAAATTAAGAATTCGCTAAAGTGAATAAGTAAAGCGGCAGAGAGAAAATAAATACCAGAGACACAATAATGAAACTTTATATCTCATTCACAGCTCCAAGACCAATGTCAGACCTACAGCACATTGATCAAAAACTTACATTACAAAGGATGGCTAAGAATAGATCGGTTCGGCAGTATGACTAAGATATTAGAATACTTGAATATGGGAGGGGTGCGATTTACTCCCTTTGGTATTAATATGTGTAGATAATATTATCAGGTGAACATACTTTGTCAGAAAAGTGATTTTTTAGTATCCTGTTCAACTTTTCGGCATATTCGCCTTAAATGTTTTTCCCGAATAAAGAGCTGCTGACCACACGAATTACAACAGGAGAGAGAGGGGTGGATAGAAATGGATATTTGCGATGGAAATAAGGGGAAAAAACAGGAGTCGAAAACTTATTCAAAATTCCCCCCTGTGTCTAATTTTCATTCAGGTTGGTGGTGAGTTTGCCACAGCTGCTGTCCTAAACATGAACTTATTTGGTCGCATCGCATGCTGTGGAGCCATTTCAGGGTACAACTTGAAAGTACCTGAGAAACGTGAGTTGAACAAACAATGCTACCCGGACTAAGTAAACCATAAACAAGCTAGAAATCTTCACCGTGCCTGCTGAGATAGGTCCAGTTATTTAATTATTATCTAAATATGTATTTATAGACCCTACGTTATCTAATATTGACTGTCTGAAATCAGCTTAAATTGAATCATGTCAAGTATCTTCCTATAGCTTGTTCATTACCAGATGGCAGGCAAAGTGACCTTTAGAAGCACAGTATTGATCCCACCCAGTCTAAACTTGTTACTTTTTTCAAATTTTCCATAACTATTAAGACAACTAAACCCCTGAGTTTCATTCCCTTGACAACTGCATGCACCCTCGGAAAAGTATGGTGGCCCTGAAGGGAACATCGCGAATGGACGAAATCGGGAATTATTCACGACGAAATTGGCGACGTCGTGAATTTAATCGCCAATTATTCACGACGAAATTGACGATATCGTGAATTTCGTCTTAAATAATTGGCGATAAAATTCACGACGTCGCCAATTTCTTCGTGAATAATTCGCGATTTCGTCTATTCGCGATGTCCCTTCAGGGCTACCATAGAAAAGCACTTAATATCTGATGGAAATTTGAGTAGATTCATTAGAGGGTATATTGTTCAGAGGGTGATATTCCGCTGGTAGTTTTCGGGTTAACTGGTCCGAGGTTATTATATTACGGGTAGTCGCCCGATGCGGTAGTACGTGGACCGGGGTAGTGTTCCATGGACCATTGCCTTTTAATTAGGGCTTTTTTTGAGGGGGGCGGGGTCTTATCGATAAGTTCCTATAACGCAATATGTAAAATCCGGCCCTCCCCGATTACCCTACACAAACCCTTATTTGATCTTGTTCCATAGTATCAGCTATCTATGGTAAGATGGTGTTCAGTCAGCTGAAGATGGAAGGTTT
Source organism: Strongylocentrotus purpuratus (assembly GCF_000002235.5). Taxonomy (NCBI): domain Eukaryota; kingdom Metazoa; phylum Echinodermata; class Echinoidea; order Camarodonta; family Strongylocentrotidae; genus Strongylocentrotus; species Strongylocentrotus purpuratus. Next base: position 13,060,495 of record NW_022145605.1, on the reverse strand, counting down.
CATTGTTAACAGATACCAACCACGCTGGGCCGAAGCCATCAGTGCCCTGGCAGGGTGGGTCAAAGAGGTGAGACAGGAAATAAAACTTTCTTAAGTTAATTATCTTAATTGGTCAAAATAAAAATCCAAGTATTACACTTGAGATCACCAATGTACCACTGACTGGTAATGGACTTCACTGTGTCATCACCTGAGATCAAAATGATTGCATTTGTTTACTATTCCCATGGTCAATGATAGTTAATTACAATGATTATGTAATAATACGAACAAGTAAAGTGATAACTGTCACAAATAATATCACAAAATGTATTGGTCAAATGCAAAAAGGATTAAAAAAAAAATGAAATATGAGCTTTTCGGATGAACAATTCAGCTTCCATTTAGAATGTCTTGACACAGAGAATACCGTCGATATTATGAAGGCCTTCCTTTATGAATATTTTCCATGGTAGATATCAGGTATAGTCTATTCTAAAATGTGGGGTAAATACACTCGATGTATATAAGCTAGGATAAACTGAATGATTAAGTCGGCAGCCAGTGATTCTAGATGTCTTTATGTAAACATAATATGTTTTCAAATTCACCAGTCAAGACAAATTTGATTATATCGATTTCGCAATATCGCATAAAGTAGTGCTTTGTCGCCGCTTCTGGATAAAAAACTGTTGACAGGGAGCGAATACATTCCACTTTTGAGGGCAATATTCAAGCTGGATGTGATATATGACACATCGCTAGTATGAATCCAGTGCTCTTTTGATGTGCGAAATATTGATGTTATCTAACTTGAACATGGCCTTGGCCATGGTGTTTGATCAGATGACTGTAACGTTCTCTACTGCCACAACACGTCACGGTGGCGCCCCATATGTTTACCCAATAGCGACAAAACTATATTTTCGGCGATAGTGGAAAATAACAATTTCTTCTTACTTTTCATTCTTAATTGCGACAGGGTAAGATCAAGGTTCGAGAGCACAAGACGGACGGGTTCGAAAACATGTTCAAAGCCTTCACTGAACTCTTTACTGGCGCTAACACAGGAAAGGCTGTCGTCAAAGTCTAACTTACCTTCCCCCCCCCCCTCCCCCTGGAGAGTGGTTAGGCCAATACCATACAGAAAAGGACTCTTTTTTTTCAAGAAATCACAACACCAATGATTAGTGTATTATCATTTCTTTCTTGACGTAATGTCCAAAACAAATATGCGATTTGTTGAAAGTAGAAGGTTAGCATCAAAAGGTTTTCCAACTAACTCATTTTATACTTAGTGTGTCGATGGTGTTTCTCTTCTCATAGTTTCCAACTGATAGAGTAAGTAGAAGTCACCACCTTTCAACTTTTTCCTTCAGTGGATGATTTGATTTTCACTAATCGGTTTCGGTACTCACACAGCTAGTTAGCTCAGAAGCAATACTGACGCTTCACCGATGGGGGCGTCAAGAAGAAAACTTTAGACTACTCGCTATCCTCCATTTTTGTAAAATTTTGGAAATGTCTCCGCCGGGAGTAAATATATATAGGTATGAAGACTCAACACTAAAAAAAACACTACCTCATTACCTTGCCAACGGATTTCATTTAATTTTGTGTCTAGTCTATTTTTAAATCTCCTCCGTCTCAGAAAAATTATAAATATATATATATATATATATTGTTATCGTACATTGTATGCCAAACGAAATTGACTTGTCTCTTTTAATCTTTACACCTTTGAAATATAAAAGCAATCGGAAACCCGCGAAGCGCACAAAAGAATTCACATTTTTGAATGTATTCATTTCTTATCGAAAATAACATCGCTAGTGACATTCGTTTGTCTCACAATGTATGATCAACAAGGGATCTAAACGATCACGACGTTTCGATACTATATCCGCAATGAGTAATATATTTAGCATTATTTATTTCCTATTTCAATGTCATGCTTTTGATGTCTTGTTACACATGATTTTAATGTAAAACGTAATATGTAAAATGCCACAATGAATTTCCACAATGTCATTATTGGACGAAATAAAACTGAATTGAATTGAATCAAAATTGATACGATTAAGTCGTATTTCATGTGTCTACTATATAAAGTTTATCATAATTGATCAAGAAATACTTTATTTGATTATAGGCCTCTAGGTAGTCATTCTACTTAGCAGAAAATTTGGTAAGAATATGTTGTGCAACAATTAAAAACAACTCATATCTGGAGTCATGATGATGATATAATCATATTCAAGAAATGGTAAATTGTGTAAAAACAAAAATACTTGTATTTTTTCCTTATACGTATTATTATTTCATATATGATATTTGTTTAATTATTTATTGCTTATGAGCAATACATTATGTTTAATGTGAATGGTGGTTGTATGGAAGGGTACATTAAATTTAAATTAAAATAACAAGAGGGAAAGAGAGAGAGAGAGAGGTGAGAGAAAAAGAAAACGAGGTAGAGAACAGGATGAATGAGAGAGAGAGAGAGAGAGAGAGAGAGGGAGAGAGAGGGGTGGAGAAGGAGAAATAGATTATACAATACGCATATGAGTTTCTTCAAAGTAAACAAATTTCTTTCTACCTTTATTTCTATAGTTATTCTAGGCCTTTCCTTCCCTTTTCCCTCTCTTCCTCCCTTACATAATTTATAATATTCTCTTTTTCTACCAGTCTGTAAATTATTCATTCACTGCCCCAAACAGCCTTGTTTTACTGTAGGCCCCCTCCACTATACTTTACACAATGAATGGTGAAACGTTTGAACCTATTCATGATAAGGTGACTCGTATGCTCTACCTGATTATACCATCTTAACAAAAATATTAGGGGGGGGGGGAAGGGAATTTTAACTTGAATTTGAAAATACATTAAAATACAGTCGATAGCATGAGGCATACGATAACGCAGGAGTGCAATGTTGCGCGCGCGCGCACACACACAAAGAAGAAGAAGAAGAAGAACGGAAAAGGAAGAGAACAATAAATTACTCCACATTAATTGTATTGGTTCCACGAGGCTTCTTTAATAGAATAAAGAAGAATAATCACAGGTAAATCGTTTGAACGCCATTAGTCTGCCGAAGCCCGGTTAGCTCAGTCGGTAGAGCATCTGACTTTTAATCAGAGGGTCGCGGGTTCAAGTCCCTCATCGGGCGAGAGTATACTTTTTAGTTTTAGGGACTTCGGTGGTAAGCGCTTTACAAGCAATGTTTTTATGATTATTGTTCATGTGTATGGAATTATAGGCGTTTTTCGACGGGGCGATGTAGTCTTCGGGTACAGACTCTCAGATAAAATGACACTCCACCACAACACCTAAAGCCTTGAAGAGAACCTAGCTCTGTCAGTTTCTGACACTCAGACAACAATTATATTCATTTATCTCTCTCTCCCACATATATTTTAAAGATTTGTTAAAAATATGGGGAAAAGAGATTCCTTGGATGTGTCATATTCGTTCCATCACCATTAAATAAAAGGCCATGTTTACTTTAGATTTTTCTACAAAACCATTATTTTTGGGTGGAAATAGAGGCGATCGACAAGCTTGCTCTATAGTAGAATCCGCCACTTTGGTTAGAGGGGCTTGTTAGTTTTGATTTGCTGTCCCTCTTTCTTATGTATTGAATACATTTCTATCCCTTTTTGGATTAGATGCTCAAAGTTGCATGAGCTATAATAAAGGTTTATGAGGATTATAATTATATACCAACTTTGTTTGTCTACTTAGAATTCGGGTGAATATTATGATAAGGAAAATTTTCCCAATCTTGATTGTCGCAAAAGAAAGGAATGAAATGAATAAATATCGATACCCGCTTGTAATATATTAGCGCCACCTTTCGGCAAACTCTAACGACATATCACTCACGCATTGTGCGACATAGGCGACAGTTGCCCCGTAGTCAATTTTAACGTTAGTATAAATAGAATTTCAGTTGACCCAACACCTAAACGCAAGTAACCATAACCTCAAATCTAATCTAAAGCCTCAATTGAAAATACTGGAGGCTTCGATATTTCTCTGTACATACTGGTCATACTAATATAACAACTACGATTGCACCATATCCGATTGATACGTGGGTTTGAAAACAAATTATATTCACAAAACATAATTCCCCGTCGGCCTACCACTTTTAAAAATAGTTTATATTATTCCATTATTCTTGCTATAAATATGATGAAATGATTGATTTTTCAGGATTTCAGAATACAATACTCAGCCGCCTGTGCAATCGAAGAAGTTACTTCCATTTTCCCTTTCTCCTCTTTTGTATCTTAGAGGGAGAGTTTGGTTCTGGTGAAAATGAAAGAGAGAAAAGTCCTTTGTGAACTTCCTCATTTTTGTATGAGTAAATGATTTTCCTTCAAATGCACTCATATTGGAAATATGAAGAGAAATAGCTGAAAAGTTCAAATCGAACGTTGATGCCACATTGTGTACGTAACCCACCAATTATTTCTTTGTGCTCATTGTATGCGCCTCCAGTACATTAAGATTGAGTCATTTTTAATGTACTCTAATGTACTATACTGCTGCCTGTTAAGTTAGACTACATTTTTGGGAAATGATTGTGATGTGATGATAATGGTTTATTCTTGATAGTTAAAGTCTATGCCTTCTCAGAACCTTATAGATCAATCTCTCTGACGGTTCATATTGATTAAGTTTTTGAGAAGTTGTATACTTTATCTATCAAAAATAAGTCATATTGTCACAATTATGTCACAATATAGATAGAGGTAAGAAAGTTGATTCTAACTTGATAACAGTATACATGATCAACCATTCCCATTTGATTGCAGACATGCAGTTTCCATCACAATGCTAGGCCATGACATGTATTTGTAGACACTGTATGATTGTCTTCAAAGTAAAAGAAAGAGAAAGGTTCATGAGGTGTGTGTAATTGGACTTTCTACAGAGTCGTGTATCAATGCGGTAAGATCATTTACGTCTGAGGACCCAACCTTTAAAGCCCCATTGCACTACTTATAGCTACCTGCGCCCTTTGTATAGCAAAAAATGCCTTATCGGTGACAATTGGTCCCCCATGATTCCCCTTTTCTTAAATTGAGAGCTGATTTGATGAGATAACCACCTGTCAGTGACCATGCAGAGAGGTCTAATCCCTCCTGGTCAAACTAGTGCAGTGGGTCTTAACGTTACCATCCGAAAGGCGTGACTCAGTTTCGAACCGGGCTCAGCCAGTTTGTAGACGAGGACAGAGAGCTGGCCAACTGAACGTGCCGCTAGACCGTGCCAACCAACATCATAAAGGATGCTTCAGTCCCCGTATACCCTCCTGCATTTTCAGTTTATTTGTGCTTTTGGGTTCCTTGCAGACGACTTAGTTTTTGACAAACCAACCCATGGTCATTATAGCACATTTCTTAGGGCACCTTGAGTTTTCTAGTCTTACGAGCTATTGAGTAGGAAATATGTATAGCTTCATTAAGAGGAAGTTAAGCCCCATTTCTTTTTTTTCTATCTCTTGTCAACATTCTTTCATTTCTTTGTATTCATTATTATGTGATAATGACAAATGAACTTTAAAAAATTTCCATGGTGTTGTAAATTATCAATGTGTCTTCCTTGTGCCTAAAAGGCGAACTGTAAGAAATCCATTTTTTTCAAGATTTTAAATTGCCCTTCAAAATAATATTAAGATCCAGTATTTAACCGATAACGATAGCTGTTCCTGCATTGACAGATCAAGGGATACGAAACGGCTTAGAGGTGACCCCCCCCGTCCCCCCCCCCGCATTTAGAGAAAGACGGGAGAATGGGAAGAGAAATTTGAAAATAAATGAATATAAGGGGAGGGGAATCATGTCTGGATTTTTTAATATTCTCCCACGTACCCCTTTACTACAGAGCGATTCAGAAAGAATCCTGAAAGCGTGTTCCAGGAAAAGAAGGACAAAAAGGAAGAAGAAGAAGACAAAGAACAAGAAGAACATTAAAAAGAATAAAGAGGAAAGGAAAAAGAATAAAGAGGAAAGGAAAAAGAATTTAAAAGAGTTAGAAGAAGAAAAAAAAAGAAAAAAAATAGGAACAGCGGGAGGAGGAGAAGAAAAAGAAGGAGGAGAAAAAGAAAGGAATAGGAAGAAATAGTAGAGGGAGAAGAAGAAGAAAATGTAAAAAGGAAATGGACAAGAAGACAAAGAAGAAAGAGGAAGACGAGGAGAAGAAAAACAAGAAGTAGAAGAAGAAGAGAAAGAAGAAACAGAAGAAGAAGATGAGGAAGAGTACGAAGAAAAATAGCAGGAATGAGAAACTATAAATGAAACATTAGAGAAATTCAGTCAAACAGATCATTGTGTTAAAGTGGTAAAATCTGTATGATGCTGCTTTGACAAAAAATAGAAAGATTGATTATGCTTTAAAAAAAAATCATTGTGTCTTAAAAATTACTTATATGAGAAATAAACGTAATCACGCAATGGAGAAAATAACTTTTCCACATCATTTCTTTGGAAAAATATGTCACTATTTGCAGTTGTTTGTACGTATATAATATACTTATATAATTTGGATAATTAAATGTTTGGAAGAATATTGTCCTCGGGTATCTTGTAGAACAGACACGTCCCGAGGCACGGCATTTACTTGTTGCTAAATGAGACAAGCCTTAGGCAAGATAATGACTGTCCAAAAATATCTTGTAATTAATCTAAAATCTGAAGATATTTTAGGGATAGCTGTGCGAGCAGAATGGGGAGCCACGCCAAATGAATACATGTAACAACAATAATAATATGTTTGGTGGTTTTCCAATCGATTGACCTTGTTAAGAAAAACAGCTCTATTCATATGCAAACCATACAGTGAGTCTACTTCGGCAATGAACAGTGGTAGGAGGGGTACCATTGCACTATGGCCTCACACAATAGAGGGCTAAAAAGAAACCGTTGTGTGAGCACAGGGACAATAAAAAGACAACATCTCCGTGAATAACCGAATAACTATGCATCAAGGACTTTTCGTCTCTTCAGACAATTCCATTCCTTCGAGATAGAATTGAATAGAGAGTGTTTGTTGAAGCGTGCGACCGGCCCGAATGAGTTGAATAGGTATTACACTGTGCGTGTGATGGGTGGGGATGCCAGTAGCGAATCATTGCACTTGTTGCGTATACGGATGCGTTACGAAGCGATCAATTATTACGTGAGGTATCGGCGACAGAGAGAGTTCGGCGTATATACAAACGCCCCACCAGTATACGATCGTGTATAATTTTTTTTTCTACTTCAAATTTTGATTCCGTTGGATCTCACAACATTAAACTCTCACTGCTCACAATTCACAACCAAAATCGACTTGCTGGGATTTTATATTTTTATACCGCCTTTGACTGTATTCTGTAAACAAGGGAACCTAAAAACAAGACAACATTAATGGTGAAGTCTTAAAGATCGCAAACACCACTTTCAGTTCCTAACGGAGGAAGAGATACGATTACAGAGTGCCTTGGCTTCCAGTGATAACTTCTCGCTAGCCACTTTCTTGGTTATCATTTTCATCATCATCACACCAGGATGGCATCATCACTACCAACCTCCTTTTTTATCAGGACGATACTGTTCTTCTCATACTTGGGTCTCTTATTCCAGGATTGTAATGGATTTCCTACTGGAGCAGGAGACTTGGCGTGTAATACCCTGAGACCAGGCCATCCGGGAGCGCCCCAGACGGGTACCCCTCCCTTCTCCGTGGTTCCTCTCTCATCTACCTACACCTCTGGAGGATCCGTGCAAGGTAAGATGCCATTCTTTTTCTATATTTGGTGATGATAGTTTCCATAGTTGGATGACCTGTTTATTGATATGATTAGATTTGATTTGGTTTCAAATATATTGGCATCAAATAGAAACGTACAAATTAAAAAAGTACCGAAATTATATTTTGTCACATTTCATTTCAAAGTTAAACAAATGGTTTACAAACTATTATTGCGACTTCAAGAAACAAACTAGTTACATAAATAAAGAATGAAACACTCATAACATTACATAGTGGATATTGTTATTTAATTCTTGCTCTTTTGATAACATAGATTATGTAGATGTTTTGTTTAATTAATATATCTTATTAGTAGGCCTAGGCTTGAATTCCAAATGATAGATTCAGCATCATGCTACCAGTTTATGCACTCAAGAAATTACAGTAGGGAAGAAGGGTCAGTAAGTAAGTAGGTAGGCCGGGATACTCTTCAAGTCATAGAAAAGCATCAGAGACTGTGCATGCTGTTCAAAATAAAAAAAATTGCCTCATAGAGAGATACCGTTGCCCAATAATACATGAGAGTTAACTCACGGAACACAAAAAGTAACAGCCTGAAATTCGTCCAAATTAGTCACAGGTCAGAAGTTTCCAGGATTTTTCTTTCAAAGACTGAAACTAGTTGTTCCCATCCGTGCTAGTCAATAGTACAACTCCCTTTAAGCTTCAAACAACGACTTGAAGCTCAAACCCAGCAGCAGTTATTTAGGTCTCTTCGCCGAACTTCGTACAATCGATCAAGTTATCGACGATGTGTCCACAAAGATACTTTACTTTACTTAATCACCAAGATGCAGATCCAGAACTATCTAATTGAAGAAAAAAATAGCAACTGGAGTACATTATTTCCTTACATCACTGCTGAAGCAGGAAAGGGAGAGAACATAAATGAGAGATAAATATACAGAAAATTATAGAGAAAGTGATAGAGAGAGAGAAAGAGAGAGAGAGAGAGAGAGAGAGAGAGAAGAAGAAGAAGAAGAAGAGAGAAAGAGAGAGAGAGAGAGAGAGAGGGGAGGTGGTTACCAAAGTAACAAGAGGAAGGAAATTTTGGGAGGGAGAAGGAAAGGACGCGTTTCAGGAACAACTTTCAGAGTCAAACATCAAGGTTGACATCCTTAAAAAAAACTCACGTCTGCACAAAACCAGCCCATAGGAGGTTATCTAACGAAGATAGCAAATAACTTTCTAAAGCTTTTCTACCAATATTATGTCCTACCGTAACTTCCCATGAGAATCGCTTCGTCAAGTCCAAACTGTATGATGGTGATATCAACACACATTGGTCAACTGTCTAAACATAACATATTCGCCCTTGCTCATCGAAGAGCACGCACTGACTCCCAGTGCAACAACCATCAATATTGAGACTATTTCGCACCCATTTCCAGCTTTATAAAAAACAAGGTGATTGACACTGCATAGAACTTCCTACTTTAAAGAAAATTATGATATACAAAGTAGACAAGAGAGAAACCAACAATTTCATTTATAATGTTGTATTTGTCAAATTATAAACAAGTATCACACCTTGTGTTTTAGTTGGAAAACGGCGGGTAGATATTTGTCATGTTTTGTTATTGGAGTTTGTGTGATACAACATCTTCTTCTTATTCCTACCAGAGTACTGCAATTTGTCATAGCAAGTAGGTCCATGGTCATAGCAAGCAGGAATGTCATGAGGCAACATTTACAGGAGATTGTGCAATAGTACCATTGAGTTCCTATATTTACAAGCGGCATTAATTAAGATGTGGAATATAAACATTTATCAGCAGTCGTGACGTTGGCTTTTGGGACAAATCAAACATCTTCGATAAAATAATACTTTACACCATTTTGTTAACGATGCAAAGATCAATATAACTCTTCCCAACACGGAAACTGACAGCTCGATTAAAGACCAGCAAATAATTTAATAATCCTTATATTCGGTCTTAAAGTCAGACGGTACACCTTTTGAGATTCGATGCGTCAATTTGAATCATTTGATATAAACAAGACATGATAACTGTTTGTTAACTTTGCTTGTATTACCTGTAATTGCAAAGTCATAACAGTTCTGAAAGCCCATCAGATTTATTATCTCCTTGACCCTGGAAAGGTAGACCCAAATAATTCATTTAAGAACAATTAAACATAAAGTTGTCCTGTTTAGATGTTACAAATTCAATAAATCTGAAGATTATTTTCTTTACATAAGCATTTTTCTTATAAGAATCGCACAGGCTTTGTTGAAGGAGTGATATTACTCAACATTCCGAAAACTTGACTCAGATTTGACATAAATATGTACCTTACCTTCAAGGTCAATAGTTGTCTTCCCAACCCTCCCTGTATAGCAGACAATGGTTTCTCGGTTGCTCTTCAAATTTGAACAGAAAACAATCATATTCTCACTTGTCAACATACGAGGATAGCGGTGTTGAAATTTCATATTTTGAACTGGATTGATATCGACCCAAGAGAAAGGAGTAAAAACATTTGGATTCACAGTCCTCTCTCCCTCATTTGTTCTCTTTCTTTCTCTTTCTTTCTCTCTCTTTCTCTCCCCTCTCCCCTTCTCCCTCTCTCTCTCTCTCTATTTCTCCCTCGCTCTCTTTTCCTCTCTACTTCTCTCTCGCTGTCTCCGTCTGTCTCTCTCTTTGCCTGTCTCGATGATAATATTCTGATCTTGTGTTATATGTTTTTCTCACGTTCCTCTACAATCTTAGAAGTTGTTTTTACACTACTCAATTATGGGCACGACATAGATGGTTAGATGATGTTGATAATTATAAAAGTAATTGGAATGAGGGGGAGGGGTCCCCATAGAAGAGCTCTGTATTCCATTTGTAGTCAATATTAATTATGTAGGACTTTGCAGGAATTGAAACGTTAGCAGAGTGTCCTATCATTCAAATTATGCAAGGAAACCCGTTTGCTTTCTAGACTTCACTGTCAGACACTATTGAGTGACTGACTGCCCTCCCCCCCCCCCCCACTAAAAGACATTTTCAAGCCCTTAATTTTTGAGGGAAGTTCTAATTTAGTGTTATTTTTCAAATGGAAATTAACCTTTTCCAAGTTCGAGATATTTGGTCATTTGATTCGTAGAGGTGTTCTGGTCATGTGGATAAGTCTCCGCACATTGAACCACAAGATACGGGGTTCGAATCCCTGCCACATCACTAATGTCTTTTCTCGACCCATGTGAGATAAATGGGAACATGGCAGTAATTAATTCCTTAAATGCTAGAGCACCATAACGGCAGCCATGATAAAGCCGGGGTCATGTAATCGTGGAGCACCAGAAGTGTCATGTCGTACAGACATGGGCGCTTTACGAGATCCCACTTTTATTTGGTGTCCCATTACGTTATCAATTATTTTGGAATTCAGGACATAATCTGATCACCAAATATGTCTTTTTACTTCATATTTGGCTCGAACTAATTTTGTAGTATGGCTGTTAACTAAATTAAAATAATAATAATTAGAAGAAGAACTATATACGAAGCATTGTTTCAAAACGTTTTCCTGATATTGCTATTACTCGGTTTTCGGATTCATCCATGCATAATGTATGTACCATCCTTACTCCCTGAGGAGTATTTCTACCATAATGATCCCTATGAAGGCATATATATATATATATATATATATATATATTGTAATAACTATCTGAGGCGTATGTAAATTACCTAATGTTATGCTCAGACATGTAAGATGTATCTAAATCTGATGTAATCATGGTCAATAACTAATGGGACAAAATAGCTTGGACTTGTCCAAGGAAAATTTGAATAATTGTTGTTGTCGTCGTTGTCACTGTTAGGATTTTTTGGGAAGTTTGTCAAAATAAACAACTTGTGACGCAGATAAAATATATTTTTTTATTCTGCTGTGCACATAACCTCGGCACAGGTATACAAATTGAGAAAAGCTGATCATTTCTTCGGTCATACCAGATTGTAACTGGATTACTGGATGTACCTGTAATATGGTCAATTTACAAAAAACCAGACCTCGCGCCGTACTGCCACCAACTATCTTTTTATTCTCTCTATATGATGCTACATGTAGCTTGCTAAACGAATTGATCTTGTCATTCATAACTCTGTGCACAGACTTCACAAAATTCATTTGGAATAAAATACGGAGACATTTTGATCTGTGGTCAAATCTTACACAATTGCGATGACCTTTCACCATTCTCAATGAACAAACGTCATAAAAACCTAAAACGACGCAATTACGAAGCAAAGCACGTACAACTGTAACAATGCATTTCCAGGTCTTCACTACACAAGGACCTGCTTCGTTTTATGATTGGGGTTCCTTTCAATATAATCAATCATGGACATCGCCTTTTCATAGATTTGTGAGGCTAGGCATATTTTAGGACCCCAGCGTGAAGTCTTTCATAAAAATTTTCCCATGGCTTGTGTAGTTTGTTCGTTCTGCATGCAACATGCGTATTGCATTTGCGACTTTTCCATTAATTAGACTGATGGTAACAGGTTGCACGCATAAAACACACGTTGAATTTAACAAAATTGAGATGATTTTCAATTCCATGTACAAGTTAATGTATGAAAGACAAGGTTTGTGTTGGAGAATCAATTTTTTTTTGTCGAAATGCAAATTAGTTACGAATGCCTTTGAGCTGATTTTGAAAGAAATAGATTACCATTATGACTTTTCTCACATATTATGTAATACTTGATCTAGAAAAAAAATGTTATTTTAGTGTTATCTGCAGGAAAGTTCAGGAAGGATATGAAATGCAAGTAAAAAAATCTCAACATTTATGCCTTGGTTTAAATAGAATGTTTGTTTAGAATAAAAAGACAAAAAAACAACTTCCATTTCATGTATTCAATATACAGAAATACGACTTGTCACTTTCAAAATTGTCTTGATTGAGGCGTGTTTACTGAATGCCTAATGTTAGACACGTCTTTTTAGATTCTATCAAAACAGAAACGAGTTTCTGGAAATGGAATTTAAAGGATATAAAAAGAGGGAATGGACAAGCTCTATTTCCGCGAAATGTGATTTTTCACAGGAATGAGTGAGACGTCTTGTAACCAGACGGTAGAATATCGATCCGCTAAGCAGCTGAAACAATAGCGACAAACTTCTCCATTTCATTAGAGTAGCAATGGGATTCGCTGGTAAATACGGCTGGATAGGTATACTCTAATACATAAATTAATATTCTTTTCATTGTGCCCATTCATACACGTTGATCTTTGTATATTGACATCACCATAACAGTTAAAAATTTGATTAATGTATTAATAAGAACGACGTAGTATAAACATGATAAATATCATAGAAAAAAAAATCATACAGCCTTTTCTGCAGACTGTAATCTTAACTTTCGAATATATTGCAGTTTCCGAATGTAGTAACGGGTAAAGATTTCATACAATTATTGTCTGCTGTCCGACCACGAAATGAAAACTGGGGTAAACAATTATTGACCTTGAAGTATTTTACCAGAGATGATAAATGGCTTCCGAACCTGTCGACGTACTGTAAACTACAATAAATGCCATGTTATTACTTTAAATTTATAGAGCGTAAAATTGATATTATGTTCTCATTATTCATCATCATCGATTTTAATGTTGGAACATTATGATTCTACTAGTCCACCACATTGAAGGCCGGTTCACAAACAATTGATACATATGATTAACTCTATTGTGATGAGGAAAAAATGTTCGGTTGCATTCAAAGTCCTTTGCAAAAATACACAAAACCAAAACTCTTAATTTTTCAGTCTCCAAATTCGCAAAATAGAATAGCCGTGGACTAACAATGCACATGTTATGTGTCATAACTATGCTTGTGCACGTAGCATTTTTAGTATATATTTTAGGTATAAAATATAGAATTCAATCTATGTTTGCTCGGTATTCTTGCATCGTTCGAAACATGTTTTGTATTCGGCATGCGTGGTTTGCTCATGGAATGATAAGTAAATACTGCTATTCTTCCAACACTGACAAGGAGTGCCAAATAGTGCCACCGCAAAAGGTTCACCAAAGAGGTGAGGAGAAACATCGACAATAAACCCCACTAATATTATAATATGTTGAACTAATGCACTAAAATATACTGCATTGCACCACTACCGGCTTATCAGAAGAACACCACACCAAAGTTTGTAAGAGGGAAAAGAGGCCATGGAAACCAATTTCATACCTCCTGTACAAGAGCAGGGCTCCGTCTTTCATAGAGTTACGATTGATCCAAATCAATCGCAAGTCCTTCAATCAATTGCAAGTTTGCCGTCTCCTAGCTATCTCGTATGTACATAGTTGCGAATGATATCAATTGCAATCAAGTTGCGATTTATAACAACTCCTTAAAGACGGGGCCCACATGTCTAAGCAAACTCTTTTTTTTAAGAACAACACGGGACTGAAAAAACCCTTTCTTAATCAATCATATTTTAAAACTCAAACGCCGCCTTCAAGTCAGCTTCAGCAGCCCGAAATGAATCACCCCAAATTAATCACCATCCGTAGCTATACACTTCCAGTGTAAGTAAGTTCTCCAAGATTAAAAATGAATAAAAGAATGTTATCCAGTTATTTATGTACTATACCCAATGATTTGTAATCGATATATATTTGTCATGCGCATGTGTACTGCGATATGAACACGTAATGGAAATGTTTTCTTATTGACATATTACATTTCATTCAGTTGATCTTTAGTTTCCTTGCATGATTAAATTCACGAAATTTAAATGTCACATGTCTATCCCGATTAACTCCAATGAATTATGAAGAAAGAAGTCTGGATAAGTTTTATAGTGTGATACCAGTCCCGAAGGTACGCTACACAAATTCACCGATTATCCACATTTTTTATACTTATGACAACCTCGATACTGTTCAATCTGTCGAATATGACCAGCCATGAGAACTCTTTTTGATACGTGACTCATGTTCTTTACCTGGACAAAAAATTTGTTAACTCAATTATTATTAAGGTTAGTTATTGTTATCAAACTTTGATGTACATTCACACAGTGCAGGCCAATGCTATAGTGATTTGTATTATGCACCCCCTCTGACTGTTATTTGGTTTTCCCATTGGTTTTAAATCGGATTATTCTGAGGGCTGAATGAGGGTCTCTCCTTCAAAAATGTCGCGCTTTGTTGAAAGCTGTATGGAAGGCTTATTCAAGAAGTATCCCCTTTTAAGATTACGTCATCACGGATTCAAAGCCTCAAGAGGGTGTGTCACACCTATTTTAGCCCTCTTCCATGTTCATTGTGGCACGACGTCACGAAGATGCCAGAAAGTAAAGATGACTCGTTGTCTTTCCTCTCCTACGCCTATTGGTCTTTCTTTGTACGCGCGGTTATTGAATTTTTACATTGTAGAATATGGATATTCGCCCGTTTTTAACAATGAGCTTTGCTCGTTTCCTTAATTGTTTCTCGTGCTTTAGATGAAAGTACTCAGCCGAATAACGCTATGAATAAGTAACCTCTATTGTAATTGTATTATTATCATTTTCCCGAAAAGGACTGTTGGGTTTGAAAGGGAACGCAAAGACAAAAAAGGAGGAGGGAGGGGGGGGGGGGCGGTTATGGAGAGGTATTATGCCGGTTGCGTCCTATGGAGGACTATACTTTGTATTGTATGGATAGAGGTAAATAAATTAAAATAGGTGTTGTTTCGTAAGAGGAGTTCTGGAAAGGTCTGGTAATCCAGGTTATGAATGCGAAAAGATAATAATGAATTATTAACTTGCTACTGTTTGATTGATTAACAAAGTCAACGAAGTAGGTTATTATGGGTTTTACGTAGATATGACTACATGTATATGCTTGTCAATGTACAACATATTATTTTCGATCTTGTGTATTTGAGTCATGACAATTTTAAGGCTTTTGAGTCAACCTTACATACTCTGTGGTATTTATCTTGAAATGTTAATGAGTATTTCAGTGACTTTAATGGGAAGCTTTATTGGGGAACACAAATGATACACTTTCATGTCATTTATGTGATTGATGTGATAAAATAAGGTATGATTAATCATAAAAAGAAAAATGAATTTAATGGCTTGAGGTGGGCCATTTAAATAACATTCGTTCACATAACCACTCCCTTCCAATCATGTTAATGTTCATTATTGCGCCATTGTCATTCTCTGACAGAAATCGAGGACTTCAAATACAGAAATATCAGTCGTAAAACACACACAATAACATTAACAGAATTCTATATTACATTGAATTTAAAGAATATTGGGTTGTCGTAGTATGGTGGTTCATTCACTGAATCCTCAATTCTAGGGTTTAGGGTTGTCCGGCACTATAACTATAATAATAATAATAATAATAATACAGATAATAATAATTATTATTATAAGATAGTAGCAGTATTATTTGTATTATTTTATTACTACTACACTGTACTACTACTACTACTACTACACCTATTATCATAGTAAAAGAACGGATTGTAGAATCGGTCTAATGTTTGCAGTATCATTAATTCAGCATTACACCCAAGATGGATAATGGTAGTGTTTTACCGTACAGCACACATTATACCAGAAACCATGGTCGCACCAGTTTTAAAAGCTGTGTAGGGTCAAACCGCATGTTTGCAGTAATTACGTACAATGTACATCTTCCAAGTAATTATCTAGGGCCAGGCGCGTACGCAGGATTTTTTCAAGGGGGGGTTTTAACATTTATAAATCGGTCCGAAAATTTCGCAACGACTCAGCCGACCGCTGAATAAGCGGGGGGGGGGGGGGGGGGGGGGGGGGGGGGGGGGGGGGGGGGGGGGGGGGGTAAGAGGACACTTTTTTTTTTTTTTTTTTGGTCTCGAAATTTGGAAATTTGACATTTTGCTCCGTTGGGGGGGGGTAAGGTCACCTTTTTTAGGTCGGCCATGGAATAATTTTTTTTTTTTTTTTTTTTTTTAATAATTTAAAAAAAAAAAAAAAAAAAAAAAAAAAAAATCCAAAAGGGGGGGGGGGGGGGGGGGGGGGGGGGGGGTTTTAGGTTTTTTAGGGGGGTTTACACACAAAAAATTTCCAAAGGGGGGGGGGTTTAACCCCCCAAACCCCCCCTGCGTACGCGCCTGTCTAGGGCCCATAGGAGTTACAGAATGAGTGCAGTGCGTGTAGGAGTTTATAGTCATGGTTGTATACGGTTGCCGGTTGGTAACACGTTGCTATAGCAACGTTTGCCACGAAAGCGAAACGGATCAATGGGTGCCGTCCTCCTTTTAAATGTGTAATGAGTGGACTCGTTCGTCAATTAGAATTGCATTCAGTCTCAGATATTATTCCATATTTCATTATTTTGATCAATAATCTTGCATCGAATGTTTGTTTGTAAGGAAATAAAAATAGGAGAAAGTGAATAATAATTACTTAATGGATAAAAGATATAATATTGTGGAGGTAAAAATGCCATAGATTTTATCGTGTTTTTGTAAATGAGAATACTAGTCATGACTGTCTCAAAGTAACGAGCAGTCATTACTTAGTGTGTGATCTTAAGTCCTTTACGCTGTATTCGGTTGTGCAATTGGTTTTCTTATAACAGGAAGTAAGATCGGGAGGTAAATAGTTTAGGTGTGGATAGATTTTCAGACAGTTCATGTAATCAGTGGCATCCATTGAGGAAGCACTGCAACAATGGGGGGGGGGGGGGGAGGGGGGACTACTTGAAAAATGGAGTGTGAACTTACAAGGTTACTGACTGGGGGAGAGTGCGGGAGGTGGTCCATGCATCTTTTGCTCTTGTCCTTTTCTCTTTCCCTTTCACTCTTTATCGCCTTTTCTTTCACTTTCTTTCCACCTTTGAATGAGGGGGGGGGGGGAGTGCCCCTGTGAAAACGCCACTGTTCATATTAAATGCTAGATACCGACCGCGGTAGATGGGTATGGGTCGTCTAAAAGACTGGGATATTGAGGGCTTTAATCACTCATGATGACTTTTTAATGAGAAATTAATGCCTTACTACTACGAGCCCTTTGTTTTACTTCGAACCTGGGACCTTCCGCTTACGGGACCACTGTTCTACCCCTGAGCCATCGCCCCTCCTCTAGGAGCAATGTATTATTTTGTTCGGTCTCGAATCGGTCTCGTCGGTGTGACTGTAGGTGTCTAGCATCACCAGTAATACGGTTGGATTCGGTTAAACTGATCAAGCTAGCTCAACGTCAAGTGTTTGTACACACGGAATAGCGGAATAAGCTGGCCTACAAACACTCTCAAAGTCCGTTCCGACTACAATACATGGATACGAAACTCGTATGAAGAACGCGTACCGCCGTATAAAGAATCATCGTTTACGGAATGGGACGTAAAGGCTGGATGACCACATCATATTAAGAAACGAATAAAGAAACTAGTTTCAATGAGGTCAGTTGACATCATCAGTGTGCGCTCAAGACAAGCCCCACCCAATAATAATTATGATTTTGGAACGACACCACGTTCAGGTTAGAACCAGACACTGATTCCTTATCGCGTTTTGAGTAGAAAACGATGCTGAAGCAGGCGTTTCGTTATGAGACGTTCAGACAAGGAAAACACAATTATTGACTTATCGCATAGCCTTATACGATATATTCTGGCAGTCTGAACGCGGGTTAAAACCAAACCATGGAAACCAGGGTGACGGCATGTTACGCTCATACACATTGGTAGAATCAATGAATTATGCACGACCAATATTAGTTTGGTACACACCGATTGCGTAGACGTCTGCGGGGATAATAGGCCCTTATTTGAATTGCAGGTTGCTTCTTTTCTTCTCCTGAAATTAGACCAACCGTGTATCTCCCAAACATCACGTACCTTTACATTCTTATGGGAGTAAATGTGTTATTTATATCCCCACTGCACTACGTATACCTACTTGCGCCCTCTATATAGCAAACAATGCCCAATCGGTGACCATTGGTCCCCCATGGTCCCCTTTTTGTTATGTTAATTTGGAGCTAATTTGATGAGATAACCACCTGTCCGTGACCATGACGGGAGGTCAATCCCTCCTGGCCAAACTAGTGCGGTGGGGCTTTAAGGGGCAATATACCCCTTGTAATTAGTTCATTTGCATAAAATCAGAAAAATGAGAGAAACGAAACGAATTTTAAATAAATCGGACAAATAATAAGGGGGCAATGAATGTTAGAAACACAAGATCACTAAATCTATGCGAATCGCGGAGTAGCATTTTGATCAGTGGATTGTGACGTAGTCATGGACAACTCTTACGTTTGTCGCGTACAGAAATATCATTGATTTATGCTGTAACTATTTAGGGTCTTTTCCCTTGGGGCGCTACTCACAATTTATTATGGATAGCATATAAAATAGTCATATTAAAAGAAAAGAACCTCCTCACCCTAACCCTTACCCTACATTTTTTGGAAAATTGACATTTAGGGAAATTGTATACATCTTACTCTACTGTAAATGGACATGATGTCTCACACTGAAAAAATGATAAATATTCACATGGATACTATTCTGTCGCATGTCTTTGGGTTACCTTAGACTTCAGTTTTTCCTCCAGACAATTTACCGACTACCATTGTCGTTTCAGAACGTTGAATACTCCCTTTAATTATCCTATTCGCAGGTTATCCCCAGAATAATCAAAGTTTTTCTTTTTAAAGAACCCATGACCGCTTCAATTCTTATAAACCCCTTAAATCCCATGTCCCATTCATTCAACTAATGGCACAATTTCCGCACCCTTTAGCAGACACAATAAATTATGAAGAATAAATCCTTCTGGGCACCGATTAAATTCCCAGGTAAAGTATACTTTATATTTCTGCGGTTCTGCCCATAAATTGACATTGAATATGTGATTTCATTTCATATTGGGTCTCAAACTCTCAAAAGTTTTGTTATGTTGATACAATGGTCAGAATATACTAAAATCATAAATGTGGTCAGTAACGTAGGGGATAAAATATCTTGGATTTGTCCTCGTTTACGTACAATTACCACGATTCGTTCATGTACATGTAATCGTAACCATGTACTTTAAAATTCAATGGTCGATAACCTTCCTAAAAAATACAAGTGATCTCTGGACACAGATTAGAGATTGTACAGGACCTTGCAAAATGTATAGCAGGGCATTGTTTAGGTATTACCTCTTTGGTCCTAGGAGATTTCAATGGGCGCATTAACCACAAAATCGGTGTTTTGTGATGTGTTTTTTTCCATATTGATCGAGCGCCTTCTGAATAGTATGATCCTTTCTTATCCGAATCCTGCCGACTAGAACGATTTCTTCCAAATGAATATATCATAAGATTGTTTTGAAATAAATATTGCGTCAATAATTTGAGCATAAAAAGACATTATCAATATTTTGTCGTTGCATCATATACTAGCCTGTGCTTGTGCAAGTGTGTTAAATACGTAACTAAACATGACTCATTGTGTCAATTCTGATCCGAAGAAGGAATAGGCGACAATTTATTTCCTGAATCTAAGCATTATTTAATCAAGAAGGAACCCGCTTTTTAGAGTATTAGCTGACGGAATGTGAAAACAAGTCTGTTCTGCATAACAGCCATTCAAAGTCGTGAAATGATTCTAGCAAAATTCTTTGTGATCATGATTGATACATGTTCTATTAAAATGAGTGACATTTGTTACGTTTCTACATATCTTTCGTTCTTCTACATGGACATAGTGAAACAACGAAGATGTCTTGATTTCTACTTATTACAATTTTAGTCTTTTTAGTGAAGATTGATTTAAACATAGGAACTGTTAGATTGTGATTCGTTTTTACAGCAATAGGATTTTTTAAAATACAATCGACGCTATTGCTCTTTTTTCCCTCAAGAATACAAGATACAAACTAAATATTTGAACGGTACATCTAGAATTTACTGGTCTAGTTCCCACATAGCCAAGAGTTCCACTTGTTATGACTTCTGCATGGGATAACAATGACCACGATGAATAGTGCCTCACCCATCACCTATTATCCTCGCCTCGATAGTAAACACTATTTCCCCGCACCATGGTACAAAGGTGCGGAATAGCTACCTCCCCCAAGGCCAGGATAAAGGCGCAGTCCCACAAACTTGATAACAAAAAAAATGACTGCACTTTTGATTAAGAGGTAATACTCATCATTCCTGGGCTATTACGAAATATACGCTATCATTTTGGGGGAAATTAAACAAGAAACAAGTATGGGAAATAGACATCGTAGGATTCATATCTGTCGAAAGTGACATTTGTCATGTGTGTGGGAGAATTTGGTTATGTACGAAATGTCATCTGGAAAAAGAGGGGAAGTAGGTTAAATACGCCCTTTGACAGAGAAAGGGTGATCCTTTGTACCTATCAGTCATTGTAATATGTTTTTTCTTCAAGACATTTAGGATAGACCTAGTAATCATAATCATTTTCAATTTTGCTTATTAATAAGAAAATGTCGGACAAGATATTTGGACCAACCTTTAGTAAGAAGTAAATCTACAGTAATCATTTTGGGATAGGTAGGATTAGACTGAAAAGGCCTTATCAAGCGTTCCGATCGAAATATTTCGATACAAAGAGTTGAAAGGAAAATGCCCTTGCCATGTAATCGCAATCGCACTTATATATGCGATAAATATTGTACTTTTCTATACAAATCGTTTTGTGTGTGACAATAAGTGATTCATTTCAGTCAAGCGAAATGGTTTAAGGAGTGGTAGAACGACAGTTCATGAAAAGGTGTGTCTGCAATTGAAGAGAGAGAGAGAGAGAGAGAGGGGGGGGGGGGTATAGCGCAAAATAGATAGAGGTAGTAAGAGGTGCCGGGGAGTAAAGCGACAAGTAAGTGAGAGAGTGGGGTGGATATAGAGGGGAAAGAACTGTATGGGATACAATAACGGGTTTCAATCTCATGTATTTAAATTTTGATTTAAATTTAAATTTATATCACTAAAAATATATAAACGGGATTAAAATTCAAATAACTTAATTCACTATACATACTTAATCTAAGAGGACAATAGAATATCATGCATGTGAATTTAACGAGGGGTGAATCAAATGTTTAAAAATCTTTGATCTACCCCTCCCCCCCAAAAAACAACAAAAACATACATACAATTACATATAATAGGAATACTTGAGAGTATGGTTGTAAATTATAATTATGATGTCGAAAATTTATTACAGACTTCTGATCAACGACAGAAAAATGAACAAACCTTACACTCACATCATTACACCAGTATGTATCTTAGAACGAAACGGTTAATGCGAAGAAAGAAAAGAACTTTACATTGTGGGAATAGAAATGGTCAACTTGTCAACTCTTTTATAATCAATCCATGACGTCTACTACCTCAGAAGGTTACACAAATACAACTAACAAAGAAGGAATATTTCAGTTCATCGTCATATAGGCTGAGGTGTACTATGCGCTTTAAGTGACATGTCTTGTATACAGTTCTTCCTTTCTTGACACATGTATATATTTCTGATGTGACGATGATAATACTGACAAGATTATACGGCAATGTCTTCGAAATGACATATAAAGAGGAAGAGATATGAGAATAAATAGAAAAATACGCGTTTTTTATGTCATGATCAGTTATAATAGTAATACGAAGATAACCTCCTGTATGAAAATGCACATTACTGACCAATTATACTTTATGCGATACCACAGTCATGGGAGATATGCCTTTTGTGATTGCAATCCCCTCTGACGGAACCCCCCCCCCCCAGTTTTGAAACTGGGTCACATCTGGCAGACGCCCCCATACATTAATAATCACACGTCTGTAAAACACCGATAAACTGTAATAATCATAATACAATATTGATAATAAGGTCCTGCTTTTCCCGGGGTAGCCACTTAATTAATAACATGACTCTGCCTGCGCGTACTTTAATTATCACCCCAATATTGCCACTTACCGATTTAAACCACCAAAGTCGAGAGGAATAAACATGGGTAAAACACCTTGCCCAAGGTTAGGTACCGAGTAAGAATCGAACCTGGGACCTCCCCTATTAGAATCAAGAGCCTTTACATAAGAACACACAAAAACAGCACAAAACTCATTAAAACAATGATGAAAATATTCTTTCATCGTATTTCAAATTATATATTTCGTTTTCTTTAAGCCTTTCACAAATATCCCCATTGTCTTTCCTACAGTGCAAGTCCAAGGTACGAGCCAGTTCCGAGGCATCCTACTCCAGGCCAGGACATCGTCTGGTGCTATCGTTGGCTCCTGGTCTACCGACGGTCTATCAGCAAGTCTTCAGACCAAGTCATGTTCTGGCAATGCTGACTCCCTAACGCATACGAATAACAACAACAAGTTCTTTCCAATCACATTCACTTGGATAGCACCACAGAGTACGACCCTTGGATCCATCTCATTTCAGTAAGTCTTACAATATATAACTCAAACGTATATGATGACATTTTAATATTGTATTTTTTGTAGAGGTGTCGTGGTCGAGTGGATATGTCACCGGACTGATGTCCTTTGGCAAGACATTGATCTACATTTGCCACTCTCCACCCAGGTGAATAAATAAAATATATCATACCATAAAAATATACCGTACCATAAAAATATACCGTACCAATGAATAAAATGTTTGAAATAATGTATAACATAACGATGTGATGGTCATCACATTACCCAGTGGAATTCATGTTAATCTATGTTTTATTCTACCCCTAGCGCAACTATTGTTATCGTACAGACCCAGTATTATGTCGATATACAATCATCTTCCATCTCACTTTTACAAGGTAAGATCAGAATTTCTCATGAATTATTCATCTTATTATAATTTTTATCTTATAACCTAACAGTTATGACGGAATAAATGATTAACAATAACATGTTATAATATAATAATAGAGTAGTTGCAAAATCTATATGTGTGTCTGTGTGCATGTGTGTGTGTTTGTGTGTAAGAGGGAGAGAGAGAGAGAGAGAGAGAGGGAGGAGGGAGAGGGACAAGAGTAGAAAATGCTTAATATCTGGCCATCTTTCACGTATGATATTACACTAATAATGTAATTGCACGTCCATTCTGTTCATTGATGCGTCCCATAACCATAATCTCTATAATTAACTTAATGTCTTTTGATGTTTATTTCCATTTCAACGACTTTGTTATGATTTATATCAGCATGTCAATTGTATATGGAGGGTGGGGATGATGTACGTTTTAACCAATTTCTACAGCACAGTTTTATCAGTGTGAAAATGCAATCAAAATTTAGGATCTTGCTCAGCAAATCACCCCTCACTTTATCAGTCTGAAGAATAATTGTAGGCGATGCTTTCTAAATATTTACATTGCATAAGCACGTCACATATTTATTAACCGAACCTTGTATTTTCGTAACCTCACCTCACCTCACTTTATTTATTTGTATGGTAACTTTTAACTCTTATCTCACCATTCATCTTTCTTCCAACACTATCTCAGGCGGCTTAGGCCCATGTGCAACCAACTTATGTCAAAATGGCGCCGTATGTCAGGCGAATGGTCAATTCACTTACCAATGTTTATGCACTACCGGATTCTCGGGGCCTTTTTGCTCTGAAAGAGGTACACCCTATTTTTTGTTTACCCGACCTGGGTCACTCGAGTGAGGTTTGCATTCTTTGCAGACACTGCCCTCAACCATTGATCTTGTCTGTTGGATGGCATTCCCATTTGTCCTACGCTACCATCCGGATCCACCCCTATAAAGGGCCTTAATGGGTTGGGCTTTACCTTGTTTAGCTATCACGCGGTAAATCGCTAGAAAACAACCTCCGCGTTTATTTTTAATAAACATTTTTTTACGTGTCAATGAAAAGCATCAAAGATCCTGCGCGTATTCAATGATCTGTGTTATGAGATACAGACATGTGATGCGGATTACGCTTTACGCCATCATTAAAACAAAATCGCCGCCGCGGTTTCGGTCGAGCTGGTGTTTAAGCCTCGGTCACAAATGCCATTACGAACTGCTACGAACGCCGTACGAACAATTTTCAGACAATCGAAATTCGGGAAGACAATGGAAAAACAGGGAGAACCTATGTGACCGTAGCTTTAGAGATGAAGTAACCGAACACCTTCCCTAGCCCCGACCAATGCCTAATCATGAACCAACAGTGTTAGGACCAATGGGGTGTAATACTTCTTCCCTTTGAAACTGTTAAGATGGCCCACAAAAGGGAAATATGCTCGATTTGATTAAAATAAGATTGCATGAGTTGTGTTTCTCTATTTTTTCGCTGTCATGTTCAATTCGATGTACATCTCTTTGAAACAGCCCTATACATATCATTGTATTAACAAAAATATTTTATGAAAGATATCTATGATCATGTGTTTTAACAGTATAAACTATTTATTTATAATATAATTAAATTATTAACACTAAAATAGACTTAATAGCATCAATTACTCACAAAATAACGACAACTTACTAATTTCCGATAAACATTTAATAATGTGACAGTTTAACATACTAACGACTTTTAACTCTAACCCTTTTCACTCCATAGACACATGCAATCCAAACCCATGCCAGAATAACGGGTTTTGCTCTGTAACTGGCCAGCTTACATACACCTGCTCATGTAGGGCAGGTTATGTTGGAGTGCAGTGTGAAACTCAAGCAGGTACAACGATCTTGTCATATTTGTCACTGCGACAGTTTGAAGTGTTCCATATTGTTCGATCTTTTCCGTAAAGCTTTTCAAAAAACACGACCTGAAAAACTTTCAAGAAATTAACTCAAGGGGAATGTCAAGACTCTACTGTTTTGCCCATAGAATTGGTGTTCAAACTGTATAAAATGTCCTGCTATATTGTCACGTTTCAAAGGCGATGCATATATATTGAAATTGTCTGGGGTTGATTTTCTAGAAAGTTTTTGCGATCGTGCTGGCAGTGAATCTATGTAAGGCTTCTTATGTCAGTGAGTTCATGAAGCCAACTTGAAGATGTGAAGGCCATATATTGTTGGTGACAGTGTTGACTAAAACGTTTACTAACAATTAAAGAATTTGAAAGTGATTGCATGCGCATGTTGACTCCTTTGCAGTGCCAAACATGAGAGTTAAGTCGGTGGTTGAACTCGTGAATGGTTTTGCTGATGTTGTTGGATGGTTAATGTGCATGGGCAAATCAAAGGTACTGGTCGTTTATATACGGGTGGAAATCACTGAACAGAATTTCTGATCCAAGCTCTCACAGGGCTTTAATCTTTATAGAATTATCGGGTATACTTAAAGGAGTTTGATGATGTCGATAACGAATGAGTCAAAATACCTTGGGTGTTGACTACTGGTAATTGCTGGTAGTAATGGACCATGTTTCCTGATTCAATTTTATTGTGTGTGTGTGAAATACCCGTTTTCAATGAATCTTGTGACCTCTGTATCATCAATATCACTCTTTGTAATAGAAACACCCACCCCTTTCACTTTCTACCAATCTGTCCAACACTGCTGTATCCATCATCTTACTCACCAATCTATCATTACGCTGCTCCTTCACCCTTCTCCTTTACCCTTCTCCTTCACCCTTCTCTCTTTATATTTTCGCTGATCCATCATTCTTGGCTTCACCTTCACGCACATCTAACCACACCAGGAATATGCCTTACTAACCAATGCTTTAACGGAGGCACCTGTATACCCATTAGCACCACTTCATTCCTGTGTTCTTGTATCAGTGGTTACGTTGGTAACCGATGTCAGATACCAGGTAAGTCTTAAGGGGGCGTTTCACAAAACTTGTCATCAGTGACAAACGACAGGTTTTGTTAGAAGCTACTAAAATCCTTGCTTCTGATTGGCCATCAGCAGATTTGTCACTGATTTTAGTCATTTGTCATTGAAAAAAGGCTTTGTGAAACTGGTCCCTGAAATGAGCTTTGATTTTTCATTAACATTTCATAACCACCTATTTCACATGTTCTGAACTCCTTCTTTTTCCAGCGCCAAGAAGTCCACCAATGGATCTTTCAAATTAGCTATCTTCTTTCTAACAATACAGTAACAACTTTTCTCATATTTCTTCACGCAGATTGCTATAACGCTATCGTGTTGGATACTATTAATGTTACTTTTCTCTTCCTCATACCATTTTCTAATCTCGATCTTTAATCCTTGTGTAACCGAAAACATTTCCTACTATTTTGTTGCTGTTATCCCTTGTTAAAATTAACCTTGCACTCATTGGATCGAGGGTAAAGAATCTTTAAGGAATTAAGGTAAGGTTTGCATGGGTGTTTGTACTGCATTCTCATGATATATTATATGCATGGTTGTTGGAAGATTGATCTGTGTGTTTTGTATCCAGAGCTGCTGTAGGAGAATGATTGTGGAAAGTTTGAATACAAAATAACTAATCGTATGTTGTATGGCAAAGTCTTGTGTAGGAAAACAATCAGTATTCGTATTATTTTTAGCTTATTATCAAATTATACGTTTTGTTCAAATACAATTATTGTTAATCACATGTTTTGGTCAGTGTAAATTACGGCGTATTTACAAGAAATATTCCGTGTGAATTCCAAAGACAGTTTGAACATTTTTAAAAGGGGGAATATTTTATGTTCTATAAATGCCACCATTATCTAGAATTGTACCGCAGGTTTATCTCATTGCATAGATTGCACTTTAGTTACCTTTTAAAATGATTAATCTGCATGACACAGTAGTTTCGAATACAATTAATGTAGAATGTATGGTACATCTATCAAATGTGTTAAGACAAATACAAAGAAGCATCCACAATAAAATCCCTTCAACAATTTTATCACGTGCATCATAGCCGTTAATGTAATCAAAACCCCGTATTCCAAATTTCCTGATGGTAAATTTCTCGACTTCGACTCCGCCAATCGCAAAAAAGTGATGCACATTTTCTTGTATCTTTTTTTGTTGTTGATCCTCTGTGAGCAAAATTGAAAAATTTGATAATTAGAGGACCATTAAGGGGGGAATTTTTACCAAATTCACCGACCCTAATAAAATGTTCTCCGATTTTGATGAGATACCCTGGAAACGTGTCATCCCAGTAATTACTTAAGCAACATTTAAAGTTTCTTTTTAATAATCTTTTTGTCACCTAAAGACAGTGAAATTCCATATATTATCACCATGTGTTGATCGTAAGATAGCAGTGATTAAACCGCCCGTAATAAATCTAAACTAATAACTAAATTACCCATATAAGCAAAGGATAATAATTATCACTAACTATACAAAACACAATTGTAGATGGCTCAGTTCTCAAGTCCTTTCGTTATTATCGATAATTATAATGTCGATCATTTAGGAGCCCCAAAACAAAATTACAATGTGAAAAGAAACACGAAATACATAGAATTGAAGAAAATATTACATTACCTTCTTGAGGGGAGAAGTATGTTTTAAGGAGACAAGACGGGTTAAGACAGGTTAAGATTAAGAGTGCTTAAAAGAATTGCTTGCAAACATTTTGTTTTCTTCTGACTTAACAGCCGGAGCGTGTACTTCGGATCCGTGTCTCAATGGAGGAACCTGTTTCGAACAGAACGAAGGAAATGCTTTCTTCTGCGCATGCTCCACGGGCTTTCAGGGAACCACGTGTGATGTAGGAGGTAAGCGACCGCTATCTTTGATTTCTATGTGACTAATCAGTTACATCGGCCAAGTTATAAATCAATAATTATACAGTCGATCATTTAGGAGCCCCAAAACAAAGTACCACAGCGTTTACAGAATTACACAATGTAAAGAGAAACATGAAATACTTAAAATAAAATATTACAAATTAAATTAACTTATTGAGGGAAGAAATATGTTTTAAGGGATCTTTGAAAGAGACAAGACAGCTTTAGATGAAGAGTGCTTTAAACATCCTCACCATAAAATTGCTTATAAATGTGTTTTGTCTGCTAAAACATCCGGAGCGTGTTCTTCGAACCCTTGTCTCAATGGAGGAACGTGTTTCGAACAGAACGGAGAAAATGCTTTCTTCTGCGCATGCGCCACGGGCTTTCAGGGAACCACGTGTGATGTAGGAGGTAAACGTCCACTATCTTTGATTTCTATGTGACTAATCATCGGCAAAGTTATAAATCAATAATTATACAGTCGATCATTTAGGAGCCCCAAAACAAAGTACCACAGCGTTTACAGAATTACACAATGTAAAGAGAAACATGAAATACTTAAAATAAAATATTACAAATTAAATTAACTTATTGAGGGAAGAAATATGTTTTAAGGGATCTTTTGAAAGAGACAAGACAGCTTAAGATGAAGAGTGCTTTAAACATCCTCACCATAACATTGCTTACAAATGTTTTTTTCTTCAGATATAACAGCCAGAGCGTGTTCTTCGAACCCTTGTCTCAATGGAGGAACGTGTTTCGAACAGAACGGAGGAAATGCTTTCTTCTGCGCATGCGCCACGGGCTTTCAGGGAACCATGTGTGATGTAGGAAGTACCGGTAAGCGACCGCCATCTTTAATTTAATTTCTCTGTGACTAATCAGTTACATCGGCAATTAAGACTCCACACCGACTCCAAAATGAACGAATCTTGGCCATACGGGGGTAATGTTATGTTTAGTTCGGTCTATCGTCGGACTGGTGTCGATCTTGTTGGGGTGAATGAGTTATCAATCTTATCATTCATGCATAACCACGGCAGTAGATGTTTCATTGGATCGTACAAACTTATGATATTGAATCATGTATTTCACTGCATATTGTGCATTTATACCTAATGCATACATATGTCATATTTTAATTGGGCTAGTCCGGGTATTTTATCCCATATGTTAAAGTCATCATCAACATATAATCATTTAATTCTGTCAAGTCGTCAGCTCGTCTGGAGCTAGAAGCATTTTTGTTTAATTACTTAATATGAGCAACGAAAGAACTTTCCAGAACATATAGTTCAATCATATATTATATATAAATATTTGCATAACCATTGTTGCAGTGAAAGTTGTGCTTTCTGTCTGTAATACCATTTATCTTAATACCCATTTAACTCCTTTGTTCTAACACAGCTTATTCCTGTGAATCGAACCCATGTTAAAATGGGAGTACATGTTGATCCCCCAAAAAATATACATACAAATACAAAATAAATCAAATGGTATTGTCATTTGAAATATAACAACTTACTACAAAGTGATAGTAAATGATCACGAGAAAACTTTCTAGAAGATACAATTCAATTACAGAAGAAATTTATTCCCACTTTAGCAATAAATGTACCTGTGGTGAATATTTGTACATTCCCCATGTAACGTTGTTCATTCCCATGTAACGTTTTTCATTTCCCATGTAACGTTGTTCATGTTTTTGTTCTAACAGTTTCCCCGTGTGGGTCTAACCCCTGTCAGAATGGGGGTACGTGTTTTGATAGCGGTGACCTGACAAATTATTTCTGCATCTGTAGTGCTGATTACATTGGAGAAAGCTGCCAGACAGCAGTTGGTATGCCATGCCTATCTTTATTTTGCCCTCAATTTGCAGGGACGTCGCTGGAGGGGGGGGGGGGGGGGGGGGGGGGAGGGGGAGGGGGAGGGGGTTGGAGGTTGGAAGGGAGCGGAGGGACAATATTATGTCAATTTTGGTGTGCTTATTTTAGAGCCTTGTCGCCAGATCGCGAAAGTTGATGATTTTGTTGTTGTTGTTTTGTTGATATTCTTTGCTTACACATTATTAGATAGGGATGAATACGCCCCTCCCCCGATGCAAAATGGTCCAGCGACGCCCTTGATAATTCCGTTGCTATTGCTTGACAGTGTCTTTTTTCTAACTGTTGATATGTTCTGGTCTTGCTTCAGGCTGTTAGGGGAACAGTCTTAAACTATATGACTGAACCCATCTAATGCACCTTTCAGAATCTAACATTGTAAATTAACACTAAATATGCGTGGTTGACATACTTTGTAGAATACTCTTATAGTAATACTTTTCATTTACATTATTAATTTAAGTATTCAATGCAGGTTACATAGTCCAGTCTTTCTACTTCTAACCACATTTATGTTACTACAGAAAGGTTACCTCTTCAATGACATATCTGTCCATATCAATATTAGAACTCACTCATGTTTAATTCTACTAGCCCCTTGCATGAGATATTGTTGAATAAGTTGCAGAAGTTGCAGAAGACGGCACAATAATTTTCAATCTGCCATTGTTCTCTAACAAGCATTCAATATCATCTATATTCCTGTTTCATTTATGCAAACAATACTAAATTTCTTTTATTGCTTACATATTTATCCCTCAATATCTTTACGCCTTTATCTCTAATTTTAACCGTCACCTACCACGCTCTGTATTCTTATCCTTATCTTCCAACATCTACCATCATCTGTACTTTCATATAGCTTTCTATTCTCTTGCCTCTACATATCTCTACCTTTCTACCATGGTCTATACTTCATATATATTTCTACCGTCGCCTATACATATTTCGTCTTCTCAACCGTTTATCTCTGCCTCCCTTCTATTCCCTAAACTTTATCTCTACTTCCTAAACTTTATCTCTACTTCCTAAACTTTATCTCTACTTCCTAAACTTTATCTCTACTTCCTAAACTTTATCTCTACTTCCTAAACTTTATCTCTACTTCCTAAACTTTATCTCTACTTCCTAAACTTTATCTCTACTTCCTAAACTTTATCTCTACTTCCTAAACTTTATCTCTACTTCTCAATCATCACCTATACTTCTACCATCGCCGGAGCTCATTTCTATTTCTCTACCTACCATCACATACATGCATACTAAACTCTACACCTCTCTATCACTGCATATACTTATCTTCACCTTTAGCACAACCCAATCCATGTATATCCGATCCGTGCCAGAACACGGGTACCTGTTTTTCTTCGGTCGATGGCTTAACCTACAGATGCTTCTGCACCATCGACTACTCTGGATCCTTTTGTGAAATTAGTGTCATTGGTATGATTCTGGACATCTTTTCACGAATGCGTCATAAGAACAAGTTCGCCGACATCCCTTCGAAACGCGTCTTAATTATTAGACTCTCATATCAAAGGGATGTTTTCGAACTTGTACTTGTACCGTTTCGTAAAACGCTGCCATTAACACTATGTCTCCCCCGTGGATATTCTATTACCTTATGTCAGAAGAACATTAATATGGCAGTAGTCAGGGGGGGGGGGGTGGGGTAATCGGACGCATGAAAGGGATTCTATATATAACATTTCACAAATTAAATCACAGAATTTTATGTAGGGCCTCATAAAAGCTGGGATTTATGAGCTACACTTACCAAAAGTAATTCCATTAATATAAAATACGAAGACAGATTTAACTACCTCAATTTTGTCAAATCATCTCCTTTTCCTCTGCTAAAAGTTCTGGTTTTGCAAAATATGACGCAGTGTTTACTTCACAACATGCACAGAATGATAAAAACATCTTTCATTAATTTGGGGAATAATTCACTCGCTTAGTTACTTAAAGCTACATTTTCATCGTTCGAGGTAAAGTTCTGATCTCATTTTCTTACTTGCACAACATCTTCTTTCATGCTTCTTCCATCTTCTTTCATGCTTCTTTCATCTCACATACTAACACGTGTCGTCATCACATATCTTCTCTGTAGCTGCCCATTGTATTCCTCACGTATGTCGCAATGGCGCACCCTGCCTGCCCTGGCCTGTTACTTTCACGTGCGCCTGCCCGTCGGGTTTTGGTGGCACCACCTGTGAAAATGTTGGTAGGTTCCCCCCGACGTGCACTCTGTGTATATAAGGTGTAACACTTGACTGTTCCAGGATTTTAAAAGTGCCCCTGTTTTGCAGGGGACGAGGGGACACGTATTCTCTCTCCGCCCCCCCCCCCCACAGACACACACAATTCAAGGCGAAAACATAGCCCTTTATTACAATCTTGTAGGAGGTTCAGTAGGCCTAAATTATCAAGGAACCCGATTCCCTAGGGTTCAAAGAGGTTAAGAGGAGGTTTAAAAATCTAGTTCTCTAAAGTACCGCTAAAGTTTCATATCGCAGAGCTTGTTACAAAAGCAGCGATGAATATTTTCTGGATAATGTAGGTACCCAAAACAAAATTACATGGCCTTTAAATACCTCTCATTCCGATTAGACTTCAGGACAGTCATGTGAACACATTTTGATGAGTGGACACGTCGGGGTAGGTTCCAGTCGACACCAATGGAAAAAAAGAGTATATTCAGGGAAATGTTTTTCAATTCTAACGCGGTCGAGAGCCATGCTCTCTTTCTCTTGCAATATAGGCCCTATCTATTCCAAACGAAACCGTTTGCCCGACAAAGCCATGTAAGCAATGACCCTTGCATTTAAAATGTTTGTTAAACCTATAATGATTATTTAGACTGTTAGAAAAGACAAATTAAAAATTTGTTAAAATTATTTTAGCAAATGCAAATGATATATAAGTGAAAGTATATTGATTAAGTGCCTTGTTTTCAGTAGATAGAATATAACTTGTATTTCTGACAGTACTGTTATCCAGTTATTGGTGATGTCGCATCGAATATGGTATGCATCAGCGCATTTCATTCTACCTAATAATACCTACACCCTCGCTTTCTTCGATCTATACATTGTAGTCCTTGAAAACTTCCTGAATGAACTTAATATGTCTTACCATGTGCATGTGTAGACTCTTAAATTCATAGCATGCTCTAACTTGTTAAAGTGGTAATATGATTGCCGATATAATAGTAATCGAATGTTTTCCTTAAAAGTTCAATGAAATATCGTTACAAATGATGAAACTGTAATCTTTATAACAAAGTACTTCGATGTTTTGTGCATGTTTTGTGGATCATTGCCTCATTGAAGTAACTTGGAAAGCTTTATGTTACCTTGATAAAGAAAGTTTATTATATGCATGTTCTGCAAGACCTATACTCGTTTGTACTTGTCAGTTATGCCGACGACTGCATGCGACTCGAACCCGTGTGTGAACGGAGGGACATGCTTCTCGTCTGCAGATCAGGCTAGTTTCCAATGTATCTGTCTGACCGGCTTCAGCGGACTCTTCTGCCAGGATACTACCAATGGTACGAACCACTAAACCAAGCTTGCAGTAGAAATGTATTATTGCTTCATCCCATAATGCTCACATAATTATGTAGCGATAGGAATTTAGAAGCTTAGAGCATTACGTGATTGATAGAAAAACAAAACAAATCAGCAGCAGCAAAAAACAACAGAAGCCTAGTTTTTCATAATTTGTCAAAGGGTCCAATCACCTGAAAATATATTGCTCTCAAATGCTTGAGGTTCAATGTCGGGCGATCAATGACGTTAAAATGTTAGCGATAGGAATTTAGAAGCTTAGAGCATTACGTGATTGATAGAAAAACAAAACAAATCAGCAGCAGCAAAAAACAACAGAAGCCTAGTTTTTCATAATTTGTCAAAGGGTCCAATCACCTGAAAATATATTGCTCTCAAATGCTTGAGGTTCAATGTCGGGCGATCAATGACGTTAAAATGTTAGCGATAGGAATTTAGAAGCTTAGAGCATTACGTGATTGATAGAAAAACAAAACAAATCAGCAGCAGCAAAAAACAACAGAAGCCTAGTTTTTCATAATTTGTCAAAGGGTCCAATCACCTGAAAATATATTGCTCTCAAATGCTTGAGGTTCAATGTCGGGCGATCAATGACGTTAAAATGTTAGCGATAGGAATTTAGAAGCTTAGAGCATTACGTGATTGATAGAAAAACAAAACAAATCAGCAGCAGCAAAAAACAACAGAAGCCTAGTTTTTCATAATTTGTCAAAGGGTCCAATCACCTGAAAATATATTGCTCTCAAATGCTTGAGGTTCAATGTCGGGCGATCAATGACGTTAAAATGTTGTTCTTGAAGTGTTAGTATACTGTTTTGAGCACATTGTGAAGTGTTTTGTAGCTGCAAGGGGAATTAGTGTTAGACCAAACACTCTGTTGAGTGACCTAGGTTGGAGTGGAAGTGGTGAGCTTCAAATATTACCAGTGCAATAGGTTATTGACAAACAACCAAATCAACCAAAGCAACAAAATATTGTCCTGTAAATAAGGGTAAACGCGACTTATTTGTTGACTATTCGACACTATTTGAAGAAAGTTATTTATTAAACATGAGGATGTTTGGGCGATTGGGATAAGACAGGATGAAAATACAGTCGAAGCATAGGACAAAACGTAATTTAGAATTGCATGTATTGCGAGTCATGCTTTTCTAACCTACAGTTAGTAGATAAGAATAACGTATAGTTAGCAGTCGAGACTAATAACACTGCTTTTCAGAGTAATACGATTATGTTTCATTTTAAGCTATAACTAGCAGTTTAGATGAATATGACTGCTTTCTAGAATAATAAAATCCTAAATCACTGTAACATAGTGCCGCTTTGGTAGTCCATCTTAGCCTGCAAACGCTTCTCTTAACAGAACAATGTCAACCCACAACTTGCCAAAATGGAGGAACGTGTTTCCAATCAGGGGGCAGTGATGATGGCATCATTTGTGTGTGTCCTTCTGGTTTTGAAGGTTCGACCTGTGAGATAACTTTAACTGGTATGTTGTCCATGTCTACTAACCGAGTGTTCTTTCATCTAACCGTAGCATAATAATTACTGCTTGTTTTAATCTGAAGTAAAGGACGTTCCGCAGTATTGTCCGTAGGCACCTTGATTGGGAAGGGCCAGATAATCAAGTATTTACTATATGCTCAATACTAGGAATACCATCCAGGCATTTAGTATGATAAAATACATAACCAGCAGGCCCTGTGGAGCTAAGATGCACAGAAACAGCACTGCGAACGTCCTTAACCATAAAGATTTTTTTTGTGAGAAAATTTAACTGCTAGTAAGTTTTTCATGTCAACTAACCAACCCATGTCTTGTCCTGAAGTAACATATCCCGTTTTAATCGAAATTTAATTTAAGGAATGAAGTTTACCCTATGAGTGTTCTTCTTTTGACGTAACTTTACCTGGTATGTCCCCATTTTAACTAATCGGTTGCTGTTTCATCACAAATTAACGTAACCCCTAAATGCCTGTTCAGATATGACACGGCAAAACCGTTGTGTTTTGTAATGATGACGTTAAGTGTAATACGACTCACATTTCTATATCTTATGAAGCAGAGCTCAGTGTATAACGCGACAGCTTTAGAGAAAGTTCAAACGCTGGCTAGTTTATTTGTAATAATACTAACAAATATTATTCGATGGTTAAGTAAATTGTTATGCATGCAGCAATATAGTTTTTATTTTAATATTTAGTTCGTAGCAAGCAGAGTTATTATGCATGCATAGTAGGGTTTTACATTTCTTAAAACTCTTTAAAACAATTACCATGCGTACAGTACGTTAATACGTTTTTATTTCAATCGTGTAGTTTTTACCCAAAGCTTTGCCTTTGCATGCGTAGTTGAGTTTACATTTCGTTCCATGTTCCGATTTTCTTTTCTCACCCACCCTATATACTTTAGTTATGGCATGTTCGTCTGATACATGCATGAATGGCGGCACGTGCTTCGAGTCTGGCTCGTCGGGAGGAATAGCCTACATTTGTTCCTGCCCCATTAATTTTTCCGGCGTCAACTGTGAATTGGGTATGTACCCCCTTTAACATTACATTCCAATGCTTAACCCCACTTCCTTCCTTTCAAGGTACATAGTTATGAAGGTTGTCATAGCTGTTTACATCAAGAGTTATGTGTATACAGGGTAATGTGTCCGTGACTTGATCCTGAAGCTGACCGATCAGAAGTCGCCATTCTAGTGACCACGTGATGTTGGATATCGTATGATTAGCATAAGAGTTGCATATTTGAACAACGCAGGTAAGTACGTATTCAAGTATAATTTTTGGCTCGATGTTATACCTTCGCTTTTAGCTCCTATGGAATAACTTTTGTCGATATGACTATATCTTTCTTCCTAAATTTTGCGTTCACCAGCGACAGTCAAATAATGTACTGGTCACTGACAAGCTGTTCATTTGACAGCCAGTAATACGTATGGTTGCCGCAGGTAAACCAAATACAAAATCTCCTAATACTTCATTGTGTTCTCTCGTTGGGGTCTCTTAACATGTTCTTTATTTTATGACAGATAATTTGTGTTCTTTGTTCAGTCAGGCAAGTTCATGGTATACTTCTGAGGTATTGTGTATCAAATTTATGTGTGCTGCTGGTAATGAAAGTGCAAAAAGTTGTCTAAGTTTCTCAAACTCGAAATATCAAGCGATGTAGATCAGAAAATTGAAAAGCATATACTTTCACAGTACCGTGGCGTTAGTGAATTGGTGTATGTAATCTAGATGTTTACCGCAGTATATCGTTCAATTATAATTTCATTTTCATAAGCTTATTTTGGCATGCTTTGTTCGATAGAAACTGTAACTTTAAATGTTTTGCGTAGGCATGGTTCCATGAAAGCTCTAATAATATGACTTATCATGATCAGTAATACTAAATTAGAATTACTCTATAGTGCCATAAAGCTTTAGATCCATAAATGCAAATTTCATGTCAAGCACTTCATAATACAGAAACCATGTTCATTTATTTTATATTTGCACTTTTACATGTTTCCTTTTTCGAAATATCATTATGCTAAACTTTATCAAACGAATGCTATTCTTTTATTCTCATTTATAGGTATATAAAATTACTATGAGTGTCCTTAGCGTTGCCTTGCATTTTGATTAATGTTCATGCTTTTAGCAACATGGGTGATTCCGTATTAGAAAAAAAAAGACAATGTGGTGACAAGATTTTTTACTTTACGGACTGTACAATTAATTGGTGAAAATTATTTTATGATTATTGTATCAATGGCATCGCTCTGAGAGTTACCCCAAAATGGATCTCAAAACAATTCATTTGATTATTGAAATTGAAAATATTGTCAAAATATTTTTTCTTTCTAATACGGAATCGCCGTCATGCTCTCCGTTCTTTGTTCATTGTAGTCAAAACTGCCTGCTCATCTCAACCTTGTGCAAACGGGGCTTCATGTTTAGAATATCAAGCCGTTTACGCCTGCATATGTCTTCCTGGTTTCACGGGATTTAAATGTGATGTACAAGGTAATATATGTACCTTATCACGGTTCTTGCCTGCTGTGTAGGGGGAAACTACGTAATTCATGAAATAGAACGTTGCCTTTTGGGGTTTTTGCTTGTAATATCTCTCTCTCTCTAAGTGCCATATCGTTTGACTTTGGCGATCATGCTGTTCCATAACCCTCGGCTCCTATCCTTCTGTATTAGCACCACTCCCAGTTCTTTCACTCCTCTCTCTAACAACAATTTCTGCAGACTGTCTATTCAAAGTATCCTCCTTCTTCCCCGACTGATTCTTCCCACAATTTTACCTGTCTAAGCAAGATTCTCTAGGCCTGTAATGTGACCCATATTTTCGCGTGCATAAGCTGTTTTGTAATCAAAATTCTGCAGATCGTTGTTTCTTTGGGCTCCATAAATATTATATGCTTTCAACGATTTCTGTATCGGCAAGCGTCCCTCGACCCGCTGCTAAGACCTCAGTCACACCGACGAGACCGACATCACACCGCCAAACTGACTCCACGTCACATCGACTCCAGACCGATCTATTCTTGGCCACATGGGGGCCGGGGGGGGGGGGGATTGTTCACAAAGATCCTAAGTCGAACTTAACTCTTATTCACTTACAAATTATGGAGAGCCATTTGAAGCCTTAAAATAAAATATATTCAAAAGCGAAAATTCAAGTATTTTAGACTTTATATAAATTCCACATCAAAAACATAAAATCTCCTTGATAATAAAAAATATGAATGATTTGAATCAATATTTTATGCCTTTTAAAACAACTTTTATCAAATATTTTCATAAATGCTAACGTTTTTCCATAATTGTTAAGTCCAACTAAGACTTACGTTCAACTTAGGATATGTGTGAACCCCCCCCCCCCCCCCTGGGCTGGAGTATATGTTGGTGTCGGTCAGGTAACGGGTCTGATTAGGGTGACTAGGGAAGCAATTGCTGAACCTCGGTCGGTTTTGAGTCGATTTGGAGTCAGTTTTTCGGTTGGACTGAACACTTGCTACATTGATGTATCTTGATGCCAATAATGGGCAGGATTTAAACTAAAAACTTTGCACTGTTTTTTTTTTTTATAATAATACATGTTATTTTGTACGTTTTATCATGTTTATGTGCTTCGTGTAAAATATATATGTATTGCATGCTGTGCCACTTCAATTCTTCTTATGTTCGCTGTATATTATATGTTACATTTCCTTTTCAAGCTATGCATTTCCTTTTCAATCTATGCATTTGTTTCCATCAGTACTTCAGCTTTAGAGAAGCACCAGATACATTCATTGTGATCAATACTTTTCCAGTAACGCTATTCCTTTTCAATGTAGATATCAGCTCAAATGTGGGTAGATGCATTTTGAATGAATAAAAATATGATATGTAGCTGAGTAAAAAAAAAAAATCCGATAGAATATGTCCTGAACATGTTCGCCATTCCTGCACATCACTTACCTTCCCTTCATTAATCTGTTTATAAGCTTGTTCGTCTCATTTCCAAGAGCCGAGTATTATATTTTTTTAAATGATACCCAGTCGCAGTAGAAGTCTTGAACAACTCTTCCATTCCTGCAAACAAAACTCTTTTCCTAGGAAATTTCTTCAATTTTGCCATTTCCATGTTCATTTCACTTCATTTCCTGAAAATCTAGTCCCGCAGCATCTTCTTAATCCTGCATGTGCCTCTAACCCATGTCCTGCTGATGCTACATGCCTAGAAGCGGCTGGTCAAGTTGCTTTCCTTTGTCTCTGTCCAAATGGTGATGTTGGTACACACTGTAATATAACTACAGGTAATAATGTATGCCTATGAAACGGACAATTAATGCAACATTGCTAAAGGATCAAGATGCATCTTTGTAAAAACCATTTTCCTCGTTAGACATTGTAATATAATTCCAGATCATAACGTGATAAATGCTTTTCCAGGAACGATATTCCTCTTCAATGTTTATATCAGCTAAAATTTGGGCCTTAAGCATTTTTAATGAATACAAATCTGACACAAGCACGAATTTTAACAGAAACAGTTATTATTGATTATGATATGTAGCTAAGTAAAGATAACAGCAAAAAGCCCGCTAGAATAAGTCATGAACATGTTTGTAATCATTCTCCTTCCCTTCATTAATCTGCTAAGGTCGTTCATCTCAATTCCAAGAGCTGAGTATTAGATTTAAAAATAAAAGAAACATAGTTACACTAGAAGTCTTAGACAACTCTTCCATTTCTGCAAACAAAACTCTTTTCCAAGGAAATTTCTTCAATTTTGCCATTTCCATGTTCATTTCACTTCATTTCCTGAAAATCTAGTCCCGCAGCATCTACTTAATCCTGCATGTGCCTCTAACCCATGTCCCGATGATGCTACATGCCTAGAAGCGGCTGGTCAAGTTGCTTTTCTTTGCCTCTGTCCAAATGGTGATGTTGGTACACACTGTAATATAACTACAGGTAATAATGTATGCCTATGAAACGGACAATTAATGCAACATTGCTAAAGGATCAAGATGCATCTTTGTAAAAACCATTGTCCTCGATAGACATTGTAATATAATTCCAGATCATAACGTGATAAATGCTTTTCCAGGAACGATATTCCTCTTCAATGTTTATATCAGCTAAAATTTGGGCCTTAAGAATTTTTAATGAATACAAATCTGACACAAGCGCGAATTTTAACAGAAACAGTTATTATTGATTATGATATGTAGCTAAGTAAAGATAACAGCAAAAAGCCCGCTAGAATAAGTCATGAACATGTTTGCTTTTCCTGCAAATCATTCTCCTTCCCTTCATTAATCTGCTAAGGTCGTTCATCTCAATTCCAAGAGCTGAGTATTAGATTTAAAAATAAAAGAAACATAGTTACACTAGAAGTCTTAGACAACTCTTCCATTTCTGCAAACAAATCTCTTTTCGTTGGAAATTTCTTCAATTTTGCCATTTCCATGTTCACTTCATTTCCTGTAAATCTAGACCAGCCTCTACTTAATCCTGCATGTGCCTCTAACCCATGTCCTGCTGATGCTACATGCCTAGAAGCGGCTGGTCAAGTTGCTTTCCTTTGCCTCTGTCCAAATGGTGATGTCGGTACACACTGTAATATAACTACAGGTAATAATGTGTACCTATGAAACGGGCAATTAATGCAACATGGCTATAGGATCAAGATGCATCTTTGTAAAAAACATTTTCCTCGTTAGACATTGTAATATAATTCCAGATCATAACGTGATAAATACTTTTCCAGTAACGCTATTCCTCTTTAATGTAGATATCAGCTAAAATTTGGGCAGATGCATTTTTAATGAATACAAATCTGACACAAGCACGAATTTTAACAGAAACAGTTATCAATGATTATGATATGTAGCTGAGTAAAGATGAACTAAAAAAAGCCCGCTAGAATAAGTCCTGAACATGTTTGCTTTTTCTGCAAATTATTCTCCTTCCCTTAATTAATCTGTTAAGCTCGTTCATCTCAATTCCAAGAGCTGAGTATTAGATTTAAAAATAAAAGAAACATAGTTACACTAGAAGTATTGGACAACTCTTCCATTTCAGCAAACAAATCTCTTTTCCTTTAGGAAATTTCTTCAATTTTGCCATTTCCATGTTCACTTCATTTCCTGTAAATCTAGACCAGCCTCTACTTAATCCTGCATGTGCCTCTAACCCATGTCCTGCTGATGCTACATGCCTAGAAGCGGCTGGTCAAGTTGCTTTCCTTTGCCTCTGTCCAAATGGTGATGTCGGTACACACTGTAATATAACTACAGGTAATAATGTGTACCTATTAAACGGGCAATTAATGGAACATTGCTATAGGGTAATGTTTGGACCTTTGTAAAAGCATTGTCTTCGGACCTTTGTAAAAGCATTGCCTTCGGTAGACATTGAAATAGAATTCCAGGTCATAACGTATAATATGCATGTGGAAAGTACTTAGGATCAGAATGAACCTTCTTCGGAGAAATTAGAAGATCATTATCCATCAAAAACACAAAAATGCCTTTTTTATTTTGGAAATTTCAATGCTAAGTAAGAAACAGGTATTTTGGGAACAGATATGTAATATTTATTGAAACGAGGAAGAAAAACCTTAACGTAATGTAGTTGAAGCTGCATGAGTGATTTTTGCTGGCGTAGACTTCTTTTAAAATCATTTGTCTTTGCTTTTGGTGTAATTTTGTTTTGTCATGCTTTTGTCTTCTAAAATGCAATGTTCTTTTATCTTCATTGCAATATTTTTTATCTTCTTAATTGCAATGTTCGTTTATCTTCTTCATTGTATTTATCTCTCCATTTGCAATGTCTTTCATATTAACTTGTCGCTTTCACTCTTCCTATACCCATTGCGTAGACCCCACTCCCGTGCGAGGTTGTTCCTCAAACCCTTGCTCCAGTGGAGCGACATGTCTGGATGCAGCAGATGGAAGCTCATTTACCTGCTTATGTCCGAACGGTGCTTTAGGCATTAACTGTGAAATGGCTCCAGGTACACATTTCTCTATCCCACAAAACACACACACAGAGACACACACCCACGCACACAAATACAAAAAAAAAATGTATGCAACGCTGTAATAAGTGATTTATCAAAATAAATATGTCATTTAGATTAAAGTTCGTCATGATTAAATTTGTCTTTCCAGATATTAAAACCATATAATCCATATATACACATAAGTAGTATGTAGGTAGTTATGCACCTTTTTTTTTTTTTTTTTATATTTCTCTCTGGTTAAAGCTAAAGATAAGCTTGAGTTCTGGTAATGATAGAAAATAAATTCTCACAGATCTAACAAAAAGATCGCAAGAATATTCAAAATAGTACCAATATTTAAATAGATCATCGCCCATGACTACTAATCCTCCAGCTTCCATTAGACTCCAGTCACCTTCATACCATCT
Organism: Strongylocentrotus purpuratus; assembly: GCF_000002235.5. Taxonomy (NCBI): domain Eukaryota; kingdom Metazoa; phylum Echinodermata; class Echinoidea; order Camarodonta; family Strongylocentrotidae; genus Strongylocentrotus; species Strongylocentrotus purpuratus. The sequence goes on along the minus strand of NW_022145605.1, from coordinate 13,017,661 downwards.
GTCCATCTTCTGTAGGTCCCCTTCCTACTTTTAGCTGCTCCTCAAACCCTTGTCCTGACGATGCAACTTGCTTGGAAGCAGCGGAAGGAAACTCTTACACATGTCTGTGTTCTAACGGTCAGCTTGGGGTAGACTGTAGTTTAACAGGTAAATTTAGGATCAGTAGTGAAGTAACCAAGTTACAAAATAAAAAAGTAATAGAGTAACATAGCCTGTTTGACGTGAAATTTTAACTGACCATGCTCAACGTCTAATCATCAACTTCAAACTTAATCAATATTTGTTTTCTTCAATTAAAAGTTACATCAAGAAATGCCTAACTCGAACGAACATCAAACATTTTAATGAGTGCTTTACGAAGTCAACATATTTTCCCGGTCAAAATTCACCGCAACTACCTTATAAACAAACCAAATGCAGGTCCACACACATTTTCTGAGCAATCATCAAATACTAGTTTTTTTACTTATATTCTTCACTCCTCAAGATCTCATTGAACGTCACGTGACAAACATCCTTTTCCCAGTAGTTTAGTTGCATTTATTCAACACGATTGCATAAACTTTCGAAAACTCAACCCTAAGGCAATTTTCAGTACCCATTGTACGGTAATGCCTGTAGACATCATTGTCGGATTGTGTCATACGTCAAAGTAATGTTCGCACATTTCAAAAGGTGATGGCAAAGCTATTGAAATTGTCTTGGGTTGATTTGTTTGCTAAATCTTTTTGCGATCGCGTCTGTCACACCTATGCATGCTTTGTTTTTGTTCTCACGTTGTATTTCTTCATATTAATGCACGAATACCTTGCTTTCACATTGTATTTCTTCACATCTGTGCATGCTCTCCTTCTGCTTCCACTTGTAACACTTTCTCTTCATCTAGCACCTATCAACGTAGTACCCGGTTGTGCTTCGAACCCTTGCCCTGACGATGCAACGTGTTTGGACGCTTTTGATAGAAGCTCATACACGTGCTTATGCTCCAATGGTGTAATTGATATTTATTGCGGTAATCCTCCAGGTAATGTTGGAAAATTGGCTACACATACGTCAGATGTCTCATATTCATATGTCAAGTGAATTTGTTCATGGTGCTAAAGTTATCGTCATATCCAGTTTTTGGTTTCCACTGCATTACCACCTTTTGATTTAGTAAAAACAAATACATTCATCATTCAATAACCTCAACACGGACATGCACATGTATCAGGCGTACATGTATATGTTCGTAGTGTTAGCATTACTTTCAGATGTATTTTGGGCTTGTAATTTTGTACATTTAATTCGATAAAAAAAAAATACATTACTCAATCCATTCCATTTTTATTCCTACCACTTTCCTATCATTTGCGTGATTCACACATCAGGCTTACATGTTCATAATGGTTGTTTGATCCTTCATTCGATAACTGTCCTAATATTAATTGTGATAGTATCTTGACCTTACCAAAAATGTATCCTATCATCCGCTTCTTGCATGATTGTTTGCCTTATGGGGGTTATATGTCCCTGGTTTCTCTATTCTCCTTTCTCGTCCGTGCCACCCCCCCCCTCTCTCTCTCTCTCTATCTTCGCACCACTCCACTCTCCTTTTAAATATCATGCTCTCTTTGTATATCGCTTGTATATTCTTATGTGTTTTGTGGTGTACGTGAAGGCTTATAGAACAGTTATTGGCTTTATATATTTTATAAGCGGACCCCTGAAAGAATTCAACCTCATTGTCTGTACTACTACAGACATTTAGTCTCGTGTCATGTTCACGTGTGTTTTGTATTAATGATTTTTCTAACCCGGCACTGTGATGTTTGAACCACTAAACTGACCCACAGATAAACTCCGTGTTCTTATCAGCTAATCAGACTTCATAATTGTTTAATATCACTGGCTCATTCATTTTTTTTTTCATAAGCGCAATTTGAGCAGATTATCAGTGAGGATCAATATTGCGCTTTCATACTCTCTTGAGTTAATGGTTTGCCGTATGAGTGGGTTTTCGTATTCATTTGTTCTAGGAATTATAGCAGTAATGTTACTTTTTTGTGCAAATTTAAAATTCAAAATAATCTTTGCATGATAATGGAAGTGAGAGATGAAATAAATTAACTCAGTGTCGTTTATATGTACCATTTCATATCACTACATTTAACCCTATGGTATTATTTATTAACGAGTGGTATTAGTTTTGGTATGGGACGTGCATGTACAAATACAAGATGGTAAGCTGAGTGTAATAGTAAAAATACCTTGTGAAGTTTATTTGATTCATTTCAATTGTAGAGATGTAGGGTTTAACATGCTGAGTTTTTGTGCAACGAAATGGATGCAATATAAAACATTTGCTGCCTTATAAAAGCACATGTACGTGTATTGAGTAGAAAGTGCATGATAAGTAGAATTATATTTGTATTATTTGATTCAGACATACATGTAAATAAAGGTATACGGTCATAATCCTTACAGATTCAGTAAGCATGGGGTGTAATTACTTTAAAAAAAAATCATATCCAGTATTTTTAGCTTCCGCAGTAGCATAGAAGAAATGTCTATTTGCATGGAGAAGTTGAAGCTGCTTGCGCCCTAAACTCCTTTTCGAGTGATGCCACTTAGTTTAGATTCATAGTTTTGTTTGCATTCATCCCTTTTTTTCATTCACAGCTGTTAGACAATTTTACTTAATGTCATGAAACATTTGTATTTAATAATCGGAGGATAACAAACAAAGGCTATTTCGAGTTGCGTGAGTACACATTTTTGTGGATACCGGAATTTTCAATTTCATGCATGTTTACTCATAGGCGAATCCATTAAATAGAAATGCATCAATATAATCACACTGATCTAGGTATTACGCGCACATTACTGTAGTTGTCTCATAAATTGCCATGCAATAAAAGCGAATAACAGAAAGAAAGCAAATTGTAACCAGCATGCATTTACCAGAAACTCGATTTATTGTCATTTTATTATCATTCAATTCCATCAAGCCCAAACTGTGCTAAAATGCGATCATTGTTGCTCTAGCAAATGTCAAAAGCTTAAAAAGAAATGTCACCCACCACCCCCCCATAAAACAAGTGTATTCCCTTTCTTTATAGATCCATGCATTTCACATGTAGTTATTTCACGCCGAATTTCAAAGCAGAGCTGATATTCTTTGAATTTGATTTTTAAAGTGGAAAAAGAAACCCCCAAAACTAGTATTTCTTATAATGCTTATAGAAACCCTTTCCCATATAGCTATTTCTCGCAGAACTCCAAATTAGAGCTGGTGTTCTTTGAACTTTGCTATTTGTAGTGGTAGGTTGCGATGCTCTCCCATGTCAGAACGGAGGGACCTGCTTCACCGCCGGAGCTGACCCGTCAGCCTACGTCTGCAGTTGCCTTGACGGATACACAGGACCAGACTGCGAAACAGTTGGTGAGTGTGTAAACGTTGACGTCGATCTCATGTGCTAACGCTTTATAATGTAGCTCAAAAGCTCCTATCCATTTCAAGGACAGGTGTGGCATCGTGCTTGCTTCAAAGACCCGGTTCAGAAATACAGGTTATTGTTTAAATTGTTCATCTCCTTCATAATGAATCCCTTTCTTGATACTAAACGGTATAAATTTGTCTGTTTGGTGAGGGGATAAAAGGGAAATTTAAGGCACTTTTTTGGCGCAGTGTGTTGATTTTGTTCTTTAGTGCTGCAATGACGTGCATCTTTTTACATTTAAGTCATTGTACTCTGCTTTCTTATAAACTTTTCAAATGGTTCTCTTTGTTTATGGCTGTTTAGGTTAAGGGTTTCTTTTTGTTATACACAAATAGATCAGTATCATCATATTATTTCCCAGTTTCACACAATGCCTATTACAAACACTTCTGTGTGCAAAGAAATAAGAGCAAGGGAAAGGAAAACGGTAGACAAAATTTGAACTGATGTTGATATAATTGGGTATGAGTGTACATAACGGCATTATCAATGATTTATCGAAGTAATACTTGCTTTTGAGTGTGAATGGTGGAGGTCTTGCAAAGCATATAAATCATTCTTTCTAAAAAAATTCCCAAAAGAAAAGTTTTTAAGAATTGGCTATAGGTTGCTTTTGCTTGACTTCTTTTTCACTGAGCATGTTTTAAGGCATTTCTAAATGAATCCTGTTCACGTTGATTTCCTCTTTGCATGTGCTTTCTCATTTGCTGCACGTTCTCATTTGTTGTGCACGTTTGCTGTACATGTGCTTGCTTTGGTCTACTGTAGTCTTGGCATGTTCATCCAACCCCTGCCAAAATGGAGCGACTTGCATGGACTCTAACCCTGGCTACGCATGTCAGTGCGCTGCTGGATATGAGGGAGATACGTGTGAGCTCCTAACACAAGGTGAGTGCTTACAAGCAAAGCTTGTTTATGCCTGTCTCTTTCAAAATAGTGTATTTTATTCCTCTTCTTAAGAAGCATAATACTTCTACGCATAATTGCATTCTACTTCTATGAAAAACAAATTCTGATTCCAAACCCTGATTTTTTTTCTTCAAATGAGCTGTTTGTTGATACTGTAGTACCAAATATATAATCGTCTTAACGATATTAAACCCATGGTTTGTCCAGTTGATAAGACCTAAATTAACAGCTTTCTAAGGACAACGAGAGATACATATTATCATTTGTCATACCATTAATTGATTGTTGTAAATTTGATTTAAAGTATTCTTCTTTGAAAAGTCTTCTTCAACTAATAATTTCGTGTAAGAGTGGTCATCTTGGCGTGCCTATGGAAGACAACAATAATCATCATTATCACTATGCACTCACATGCCATTATATTCTTGACACATGAGAAATTGACTTCTATAGAGGTTATAAGGTCACGAAACACTTTATTCTTTTTTTGTGGGGGGGGGGGGGGGCTTCACGAATTTACACATTGCTGAACCTCACTACAAATCATAGAAACTTCTCTTTTTAAATTAACAAAAATGAAAAGATTACAATTGTGTTTAAGTTAACAATACCCCTTATTATTTCATTTTGATAAAAGTAACGGACCCTCCTTGTGCATCATTGCCTTGTCAAAATGACGGAGTATGTTCAGAAGTTGGTACGGAATACTCATGTGAATGTCCCGTAGGCTTCAACGGAGTAAACTGCGAATTAGTGGGTACGTGTTTATTACTTACATTGTAACGGTCTTTGGAAAACTGATTTGATACATTTCATGCTGTTACACGCATCATTATATTCCTGTATTCCCAATATGTACTACATCATTCGCTCAATGTTGCCATAAACAAAACCTTATACCTGTTTTAATTGCACTACTTGATTCCATTCAGTTTTTATATTTCATTTCATTTATACATTTAAACACAATACAATTTATACATCGAGAATACTCTACATCCACAAACCTCGAGTCAACTCCCACTTAAAATGTAACTACGTAAACGAAAAAGGATGTTAGCTATGATGAAAGGATTCAGTTAAACTAGGGTGGCATTGGTAGCCATGGGGTCGTACTTCTAAACAATTCTGTTGAGAACGTGGTAAAAAGAATACTCAGAAACAAACTGTTAATACGACCTTGAGTTTCTTTTAGAGTTATCCCAACTGTATTTTGTACTCATCAAACTCAAAACTAGTTAAAGGGGCACGTTCCCGCCAGTGTAGTTATCGGAACATGCCATCTGCGTAAGAGCCGTATTCTGTTGGTGTCAATAGGCAGCTATAGCACCGTCCACCAGCGCGTACGTATTTTGAGCTCCCTCTGGAATACGGGGAACATGCCCCTTTAAGAATGGTGTCAACGAATCTTGAATCATATCATATCTTGGTGCGGCGAAAGGAAGAAGACTTGAAATATGAAATCATAAGGTGTTGTTCTTCTTAAATTTCGTTAGTAATCTACGCTCATGGAAAATAAGTTAATTACTCCCTAACCTAAGAATAGAAATAAGCTTCATTAAAACAAAAATTAAAAAAAGTTTTCGGTGTTAAGCGCTTTATAAGCATCGTTTAAAAAAAAAAAAAAAAAATTTTTTTTTTTAAATTTCACCTTGGGAAGCATCGGAAATAGACCGGTTTACTAACATATTCAACCTTTATGCATACTTTTTTTTAAAACAAAGGTTGTTCTTGACAACCTGAAAGATCTCCCGAGATTTGCCTGACTTAGCAATATATCATATATGTAGACTGTTTTGTAGTTCATTCTTTAATAACACATTAATATAATAACTTGTCACTGGGTCACCAGGAAAAAAATCATCCATAAATCTGTTTTTTTATGTTTTTTTAAAAAGTAAATCGATGTATTCTGTAAACTCTCCTCTCTCTCTCTCTCTATATATATATATTTATCAGTCAGATTTGATATTGATAACAACAACATTATCATCGTTCACAGAACTTGCTTGTTCTTCAAGCCCATGCTTGAATGGTGCAACATGTATTGATGAAGCTGGAAACCAGTTTACATGTCAGTGTCCAGCTGGCTATATTGGAACAAACTGTGAAACACAAGGTATTTAAATATAGCATTTGTTTTCTTCAAATAAAGTTTTTTTTTTTAATTTTCTCAAAGCAAAAAACAGTGTAAGCAAATGTACAAAATAATGGATGCATACTTTTGAGTCTGGTATTAAGATAAGTTGGACGTGAAATCTATCATACGCAGTACGAAATTCGTGTTATCATTACTGACAATTAAAGATATTCCTTACTTTCTTGACATGTTTTGCGGTGTTTCTTAATACATGAGCCAAAAAATTCTGCTACTTTTACGATCATCTTAGAATGTATCAGTTTTGCCCTGGTGTCAAACTCATGTGTGAATGAAGCTACGTGTTCTGAAACTACTAACGGGTATATATGCCAATGTACTTTCTTTTGGTGATAATCCACATTTTAAACTAAATTTCAGATGTTTTACAAAATTTATTTGTCAGAGGCTATTTTTAGTTTATAAATTTCAGGAGGTAATCAACTGTAAAATTCATGTTGGTCTTTATTGCTACGTTTGAAAAAACAGTGGGTTTATTCAAAAGATTTGTTGCTTTAATTATTATAATAGTTTCTATTTACCTAGATACATCAATATAGTCACTTTCACACGATCATTTTATCTGCATCATCATATTTTTCTTATGCAGTAACCGCCTGTTCTTCAAACCCATGTCTGAATGGAGCTGCATGTTTTGAAGCTGGAGCAGGAAATGGCTACATCTGTCAGTGTCTTTCAGGGTATACTGGAACCAACTGTGAAAGTGATTTTGGTAAGTTAACAAAAGGTTACTAAATGTATGATGGTATTAGCCAGCTTCTTATCAAACGCTTAGTTCGTCTTGCATCCGGTCCTGAAGACGTACACCCTTAGAAGTTTAATAGAGGAAAATGCTTTCTCACGCCCATTCTGGTTTAAATCTCTTCCTATTCGATTTAGCGTGCATTTATCCAAAAAAGCAATCTTGCAATCTTAAGTTTACGTGATTTTACTATTTTCTTTTCTTTCTTACAGTACCATGCTCGTCAAATCCGTGTTTGAATGGAGCTACATGTTCTGAAAGTGGAAACGATTATATCTGTCAATGTACATCTGGGTTTACAGGAACTAATTGTGAAAACATGGGTGAGTTATCACAAATAAAAGTAATGACCACTATTCATCAAACTCTCATGTGTCATTTTCATATTACATTTCTTCTTGTTTTATGATTAAAGATGGATAACAATGAGCAATCATTCATCGGTTTTTTTTCTCTTCAAATGATTGTCGTTTATTTATATCATATGATATTCATTGTTAAAGCCATTATAAGTGAGTCTGTATTTCTCTTTTGCATAGACACTGACCAAGCCTGTTCATCAAATCCTTGTTTGAATGGTGCTACATGCTTTGAGCTTAACAATGGAAACGCTTACATCTGCCAATGTCCATCCGGTTTTATCGGGACCAACTGTGAAACACAAGGTAGGCCAAAACCTTTCCTCCAATATTCAACTATGTACTATAATGAATTTTATGATGTAAGCGGCTTATTTGAGTGATGTATGCTTCAGCATAGCTATCGAACGGTGTAGATTAGAATATCAATTCGTCGGCTAAGGTTGTTCAGACATCCTGTTGAAATCACTCCAATTTGTTTACTTCAAGATAAGTAAAAACAAAACATAAACACGATACACCATGATTTTGTTGGAAACGAGCTGACAACAATTAAGTTTTTATGGAGCAAACAGCCTGAGATTCGAACTCTAAACCACATTCCTGAATTAAAAAGAAAATTAACCGAGAATCCCGCTAAAAAAAAAAATTCTCACTGAAAGGATACAGACAAAGTATGATATTAAGATAATTATATGTATTAAACTGTTTGACAAAATATTGTTGCTCTAAAAATCATCTTAATTTAAACATTTTTTCTAGAATTTTGTCCTTCAAACCCATGTTTGAATGAAGCTGTATGTTTTGAAGCTGGAGATGGACAAGGGTATTTCTGCCTCTGTACAACAGATTTTACTGGAACTAACTGTGAAACTATGGGTAAGTAAATATATTATAGTATTAACTACCCTCTAATTGAACTCATAATATGTCCTTGTATTTTACTTTTTCTCCCGTGTGATTGATTTGCATTTCAAAGACTATGTTCTGTGCGAATTGTCCTGTATATTTTTCGTTAGATTGCAAATATGATTTTGAGAGTTCAGTGACACAAAGACGCAACTCCATGATTTGCCAAAATGAGTATTTGGTGTCAAAATGTTCAGAAAATGTGGGCTTTCAAGGAAACACAAAGACTCAACTCCACCCAACACCCCATTGAAGTCAATGGCTAGAGAAACATAGACTTTACTCCTTAAGGCCCAAGTGCTCAGTGACACACGTAAACCACTTTTTCTCAAAATGGCCAAAATGGAGTTACGCCTTTGTGTTACTGACCCCTCCATTCGTTCATAATCATTTTTTTTATTTTATGATATTTTCATATCTACTTTCTACAGTCACTGAACCAGCCTGTTTATCAAATCCTTGTTTGAATGGTGCTACCTGCTTTGAGCTTAACAATGGAAACGCCTACATCTGCCAATGTCCATCTGGTTTTACTGGATCTAATTGTGAAACTCAGAGTAAGTCGACCATCCCTTTCCGATTCAATCGGATTTTTAAAAAATCTTTCCCGAACGTTTTTTTTTTTTGCTTTTCAAATTTGTTGATACTTCAAATAACTTTTCATCACCGTATTTAACGGGAAATATATTTTGAATTATGTTTAGTGGTGAAAATATGCAAAAACGATCAATTGAATTTCGGTGATGATGAATAGTAAGGGCCGCTTACACAAGGATAAAACACTTCAAAAAGACCAGACGAGTCCAAAAAAAATATATATATCTTGTTCTCTTACAAAACAAGTATAGGCCTTATATCTATACTTTTCATGGTGTCTGTCATTAACCAAATTTGCTTTCTGTCATTCTATTTTGTACAGTACCATGTTCGTCAAATCCTTGTCTGAATGGGGCGACTTGCTTTGAGCTAAACATTGGAAATGGCTATGTCTGTCAGTGTCCATCTGGTTACACAGGAACCAATTGCGAAACACAGGGTATGTATCAACTCCTCATGATGTTTGATAACTATTTAAAACTATTTGAAACTGAAAAAGTATTCAAATGCTTCTTTATCAAATGGACATACATTGACACGATTATGCAACCCTACACAATGATTTCATGAACATTTATTGTCTTGTTGTGATTGTGATCAATTACTTCTCATACTTGCATTGATTGTTTTTTTTCACGTCCAATAAATGCTTCTTTGTGGCATCCCAGTTTCTATAGCTTCTATAAATCAATCGTGTGTAATTATCAGAGGAGAATCATTGTTGTTTAATCTCTCTTCAAAAAGTTATAAACTTACTTTACTTTAAAGAATATTGTGACATATTCTTTTGTAACTCTTAATTTATACGCACATTCCAAGTATCTACTTCCTGTTCTTCAAACCCGTGTTTAAATAAAGCTACATGTTATGAGCTTGGCTCTGGAGGTGCTTATTTCTGCCAGTGTACGCCGGGTTACACTGGAACGAACTGTGGAACAGAGGGTGACAGACATGAGCGGTATACAAGAACCCACTTTTATTGTTAATATTATTATTATTATTATTAAATCTTGAATGCTCATTTTCTCCTGACAGTACTTGAATGTTCTTCAAACCCATGTTTGAATGGAGCTGCATGTATTGAAGATGGAGCTGGAAACGGGTACATCTGCCAGTGTCCTACAGGTTATACTGGAACCAACTGCGAAATTGAAAGTATGTTTTAAAGACTTTACACGTAAAATTTGATAATCCATAAATCTCAGTAGTATTAAGATTTGTTATGATATGGCAGAGGCTATTTCAGTTCATGTATATCATTTAGTAATAGATTGTGAAATTCCTGTTGGTCTTTGTCACTACGTTTGAAAACAGTGTTTCTTAAATATTTGTTACGTCGAGTATCATAGTAAACTTTGCTTACATACTACACATCAATGGTAATAATAATAATAATAATAATTCATTTTCATTGCGCACAACTCTGCCAACATAATTGCACTTATACATGACGTTTATTTCCGAATTATCATGTTTTTCTTAAACAGATGCTTGTTTTACAATCCCATGTCTGAATGGAGCTACATGTTTTGAAGCTGGAGCTGGAATCGGGTACTTTTGCCTGTGTCCTTCAGGTTATACTGGAACCAACTGCGAAACAGAAAGTAAGTCGATAATATTTCCTAGGAATTGGTTATTTCTAATATGCTAATACTGTAATGTATTAAACATTTATCGGTGGCTATTAGTCAAAGGATTTCGATTGAGTAAATCTCATAAGCAAAGTAAGATATGTATTACTGATTATCATATTCAGAAACAGTGTTACTTTGAAGAGAGTAGAGACGGTCTCAAAATAGTTTTAATATAAACATCAATCCAGTGATTGGCACAACCTTAACAAATCTTGAATGCTCATTTTCTTCTGACAGTACTTGAGTGTTCTTCAAACCCATGTCTGAATGGAGCTGCATGTATTGAAGCTGGAGCTGGAAATGGCTACATCTGCCAGTGTCTTTCAGGTTATACTGGAACCAACTGCGAAACAGAAAGTAAGTTGACAAACTTTCCTAGGAATTTGATGTTTGTTATTTCTAATATGCCAATACCGAAATGTCTTAACGATTTATCAGTGGCTATGAGTCAAAGGATTTCGATTGTGTAAATCCCACAAGCAAACTAAGATATGCCGATGTATTACTGATTATCATATTAAAAAAACAGTGTTAGTTGGAGGAGAAGGTCTTATATCAGTTTGAATACCAACATCTATAGAGTGATTGACACAACCTAATCAAATCTTGAATGCTCATTTTCTTCTGACAGTACTTGAATGTTCTTCAAACCCATGTCTGAATGGAGCTACATGTATTGAAGCTGAAGCTGGAAATGGCTACATCTGCCAGTGTCTTTCAGGTTATACTGGAACCAACTGCGAAACAGAAAGTAAGTTGACAAACTTTCCTAGGAATTTGATGTTTGTTATTTCTAATATGCTAATACCGAAATGTCTTAACGATTTATCAGTGGCTATGAGTCAAAGGATTTCGATTGAGTAAATCCCACAAGCAAACTAAGATATGCCGATGTATTACTGATTATCATATTCAGAAACAGTGTTACTCTGAAGAGAAGGTCTTATATCAGTTTGAATATCAACATCGATATAGTGATCGGCACGACCTGTTCAAATGTTGTATGCAAATTTCTTTCTTACAGTACTTGAATGTTCTTCGAACCCATGCCTGAACGGAGCTGCATGTATTGAAGCTGAAGCTGGAAATGGCTACATCTGTCAGTGTCCTTCAGGTTATACTGGAACCAACTGTGAAACAGAAAGTAAGTTGGCAAACTTAGTTTGAAAGGAATTTGAAATTTGTTATTGTTAATATGCTAAAACACAAAAGTCTTAAAGATATCTTAGCGGCTATAAGTTAAAGATTTTGATCGAGTAAATCCCAAAGGCATGCTAACATATCGATGGAGTACTTGTAACTTTATATAGAAACAGTGTAACTTTGAAGAGACGGTCTTATAGTAGTTTACTATCAACATCAAAACAGTGATTTACACAACCTAATCAAATCTTTAATGCATTTTTCTTCTGACAGTACTTGAATGTTCTTCAAACCCATGCCTGAATGGAGCTGCATGTGTTGAAGCTGAAGCTGGAAACGGGTACATCTGCCAGTGTGTTTCAGGTTATAATGGAATCAACTGTGCAACAGAAAGTAAGTTGAAAAACCTTCCCAGGAATTTGATATTTGCTAATCATCATTCGTTGCTGATATGAGAATTTCGTGAAAGATTTTCAGCGGGTATAAGTTAAACATTTTAATCGAGTAAATCCTATAAGCATGCTTAAATAACCCGATGTAGCACTCGTTACCATATACAGAAACAGTGTTACTTTGAAGAGACGGTCTCATAGTAGTTCTAACATCAACATCAATAAAGAGATTAGCACAATCTTATCAACGAGGTGTCGTGGTCGAGTGGATATCTCACTGGACTGTCGATCACAAGGTCCCCGGTTCGAATCCCACCGCGGCACTAATGTCCTTTGGCAAGACATTTATCTACATTTGCAACACTCAACCCAGGTTATGTTAATGGGTACCTGGCAGTAATTAATTCCTTAAAATGCTAGAGCGCCATATGGCAGCCGTGCTAAAGCCAGGGTAATAATTGGGAGCGCCAGGAGTGTCACGTATGACCGACATGAGCGGTATACAAGATCCCACTTTTATTGTTATTATTATTATTATTAAATCTTGAATGCTCATTTTCTCCTGACAGTACTTGAATGTTCTTCAAACCCATGTTTGAATGGAGCTGCATGTTTTGAAGCTGGAGCTGGAAACGGGTACATCTGCCAGTGTCTTTCAGGTTATACTGGAACCGACTGTGGAACAGAAAGTAAGTTGACTAACTTTTCTAGGAATTTGATATTTGTTAATAATTATTCCTTGCTGATATGAGAAGTTTGCTAAAGATTTTCAGCGGTTAAAAGTTAAAGATTTCGATCGAATAAATCCAGTTAGGATGCTTAGATATCCCGATGTAGTACCTTTTACGATATTCAGAAACAGTGTTACTTTGAAGAGAGTAGAGACGGTCTCACAATAGTTTTAATATCAACATCAATAGAGTAATTGGCACAACCTAATCAAATCTTGAATGCTCATTTTATTCTGACAGTACTTGAATGTTCTTCAAACCCATGTCTGAACGGAGCTGCATGTATTGAAGCTGGAGCTGGAAATGGCTACATCTGCCAGTGTGTTTCAGGTTATGCTGGAACCAATTGTGGAACAGAAAGTAAGTCGATTAATTTTCCTAGGAATTTGATATTTGCTAATCATTATTTTTCGATGATACGGGAATTCTGTTTTAGATATTTTGCGGCTTTAAGTTAAAGATTTTGATCGAGTATATCCCACAGGCATGCTAAGACATATCGATGTAGTACTCATAACCTTATATAAAAACAGTGTTACTGTGAGTGTCGTGGTCAAGTGGTTTAAGGCGCTTGACTGGAGATGCGAAGGTCGATGGTTCGAATCCCGACACGGCACTAATATCCTTTGGCAAGATATTTACCTGCGCTTGCTATTCTCCACCCAGGTGTTAAATGGGTGCGCATGTTAAATGGCGACTGGCTGGAATGCTCCCCTGGGAGTGGAACATGTGCACACATTGTGTGTGGATAAGCCTGAATCCCATGACCGGGGTAATAATATATCTGTAAAGCGCTTATAAACATCGTTGAATCGATGTATTGAGCGCTATATTTAAAAAAAAAACAGAAAAACATAATATTACTGTAAAGAGACTGTCTTTTGATAGTTCTAAAATCAACATCAATAGAGTGATTGGCACAACCTAATCAAATCTTGAATGCTCATTTTCTTCTGACAGTACTTGAATGTTCTTCAAACCCATGTCTGAATGGAGCTGCATGTATTGAAGCTGAAGCTGGAAACGGGTACATCTGCCAGTGTCTTTCAGGTTATACTGGAACCAACTGTGGAACAGAAAGTACGTTTTAAAGACATTACACGTAAAATTTTATAATCCATTATTCACAGTAGTATTGAGAGGATTTATGATATGTCAGAGGCTATTTCAGTTTATGTATATCATCTAGTAATAGATTGTAACATTTCTGTTAGTTTTTGTAAGTACGTTTGAAAACAGTGTTTTTTTAATATTTGTTACGTCGAGTATTATAGTAAACTTTGATAACATACTTGACATCAATGATAGCCACTTATACATAACCGTTATTTCCGAATTATCATGTTTCTCTGATACAGATGCTTGTTCTACAATCCCATGTATGAACGAAGGAACATGTTTTGAAGCTGGAGCTGGAAACGGTTACTTCTGCCTGTGTCCTTCAGGTTATACTGGAACCAACTGCGAAACAGAAAGTAAGTTGACTAACTTTCCTAGGAATTTGATATTTGTTATTTTTTAATATTGTTAAATGAACTGTGTAAAGGATATTTTTGCGGCTATTATCAGTTAAAGATTTTGATCTAGTAAATCCCATAGGCATGCTAAGATAACCCGCATTTAGTACTTATTACCATTTTCAGAAACAGTGTTACTTTGAAGAGACGGTCTCAAAATAGTTTTAATATAAACATCAATCCAGTGATTGGCACAACCTTAACAAATCTTGAATGCTCATTTTCTTCTGACAGTACTTGAATGTTCTTCAAACCCATGCCTGAATGGAGCTGCATGTGTTGAAGCTGAAGCTGGAAACGGGTACATCTGCCAGTGTGTTTCAGGTTATAATGGAATCAACTGTGGAACAGAAAGTAAGTCGATTCACTTTCCTAGGAATATGATACTTGTTGATTATCAATCTTTGCTAATATGGGAATTCTGTTAAAGATATTTGTTGCGGCTTTAAGTTAAAGATTTTGATCGAGTATATCCCACAGGCATGCTAAGACATATCGATGTAGTATTCATAACCTTATATAGAAACAGTGTTACTGTGAAGAGACGGTCTTATAATAGTTTTAAAATCAACATCAACACAGTGATTGGCACAACCTAATTAAATCTTGAACGCTCATTTTCTTCTGACAGTACTTGAATGTTCTTCAAACCCATGTCTGAATGGAGCTGCATGTATTGAAGCTGAAGCTGGAAAAGGGTACATCTGCCAGTGTCTTTCAGGTTATGCTGGAACCAACTGTGGAACAGAAAGTATGTTTTAAAGACATTACACATAAAATTTGATAATCCATAATTCACAGTAGTATTTAGATGTCTTATGATATGCCAGAGGCTATTTCAGTTTATGTATATCATCTAGTAATAGATTGTAACATTTCTGTTGGTCTTTGTTACTACCTTTGAAAACAGTGTTTTTTAAATATTTGTTACGTCGAGTATAATAGTAAACTTTGATAACATACTAGACATCAATGATAGCCACTTATACATAACCGTTATTTCCGAATTATCATGTTTCTCTGATACAGATGCTTGTTCTACAATCCCATGTTTGAACGAAGGAACATGTTTTGAAGCTGGAGCTGGAAACGGGTACTTCTGCCTTTGTCCTTTAGGTTACACTGGAATCAACTGCGAAACAGAAAGTAAGTTGACAACATTTCCCGGGAATTTCATTTTTTTTTAAAAATCTTTGCTAATAATAAAATGTGTAAAAGGTATTTTTGCGGGTATAACTTAAAGAATTTCGATCGAATAAATCCAGTAAGGATGCTTAGATATCCCGATGTAGTACTTATTACCATATTCAGAAACAGTGGTACTTTGAAGAGACGGTTTCACAATAGTCTTAATATTAACATCAATACAGTGATTGGCACAACCTTAACAAATCTTGAATGCTCATTTTCTTCTGACAGTACTTGAATGTTCTTCAAACCCATGTCTGAATGGAGCTGCATGTATTGAAGCTGGAGCTGGAAACGGCTACATCTGCCAGTGTCTTTCAGGTTATACTGGAATCAACTGTGAAACAGAAAGTAAGTCGATTCACTTTCCTAGGAATATGATACTTGTTGATTACCAATCTTTGCTGATATGGGAATTCTGTTAAAGATATTTTTGCGGCTTTTAGTTAAAGGTTTTGATCGAGTGAATCCCACAGGCATGCTAAGACATATCGAATTAGTACGCATTACCATATTCAGAAACCGTGTAACTTTGAAGAGACGGTCTTACAATAGTCTTAATATAAACATCGAAACAGTGATTGGCACAACCTAATCAAATCTTGAATGCTCATTCTCCTGACAGTACTTGAATGTTCTTCAAACCCATGCCTGAATGGAGCTGCATGTTTTGAAGCTGAAGCTGGAAACGGTTACTTCTGCCAGTGTCTTTCAGGTTATACTGGAACAAACTGCGAAACAGAGAGTAAGTTAACAAAATATCTAGGAATTTAATATATGATAAGTGTTAATCCGTGCTAATATAGACATGTGTTAAAGATATTCTTGTGGCTATTAGTTAACGAAATTGATCGAGTAAATCCCATAGGCAAGCTAAGATAACCCGCATTTAGTACCTCAGTATTACCATATTCAAACACAGTATTACTTTGAAAAGACGGTCTTAAAATAGTCTTAATATCAACATCAACACAGTGATTGGCACAACCTAATCAAATCTTGAATGCTCATTTTCTTCTGACAGTACTTGAATGTTCTTCAAACCCATGCCTGAATGGAGCTGCATGTATTGAAGCTGGAGCTGGAAACGGGTACATATGCCAGTGTCTAACAGGTTATACTGGAACTAACTGTGAAACACAAGGTAAGACCATAGCATGCTTATGCCTTCCACACATTTCTGCATATTTCATTCATGAATATAATTTGGCGGTGTATTATAGGCAGGATGTTTTTTGTTTTTTGTTAGCAATTTTGTTTTCCTTTTATGCATAGTAATGGTGTATCATAGTCCATGGCCCTGAATATATAAACTAGCAACCTTGCATATTTAATTCATGTAATACTATCCATTCTGCTTTTCAAAGAAGTATGAATCTTCCGTTCAAGGGGATCAAAAATTTGTTTAATATTATGAAACACGTTCCCCGTCTAGGAAATTCGTCCCTGGACCCCATCCCTTTCTTTTCGTATCATTCTCTATAAAGTTCTACAGCAAAAGAACGAACATTAACGATACATTAAAAATACTTGTACGTGATGATATTACAGAACAAAGTATTTCGGAGCCTTGACGAATTTGAAAATCATCTATTCCAACAATTAAATGCGCCATGTCTCTTTTCCTAAAAATACACACAAGCTAAAAGAATTTGGTTAAGGTGTCTTCTAATGCATTTTATGATCCATTTAAAGTGGAGAAACACACAAAAACATTAAAACCCACCGGAGATAAGAAACCCCGAAGAATGTTCCAAAACACGATTGCCTTGCTTTGTAGCATGTTCATTCTGTTGTTCTTTTCCGTTTACTAACACCGATATGTAACCTTGAAAACTACCTACAATTATTCAGTTTTTTCACCATGAAAGTATCGATGATACCTCAATCACCAAATACCACTACTATACATCTGTTTTCCTTTATGTATACCTCCGAGAAACTATTCTATTCTTTGAGCTACCAATATATCCGTCAGTTCATTTTCCATCTGAATTGTTTGTCTGTGCTGTGCATACATGTCTGTGTTTCATTAGCCTTTTGGTAATGTAGTAACCATTCCTTGTGAGTCTTTTCTCTGCATTGTCATCCATCTGCTTTCCATGGCATCATTGTTCAGTTCATTTTTAAAGTATATTTTGGTATGCAGGTCATTTTTCCCAAAGAAAAGAGTTGTTGAAAAAAGATGTAATCCAATTTTGGGGGTCATAGCATGAACTCTTTGAATCACTCGTGTCGTGGATGATTAAAGGTTTGACCTGAAGTTTATGACGGATCCAGAATCCATTTTGATAGGGCACTAGTATGTGACCATCATATATAAAAATGCAATAATTTGGCCTTTTAAATCACTGACAAGCAATACATGTATGTTTTATATCTTCCAGTGAATAATATGCATGGGAAATACGTTTTGGTCGATGGCACAACATGCTTGCATCGAAAATATTTGACTAGACTGGTGGCAGAAAGGGAGGGGATGGTACCTGCTCTCTTTTTGCTCCTTCTTGATCCGCTCTTGAGCTTTATGGCTTAGTTATCTACAAGCGGGGCTAGAAGGGAATATTGTGATCTGGTTTCATATCCAACCTGTTCCCTTTATGCCATACAGTCACGCCGTAACATCCCTGGTGCTCCAATATTATAACAACTGTCATAGCGGGGGGCCATATATGTAGTGCTCTAGCATATCGGGTAATCATTAACAGCTGGATTTAGAGTGTCAAGTGTGAATGATTATCTTGCCGAAGGACTTCAGTGCCGGACTGGGTTTTTCAACCATTAACCTTTGGATTTAGAATCAAGTGTATGTACCACTATACCACGACTTAGTTTAATGCATTTTATGATCCTTTCAGGCAACCACCAAAGTTGGATTCCATTTAAAACGTTGGTCATTTATATCATTTACACCTACATCAAATCTTGCTTTATTCCTCTCACGTTTGCTTTCATGTGCTTTATCATCATAACCATGCAATCATTACCCACACTTCCCTGCACACAGCTCTATCACCATGCGAGTCCTACCCCTGCTTGAATGGTGCAGTCTGTTTTGAATCTGAAAGTGGCGCTGGTTATTTCTGTCTCTGTGCAATGGGTTATTTCGGGACCCATTGCGATATGAGAGGTATGACATGAAACATCCCCGTTTGTATTATTTTTCTTATTCAGTATTTTTTATGGGAATTATTTATTGTTGGGATATGGTATCATGTTATTTTATTTTGGTAAATGTAATGTAATTATTTATGTCTTGAACAGGTGGAAGTCTTTTTTAGTCATTTTCCTAATTAATTCGAAAAAGTCGACAACGTATAAGAACTATTTAAAGTTTGTAGGCTATATGATACTTTGTATATTATAATCCAAAGGTTAAGAAAACCAAGAACACTAATAAAACAACATACTAAACATCTCTACCAAATGACCCTTGCGCAGGAATGATTTCATTTCCAAAAATGTGTGTAAATATATCAGTTTTATAAACTTCTGATATTTGTTTCTTCTTCTAATTACAGGGATATTGATGGATTCCTTCACGGAAGTAAATATCGTAATTCTCTTGAAAGTAGTACAAAAAAAGAATTTCCCATAGCTAATAAAAAATAATCGACGTTACCATGGTAGATTTCTTCTTTAATCGTATTTAGAATAGGCCTTTTTTCTGTCTAGTAGTAATTATTTGCTTGCTTGAAATTATCAAGAGCTTTCAGACACTCAAAGGTAGGATGCTTTGTAACCCAATCAATCAATACTGACAAAGGCAAGTAACTTCAGCAGCACTGTCAATACCTTAGTTTTAATCTATGCCGTCCTTATATTCGGTGTAAATATTGATAACATAACAACACAATGTCATTCCATTTACGAAGCTCTATTGTTTTGTTTAATTTCATTATTCAGTACCAGCCTGTACGTCCGGACCCTGTCTCAACGATGCAGCGTGTATTGATACCGAGCTGGGTTATAGATGTATGTGTGAAGATGGCTTTCAGGGTGTCAACTGTGGCGAGCTAGGTATGGAATGCATGAATGTAAAACGAATAGAAAAATCTTCCGATCAGAAAACAAAGCGAGACAAATTATTGTGCACAGCACTGTTGCTACTGTCAATGCTCTTGCTTAATTAACAAGGATATTTCCAAAGTAGCCCTCTTCATGGAAGGTCACTTTTAGGGCATGTTGATTTGTTTCTTCATGCTGCATTACAGGCAAAATGTCAAGCAAGTCCTACCTTTGCAGTGAATGAGATATAAGGGATCATAGCGCTACTCTGATGATACGGACACCTATGAAATACATATTTGTGTAATCATTCCTTGAGACAGTATAGTGCAGGCTGGCTGATAGAAACATTAACAGAATTCCACGTGGTCTTAAAACCTGCAAATAAACGATATATATATATATACATATACATAACATATTTTTATATCAAACACTATGGTTAATATTTTTGTTTTTATTCATTCTTTTACACGTGTATCATGAATAGTAGCGAGCTGTTCTTCTAACCCTTGTTTGAATGGAGCAACTTGCATGGAATCTAGCTCGGGATCTGGGTATTTCTGCCTCTGTCCTGCAGCTTATACAGGGAGAGACTGCGGATCCAGAGGTAAGACTAATTCTGATACTGGGCATTAGTTGTAGCTGGGCAGTTTCACATGGAGAAAATTCCCATAAGATCCTCTCTGCACAAATTCATTTAACCTATGTCAATATCAACATGTGTCTTGATCATTGAAAGTAGATAACTAGGTTCAATAACTTCATCAGCTTGAATACGAGAAATTTAGGAGTGCAATTTTCAGTTTCTCTGAGTGATTCTGACACTGATAATATGTTTATGAGTGTTACTTTAAGCTGTACACGAGCATATCAACCACTATGGTTAATAATTTTGTTTTTTATTCATTCTTTTACACGTGTATCAATAGTACTGAGCTGTTCTTCTAACCCTTGTCTGAATGGAGCAACTTGCATGGAATCTAGCTCGGGATCTGGGTATTTCTGCCTCTGTCCTGCAGCTTATACAGGGAGAGACTGCGGATCCAGAGGTAAGGCTGATTCTGATACTGGGCATTAATTGAAGCTGGGCAGTTTCACATGGAGAAAATCCCCATAAGATCCTTTCTGTACCAATTCATTTAACCGATGTCAATTTCAGCATTTGTCTTGGTCGTTGGAAGTAGATAACTAGGTTTCAATAACACCATCAGATTGAATATGAGAAATTCAGGAGTGCATTTTCAGGTTCTCTGAGTGTTTCTGTCACTGATAATATTTTATGAGTATTTAAGCTGTGCACGAGCAATAAATGTTAGTGTGAAACTCACAAGATGATAACTGACTCTCTAATGGTTTCATCAACCAGTGGAAATTATAATCTCTGTCATGGAAGATTATAAGGGGAAATGACATGTAATTATATCTTTGTCCATGTGTAATTGCCCAACTAATTTAATAATTTATATATTATCATTCATATATTATCATTTATTTATATCTTATTATAAAGATGGTGTCATGGAATTAAAACATATCAACTGGGTATATTCTTTTACTATTTAAATACGCAACGGGTGAAGAAATCGAAGCATGGCCGGGTTGGCTCTCTACCTCTCATATGCACCCCTCCAAAAATATCAAACCATAATGATGTTGCATGAACTTCAAAGAATTCCAGATGCACGCCTATTTGTCATGTATTTTGTTTTGGTTGTTATTTGTTTTGCTTGCTTGTCATTTGTTTGTTTATGTAAATCTGGCATACCTCTTTCGGCTAACCTCACATTTCTGTATCCATTCTTACATGTCGAATGCACCCTGTATATTTTCCTATTCCCTAGTGCTTACCTGCTTGTCAAACCCCTGCATGCATGGCGGGTCGTGTGCGGAATTGGAGCAAGATTTAGGATACTCGTGCACATGTCTAGATGGTTTCAGTGGAACCAATTGTGAAACCCAAGGTACGAAGTGCGAAGGGATCTCCCATCAAGCACACATTATAAACTTACATGCACGAACACACTCACACGCCCTTACACCTTCTCGCACACCCGCATATATATTCTAATAATTCTGTCAGTTATATGTATTTATATTGTGTTATTCGCACAAAATTGTAAAAATCTTCGAA
Organism: Strongylocentrotus purpuratus; assembly: GCF_000002235.5. Taxonomy (NCBI): domain Eukaryota; kingdom Metazoa; phylum Echinodermata; class Echinoidea; order Camarodonta; family Strongylocentrotidae; genus Strongylocentrotus; species Strongylocentrotus purpuratus. The sequence continues at coordinate 12,995,758 of NW_022145605.1, read as the reverse complement.
TATATTATTCTAGCCATCGCTCATTGAAGAAGAAAAAGCTCCATCACACTAATTATTTTTTATAATTCTACAGATGAGAATAATATATATTTTTTAGGAGAGTGTGGCAAAGCTGTACTTGAACTCCATATACAATACATTGATCTCAATATGACGTAGACTCAGTTCATGGTATTCTTTATTTATACGTTTTAATACCTTACTTACATATCAAATATGAGTAAAAAATTTACTCTCCATACACCATATAATTCATACATTGTAAAATCAATGATGTCTCCTCTAGAAGGTTCAATGATGTGTAATAGCTCGTTTGCATCCTGATCTTTTTATTTATTTATTTATTTTATTATTTATTCGTATTAATGCTAAACTAAATAATAAAAAAAGAGATAGAGAGTGAGAGAGAGAGAGAGGGTGATACGAGTGCTGTTTGCATCGTATGTAAAATGTGATATCTTATTCTATTTTATCCACAGTTTTCACCTGTACATCAAATCCATGTCAGAACGGTGGAGGTTGCTCTGAACTACAAGTTGGTTTTGGATACTCTTGCACATGTCCTTCAGACTTCACTGGAACTACCTGCCAGACACAACGTAGGTCTCAGTCTATTATTTGATGATTCTTTGAGAACTAAATAAAAGAAATATTTTGATGGAGGGGTAGCTTCATACAAAATGTACACATCGCAAGCAAAAAGCTCAAATAGATCAACTATTTTTTGATTTATTTATTCACTTGTGTATTGAAGAATTTATATGTTTTTCTCTTTATCTATTTGTTTCTTTATTTGCTTGTTGGGGGGAAATGTGAACGTCCGTCGGCAAATTTCGATATCCGCCAACTTGCTGTTCCCTTATCTACAAATGTTTAAATCTCATTACTGTTGTTTTTCTTTTTTACTTTCCGAAATTTTCCTCCCACTTTGTTAACAAATTTGGTCCGACCCCCCCCCCCCTCATATACCACATGTTCAAAATTGTCTCGTGATTCCCCTGCTTTGAAAGTGGAGGGGTTTCAAACACCCACAATGTAAATGAACATATTAAGTATCAACAATATAAACAAAGTGAATAAATTCGCCTTGTTAATTTCTCAAATATCTTACATTTTCTTTCAATTGCAGTTCTGTCCTGTACATCTGCCCCGTGTCTGAATGAGGGAACCTGCTTGGAAGTTGGATCCGGCTTTGGATATGCTTGCCTTTGCCCTGCTGGTTACACCGGGACAAACTGTGAAACGAGAGGTAAACTGATAAAGGATGGTATCACTGACATAGATGTCAGTGGGTGGTATTCGAAGGGCTGCGCGCTCGTTCGCGCGCATGTGTGTGCATCTTTGTTGTATGTATGTGCGTGCTAACAATTGGTCGGACTCTGACTGCTGTCCTCCGACCAATCACTTGTCTTCGACTACAAATAAAAAGTATATGTGTAATGTGTAGCATGTATTGTTTGCTTTCATTTCAAACTTCCAATTCTTATCTTACTTTATCATGTCTCGCTTTGCAATGTTCGTTTGTTCTTCTTCACCATTTCACAATGGTGGAGTTATTTGTGAATTTGATGTTGTTTTCAAACACCCCTGTCCTATTGGCTTTGTTGGACCAACCGGAGAATATGAAAGGTAAACAATCGCAGCTATTTGTTTATTCTTGTACGTCCATATGTCGTGTAGCTTCTTATATGTAAATAAACAAAAATTAGCAGCTAATTTCCTTTTCTTTTTACACTTTGCAAAATGTGTCCGTCGATCTTGCCTATTTGCTAAACAAAACTACATTAAACTCAATTGTTCTATGTTCTACATGTATTATGTGCTCACCTTTTTTTCTAAACCTATGCTCTTTTGTGAACTTCCTTTCCTTTCTATCGCTTTTAGTTTCTGCATGTTCTTCAAACCCTTGTCAAAATGATGGATTTTGCCTTGAAACTGCCTCAGGATTTGATGTTTATTGCATCTGTCCTGAAGGCTTTACCGGTTCAGCTTGTGAAACAGAAGGTACTATTTTTCTTTCTCTTTATGTCATTATTATTTCTATTATATGTCTCTTCATATCACATTAATTCTTAATTGGAAGAGGGTTTTTTATGTTCTTTGAAAATTGCTTTGATTTTGAAAACCGATGTTTTGTAATTTATTTCTTCCCATCTCTGTTTTGCTTGCGACTTGTCACCTTAGCTCTAATGGTGGACTGTCTAATGAATCCGAGTTCGGACTTAATTGCACATGTCCAGACGGATTTAATACAACGTTTTGTGAAGAAGAGGTTATATTTTACCTCAGCACGGCAATATCAAACTCGTTCAGCAACATATGATTCGCAGTTCACTTCGTTCTTCGAGAAAATACAATTTTCCGTTCAGCAACTATTCTTTTCAAACAATGTTAGAGTTTCATTTTAGGTTTCATACATCTTTAATAAATGTTCTTTTCTATACCACATGCTGTTCCCTTCTTGTTAAGCTTATGTAGTATCTATTTCAGATTGGTCGTCTTGGTTGTATATTCCACAAAGATTTGCTTTGGTTTAATCGTTTTAGAAAAACCACCTCTTATATTCTCCTCCTTTCCATATCAGTTTTTGTTTGCGACTCTTCACCCTGCTCTAATGGTGGACTGTGCTATGAATCTGAAATGGGATTTAATTGCACATGTCCTCAGGGATTTAATGGAACGTTTTGTGAAACTCAAGGTAGATATTTTATGTAATACTTTTACACCTAACATGACAATAACTATCTATTAAATGTTACATACCCTTATCCCTAACATACACGGCAGTTCTAAAACGGCCTCTTCGTTCTTTAAGTAAATATAAAAGATTTGTTATGTCAACAAAGACTGTCGAACCCGTATATATAGACCACTCAAATGAGACAAGAATATGAATCTTCAGAGGCACGTGGTCTTCTCCTACAAACGTGACTTTCTATATTTTCTTTCTGAATCAATACTGTTTCTCTTTCCAATTCTTTGAACAAACTTGGCATTAAAAAAAAAGAAATTTGTTTACATTCTCACTTCTATCATAAATGTCTATCCTATATTGCTGTTTGGGTTATATATTCCAGGAAAGGTGCTCTGATTTTATGGTTTTTGAAGAAGAAAAAATCTTTTCTATTCTCTTCTGAATTTTAGGTTTTGCTTGCGACTCATCACCCTGCTCTAATGGTGGACTGTGCTATGAATCTATTTCTGGATTTAATTGCACCTGTCCCCTAGGTTTTAATGGAACATTTTGTGAAACTCAAGGTAGATTACTTTATATCAATTGTTTATCAAATTCTAAATACGATTTATCACATAAATCAAACGGATAACTTAAAGGAACCTTTCAATTCTTTTAAACTATAATTATAACTTTCCACCGTTTAAAAAAAAATATTTCCGACAGTTTCTTTTCTTTAAAGGTTGTGTCTTTAAACTTCCCTTATATGTGTTATATCTGGGAGTAGAATTTGGATGACTTCATTCTCTTTCCTTAGAGTATGTTGTCTTTTACAGTTCAAAATCTAAATTTTAACATCAGTGCCTTTTTTTTTAAACACATCGATTTGTTTGGTAAAACTGAACAAAACTATCTTTTTCATGTTAAGATAGATAATTTACATCTCATATTTGGTAGGCTCTCACTTCATTCTAATGGTGTCAGTTCCTTTTTCTTTCTTTTTTTGTCTTTAAATTTTTTTTAAATAGCCTTTTCATGCTTCTTTTCCATATCAGTTTTTGCTTGCGAATCTTCACCCTGCTCTAACGGTGGACTGTGTTATAAATCCGAGTTTGAATTTAATTGCACATGTTCCCAAGGATTTAATGGAACATTCTGTGAAACTCCAGGTAAATTTGCTCAAGTACAAAAAAAAGTAAAAAGACATACCCTAACAGTTTCTCTTATTTCCTATTATGACTCTCTTTTCAAGCGCGAAATTAATAATACATTTCATCTAGAGTTCTTTCTAGGATACTAAAGCTTACTTTTAGCTCAAAACCAGATGGGGAAGTTCTGCAAAACTACATCCTATGGAGAACACACATGTACCAAATCGAGATTCTTATTTACATGTACTTTATAGTTTACTTTTTTCAAATTCAAAAACATAATTATCCAATCTTCATCTCTTCAACAATGCTCCAAGACGAGTTAGTCGATTACAGTGTTGATGAATCATCTGGGCCCCATTGCATGAAACTTACCATTGATGGTAACTTCAGCCTTAGTGGTAACTTCAGCCTTAGTGGTAACTTCAGCCTTAGTGGTAACTTCACCTTAGTGGTAACTTCACCCTTAGTGGTAACTTCCATTGGAACCTCAATTTGAATGGTTGTTCAGTGATGTGGTCATTATGGTTAATATTGACGGCAAGGTTATCATCAATGGTAAGTTTTATGCAACGGGGCCTTGGTTCGAGAAGCTGATGTTTACCCACAGTTCTCCATGATTTGTAAAGTGTCAAACATTTTCAACCCCAACACTCTGAACATTTTACCTGTGACACTTCAAACGTTTCCTCCTAGTGTTTTCGTGTTCTTCAGCTCCTTGTCTAAATGGTGGAACTTGCTCAGAACTTCTGGAAGGCCTCGGTTACAATTGCTCCTGTCCAAATGGTTTTACTGGAGATATTTGTCAAATAAGAGGTACATGCACCACATGAATCAACACCACAGTTTACTACAGACATTACTCTTTTTGCATCATACCTTTGTCACAAATGCGTGTTAATAGTGATTCTACATGTATTTCATTCCAACAAAGAGAGATAGAGAATCAGGACCGAATGTTATTCGAGTTACAATCGGTAACATAACCTTTCCTAGTCTAAACTCGTACTACGTTCTTTAAACTAAAATAGAAATAGATGTATTTCATGAACTCTGATTTCGCTTTTGCAAACGATTATGTTTCTCTTCTTGTCACTTATTTCAACGCACTCTTTAATTTTCTAACATTTTTTTCAAATCTATTGTATTGTATTCTCCTTGTCATGCTGGTTTCCGTCCTTTTATTTGCAGTTTCTGCTTGCACTTCAAATCCTTGTCAAAATAATGGATTTTGCCTTGATGCTGCTTCAGGATTTGATGTATATTGCATCTGTCCTGAAGGGTTTACAGGTTCAGCTTGTGAAACAGAAGGTACTACATGTCTCTCTCTCTCTCTGTTTCAAACTCACTTCTAATAGTTATGTAACCGATGAAGGGTATTTTATGATTTATTTTCAACTCATATGAACATTACCATGCCTCAGAATGGTCTTTCGGGCTGTAAATGTCAGAGGATTGGTTAGGTTTTATCGTGGTTTTGTGTCAGAGTGGATGTTTAGGTTATTTCTTTCAGGAAAATTGCATTGGTTGAGATTTTGATTATGAAATATTAAATTTTCTTTCCTCCTCTTTTATATTTCAGTTTTTGTTTGCGACTCTTCACCCTGTTCTAATGGTGGACAGTGTTATGAATCTGAGTTTGGATTCAATTGCACATGTCTCCAAGGATTTAATGGAACGTTTTGCGAAACTCAAGGTATATTGAGTTACAAATTAAGTTTTGGAAAATAGTATGGAAATTACTAACTGTGTCAACTGTGATTTTAATGCATGTACTTGAACTCACACATATCATTTGTCTGTATGTACTTTATAGTTCATTCTTCAATGGGTGTTTGGGTTATGTATTCCTGGAAAATTGCCACTATTTCATTTGTCTAAAAACCGTTGTGTCCCCTTTCCAGTATTTGCTTGCGACTCTTCACCCTGCTCTAATGGTGGACTGTGCTATGAATCCGATTTTGGATTTAATTGCACATGTCCCCAAGGATTTTATGGAACGTTTTGTGAAACTCCAGGTAAATTTGCTCTTGTCCTTGGTTAAGAAATATGATAATACATATCCTAACAGTTTCTCTTATTTCTTGTTTTAATTTTCGTGGACGGGGTCCCCTTTACGAGCGCGAGGAATATAATACGTTTCTTCTAGAGTTTTTTTATAGGATATTATCGCATGCCCATAGCTCAAAACCAGATGGGGAAAGTTCTGTCAAAACTACATCCTATGGAAAATACACATGAACCAAATTTCCCGCCCGAATTTTCTTTCACGGTCATATGCTTTAGGATCCTCTATATAAGCACGAGTAATATAATATATTTCTTCCAGAGCTTTTTATACGATACTACTAACTGTGTGAATTTTATGCATGTACCCGAGTTCATAAATATCATTTTTCTATATGTACCTAGTCCATTCAACATTGGGTGTTTGGGTTATGTATTCCTAGAAAAGTGCTACGATTTCATTTGTCTAAAAACCGTTGTGTCCCCTTTCCAGTATTTGCTTGCGACTCTTCACCCTGCTCTAACGGTGGACTGTGTTATGAATCCGAGTTTGGATTTAATTGCACATGTCCAGAAGGATTTAATGGAACGTTTTGTGAAACTCCAGGTAAATTTGCTCTAGTCCTTGGTTAAGTAAAATGAGAACACATATCCTAAGTGTTTCTCTTATTTCCTATTATAATTTTCTTCGAAGTGGTCCCATTTAAAAGCGCGAGGAATATAATACATTTCTTCTAGAGTTTTGTAAAGCACATTATCGCAAAACATTCAAGATGGGAAAGTTTTACCAAAACTATATCCTTTGGTGAATAAACTTGTACCAATTCGAGATTCCTATTTGCGTATACTTAATAGTTTACCTTTTCATAATCTTTCAAATTAATATTCTAATCGTCAGATTTCGTTCAAATCTTTAAAAATCCTCTAAGACGAATCAGTTAATTATAGTGATGATGAATCGTCTAGACCCCATTGCATGAAGCTTACCATTGATGGTAACTTCCATGGAAACCTCGATTTGAGTGGCTGTTCAGTGATGTGGTTATTGTGGTTAATATTGACATCAAGGTTATCATCGATGGTAAGTTTTATGCAACGGGGGCCTGGTTCGAGAAGCGGATTTTTACATAAAGTTCTCCATGATTTGCATAGTGTTCAACATTTTCAACTCCAGCACTTCGATAATTTTACCTGTGATACTTCATACGTTTCCTTCTAGTGTTTACCTGTTCGTCTGCTCCTTGTCTAAATGGTGGAACTTGCTCAGAATTTGTGGAAGGCTTCGGTTACAATTGCTCCTGTCCAGATGGTTTTACTGGAGATATTTGTCAAAATAGAGGTACATGCACCACGTGAATCAACACCACGGTTTAATTAACACATTACTGTTCTGGTATCATACCTTTGTCAAACGTGCGTGTTAATAGGGATTCTACATGTATTTCATTCCAATAAATAAGAGTAAGATAATCTAGACGGCATATAACTCGAGTAACATAAAATGTCTTAGATCTCAAACTCGTACTACGTTCTGTAAACTAAAATGTAAATAGATGTTTTCATAAACTCTGTTTTCGTTTTCTCAAACGTTTATGTTTCTCTTCTTGTCACTTATTTCAACGAACTTGAGTTTTCTAACGTTTTTCAAATCTATTCTCTTGTGTTCTCCTTGTCATGTTGGTTTCCGTCCTTTTATTTGCAGTTTCTGCTTGCACTTCAAATCCTTGTCAAAATAATGGATTTTGCCTTGAAGCTGCTTCAGGATTTGATGTATATTGCATCTGTCCTGAAGGGTTTACAGGTTCAGCTTGTGAAACAAAAGGTACTACATATCTCTCTCTCTCTATGTTTTAATCTCATTTCTAATTCTTATGTAACCGGTGAAGGGTATTGTAGGATTTATTTTCACTTCAAATGAACATTCCCTATACCTCAGAATGGTCGTTCGGGCTGTAAATTTCAGAGGATTGGTTAGAATATTACATTTTCTTTCCTCTTCTTTTACATTTCAGTTTTTGTCTGCGACTCTTCACCCTGTTCTAATGGTGGACTGTGTTATGAATCTGAGTTTGGATTCAATTGCACATGTCTCGAAGGATTTAATGGAACGTTTTGCGAAACTCGAGGTAGATTGAGTTATAGACTAAGTTTTGGAAAATAGTATTAATGTTACTAACTGTGTCAACTGTGAATTTTGTGCATGTACTCGAACTCACAAATATCCTTTGTCTGTATGTAATTAGTCTATTCAATAATGGGTGTTTGAGATATGTATTCCTGTAAAATTGCTACGATTTCATTCCTATCTAAAAACCGTTGTGTCCTCTTTCCAGTATTTGCTTGCGACTCTTCACCCTGTTCTAACGGAGGACTGTGTTATGAATCCGAGTTTGGATTTAATTGCACATGTCCCCAAGGATTTAATGGAACGTTTTGTGAAACTCCAGGTAAATTTGCTTTTTTGACTTGTCCTGGGTTAAGAAATATGATATTACATATCCAACCGTTTCTCTTATTTCATGTTTTAATTTTTCTTCGACGGGGTCCCCTTAACGAGCGCGAGGAATATAATACGTTTCCTCTAGATTTTTTATAGGATATTATCTCATGCCTTTAGCTCAAAACCAGATGGGGAAAGTTCTGCCAAAACTACATCCTATGGAAACCACACATGAACCAAATTTCCCGTCAGAATTTTCCTTCACGGTCATAGTCTTTAGGCTCCCCTATATAAGCACGAGTAATATAATATTTTTCCTCTAGATACTACTTACTATGTCAACTGTGAATTTTATGTATGTAATCAAGCTTATCAATATAATTTGTCAACGTGTACTTAGTCTATTCAATAATGGGTGTTTGAGATATGTATTCCTGGAAAATTGCTACGATTTTTAATTTGTCTGAAAACCGTTGTGTCCCCTTTCCAGTATTTTTCTTGCGACTCTTCACCCTGTTCTAACGGTGGACTGTGTTATGAATCCGAGTTTGGATTCAATTGCACATGTCCCCAAGGATTTAATGAAACGTTTTGTTAAACTCCAGTTAAATTTGCTCTATTCCTTGGTTAAAGCAAATAATAAAATACCTATCCTAATAGTTTATCTCATTTCCCGTTAGAATTTTCTTTCACGGTCATAGTCTTAAGGATCCCCTATATAATCACAAGTAATATAATATATTTCCTCCAGAGTTTCTTCTCTGATATCTATACATACTATTAGTTAAAAACTAGATGTAAAAGTTCTTTTCCATCTACATCCTATTGATAATACCGATGTACCGAATCGAGTTCTATATACTTTGTGTACTTTAGACTACACAACTTTCCAAGTTCATATTCTTAACAGTCCCAATATATAACCCCATCTCAACCTCTTTTTAATTAATACATTATGTTAATCCGGTGAAAATCCCGAAAACTTTAATCCATATTGTGAAGGATTTCGGAATTCTAATCTCCTAATGATTTGAGGTCGTCACTTGGTGTTTTCTGGCTAATCACTCAATTGTGTTTCTATGTTATACATTCATTGGAACCCTAAGGTAATTGGTCATATTGACTTGGTTGACGTAGCAATATCTATCAATCCAAAATATCGACTTCTAGACCTCCATCTTATTACATTCATCATTATCTCATCATTGATGAGCATGCGCAGAGGTGTAATTAATCAAATTGACGTGTACTATATCCGTCGTGAAAGTTGTCCTTCTCAGGCTTCATTTTCTGTAGTGAAGAACATTGGAATTCTAATTGTGTACAGTTTTGTTCATCATCCTCTGTTTTCTGGTGTTATTGTTGTTGAACTGCTATGATGACATGATTGGTTTTACGGTTTATGTATCGACGTCATTTATTTCCGATAATTTTTTCCTATATGCTGTATATACAAAAATGATTATCTATTTATACTTTTATTCTATCATTAGATCGATGTCCTGAAATGTTCCTCTAATTTTATAATTATCTTTCAAAGGTCGAGCTTCCTTTCATTTACGCGAGCTGTTAAAATCCTTTTAAATTTTCTATTTCCTTTGAATAAGCTTGTTAAACTTTCACAGTTGTATGATTCCTTTAATGAACTTAATCAAATTCAATGTTTTCCCCTCACATCTCTGATCACATTTTCTAACGTTTTAAGTTCAAAATGCTTATTCGAGTTGGTTTAAACTTTCACTTACTTATTCTTCCTTTTTTCTTCTTCATTTCAACAAGTTATTATCAGGTTGTATATGAGCAATTAATCTTTAATTGACCAATTATAATTGAGTGACTCATCCCATTTGAAAAACCAATCCACATAACAACAAAAAACATCTCTTATCTGTCCATTATCTGACATTTTCTCACTGACAATTGATTGTAAAACGTTTTCCCTCTAGTGTTTGCATGTTCATCACTTCCTTGTCTGAACGGTGGAAACTGCTCAGAAATTTCGGATGGTGTTGGCTACAACTGTACCTGTCCGGAAAATTTTACTGGAGATATCTGTCAGCATAGAGGTATATGAAACCGAATCCTAAGAAAAACAACTCATTTCATTTCCGGTGTTCTATGTATATGCTCAATTCTCTTTAATCTTGTATATGTGTTTCAATCAATCTAAGTTAATAATCCCTAATCCTTTTCATATCAGATTCTGTCTCTAGAGAGAAACCATGGATACTTAAATTTATTACTGATGACTTATAAGCATATTATTAGTTAAATTTATTAATAATCCTTCAATGTTCCAATCTGTCTCGATCTATCCTCTCTGCTGTATGTGTAAATGCATTAAACTTGAAATGTCAAACCTTTTTTTTGTAGTGTTTGCGTGTTCATCAGCTCCTTGTTTAAATGGTGGAACTTGCTCTGAATTTTCTGACGGTTTCGGCCACATTTGTTCCTGTCCAGAAGGTTATTCTGGAGAAACTTGTCAAAACAAAGGTACATCCCATACACTGGATTTCATGCACACCACTGTTAACTACATACACTGTCCTCCATCAAGCCATTGACACTTTGAAATCTCTTGTATTCGACTTAGTGCATGTCATCATTTTGACATTTACGTCTTTTCGTAGAAATCATTTTCAGGCATAAATATTTCTGCATGAAATCTTACTCCTGCATGAAATTTTACTCCTGATTCACCTAAAGTTAATGCATGGACCTGGTGAAAGCAGACCTGGTAGAAAATAATATTTCTTATATTTTAATATAAATGGATAAAACTAGGAGGATAGAGTGTAACCCCTTAATTTATGTCATAAATGACTTGTTTTATTTGGATTCCAAGGTTATTCCCTCCTGGTAGCAATAACTTACTACACGGCTAATTGTATATCAATTATATATGAATATATCACAAATGAAGTCGCTTCCAAAAGTACAATTTATAGAAAAGATTCTAGTTTAATGATGAATCTTAATATTTTAAAAAAATGAATTCACGTTGAAGATTGGCGTATTTGTCAGGCTAGACAGGAAAGCCCAAAAGATGCTGTCCTCTCTCATCTTTCAAAGCTAATGGAAAAAAGCAAATAACGTTTATTTCTCTTCCAAAAATGAAACACTCACCTTGACCTTCACGAATGCTGAGAGGTATATCATAAGTTGTTCTCTGTTAGTTCACCACAAATATTGCCTAGGCAGATCAATCCCCTTCTTCCTAGGTTTTAAGCATCTCATTCTCAAATCTTTTAATCTTCCACTATTCCGCACTGCCACCTTCTTTATGTCTTCTTTTCACTCGATCAATTGCTTGCACCCATTTCCCGTAGAGAGTCCATGTAGTCCCAGTCCATGCCTTAACGGTGGATATTGCTTTCAGCTACAAGGAAGCAATCTTTCCTACTTCTGCCAATGTCCAGAGAACTATAGTATTGGGAAGCACTGTGAAAACAGTAAGTCTTAACGGTGGAGGTTTCACGAATTTCGATAAGCTCATATCAGAATACCTTTCCTGGTTTAGATTGCCAAATCAGAGCTCATAATCTTAGCTCCTTAGTTTGCTTCCACTTAACATTTCTTCTAATAAACAGTGTGGCTGTGTGTTTATAATGAAAATGCATTTTACTTGTGTAAGGGTTTAATTTCTCTGCAAATAGATTTCATTCTCATCTTTTCTTCCACATCTGCACGAACGCCTCAACAAACGCTAAACACGCAGTTCTTTATAACATAATGAAAAGTCCTAAAAACAGGCAATAGAAATGGAGGCCTTCCTCTAAATGTTAGTCCATCTAAATGTTATTTCTTCTATGATGCTCTTTAAATTGCTCTTCTTTCTATTGTCTATCATTCTATTGTCTATCCACACCCGTTTGATCCTACCGTTTCTCTGTAGTGACTGCATGTTCGTCATCACCATGTCTGAACGGGGGAGTTTGCACAGAATTCACGAACGGTTCAGAATACACCTGTTCTTGTGTATCTGGATTTACAGGAGAAAATTGTGAAAGCAGAGGTACCGTGCTTAAAATAAGAACGTAGAACATTATTGATAATTCATTAGACGTCACTCATTTCGTGTTTGTGATCAAGTAAACTAATTTCATACTGTTAAAATGTTCATAAATTCAAAGGTTTAAGGTTTAAGTATATCTCCTTTGTTCAGGCAGGCACTAGGGGTGCCGAGGCTATGTCACTCAGTAAAAAGAACAAACAAAAAATATCCTCGAAAACCTAATAAATCAAAAAATGCGTTTGCACGTGCACGTTTCTCTCTCTTTGAATACACTTTGACCTACATCAATGCTGAGAGTAGACCATAAATTGTTCTCTTTTAGTCTACCACTAATAACGCCTAAGCAGTTCAATTCTCTTATTCCTAGAATTTAGCATCTTATTGCATTCTCAAATCTGTTAATCTTCCACTATTCCGCACTGCCACCTTCTTTATCTCTTCATTTCACTCGACCAACTGCTTGCACCCATTTCCCATAGAGAGTCCATGTAGTCCCAGTCCATGCTTTAACGGTGGGGAATGCTTTCAGCTACAAGGAAGCAATCTCGCTTACTTCTGCCAATGTCCAGAGAACTATAGTACTGGGAAGCACTGTGAAAACAGTAAGTCTTAACGGTGGAGGTTTCACGAATTTCGATCAGCTCATATCAGAATACTTTTACTGGTTTAGATTGCCAAATCAGAGCTCATAATCTTAGCTCTTTAGTTTACTTCCACTTCTTAAAATTTCTTCTAATTAACAATGTGGCTGTGTGTTTATATAATGGAAATGCATTTTACTTGTGTAATAGTTTAATTCTCTACAAATCGATTTCATTCTCATCTTTTCTACCACATCAGCACAAACGCCTAAACAAACACTGAACATGCAGTTTCTGGCAGCGTTCTTTATAGGAGGTTGAAAAGTCATAAAAACAGCTGATAGAGTTTTAGTTCTTCTTAATTTTAGTCCTTCTTAATTTTAGTCCGTCTTAATTTTAGTCCGTCTAAATGTTATTTCTTCTATGATACTCTTTAAATTGCTCGTATTTCTATCGTCTATCATTCTATTGTCTATCCACACCCGTTTGATCCTACCATTTCTCTGTAGTGACTGCATGTTCGTCATCACCATGTCTCAACGGGGGAGTTTGCACAGAGTTCACGAACGGTTCAGAATACACCTGTTCTTGTGTATTTGGATTTATAGGAGAAAATTGTGAAAGCAGAGGTACCGTGCTTAAAATAAGAACGTAGAACATTATTGATAAATCATTAGACGTCACTCATTTCGTGTTTGTGATCAAGTAAACTAATTTCATACTGTTAAAATGTTCATGAATTTAAAGGTTTAAAGTTTAAGTATATCTCATTTGTTCAGGCAGGCACTAGGGGTGCCGAGGCTATGTCACTCAGTAAAAAGAACAAACAAAAAATATCCTCGAAAACCTAATAAATCAAAAAATGCGTTTGCACGTGCACGTTTCAATCTCTCTCACTTTGAATACACCTTGACCTACATCTTTTTGTCGACCACTAATAACGCCTAAGTAGTTCAATTCTCTTATTCCTAGAATTTAGCATCTCATTGCATTCTCAAATCTGTTAATCTTCCACTATTCCGCACTGCCACCTTATGTATTTATTCATTTCACTCGACCAACTGCTTGCACCCATTTCCCGTAGAGAGTCCATGTAGTCCCAGTCCATGCCTTAACGGTGGGGAATGCTTTCAGCTACAAGGAAGCAATCTCGCTTACTTCTGCCAATGTCCAGAGAACTATAGTACTGGGAAGCACTGTGAAAATAGTAAGTCTTAACGGTGGAGGTTTCACGAATTCCGATAAGCTCATATCAGAATACCTTTACTGGTTTAGATTGCAAAATAAGAGCTCATAATCTTAGCTCTTTAGTTTACTTCCACTTCTTAAATTTCCTTTAATTAACAGTGTGGCTGTGAGTTTATATAATGGAAATGCATTTTAATTGCGTAATAGTTTTAATTTGTCTACAAATCGATTTCATTCTCATCTTTTCTTCCACATCAGCACAAACGCCTAAACAAACACTGATGCAGTTTCAGGCAGCGTTCTTTATAGGAGGTTGAAAAGTCATAAAAACAGCTGATAGAGTTTTAGTCCTTCTTAATTTTAGTCCTTCTTAATTTTAGTCCGTCTAAATGTTATTTCTTTTATGATGCTCTTTAAATTGCTCGTCTTTCTATTGTCTATCATTCTATTGTCTATCCACACCCGTTTGATCCTACCATTTCTCTGTAGTGACTGCATGTTCGTCATCACCATGTCTCAACGGGGGAGTTTGCACAGAGTTCACGAACGGTTCAGAATACACCTGTTCTTGTGTATTTGGATTTATAGGAGAAAATTGTGAAAGCAGAGGTACCGTGCTTAAAATAAGAACGTAGAACATTATTGATAAATCATTAGACGTCACTCATTTCGTGTTTGTGATCAAGTAAACTAATTTCATACTGTTAAAATGTTCATGAATTTAAAGGTTTAAAGTTTAAGTATATCTCCTTTGTTCAGGCAGGCACTAGGGGTGCCGAGGCTATGTCACTCAGTAAAAAGAACAAACAAAAAATATCCTCGAAAACCTAATAAATCAAAAAATGCGTTTGCACGTGCACGTTTCAATCTCTCTCACTTTGAATACACCTTGACCTACATCTTTTTGTCGACCACTAATAACGCCTAAGTAGTTCAATTCTCTTATTCCTAGAATTTAGCATCTCATTACATTCACAAATCTGTTAATCTTCCACTATTCCGCACTGCCACCTTATGTATTTCTTCATTTCACTCGACCAACTGCTTGCACCCATTTCCCGTAGAGAGTCCATGTAGTCCCAGTCCATGCCTTAACGGTGGGGAATGCTTTCAGCTACAAGGAAGCAATCTCGCTTACTTCTGCCAATGTCCAGAGAACTATAGTACTGGGAAGCACTGTGAAAATAGTAAGTCTTAACGGTGAAGGTTTCACGAATTTCGATAAGCTCATATCAGAATACCTTTACTGGTTTAGATTGCAAAATAAGAGCTCATAATCTTAGCTCTTTAGTTTACTTCCACTTCTTAAATTTCCTTTAATTAACAGTGTGGCTGTGAGTTTATATAATGGAAATGCATTTTAATTGCGTAATAGTTTTAATTTGTCTACAAATCGATTTCATTCTCATCTTTTCTTCCACATCAGCACAAACGCCTAAACAAACACTGAACATGCAGTTTCAGGCAGCGTTCTTTATAGGAGGTTGAAAAGTCATAAAAACAGCTGATAGAGTTTTAGTCCTTCTTAATTTTAGTCCTTCTTAATTTTAGTCCGTCTAAATGTTATTTCTTTTATGATGCTCTTTAAATTGCTCTTCTTTCTATTGTCTATCATTCTATTGTCTATCCACACCCGTTTGATCCTACCATTTCTCTGTAGTGACTGCATGTTCGTCATCACCATGTCTGAACGGGGGAGTTTGCACAGAGTTCACGAACGGTTCAGAATACACCTGTTCTTGTGTATCTGGATTTACAGGAGAAAATTGTGAAAGCAGAGGTACTGTGCTTAAAATATGAACGTAGAACATTATTGATAAATCATTAGACGTCACTCATTTCGTGTTTGTGATCAAGTAAACTAATTTCATACTGTTACAATGGTCATGAATTCACAGTGTTAAAGTTTAAGTATTTCTCCTTTGTTCAGTCAGGCACATGGGAACAACTGTTTTATGAGGGGCGTAAAGGCTATGTCACTAAGCAAAGAGAACAAACAAAAACTATCCTCGAATAATGAATAAATCAAAAAATGCGTTTGCACGTGAATGTTTAAGTCTCTTTCACTTTAAATAACTCCTATCTAACATCCTCTTACTTTCGCACCATCTGTATCTCCATTTTGTTTTAGACTTTGCATGCTTGTCATTTCCTTGTATGAATGGAGGAGCTTGCATAGAGTTTGAAGATGGCTTCGGATACTCGTGCATATGTCCATCTAGTTTCACTGGTTACAATTGTGACAGTACAGGTACATGTTGATAATTGTTAACTAGCATTTTGGTCGTGTTCCTGTTAAAATGTTGAATATCATATTTCTAGTTTTAAGTTCTTTTTTTGTAGAGATGTCAAAAATGTATGTCCAGTATGTACATTTATCGTTGATTGAACTCTTGATTGATCTATGAAGATTTGAGCACTATGCATGTAGACATGCTGTTGTTGTTGTTTTTGTTATGAATATCATTATTATTATTAATAATAACGTTGTTGCTGTTGCTGATGTTCATGTTGTGTTTTGTTCTTGTGGCTGCTGATGCTACAATAGTTGTATATCCATAAGTTCTTCTCTATTAGTCCACCACAAATAATGCCTAAGCAGTTCAATTCTCTTCTTCCTAGATTTGTTAGCATTACATCATATTCGCAAATCTTTTAATCTTCCACTTTTCCGCACTGCCACCTTCTTCATCTCTTTATTTCACTCGACCAACTGCTTGCACCCATTTCCCGTAGAGAGTCCATGTAGTCCCAGCCCATGCCTTAACGGTGGGGAATGCTTTCAGCTACAAGGAAGCGATCTCGCTTACTTCTGCCAATGTCCAGAGAACTATAGTACTGGGAAGCACTGTGAAAACAGTAAGTCTTAACGGTGGAGGTTTCACGAATTTCGATCAGAATACATTTGCTTGTTTAGATTGCCAAATGAGAGCTCATAATCTTAGCTCATTAGTTTACTTCCACTTCTTAAATTTCTTCTAATTAGCAGTGTGGCTGTGTGTTTAAATATTTAAATTGCATTTTACTTGTGAAATAGTTTAATTTCCCTACAAATAGATTTCGTTCCCATCTTTTCTTCCACATCAGCACAAACGCCTAAACAAACTCTGAACATGCAGTTTCAGGCAGCGTTCTTTATAACAGGTTGAAAAGTCATAAAAACAGCTGATAGAGTTTGAGTCCTTCTTAATTTTAGTCCTTCTTAATTTTAGTCCGTCTAAATCTTATTTCTTCTATGATGCTCTTTAAATTGCTCTTCTTTCTTTTGTCTATCATTCTATTGTCTATCCACACCCGTTTGATCCTACCATTTCTCTGTAGTGACTGCATGTTCGTCATCACCATGTCTGAACGGGGGAGTTTGCACAGAGTTCACGAACGGTTCCGAATACACCTGTTCTTGTGTATCTGGATTTACAGGAGAAAATTGTGAAAGCAGAGGTACCGTGCTTAAATATGAACGTAGAACATTATTGATAAATCATCAGACGTCACTCATTTCGTGTTTGTGATCAAGTAAACTAATTTCATACTGTTACAATGGTCATGAATTCACAGTGTTAAAGTTTAAGTATTTCTCCTTTGTTCAGTCAGGCACGTGGGAGCAACTGTTTTATGAGGGGCGTAAAGGCTATGTCACTAAGCAAAGAGAACAAACAAAAACTATCCTCGAATAATAAATAAATCAAAAAATGCGTTTGCACGTGAATGTTTAAGTCTCTTTCACTTTAAATAACTCTTATCTAACATTCTCTTACTTTCGCACCATCTGTATCTCAATTTTGTTTTAGACTTTGCATGCTTGTCATTTCCTTGTATGAATGGAGGAGCTTGCATAGAGTTTGAAGATGGCTTCGGATACTCGTGCATATGTCCATCTAGTTTCACTGGTTACAATTGTGACAGTACAGGTACATGTTGATAATTGTTAACTAACATTTTGGTCGTGTTCCTGTTAACATGTTGAATATCATATTTCTAGTTTTAAGTTCTTTTTTTGTAGAGATGTCAAAAATGTATGTCCAATATGTACATTTATCGTTGATTGAACTCTTGATTGATCTATGAACATTTGAGCACTATGCATGTAGACATGCTGTTGTTGTTGTTGTTTTTGTTATGAATATCATTATTATTATTATTAATAACGTTGTTGCTGTTGTTGTTGATCCTGTTGCTGATGTTCATGTTGTGTTTTGTTCTTGTGGCTGCTGATGCTACAATAGTTGTATATCCATAAGTTCTTCTCTATTAGTCCACCACAAATAATGCCTAAGCAGTTCAATTTTCGTCTTCCTAGATTTGTTAGCATTTCATCATATTCGCAAATCTTTTAATCTTCCACTTTTCCGCACTGCAACCTTCTTCATCTCTTCATTTCACTCGGTCAACTGCTTGCACCCATTTCCCGTAGAGAGTCCATGTAGTCCCAGCCCATGCCTTAACGGTGGGGAATGCTTTCAGCTACAAGGAAGCGATCTCGCTTACTTCTGCCAATGTCCAGAGAACTATAGTACTGGGAAGCACTGTGAAAACAGTAAGTCTTAACGGTGGAGGTTTCACGAATTTCGATCAGCTCATATCAGAATACCTTTACTGGTTTAGATTGCAAAATAAGAGCTCATAATCTTAGCTCATTAGTTTACTTCCACTTCTTAAATTTCTTCTAATTAGCAGTGTGGCTGTGTGTTTAAATATTTCAATTGCATTTTACTTGTGTAATAGTTTTAATTTCTCTACAAATAGATTTCGTTCCCATCTTTTCTTCCACATCAGCACAAACGCCTAAACAAACACTGAACATGCAGTTTCAGGCAGCGTTCTTTATAACAGGTTGAAAAGTCATAAAAACAGCTGATAGAGTTTTAGTCCTTCTTAATTTTAGTCCTTCTTAATTTTAGTCCTTCTTAATTTTAGTCCGTCTAAATCTTATTTCTTCTATGATGCTCTTTAAATTGCTCTTCTTTCTATTGTCTATCATTCTATTGTCTATCCACACCCGTTTGATCCTACCATTTCTCTGTAGTGACTGCATGTTCGTCATCACCATGTCTGAACGGGGGAGTTTGCACAGAGTTCACGAACGGTTCAGAATACACCTGTTCTTGTGTATCTGGATTTACAGGAGAAAATTGTGAAAGCAGAGGTACCGTGCTTAAATATGAACGTAGAACATTATTGATAAATCATTAGACGTCACTCATTTCGTGTTTGTGATCAAGTAAACTAATTTCATACTGTTACAATGGTCATGAATTCACAGTGTTAAAGTTTAAGTATTTCTCCTTTGTTCAGTCAGGCACATGGGAGCAACTGTTTTATGAGGGGCGTAAAGGCTATGTCACTAAGCAAAGAGAACAAACAAAAACTATCCTCGAATAATAAATAAATCAAAAAATGCGTTTGCACGTGCATGTTTAAGTCTCTTTCATTTTAAATAACTCATATCTAACATTCTCTTACTTTCGCACCATCTGTATCTCCATTTTGTTTTAGACTTTGCATGCTTGTCATTTCCTTGTATGAATGGAGGAGCTTGCATAGAGTTTGAAGATGGCTTCGGATACTCGTGCATATGTCCATCTAGTTTCACTGGTTACAATTGTGACAGTACAGGTACATGTTGATAATTGTTAACTAAAATTTTGGTCGTGTTCCTGTTAAAATGTTGAATATCATATTTCTAGTTTTAAGTTCTTTTTTTGTAGAGATGTCAAAAATGTATGTCCAATGTGTACATTTATCGTTGATTGAACTCTTGATTGATCTATGAACATTTGAGCACTATGCATGTAGACATGCTGTTGTTGTTGTTATGAATATCATTAATATTATTATTAATAACGTTGTTGCTGTTTTTGTTGATCCTGTTGCTGATGTTCATGTTGTGTTTTGTTCTTGTGGCTGCTGATGCTACAATAGTTGTATATCCATAAGTTCTTCTCTATTAGTCCACCACAAATAATGCCTAAGCAGTTCAATTCTCTTCTTCCTAGATTTGTTAGCATTTCATCATATTCGCAAATCTTTTAATCTTCCACTTTTCCGCACTGCCACCTTCTTCATCTCTTCATTTCACTCGGTCAACTGCTTGCACCCATTTCCCGTAGAGAGTCCATGTAGTCCCAGTCCATGCCTTAACGGTGGGGAATGCTTTCAGCTACAAGGAAGCAATCTTGCCTACTTCTGCCAATGTCCAGAGAACTATAGTACTGGGAAGCACTGTGAAAACAGTAAGTCTTAACGGTGGAGGTTTCACGAATTTCGATTAGAAAACATTTGCTTGTTTAGATTGCCATATGTAGATTGAGTTATTGATTAAGTTTTGGAAAATAGTATGGATATTACTAACTGTGTCAACTGTGAACTTAATGCATATACTTGAACTCACACATATCATTTGTCTGTATGTACTTAGTTTTTAAACAATGGGTGTTTGGGTATTCCCGAAAAATTGCTACGATTTCATTTGTCTAAAAACCGTTGTGTCCCCTTTCCAGTATTTGCTTGCGACTCTTCACCCTGCTCTAATGGTGGACTGTGTTATGAATCCGAGTTTGGATTTAATTGCACATGTCCCCAAGGATTTAATGGAACGTTTTGTGAAACTCCAGGTAAATTTGCTCTAGTCCTTGGTTAAGAAAAATAATAATACATATCCTAATAGTTTCTCTTATTTCCTATTATAATTTTCTTCGACGGGGTCCCCTTTACGAGCGCTAGGAATTTAAATACATTTCCTCTAGAATTTGTATAGGACACTAAAGCTTAATATTTGCTCAAAACTAAATGGGAAAAGTTCTACCGAAACTAAATCTTATGGAGATTACACTTGTAACAATTCGAGATTCCTATTTACATGTTCTTTATAGTTTACCTTTTATAACAAATTTCAAATTCACATCCTCATTGTCCAATTTCCTTCAAATCTTCAACATTCCTCAAAGACGAATCAGTCGATTATAGTGTTGATAAATCATTTGGGCCCCTTTCCATGAAGCTTACCATTGATGGTAACTTCTATGGAAACCTCGATTTCAGTGGCTGTTTAGTGATGTTGTTATTGTAGTTTATATTGATGGCAGTGTTATCATCAATGGTAACTTTCATGCAAGAGGCCTGGGTTGGAAAAGCTGGTTGATACATAAAGTTCATCTTGATTTGTAAATTGTTCAGCATTTTCAACTCTAGCACTTCGAACATTTTACTGTGATACTTCATACGTTTCCTTCTAGTGTTAACGTGTTCGTCAGCTCCTTGTCTAAATGATGGTACTTGCTCAGAATTCCTGGAAGGCTTCGGTTACAATTGCTCCTGTCCAGATGGTTTTACTGGAGATGTTTGTCAAATTAGAGGTACATGCACCACGTGAATCAACACTACAGTTTAATAAACACATTACTGATTTTGTATCATACTTTTGTCACAAATGCGTGTTAATAGTGATTCTACATGTATTTCATTCCAACAAATCAGAGTAAGAGAATCAGGACCGAATGTAACTCGAGTAACATAACATTTTGCAGTTTTTAAACTCGTACTACGTTCTGCAAACTAAAATAGAAATAGATGTATTTCATAAACTCTGTTTTCGTGTTCCCAAACGTTTATGTTTCTCTTCTTGTCACTTATTTGACCAAACGTGGGTTTTCTAACGTTTTTCAAATCTATTCTCTTGTGTTTTCCTTGTCATGTTGGTTTCCGTCCTTTTATTTGCAGTTTCTGCTTGCACTTCAAATCCTTGTCAAAATAATGGATTTTGCCTTGATGCTGCTTCAGGATATGATGTTTATTGCATCTGTCCCGAAGGGTTTACAGGTTCAGCTTGTGAAACAAAAGGTACTACATATATATCTCTCTCTCTCTGTTTCAATCTCATTTCTAATTCTTATGTAACCGGTGAAGGGTATTGTATGATTTATTTTCACTTCAAATTCACAGTCCGTATATCTCAGAATGGTCGTTCGGGCTGTAAATTTCAGAGGACTGGTTAGACTATTACATTTTCTTTCCTCTTCTTTTACATTTCAGTTTTTGTCTGCGACTCTTCACCCTGTTCTAATGGTGGACTGTGTTATGAATCTGGGTTTGGATTCAATTGCACATGTCTCGAAGGATTTAATGGAACGTTTTGCGAAACTCAAGGTAGATTGAGTTACAAATTAACTTTTGGAAAATAGTATGGAAATTACTAACTGTGTCAACTGTGATTTTTTTGCATGTACTCGAACTCACAAATATCATTGTCTGTATGTACTTAATTTATTCAACCATGGATGTTTGGGTTATGTATTCCTGGAAAATTACTACGATTTCATTTTTCATAAAACCGTTGTGTCCCCTTTCCAGTATTTGCTTGCGACTCTTCACCCTGCTCTAACGGTGGACTGTGTTTTGAATCCGAGTTTGGATTTAATTGCACATGTCCCCAAGGATTTAATGGCACGTTTTGTTAAACTCTAGGTAAATTTGCTCTAGTCCTTGGTTAAGAAAAATAATAATATATATCGCAATAGTTTCTCTTGTTTCCCATTATAATTTTCTTCGACGGGGTCCCCTTTATGAGCGCGAGGAATTTAAATACATTTCCTCTGGATTTTTTTTTATAGGATATTATCGCATGCCCTTAGCTCAAAACCAGATGGGGAAAGTTCTGCCAAAACTACATCCTATGAAAAAATATACATGGAACCAAATTTCCCATCAGAATTTTCTTTCACGGTCATAGGCTTTAGGACCCCCTATATAAGCACGAGTAATATAATATATTTCTTACAGAGCTTTTTGTAAGATACTACTAACTGTGTGAATTTTATGTATGTACCCGAGTTCACAGATATCATTTGTCTATATGTACGTAGTCTATTCAACAATGGGTGTTTGGGTTATGTATTCCTGGAAAATCTGAATTTGGATTCAATTGCACATGTCCCGAAGGATTTAATGGAACGTTTTGCAAAACTCAAGGTAGATTGAGTTATTGATTAAGTTTTGGAAAATAGTATGGATATTACTAACTGTGTCAACTGTGAACTTAATGCATCTACTTGAACTCACACATATCATTTGTCTGTATGTACTTAGTCTTTAAACAATGGGTGTTTGGGTATTCCCGAAAAATTGCTACGATTTCATTTGTCTAAAAACCGTTGTGTCCCCTTTCCAGTATTTGCTTGCGACTCTTCACCCTGCTCTAATGGTGGACTGTGTTATGAATCCGAGTTTGGATTCAATTGCACATGTCCCCAAGGATTTAATGGAACGTTTTGTGAAACTCCAGGTAAATTTGCTCTAGTCCTTGGTTAAGAAAAATAATAATACCTATCCTAATAGTTTCTCTTATTTCCTACTATAATTTTCTTCGACGGGGTCCCCTTTACGAGCGCGAGGAATTTAAATACATTTCCTCTAGAATTTGTATTTAGACACTAAAGCTTAATATTTGCTCAAAACTAAATGGGAAAAGTTCTACCGAAACTTAATCTTATAGAGATTACACATATAACAATTCGAGATTCCTATTTACATGTTCTTTATAGTTTACCTTTTACAACAAATTTCAAATTCACATCCTCATTGTCCAATTTCCTTTAAATCTTCAACAATGCTCCAAGACGAGTCAGTCAATTATAGTGTTGATAAATCATCTGGGCCCCTTTGCATGAAGCTTACCATTGATGGTAACTTCTATGGAAACATCGATTTCAGTGGCTGTTTAGTGATGTTGTTATTGTAGTTTATATTGATGGCAGTGTTATCATCCATGGTAACTTTCATGCAACGAGGTCTGGGTTGGAAAAGCTGGTTGATACATAAAGTTCATCTTGATTTGTAAATTGTACAGCATTTTCGACTGGAGCACTTCGAACATTTTACTGTGATACTTCATACGTTTCCTTCTAGTGTTAACGTGTTCGTCAGCTCCTTGTCTAAATGGTGGAAAATGCTCAGAATTCCTGGAAGGCTTCGGTTACAATTGCTCCTGTCCAGATGGTTTTACTGGAGATGTTTGTCAAATTAGAGGTACATGCACCACGTGAATCAACACCACAGTTTAATAAACACATTATTGATTTTGTATCATACTTTTGTCACAAATGCGTGTTAATAGTGATTCTACATGTATTTCATTCCAACAAATCAGAGTAAGAGAATCAGGACCGAATGTAACTCGAGTAACATAACATTTTGCAGTTTTTAAACTCGTACTACGTTCTGCAAACTAAAATATAAATAGATGTATTTCATAAACTCTGTTTTCGTGTTCCCAAACGTTTATGTTTCTCTTCTTGTCACTTATTTGACCAAACGTGAGTTTTCTTACGTTTTTAAATCTATTCTCTTGTGTTTTCCTTGTCATGTTGGTTTCCGTCCTTTTATTTGCAGTTTCTGCTTGCACTTCAAATCCTTGTCAAAATAATGGATTTTGCCTTGATGCTGCTTCAGGATTTGATGTATATTGCATCTGTCCTGAAGGGTTTACAGGTTCAGCTTGTGAAACAAAAGGTACTTCATATATCTCTCTCTCTCTCTGTTTCAATCTCATTTCTAATTCTCATGTAACCGGTGAAGGGTATTGTATGATTTATTTTCACTTCAAATGAACATTCCCTATACCTCAGAATGGTCGTTCGGGCTGTAAATTTCAGAGGACTGGTTTGACTATTACATTTTCTTTCCTCTTCTTTTACATTTCAGTTTTTGTCTGCGACTCTTCACCCTGTTCTAATGGTGGACTGTGTTATGAATCTGAGTTTGGATTCAATTGCACATGTCTCGAAGGATTTAATGGAACGTTTTGCGAAACTCAAGGTAGATTGAGTTATAAATTAAGTTTTGGAAAATAGTATGGAAATTACTAACTGTGTCAACTGTGATTTTTTTTGCATGTACTCGAACTCACAAATATCATTGTCTGTATGTACTTAGTTTATTCAACCATGGGTGTTTGGGTTATGTATTCCTGAAAAAATTGCTACGATTTCATTTGTCATAAAACCGTTGTGTCCCCTTTCCAGTATTTGCTTGCGACTCTTCACCCTGCTCTAATGGTGGACTGTGTTTTGAATCCGAGTTTGGATTCAATTGCACATGTCCCCAAGGATTTAATGGAACGTTTTGTGAAACTCCAGGTAAATTTGCTCTAGTCCTTGGTTAAGAAAAATAAAAATACATATCCTAATAGTTTCTCTTATTTCCTACTATAATTTTCTTCGACGGTGTCCCCTTTACGAGCGCGAAGAATTTAAATACATTTCCTCTAGAATTTGTATAGGACACTAAAGCTTAATATTTGCTCAAAACTAAATGTGAAAAGTTCTACCGAAACTAAATCTTATGGAGATTACACATATAACAATTCGAGATTCCTATTTACATGTTCTTTATAGTTTACCTGTTACAACAAATTTCAAATTCACATCCTCATTGTCCAATTTCCTTCAAATCTTCAACAATCCTCAAAGACGAATCAGTCAATTATCGTGTTAATAAATCATTTGGGCCCCTTTGCATGAAGCTTATCATTGATGGTGACTTCTATGGAAACCTCGATTTCAGTGGCTGTTTAGTGATGTTGTTATTGTAGTTTATATTGATGGCAGTGTTATCATCAATGGTAACTTTCATGCAAGAGGCCTGGGTTGGAAAAGCTGGTTGATACATAAAGTTCATCTTGATTTGTAAATTGTTCAGCATTTTCAACTCTAGCACTTCGAACATTTTACTGTGATACTTCATACGTTTCCTTCTAGTGTTAACGTGTTCGTCAGCTCCTTGTCTAAATGATGGTACTTGCTCAGAATTCCTGGAAGGCTTCGGTTACAATTGCTCCTGTCCAGATGGTTTTACTGGAGATGTTTGTCAAATTAGAGGTACATGCACCACGTGAATCAACACTACAGTTTAATAAACACATTACTGATTTTGTATCATACTTTTGTCACAAATGCGTGTTAATAGTGATTCTACATGTATTTCATTCCAACAAATCAGAGTAAGAGAATCAGGACGGAATGTAACTCGAGTAACATAACATTTTGCAGTTTTTAAACTCGTACTACGTTCTGCAAACTAAAATAGAAATAGATGTATTTCAGAAACTCTGTTTTCGTGTTCCCAAACGTTTATGTTTCTCTTCTTGTCACTTATTTGACCAAACGTGAGTTTTCTTACGTTTTTCAAATCTATTCTCTTGTGTTTTCCTTGTCATGTTGGTTTTCGTCCTTTTATTTGCAGTTTCTGCTTGCACTTCAAATCCTTGTCAAAATAATGGATTTTGCCTTGATGCTGCTTCAGGATTTGATGTATATTGCATCTGTCCTGAAGGGTTTACAGGTTCAGCTTGTGAAACAAAAGGTACTCCATATCTCTCTCTCTCTCTGTTTCAATCTCATTTCTAATTCTTATGTAACCGGTGAAGGGTATTGTATGATTTATTGTCACTTCAAATGAACATTCCCTATACCTCAGAATGGTCGTTCGGGCTGTAAATTTCAGAGGACTGGTTAGAATATTACATTTTCTTTCCTCTTCTTTTACATTTCAGTTTTTGTCTGCGACTCTTCACCCTGTTCTAATGGTGGACTGTGTTATGAATCTGAGTTTGGATTCAATTGCACATGTCTCCAAGGATTTAATGGAACGTTTTGCGAAACTCAAGGTAGATTGAGTTACAAATTAAGTTTTGGAAAATAGTATGGAAATTACTAACTGTGTCAACTGTGATTTTTTTTGCATGTACTCGAACTCACAAATATCATTGTCTGTATGTACTTAGTTTATTCAACCATGGGTGTTTGGGTTATGTATTCCTGGAAAATTGCTACGATTTCATTTGTCATAAAACCATTGTGTCCCCTTTCCAGTATTTGCTTGCGACTCTTCACCCTGCTCTAATGGTGGACTGTGTTTTGAATCCGAGTTTGGATTTAATTGCACATGTTCCCAAGGATTTAATGGCACGTTTTGTGAAACTCCAGGTAAATTTGCTCTAGTCCTTGGTTAAGAAAAATAATACATATCGTAATAGTTTCTCTCGTTTCCCATTATAATTTTCTTCGACGGGGTCCCCTTTATGAGCGCGATGAATTTAAATACATTTCCTCTAGATTTTTTTTTATAGGATATTATCGCATTCCCTTAGCTCAAAACCAGATGGGGAAAGTTCTGCCAAAGCTACATCCTATCAAAAATATACATGGAACCAAATTTCCCATCAGAATTTTTTTCACGGTCATAGGCTTTAGGATCCCCTATATAAGCACGAGTAATATAATATATTTCTTCCAGAGCTTTTTGTAAGATACTACTAACTGTGTGAATTTTATATATGTATCCGAGTTCACAGATATCATCTGTCTATGTGTACCTAGTATATTCAACATGGGTGTTTGGGTCATGTATTCATGGAAAATCTGAATTTGGATTCAATTGCACATGTCCCGAAGGATTTAATGGAACGTTTTGTAAAACTCAAGGTAGATTGAGTTATTGATTAAGTTTTGGAAAATAGTATGGATATTACTAACTGTGTCAACTGTGAACTTAATGCATATACTTGAACTCACACATATCATTTGTCTGTATGTACTTAGTTTTTAAACAATGGGTGTTTGGGTATTCCCGAAAAATTGCTACGATTTCATTTGTTTAAAAACCGTTGTGTCCCCTTTCCAGTATTTGCTTGCGACTCTTCACCCTGCTCTAATGGTGGACTGTGTTATGAATCCGAGTTTGGATTTAATTGCACATGTCCCCAAGGATTTAATGGAACGTTTTGTGAAACTCCAGGTAAATTTGCTCTAGTCCTTGGTTAAGAAAAATAATAATATATATCCGAATAGTTTCTCTTATTTCCTATTATAATTTTCTTCGACGGGGTCCCCTTTACGGGCGCGAGGAATTTAAATACATTTCCTCTAGAATTTGTATAGGACACTAAAGCTTAATATTTGCTCAAAACTAAATGGGAAAAGTTCTACCGAAACTAAATCTTATGGAGATTACACATGTAACAATTCGAGATTCCTATTTACATGTTCTTTATAGTTTACCTTTTACAACAAATTTCAAATTCACATCCTCATTGTCCAATTTCCTTCATATCTTCAACAATCCTCAAAGACGAATCAGTCGATTATAGTGTTGATAAATCATTTGGGCCCTTTCCATGAAGCTTACAATTGATGGTAACTTCCATGGAAACCTCGATTTCAGTGGCTGTTTAGTGATGTTGTTATTGTAGTTTATATTGATGGCAGTGTTATCATCAATGGTAACTTTCATGCAAGAGGCCTGGGTTGGAAAAGCTGGTTGATACATAAAGTTCATCTTGATTTGTAAATTGTTCAGCATTTTCAACTCTAGCACTTCGAACATTTTACTGTGATACTTCATACGTTTCCTTCTAGTGTTAACGTGTTCGTCAGCTCCTTGTCTAAATGATGGTACTTGCTCAGAATTCCTGGAAGGCTTCGGTTACAATTGCTCCTGTCCAGATGGTTTTACTGGAGATGTTTGTCAAATTAGAGGTACATGCACCACGTGAATCAACACCACAGTTTAATAAACATATTACTGATTTTGTATCATACTTTTGTCACAAATGCGTGTTAATAGTGATTCTACATGTATTTCATTCCAACAAATCAGAGTAAGAGAATCAGGACCGAATGTAACTCGAGTAACATAACATTTTGCAGTTTTTAAACTCGTACAACGTTCTGCAAACTAAAATATGAATAGATGTATTTCATAAACTCTGTTTTCGTGTTCCCAAACGTTTATGTTTCTCTTCTTGTCACTTATTTGACCAAACGTGAGTTTTCTTACGTTTTTCAAATCTATTCTCTTGTGTTTTCCTTGTCATGTTGGTTTCCGTCCTTTTATTTGCAGTTTCTGCTTGCACTTCAAATCCTTGTCAAAATAATGGATTTTGCCTTGATGCTGCTTCAGGATTTGATGTATATTGCATCTGTCCTGAAGGGTTTACAGGTTCATCTTGTGAAACAAAAGGTACTACATATCTCTCTCTCTCTCTCTCTCTGTTTTAATCTCATTTCTAATTCTTATGTAACCGGTGAAGGGTATTGTATGATTTATTTTCACTTCAAATGAACATTCCCTATACCTCAGAATGGTCGTTCGGGCTGTAAATTTCAGAGGACTGGTTAGACTATTACATTTTCTTTCCTCTTCTTTTACATTTCAGTTTTTGTCTGCGACTCTTCACCCTGTTCTAATGGTGGACTGTGTTATGAATCTGAGTTTGGATTCAATTGCACATGTCTCCAAGGATTTAATGGAACGTTTTGCGAAACTCAAGGTAGATTGAGTTACAAATTAAGTTTTGGAAAATAGTATGGAAATTACTAACTGTGTCAACTGTGATTTTTTTCGCATATACTCGAACTCACAAATATCATTGTCTGTATGTACTTAGTTTATTCAACCATGGGTGTTTGGGTTATGTATTCCTGGAAAATTGCTACGATTTCATTTGTCATAAAACCGTTGTGTCCCCTTTCCAGTATTTGCTTGCGACTCTTCACCCTGCTCTAATGGTGGACTGTGTTTTGAATCCGAGTTTGGATTTAATTGCACATGTCCCCAAGGATTTAATGGCACGTTTTGTGAAACTCCAGGTAAATTTGCTCTAGTCCTTGGTTAAGAAAAATAATAATACATATCGTAATAGTTTCTCTTGTTTCCCATTATAATTTTCTTCGACGGGGTCCCCTATATGAGCGCGAGGAATTCAAATACATTTCCTCTAGATTGTTTGTAATAATATATTATCGCATGCCCTTAGCTCAAAACCAGATGGGGAAAGTTCTGCCAAAACTACATCCTATGAAAAATATACATGGAACCAAATTTCCCATCTGAATTTTCTTTCACGGTCATAGGCTTTAGGATCCCCTATATAAGCACGAGTAATATAATATATTTCTTCCAGAGCTTTTTGTTAGATACTACTAACTGTGTGAATTTTATATATGTACCCGAGTTCACAGATATCATTTGTCTATATGTACCTAGTATATTCAACAATGGGTGTTTGGGGTCATGTATTCCTGGAAAATCTGAATTTGGATTCAATTGCACATGTCCCGAAGGATTTAATGGAACGTTTTGCAAAACTCAAGGTAGATTGAGTTATTGATTAAGTTTTGGAAAATAGTATAGATATTACTAACTGTGTCAACTGTGAACATAATGCATATACTTGAACTCACACATATCATTTGTCTGTATGTACTTAGTTTATTCAACAATGGGTGTTTGGGTTATTTATTCCCGAAAAATTGCTACGATTTCATTTGTTTAAAAACCGTTGTGTCCCCTTTCCAGTATTTGCTTGCGACTCTTCACCCTGCTCTAATGGTGGACTGTGTTATGAATCCGAGTTTGGATTTAATTGCACATGTCCCAAAGGATTTAATGGAACGTTTTGTGAAACTCCAGGTAAATTTGCTCTAGTCCTTGGTTAAGAAAAATAATAATAATACATATCCTAATAGTTTCTCTTATTTCCTATTATAATTTTCTTCGACAGGGTCCCCTTTACGAGCGCGAGGAATTTAAATACATTTCCTCTAGAATTTGTATAGGACACTAAAGCTTAATATTTGCTCAAAACTAAATGGGAAATGTTCTACCTAAACTAAATCTTATGGAGATTACATATGTAACAATTCGAGATTCCTATTTACATGTTCTTTATAGTTTACCTTTTACAACAAATTTCAAATTCACATTCTCTTTGTCCAATTTCCTTCAAATCTTCAACAATCCTCAAAGACGAATCAGTCGATTATAGTGTTGATAAATCATCTGGGCCCCTTTGCATGAAGCTTACCATTGATGGTAACTTCTATGGAAACCTCGATTTCAGTGGCTGTTTAGTGATGTTGTTATTGTAGTTTATATTGATGGCAGTGTTATCATCAATGGTAACTTTCATGCAAGGAGGTCTGGGTTGGAAAAGCTGGTTGATACATAAAGTTCATCTTGATTTGTAAATTGTTCAGCATTTTCGACTGTAGCAATTCGAACATTTTACCTGTGATACTTCATACGTTTCCTTCTAGTGTTAACGTGTTCGTCAGCTCCTTGTCTAAATGGTGGAAAATGCTCAGAATTTCTGGAAGGCTTCGGTTACAATTGCTCCTGTCCAGATGGTTTTACTGGAGATGTTTGTCAAATTAGAGGTACATGCACCACGTGAATCAACACCACAGTTTAATAAACACATTACTGATTTTGTATCATACTTTTGTCACAAATGCGTGTTAATAGTGATTCTACATGTATTTCATTCCAACAAATCAGAGTAAGAGAATCAGGACCGAATGTAACTCGAGTAACATAACATTTTGCAGTTTTTAAACTCGTACTACGTTCTGCAAACTAAAATAGAAATAGATGTATTTCATAAACTCTGTTTTCGTTTTCCCAAACGTTTTTTTTTCTCTTCTTGTCACTTATTTGACCAAATGTGAGTTTTCTTACGTTTTTCAAATCTATTCTCTTGTGTTTTCCTTGTCATGTTGGTTTCCGTCCTTTTATTTGCAGTTTCTGCTTGCACTTCAAATCCTTGTCAAAATAATGGATTTTGCCTTGATGCTGCTTCAGGATTTGATGTATATTGCATCTGTCCTGAAGGGTTTACAGGTTCAGCTTGTGAAACAAAAGGTACTACATATATCTCTCTCTCTCTCTGTTTCAATCTCATTTCTAATTCTTATGTAACCGGTGAAGGGTATTGTAGGATTTATTTTCACTTCAAATGAACATTCCCTATACCTCAGAATGGACGTTCGGGCGGTAAATTTCAGAGGATTGGTTAGGTTTTATTGTGGTTTTTGTCTTATTGCATTGGTTGAGATTTTGATCATGAAATATTACATTTTTTTCTTTCCTCTTCTTTTACATTTTAGTTTTTGTTTGCGACTCATCACCCTGTTCCAATGGTGGACTGTGTTATGAATCTGAGTTTGGATTCAATTGCACATGTCTCGAAGGATTTAATGGAACGTTTTGCGAAACTCAAGATAGATTGAGTTATAGATTAAGTTATGGAAAATAGTATGGATATTACAACTGTGTCAACTGTGAATTTAATGCATGTACTTGAACTCACAAATATAATTTGTCTGTATGTACTTTATAGTTTATTCAACAATGGGTGTTTGGGTAATGTATTCCTGGAAAACTGCTACGATTTCATTTGTCTTAAAACCGTTGTGTCCCCTTTCCAGTATTTGCTTGCGACTCTTCACCCTGCTCTAACGGTGGACTGTGTTATGAATCCGAGTTTGGATTCAATTGCACATGTCCAGAAGGATTTAATGGAACGTTTTGTGAAACTCCAGGTAAATTTGCTCTAGTCCTTGGTTAAGAAAAATGAGAACACATATCCTAAGAGTTTCTCTTATTTCCTATTATAATTTTCTTCGAAGGGGTCCCATTTAAAAGCGCGAGGAATATAATACATTTCTTCTAGAGTTTTGTAAAGGACATTATCGCAAAACATTCAAGATGGGGAAAGTTTTACCAAAACTATATCCTTTGGTGAATAAACTTGTACCAAATCGAGATTCCCATTTGCGCATACTTAATAGTTTACCTTTTCACAATTTTTCAAATTAATATTCTAATCGTCCGATTTCGTTCAAATCTTTAAAAATCCTTTAAGACGAATCAGTCGATTATAGTGATGATGAATTATCTGGACCCCATTGCATGAAGCTTACCATTGATGGTAACTTCAATGGAAACCTCGATTTGAGTGGCTGTTTAGTGATGTGGTCATTGTGGTTAGTATTGACATCAAGGTTATCATCGAAGCGGATTTTTACATAAAGTTCTCCATGATTTGCATAGTATTCAACATTTTCAACTCCAGCACTTCGATAATTTTACCTGTGATACTTCATACGTTTCCTTCTAGTGTTAACGTGTTCGTCAGCTCCTTGTCTAAATGATGGTACTTGCTCAGAATTCCTGGAAGGCTTCGGTTACAATTGCTCCTGTCCAGATGGTTTTACTGGAGATGTTTGTCAAATTAGAGGTACATGAACCACGTGAATCAACACCACAGTTTAATAAACACATTACTGATTTTGTATCATACTTTTGTCACAAATGCGTGTTAATAGTGATTCTACATGTATTTCATTCCAACAAATCAGAGTAAGAGAATCAGGACCGAATGTAACTCGAGTAACATAACATTTTGCAGTTTTTAAACTCGTACTACGTTCTGCAAACTAAAATAGAAATAGATGTATTTCATAAACTCTGTTTTCGTTTTCCCAAACGTTTTTTTTTCTCTTCTTGTCACTTATTTGACCAAATGTGAGTTTTCTTACGTTTTTCAAATCTATTCTCTTGTGTTTTCCTTGTCATGTTGGTTTCCGTCCTTTTATTTGCAGTTTCTGCTTGCACTTCAAATCCTTGTCAAAATAATGGATTTTGCCTTGATGCTGCTTCAGGATTTGATGTATATTGCATCTGTCCTGAAGGGTTTACAGGTTCAGCTTGTGAAACAAAAGGTACTACATATATCTCTCTCTCTCTCTGTTTCAATCTCATTTCTAATTCTTATGTAACCGGTGAAGGGTATTGTAGGATTTATTTTCACTTCAAATGAACATTCCCTATACCTCAGAATGGACGTTCGGGCGGTAAATTTCAGAGGATTGGTTAGGTTTTATTGTGGTTTTTGTCTTATTGCATTGGTTGAGATTTTGATCATGAAATATTACATTTTTTTCTTTCCTCTTCTTTTACATTTTAGTTTTTGTTTGCGACTCATCACCCTGTTCCAATGGTGGACTGTGTTATGAATCTGAGTTTGGATTCAATTGCACATGTCTCGAAGGATTTAATGGAACGTTTTGCGAAACTCAAGATAGATTGAGTTATAGATTAAGTTATGGAAAATAGTATGGATATTACAACTGTGTCAACTGTGAATTTAATGCATGTACTTGAACTCACAAATATAATTTGTCTGTATGTACTTTATAGTTTATTCAACAATGGGTGTTTGGGTAATGTATTCCTGGAAAACTGCTACGATTTCATTTGTCTTAAAACCGTTGTGTCCCCTTTCCAGTATTTGCTTGCGACTCTTCACCCTGCTCTAACGGTGGACTGTGTTATGAATCCGAGTTTGGATTCAATTGCACATGTCCAGAAGGATTTAATGGAACGTTTTGTGAAACTCCAGGTAAATTTGCTCTAGTCCTTGGTTAAGAAAAATGAGAACACATATCCTAAGAGTTTCTCTTATTTCCTATTATAATTTTCTTCGAAGGGGTCCCATTTAAAAGCGCGAGGAATATAATACATTTCTTCTAGAGTTTTGTAAAGGACATTATCGCAAAACATTCAAGATGGGGAAAGTTTTACCAAAACTATATCCTTTGGTGAATAAACTTGTACCAAATCGAGATTCCCATTTGCGCATACTTAATAGTTTACCTTTTCACAATTTTTCAAATTAATATTCTAATCGTCCGATTTCGTTCAAATCTTTAAAAATCCTTTAAGACGAATCAGTCGATTATAGTGATGATGAATTATCTGGACCCCATTGCATGAAGCTTACCATTGATGGTAACTTCAATGGAAACCTCGATTTGAGTGGCTGTTTAGTGATGTGGTCATTGTGGTTAGTATTGACATCAAGGTTATCATCGAAGCGGATTTTTACATAAAGTTCTCCATGATTTGCATAGTATTCAACATTTTCAACTCC
This sequence comes from Strongylocentrotus purpuratus, assembly GCF_000002235.5. Classification (NCBI taxonomy): domain Eukaryota; kingdom Metazoa; phylum Echinodermata; class Echinoidea; order Camarodonta; family Strongylocentrotidae; genus Strongylocentrotus; species Strongylocentrotus purpuratus. Next base: position 12,960,932 of record NW_022145605.1, on the reverse strand, counting down.
AGCACTTCGATAATTTTACCTGTGATACTTCATACGTTTCCTTCTAGTGTTAACGTGTTCGTCAGCTCCTTGTCTAAATGGTGGAAAATGCTCAGAATTCCTGGAAGGCTTCGGTTACAATTGCTCCTGTCCAGATGGTTTTACTGGAGATGTTTGTCAAATTAGAGGTACATGAACCACGTGAATCAACACCACAGTTTAATAAACACATTACTGATTTTGTATCATACTTTTGTCACAAATGCGTGTTAATAGTGATTCTACATGTATTTCATTCCAACAAATCAGAGTAAGAGAATCAGGACCGAATGTAACTCGAGTAACATAACGTTTTGCAGTTTTTAAACTCGTACTACGTTCTGCAAACTAAAATATAAATAGATGTATTTCATAAACTCTGTTTTCGTGTTCCCAAACGTTTATGTTTCTCTTCTTGTCACTTATTTGACCAAACGTGAGTTTTCTTACGTTTTTCAAATCTATTCTCTTGTGTTTTCCTTGTCATGTTGGTTTCCGTCCTTTTATTTTGCAGTTTCTGCTTGCACTTCAAATCCTTGTCAAAATAATGGATTTTGCCTTGATGCTGCTTCAGGATTTGATATATATTGCATCTGTCCTGAAGGGTTTACAGGTTCAGCTTGTGAAACAAAAGGTACTTCATATATCTCTCTCTTTCTCTGTTTCAATCTCATTTCTAATTCTCATGTAACCGGTGAAGGGTATTGTATGATTTATTTTCACTTCAAATGAACATTCCCTATACCTCAGAATGGTCGTTCGGGCTGTAAATTTCAGAGGACTGGTTAGAATATTACATTTTCTTTCCTCTTCTTTTACATTTCAGTTTTTGTCTGCGACTCTTCACCCTGTTCTAATGGTGGACTGTGTTATGAATCTGAGTTTGGATTCAATTGCACATGTCTCCAAGGATTTAATGGAACGTTTTGCGAAACTCAAGGTAGATTGAGTTATAAATTAAGTTTTGGAAAATAGTATGGAAATTACTAACTGTGTCAACTGTGATTTTTGTGCATGTACTCGAACTCACAAATATCATTGTCTGTATGTACTTAGTTTATTCAACCATGGGTGTTTGGGTTATGTATTTCTGGAAAATTGCTACGATTTTATTTGTCATAAAACCGTTGTGTCCCCTTTCCAGTATTTCCTTGCGACTCTTCACCCTGCTCTAATGGTGGACTGTGTTTTGAATCCGAGTTTGGATTCAATTGCACATGTTCCCAAGGATTTAATGGAACGTTTTGTGAAACTCCAGGTAAATTTGCTCTATTGTCTGGTCCATGGTTTAAAAAAATGATAATCCTTATCGAAACAGTTTCCGTTATTTTCTATCATATTTTTCTTAGACGGGGTATCCTCTACTTGGACGAGGAATATAATACATTTCCTCTAGAGTTTTTTTTATAGGATATTGCATCCATAAGCTCAAAACCAGATGGGGGAAAATCTGCCAGAACTACATCCTATGGAGAATACAAATGAACCATATTTCCCGTCAGAATTTTCTTTCAAGGTCATAGTCTTAAGGATCCCATATATCAACATGAGTAATATAATGTATTTCCTCTAGAGTTTCTCATAAGATATTACTAACTGTGCTAATTTTATGTATGTACTCGAGTTCAAAAAAATCATTTGTCTGTATGTACTTAGTCTATTCGACAATGGGTGTTTTGGTTATGTATTTCTGGAAAATGGCTACGATTTCATTTGTCTAAAAACCGTTGTGTCCCATTTCCAGTATTGGCTTGCGACTCTTCACCCTGTTCTAGCGATGGACTATGTTATGAATCCGAGTTTGGATTCAATTGCACATGTCTCCAAGGATTCAATGGAACGTTTTGCGAAACTCAAGGTAGATTGAGTTACAAATTAAGTTTTGGAAAATAGTATGGAAATTACTAACTGTGACAACTGTGATTTTTTTCGCATGTACTCGAACTCACAAATATCATTGTCTGTATGTACTTAGTTTATTCAACCATGGGTGTTTGGGTTATGTATTTCTGGAAAATTACTACGATTTTATTTGTCATAAAACCGTTGTGTCCCCTTTCCAGTATTTGCTTGCGACTCTTCACCCTGCTCTAATGGTGGACTGTGTTTTGAATCCGAGTTTGGTTTCAATTGCACATGTTCCCAAGGATTTAATGGAACGTTTTGTGAAACTCCAGGTAAATTTGCTCTATTGTCTAGTCCATGGTTTAAAAAAATGATAATCCTTATCGAAACAGTTTCTGTTATTTTCTATCATACTTTTCTTCGACGGGGTATCCTCTACTTGGACGAGGAATATAATACATTTCCTCTAGAGTTTTTTTTTTTATAGGATATTGCATCCATAAGCTCAAAACCAGATGGGGGAAAATCTGCCAGAACTACATCCTATGGAGAATACAAATGAACCATATTTCCCGTCAGAATTTTCTTTCAAGGTCATAGTCTTAAGGATCCCATATATCAACATGAGTAATATAATGTATTTCCTCTAGAGTTTCTCATAAGATATTACTAACTGCGTTAATTTTATGTATGTACTCGAGTTCAAAAAAATCATTTGTCTGTTTGTACTTAGTCTTCGACAATGGGTGTTTTGGTTATGTATTTTTGGAAAATGGCTACGATTTCATTTGTCTAAAAACCGTTGTGTCCCCTTTCCAGTATTTGCTTGCGACTCTTCACCCTGCTCTAACGGTGGAATCTGCTATGAATCCGAGTTTGGATTCAATTGCACATGTCCCCATGGATTTAATGGAACGTTTTGTGAAACTCCAGGTAATTTTGTTCTTGTCCTTGGTTAACACAAATAAATAAATACCTATCCATATAGTTTATCTCATTTCCCGTTAGAATTTTCTTTCACGGTCATAGTCTTAAGGATCCCCTATATAATCACGAGTAATATAATATATTTCCTCCAGAGTTTCTTCTTTGATATATATACATACTATTAGTTTAAAACTAGATAGGAAAGTTCTTATCCATCTACATCCTATTGATAATACCGATGTACCGAATCGAGATTTCTATATACTTGGTGTACTTTAGACTACCCAACTTTCCAAGTTCATATTCTTACCACTCCCAATACATAACCCCACCTCGACCTCTTTTTTATTAATACATTATGTTAATCCCGTAACAATCCTGAAAATTTTAATCCACATTGTAAAGATTTCGGAATTCTAATCCTCTAATGATTTAAGATCGTCACTTGGTGTTTTCTGTCTAATCACTCAATTGTGTTTCCATGTTATCATGTTATACATTCATTGGAACCCCAAGGTAATTGGTCTCATTGACTTGCATGGTTGACAAAGTTAGCGATATCTATCAATCCAAACTACCGGCTTCTAGACCTCCACCTATTACATTCATCATTATCTAATCATTGATGAGTGTGCGCAGAGGTGAAATTAATCAAATTGACGTGTACTGTATCCGTCGTGAAAGTTTTCCTTCTCAGGCTTCATTTTCTGTAGTGGAGAACATTGGAATTCTAATTGTGTACAGTTTTGTTCATCATCCTCTGTTTTCTGGTGTTATTGTTGTTGAATTGCCAAGATGATATGATTGGTTTTACGGTTTATGTATCGACGTCATTTACTTCTCGAGCTTCCTTTTTATTTTCTCTTACAGCTATCATTTTACAGTTTCTAATTATAATAGAAGACAATTTATCATGAAATATTTTATCCTACTTTGATTGTTTTTCCTTACGGGGATTAATTCTTCTGGTGATGAACATCAGAACTCTCACTGTGTAAGATTTGTTTATCCTTCAATATTTTCTCGGAGCAAGTTTATCTGGTTGACTTATTGACAGCGTTTATTTAATACTGGTGTCTGTTTAATTGAAATTATTTGAAATCCAGGATCGGTTTTCATACTCATTTGGTTAACACATTCAACAATTCAGAAATTGTCTTCTCGGAACGGTGCTCTAATGGTGGATTGTGTTATTAATCCGAGTTTGAATTAATTGCACATGTCGTCAAGGATATAATGAAACGTTTCGTGAAAATCAAAATAGAATTTCTTCCCATATGCTGTATATATAAAAAATAATTATATATCTAAACTTTTACTTTATTAGTAAATCAATTCCCTGAAATTTTCCTCTTTTAGGATCATCTTTCAAAGGTCGAGCTTCCTTTCCTTTACGCGAGCTGTTGAGATCCTGTCGAATTTTCTATTCCCTTTGAATAAGCTTGTAAAGCTTTAACAATTGTATGATATATTGTGGGTTCCTTTAATGAAACTTAATCAAATTCAATGTTTTCCCCTCACATCTCTGATCACATTTTCTAACTTTTTAATTTCTCAATGCTTATTCGAGTTGGTTTAAACTTTCACTTCCTTATTCTTCCTATTTTCTTCTTCCTTTCAACAAGTTATTATCAGGATGCATATGAGTAATATAAGACCAATTAATCCTTAATTGACTTACTCATCCCATGTGAAAACTCATCCACATAACAACAAAACATCTCTTATCTGTCCATTTTCTGACATTTTCTCACTGACAATTGATTGTAAAACGTTTCCCCTCTAGTGTTTGCATGTTCTTCACTTCCTTGTCTTAATGGTGGAAACTGCTCAGAAATTTCGGACGGCGTTGGCTACAACTGTACCTGTCCAGATAATTTTACTGGAGATATCTGTCAGCATAGAGGTATATGAAACCGAAAACTAAGAAAAACAACTCATTTAATTTTCGACATTCTTTGTATATGCTTAATTCTCTTTCATCTTGTCTGTGTGTTTCAATCAATCTTAGTTAATAATCCAAAATCCTTTTCACATCTGTCTCTCTGGAGACACCATGGATAATTAAATCATTACCGATGACTTATAAGCATTTCATAAGTTATTTATTAATAATCCTTCAATGTTCCAATCTGTATCGGTTCTGCTATATGTGTAAATGCATTTAACTTGAAATGTCAAACCTTTTTCCTGTAGTGTTTGCGTGTTCATCAGCTCCTTGTTTAAATGGTGGAACTTGCTCTGAATTTTCTGACGGTTTTGGCCACATTTGTTCCTGTCCAGAAGATTATTCTGGAGAAACTTGTCAAAACAAAGGTACATCCCAGACACTGAGTTTCATAAGCACCACTGTTTACTACACACACTGTCCTCCATCAAGCCATTGACACTTTGAAATCTCTTGTATTCGACTTAGTGCATGTCATCATTTTGACATTTACGTCTTTTCGTAGAAATCATTTTCAGGCATAAATATTTCTGCATGAAATTTTACTCCTGATTCACCTAAAGTTAATGCATGGACTTGGTGAAAGAAGACCTGGTAGAAAATAATATTTCTTTTATTTATATTTACATATAAATGGATAAAACTAGGAGGATAGAGTGTAACCCCTTCATTTATGTCATAAATGACTTGTTTTATTTGGATTCCAGGGTTATTCCCTCCTGGTAGCGATAACTTATTACAAGGCAAATTGCATCAATTATATATGACTATATCACCAATGAAGTCGCTTCCAAAAGTACAATTTATAGAAAAGATTCTAGTTTAATGATGAATCTTAATATGAAAAAATATTGAATTCACGTTGAAGATTGGCGTATCTGTCTGGCCAGACAGGAAAGCCCTCAAGATGCTGTCCTCTCTCATCTTCCAAAGCTAATGGAAAAAAGCAAATATCGTTTATTTCTCTTCCAAAAATCAAACACCCACCTTGACCTTCACGAATGCTGAGAGGTATACCATAAGTTGTTCTCTTTTAGTCCACCACTAATATTGCCTAAGCACTTAAAATTGCACTACTTTCTATTGTCTATCCACACCCGTTTGATCCTACCATTTTCTGCAGTGACTGCATGTTCGTCATCACCATGTCTGAACGGAGGAGTTTGCATAGAGTTCACAAACGGTTTAGGATACACCTGTTCTTGTGTATCTGGATTTACAGGAGAAAATTGTGAAAGCAGAGGTACTGTGCTTAAAAATATAAACGTCGAACATTATTAATAATAGAAGTCACTCAATTTGTGTTTGTGATCAAGTAAACTAATTTCATACTGTTACAATGTTCATGAATTCAAAGTTTTAAGGTTTAAGTATTTCTCCTTTGTTCAGTCAGGCACATTGTCAGCATCTTTTACACTAGGGGTGCAGAGGCTATGTCACTAAGCAAAAAGAACAAACAAAAAATATCCTCGAATAATTAAGAAATAAAAAAAATGCGTTTGCACGTGCATGTTTCAATCTCTTTCACTTTGAATACACCTTCATCTTCACCAATGCTGACGAGTAGACCATAAGTTGTTCTCTTTTAGTCCACCACAAATATTGCACAGGCAGTTCAACTCTCTTCTTCCTATATTTTTAGCATCTCATTACATTCGCAAATCTCTTAATCTTCCACTTTTCCGCACTGCAACCTTCTTTATCTCTTCATTTCACTCGACCAACTGCTTGCACCCATTTCCCATAGAGAGTCCATGTAGTCCCAGCCCATGCCTTAACGGTGGGGAATGCTTTCAGCTACAAGGAAGCAATCTTGCCTACTTCTGCCAATGTCCAGAGAACTATAGTACTGGGAAGCACTGTGAAATCAGTAAGTCTTAACGGTGGAGGTTTCGCGAGTTTCGATAAGCTCATGTCGGAATACCTTTGCTGGTTTAGATTGCCAAATAAGAGCTCATAATCTTAGCTCATTAGTTTACTTCCACTTCTTAAAATGTTTTCTAATTAACAGTGTGGCTGTGAATTTATATAATGGAAATGCGTTTTACTTGTGTAATAGTTTTAATTTGTCTACAAATCGATTTCATTCTCATCTTTTCTTCCACATCAGCACAAACGCCTAAACAAACACTGAACATGCAGTTTCAGGCAGCGTTCTTTATAACAGGTTGAAAGGTCATAAAAACAGCTGATAGAGTTTTAGTCCTTCTTAATTTTAGTCCGTCTAAATGTTATTTCTTCTATGATCCTCTTTTAATTGCTCTTCTTTCTATTGTCTATCATTCAATTGTCTATCCACACCCGTTTGATCCTACCATTTCTCTGTAGTGACTGCATGTTCGTCATCACCATGTTTGAACGGGGGAGTTTGCACAGAGTTCACGAACGGTTTAGGATACACCTGTTCTTGTGTATTTGGATACATAGGAGAAAATTGTGAAAGCAGAGGTACTGTGCTTACAATATGAACGTAGAACATTATTGATAAATCATTAGACTTCACTCATTTCGTGTTTGTGATCAAGTAAACTAATTTCTTACTGTTACAATGTTCATGAATTCAAAATTTTAAGGTTTAAGTATTTCTACTTTTTTAGTCAGGCACGTTGGGAGCATCTTTTACACTAGGGGTGCAGAGGCTATGTCACTAAGCAAAAAGAACAAACAAAAAATATCCTCGAATAATTAATAAATAAAAAAAATGCGTTTGCACGTGCATGTTTCAATCTCTTTCACTTTGAATACACCTTGACCTACATCAATGCTGAGGAGTAGACCATAAATTGTTCTCTTTGAGTCCACCACAGGATCGACACCCACCACTAATAACGCCTAAGCAGTTCAATTCTCTTATTCCTAGAATTTAGCATCTCATTACATTCGCAAATCTGTTAATCTTCCACTATTCCGCACTGCCACCTTCTTTATCTCTTCATTTCACTCAACCAACTGCTTGCACCCATTTCCCATAGAGAGTCCATGTAGTCCCAGCCCATGCCTTAACGGTGGGGAATGCTTTCAGCTACAAGGAAGCAATCTTGCCTACTTCTGCCAATGTCCAGAGAACTATAGTATTGGGCGGCACTGTGAAAACAGTAAGTCTTAACGGTGGAGGTTTCCCGAGTTTCGATCAGCTCATATCAGAATACCTTTGCTGGTTTAGATTGCCAAATAAGAGCTCATAATCTTAGCTCATTAGTTTACTTCCACTTCTTAAAATTTCTTCTAATTAACAATGTGGCTGTGAGTTTATATTATCAAAATGATTTCATTCTCATCTTTTCTTCCACATCAGCACAAACGCCTAAACAAACTCTGAACATGCAGTTTTAGGCTGCGTTTTTTATTACATGATGAAAAGTCCTTTAAACAGCCGATAGAATTGTAGTCCTTCTTTTAAGTGTTAGTCCATCTAAATGTTATTTCTTCTATGATCCTCTTTTAATTGCTCTTCTTTTTATTGTCTATCATTCTATTGTCTATCCACACCCGTTTGATTCTACCATTTTTCTGTAGTGACTGCATGTTCGTCATCACCATGTCTGAACGGGGGAGTTTGCACAGAGTTCACGAACGGTTTAGGATACACCTGTTCTTGTGTATTTGGATTTACAGGAGAAAATTGTGAAAGCAGAGGTACTGTGTTTAAAATACGAACGTAGAACATTGTTGATACATTATTTTTTGTGTTTTCGTAGACATATTTTATACTGTTACAATGTTCATGAATTCACAGTTTTAGGGTTTAAGTATTTCTCTTTTGTTCAGTCAGGCACGTGGGAGTAACTTCTTCACCAGGGGTGCAGAGGCTATGTCACTAAGCAAAAATTACAAACCAAAACTGTCCTCGAATAATTATTATTATAAAAATATTTAAAAAATGGATTTGCACGTGCATGTTTCAATCTCTTTCACTTTAAATAACTCCTATCTTACATCCTCTTACTTTCGCACCATCTGTATCTCCATTTTGTTTTAGACTTTGCATGCTTGTCATCTCCTTGTATGAATGGAGGGGCTTGCATAGATTTTGAAGACGGCTTCGGATACTCGTGTATATGTCCTTCTAATTTCGCTGGTGACAATTGTGCGACTACAGGTACATGCTTGAGAATTGGTCATGAACATTTTGGTCGTGTTCCAATAAAAATGTGGTATATCGTATTTCTATTTTTATGGTTTTTTTTCTTCAGATATTTCAAAAATGTATGTTCCAACATGTACATTTATCGTTAAATGAACCCCTGATTGATCTATGAACATTGTACATGAGCATGAGCACTGTACATGCAGAAATGTTGTTGTTGTTGGCGTTGTTGTTGTTTTTGTTATTAACAATGTTGCTTTTATTCGTGCTGCTTTTGATTTAGTTGTTTCTGATTTTTGTGTTGCTTCTTATGTTCGTTTTGTGTGTTGTTCTTGTTGCTGCTGCTGCTGCTACTCTAGTTGTTTAAAGTGTATGAATATTCTTATTTAACTTATCGTAAGACATTTGTACAGCTTAGTATCCTATGAGATTAAGATGCAAACTATTAGACTAACCTATCAGTCAAATCGTAAAGCTAGGAATTGTTATGAATGTTTATATATAAATTTCAAACTGATATAGATTTGGAAAAATGGAAACAGATGTACATATTCAAAAAATATAAATACATATCTTCCAACTTCATTGATATCTTCATCTACATTATACTGCTAGTAAACGAAGTGAGGTATAATACTATTCTACTATTTACTATTTACTATAATAATATTTTTTCTAGAATCTACCATTACATATGTATTCATCATAAGTTCTTTTCTTCTGATACCTACAGTCTCAGCCTGTGTGTCCTCTCCTTGTCTTAACGGTGCCGCTTGTCAGGACTTTACCTTTGGAGTCGGATACAGCTGCACATGTCTCCAAGGTTTTGCAGGAACGCGCTGCGAAATTGAAGGTAAGCATCTCCTTCAATGATATAAAGCATTTCTATTTATCAATATCATGCACGTTGTGGACATAATACTAACTAACACCTCAGTCACATAGCCCAACCGACACCACACCGACTGAAAACTGGCCCATTCTTGGCCATTCAAGCCGCAGTGGATTGGTTTGCTCGGTGTTCCGTCGGGCTGGTGTCGGTTTCGTTGATGTGACTGGGGCATGGAGATAAAGGGGAAAATAAGACGAGAGTAGGCTGACTTATCAAAATCAAGAAGTATACGTGACACTGGGGTTGTGGGAACTACATCATTTAAATTATGGGCTAATTGCATAATCTTGAAAGGGTACATAATTTGTATATGTAATTCTTAAACTGATTTATAAGCTTACCTGAATGATAAGGGGACGTTTAGCTCGGGCTGATACGCATGGGTTTCAAAAGGATATTATTGATCACAATTTTTTTTTTGTGAACTGATCAATCGTCTATTTACACATTATCTCCTCATATTTCATGTTTTATGTGTTTTTGTGTTGCTAACTGTAAAACCATATTAATATGGCAGCCTTCCATGTACATGATATACATAGCCTATATATTTTGTTCCATTGAATTTTATTAACATTTTTATTGCATTTTCTCAAAGTACTTTTTCCATGCTTATTACATCATGACTGTGATACCCACTGAAATGAAGAAAATCACAAACTTCTCAATTATACACCCATTTGTATTAATAAACATGCATGTTCTAACATTCACTGTTGATAAATGAGCTTCTTGATGCGGTTTAGATATTCTTTTGGAAATGGGGCCTAAGTTAAGATAAGATATAATTTCATAGTATAAAACAGTTAAAGAAGCTCAATCAAATGTGATTTGTATCGTAAGGAGAAGTGAACCTATTCCATACGGATTATATGATATATTCAAATGGTTAACGATTATGGGTATAAAGGAGGAATTGATTTAAGTAAGGTCCTGTAAGGAAGTTAAAATCAGTCCGCAACATTTTCATTGATTTCCTGACTAGTCTACTCACAAGTCACATTTGATATTTACTCAGTACAATTTTGTTTGGAGAAGTACAGCCATAAATTTGCATGTGCAGTATGGGGAAGAAAAACAATCTGAATGAAATATCGAAGGGGGGGGGGGGATATCACTGAATAGTCTCTGTTGCATGTGATATGTAGATATTTAAACAGTAAATTATACAAAAACACTAACTAAAGACTAACCAAATGACCATTATGTCGTCATGGACAATTTACTAACTCTCTTTTCGATTTGTTTCCTTTCATCAGGTAATCACCGTGGCAACCTAATCATTTTCTTCCTACAACCTTTATCACATAACTCTTGTCATACCTCCCTTAATTACTTTATCGTTAATTACTGATGCATGATTAACATTTTGATTATTATACAAATTTTGATTGACATGTCTCTTATGATCAGTGTTTTGTTGATAATTCATTTCTCTAAATTGCATATTTTTTATCTTTTCACCATGTTCACTTTGTCAATGTTTTATATTTAACTGTCTATAATAATTGTTTTTCTATTCAACAAAGTATTTCAATGTTTGAGATACTCCTATCACATTTGAATTATATGAGATTTAATTGTAATGTACATCACCTGTTAATCACATGCTTTGTCTTCCTCCATTAATGATGTCAAATAATCATATGTGATATGTTTTATATAACACCGCACATTAGTTTGTCATTTCCTTTATATTTTTCATAAATGATAATCTAAAGTATTAAGAAGACTTATGTTTCCGATATGCATAAAAGTTCGTAGGACTGAAGTTTAAATCTTTATAAAAACATGTGTCAGTTTAAGTCTTTCTTTTTACAAATATGAAATACATGTTTATCTTTGCAGGGAATATTTTGCAAAGATAAACTACTAATCTCATATCCTTCCCTCAGAGCACAATCTATTCTTTATTTTTTTTACTTATGTAAAATTAAACAATTATGTTATCTGCATTGTAATAATCTTTCAACGTAAAGGAATTTGTGATTTATCATCTTTATGGTATTTTATTGAGTTATTATAATCAGAATTTTTTTAAATAAAATTCATATTGAAGGCTAACTTGCATTTATCTTTAAAATATTAAATGCGTAGTGAGAAAGAGGACAGCGAAATGTCTTGAGGCTTTTCTTCTATTAATGATAAATATTCTTTAAAAATATGTTTAATATGTTAATGTAACACTGCACCTCGGTCTTTTTCATTTCTGATCAATTAAATTAATGTCATTATATATTTCTAAAGTTATTATTTAGTAGCTAATTTTCAGAATCAATTGAATTAAAACTATTATTCAAGTTAATTAAAATGAGAACCTTACTGTATATTATTAAATTCTCTAACGAAAATCCAAGTACTTCGTAAATAATTCATTGATCTTAGCTGGTTTATCATGCTTCTTTACGATGACATATCTTCATATTTTCTCTGTTTTCTTTAAATAGTTTTCGCTTGTAATTCCAACCCATGTGTTAATGGAGCTTGTTCAAACCTGAATGATGGCAGCTATTCCTGCAACTGTCCATCTGGATTTACCGGAATCAACTGCGAAACAGTCGGTAAGTATGAACAATTTAGACATATTTAAATCATGTCTGAAGAATCGGCCTATATCATATCATTTTACAAGATATATCAAGAAGGGGGAAAAATGATATGTATTGTTAGTCTTTGTCACAATAGCCTCAAACAATATTCTATTATGCTGTATACTATTGGTGTGGGTTCAATTTCTGAAACTAGTGAAATTCTTAACTTCCTAGTAATATCAAAGAATGTTCTTTTCTTGATGTATTGGTGTGGGTTCAATATCTGAAACTAGTGAAATTCTTAACTTCCTAGTAATATCAAAGAATTTTCTTCTCTTGATCTATTTAAGCCTATGTTAAAGTCTTACCTTTTTCAAACACAATTTAGTAACCTTCGTTATACAATACAATGTATTATACAGGTAGTTTCCTGTTTGGATATTTATCATGCTATTATGTTTTTATTATTTCATTTGTTCTATACTCACTTCTCAATTCTCAATACTGGACCCAACGGTACACCCATCCCTTACCCAACTCCTAACCTGAAACCCAGTTATATACCCAATATATACATGAATTTTAGACGAATTAGAGTTCGAGGGAAATGTAATGAGGGGTTTCATTGAAGTAAACGTTAGATCACCGTAAATATTCAACGATCAACTACCATGAAAGTTCATCTGTATCAGTGATACATATGTTAAACTTTGTGATCTCAATACAAACAATTCGGAGATAAAGATTTTCTTAGATCGAAAAGTTCTCAAACACTCAAAGAAATGCAAATGTCACCTTCAATGTTGTCAACGTGACGTTCCATTTGAAATCTCACGAACAATCTATCAGATTTTGGAAGTTAATTGTAATTTCCTACATATGTATTTTAAAGTTTCTCCCGATGGGTGCGCCTCATCCCCTTGCGTGAACGGAGTCTGCTTTACAGCAGGATCGGGAAACGATTACCTCTGTTTATGTAACTCTGGATTTACTGGAACTAACTGTGAATTTGAGGGTATGTTTAATCATCATTTTTCTCACGTGTCTACCTTTTTTCCAATGGGGAGCACTATGCTGAATCTAACAAAATTGAATTACGAGTGAAATTGGGGCCATCCTTTGGCTTTGGCTAATAAAATTCCCAGCAAGTCCTCAGTCTAATCATTCCTTGGTGGAATTCTTTGAAACTGGTTCCTTATAACAATAACTAAAGGAATATATGGAAACAGAATCCATCTTCTTAGTTTTTATTTAGAATTCCTACCTCCATCTAATAATATCTTAAAGAAATTCCTGAAAACTGGCTCCAAATAATATTACCTGTAAGAATCTCCTGGAAATGCATTTGTTAAAAATGATTGAGTATGCAAGTATTCCTTTGTAGTAGGCTCCGTTAATTTTTTGATGTATATCATTTGCAATTCAATTGTGATAGCGTTGAATCTATTTAGTTTTCACATGCTCATTTTTCATTAACTAGGTAAATTAAGACGTAATTTTTATCTTACGCTTTGGTTATACAATTAATGGATAGCTATGACACGATCGAAATGCCTAGATATCAACCTATATCAACTCAAATATTCTTATTCATCACCATTTGATATGTGCGAATATAAAACCTTTTTAATGTATAATGACAATAAGATTTATATGGGATATATACATGTAATTTGAATTTTCTCGGAATAAATGTCTTAGCGATCGTGTTCCGTTTTCTAAACTACTTTTTTTCTACTTTGAAAATAATTTAAATTTGTGTACTTTACAGTGATTCAGCCCTGCTCCAGTTCACCATGTTTCAACGGGGGAAACTGTCTGACTGAGAGCGACAGATCGGGCTATTCATGCATTTGCGCAACCGGTTTCTTCGGAGCAAATTGCGAGAATGCAGGTAGGTTCAAAATTTGTTTTTCATAACATTAACAATGCTTTTTTTTTACACTTGCAAAGATAACATTGATGCATTTAATACAGGAGTTGAGTATTGACGCCATATAGTTTACAAGAGCATTTGTCTTTGGAGCTTTTAATTTTTTACAATCCATTCGCAGTATAGACATGAAATGGCATTTATTGTTCAAATAATAGGCTCTTCTTGCCACTTAAAAATATATTTTAAACTGTAACATAGCTTTATTAGGGTTCAAATTCAGACGTGGCACATACAAGGCAACATATATGAAATACGATTACGTGACTAAAGGGTATTCAGCTACTTCACTGCCGAATTCAGGAGGCTCAATTGTCCCGTGCTCCATTAATACAAAATCGTCAAACCCTTAGGAACAAAATAAGAATTTGCCGCTAATTGTGTTTTCTGCCCCCTTTCAATGTTATACATCGGAAAATATGAAAAACTATTACTTGCTTGTTTGTCTGAGTTTTTCCCTTGTTTTTGATCCGACATGACACAGGTGTGTACATAAAATAATTCCAACGTTATAATAAAGCTTTATATTAGCAGCCTCTATTGTGTTTTAACTAAGTTTTCTAGAGCTTCCATAGACAACTACGATGACAAGTACAATGATTGACTCGAAGCTAGGTTCTTCGTCGCTTCAAAGAAGCTGCTTAGCTTTAGGCAATAATTGTGTTTCTTTACAGTGAACCCATGTCTGCCTAACCCCTGTTTCAATGGAGGATTCTGCTCCAGGACGCAATCAGGAAGTTACGTGTGTAGTTGCCCTACTGGCTTTACAGGAAATAACTGCGAAAGCATAGGTAAAACAAAAAATGAAAATCTGCTTTAGTAAGATCACTTGATAAACATGGAGTCGTTTCACAAATAAAAGCATTATAAGTTCTAGTTCACCGACGTCTCATTGAACGCGTGTCAAATTAAATACACGTCTTTCAGTTGGTTGTCGGTGAAGGTGTACTAATGACGGTTTCGTGAAACGTTGCCATGGTTACCAGGCGTTTCCATGTAGACATTTTAGTGCATTATTGCAGTGTCTTTTGCAGTGACGTTGTGGTCATAAAATGTTATTGTAACTTCTCAACACATAGGGGGTAGTAGCACATAGTGCCAATTGGCTAATTTAGAACATTGTTGAAACCATGCATTTCCAACACCATCGCAAATATGTCCGAGAAATTCTCTTCAAATAATCTTTCTTTCATACATCATTTCAGTTTCTTTTGAAGTTACGTTGTGGTTTCAAAATATTATCGTGACATCTCCACACATAACAGGCAATGGGCTTCATTTTGCATTGCACAAGAGACGATTTGCCGATATTGCTGTGCGTTGTGGTTTTCTCTTTCATGTCTTTGAACCTAACGGTGCACGTGATTTCTTTGTTCATAACTTAACAATGAATTATCATTATCATTTCAAATTCTGATATAGTGAAACTTAAATTTTCATTTTTCGAAGCCGCTTGAAATGGTAGACACTAAAATATAAATTAAACTTCATTTAATTTACACAAAAATCGGCTTCCACTCCATCATCATCATTTCCAGCTCCATTTGGCATATTTTATGATAGCTATATTTGAAAATACCACAAACTCATTTCCATGATTTCCATGTAGCGGAGGTTTGTCTGTTGAATGAAATAAATCTCATTAATTTACTATTAATTTCACCATTAGCGGGCCAGTTCTCAATCTTAGGATAAAAAGAGAATTTCTCTCTCTTAGAAACAAAATACTTTTTTCATATTCATTAAATATCAAAAGCTAGTTTTTCTTCGGCTGAGATGGTTTATGCTTTCCATTTTAAATATTTTCCGAACATAAGCATCCATTATTTTATATAATTCAATTTAATCATAAAAGTCATGGGCTTAAATGGAGAAATAGTTGAATACAAAATTAAAATATCGTTTTTATGTTCTCGAAAATGCAAGCTTCTTAGAGCTTATTTCTGCAGACCGATCTGAAATGAATTTCAAAGGAAAAATCGATCAGGTCTTTTCATCTCTTATAAAACTCGGTTGGTCAACTTTCATTCATACATCGACATAATGGTGAACATTTTGGCTCATCACAAGGGCTTGTATTGCTAAAATTGAGTTGTGTTGCTGTGATCAGAGGCGGTGTAACATGTGATGTAGGTGCAAGGGGAGGGGTGGTGTGTCCGTATAATTTGCCAAACATACCAAAAATGTAACATGTATATCTTTTTGTGCTCGTCCGTAATTTTTGAACACAAACGCTTTAGAAAATACCTTTTTTTTTACTTTTCAAAGATTTTATAAGCTTGCGTCTCCACCACTACCCTCCACCTTTGATTTCACATGTTGCACTGTCAGGAACCCTCCATCTCATTCCTCGAGGTGCATTATTCTTCCACTTTCACACTATTTCACCTTTTCTTTTCACTTGCTTGCACGCTTGAAAACTTGCTTTTTTGTAGTGAGTCCATGTAGTCCAAGTCCATGCCTTAATGGTGGTGTATGCTTCCAGCTACAAGGCAGCAGTAATAATTACTACTGCCAATGTCCACCCAACTTCGAAGGACAGAACTGCGAATACAGTAAGTAGAGCAAGGTTGCCACTGCACGTCAAAATGCTTATTCACATACATCTTGCATGACACATCATTTACACTTTGATGTACTTTATAAGAATGAAATTCAAGTAAAAATGTGTCGTTGTTCGTATTAGCATTTTGAATGCATGGATGGGCCCATAGTACAATGCATGTCCATATTTATCTATGCTGGAGTCACACTAGATAATGCATTAAGTGTAAAACGTTAAGCTTAATCTTCAGCGCCAGTCCCTATTAAAAGCCAATTTCAATATTTTTTAAAGAAATCACTCATAATTTATATACATATTTAGCACCGTTGGACAGAGGTGACTTGATGTGGAAATTTTTGAATGTGTATAAATTCCCGCATTATCTTGCTGTAAGCGTAAAATTTCGACCCTATAAGTGCTAACGTCGCCACGTCAACCCTCATATCACAAATTGTGACCCGAGCCAGCATGATATCGGAGGGATTTCTTACTTGTGTACATCTTCTTGTTTTGTTAATACATGGCAATCATCATTTTTACTTCCACAGTATCTCCGTGTAATCCTAGCCCGTGTCTCAATGGAGCAGCTTGCTCGGTTACCCAAGGCCAGTCCAGCGATTATCAGTGTAATTGTGTCCCAGGATTCCTGGGAGAAAATTGCGAGACAGCGGGTGCGTAACATATCGGTTTGAATTAAGTGATATAACGAACATCGTATAGTTTTAATCATTGAATAAACAATGCACATAGTAACAAGGTGATGATGCAGTGTTAATCTTAGTTATGTATACAAACATGCACAACTGTATACTGAAGTTAAAAATATCACTTTTAGGTGGACTGAGGGATATTTCTAAAAAGAACATATTTTTTTTTGCACATTTTTCCTATACTCATATGTTGCTTTGCATGTATTTGCAATTTTGATGTGGTAAAACTATTTCCAATATATACGATACATGCATACATGTATCGTGATGTCATTATATCCTCCCCTAGCGTGCATGTTCTGTCTGAAACGTAAATGATATATATTTTGTTAATTTAGATAACAATGCACATGTAGAATGACAATGGTATATTGCAAGTGAAAGCATGCTTGCAAATTTATAGACATATGTTCAAATGCATTTTTATTTGGCCGTTGATGACATTCAAATACATAACAAGTCAAGTTAGTCACAGATAGATATGAATGATTGTGTAGTGTTGTCGTATAATGCATGGGCAAGTCCAAGATACATGTATTTTGGGCGTTTGATGGCCCATAAAATATTACCAAGTATGAATTAACACATGCTGTATCATTTCACTTTAAATTCGGTTGATTAAAGCTTTATTGGTTAAGAGCTGGAAACTTTTTACAAACACTATTTCATTTGTTCATTGAAAAAAATTATTTAGCTATTCATGAACAAAATATAGCAACCCCGTGAATTCGAACTATACATGCTGTGAAATATCAGTAAAGCAAACATGATTTCAGCAGTGGTTCATGTTGCCATTTATCTATAAGTATTCGATCATATTGATTGAAATATTAGATGTGGTCGCTAACATACGGGACATAGAAGCTTGTACTTGCCCAAATGAGCTTCATATAGTTTTATTATGCATGTCAATATTTTATCGACTCGTTGTATAACATTGCTTATCCTGCACGATGTATATGACTTTTGCATGCCACCTATCCTCAGACCCATGTTCCAGTAATCCATGTGTTCGTGGACAATGCTTCCTCAGCGGAACAAACGTCGATTACTTCTGTATATGCCCAACGGGTTATACTGGCAGTACTTGTAATGAAATCGAAGGTAAACTATTGCACCCGGTCACTTTCAATTTCATCATTTTCATGGCCTTTTATCATCTTTTTCTCGTTATAGTAATAGTTCCACCAGTTCATTTAAACCGGCTAATTAATTAAATATCTTATAATCAATTTTGATTGTACGACTATTCTATCAAATCAGAATTGAATCTAAATTGTGACTTGCTAAAAGACCCATTTTGATGGCTAATGTTTTGGGAGCTTGCCAGCTTAAGCCACTCAAGACTGAGCCTTGAATCACGTGACGTTTTGATAGATGGTTGACTAATGCGTAATGCGGTATAGTTGTGATTAATTGTGAACCTTAGGTTTGTTACCCTTTCCTATTGAAAGCTAAATTTCGTTTTCTGGCATCAAATTAATGACACACTTAACCATGTTTACCATCGGGTTGGATTTAATTTATACAAACATTTCCTGAGTAATGTCGTTTTAAATATCCATTTTAGATCTACACGATAACGAAGTAAACCAAAATATTTGTTCCAAAATGGAGGAAATAAGTTGTTTTCTGGCATATAAAATGTCAACCTAATTGAAAATTGAATTTGTGTTTTTATATTCAGAGCCAAATTACAAGTAAGCCCGGAGCAAATATTAACTTAGGTTTGTAGATTGATTGATATATTGCTCAGAAAGCACGTTTAGATGTGTACGATCGACTGTATTTTGATAATGTATTAATAAATGCTTTGTGTTTTAAGATCGATGTGCATCCAGCCCATGTCTAAACGGTGCTACTTGCCTGACTAACGGGCTGGCAGTGACATGTCAGTGTCTACCCGACTTCTCCGGAGAATTCTGTGGAACATACGAGCCCAGTAAGTTTTGGAAGAAAAACTTTTTTTCCTTAATTTATCCTTTTAGTCAACATTGTTTCAAATTGTACTAGATTGAAATATTAACGGGCTTGAATTAAATAAAACAATACAAAATGCAAAGGAATTGCATGGAAAGTTTAGCGTGTTTCGTTTACCATTTATTTTGTCAAATGAAGATTTATATTTGCCACACCTTGATTACAAGGTAAACCTAACAATTATAAAACGATATTTCTTGTAGTTTTGCAAACTTTGATTTGTAGACAATGTATTTAGATTTTCTAAGTGAGATTCGCTTTTGAAAAGTTTACAGGACGAGGTGTAGGCCATGTGGTTTCCATTGATATATCAAAGATTTTGTCTCCTTGATGAAGATATTTTTACTGAGTTTTTAGTGTGTGTAGTAGAGTAAAATTAAACATTCGAATTCAGTTAGATACAAAGTATTTACATATTTACTCTTGCGAATTCAACATGCCGATCGATAGATTGTGACTCAGAAACTACAACCCCCACAACCAGCATGTAGCCTACTAGAGAAATATCTAAAAGAAATTAGAATAATGATGTTATTTTCTTTCTTTGACCTTAGCGAGTCCATGTGACTCAGACCCATGCCAAAACGGTGGCGGATGCTTTGTCGATGGATCCAATTCCCTGCAATGTGTTTGTCCAGTATACTACAGCGGTGACTTCTGTGAATTCTTCACACGTGAGTAGAGTATACCAGTCTTTTATATAGTCTCCATGTTCAGTTTAGGATGTATAGTTTATTGATTTCAATAGATTATAAGTTGTAGCCAGGCGTGCATGCGCACATATGTTGATCCGTTGTTTCTGGTGGCATACATCGTGGATATGGAAAAGCTAGGGAAATTTGATCAAAGTTGCTGCAGGAGAAGGAAAGAGATTATATTTGTACAGCTTTAATTATGTATGCCTGAATGTGCCAGCAAAAATATTGTTTGTTACATATCCTGCTATATTACACCGAATGTATTTATTACACAGTGAGTTAGTTGTGGTATTTGAACGATCCCAAATATGTTTAAGTTAAAGCACATTCAATCTTCTTATCATTCAGTTATTGCATATTCACCACTACGAATTTTAGAATTCATATCAATATTACACGATTATATCAGTTTTATTAACCATACTAAACGAAACAAAGAAGAAAAAACCTTCAACAAATATCCATTGCATCGTATACCATTGTGTCATCAGCAGTGACTGCAATCCTGATGAATACATTTATTTACTGCGAATCAATTGAAATACATTACAATACAATATTATTCGAACAATTAGGTTAGTTTGCATTATGTATGTTCATTTTATTTGCATCTATTTTAATGTGTTCGCTTCATAGTTTTGTCAAGCATAAATGTCATGTTCATTTGCACGATCGTTTGTCTGTCACATTAACCTGCTCGATTCAGCTCCCGATGTGTGTCAATCGTTGCCATGTGGTGGAAGTGGAATTTGCTCAAACTTCATCAGCTATTTCACTTGTCAGTGTATCAATGGCTACACAGGACTGACATGCTCAGAACGTAAGTACATGTATTCGTATGGTATTTTCAAAATAACACTCAAAATAATAAAAGTAATTTATTATTGAGTGTATCCATATGCCCAATCGTATTATAAGAATAGTTGTATAATTATATAACTATTTTACAGTAAAATGAACGTTTGACAATAGTTGAAATCAATAGGTAACATTTAACCGGCAGAATCACATGCATAACACATGTATTATATAATGGAAGTTTATTACATTAAATGTTTGTAACGAAATTGGGGATGATGAAATTAGATGTTGAAGAATCAGTCTAAATTGTAATAGAAAACACCATTATGTGGGTGATGAAAATTGCATGAAATTCCCTTAATTTGAAATTGCTTCTTTATTTGTAGTAATCACGTATATGATCTTAGATCCATTTATATCATGTATCTCTAGAATTCTTTTTCTTAATGAAAATCAAGATTACTGCCCCTGTACCTAAATAATGACAAAGATAGATCACTAAATAATTCAAATACTTTCAACACCATATCAAAATGTCAAAATCTATTTGACTAAATAACGAATATCATTTCATTGAAAACCTTATGAAGTGATCTTTAGCACTTATGTATTATTTATATCGATGAGACTACACAAATTTCACTGTTTGTAAAATATTTGAAATTAAGATCTTGCAAAATATCACGGGTATTTCGAATACATACATGTAAATGTGTTGTAAATTCCTGCATTGTCTGTATGTTGTGTTGTTTGCAAGAAATTTGAAAGATGCATTTATGGACAGTAGGCATTGGATAATTATCACTTTAGGTGTAAAATTGTGATGTTATTGAGGCATATGCTTGTTTACCCACTAACGTCTTTGATTTGCTCAGTGTAAAACTCTTGACTTCTTTCTGGAATGTGGACTTTAAAATAGTCATTGCAACTAATTGCTGGATTAAGATTTTAAATAAATATCTAAAAACGTGCATTTTACTAAACTGTATATAGTCAAAATCAATCAGGATCTAACAAAACAAGGTAGCAGGTACCAATGAATTAAACAGCATATAAGTAATACCGAATTGATTTTTTTTTTCTTCCCCTTCCCCCCCCCCCCCCCCTCCCCTCCTTTTTTTAACCATAGTTTGCGCATCATTCAAATTCATTTCTGAAAGACAACTGGAATTTGGTGGCAGATGCAAACAGTTTTAGTTCGGTCCACTTTCTCTCCCGAGTTCAGGTTGACAATAGGATTTGAACCCATAACATTCGATAAAAATGCGCTTTATCAGCTCGATCCACCCCGCCCCGGCCATGGTGCTTTACATAAACGAAAAATAAACCCCCAAAAATCTTTTTTATTTCAGCACCCAGTCCTTGCATCTCAAATCCCTGCAAAAATGGAGGTTCCTGTGAAACATTCGGAACATCCTATCTGTGTGATTGTAGCACGTCTCCATTAGGTTTCACTGGTGTTACATGTGAAGTTGGTAAGTAAAATCGACATCTATATTGATGTGAAATGACATATATTTCTGTTTGATTCCTTTTTTTTTTCTACACGTTTACAAATTGTTGGGAGGTGCTGTTGAGTCGACTCCGGCTCCTTTTGACCCCATGTACAAATTATTCCCATGAATCCGTTTTTGTTTTAGCACCTGTCACTTCTGTCCATCTAATCCTTCGCCTTTCTTTTTACAACAAATTCTTTGACAATTGATAATTTCATAGACAAGTATAAATTTTAAAGATAGCTTGGCTACAGAAGAAAAATAATGGATAACAACAAGCCGGGTGTTTAAAGAATACGCAGAGCTTAGTATCATGACTACATTAAGATATTAAGGCGTTGCTGTATTTTGTGTATATATGTATAAAATGTTTTTTTTATCTTTTGGGGGGAGGGGGTTCCTCATATTTTTATCTCCAAAAGGCCTCTTGTATTGATTAAACATTAAAGATATGCGCAGTTATCGACCTTCGACCTTATGGTCGAGAAATGGGCACACTTTCCATTTTGGTAATGAACTTAGAACATAAAGAGCATTTTTCGCTTTCCCTCTCTCTCTCTCTCTCTCTCTCTCTTTTTAGAACCCAACCCATGTTTTTCCAATCCATGTATTCGAGGACAGTGCCTGAACCGTTTCACCAGCTACGAGTGTGATTGTGTACTTACTGGAGGTTACTCAGGAGACAGATGTGAAATCGGTATGAGAATTGATTATTTCAATTTATAACGAGAGTGAGTTCCACAGAAAACTACGAGGAAGGGTAATGTGCTGGATTTTAATTTTCTCCGATAGGAGTATTAAGTATCAGAATTTTTAAATAAATTCTAATAATTGTTTCCCTTTCGATTATTAAAGAAGCATGTTCTTGGTTCGAGAAAAAAAAATCTTAAATGTAACTTAGTTACCCTCATAAGTATCAGCCCTTCGTAATTTACAATTAAAAACAATTTTGATAGTAAAAATGGTTTATTATATGAATAAAATCTTTGGAAAATTCGTAATCACATAATGTTCTTGTAAAGTACTACTATCCCTCAGTGTTAGTATAGTTGTCTCCCTGTATGAAATATTACGACAACAAAATTTAATTTGCATTCCCTTTCATGTTTAGCTCCTAATCCTTGCGACAGTGTGGTATGCTTGAATGGAGGTCTGTGCAACGTAGGAACGTGTGACTGCTCTAACACTGGCTATGCTGGCACGTCGTGTGAAATACGTGAGTATACTAGTAGTTGACCTGCCAAACTTCTTTTACATATCCACAGTCTTTTGGAAGCACATAAAGACGTTAAACCGTTTTGTGCTATCCAAGAACGACATACAATTATTATTATATGCATGTTGCTGCTACAGCAATTAAAGAGGAACAATTTCAAGACATCCTTCACGTTTATGACGACTTCTTATTCCCTATGTATTTTTGGTATGTTGATGAGACGTATATCTCCGAAGATATTTTGCAAACAATATAGGCCCCGTTGCATAAAACCTATGGTCACTTTACCATCAATATTAACTACCATGACAACATTACTAAACAGCTATCAAATCAAGGTTTCCATGGAAGTTACCATTAATGGCAAAGTTACCACCAATGCTATGTTGTATGCAACGGTTTAAGCCAGGGACGACAAGTATAATTATGATGTCATTTAGGCCTATGTATCTTCCTTGGGTCGATACTGCAAGTGATAACAAGGCATTAAGCCGTCAGATGTTAAGGATATCCAATGATGGGTTGACTAATTATACATCTTTATATTAAATATAGAGTGTATGCCTACATTATGTACTTCCAACTATGAACTAAGAAAAATGAAAATAAATTACAATTTAATGTACTATACCATTTCTAAGTTGAGGGTAGAGTGTAGATGAATAGACATGGATTTAAAAAGAAAATTGTATTGATTTGATTATTTTTCTGTCATTTCACATGTTAAAGTGACTGACTCATGTGTATCGGACCCGTGTCGCAATGGAGGAACCTGTACAAACTTTGGATCATTTTATAGATGCGCTTGCCCTGCACCCTTCAATGGAGATGTGTGTGAAACATGTAAGTGTGATCAGTTGAAATCTATACCATAATTGATAATTAGCACATGTGCTAAATGTACTACTGCTAATGCCACTGTATTATACTACTACAGCAGTGACTTCTGCTACTACAACCACTTTTACTAGTACTACTACTGCTACACCACCGCTCATACTTCTACTGCTACTGTTAATAATTCCGATTACTAGTAATATGTCAAACCTTGTCACTTATGATTTCATGCCTGTTAAATAACACCCCAAAAATAATTATGTCAGTTCATATCTGAATTGTTCTTACCTTCTCTCAATCTTACTTTTAATTACACATCTAATGATCAATTTGATCATCTGAGGCAAAATTTGTATTTGTTTTCTTCTCAATTCTATTTCATTACAGATGTGGATCCTTGCCTGGCAATAAACCCATGTTTGAATGGAGCAACTTGTGCGGATCTGGGCACAGGAGAGTACTTTTGTAGCTGTCCAATTGGTTTCGAGGGAAACCGCTGTCAAACAGGTAGAACATTCACAAACAATGATATGTTAAGAAATCGGTTAACCTCGGTAAACAGTGCTCCAGGAGCAATCCTATACAAAAAGATCATGTTTTCAATGCAAATTTTTGGAGTTTCATCAGCCTATTTATGATTGGAAGGGACTTTAAATCAGCTAAATGTATGAACATCAGTTGAAATCCCACAGTGAGTGAGTATGTGAACTCTTTCCTTGGTGTGCATGAGGTTTTCAGTATCTAATGGTGACTGTAACTTTCTGCTAAGGGTTCAATATGGTTTAAAATGGTTTGAATTGAAATATTGTGTGCGACATTTTGTCATCATAAATCCAATGCATGTGGTCGAAAAAAATTAAGCGTTCCTGGCCAATTTGTTTTTGTTATCTTAAGGTTTTGCCGCATTTTCAAATGGGTTGCAAATATATCGATAATGCTTTACTTTAGTTATTGGTGATTTTTGTCCTATTTGCATGACTTGCATGAAAGTTTACCCATACTGACCCCCTTTCCCGCCAGTTATCAACTACTGCGAGAGTGATCCGTGTCAGAATGGTGGTGCCTGTCAGCTGATGCAGAACATGTATGGCTACACCTGCGAATGCCCTCTAGGCTACGGTGGAATCAACTGTGAAACCCGTAAGTTAAATACCTAGCGTATGTATTTTAAGAATTCAAAAATATGTAATATATTTATATTGAATGTTAAGATAAATGACTAAAGGTGTATTAAGCGTTAGCTTAAAAGGTTATTTCAAAATGACCGGAATTTCTGAAATATAGACATGTACCGTTATGTTTCATAGCTAAATCTAGCGAAATTAGCAATGGTTCAACTTGGAAACCCCAATAACATGATATACATCTGTGAGGACTTGTGATTATGATGTAAAATAATGTGTGACCTTTTACCACTGACAATTGAATGCATATGTATCTTGGTTTCGTATTCGTAGATGGTTCTCATTTTGCAATACCTTTATCTTTTATTCAACATTTGTTATCGCACGTGTCAATTTTTAATGGAACGTGTCTGTATCCTTTTAGGAACTATACCGTTACCCAAATCATTAGTAGTCACAAAGTGTTATGGGTCTACTTACAAGTGCAATCATTGTCAGTATATTGTTTTTTTTTTTCTCCAAACAATCAATGACGTTTTGGTTTTCATTTTGTTTGTTTATTTGCTATGCAGTCATCGATACTTGTCTTAGCAATCCATGTCTGAACGGTGGTCAGTGTATCGAGCAGTCAGGGTTTACTTATTCATGCGTTTGCACCAGCCAATGGTCGGGTGGCAATTGTTCTGAACGTAAGTTTGAAAATTCATTTTTCTTCGAGAAATCGTATTGTGGAATCCGATTATTTCTTAATGATTTACGATCTCTTTATATAACTTTTCTTACTACCTTCCATCCTTATTTCCCTCATTTTATCAAGTAGGTATCTTAATCAAAAGAAGTTAGATTTATGACCCTATCCTTGCAAGCAAATTCAAAAGTTCTGAGTCATTCTTTTTGCAACAGAAATTGCTACTTGAGAAAATAATTTGTTTCTATCCTAATTACGATAAGAGGAAAGAAGCATCCTGTCGACTAAGACTGTCGTATGTTTTCACCGAATGGAAGCCTGCGAAGGAACTTCTAAATGCTCATACACCGATGCCTTTATTAAAACGGTTTAAATATTTAAAGAGCAGTGTAATATCTGTACTGTCAAGATGTCCATGATTGATTTGCAATCATTTTTCATTCATTTCTTATTCCGACAGCTGTGGATGCTTGTGCTGAAATTCCTTGTGAGTTTGGTGGAGAATGCACAAATTATTTCACTTACTTCGTCTGTACATGTCCTCAAGGACGATGGGGATCCAGATGTGAAAATGGTAAGTAATTTTACCCTCTGTTCCTTTCGTATCGATCTCAATCTGGTAGTAGTTTTCTTCTATAGCGCAATCAGCACTGGTTGTTTAAATGCTTTTGAGAAAATCTGTCCATCACTTTGAATAGGCAGTGAATGGGAATCATTTTTGTTTGCACTAGCAAGATAAGAAAGAAATCAAGCCATGATCTTTCTGAAAATGAAACAAATTTAAACAACGAACAAGATGAGAACATACTTGAACAAGGTATTGCAATAAGTGTACGTTTGTTGTCTAAGATTTGATATGCCCAGGACTTCTATACTACGATAATAGGTATCGCTTAATTGTCATAGTCATGATAGTACAGTAGCTGAAAAGGTAACGTTCTTGTACATAGTTCGTAAAATCAACGTAGTAGATGTCTGTTTACTTCTGAAATGTTTAGGGGTAATGAATCAATATGCTGAATGAGTATCTTTTGTATCTATTTTTTTTCTCTCATATGTGCATTTCCAGAAAATACTGAATAAAATATTCTTATGTATCGTCTTATTTTGTTCTAGATTTTGACGAGTGCAGCAGTAACCCCTGTCTTAACAATGGACTTTGTGAGCATGGACACAATAATTACTCCTGTACCTGCCAGCGTGGCTTTGAAGGCGAACATTGTGAAAACAGTGAGGAATATATTTCATTCTCATTCATTTGTATTTAGTATTTTGTACTTAATTGGACACGATTTCTACAAAGTACCCATATTGTAGGATGTTAGCGATAATTACGTCAAAGCTAATGTCTTAATAATTAAGTGTATCCAAATACAATGGGCATAAATTTTGAAAGCTTTATGTAATATGTTTAACAAATGGATTTGGAGAAGTTAGTTTAGCCTTACCGTTTGAGTGAGAAAACGTAATGTATCGCACGGTTGACAAAATCGTTAATATTTGAGACATATCTATCTATCTGTTTCATCTAACTGAAAATTCTAAGGCGACTTGGTTGTTACAAGATGATATTATTGTGAATGTACATAGTGCCTAAGACATCTATGATATGTCTATATAAGCGCTCTACATATTCAGGCCTTCCCACACACAATGTATGCACCCTTCTCCACCCCATCGGGAGTATTTCAGCGTAGTGTCTTACAACAATTTGAAAAAATGTACACACCTACATTGCTGGATACATCCAAAAGGAACTCATAAAGATTTCTCCTATTTCCTTTGACAGATATCAATAATTGCGAACCAGACCCATGTCAGAACAACGGCATATGCACGGATGGGATTGACCGGTTTACCTGTACTTGTGACACTGGATTTATTGGAGCTACATGTGCAGAGCGTAAGTATTCTCTCGAAACACACTTGCCCGTGATAGCCTTTTCTGGAAAAGCATTCCACACTTTGTGGTTTTGCTAAAGAAGTGTTTAGTTCAGCACCCTAAAAAATATACCAGATGCATGAAAGGAAAGGGCAAACATGTTTATACATTATTGTGTTAATATGTTAATAAATATGATTTAAGGGGAAAGGATGCGGACATTAAAATATAATTAACTGTTGATTGTACGTGCGGTGGCAATATATTCCCATTGACCATGTGATGATTCTATCTTTCAGTGGTTGATACGTGTGAAAGCAATCCTTGTCTTAATGGAGCGACCTGTGATAATCTCTTTAACTCCTACCAATGCCGCTGTGCCAGGGGATGGAGCGGCACTAATTGCGAGTCAGGTAGGTTCACTGCTTTTTTAATGTTTGTTTGATGTTTGTTTGTAATTGACAAAAATTAAACGTTGCATAGCTACAGAGTGGCACGGATTACATGGACTAAAGTTTATCTGGCATTACGGTTCTGAACTATTCAATTCAATTCAATTCAATTCAATTCAAATTAGATTTTATTCAAGACTTGTCAAAAAGTCCAAAGGCTAAAAATGCAAGTTAACGTCAAACAGATAATCATATGAAAAAAACATTCAAAAACATAATGTCTTTGTACTGTTCCACAGGTATCATTAAACATTTTAAAATTCCTATAATGTAGCTAAGATGAGCATAATATCCAACTTGTAATGTTGTGAAAGACTGGTTAATATCATCCTAAATGATTGTTTACTCAGTGATTCAAAAATGGGTATGATTTTACTATACCGTCCCTGCCACTTCAAGCCACTAAATGTGGCGTGAAATAAATGTAGGTCAGTTACTTGAGAAATAATGACCGTGCAGTCCGTTGTTATCTTGCTATAGTTAATAATGTTGAATTCTGTTTGCGTCTATAATGTCAAAATGCCTGTGATATTTACCAAAACGGGATGTCTCATTTGTATCCCTCTGTTTTTTTTCCTTCCGTCAGTTACCAGTTGCAACGTGGACTACTACTTGGAAGAATGCGCCGCGGTCGTGATCACCAGCCCTAACTATCCCGCAAGCTATGACGACAATAAAACCTGCTCCTGGCTGGTCATCTCCAACGAGCTGAACCGACTTCACATCCAGGTCACCGACTTCATGACTGAAGACTCCTATGACAACCTGCATATTGGTGGTGGCGCCCTCATCGGGAACCCAGTGTCTCTGTTTGCAGATGGAACCTTGTCCGGATCCGCACAACCTGTGAACTTCACGTCAGCACAGACGACCGTCTGGATGCGATTCGTCACCGACCTGGATAAGAGCGCGAGGGGATTCAGAGCTGTCGTCACTGACCTGTGTGATATTGGTAAATCTATTTTCGCATTAGAATGATTGTGGTTAACCGTAAAAGCTGTACTACTAAAATGTGTAAACCAACCCCGAATAAAAATAAATGAACATCGGTATAATACAGTCAAAGTAGCAATAGTATATTTTGTTAAATGGAGACGTTGGTCGTCACTCTTGTTAATAGGGACTTTTAGATTTGCACGCCTACATAGTGGAATGCTACGTGTGACGTCCTTTTACGGCACTGCCGGGCACTTCACATTTTCTCCTTGATATTTATTCTATAGATTTCCCATGTGCCAGCAACCCTTGCTTGAATAATGGCGAATGTGTCAATACCAACGACAATCTCCAGTATTTCTGCAGATGTGCTCCCGCTTTCACCGGCGACAATTGCGAGATTGGTAAGTTCATCAGAAGATTCTTTTTTGACTAAAACATTTCTACCAAATTAGCTTCTTTACCTTTCTTTCCTGGAATATGTTTAGTCAATCATCATTCGAATAAGATGCTGTTCAATAGAGGATAACAGTTTCATAGAAAGAAAATTGCTATTTTTTATAATTCATTTCTATTCACACTTAGCAAATAAATCAGATTAATGTTACAGGTGATAAGACAAATTACGAGGTTGACCTTATAAAGAGGCCGATATAAAAATTTACGCCTTGCTTCATAGCCCTGTGTTATATTGAAATTCTAAAACTTATTAATACAACCTTTCAGTATGATATTTCTAGCTCCATTAGAGTACACCACCAGTGACTGGCAATTTTAAGAAAATGGTACTCGGAATTCATGTTTTATGTTAAGTTCGCCTCAATGTGAACATTATTATACAACGGAAAAGAAAAATATGTGCCTTACTCTTTAGTGTAGAATACACTTACGAAGAAGAAAAATATTAATAGATGATACTTCTGTAATAAAAAATTATCAGTTTATATAGGCCTATATGTATATATATATATATATATATATATATATATATTGGCCTTCATCAATCAATAGCTTTTCATGTATATGCAATGTGCTTTTGTTATGATTCACATTTGTATAACTTTTAAATGTTTTATGCGAAAAAAAAAAAAAAATCAAATTTGAAAGATAGATAAGAGCGGCCAAAACATTGGGGTACAGTAGGCAAATGAAAGCACTCAGTATCTTTGTATCCACGATGTTGTGAGTAACCAATTATTTTTCAAATTTGCTTCTTTTTTATGAGGTAATTTTTATTTAAGACAATTTAATGGGTTGGTGTCGCAGTATGGGAGCATGGGTATTTACGAACTTTTACCATATTTCAAATCACTCCTTCCCTATATATGATCTCCTTTGATGGGTATTGATTTGGTTTATTGGGAATGCATGCAAACTTTGAAATTGTTTTCCCCTTGTACCAGCATGTAATGGGTTACAACTTTCAAGACCGCGTGCCTCATACTTTCTTTTGCATCTGCATGTGTAATCTAGAAAACAGCGTTCCCTCGTGTGATGTGACCTTAGTTCAAGCAATAAGAACCTCACATGTATTGCCATTTCGCTGTACCCTTCCATCGTGCACATTGTACAAGAATAAGTCAGTGGAGTATTTTTATCGTTAGTCATATGATAAAATGTATTGAGTTCTTGAATGAAATCATGACGATGATGTTGATGGTGACAATGATGATGATGAAGTTAGGGACGATGATTATGACGTACAATTAGTTTAGATCTCTATAAACTTTGTACATTCGACTTCACTGTCTTGAATAGGTGTACTTGATATGTTAACCGAATGCCGATTTTTGGTTCGACTTCGATGTTGTAAATAAACAAGTGTTTGTATAGTCCTTATATTACAGTTGTAGCTATATATACCAGCTAATTACTTCCCATTACAATGTCATGTTTAAAGTGATTAGTTCAAATTCATTCACACAAAGCTGAGTAATCAGACTAATGATGATTGTTTGTCCGGAATAGCATAAATTGTCAGGATTGTTAGTTTATTGTATCTCTTCATTTTCTGCGGAACACATCGATGAGTAGTGTTTATCCCTATTACACAGTTAACATTTGTTATTTGCAATGTATTTGACGAGTTGTTCTGTGGAATTTGTTTACTGAGGTTTTCTCCCATTCGAATCACTCGTCTTTGTTGGTCAATGTCGTGTCGTAACATCGGTGTAACGTTCCGTAGCAGATTAGGTAACAACTATACGATTATACAACAACAGACACCATTGTTTAGCCATCAAATAAATAAATTATGTTTGTATGGTTGATTAGTTTTTTATTACTAGCCTTCCATCAGTGAATTTAATTGTATATTAACATCCCTGTTTAATATGTATTTTTCCCATTATTGTTAGTAAATAATGCATTCAAAGAACGTATTTTCAAATATGCTCTATTATTTCCCCCTAACAGTTATCAAACTTTCAATTCCGAATCACAATTGGAATGTCATAAAAAGAATCAGATACAAAATATATGTTACTTTCTTAATGTACAGGGTTAGAAATCCATCATGTACTTAGAGATCATTTCATTTAGAGTGAAATTCATCACTTAAAAAGGAATCAGTGAAATTAACTCTTAGAAGAGTTATTCGACCAGTACTTTGGAGTGTATTAAACTCCAACGGAATTGCTTCCTTATATGGCACCTAAATAAAAAGATTTCCATACCTCTGCATTAAGGGATTAGACCTACAACTGGAATGAGATTTTTTTAAATATATAAATGATTTTGTGTATGCTTGTTTTTGTAGCTGTACCGACACCATGTGATAGCGACCCCTGTCTCAATGGAGGTAGCTGCTTCTTTGACCTTGCCACTGATAGTTTCGTTTGTGATTGCCCCGCTGGTTGGGAGGGCACCAACTGCGAAGAAGGTATGATAGTAATGATGATGATGTTATGATGGTGATGGGGATGATGAGATGATAAATAGTGATGATGTTTTTAACGATGATGATGATGATGTGATGATGATGGTGATGGTGATGATGATGATTGTGATGATGATGAGATAATGGTAATGATATAATGGTGATGATGAAGATGATGATGGTGACGATGATGATGAATTGATGATAGTGATGATGATGATGATGACGATAATGATGATGAATTGATGATAATGGTGGTGATGATAGTGATGATGGTGATGATGATAATGATGTGGTTGATGGTGATGATGATGATGATGATTGTGATGACGATGAGATAATGGTGATGATGAAGATGATGGTGACGGGGATGGTAATTTTGGTGATGATGATGAAAAAAACATACTTAGAAAAATAATTATTTTGAAAATAACGATAACGATGTTGAATGACGAAGTTAGGCCAGTTAATTATAACAAATATGATGTAATGATAATGCAATGATTACCGCAAAATGATGAATAAGATGACGATAATGATGTTGATGATCATGATGATCGTCATCATGATGGTGATGATGGGGGTTACCAAAATGTTAATTTTTATGCTGATAATTTCTACGATACAATGATGACAGTTATGATATTGGATGGTGATGATGATGATAATGTAGGTTATTACAGACTTCTTGACCGTTGTAGTGGGTTGGGATGACATTTGTATCATTAATTCATGCATTATATTTGTACCAGCTCTTCACTGATTAGCCACTTCTTTTTCTCCTTTTTGTTTTGTTTTGCAATATTTCAGAATTCATTATCATGTGCCCTCCGGCTCACTGCTTGTACGGTGGACTGTGTAATATTGATGCTAACGACCAGCCACTGTGCAGCTGTCCAGAGGGATATATCGGTGACCGATGTGAAATAGGTATAATATGGATGCTTCTTTAATCTCTGATAATATATATCGAGGGTTCAGTGACATAAAGACATAACTCCATGTTTTGCCAAAATGAGTATTTTATATCAAAATGTTCAGAAAATGTGGGCTTTCCAGGAAACACAAAGACTTAACTCTACCCAACAACTTATTGAAGTCAATGGCTAGTGAAACATGGACATAACTCCTTCAGGCCCAAGTGCTCAGTGACAAATAAACCACTTTTTCTAAAAAAAAATTGCCAAAATGGAGTTACGTCTTTGTGTCACTGACCCATCGATATATACTTAGTGTCTTCGCATAGGCCTACTGAGGACCAGGCCTACGGAATCTCGATTAGATCATTACATTACCCAATCGCGAAATAGTTAACAACTTTCTAGATACTACCCAGCAGTTAGTTGACACTCACAAAGTCAAAGAATATGACGAACAATTTTTAGATTTTTTTAAATATGGATTCTAAGGCCAAAAATAGACAGGAATTCCAAGATTTTATGGGGTTAGATTCTCTCAGCTACCCCATCGCTAAGATAAACAGTTGTTACATTTTTTAATATGACAGTTTGGTAATCTGAATTTAAGGATAATGAGATATAAATATCTTTATTACAGCCCAATGCCCCAATGACTACTGTGGGGTGAATAGCATTCAGTGTTTCGTCGTCGACACGGGTGAATACTCGTGTCAGTGCATGGAAGGTTACACTGGATCGCAGTGTGAAACAAGTATGTACCACACCTATTTCACTATTTCTGTTACTTCAATCATTCTGTCTGTCTCTTTCTCTCTCTTTCTCCCCATCCCCTTTCTCTCTCTCTCTCTTTCTCTCACTCGCTCCTTCTCCTTCATTCTCTCTCTCTCTTTATCTCTCTCTCTCTCTCTCTCTCTCTCTTCCTCCCTCATTCTCTTTCTCTTTCTTTCTCTCTCTTCAAGATACAAACATGTAGTCAGTTGTTGTTCTTTAGACAAGAAGAGTATTAAAATTACAGTGGTGTGTTCATGTCGATACAAATTAACTCTTGCCACGGAGACCAATATCTCCTTAAAGGTAGTGTTCATTTTAGTGCTCTTTACATGGTTAAGTAATGTACTTCATTGTATCAAGGAAGCCTTTATGAACAAAATCGTCAAGTTTTTTAATTCCATTTTCCAAGGAGGAACTTTGTTAGAGTCACTGGCAACAAGCCTGTGAATTAATTCTGAAGGGAGATATCAAGCTATATAGTCCTGTATGCGGGGATTATCATAATATTTAATACTTTATGGCTGCCAAAGCAGAACAAATCCTTCAGGTTATAACATATCTCCATTATATTAACTTCATTTGAACATTTCCCATTTGCAGATATCGACGAGTGCGGAAGCGAACCTTGCCAGAATGGAGGTGTATGCCTAGATGGTGTGAGCGGTTATGAATGCCAGTGTAACGACATGTTCAGGGGTACCAACTGCGAATCACTTTCCAGTAAGTTTCGAACATTATACGCTTTTAAATTTTTCGTATGATTCTTATTTTCATAATATTATTACGCTTCTGATTATTCATCCGATTTTTATAATGCACAATGATTTTTATTAAACGATTGTGGTTGGAATGTGATCAAGGAGTTATTGACATTTTGACGTTAACCTGAAAGTGAGCGAAATTGTCATTGACTTGGCTGAAAACATAAAAGGAACTTCCTTAAATCCTGTATAAAAGACCATCGTTTAGTGAGGGAAATTGGCTTTTCATGTTTAGTCAGAGTATTCATATTTCTATTCATACTGCGCTACTAATAACCTTAAAATCACATTATATCCAGGCCTGATTCTATTTCAATTTCTAGTTGAAGAATGTTCAGGGATCATCTTCAATTGTTTTAGAAACTTTCTCAACATATATTTTACCAATTTAAATAATTCATTTATTTTTGGGGTATTCGATACAACATTTCTTAAACATTGTTTCAATAAACGAATGATGAACGTCCATTCGCAATTTCGAATATGCCTAGACAGTCCTAAATAATATTCTCGATCCCTACTTTTGTTATCTCCAGATGCATGTATCGGAAGCCAACCCTGTGACAATGGAGCCGCCTGTATGGCTGATGCTAATGGTCTCAACATGTGTGTATGTCAACCTGGTTTTGAGGGAGATCTCTGCGAAGTTGGTAAGAAATAAAGACTATGAATGTTTAAAGATACAAAGATTCATTAATGTAAACATTCTTAATATGAGTAATTCCGAGAGGAAGAAAAAATATGTTCATCTTCGTCAAGTAGTTTAGCTGAGGAACCTTTTGGAAAAGTTGAAGTTATACAGAGTTCTATAAGTAATGTTTTGATAATGACCTTCATGACTAATTATAGAGAGTATTTCCTGTTGATTTAAAGTTTAAGAAAGGAATGAAGTAAATTGAATAAAATAGGCTTATGTTTGATTTACAAGCATGTCTGAAATAAAATTCATTGTCTACTAATATTGTATTCGGAAATTTATAGGATACTGGTTTATTATTATCATTAATTATTATTATTATTATTACTAGTATTACTATTATTATCAATATGGTTATTATTATTATCATTATCATTATTATAAGTAGTATAGTAGTAGCAGTAGACCTACATATAATATAGTATTATCGTTATAATTAATAATAATAACAATCATATTGATGATGAGAATGATGATTACAAAAATGACAATAATAATAATAGTACTAATAATGATAATGTCATCATCATTATCATCATCATTATCATCATAATTCTCATTACTCTTTTGTAATTCTTATTACTACAGCCATCAATGAATGTGTAAGCAACCCCTGTGCAAACAATGGAGTGTGTATAGACAGTCTAAACCGATACGTCTGCGTGTGCAAGACTGGCTACACTGGCGACGACTGCTCAGAGATATGTAAGTCTACAAAATTTATTTTGCCCCACCCTGTAATCATGTTGACACAAAATAGTATAGATTACAAATTAAGAAAATAGAAATACTTGTTTAAAGTTGTTATAATTTATTGAATTGCATTTATTCATCACTTTCATTAAAGCATGCAAAGTCAAAGAATATAATAAAATATTTCTTACAAACATGAATACGCCAGTAAAATGGAAAATACACTAAGAGAAATTGCGAAGTGGTTGTATCATCAAAACGTTACAGAAACGTATTAGGTAGATGATCCCTACACAAAATGCAAAAATTAACACACACAAAAAGGGACAAAAAATAATACAATGGTAATAAGCCAGTTCGCAGTTGCAGTTTGAGCATGAGCAAATAAAGGTCATCGCAGACCAAATTGTGAAATAAACGGAGACAAAATAGTGGATACGTGCTCAAGAAAGTAATTTAATCATTATTCATTTATCAGTGCACTCCATGATCCGCAGAATATGTAAGTATTTTTTGGAAAGTGGGAAACAAAGGCTATTTAGGTTGCAACTCCATCGCTGTAGGAGTGATTATTTCAAAATGTACAAAGTGGGACCTCTTTATGTTTTGAAGATCTGTGGATATTCGGGGTCATTTGGGATATATGCTAACCGTGGACTGGTCCATTACACATGCAAGTTTCACAGAATAAAAATAAACATCATGCAAAGTTTTCAGTTCACTATGACGTCATCTCCGGTTTTGTTGTCATGATAATCCATTAAGTCAAAGGACTTGATTTAAATGTCATCCATTGTAATTCACGAATGTGATATATCATAAGGTTCATAAGGTTCATAAGGTTCATCTTTATTGTTCATTTAACAATGGAAATTCATCGTGTTACATGGTATTGCGATACACATATATTTAACATAATACACTCATACAAAAGTCAATAAAATAATTTTAATAATAGTATAAAATAAAAAAAACAATTAACAATCAAAACAAAGATATAGTCATGCATTGAAAAAATATATAAATGTCTATCAAGTTAGGTGGAATGACTATAGGATTTTACAAGTGTCGATAATGTATTGCATTATTATCATTGCAATATTATTATTACTATTAGTATTATTAACAATGGAAATTCGTTGTGTTACATGGTATTGCGATACACATTATATACATATATATATATATATATATATAACATTTTATATTTTGAACTTGAGCTTGATTATAATTGTTATTTTTATTTTGTATGATTGTTATTATGATTATTATTCTTATAATTACAATTGTACCTAACGCCATCATCATTATATGATAATTATCTTTATTAATATTAATATTATTGTTAAGGAAAGGTATCGTTATTGTTTTATTGCCCTATATATGATACCTTCCTCATTCAGTATTCGTATGGAGCTAGGTACAAATGAATTTAAGAGCCGATTTGTCCGACAGCGTGCTGATCTCAACCTGTTACCGGACCGCATTCTTACATAGTTTTCGTTTAAAGGATGCTGATTATTCATTAGGATGGATTTGGCTTTTTCTACTATCCTACTTCGACATAGTTCTCTAAGGTTTAATTCTTGTCCTATAATCTTCTCGGCCTGTCTGATGATTCTATTTAACATAGTTAAGTCTCCTTTACGACAACTCGTGTACCAGACTACATAATCAAATGCGATGATACTCTCAATTACAGATTTGTAGAACAAGACCATTATAGTGCGATCGACATAAAATGTTTTCAATTTTCTAAGAAAATACATCCGTTGCAGTCCCTTCTTGCTAATTGATTTACACTGATTCCCCCCCCCCCACTTCAGAACATCGTCAATAATAGTACCAAGGTATTTGTACGTATGTACTATTTCAATTTCCACCCCATTTATTCTTGCCGGACAGCTACTCGGTTCGACTGGTTTACTGTGTCCAAAGTCGAATATCATTTCTTTTGTTTTTGACGTGTGGAGATCCAGAAAGTTGTCATTACACCAATGAGTAAACCAGTTTAAACAATTGACATAATTAGTTTCACATTCCTTAATTAAACCTACAATAACAGTGTTGTCGGCATATTTGAGAATAGATACATTTTGTGAAAGGTAACGGCAGTCATTAGTGTAGAGGACAAAGAGGATGGCAGAGAGGACACAACCTTGAGGTGAGCCTGTATCGGTCAATATTGGCTCACTTACGACATTCTGCACGCGGACGCGCTGGATTCGATTCTTAAGAAAGTCGGTTATCCAAAGTATTAAGGATGGTTTAACTTCAAGGCGTATCGATGAGTCGATGGGGCTGAATAGTGTTGAACGCGGAAGAGAAGTCCACGAACAACGTGCGCGCGTAGCATTTCGCTGCATCTGTATGCTTATAAAGTAGGTGAGTCAAAACAAGTACAGCGTCTTGAGCTGACTTCTTGCATGGGCTGGTAGGCGTACTGATGAGGGTCAACCAGCTCTTTGAGATGCTCAATCAGACATTTTAGTACGATCCGTTCGAAGCACTTCATCGCCATGAGGTCAATGCCATTGGTCGATAATCGTTGACGTCGGATGGGCGGGGCTTTTTAGCCACAGGAATAACAACGGATGACTTCCAACAGCGGGGTACTACTTTCTGATCAAGCGACATCTGATACAAAGCGCAAAATGGTGGTGTTAGTTCTCTTGCACAATAACGTAGTACCTTTCCGCTGATCAAATCTGGCCCGGATGCCTTCCTTGGGTTAATTCTGCTGAATTGAAGGCATACACCTCTCTCCTCTATCTTAACAGAATCATCTTGCGAACGGAGTAATTCATCTGTCTGTGCCGCAATGACGTCACTGAAGTCGTTGATGTCGAACCGTCCGTAGAACTTATTAAGCTCATTCGCAACGTTTAGGGGGTCATCTACAATGAGACTCGAAGAGATTTGTTTATACATTAACAAGATAACGCTATGGGCAAAGTCCACGAAGACATTGGTGATTTACCTATATCCAGAACTACCTGTCAATAATAAAGAAAAAATATTTTGACAGGATTTTAAACGCGTGTGCCCACCTCGGCGTGTCTTGTCTTACAGGAATAAAAACACATTAAGTAGATTTATGTATCCTTTGATACGGATCCAGGGAAGAGAAATGAGCTATAAAAAATCTAAAAAATCTGAATCATTACAACCCCTTTTGGGGGGACAACCTAGATTAGTAGGTGTTGGAAACAATTTCATTCTTTTTGAGCACATGCTAACGCGCTCCGTACATTGCCGTATTACTCGTGTATTCGTATCACGACCTATAGTTCTCAACATATTTCACGTTGGTATTTCTTTCTTTCTCTTACAGCTGACGGTAGCAACAACAACCTGCCCCAGGCCGCCACGAACAATCTCCTGATCGAACCCTGGTGGATTGCCCTCATCTGCCTCATCGGTCTCCTCTTCGTCATCTTCGTCGCCGTCTGTCTCTGCACGATGAAACGCCAGGACGATCTCGATAAGAAGAAACTCATGGCGCTCGGAGTCTAGAATGTATAGGATTGTCGTTAATGGTGAAGCCTAGCCCCATCGAACCGAAAATGATAATGATAGATATGCTGAATAAACCCATGATTAAAAGTATAGACCTTATAAAACTGAGCTTTCATCAGTAAAAGGCGATGTAAATAAATATAAAACCTTTAAAAGATAAATAATACAAAGATTCAGCCCCATAAAGCTACTTTCTATAACTATACTAAGAGAAATTTACCTTTTCCTTCTTTTTCTAAGTGCGTTTAGTACCTGGCAGGCCTGTACTTACCGTTTTGAGTAAGAGTAAAATTAAAGTGGTCACATTTACCCTCGCCAATCGATCTTTTAAAAAAAAGCCAAGGACAACTGTTATCGCTTGTATTTCATTCTGTTCTTGAAGCGTTCCAGGTTATCAACTCGAAAATAATCAAAATCTCACACAAACGTTTATCTTTCGACAAGTCTCTTGATGTTTGTTTCATTTATCCCCAAAGGAGGAATCTGGGTTTTCTATACCGGTACCTTTAATCAAAAGCATAATTACCGTTATCATTATCGGCTAGATGGGACTAGGCCTTTACCGATCAAAACAATTCCATGCATTTGAAGATCATCAATATTTTTATGCAGAAAAAGCACACAAACGCCATTACAACAGGCGACTAAATTTTGTATCAATAGAACAAATGATGAAATTACTAAAGACAAATGTTAATATATTGCATGAACATGACATTGTATTATTAAAATTTCCACCTCTTCCTACATACAAATGTATATAGAAATAAATTGTAGAGCGCATTTCGTACTTGTTTAATACAATAATTGATGTTTAATGCGACTGTTGCGGCAGTATTGAAGTAAAAGTAATTTTTTTAATAAAATGTAATGGTTTTACTCTTATACATTCATTCGTCCGAGTGAACGTTATTGGCGAATGAGCGCTATACAAGAACCCACTATTATTATTATTATTATTATTATTATTATCCTTATTTATTAAACTCTAATAAACAATTCATTGGGATGAAAATCTGGTTATTTTCAGATTGTACGTTTGGAGTTCAGTGCCGGACATTGATTTTAAAATAATGGTGATTGTATAGATTGGAAGTAAAATGTTTACGTTTATTTTTAATTGATTGTATTAATATGCTTAAGTTTTGAATCTAGCTTTAAGGGTAAATTGTTTACCATGTTAATAAAAGTCAGCATGTGCACTGCTGTAGCTAGAGCTTTTACTAAAATTGTCATCTGCTTGGTGAGACACTTCATAAACAAAAGGAAACTCAATATATAAATGGCCAGTTAAATATAAACATTCATATCAAACCATGAATGGCGGTAATAAAATTTTGAAGTGTGTAAAGCAAGTGGGGAATTAGTTTCAATCACGAAACCTTCTCCAACGAATTTAAATAGTTTTTATTTCAATGAAAATGTTGAAAATTGTTTTAAAATGGAAGTTATCGATATAGGATTAAAATAATAACCGTTTTTTATGATTACTTTAGCGATTACTTTTAGTTTTTAATTATGTTTTTTAATTATGTCTTTCAGTAATCATTTCTTTTGATATGATAGCAGTACATTGAGTACATTTTAACAGGTAGTTTTTCTTTTTTTTTCTTTTTTTTTGTTTGATTTCACTTTTTTTTAAATGCACAAAAATGTCTCATAACACAATATATTAAGCTGTATTAAAATGACGTGTACTTAAGTATACCGAGTTGCAATGTCTTTCGAACTCTGAATGGCTTTCAAAGAAAAGCAATAAATTCTTGTCTTTCTCGCTGTTTTTATATCAACCTTTCATCTCAGATCATTTGAACTACTATACAGTGTGAGTTTTTTTTAAGCTGATTTTCTGAGTGTAATTCTTTTTCTCACTCGCATGGTATAATGCAATTGTTCGCTCGGTTTAGAATTCTTGGCGTGCAATTGTGAATTCAAAATCTTAAGTAAGTTTCAATACCGCTTTCACAGTAATTATAGTTGAGCTCAAATTTTGCAGAGGGACAAATGGCTCCCTTGTTACTTGTTAGTTTTCAACAAATATATTTTAATACACAAATCTATCCATTAATTCACCGTTGGTACATTTTTAGCGTATAAGTATGTTTCTGTTATTATTTTTGAAGATATGTTTTTATGATATGAAATTAAATCGACATTTAGTGCAAAGTCATTGAAAATAAATGTCATCATCGCCCGCTAGTCTTTCAAACGGGAATTAGAGGTTGCTCGTTCGAAATTAATAAATTGATCATTTAGCTCATTATTGCACTTAGATTGTTGTAAATTGAATTCAAATTCTTTTAAAATGTTAAAATAAGTTGCACTTACTGAGTAAGGGCTTTGCATAGCTCTATATATGGACTCAGTAAAATCCAATAATTTGTGTTATATAATAACGTATTCTTGAAATATGATTTTTTTTTTCTTTTTTCTTCATGACGTATATATAGTTTGATAGTTCGACTAGGAAATTTTTGTATATTGAAGTTCACGTATACATTACCATGATTAAGATTAATAATTCTGTTGATTTTGTAGACGATATATCATTTTCATTTCATAAGGAAATAGACGGTAAATGTATTTTTTATAAATATTTGCTTTGCTTTTACTGAAAATCCTTACAATCGATCAATATGTAATGGTTAAATTTCATCAGCAGTTTTCCTTTACTCGGTTTATTTCTATTTTTTGTGTTTTTTAGTCATTCATTGCGTCGCGTTATATATCAACGAAATAATGTAATGTGGACAATTTTTTACATGCAAATAAACCTTATAAATAAAGCAACATTCGATGCTCGTTTTCATTTATGACGTATATCGTATTATCTTTTATCTATTTAACAAAATTAATTGATACATAGTGTACAAAATAAAGATATTTTCAATATTTTGTTCTTAATATTCAAACCATCACAATATTACATGAAATTGGTAATGGTAATACTAATAATAATTGTGTTCACGCACGCCTACCTCATCAGCATCAATGCTGTTCTTTCTGAGCTAGGGCACTGCAATTATTTTCACCCCAGCGTGTGTGTGTGTATTGGGTTTTTACAGACGTGTATCAATCAGATATGATTATTTACGTCTGGGACCGACCTTTAAACGTCACCATCCGAAAGACGTGACTCAGTTTCGAACCTACGTCCTCGGCTGAATCAGTTTGTAACTTCCACTTTTTAGCTGGATTACAGGCGCACGCCACAACGCCTAGTTGACAGCGACTGTCAGGTGCCCATTTTATACCCGTGGGTGGAGAGTGGCAAATGTGGATCAATGTCTTGCTAAAGGACTATAAGTCTCGTGTTGGGATTCAAACCCTCATCCCTTGGATTAAGATTCAATTATTGAATGAACGGCTACACCAAGGCACCTCCACAAAATAAACACTATAGGCTAGGTTTCAGCAACTATACTGTTATAAGTTATTGAAGCCCCACTGTCCTACTTGTAGCTACTTGTTCCCTCTATATAGAAAACTTCCCAAATCGGTGCCTGTTGGTCCCCCATGATCCTCTTTTTCTTATGTTGAGAGCTGAGTTAATGAGATAGCCACTTGTCAGTGACCTTGCTGTGTGGTCTAATCCCTTCTGGCCCAGTAGTAATGACGGTCTTTAAAAGAATGACAATTAGACAACACATGTGGTTTTCCCCCTTGACTTTGTGGGGCATTTTCTGCTTTAATGGGATAGGAAATCAGTTGGTCAACATTTTCCAACACATTCTTTAAGTAGACCCAGCAGAAGTGACAAATATTGAAAAATAGCAGGAAGTTGTTATCATTGAGGGTAAACACTACCGTTAAGAACAAAAAAGGGAAATAAATGAGAAATCATCTCTCCGTGAAATTTAAAAAATAAATAAATAAACGACCTGTATAAGTTAACAAAATGCGTATAATAAAATATAGGCATATGTCCTACTAAAAAAAAATAAGCCTACTTATTAACCGCCTTACTGCCCAAATATGAGGTGGCGGTTACACATAATATTAATTATTTTCCACTTTCAGGGTTTCAGAACCCAGTAGACCTAACCCCCCCCCCCCCCCCCCACTTTGGGGTGTCATTTCTTATTGTCTTTCTGTACGCTTGATAGTTAGAAATTAAGTGGTTATTTTCGGGAATATTCGCAGAAATGAAAAAGAAAAGTATGGAAATATCCTTCCGCCCCCCTCCCCCCCAACATTTTATGGCTGAAAACCCCTTATTTAGTGCATTCTTAAATTAAGAGTCCTTTTCCCTTTGGATATAATGTTCCCTCTTTTCTCTAAACCATAAAATTCATTCATAATTTAAAGCGACTAAGAGCATCCTTTTTT
This sequence comes from Strongylocentrotus purpuratus, assembly GCF_000002235.5. Taxonomy (NCBI): domain Eukaryota; kingdom Metazoa; phylum Echinodermata; class Echinoidea; order Camarodonta; family Strongylocentrotidae; genus Strongylocentrotus; species Strongylocentrotus purpuratus. The sequence goes on along the minus strand of NW_022145605.1, from coordinate 12,916,818 downwards.
TTCACCCAAAGCTCGCTCGTTACGCTCGCTCGCATTAGTAAATTAATATATTTTTTTCCTTATTAATGATCTCTTCAGCCTTTCATGGTTATAAAATTGTTTTTCCTCTTTCTAAGATGTAATGTTTTGCGCTGCGACTTCACAAATCTTAAATATTCAGACCATCACACCGAACTGCAAAGTATGATGCTAAAACAGTAAGCCTATAGGCTTGGAGCATGAAAAGAGAGAAACAAAGTTACGATGAAATCATCTCTGATAATCTAGTCACAATGTATAGGGGTATAGGGGCCTATACCAATGTCTAAAACTGAAGTGTATATTTTCGCTTTGAGGTTTCCTTTTGTAGGTGCCCCCTTTTTTCAAGAAACTGCCCTTTTTGTTGTTACCCCCCCCCCCCCTTCCACTTTGAAAGACGCTCCGCCGCACCTGGTCCACAGATAGAGGTGATTGTTAAATCTCGAAGAACAAAACACAATTCCTTAGGCCCAAAAAAAAAAGATGTTGTATTGCCTCTCGGTGCCAAAACATGGGTCGGTCGGTCGGAAATCTTTTTTCTCCGTCTTTGGGCTGATTTTTCTCATGCTTTAATACATTTTTATCCAAAAAAAGGTTTTAAAAAAAAATTGTATAAAGCCGACCATAAATGTCAAAATTTGTGGGTCGGTCGCAATGGGCAATACAACATCTTTTTTAAAGCCTTATGGCTGTACACAGAGAAGTCCACTGAAAAGCAGAGCTTGTAAATTGCGGACCCCTCAGATAATAATGAGTGTGAACAAAATATGGAATACATAATCAATGAAAGAAGAATAGTGGCCAACAGAGAACATTTATTAAAACACGTAATGACTGTACCAATTAGTAGACGTTGTGCGGCCGGGCAGTTGATTTAAAACAGTAATTTGAAGAAGTTTACATGCAATATTCAGAAATAATAAGTTATATGTTTCACAAATATTATAATTTATGGTTTAAACTGAGTACAATTTGATGTATCCTTTTCAGAGGCGGCGGAGCGACTTCCAAAGTGGGAGGGGGGCACCAACAAAAAAGGGCACTTTCTGGGAAAAAAGGGCACCTACAAAGGGAAATCTCAAAGCGAAAATAAACAATTTTTAGACGTTGGTATATACCCCTAAAATTTGATTACATTATCAGGGATGATTTCAACATTTGTTTCTCTTTATACATCGTATAAAATATTGCTTTTTAAAGCATCACAACTTGCAGTTGGGGGTGATGGTCGAAAAAAATCATTTGCGAGCGAGGAAAAATATAAGATTTGTGAGGTCACAGTGCGAAAACTACATCTTATAAAGAGGAAAAAAACAATCCTCATCGGCTAATAAATAAGCACATTTTCATAACAGCAAACTGAAAAGACCTTTGATGAGTAACATAATTATAACATCTATAAATGTGAGCGAGCGAGCTTTGGGAGATATTGCTCTTAGTCGCTTCAAATTAGGGGCACATTTAATGATGAGAGGAAAGGGGGACACTTATCGAAGGGATAAGACACTTATTAGAAAATAAAAGGAGCACGTGTCAAAGTACAAAGGGTTATTATCAGAGGTGAAAATGGGGCACTCACCAGGAATGAAAAGGCACTTATGAGAATGGAAATTGGGCATTTGTCGACGGAAAAGAGGCAACCATCAGATTTTGATAGGGGCATTTATGAAAAAGGGATAGGTTCCTCATAAGAAAGGAAAAGGGGCACGTATCATTGTTAAAAAAGGTTAATTATGAGAGGTGAAAAGGGGCACTTATCGCACCTGAAAAGGGGCAAACACCATATATGAAAGAGGCACTTATGATAATGAAAAAGTGGCACTAATAATAAAGGGAAATGTGCATTTGTTGAAAGAAAAGGAGCATCGATCAGATTTTGATAGGGGCATTTATTGGAGGTGAAAGGGGGCTTTTATGAAAAGCGGAAATTATGAAGGAAAAAGAGCATTTATTAAGAAGGAAAAGGGGCACGTGTCAAAATAAAAGGGGGTGTTATTAGAGATGAAAAGAGCACTTATCAGGAGGAAAGGGGGGCACTTGTCAAAATAAAACGATTGTCTCTCAGAATTGAATAGCTAGGTCATTTTCTAGACATGAAAAGGAGCACTAGTAGGAGAATGAAAAAGGACTATTTTCATAGGTGAAAAGGGGCATTTATGAAAAGGCGAAGGGCTCTTTGTTAAATGGGGGCACTTATCATAAGGAAAAGGGGCACTTATAAGAAAGGAAAGGGGGCACATGTGAAATCCGAGGGACGATCCGTGCGGTTTGCTATCCGCACAGTCTGTCCTCATTTTGTTTTACGTGTATATTTGATAAAAGGAAGCAACTCGGTAAATCATGTGGTAGACATTTTTTCTAGATATTACATAATAATAACTCTCTACAATTTTTTTAAAGCAAATGGGCCAGTCCTTTTGAAAGTAGAAGTGAATATTTTATTTAAAACCTTTATTCTATGAATATCGGCCCCACAACTGTTGTAATCGATTATACTTTTGTACGTGGCTTCGTTCTTCAACCGACTCACTACTAGTATATACTCGTGATCCAGGGAAATAAAAGTGATTGAAAATGTGGTTGAAAGTGAGTGGGGGAGGCTAGAGTATTTAGAGCGTAGCACAAATTGGCGGATGCTCAGGGGGTAGGGGCATTTAATTACGGTCAGATGAGCATATTTTAATACCTTATTCATGACACTAGCAGGTCAATAATTTGCGTATGGTCCAAGGGGCGGAGCCCCCGGAAGCGCAGGGGTTTTAGGCATTAAAATTACGGTCAGATGAGCATCCAGGGGCCAGCCTTAGGGCACAAGGTGGGATCAAGGGGGCAGAGCCCCCGGAAGCTCAGGGGTATGGGCATTTAATTACGGTCACATGAGCATACTTTATTTTCTATTTCTTTCTATTTAATTATCTTTAATATACTTTTTCAAAAGTGTGGGGGGGGGGGGGCTTGAGCCCCCAAGCCCGCCGTTCCACAGGACCTGACAAGTATTGTTTCCCTGATCCGTATATAGGCCCTGGGGCAGCTAGCCATAATCCGATATTTGGGTCGTTTTCCGGTCAGAACTAGCCCTTACTATCATTCCAGGATTTTGTTTCAGAACCTGAGACAAAGTTACCCAATCCCTTTAAGTTTCAAAAATTAGAATTCATTGACCTGTACAAAGGCTTAGGGACCGGGGGGGGGGGGGCTTGGGGGGCTCAGATATCATTGAGCCCCGCAAATTTTTTTGCGGGGCTTATAGATATCATTAAGACCCCCAATTTGTGGGTGAGGCTTAGATAATATTGAGTCCTTAGGGGCTAAGATACCATTGAGCCTCCAATATTTAAGCGGTGCTCAGATATCATTGAGCCGCCCCCGATACTTATTGCGGGGCTCGGATATCATTAACCCCCCCCCCCCCCCTCCTCCCCAATCATTATATTCTAGGCATGAAACTCATGTATACCTATAATCTACAGGCTTACCATTCAAATATAAACATTTTATAAATATTTATTTGGGGAGGAGGGGGGGGGGGGGGGGCTCAGACATCGGATCTCGCATACCATTGACCCCCAAAAATATATTTGGTGGATCTCAGATAATTATCATTGAAACCCCCAAATATTTTGACGGGACTCTGATATCATTGAGCGCCCCCCCCCCCCATATTTTGGTGGGGCTCAGATATCACCCAATTGTTTTTTGTGGGGTTCGGATAACATCACGGAGCCCCTCGATATTTGTGTGGGGCTCGGATAACATCACGGAGCCCCCCGATATTTTGTGAGAGGCTCGGATATCATTGAGCCCCCCCCCCCCCCCCCCATATTTTGGCCGGGCTCGGTTATCATTATCATTATAGATTGGTGCACATCATTATGCTCGATTATCCTCTCCTATCTGTTTGTTTTCATTCCTCTTTTAGTCATCCTTTATTTGCTACCTATGATATTTGATAAATACCTATGTATGCAAAATAAACCCTGGAGGTTTAAAGTTGTAAAGTCCAGGGCAGTTCAACACACGCAATCATGAAATAAGGATGTCTTCATCGAAGTGTCTCTGTAGGTTTAGAACCACGCCCTGTGCCTACCCGCTCAGGCCACTCTACATTCAGGGGCGTCGCTAAAGGGGGGGGGGGTGTGGGGTTGAAGTCGGTGGGATTTTTGTTATGTCGGTCGGCCAGCAATTTTTTCCCCCTCGAGCTGTGACTTTTTATCGGACAAAGAAACATTTTTGAAAATTCAGACAATGATTTAGAGTCGGTACAATGAATAGTCTTCTTTTTCTAATAATTTAATGAAACGTTGAAGCTCCCACATTTCGCGCGAGAGGGGGAGAAACTGAATTCAGACAATTAGGGTTAAGAGTAGAGAACGGTACACAACAAATCGTCTCCTTTCTATAATAACTTAATGAAACGTCTAAGCTTCCGCGCTGCGCGTGGGATGGGGAAACTGAATTCAGATAAGGATTAAGAGTCGAGAACGGTACAACAAATCGTCTTCTTTTCATAATAATTTAATGAAACGTCTAAGTTACCGCGCTTCGCGCGGGAGGCCTTTCACCCTTCCCCTCCCCCACGCGCGCTCTTTAAGTGATTCGCTTGCTCAATACCGCCCCTCCCTAAAATAAGATCCTAGCTACGCACCTGCGTTTAAATATATAGCTATGATGCTAACTAAGTTGACGAAATAATTTGTATATTTATGTCGTCGACGAAAATGACCATTTGCGCATAACAATTTAGCCTTCGCATGATCATTTTTGCGCTTCTTGCTGCCAGCAAGATAGTTTCCTTCTGCATTTAATTTTGTTGCTGTTATGAGTTTATATTCATATTTTTGTTATCAAACAGGAATAAATAAATGAATATATAAATACATTTGTACAATACGATTTGTACGATAGTTGTACAATGATGATAGAAGAACCAATGAAAATCGCAACTGATCTTTCCTAATTCTTTCCCCCCTTTTCTTTTCTTCCTCTTTGTTTTCTGTCCCTTTCTCTCCTCTTTCACTTTCTCTCTCTCTCTCTCTCTCTCTTTGCTGAGGGGGGGGGGGGGGGGGGGGGGGGGGACACATCGGGAAACATTGCAACTGATCTCACCTACCTTTCTTCTTCCTCTTTTTTTCCCCTTTCCCTTCCCTTACTTCTCTCTCTCTCTCTCTCATTTAAGTTTGGCGAGGGAGGCAGGGGCCTTTCTCCCCCTCCCCCGATCCACATGATGTTGGTGGGATTAATTGCAACTGATCTCTGCTTCTTTTTACCCTTTTCTTTACTTCTTCCTCTTTTGTGTTCCATTTTAGCTCTCCTCTTTCCCTTTCCCTTCTTTCTCTCTTTTTTTTTGGCGGAGAGGGGGGGGGGGTGGTCGGGGGCAGAGGCAAGGGCCTTTCTCCGCGATCCACATCTTGTGTGCATGAAAATTGCAAGTGATATCCCTTCTTTTCTTTTCTTCTTTTGGTTCTTTCCCTTTCCTTCCTTCTCTCTTGTTTTGCGGGGGGAGGCAACAGCATGGGCGGCAAGGCCCTTTCGACCCCCCACCGATCTCCTTCTTTCCCCATTTTTCCTTTCTTCTTCCTTTCCTCTTCTCTCTTCTTTCCCTTCTTTTCTCTCCTTCTCTCTCTCTCTTTCTCTCTCTTTTTGTTTGCTGAGGGGCCAGGGGAGGGTAGGCGAAGGCCTTTCGCCCCCGATCCACACCGCGTTGGTGGGAAAAAACACAATTGATCTCCCGTACCTTTCTTTTCTTTCCCTTTTCCTTCTTCTCCTTTCTCTCTCTCTTTTAAGTTTGCTGTTGAAGGGGGAGGCAAGGGCCATTTGCCGCCCCCCCCCCCGATCCCCAATTTGTTCGCGGGAAAACTGCAACTGATATCCCTCTTTTTTCTTTCCTTCCTTTTATCTCCTCTTTTCCCTTTTTTCTTTACCTTCTTCCTTCTCTCTTTCTTTTTGCTCGGGGGGGGGGGGGCAACAGCCTGGGAGGCAAAGGCCTTTCGCCCCCCGATCACCTTCTTTTCCCCTTTTCTTTTCTTCTTCCTCTTCTTCCTTTCCCTTACTCTCCGCTTTACCTTCTCTCTCTCTCTCTTCATTTTTTGTTGGCGGTTGGGGGTCAAGGCCCTCTCGCCCCCCCCCCCCCCCCACCCCCTGGATCCGCGCTGGGAAGACCTGTAGTGTCATCCCTAGCTAGCTGGCAAAGCTGAATATGGGTTATCCAGTCGTTTCATTCATTAAGTATAATTATACTTGTATTGAATATGTATACGTGTGGACTAGAGTACGGACATTCGGTGCGGCAGTCGGACTATTGGTGCGAGACCTCTTCCGCACAGATTGTCCGTCAGACATTTGAGACGCGCACGGAAAGTATGATTTTTGTATACATATCAAAGTAATATTTAGCACATTTAAGCTCAGAGTGTCTCGTGATTCAGCTTTGATGGCAGCCAATAATTTTTTTTTAAATCATTCTATCTGGTTATCTTTAAAAATTAAAAATAAATTTCTCTGCGAATATCAAATCGACACTAAAGTTATGTTCTGTCGTTTTGGGGAAGTGATATGATTCGAGTCTTCGAATGCGTATTGTCATTCAATTCAATTAAATTCAAATAATTTTATTTCATAACTCGATCAAAACATGTCGGCATAACAAGACCCCTGAACATCCGATGGCTTTGCCCTCCCTCCCCCCCTGGACCCCATCTAGGGCCCTAAGGCGGTCCACTGGATGCTAATCTGATGGAAATTTAATGCCCAAAACCCCTAAGCTTCTGGGGGCTCTTTCGTCCTCTTTGTGCATGGCTGATTGTCAACGAAACGTAGTTAAGTCTTTTGTCAAGTCTACTCGTTGCTATGGCAGGCAACCAGTAAAAACCAATTCGTTTCATCAAATTATGGAAATGCAAGCATTAATTTAAACAAACAGAACTTTGTTATTCCTGATTGAGGTGTCGTATGAAAGGGCAGAAAATAAACTTTCTAGAAATGTGATTTTCTCTTTGAAATTCAGATAACGCCCGCCAAATGACTTTTTGGTACCCTCTCTTCAATTTGTTTTTAATCACTCGCGCGTGAAATATGCATCATATGAGTTACATTAAATGAAAAAGGAGGATCTATGCTTTACAAATATGTGTCATTTATTAATTATAATTGTGATTAATTCTCGGTTTCGTTTTTTCTGGGACGCACTGTATAGTAGGCCTACTTGCGATATGGGCACAAGGTCATTTTCCTCAACAACATAAATATATTAAGATTTATTTCGTTAACTTAGTCAACATCGTAGCTACACCCGTACAAATGAGTGCTCACCACCACCTCCACCACCACCCCCCCCCCCCCCGCCTTTTCGCCGGCTAATTCGCGGATAAACTTTTCTCACGAAAAAAAAATTAAGTGCTCATTACACCCCTCGCAATGATTCACTCTCACCTCTGGCTCAAAAGTGGCAACCCTATAAGAACCCCTCCCCCCCTCATTAAAAGCTTGTACGGGCTTGAGCTATATATTTAACTGCAGGCACGTAGCTAGATTCTTATTTTGGGGGCGGTGGTGAGTAAGCGAAGCGTGCGAATCACTTAAAGATAAAGACCAGTTATGGTCATGCGATTGCATTATGAAAGAGGCGTGGTGGAATCGATCAGAAAAGGTTGATCATCAAGCATATAGGCTAAGTATTGGTGTGTCCTTCAAGGTTCAGGAATCATCAAATGATAAGAAATATTGGCCCAGTCTTGGTAATGTTATAAGCACTGTACACAGAAAGATGTTAATGGGACTACGCACACGTGCGCGACACGTGTGTTATATCTATCGGGTCCAAATAGATAAAAAATAATTTACTAAATATATCAATTAGTAGGCGGTTTCTTGGCAAAATTTGTATGACCACGTATTAGTAAAAACATATTCTTTCACATGATTGGTAGTAAGAGCTTCCATTTCATTTTTCGAGAGGGGGGCGTTTCCAAAACTGGTCTATACCTTTAAAGAGCCTCGTTTCCGGGGTGTCTGGAAGACCTGTGGTCATGCATGCTTACAGTATTTCTACATGACTGAGACCCCCGGGACATGAATATGGAAATTTGGAGGAAGTAAATATCATCAACCTTTAAGCATTTCAGGTGGGGTAGCATGGTCACGATAACCAACTCGGGTACAAAATAGCGTACTGATTTCTTTTGCAGCAAAAGAATATTATTAGTCACACACTTGGATGTTGCCCACAAAATATTACAATAGGATATGTGGTAAGATTAGACTATTATATAGCATAACTAATATTCTATCAAAAACAAAACATTTTATTCTATACAGTATGCCAATATTTCTGGAGATTGATGTAACGGTGTGTTTTACATGGTCGCTCCAGTCTTTTCAATGGTTTATACACCAATGAACTTTGTACATGTCTTTCTCGCTGTAGAAAAAAACATTTATTTTATTATCATATGGCTCCGTTTAGTCTCATTTCACGACGCCCCCTATCGTCAGAGCATGGTCAGCGTCAGCAGCCTAACATGTTAGCCTATGGACGTTTTTTTTTTTTAAAATCGTTAAAAATTCATTTTTTGTTTAAATGAAAAGCACATCCACCCGACGTACGTTATCACTAGCTCTTTCATTGGAGCCCTCATGTCTCATTGACTTTTGAAAGTTCACCCACCATAATTTTTCAAAATAGGTTGCAAGCTCGCCATTGCCTATAATACACATGTGAAACAAGTCTAACTTTGGACTCAGTTTACCAAGCGATTTGAAGATTATAGGTCGAGCACACGAAACATAAAACGCATGAATTATCATAGATCACTTCTGCCTATTTCATTTTGTCCATTTCATCCAACCCCCACCGTAAGTTTTCCATTTAGTAAAAGCAAACATTTTGCCGAGTTTAGCAAAAACATGAATATTCATGAACGGTCAGACAATACAGCCTTTTAGTACGTAACGTATAGTGAATGGGAATGTGTGATGATCCGTTCAGGAGGTAGAGGTCAGTGGTTTGTGCTGGCAATGTTCACGCGAGCGAAAATGAGACAATCGGAGCAATATGTTAGAGCAAGCTTATCATTAGATTTTCTACCTCTATAATATATCAATAGAATCATATCTATCATTAATTCTATGATTTTTTTCCCCGGGCTCCCCCTGGCTCCGCCACTGGTCAAGGGCAGATTCCCAGTAAGCTAAGGGGTTTCAGGCATTTAATTATCAATAATTCATTGCATTTTGCCCCGACCCCCAACATAAAAGTATCTTCTATGTGGGCATTCCATGAACCATAATGCAGAGCCCTACAGAGGAATTTTTCCTGTTGGGGACCGGGGTGAAATGCAATGAATTATTGAAAAATTATTGCATTTTCTTTGTTTATAAATGTGATTAAGTTATGATAAAACATTGATAATTCTCAGTTTCTTTATTTATGGGACGCACTGCATATACTCAGTCTTATCTCAATACTTACGATAAAATATTGCAGAAGACTTTGACATTATCGAACATATTACTTCCTTACCTGGTATCAAAGGCAACTTGAAAGTAACACGTAGGTGTATTATACATAAATTAGTTTTGAAAACTAGCATTAATGGCAAACTAGCTAGGAAATGGAGTTAATATTTCTAAGGCTCAATGGAGGGGGTGCTAGGCTAGATGGAGAGGGTGCTAGGCTGGATGTAGTTAGTGCAAGTTTAAATGAAATCATGCTAGGGGATAGATGGAGCTAATATCTCTAAGGCTCAATGGAGGGGGTGCTAGGCAATTTTAAATGAAATCATGCTAGGAGATATTATGGAGTTAATAATTAATGAGCGAGAACACTAACTGAAGTTCTTCAAAATGAAACATACAAGGTATGGGTCTTGTGCGATCATCACACGATTGTTTAGAACAAGATTGTTTGGAACCAGCAACCTTGATAACTTGGCCAGTATGACGTGACATTTCGGTACTTTATAATACATTATATCTGATATATTGGTAAAGAGTAAAGATTGTGAAAACTTTATGTAAAAATTAGTAAAATTACAAAATATGCAAGTAGTCAGGAAATCCCTTACACGTTCTAGGAATAAAGATTGTGATAATTCTCTAGCGCTCTAACTCGCCCCCTCCCCTCTCTCTCTCTCTTTCTCATTTAGTTTTTCACGTCTAGTGACATTCCTAAACATAAGCCTGGTATATAACGAAAACTAAATATTATAGAAGTAGGAGCAGATGTGCGAAAATAACCAAACATCATTATTCGACATGATCGGTATCAGAAGCTCCGAGAGAGATGAAATGAGACGGAGCCTAATTTGCGTCAACTACACTATATGAGATTGAAGGTGGCTTGTGTTCCAAGTATGGTACATTGCTATCTATGCACATTACATTGATCTACAGAAACGTATACAATGCTCGAGGTGCATGCCAGGAAGGCGTATGAAAGATGACGTAATGGTATCGAAATATAAGAAAGGAAAATAACTTCAGTTCAAGACGGTTCAAAATAATGCTGGGAAATGGAAATTAAAATGATACCGTTTTAAAAACCAGTTAGATATGGTTTTTGGACAAGAAGCATGAGATAATTCATTGCTCGGCAATCTGAACTGTATTTGAAACAGAGCATCCAATATTCCTGATATTTAATAGTATACTGTCAATGAAAAAATATAACTAAAAAAAAAAATAATAATGGACCTCTTTACCCAAGGCTGTGTGTCTTTGTCGAGCATAAATCAAAATCGATTTTGAAAAGGGTGGGGGTAAGTGCGAAGTACACATGTGCATACGTGAGGTGATATTTGAACGCGCACGTGCGCGTAAACACAAGTACGTACGTTTAGTTTTAGTTTATAGGCGTTTTTTATTCACAACTTGCTAGGCCGTCGTCTCTTTCCAAAATTATTAATTTATTGAATTTTCTCTCTAAAAAAAGTTATAGAATCTAAAAAGAAAAAAAGAGGAAGGAAAGAGGATGGAAGGAGAAAGAATCCTAAAAATAGTCATTTATGACATGAAATTGTACATATATGTATATATATAAATAATTCATAAAAAAGTGTGTGGCAAAAATAGTCAACTGTGACTGATTGCCAAACAAAAACAAATCAAGAAGAAGAAGAAGAAGCACAAAATGATTCTGCTCGGGTATGCAGGCCAGTTGTTAGCCCATATTGGGCTTGAATAGACTTGAATTGAAAGACCCTTTGTTTCACCTCGCGAAGTTTGGGCGCTTTCATATGAGGAGTAAAACCTTGCCCATCATTGAATTCATGTTGTAAAGTTGTTTACAGACTGGAAAAGGATAGCATGGGAGTGTACAGATTTAATAAATGGATGTAAGTAGTACTGAAAATGTAAAAAACTTGTTTAACCTGGCAATAAGGGACTCTTGAATGTAGTTTAAAAATTGGACATGGCTTTGGGGCTAACGCTACCGGCCACCGGCCCCGGCCCCCCCACTCAGAGGTCGGAATGACCGCATGCGTGTTGCCAAAATGTCCGGTAAAGGGGTACTTTTCGTGCGACAAAGTCCGGCCCGAGAATTGTAAAAAAAAGGGGTGTATTTGACTTTTCACCCGGAGATTTCTTTAAAAAGGGGGTGTTTTTCTTTTTTTCTCTCATCTCTTTGGACTCCTGAGAAATTATTCCGAATTTAGGGGGGTACATTGAGCATTTTTCCTGATTTAGGGGGGTCTCCAAGGCAGGAAAAACCCGCGAAAAAGCCCGCGAAAGGGGGGTTCGGAAATGTTGGCAGTCCTCAGATAGGGGGTGCTTTCAAAAAGAGGGTACGAGCATATGCGTACCCTAAATAACACTGAGTGGGGGGGCCGGGCCACCGGCTACGCTGACGACCGCCAGCTAGCTGACGACCGCCAGCTAAAAAAAAAAAAAGACCCCCCCCCCCCGAAAAAAACACTGCTCCCCCTCACTCTAGGCCCTTTTTTCTCCCTTTTTTGAGGAATCCATTAACATATTGTGCTTTGGAACCCTTTCCAATACATCAACAACACCAACAATAATTATTTTATCACACCAAAATTGGAAAAAATAATTAACTTTTAATATCTGGCTTTTTTGCTTTAAAGAAAAATTGTAACTGATCTCCCCTACCTTTCTTCTTCCTCTTCCCCCCCCCCCCCTATACTTCTCTCACCCTCTCTCATTTAAGTTTGGTGAGGGAGGCAGGGGCCTTTCGCCCCCTCCCCCGATCCACACGATGTTGATGGGATTAATCGCAACTGATCTCTGCTTCTTTTCACCCTTTTCTTATTTCTACCTCTTTTGTGTTCCATTTTAGCTCTCCTCTTTCCCTTTCCCTTCTTTCTCTCTCTTTTTTTTTTTTTTTGGCGAGAAGGGGGGGGGGGGGGGGGTTGGGTTGGTCTGGGGGGCAGAGGCAAAGGCCTTTCTCCGCGATCTTGGGGGGGGGGGGGGTAGTGAGCACCTTTTTTTTTTTGGCCCTCGAAATTTTAACAATTTGCACCCCCCCCCCCCCCCCCCCCCCATCCCCCCTACTAGATCCGCCACTGCCTGTAGTTTCATCCCTAGCTAGCTGGTTAAGCTGAATATGTGTTATCCAATCGTTTCATTCATTAAGTATAATTATACTTGTATGAGAGTACATCCCTGTTTGTTTTGACTATGTATACGTGTGGACTAGAGTACGGACATTCGGTGCGGCAGGTGTGTGTGTGTGTGTGTATTTGGGTTTTTACAGACGTGTATCAATCAGATATGATTATTTACGTCTGGGGACCGACTTTTAACGTCACCATCCGAAAGACGTGACTCAGTTTCGAACCTGTAACTTCCACTGTTAGCTGGATTACAGGCGCACGCCACAACGCCTAGTGCGGCAGGAGGACTATTGGTGCGAGACCTCTTTGCACAGATTGTCCGTCAGACATTTGAGGCGCGCACGGAATGTCCGACACGGACATTCTGCGCGGATCGTCCGCTCTCGATCGATTTCTAATAGTCGGACGATCGGTGCAGGTTACATTCTACGCGGTCACACCCACACCGGCCCGCGGATCGCGCCATTCGGTGGGACAGTCGCGGGTAATACAAATTTCAATTTGCGAAGGACGCGAGGACAATGCCAATTCACAGTGGTTACAAATCTTTCATTTCATTTTGTGTGATAACTACTATTGCAACGCTATCATATTGCTTCTGGAGACTGAGGAGATCAAAGACAGCTTGTGACAGTGACAAAGTAACGGTAATATTGAAGAAAGATTTGTTATATTATTATGGCTTCTAGCTCCAGTGCAGTCCCGCCTACTGAGTATTGTGTGACGTTCCCACTATTAAAGAATAGAAAGAATGGAAAGAAAATTACGAAATCGCTGCACCCCAAGTAGTCTTATACTCTATGGCCTTCATTTTTTATCTTAATTACACCAAAAATCTCATTTATGTTATGTTAATAGTTTGGGCAGGCATCTAGTCTAATATCTAGATCTATGTGTTAATTTGTTCTAAAATTAAGTAATTGCCTCCTTTTGCCTTGGCTTGGGCTGTTTTCTTTTTTGGGGCTATTTTTTTCTTTCTGTTCTAGACCTATGTTATTGTTGTTGTTTTTCAACTGTGCTCATGTTCATTTTGCAGGCAATTTGCTGTGAGATGTTTTGCCTCCATACTTATTACTTGGTCTAGATCTAATTTGTCTACTTTGCTTTAATTAACCATCTTCGCCATTTAACAAAATGTTACCTAGGGGTCTACATTGAAACAAAATGTTATACAGTATGTGATGTATCTGAGTCTGTTGTTTGCAAACGATGTAACACTAACACGGAACTGTACAAGTGGGTGGGTGAAAAGTTTTTAAAAAGCATTTTGAACCACTTGATATACTGAAAATCACCAAGTGTCATATCTTTTGCATTCTGGACTCATATCCCCTCATGCTAAAACATTGAAGCTATCTTAATAAAACGCTGTTAAGTTTTATGACTGGTCCTCTTTGATTTGAATCTGAAGGATGAACCATTAGATGAAGAGAATGAGGAGGAGACCATGGGTGACAGAAAGAGGGACGATACCTTGGATATCAGGAGGAATAGTGATGGTGATGGTCCTTCTAATGGTAGCCTCAGAGATGATGAGGTTCACCGATCCGATGAGAACAAGATCTATGTAAGCAACATCAACTATCAGGTAATATTGACATTCATTCCAAAATCTACAATGAAGCATTTGTGCCTATGCATGAAAGCCTATCTGCACTAGTTTGACCAGAAGGGATTTGACCTCCCTGCATGGTCACTGACAGGTGGTTATCTCATCAAATCAGCTCTTAATTAACATAAGAAATAGGGGACCATGGGGGACCAACGGGTACCGATTAGGCATTGTTTGCTATATAGAGGGCGCGAGTAGCTACAAGTAGTGCAGTTCCGCTTTAAGACATCTGATAGATATCTTACAGTAAATGTAAGAATGTTTTTGAAAGTTAAGTAAGACAATCACTGTTTCAGTTAGTTCTTTAAATGAGGTTATGATTTGCCTTGATGTTGGGACAAAAATTTGAATTTGAAAACTGGAAAAACAAAAACAAAAACATGTACCCCATAGCTTGTACCATCAAAGACATGGTACTGTATGTGCTATTTTTGGCTTTATACCAGTCATGGTAGACCTCTAGTATTTTTCATTCATCCAGATTCATATTGAGTCTAGAGGCTAAAATCTAATCTTTTCATTATTTGTTTCTTATCATAAGAAAATTTATTAACCTTCGTAGTATGACTTTAATAAATATATGCTTCATAATTTGTTCCTGAATGTGTAGGTACGGAGGGGTGAGCTGAAGGACTTTTTCAGCTACTTTGGGCATGTCACTCGGGTCAACCTTTTGACAGATCGCAACAGGAAGAGATCAAGGGGGTAAGAGCATTCACCCTTTATTTAACTATTTCCATTCCAAGGTTGATCTATCATGGCCCCTGTTTCATAAAACTTGTTATCAATTTAATCAATCAATTATTATAAGCTACTGAAACTCTTAAAATGCAACACAAATAATCCCCTTGTGCCACATTGTTGGAATTGATACACCAAAAGCTTCAAGCCTTCAAGATTATTTAACTGTTTCTATTCCAAGGTTCGTCTATCATGGGCCCTGTTTCTTAAAAATTGTTATCAATTTAATCAATCAATTATTATAAGCTACTTTAAGTCTCAAAATGCAACACAAGTCCACATTGTTGGGATTGATATACCAAAGGCTTCAAGATTATTTAACTGTTTCCATTCCAATGTTGATCTATCCTATTGTGGGCCCTGTTTCCTAAAACTTGTTATCAATTTAAACAAGTTAAAATTAATATAAGCTACTAAAATCGTGGTATTTGATTGGCTGGGAGCAAATTTGTCATAGAAATTTAGCATTTGTTGTTGACAGTAAGTTTTATGAAACAGGGCCTTGGTGTTAAATGGATGGTCATGCAGCTAATCAAGATTGGAATGGGTAATTTGCAAAGCCTTTGTGTTGCATGAAGCAACCCTTCATCCGTTGATGCCTAATGTTTTGTGCTAAATTGCATGCGTGGCACACGATTGAGCAACCATGCAGAGAGACAAAGAAAGCAATAGAAGTATTGAGCCGTTCACACATGCCGAAGATATTTTTTACTAAATGAATGGCAAGTATAGATGAATGAAAAAGATAGCTGTGTACAGCAAATTTCCTATGTAATACCAACCTATTAGTGTGTGCTATTAAGATATAAAATATGAGGGGCATTATGCTTTTTAAAAACATGTGGTATTAAGACGTGGTGTTAAATGATGTTCTCTAGAGTACTTGTTAATTATGTAAATACTAAGCTCTAGATTACTAGGGATGGGGCTGTGGAAACTATGTGTTCCATCGGAATAAAATCATATCCAGTGGGTTTATGAATACTTTTGTGTCACACAAAATGAAACCTTATAGGATACTTCCAGAATTAAAAAAGATTAACTTAACTGTGCATAACCTAACTGACTCAGCCCTCTTTATCTTGTTTCTCCGTAGATTGGCATTTGTCACTTTCAGTAAAAGGAAAGATGCAGAGAGAGCGAAGTCAGCATCTGACTATGAACTCACTCTGGATGGAAGGTAAGCTATATAAATGTGCTCCCTCTAAAGGCTTATTCAGATATGATGCGGTAAACTACCTGTGTTTTTTTTTTTTACATGTTTAAAATGAATGGCAACTGTATGCGACTGAAGTCCTTTGAGTATTCATGTCTTGTAATAAAATACAGAAATGTGAAGTGTATTATGCTTAAAGTCATCATGAAAGGAAATGCTGTGGTTTTGCCGCGTCATATCTGAATGAACCTTAAAGGCGAAGTCCACTCCAAAAATAACTTACTTTCAATAGAAGCAGAAAAATCAGACAAACCAATCAAAATAAATTTGAGCAAGGTTGGACAACTTATAAGTAAGTTATGAATTTATAATGACATGAACAACTTTGAAAATCACAAGACAAATTGGCAACTCACTCATGAGTCTATAATGTCATTGCCTCATTATCCACTAATCTTTTTCTTTATATTGATAATATAAATTTCCAATTTCGTGGCATTTGTTTGGCTGAGAAGTTGGAACCAACTATTGCATAGAAATTCAGCATTTGTTATTGATAACAGGTTTTATGAAACAGGACCCTGGTAACTCTGTTAGAGCCCGTATTGCAAGTTCCTTTGAAATAAAGACTTGATAAACAACCGTTTTTATCTTTCAGGGTAATGAAATGCAGCGCCATGCAAAGAAGACCAAGGAGAGGCCCAAAGGACAAGACCGAACCATCCTCCAGCAGTGAATCCAAAGCAGATGAGACACCACAGGTTGTCAACGAAGAGCCAATCTTTGAAGATGATTCCCTGATCAACGCTCTCCCCGATGACATGCTCATCAATATCTTTAGCTACCTGACCCTAAAGGAGAGGATAGGTATTGAATCTGGTGAGTCTTGTTCATTTTACATTGAGAAACGTTGCAAAGCCTAATCCTGTTTTAGTACAGACTATACAATCTATGGTCCTGACAGCTTTAGTCACAATCCAAGAAATATGAGAGTATTGAAGATCAATTTCTTATCCAAAGGTACACTAACCTCTTGATCACCCACTTCCAATATCATTTCTCTTACCTAACATTCAAAGGCACTATGCCTTGAAATTAAACTCCTAAGAAACAACTTTTATGTACTTTGTTATCAAGTTTGGGTTTATTTTGCTTGAAATGTATGTGGGTATACCAGGTTCATGGGTGGGGTATATCGGTAGAAGAGGCAAAGCACTTTGTGTGTTATAATGATGTGGTTCTTGTTATCTGAATTGATCGCAGTATGTAGGAGATGGCGTAAGGTTTGTGAAGCAACATGGCTGTCTCAGTCTTCCCTTCACTTCACCAATGTCTTCAAAGGATTTTCATTCTCTGATGAGCAAGGTTAGTCGCTCTCTCTCTCTCTCTCTCTCTCCTTGTCCTTTGGCCACCTCATCTCTCTCTCTCTCTCTGTCTGTGTCTGTCTGTCTGTCTGTGTCTGTCTGTCTGTCTGTGTCTGTGTCTCTCTTTTTCTCTGTTTCTGTCTCTGTCCCCCCCCCCCACCCTCTCCATCTCCCTCCCTTTCACTCTTGTCTACGAGCTTGCAAATTATTTTAACAAACTAGACATACTTATGCTCTCTCTCTCTCTCTCTCTCTTTCTGTCTGTCTCTTTCTCTTTCTCTATCTCTGTCTGTCTGTCTCTCTCTCAATATCTCTCTCTGTCTGCCTACCCTCTCTTTCTCTCACTCATATTTTTCCACCCCTCCTTCTCCCTCCCTTTGACTTCTGTCTACGAGCTTCTCTCTCTCTGTCTGCCTACCCTCTCTTTCTCTCACTCATATTTTTCCACCCCTCCTTCTCCCTCCCTTTGACTTCTGTCTACGAGCTTCTAATTTATTATAACAAACTAGACATATTCAAATATTTCCAGATGCATGAACTAATATTTGTAGTGAAAAGTGTCTAAATGTGATTTGTATATTAACGGTAAAAATGTTCTTACATGCTAGAGAAAATATGACAAGGCATAATGATAATAAAGAATAAGATCACGTAAGCAAATTATGTTATTGGTAATAAACTGATATTATCACAGTGCATTTTAATTTGTGTGTGTTCTGTTTTGTTTTACTCTTATTTTTGGTTAAGTTTATGTTTTATTACCATTTAAAGGCCGGCTGTACTAGTTCAGCCAGAAAGGATTAGACCACACAGCGAGGTCACTGACAGGTGGCTATCTCATCAACTCAGCTCTCAATTAACATAAGAAAAAGAGGATCATAGGGGACCAAGAGGCACCGATTGGGGAAGTTTTCTATATAGAGGGAGCAAGTAGCTACAAGTAGTACAGTGTGGCTTTAAAAAAAATATTTAAAAAAATTATTTATGTAATTTTTAACTTTTTTTTAAAACTCTTTTTTTTTTTTGGGGGGGGGGGGGGGGACTAACATTCTTTGTTCAGTTGAAAATAAATATATTCTATCCATGAGTTGTAGTAGAATGTACTACTAAATATGCTCCTCATGCATTCAAATGGTTTAGTTTCAGTTGGCCCAGCTGTGCTGACTGATTCTATCTTCAAGTCCATCCTATTCAAGGACTGCTACAACCTCAAACACTTGGATATCTCAGCTTCTCCTAGGTTTCTCACTACAAGATCACTCAACTGTATTGGTGAGTGCCTGAGTAATGGCTTATAAGGCCTAAAATAAAAAGATGTTGTATTGGTTTACCAATAGAAGCCATTGGTGCCAAAACATGGGTCGGTCGGTCAGAAATCTTCTTTCTTTTTTTTTTTACTCCCTCTTTGGGCTGAAATTTCTCAGTTTTAATACATTCTTTTTTCTAAAAAAATGGTTTAAAATTTTTATTTTTTTTTAAAAGCTGACCGTAGATTTCAAGATTTTGGGGGTCGGTTGCAAAGGACCATACAACAATATATTTTTTTTAGGCCTAATGTTTCTGAAAAATCCATACAGGTAGTGCAAAAAACAAAAAGTTTCAAATGAATATGCTTTTGTGTGGGTAACCAGGGCCCTGTTTCATGAAAATTGTGTTCAATAACAAGTTATAATAACTGTTATAATCTACTGATATAATGGCATTTGAAAGGGCTGAGAGCAGGTCTGTCATAGAAATTAAGCATTTTGTTATTTGTATCAAGTTCTATGAAACAGGGCCCAGACCTACATTTCATACTTTGGAGATGAAGGCATCGTGGTCCATTAACTCTCAATCCAAGTGTTGCAAGTTTGTTCCCAGTAGGCATTTAGTGTCCTTTGCCAAGACATATCTACATTTGCCACTCTCCACCCAGGTATGAATGGATACCCGGTATGCCAGGAGCATCATGGCATAACATAAATTCCATAAATAAGGGACCCACTTTGTGACATTTTTGGTGTCCCACAGGAACCCACACGTTTTTGTGGCTCTGAGTAAAGACTTTAATAGAGAAGTGAGATTGTTAAGTGATTCTAGGTACATGAGGAAACCACTTGACAATCTCACCCCGCTATTTAAGTCTTTTCTCAGAGCCACAAATACGTGTGGGTTCCTCATGTAAGTGGAACACCAAAAATGTCACAAAGTTAATCCCTAATTTACGGAATTACCCATATGTAAGATCCTATTGCGCTCATGAATATGTATGTTTATATTAATGTTAGGTCAGGTCATGTGATCAATCATGCTCTTGAATATTTATGGTTATGCAAATAATCTTTAGGTCAAGTGTGTCGAGAGCTGAGGTCACTCAACTTATCATGTTCCAAGGTGGATAATAACAGTATCAAGACGATAACCAATGGCTCCAGAAAGATTGAGGTATGTATATACACACACTCCAAGATACTTTGTTTACTTCTGCATGCCATGAAATCTCTCTTAACTAGACAGTAGAGGTGTCAGGTCGTAGTGGATAGGTCGCTGGACTGAATCACATGGTTTGTGGAATCAAATGGCACATTGGCACTAATGTCTTTTTACATAACATAACATTATTCTACATTTTTATTCTTCAACCAGTGGTACTGTGATGTACTAACCCTGTAAACGATCATTGGATCGGACGCCGATACCTATCTGATCAGGGGTGATCGGATAATAATTTCTGATCGCCGATCAATTAAAATGTTCGGAAAAAAATCAGCAGATTTTTTTTTTTTTTTTTTTTTCTTAATGCCGAAAATTTTCAAGTTTTTGGCTATCAAATGCTTTAAAAAAAAATAATAGCTAGGATTATTTTGTCATGTGGAGTTGTTGTAGACCATGTTTGTTGATATTTAGTGCCTTTTCATGACTTTGAAATTAATAATATTGGTCTAAGAGCAGAGGCAAAACATGCGGGCCGCCATCTTGGATTATAATGTAGGTATGCATTATGGCATCAATATATCAACAAACATGGTCTACAACAACTCCAAATGACAAAATAATCCCAGCCATAAAAAAATTTGAGCATTTGATAGCCCAAAACTTGAAAATTTTCGTCATTAAAAAAAAATTTAATAAAAAAATAAAAAAATCAGCCGATTTTTTTTTGTCGATCTTACGATCCGATACCGATCAAAGGTGCGAGGGTGTCGCTCCAATCTTCCGATCCGATCAGAGCCCCAACTTACAGGGTTACTGTGATGACTAGTCACCTGCCTATGTATTATAGCATGTAGGAAAACTAATTTGTCAAATGGCACCACGTGACTGTGCACCATTCCTTTCTTCCATGCCTACCATGCAAAAAGTTCCCATCAAAAAAATATACCCCATGTCTAAAAGAGATAATGCATGGCTTACATGCCTGTATTGGTTTATGTGGACCACATAAAATTAAAGATGCGATAAAGTGCACATGGTTTCAAATAGCAAGGACAGAAATGTGCCACCGTCAGGCCGTGCTTTATTATACTGTGATGTAATTCAAAGCAAATGGCAGCCCACATTCTTGTAGTTTTGATCAGGTTTTTTAAAAATATTCATATTGTTGATCCATATTATAAAACAAATAATCATGTTCTGATGCTCTTAGTGACTTCAACAAGTCTTCTTCATTTTCCAATTGTGACTTAACCTGCATGCAGTGCATATTCACTTAAATGCCCTCGCAAACATGAAATACACTCACATGTCCAGTCTGGTTGGAGTATACTATTGGACCATCTTATATCATGATGTGCTATGGAAATGGTATTATCTCTTTTTAGTACCAGTAATATATGAATTTGGGGTTGTTGTTTTTTCATGGTAGTGTTAAATGCTTACTGTTCTTTTTTTGCAGTTATTTGTAGATTTATTTTATCTTGTGAGGTTATTACTGTTTTTCAAATTATTTTTTTCTTTCCCAGAAAATCATTTTGCAGGGTTGCCAGGAGCTTGGTGAAAAAGGGTAAAAATATTCATATTAATTATGATAGATGTTCAGAATTTCCTGCCAACGATGCCGGAGCATTCAATACTTGTATAATGTTATTAATAGAAATATAACCAGCCATGATAAAGGTACACCCATGCCCTGTGATAGATGTATTCAGACCCTTTTCCAGTCCAATGAAACAGGGAATTGAACTTTTTTAGTTAAAATTACTGATGTAACTTCTTGTAGCTAAATTAATCCAATTCAAGTAACATATCAAATCAAAGATATTAGGTTATCATTGAGGGCAAGGGGCAGTGTTATTTCAGATTGGCTACCGGTATTTAAAAAAAATTATTAGCTGTTTTAAATTAATTTATGTTTTACTTTTTGTGTAGAGTCTGGTGGTTGTTTCACAACTGTGAAAACCTGTGTCATATTGATTTGAGAGAGAATCGTCGTATTATTGGAAAGGTGAGTTGCCCCATAAGAGCAGTTGAACGTTTTTAGATATCAAGATGCTATTCAATATGTTGAAATGATGAAGAAAAAGTTAAGTGTAACAAATAAAAGAGTTGTCCTTAATGATGCCACAGTTGAAAAAGAAATTAGCATATTTGAGATTTACATAAAGTTAGTGATCCTAACTTCAGACATTTATAATGTTTTATTGTTTTCAAATTTTCACTAATATGTTTCGCTGATTTTTCTGCTTTCCTTCAAAGTGACTTGCAGTCATGATTGCTTACACATTTTCTGAACTGGTATAATAGGGTCCTGCAAATCTTGTTTATTGAAATCTTTTCCTGCGAACCAATCATTATCATCATCATAAATTATTCAAGTCAGCGATTTGCCTCCTCCGAGAGGTTACTTACTTTCGCGCCACGATGTTGATGACACTCCCTCCCTCCACTTCTGGTCCCGAGCATCCCCCTCATTTAGACCAACCTTACTGCTTTCTTTCTTGACCATACGTTCCATGAAATCTATAGTCTTCCTGACCCTCCTATGCCCTCCACTTCCAGGGAGGTGTTTCACAAAGATCTTAAGTCGAAGTTAACTCTAACTTGGACTTAAAAATTATGGACAGCCATTTGTAGCCTTAAAATTAAATATTTCTAAAAGCAAAAATTGAAGTATTTTAGACTTTTCATAAATTCCACATCAAGAACATGAAATCTCCTTGATGATAGAAAATATGAATGATTTGAATCACCATTTTATGCCTTTTGAAATTACTTTTACAAAATATTTTCAATGATGCTAACTGCTTTCAATAATTGTTAAGTCCAACTTAGAGATAAGTTCAACTTAGGATCTTTGTGAAACACCCTCCAAATCTCACACTCTTATCACAGGTTCATTATCTTTCCTTCTCAACACACGACCTGCATGTATCAAAATATGAAATGTTTGAATATATTTGCAGTGCTTCTACATCCTGAACAAGAACTGCAAGATTGCTTTGCTAGATGGCTGCTGTAGTATCAATGATAAAGGATTGGATTGCCTGACTACCAAGTGTGGAGAGAGTCTAGAAGAACTTGATATGAGCGGATGTATGACTGTCACCGATAAAGCCTTCAACAATATGACAGAGGTGATGCTAGAATTTTAGTTACATCATATGAGATATATTAAATTTCCCCTTTATTTCCCATTGTCATCTTTTAACGTTTGTTTAAGCAATTTTTGATAAAGCTACATTTATTAATTTTTTAAAATATTTGGTACTGTTTTCACTGAGAGTATCAACAAGCATTGCTCTTTTGCAATTCAACAGATTCAGGTATATGTTCAAGCAAGGTATATTTTTAAGAAATGGCTCACAAATTGCTTAGTTGTTTAATAATCCATCTAAGAACCTGCAACTTGATAGAAGTACGTGGAATACAATAGGGTTTTAAATGAATGGATGTATCGAGTACTATTGTACCTATTTATTATTTTTGATGATGTGATTTTGATGATTTTTATCTTTATTCCAATTATTTTCTAGAGATGTAACTATCTCAAGGTTTTGAAGATGTGTGGTGTTCACTCCAAAGGTAGGTTATCAGCATGTCAGGAATGAAATGGAATATTCAACAGTTGTTTACAGTGATTGAAAAATAGCCTTGTTTCTCTCCTATCTTAGAATTCATTAGGCTTTATATTTTTTTTCTATTGAAATCTGATCTCTTGAGACAGTTTTGTATCAAACCACATTTTTGGGGCAGCTTGACTACCCTGTAAAGCATAGTTTCTAGAATTGTTTAGAGAGTATTTACAAGAATTTTCTAATTTGTAGTACTATTTTTTTTCCAATGTCACTTCACTCTGTATCTTATTTCCAATATTTAAAGGTAAAGGCCAGTTTTGGAAACGCCCCCCCCCCCCTCTCAAAAAATGAAATGGAAGCTCTTTATTACCAATCATGTGAAAGAATATGTTTTGACTAATACGTGATCATACAAATTTTGCTGAGAAACCACCTACTAATTGATATATTTGATAAATTAGTTTATCTATTGGGATGTGAGAGATATTACGCACTTGTCGTGCATGTGTGCGTAGTCCCATATACATCTTTCTGTGTACAGTGCTTGTAACTTTACCAAGACTGGGCCAAGTTTCTTATGATTTTGATGATTCCAGAACCTTGCAGTACACACCAATACTTATATGCTTGATGATCAACCTTTTCCGATTGATTCCACAACGTTTATTTCACAATGCGATCGCATGACCATAACTGGTCTTAATCTTTAAATGTTATAGCCTAATCCCTTTTAATGGTCCTTTGTAGGTGTTGCTTAAGGTACTAGTATATTAAGTTGATAACATTAATCATTCTCACAGTGACCTCCGTTGGTCTGAGGACTCTAGTCAACCTGACAACATTGGACACCTTGCATCTCACCTACCACCAAGGGTTAAGTGATGCAGTCCTGTCCGGTGTTGCACATCATTGCACGAGACTGAGAGAGCTCAGGATCGGTGGATGTGCCCTCCAGAACATCACCGATGCAGGGATGCAAGCCCTGGCATACTCTCCTTGTCTTGAGGTCCTCAACATCAGCTACCATGGAAAGGTGGGTCATTCTAGGACAACCACTGATCTTATTAGATCATTTACATAAATCAAAAATAAGAGTGGGCCTAAGATGGAGCCTTGATGAACTCCACATGTGAGGTTCAATTTTGAGGAACTGTTAGAATGATAATTAACATACTGTGTGCTATATTCAAGATAGTCCTCATACCAGGATAGAGCAAGGCCTCTGATACCATAGTGTTCTGATTTATGAAGTAAGATTGTATATGATCAATGGTATCAAAGGCCTTACTCAGATTCTTAAAAATACCTATAGAATGTTACTTATTAGCTAGAGATTCAATTATTTTATCACAAAGTTTAACAAAAGCAAAAGCAATATCTTGCTCATTCAAAAAAGAAATCAATCTATCATATACCAATTTCTCAAAAACCTTTGAAATACTTGATAATAATGATATGGGACGATAAGCCCTGGCGTACTGTCCTTGTTTTGAGGTCCTCAACATCAGCTACCATGGAAAGGTTGGTCGTTCTAGGAAAACCACTAGAGATACTTAGCCCGTAGGTTCAAAACTCCAAAATGGCATTCAAGTCCTTTTGCAAGACATTATCTACATTTGCCACTGGAAACCTAGAAGTAGTGATGTCAGCTAAAATGAAGAAATTGGTCGCTCTTGGATGTTACCCCACTCCATATGTAGTGGGGTATCTACTATACATGAACCCCCCCCCCCCCCCCCCCCAACCCTCATCCCTGACTATCATGTAAACAAAAAACAAAAAATTGTTGTTGCAAATTCCAAGTGATGTAATGATGTGTTTATAAATATTGTATTTGACAAATTGTCTGTTGGTAGCCAGGTGTTAACTCCT
Organism: Strongylocentrotus purpuratus; assembly: GCF_000002235.5. NCBI lineage: Eukaryota > Metazoa > Echinodermata > Echinoidea > Camarodonta > Strongylocentrotidae > Strongylocentrotus > Strongylocentrotus purpuratus. The sequence continues at coordinate 12,891,493 of NW_022145605.1, read as the reverse complement.
ATTCATTTACAAAGAGATAATGCCTTACTTGCTCTCAACAGATTACATTGTCTTTTGCCTTTTCTGCACTGGTTGGCCACGTTCAAACATACACATGCTTTCTTAGCCATCGGGTAAAACCAAACAACCAACCACTATATCAGTTCATGATTATAACATGATTATAATATGAGCTGCATATAACTGCACATGAATTTATGGGAGAGGAGATGTTTATGGTGTAGAAGACAAGGAATATTCACAAGGTTAGATTTATTAGTAGTATTTTACTCTTCTTGTATCTTCGTTCTTCGTTACAGGTGACTGATGATGGGATAAAGCATCTCGCACTAGCTGGTAGACTTCGTAAGCTGGTGGCTAGGTCTCTGCACATCACTGATCAAGGTAATCTATGACCTAGAGATGTAATAAAGATGTTGGGGTCTAGTGGATACGTCCCTGGACTGTGAATTACATGGTTCATGGTTCAAGTCCCGCCAGGGGCACTAATATTCTTTGGCAAGACATTAATCTACATTTGCCACTCTCCACCCAGGTGTTGAATGGGTACCCAGTAGAGTGCGGACAGTAGTGTGGTTGGATTGGCATGTGTGCGCTTTTAAAATGGCACCCAAAAAAATCAATCGTACGATCAATTGCTAAGATTTGTGTTACAGAGCCCAGGGCCCCGTTGCATAAAACTTACCATTGATGGCAAAGTTACCATCAATGGTAGGTACCATGGTAACGAGGCTCAACAGCCAATCAAAATTAAGGTTTCCATGGTAGTTACCATTGATGGCAAATTAGTTCCCATCAATGGTAAGTTTTGTGCAACGGGCCCTGGTGTTTCATTTCATGACAGTAAGAATAGATCTGACCAAATCAGGTTAACTTGTTGACTCCTAAAAATTCTCTCATTCCCGTAGACTCAATTCAGGAGCCACCCGGTTCCCGTTGGCAATGGGTTAAGAGACTATTCTGTTTGATTTATTTACTAGGTATCGGTCACCTTGCTGCTCACTGCCTGAGACTGTATGAGCTTGATGTGTGTGGGTGCACTGCTCTAACCATCAACTCTGTTCAAGTGTTTCTTGAAGCCAGGGAAACCATGACAGAAGGCAGAACAGCATTGATGCTCAATTATGGAGGTAATTTTACAGTTTCCAGGCCTGATGATTACCCGATTTAAATCAGTTTCCCCAATTTTTTTTTCCCCCCATTTTTTCTTTTTTTTCCTTCTCGATTTTACCCCTATTTTCCCTTATTTTTCCCTATTTTTCCCTATCATTTGTGAATGAGGGCTCACTATCACCCCTGAGTTTCCTCAATCAATTCATCTTTTGTCTTTGCAATGAAATTATGTTTTATTTTTTGTGACAAAAAACTAAAAACTCGTTAGCCTTCCCTACAGTACCTCTTGATCGATAAAATCATACAATTTGGCAAGGCATGCCCATTATTCCTTAGGCTCATAATTCTGAACACACAAATTCCCATATTGCTCTAACTTAGGATTGTTTACACCACAATTCAATGAGTAATTTCAGTAATTAACTTTGTAATTAAATATTTTCAGTTTCATCAATATGATCGCTGGGGTTATTTGCGACCACTATTCCCACATTTTCATTAATCTATTATTCTAGCATCACAGGTTCCAGTTATGTTTATTTTACATAACCATCATTCGTTGTATCCATCGAAGTACCGTAGAGATAAAAAGACAAAAATCACCAATAACAATAACTACAACTATAAAATCGCTCTATGCAGTAAAGACATTGGATCTGAGAAAATCTGTGCTGAAATTTCAAAAGCATGATTGAGATCATATTAGAATTCATGTTCATAGTTATCAATATTGATGATAAGTGACTAGCCCTTTAATATTCATGGTTTGTTTCCGCACAGGGACTGCAATAACTGAAGCGTCATTGTCTGAGCTTGGTGACATTGATTCTAGTGTAACGGTATGTCTACAGAACTTCAATGCCCCACCTGGCCAGTGCTACCCATCTCTTCCTTATGGTATGTATATCATCTCATCCAAATCATGGCTGAATCTTTAATGATGAAGCCAAAAGCTCTCAATCTTAACAGCTGGTAGTCCGTTTTGGTTTGTTATTTTACGCACTTGTATCATGCAAAGACTACAGCTCTTAACATTTGGGTACTCAACCCATTTAACATGTGTAATTTCTGAATTAATTTTTTTTTTTAATTGATTCCAGCCTCATCAACCAAAGTATGGAATTACTCATGTTCTTCCATTTTACAATGAAATGCAGCGCAACAATTGTTTGTATTGAGTACATATCAAATAAGTTTGATCATGGATCCCAATAATGTTGAAAATTATGAATATTCAACTACTGTCATAACCAGAACCTTTTGGGATTTTTAGACATTGGCCCTTTTTGTGGGAATAGTCATGATACATTTATGTTGTAGCATGAAATCATCGCAAATATGGCAGGTTTGTGCACATGAAACGTCTTGTTTTGCATAACATCAAATGGGGATGTGTTAGAAATGCACCTGTAGGTATTTCACAATTAACAGTTTAAAATGTATGTGTAGTTTATGAACTCAGTCTTAATTTTCAAAGCTGACTAACAATTTAATCTGTAATTGTTATATAAATATGTATCTATTGAGCTGCCTCATATATCAGCTAAATCTTGACAAAGTTTTTGTGTTTCATTTGATCTGATACCACAGATGATCGGTCAGCAGATTCGAATGATGAAAGTGATAAAGAAGACGAGGAAGATTTTGAAGTAAACGTTGATCCACTGGATGATGAACGCCCTCTACTAAATTTAGCAGCGCATCTCAGCTTCCCTCTCAACAGGCAGGGAAACGACATCCAGATAGAATACCTTCAGGTGCCAGCCGAATCAAATGAACCTTGGGATGGGGTCTTGGACCCAGAACCTGCCGGACATCAGGGTAGTGGCCATGTGGTTAGTGGCCCTGAACCATTTGTGGAGGTTAGTCAAGATGTGCCTAGGGTTGCGGGTATGGAGGACATCAATGGAGGTTTGAACCCTGAGCCTGCTGACATGTCAGGGCTTGCTGGACCAGGTCACTTTGCCCATGCTAACCCGGAGCTAGCTCAATTCGTAGACGTGGAGGAGCACCTGATGGCCAGCGACCGTCGAAGGGGTGGTTACCATGGAGACTATGCTATAGCGGAAGAAGATGTGGATGATTTCTTGGATGCTGATGACCCGGCTTACATGAATGATAGGTTTTTCAGTTGAAGGAGGGAAATCAGGTGTCGAAGGAGATATTGGAAACAAGATGAAGTTAGGCCTCTCTGAAAATCTTGAATGTTGATAACCCAACTTACATTGATGATCAAGGATAATGATATGTGATGGTGGTAACTGATGATTCATCCGTTGAGTGATGGTCAACTGTAAGGTCCGAACGCTTTGAGCAGAAGGGTCAAATCAGGCCAATTTGGGTCTTTCAGATAGTGTCTTTGTGGTGTCACAGGATCTATTGTTTTCTCACAAGAAAATTTATAATGCTGATGCATAGTTGAATACCATGTAGAGTTGAAGATGTGGATACAGTTCTATTTAATAGAATCTAATGTGCTTTATGATAACGGTGCCTTTTAATTGTTTTTCCCTTTTAATTTGTCTATGGAAATGATATTTAGATGGTCCGAGTGCTGTAAATCCTAAAATAGAACTTGCCAGATAGGATAATTCATTTAAAGGTCTTTCAAGATGAATCCAAGGAAAAACAGAAATTCCAATGGCATTTGAAGAAATGCCTACCAGTATATGATTTTCTTATCAAGTTTGTTAGGTTAAGAAGGTAAAAAAGCAGAGTAAAGTTATTTGGGTGTCAACTTGAAACTTGCATTAAAGGTTAAAGCAATACTTTTAAAGCCATATTTTTGAGAAGTTAAAACTTCCTAGAGAGCTTCCATTTAACATAATATGTTTTTCACATTCTGCATGTCTTGTGTCTTTATGGATCTTTGCTACACAAAATGTAACAACATTATTCAACATATCATTGTTTTTTTTAATAAAAAAGGAGAAAAAAAAGTTGAAGCTAGTTTTGCTGTATCTTTAAAATGTAAGTCGTATAATATTGTCTTTGTCGAATAGAGATGAAGAGGAGGAGGAAGAGGGAGGAGGAGGATCACAATAATGATATGATGTTCTCATGTTTGGAATATACAGTTCCTCTTTCTGAAGAATAGGGTCCCATATTTTAAACAAAATATATATTTGTGGTACTAATAACTAAACAAAAATACCAGCAACATCTTTTTTCTCTCTCACTCTCTCTCTGTTTCCATTTCTCTCACCTGGCTACAAATTTGTTCATTTTGATCCCTCGCTTTATCTGACCTCTTTATTTCAGATGTAGATTTTACCATCCTCTTTCCTCTCTCTGACTCTATAAAACATATTTTCACATCTTCTTTTTCCCTCTCTCTATTTTTCTTATCTCTTTCTACAAATCGCTGTCTCTCTGTCCTTCTGTTTTATTTTCTATTTTACCTCTTCTCTGATATCTTTCTTTAAGCTCTCCCTTTTTCTCTTTCTCTCCATCCCTTTCTCCATGTGTATTACTATTACCGGTATATGAAATCTCCCTCTATTTCTCTCACCTGTTATCATATTTCCCTCTTTTCTTTTTTTGATCTCCTCTCTTTCTCCAACCCCTATTACTGGAAGCCCCCCCCCCCCCCCTCCACCTCGTATTTACCTCTTCCAACCTTTCTGTTCTGTCTTTCTAACCTCTCTTTTCTCTATCTTAGTGTTGTAAATCATCCCATTTTTAAAAATACATCCTCATTCTCAGTATTTACCTTTCTTATTTTCTCCCTCAATCCTCAAACTATTTCCATATTCTCTCTCTCTCTCCAACTCTCGCACCTTTCTTATATCCCTTTAATTCTTGTTACTGACCCAACTCGCCCTCTCTTTAAAAAAATTCCCTCTTCTCCCAACCTTCACGTTTCCTTATCCCCTCTATCTTTCTTCCTAGGCATACAAGGTAGCCCAGAAAAAAAAAAACCTGTACTAGCGCACTTTCAATAAAGTTGGGTCTAATCATTATTGGAAGTATGTTAGTCCGTCTTTTTTTTTTTGGGGGGGGGGAGAGGGCCACCCCTGTACATATACATTTCTTTAAAATAAAAAAAATAAAAAAATAAAAAACATATCCACTGTTGTCACACATTAAATTCCATTTGAGGTTATTATTACACATTATATACCTCACTTAAGAAATCCAGCCATCTGATTGGTCGAATTGCATTCATAAACTTCAACTGTTCCTGTAAAATTCTCGGTAACCATGCATAAAACATTTCAATATTTTTAATAACCATGGTTATTAAAAACAGTTGGTCAGCCTCCATGGTTACCCCATAGGTTTACATGTTAAAAAATGGTTTGAGCGATGGAGGATGCCGTATGTGTGCGAAGGATTGGTCGGTAATTTCAATACAATTGAATCTTGATCGATCTTACCGACAATTTTATCTTGCATTGTTGACATGAAGACGAAAATAAACTTCCAAAAACAAAAAAACAACATCTGCCGATAGATCTTGATCTAAGTTCGTGCCAATATGCATTGCAAAAGTAAAAGAAGAGTCCGTATATGGAGCTTTTGCGAAGCATTCATCACACGCGAAGCCGGTTTCAATCCATTTTAATGTATATATTGGAGAAAACTGCCAAGCATGTTAACGGCGGGCCATAGCCGAGTGGTCTAAGCGTTGGTTTTCGGTACACCTCTTGTTGTACGCAAGGGTTCGAATCCCGTCTTCGACAAAATGATAAATATTTTTAATTTTTCATTTTTTAGTCTTATTTTTTTTCGGCATATAAAAGTATTAATGACTGCTTTAATATTCGAGAAATGGTTGTTTTCATACGCTCTCGGGAAGGTTACAATTGGGCTATTCCCCTCGGCAAGCCTCGGGGAATAGCACAATTCTAACCTTCCCTTGAGCGTAATAAAACAACTATTTCTCTCAAAGCAGTCATTAATACTATATAGTTTACACATTTGCAACGTGAACATAGGTCTTTCTCAATTGAGACATAAATCATCATACTGTTACTCTAAATATTTCAAGAGTTTGCTTTCCTTTATTGCCGAGAATATTGAAGAAACTATACACATATTCTTCGTCAACTACATAAAGCACAAATCTCAAAAATCACTGACGAGCACACCTCAATACGACTCATGACTCGGATGTTTGTATGACCCTTGGGATAATAAATAAACCATGCCAGAGAAAAGCATTTGGTTAGCTAGCTCAAGTATGAATTGATGCAAAGGTTAACATAAATTGGTTTACCGTAATTAACGTATTAACCGCACTTTTTTGCCGCCAACAAAAATTCAAAGTTGGGGGTGGGTCTCATACACGATACACACACACAAAAAAAAATGTCTCCCAGCTCAGTAATCAGAAACTAGAACAACACTCAAATTTGTCTGTCATCTTGGTTTGAAAGTAATCTTTCTGATAGATGCGGTTAATACAGGAGGGCGGTTTATAGTGACCGTTAATTACGGTATATTTGTTTCATATTCATGGCCCCTAAAGGATGGTCATAATCAGTACTATTACTATCTCTACTACTATCATCTTGATCAATTGCACCTATTCAGACGTTTGTATTTTGGATCAGCCTTGGGTATATAACATGAGCCATGCCTGAGATGAGTGTTTGGTTAGCTAGTTCAAGGATAAACTGAGCCAATGGGTAACGAGAATTGCCTTCTTCTGTTCGCTTTTCCCCAAATGTCAGTCTATTCCCAACATGATCATCATGACCCGTTCTTTGACTTTCGTCTACATGATCAAGATCACTCGCTAAAGTAACTCCTAAATCGCTGGAGGCCATTCTTTGCTCAGTTCTTGTTCCTAACCATGTCATGATGAAGTCTACCATTGTTTTAGGGAACAGAGTGTTTACCAGATTCTTTGCCTGTGGCAGGTTGTTGATCTGATCGATGTTCCTCTGTTTGAATTCCACGACCCTTTCACTGATTTGGGAGATCTCGCGATTGAACTTTGACCCCAGCCACTCTGCTAAAACCTCGCTGACCCTGTCCGATGATTGACGTAGGGCTTCCTCACCATCCCTCCTCGTGTTTTCACAGACAGCATCGGAAAGGCTGTTCAGAAGCTGCAGACAGGTATCGATCTCACCTCTGGTCATGACGTGTAACATCTCGACAACGTGTTCCATGGAGCACGTCAGTTCTTCCGAGAGAATTTCATCACCGTACCGCTCCGCCAGCTCCTGTAACCTCCTCTGTACAGCACCACACCAGCATTTAGCCTGGTCTGGAGATGACGGTGGAGGCTCCCTCTCTGTTAACACTTCCTCAACATGGTGAACTTCCAAGTCAATAACACCATCTCCTTGCACGACTTGATCATCCGTTGACGTACTTCGATCAATTTTGAGAACAGGTTCATTCACAAACTCGTCCAACGTTCTCTTTCTTTTCGAGACTGTGTTGCTGATTGAAATTGTGTAATGTCGTTTAATCGGTTTCCCGGATTCTATATTCTTTTCATCTGAAATTCCTGTTGCATCCACGTGGCCCTCATTTCTTGTCTCATGGTCAATGGGCAAACAGGACCTAGCTTCTAGAGATGTTTCACCATCAACATCTCTATCTCTGTTCTTGCCTCTGTTTTCTTCAACATGCTGAACTACTATACTTGATGGAAGTGGTGGATCTTTGTATTTCGTTCTCCAGACATCCTGTAGACAGACAAGAAAAAGAAAACAAAGAGGGCACATTTAGAATGTATAAAGCAAATGTAAACTATTTTCTTTTCCCCCTGAACTGAGAAATTTCACTTTCCTTTTATTCTATGCTGGTTGGATTTGCCATTAAATAGTAGGCATCAACAAAGCCTCATACTTTTGTTTCATTTGGAAAGAAACCTCTCACTTCAAAGTCAAATGAATAGACTACACAACAGTGCTCTCACATGAAAATGAAATGATGCATTGTCTTTAATATACACGTATCTATTTATTACCAACATGTTCAACAGTTACAAAACTTTACTGCATGGCAATTAAGTATACATTTCATAAATGAAACCAGTAAATAGAACAAGCTCTTCAAAGTTGCCTCCTGATAAAGAAAATGGAAAGTAATTTTTTTGGAATACCTGTAAGGCATCCATCAGAGCCACTTGCTGGTCCGGTGAATGGAACTCGAACGTCACCTTGAGAGCTCCTACTATGCTGTAAAACCATAACCCTCGACTGGTGCCATGTAAGCCATTGATTTTAATACCTGTGCATGGTGGAAGTAGAAATCACAGGAAATAATCGATTGTATATAAACATATTCTGGGGACAAATAGATCCACTGTCGATTTCCACTATTAACTGAATTCCAAAGTTCAAATTTCTTTAACAAACATCTAGCCCAACACTTGGTGCATGCCTACCCAAGCTAGCTATTTACACAAAGAGGTGAAAATGAATTCATTGTCCAGATGTGGTCCTTTGTAAAAAAAAAATAATAATAATAAAGACGAGGCAAACTTCTACAATTAAGTTACATGCATGTATATGTTGTTATAGATTAACTAGAAGAAATACTCCCTTAAGATGTACACACCTGAAGGAATAGTAAGCTTGGTAGCCAGTCCCTGTTTGCCATATCTTGCATGTATTCTAGGCTGGTTGTCGGCTGTCACTGATGTCCCAGTCAGTATGTCAGTGGCAAGGAAAAGGGGAGTACCCATCAACATATCCTGTGCAGAGGAGGAGGAGGAAATGTGCAAGAGATATTGAAAGTAAATAAGGTAGCTACGCAACGCCTTGTGGCCCGAAGTCCCTGTCCGAGTATGAAGGTCGAGAGTCAATTCAAATATTAATCAAAATCATTGTAAACCTCTTGACCAGAGATAAACCCTTTGATAATTTTTCCAAGATAATAATGCATGGAAGTATTAGTATTACTAAATCTTGGTCTAGATTTTGACGTACCGGTAAGTATTGATAATTTAATTATAAACTCTAGAAGACACTCCAGCAAAGCATAGAGAGTCCACGCTAATGCTAGAAGATAGTCTAGTCTACTAATAAAACATCATTCACATTTCCCTTGTAATCTTAGACTTAGTCCGACTCTTACTAATTAGCTGCCTAGAGTCTCTAGACTTAATTAGTTACACACATTTATCCACATCATTTTGAGAGGAAAGAAAAAAGGGAAAAAAAGTTACAATCTTTAATTTGAGGAATTCACAGAATTAATTAATCACCATTAAATATTGTTAACTGACAAAAACAGACTCAAAATTTAATACATGGGACCGAAGTAAAGAGTTGAGTGGCTCTGATGAATGAAAGCGAGTTTCATATGAACATTATTTACCCCATCTGTCACAACTGTGTGCTGATTTTCTGTGACACTGATGAACCGCAGTATTCCATTTGGAAGTGTAACCGTAGGAAGATTGATAAAACGGACAGAAGGTGTGGAAAAGGACATGATTGATGATGTTTCTGTTGATAACATAACATTAGACGTCGTCTGCAGCAAATCTCTAACCAGTGTCAACCTGAAGAGGGCGTTGTCTTTTAATGGAATGGGGAGTATATAGTTAGTAATAGAGGGGACACAATATTCTTGCAATCTTTATAATATAGGTGGGTTGGGTGGGGGGGGGGGGGGGGGGGGGGGAGGGGGTATCAACAGTAACAACTTGTGTTTCAAAATGAGGCCCATGGCTCTGCCCTAAATCAGCCTCTCTCTCCCCCCCCCCCTTCTCTCTCTCTCTCTCTCTCCCCTCTCACACTCTCTCTCTCCCTTTCTCTCTCTCTTATCCCTCCCCCCTTTCTTTCTCCAGTCTCCCCACGGTCCTCTTTGTCCCTCCACTGACACACCTATAGTGCTTATTACCCATCTATACCGGTAATCTAATTGCATATTCGATTAAACGTCGAGGCCGAATTGATATTGTCTTACTTTTTTTTACTTTTTCTTTCTATTTAAAAAAAAAAAAAAACCTCTTTCAAAAATGAAGAAAATTTGATGGATAACATATAACATGGAACATCAGCTAGGCAAAATAGGCCTACTATATACCAGGATTCATGATGAGGGGAGAAGGGGGGGGGGGTCCCTCAAATATGCCGAAGCAAAAAAATGGTATATTTTGGTATTGCATGGTTCCCCACCGGCGCCCAGAGAAAATTTCGTGTAAAAGTACAAAATGGTGTAGGCCTATTATAATACATACCATTATGTTTTCATTCTGAGTGCCATATTACCTTCTGTTACTTGCCCCTTTCAACCTATGATAAACTTGAAGCACCCTTTTTTACAGTTAATAACTGCCCACAGATCATCTTCAACTTAATTAATACAATTTCGTTTAAACAGGCTATTGGCCCGGCTTTTCCTTCTAATAAGTGCCTTTTTGTTTATCCTTCAGTGAGTGCCTTTTCTTTCTTCGTGACTGCCCTTAAATCTCTCCTTCGGATAAGTGCATCTTTTCACTTCTGATAAATGCCCCTATTCATTGTGTGAAAAGTACCCCTTTTCAATAAAGTGTCCTTTAAAGTCCGCTCCTAGCATATAACTGACCCTTTTTCGCCTTTAATTAGTACTTGCCCTTTCTACTTAAGTACTTATGATAACTGACCTTACAACTTTTGACAAGTGATAGGTTCATCTTTTTCTTTCCGAGTGCCATTTTCCCTTCTGATACCTGCCCCTTTTCACCTTTAATAAACTTGAAGCACCCTTTTTTAAATATCATAAATGTTTCAAATCTAGAGTTTTGACATTCAAGGCAATTGCAAGAGACAGATGTCCATCCTGATATGTTACGTTGGTTTTAGGAAGACAAGGAAAAATGAGAGGAACAGCTATAGCTAGGTCAGTGAAAATTTATGACAATCCAATTGAAATAAGAAAAGAAAAGGAGCACTTGTCCTATTGTTAAAAGAGGCTTTTTTTGTGGGTACCTGAAAAAGGTGGGTAGCACAGTGCCCCCCCCCCCCCCCCCTCCAAACCGGGAGTGCCACCTCTGGCATACTCTCTTTAAAAAAAGATTGAATTTTCACTCTATTTTCACTTTCTTGGGAGTGACGTTCGTGATCACTTGTTTAGGAGTGAAAATCGATTGATTTTAGAGTGTTCTCTAAGAAGAAAAGAGTGAATGTTCACTCTATTTTCACTACATTTTCACTCTCCAGAGGAGCCTCGTCCGTGATCACTCGATTTTTTTAGACAGTAATGGGCAAAAACCCAGGAAAAGCTTGTCATTTCAGCAACATTTATAAATCACAGTTATCGATTTAGAAATAAACCACGTTTGAATTTTATTAGGGGGATCAATTCCCCCCCCCCCCCCCCCCCCCCCCCATCAGTTCGCCAGTGGCTGATAAGATAGAACATTCTGTCGTTACAAAAATAAAAACAAAATACAAAATAAATGTTTAAATAAAAATCAGGTCGGCCCATGCAGGTGGCCCTTTATTTCCAGAAATACCTTTTTTAAGTTGATGCCCCCCCCCCCCCCCCCTCCTCCCACTTTTTAAGACACTACGCCCACCGCCGAATTACACATTTAATAGTCTTGTTGCTCAAAAAACATACAGCCGCCATTCGGTCTGTATTTGTAGACTATTCTGCCTAGTTTGTACACACTTCATACATACTGTGCGCGAATTATACCATTTGCATTGTGTGAAGGTAGCTGCCGCGCCGAAGCATTGGCATTGCTCTACTAATATTCAACCACCTATTTTGTCCTTGTTGTGCCTGGCCTGGCCTGTTACTGTTAGAAGCAAGATGGATCGGGGGACGGATGATTCAATCAAATTCAAGCTTTTTCTTGAGGAATTTACAGCAAAACACAATGGACCTTTAACTTCTGATGATCCTCTGCCATTCCGACTGGTGACATATCGTCTCACCCCAGACGAAGTGGAAGGAGAATGCATAGAATGGGTCATGGAATATCTGTTTGGCCACAAGTGAGTTTTCAATTCAATTTTTTTTTAGCTAGACAAAAAACTCTGTAGGCCTAGTGTAGTCTTGACTCTGTATACACAAGATATGACTGACCAATGCAAAAATGCCTGGGAATATTAAATGATGATGTAGACCCTCTAGATTGAGAATGACAAGTATGATATAGACCGTCGGCCGTCTAGGCCTAGGTCTAATTAAATTAAAAATACTGCGTGTAACAGTGAATGTGAATGATTGCATGATGATACAGTGTAGACTATGTTAATTGAATATTGTAAAAATGTAACTGTAACTGTAAGTTAGCTCTGGACCTCTGGTCTAGTCTCACTCTCAGTAGTAGTCCGGAGTCTTTTATTTTGAGGACTGTTTAGTGTTAAATTAACTCGATCAGTAACTAGATAATGATGAATATAATATCTCATGAGTAATTTAGTTGTTGTCTAAATCATGTGAAACTATAGTGCAAATTTTGCCATGATTGTAAACGTTGAAAGGGTCTGTTAAATTTTAGAAATGGGGGTGAGACCATGGTGATACTTGCGATGCAGACCAAATTTTTCACATACCGGTATTTATAGACCTACCGGCTCGAATTCACAAAGCCAAAGGAGGTTCGTCAACAAACCTACATGTAGGTCTATGTTTATATTCATGTACATGTACGTCATATGACGCGTTTCGATGTGTTTAAGATCACTAACTCACGAACTAAATGACAAACAATACGCATTGTACATTACAGGTAATGACCAAATTTCACTGTCAAAGTCTATCAACCTTCATCTTCACCAATTAACACATAAAATTACTAAAATTTCAATCTTTCAAAAATGTTTGACTTGTCTTTCTTTTAGAAATCAACTCTATAATGATATGCTACTCATGGCCATGACACATTTTGAGTCGTGACCCAAGGGAGAAGGCACTTTAATAGGAGAAAAACAGAAATGGAGATATTTTTGTACATGAAAAATGGAGAGGTAAATCAGTTACGTATCCACGATGAACATTACAATAATCCTGACCAAACTGCCAGTTTGAGATTTGCGTAGACTTTAATAGTGATCTTATATTTCAGACATTCATAACTTTCCTATTATTGGTCCAATTTATTTCAAACTGTCACCGTTTTTCTGCTTTCATACAAATTAACTTATCACAAGGGTTGGATTTGAAAGTCAGTAGCCCAACTACAGTGAAAAAAATACACGGGAGGGCTCGGGCAAAGTAGCCCCTGAAATGCCAAAAAGAGCCCCAGAAAGTCATAAAAGAGCCCCCCCCAAAAAAAAAAATAGTGCAAAATAAATTAAAGAGTGTTATTTTCATGCAGGCAAGGTTGAAAAAAAAATTTAATAATTTTTTCCCTGCCCAACTACACTACAGCTACAGCTACGATCAAACCAAATTATTAAACCAAATACATGAGACTACAATCTGTACAGTGACTCTTTTGATGTCTACATACATGTACATGTACATGTACAGTATGTTCCAAACTCCACAATACCGGGTGACATGTGACATAAAAATAATGATCAAATACCTAGACCTGCCCACATACAAAATGTAACTGTACACATGACATGTACATTTACAAATATGTGCAAGTACTGTATGTACAGTACATAAGGTTGATGAACCTGGGTCAGTAAAAAAATAGAGAGTGTCTACATGTGTACCTGTACAGTACCTCACATCCATCTACAACGTATATGTAATTGCACTCTTTACTTAGTCTAAATCCAACCTCTAATTAAAATGAATCCCATGTGATGAGTCAGGAGGCTCAGTTAGTCATCCTACAGCAGCCATTTGATGAATGTACGCTGCTGAGAGTCAGTGGAAGACAAATGGAAACTCTTGTCAGATTCATCATTTCTCAGAGATGGCATACTCTTTCATAATTGTACAGCAAGGATTGCCTCTGCTACCGGTATATTGTATTTTTTATTTTATTTTAGAAAAAGCTGAGAGATATTTGAGAAGCAGGTCACTGAAAGTTTGAAGAAAAACTGATAAAAGGATAAGAAAGTTTATATTAACTTACAGTATGAAGTCGTAATATGACCCAAACACTGTAATATCACTTGTATTATTCACTATTTAGTAGGAACTAAATATTGATTAAATTCACATACAGGGTGTATTTCTTCAAAAGAATCATACAATAAAAAGGGTTTTAAAAAATTAATGGGAGTCCAAAGACTCCAAACTCCATAGTGATGTGGGAAACAATATTTAGCATATGACTTTGTGTAATTTGAGCCGATAATGCCTGATATACAGTACTTTTCCAAAAAACAAAATTCGAGAGAATGAGAGCATTTTTCCCCCTTGCCCTTTTCAGAGGCTTCTACAGTCTAGGCCAAATTTGAACTTCACTGGCCATTATGGTGGAATTTTTTCATCTGCCTCCATCAAGCTGAACGTTTTTAAAATGTTCACTCAATGTGGATACCGGTACTGAAACATGAGTGTTTTATATATTCACTTTCACTGTGCATGAATTGTTGTATGATCATGAATTAGCAGCAATAAGCATTTAATTCATGGAAATGAACATGTACATGTACTGTATGTATTGTAAAGTATTTTTTGCCTGTATTTACTGTTCATTATCACTAACCGTTCACTTGCAAAAATGTCTGTATGCCAAAATATTGGCTTAGATACTGTGTTCAGACAAGTTGTGTATCTGGACACTTGATTTAAAACAGCAATTTAAAGAAGTTACGTGCTATATTTCATAAATATTGTAAGACTTATACAAATTGTAGGCAGTATAATAAAGGACAATGGTTATTGCTATTTGATGCATAGTTTTTGATAAATCCAAAGGCAATATTAAGCATCCGCTTTATTTTTATGAAGCGTCTGGACACCCCCCCCCCCCCCCCAATCATACTATTGTAGTGGCTTGATGCCTGGAAATCCCTGAACATTGTTAACTGACAGAAGAACACAACAATGGATCATATATGCACATGTTAGTTAAAAATACAGAGAGGAAAACTCTGCCTGAATCATCACCATGACATTTGGCACAGAATTCTCCTTCAGGCTTTCATCTCATCATCAGGCATACCAGTCGTCATGGTGACCATTCAAAACATTGCAACAATAATACCAGATGCTTGGCCTGGGAATGAATGTAGCGTATGATCTATCAGTAATAATAATGGGTGCTCAAGCCGTACTGTGTGTGTGTGGGGGGAACACTGAATGCCCAATATTGTGTATCAATAAGAGAGTCAAATGGAGTGGGTGCTTGTTTATTTACACCTCACCAAGTGAATGTATGATGTGTTTGCTTAGGCTTTTGGAAGAAATTCAAGGGAAAAATGAGTTCATTGTAATGACCTGCATTTTCTTGTAAATGATGTACATGTATTAGCCATGTAGGCCTACAGTACCTGTATTAAAAAACCTCCCTGCATGTATTGTAGCCTATACTGTATGTTTTAAAATTAGACACAATGACAAGCTCACAATTGCCTTAATCTTAATAAGACCCCTCAACCTTGACACCCAAGACAATACAACAAAGCCTATGCTTACACACATTATGACACATACTGCAAACCAAGAAGTCTTTCAGACCTTTCTGGTTTATAATCCTGCAGATTATTTCCATTCCTGTCACCTTCACAGCATGGCCTATATTGATCCATAGCCTAATACTACAACAGACCATGATTATCCTTGTTCCTGATCCCCCTGTAAGTGTACCAGGTTGCGATTTACCTGGCATTGTCTGAGGTCCTATAGACTATTCAAGATGCCAAGTGATCCATAGTACTTACTTTGGTTGTTGAGCATCCTTTTTTTTCTTCAAAGGGTGTTCCCTAGTCTTAAAACATAGACCTTTGCACTTTCACCTACTTTCACCAGATGACCAATGTAGTATGTACATGTAAGTTTACTGAATGTATTCAACTGTACATGTATGTGGCCAGGGTGGTCCATGAGGGGCTTTTTTAACGTACATGGTAAATGTATATTATATTAAGTGTAAGCAGAAACATGTTTCAATTTGAAAGTGACAGGTTTACTGTAGTAACAGGTTTACATGAAGATTCATTCTCAAACCAAAGTTATAAATTTAATATTGTCAGATATATTTTTGTAATGCTTCAAACTATGGCTCAGATTACACCTGAGATCTGCTTACTCTTAAAAATCTAGAGCCGGAGCGAGTCCTGGAACCCGGCCTCAAGGGACTTGGCGCTTTTTTTCTCCAAGTTTCATATGGGTTACAATACTTGTATTCCATGATGATATGTTGGGTTTGTAGAGCACTTGATCTCCATGGATGTATATAAAATGTCTCTGAGTTTGTTACAGAAACATCATTCCAAAGTCATCAGATGTATAGATCATAAGATGTATCTATTCATAAGACCACCAAAAATGTACCAAGTTTTCTGAGTACAATCTTCATGTCCAAAACTATTACCTGGCAAATTGTATGCTGATGAAGTGTTGGCTAGCTGTTATATGGAAATCACCTTTTCAAATATTTGCTAGAAGGATTAAATGCAGAAATACAGGCTTCAGTCTGACTGGTGGTAGTATGGCACAGTTCTGATGTGATGTTTGTATCATCACAGGTAATACAGCAACGATGAAGGCCTACAAGCATGTATGATGGTGATGATGATTATGATAATAATAATAATAATAATGATAATAATTGATTAGTAATACTACTATTTTAAAAATATGATGGTACATACATGTATGTAGTGCTGCTGACGATAATGAATATGATTATGATAGTGAATAATAATAATAATAATAATTATGATAATAATATTAATAATGATTATATAATAATGATGATGATAATGATAATACAAACAATTAACATTGGAGATTACAAAGTTAATAACAAAAATGAAGATGTTGAAGAAGTAGAAGAAGAAGAAAAAGAACTGAAGAAGGAGGAGGAGAAGGTGGATTATACAGGTATATACTGTAGTACTGTACATCATGTACATGTACATGTAGGTCACACCTTTTTACAGGTAACATTTTGCTAATCACTTGTACACCTGATCATTCATTCCTGAAAGACTGTTTGTTGTATATATGGTAACAAGCATTGTGGCAAACATCCTACAAAACAAAACAAACAAAAAAATGGCTTCAGTCATTATGCAATACCTAGGGGGCATACGCAGGGCCCTGGTAGACTGACAATTGACAGTGTATTGTCTGGGTTGAGTGGGGAAGACAATCAAGTGTTCTTATTGGGTTCTCTATTTCTTTGAGACATCACGTCCTGAAGTCTCACACATTTGTGTAGGTCTACAGGTACTGTACATGATGTAGGGGAATACATGTACCGGAACATGCTGTAGCAAAGTCTACAACCAAGATGCTGTACTACTGTAAAAGTAAAAATATTTGGGTACAGTAAATTTTTGAGCTAAGATCGGCAAGCGCGAATTTTACAACTCGCAAAAAAATAAGCATGACTTCTTTTTATGCATGTTTTGAATGGGCTAAATTGCATGTAACGCAAATTTAAGAACCAGCATAAATATGTTTTGGGGTCGCTCAGCACGAAAAAATTCATCACACGAAAATAACAGCGTTTACAGTATGCAACACGGCCCTTACAATGGAGCGGCATTTTGTGGTTTGTGGCTTTGCATGTAAAGAAAAGATTATTCTAGTATTCAAATACATGTATACAGGGTGTACATGTACTTCATGTTTTGTATACAGTATACTGTATGTATGATTGATTGAAGTTTCAAGCACTCCTTATTTATGAAACAAACTACCATAGTCATATACAAAGGCGATTCCACTTTTAAAGTGTTTAATAAATTACTTTACATGTGGTGCTTTTTTTGTTGTTGTTGTTGTGGGATTTTTTTTTTTTTTTTGGGGGGGGGAGGGGGGAATCTACGTTTTGTCTTTGGTCTTCTACCTGTAACAATATATATGTACAAGTTATTTAGGCATGATTGTTCCCTTTAACTTGTTAACAAAAATGTATAATTGCACAGAATATCCATCCCCTACAGGTACTATAGATATGGTTTAATCTTGACAAGTTTCATTCTACAATTTCAATTCAGTGCAGGATTCTTCTAGTATGAATCATACAAGCAGATTCTGAATGTTAGAATGTTGACTGTACTTTATCACCGTACTGTTAATCTTCCAGCCGTGTGTGATGGAATTGTGTCAAGTGCATGGAC
Organism: Strongylocentrotus purpuratus; assembly: GCF_000002235.5. Classification (NCBI taxonomy): domain Eukaryota; kingdom Metazoa; phylum Echinodermata; class Echinoidea; order Camarodonta; family Strongylocentrotidae; genus Strongylocentrotus; species Strongylocentrotus purpuratus. The sequence goes on along the minus strand of NW_022145605.1, from coordinate 12,873,269 downwards.
TTATTGTGTGAGTCCTGTGAATGAAACCCTGGCTCATTACTACTTGTTTACCATGGTTACTATGGATATGTTTATTGGTCTCCATGACAACGACGTGTAAACTAGGAAGGTTGTGCCATATACTGTACATGTTGTTGGCAAAAACATTATTCCAGGTCTGTTTGATTTACACTGTACCAGGGAATCCAGGGTTTGCCTTTCGGTTTCTTTATGTACAGTAGGCCATCATCAGTATTCATTGACAAATATGTACAAATACAATCCAAGCTAGGAACACGTAGCATTATGATGATAATTTTTTTAATCCACATGTACAAACTTGTGTAAATAAAGTATAGTTTGTACATGCACTTTGTTGACCTGTATACAAGAAAACTAGAAATAAAACATTTATATTTGTTTGTCTTTATCCTTAGTGTGTAATGTATACATGTACATGTAGAAAAACATGTCTTCAAATTATAGGCCTACCCGGTACGGATGTACATGTTTCTGAAATGAAATTGTAGGCAGATACATTGCATTCATGTGTGTAACTGTACATCTACAACTGTAGCTTCATAAACATATGATTAAATTGTCAAAATGTACAGTAATTTCACCAAGCCTAATAATATTTGATTGCAATCCAGCCCTTCGACAGACAGGCTAGGCAGAGTCAAAGATCAAACCCATGACGCTTGCTTGCTATGATCCCAGTGTGTTTGATATGCCTCAAAGGGCACACAAATTGAGATACCCTTTGATGGTATTGATTGTTCTGCCTTTCCTCAGAATGGCTTCATTGAACTGTGTGCCATGAATAGAAATTGTTTTTATTAATTTATTACCTCCTGTGGTACATTCAGGCAGCCAAGCACTGTCACCAACCTTTTTGGCATGTGTAATGCTATATCAATTGTTGTACCAATGCAGGCCTATACTGTAGACTACGGTACTGTAATGTATGTATAATTGTGTAATTTGCACACCAGCCAAGAATAGAAACTTGGGCTATTAAAGCCCTATTCTGATCGTGGTAGGTCCATGATATGACGTGGTAAACTGCAGCAGCCTTTTTTTGTCTTTTGTCTTTTGTCTTCTTTTTTTTTATGACGCAAGTGTTGTAAATTTGCTGTATATTTCTGAACAAAATTAAGAGCTCGGTGAATATACAGTGGTCATTTTGAGCGATTGCAACACACACTAGATCTAGATAATGACATATCACTATTGATAATGAATATTAAGGTCAGTACATTGGGTGTCACTGACTTGAATTTGATTTAAATTGAATTCTATAACAGTGATGCTGAAGAAACAGTATACCCCCCCCCCCCCTTCATGGGCTTGTACATTTGGTGGTCAGGAGTATGAATTGCAGGTAGACTCTAATTTAATTAATTTGAAGTCAACTTGATTAGACCCATTTCTGATATATTATAATGAAATATTGTTTCTTCAAAGAACCCTATTAAAATTCATCTGTTAGGTGTCATGCATATCCCAGAGTTATGATTTGTATTGAACGAGCGTCTGGCAACCTTTCTTCTTCTTCCTTTTTTTGTCAAGAGGAACATTAATTGAGAAATATGCATGCTATTTGTATGTAAAGTGTATTCTTCATGTATCTTTTAATATATTGAACTACGGTAACAGTTGCATGTTTTGATTTTGTTTGGCAGCCACTGTCCACCCGTCTATGCTGCAGCCATCGCCAAGGCAACCGTGGATTCGATTCAATCTTCAGACATCTCCAGCTATGAGGATGAGAGAGAGGATGATGAAGGAAAATATACATGTAAGTATTTGGTTTTCCACTCTCACCCTCCTCATTTTTATCTGGGTAGAAAAGAAAGTTGTATTTTTAATTTTTTGAAAGTCTGAATCAGCTTTGCCTTCTTTGATTGGCTACAGTTATTCTTCTATTTCACTTTTACTATCTTTGAGACAAATCAAAATTTTAAATCAACCGATTGGAATTAAAATTTATTAAATGGAATAAAAAATGTCAACAGGTACACTGTACATGTACATGTACATGTACAAAATATTTACATGTAAATGAAAATAGGGATAATGGATTCCAGTTTGTGTTGCCAATTTAAATTTAAATATAGAATTCATTATTATTTGAGAACTGCACAATTTGCGCAACAAAAATAGACCGTTATTTGTGCTCTTTATGTTCATACATACCTAATGCATAGCATACTAGATCAGAAGATAATGTCAAAATGACATTAAAAGGTGAGCTGCTCATTGACATACGAACATGCAGAATTTTTTTCCAATGATGATTGGTTGTCTGTAATCAATATCTCTTGACTAGGAGATCAATCATTGAATTTATTATTTCCAAGTACTCTCTTATACTAATGCCCATCGATTCACAATCCAGCCATCCATGAAATTAATACCCATTTATAATCATAATTCATTGTCCATGTTTGTTTTATAGTATTGATCATTTATGAGTGTTTGCTGATGGAGTGTACATGCAAATGTAGTTTCGTATTCAATTGAATAAAACATTATGCATGTCTCATAGCTTCCGTAGCTTCAGTTAGAACTGTAGATTGGTTTCAGACTGATTGTCTTTATTTTAGAGTGAAGTATTAAACTATACATGTACATCCGTACATCCTGTATTTTTGTGAACTGAGTTTATTGGTATTTCAGGATGCTTTACAGTGTACATGTACATGTTTCTCATCCCATATGTACTGTAGTTTAGGAAGTATAATTTTCTTGAAGCACATACATGTATACACTGTACAACACAGAGGCCTTAGGCCTGCATGTTTACACATCTTGTATATTTATGGAATGAGTCTACATTAAATCCTAGACGAGAATGGATTGTGGATCACAGATACTCAGTGACATACATAATGTACAGTACATGTATACTATATGTTTCTGTACTTACCCCCCCCCCCCCTTCCCCCCTCCTTCCCCCCTCCCCCTTGCATGAAATCCCATGACCGAAAGTCAAAATCAAATTTAGGTATACTATAATCTAATGTGTTTCCACCACATTATGCAGTCCTGGGAAATGATGATATGCTTTCCAAATTCATAATCCCTTGTGCAATATTATCTCAGTGCCTGGATGTCACTGCATTCTCACCCTATGGGATGAGTGTTTCGGCTCCTTTTATTTGTATACTGTTACTATGGTAACGTGCTGTTGGCACAATAACAAACGGCCTGGTATATTGATATTTGAGTGGAATCCAGGAACAAATAGTCATTAGGGATGGTTGCTAACCACGGTCAAATTGGTTTCAAAAGACAAAACAAAAAAGATATTTCTTGTGGTTTTCCATCTAAGGTCTGTGGGAGTTTACGCAATGATTGATATACATTCTTCCCTTTTCCATTGTTCAGTCTTTGAATAGAAAAAAATATGTGACATTGTGTAAACACTATTTTATAGACTTTTAATTGCATGATTGATTGCACATTACGAAAATGGATCATTACATCGTAGGTGATTACCGTATGGTGCACCATAAATTCTAAAAAAAGTTCTAAGGTTCATACTGTAGATGTGCCAGTTGAATGTTTTGAATACATGTATATCTTGAAATATTAGTCGAATGGTGATGGGAAGCAAAATTAATTGGATTGCAACAAAGGAATAGGTAGCATTAATGTGAAATTACTCCACACTTTATCATGATAATAAGGTTATTAATACTGTGGCATACAGTATGTATGTATTTACTTGTGAATATCAGCATTAGTATAATCCACATTAAAAATTGTAAATCAATTTTTTTTTTGTATAACTCTGTACTTACATGTATTACATTGTATGTTCTATAAACTCACATATTATGTTTTTATCATTATTATTACACTTTTATCTTTAGTTAAATTGATAAACAGTCAAACTTTTTTCACAAGAATGTCAACATGTTGAATAGTATCTGTACAATGAGAGCATACAGACTGTCTTATGACTGCACGGCAGAAAGCTACATGTAGAGTTGTTTCCACTTTGCCCAAATAACCAAATGTGAATGAATTTTCCTTTTTTCTTCTTCTCCTTTTTAATAGTGATTGAAGCCAACGGGTTTGCGCGGTACGTCTTCAGCACCGTACACAGGATATGTGAGGAGTGGAACACCAGTATGCCTCCTGTCAATGTGGGTCCTGGCATCCACACAGTGTCGCTTCACGCTGTCAGGAACACCAGGAGGAAAATGGAGGACAAACATGTGGTCTTACAAGACATCAACACCATGTTCAAATCAAGATTAAAGGTAAAAGAGCTCAAACAGATATCATTATCAGTCAGATAAATGACTTTATCAATCAGATACATCTGGGGGTGGGGGGGGGGGGTGTTTCACAAAGATCCTACGTTGAACTTACACTGTACATGTATGTCTAAGTTGGACTTAAACATTAAAGAAATCCGTTAGCATCTTTGCAAATATTTTGTAAAAGTTATTTGAGAAGGCATAAAATGTTAATTCAAATCATCCATATTTTCTATTATCAAGGAGATTTCATGTTCTTGATGTGTAATTTATGAAAAGTGTAAAATACTTTAAATGGCTTCCCATAACATTTAAGTTAGACTTAAGATCCTTCTGAAACACCCCCCTGGGGTTTAATAGCCTTAATATCACTGGTAGAAAGATGTGACTCAGTTTTTAACAAAGCCTGTTAAAGGTCGGGTGAGGGAAGGAGGGATGGAGAGAGAAAAAAGGTTTTAATTCATGTACATGTACATGCATACACCTCTTCAGAGGGCTGAACATGGAAGTGTCAGTCACCATCACTGGGGCTATTGAGGATGCTAAATGATAGGTGAAATATCCTGCTGCCATTCAGGGGCAACCATGCACCTGTCTGATTACATAAGACATTGAATCATCTCTCATCATCTCTCATTAACCGGATGGGTCTATTAGTAGATCTACAATGAAAGTCAGTTTATCTGTCTATAAACAATATCCGATTACATCATCCCTGTAACTCTCAGGGAAAAAAAATACTTTAACAATTTTGGGGGCTACTTTTCAAGCTTGCTTGCAGGAAAATAACACTCTTTATTTTGTTTTTAATTGAACTCTATGCAATTTCGGGGGGCTCTTTTATGACTTTCGCGGGCTCTTTTTGGCATTTCGGGGGCTAATTTGCCCCGAGCCCCTGTGTATTTTTTCCCTGGTAACTCTTTTCACTCACTGATGGCAAAGTGGTTTAAGGCGCTTGACTGCATGGAGATAAGAAAGTCAAGGGTTCAAATCCTAATATGGCACTAACATCCTTTGGCAAAATATTAACCTGCACTTGCTACTCTCCACCCAGGTGTTAAATGGGTACCCAGTAGGATGTGACTTTCATTGTTGGTCAAACAGTATTTTAGGGTAAAGTAAGGCCTGGCTGGAATACTCCCCAGGGAGTTGAGATGGCACACACAGTGTGTGGGGGCAAGCATTGAATCCAATGACGGGGGTAATAGTATACATGTACATGTATCTGTAAAGTGCTTAGATTAGAGACATCATAGATGTATTAACGCTACAATATAAAAGTGGAGTATTATTATTATTCTCTACATTAGGATCCTGATGATAAACCTCGTGCCTTCTATGCTGTATACGACGGCCATGGTGGTGTAGACGCATCGTACTATGCTGCAGCTCATCTGCATCTACACACCGTCAGTCAGCCGGACTTCATCGAGAGCCCTACCAATGCCTTGAAGAAAGCATTCAATGAGACGGACGATGCTTTCATTCAGAAAGCTGGGAGAGAGGTGAGATCCATCTTTTCATTACCTGAGAGGAAATCATTAACATTTATTTTAAAAAATCAGACCCATTTATAGAAGTCACTAAAGAGAAATGAGCACATGGCCACTGTAAACAGGTGGCTGTTCTATACAGGTTTTACAATACACATTTTCTTACTTTCATTACAAACTTTGACCTACAGTCAAGCCTGTCAATTTAGGTCACTAAAGAGAAAGGGCCAAGTGGCCTCTATAGACAGGTAGCCTTTCTAGAAGGTTTTACCGAATATATTTCATTCCTTTCATTTCTTGATAGGAAGTCATGAGTTGACTTACTGCAGTCAAACATGTCTATATACATGTACATGTAGGCCAAAAACCTAAGGGAAATAGACAAGTTGCCACTTTAAACAGGTAGTCTTTCTTGTAGTTTTTACAGCATATATTTCATTTATTTTTTAAGTTCTTGATTTATAAGTGGTCAAGAGTTGACTTACTGCAGTCTAACATCTCTATATAGGCCAAAAACCTAAGGGAAATAGACAAGTGGTCACTGTAGACAGGTTGTCTCTGTAGGCAGGTTCTGCGACGTGTTGTTTATGTCTTCACAGATCAGCAGAGTGCGTGAAAATAGATCTCAGGAGCTTGATTTATGTTAATAGTTTGTATGAAAATGTTTTTTAACTGAGGTTGTTTGGAGGATAAAAGAGCCTAACCATAGACTAGTCCAGAACTCCAGGATCTGGCAATTCTTTTAATTTGAAATAAAATGGGCCGAATTCTGGAAAACAATGGAAGTGTGATGAGTTTATGCCAAAACTGTGCCTCGAAACAGGGATAAATCAAAATCTTGCATGCTAAAATGAAAGCTTGTGAATATACTTGTGATGAGAGAAATTTGTTGAATGTTAAAACCATGGAGATATAAGAATATCTCCATGTTAAAACCAAGCTTAGACACTGGCTGACTCACAAACATGTAATATTCTATTGGCTCATAAACAATCATATATGAAACTGGCTGAACTTGAAATTCATGTCATCTGTGTGCTTTAGTTTGTTAATATGATTGCAAGCCCTCCCTTTCCTTGAATGTTGGGAATACTAAACTAACCACTATAGATTAAGTACCCATTGTTCTAATTAAGAGTGGGGAAAGAAAGAAAGAGTTTCCTTGACTTTGCAATTAATCAATATTTTCAAGGAGACACATTCCATGCATGATTAAAGTATTGATTATTACTCTCAGTTGATAAGGCGAAGTGCTCTACTTTTTTACAGCCTTGTCATTAGTTCCGATACATGCAATATTCTATTGCTTTAGGGAGACTTACAACTTTGAAAGGTTAAGACCAGTTTTGGAAACGCCTCCATTATTACGTTATTACACTATTACCAATCATGTGAAAGACTATGTTTTGACTAATACGTGATGTTACAAATTTTGCCGGGAACCGCCTACTAATTGATATATTTGGTAAATTATTATATCTACCAGGACTGGATAGATGTAGGGTAGTCCCATATACATCTTTCTGTGTACAGTGCTTGAAACTTTACCAAGACTGGGCCAAATTTCCTATCATTTTGATGATTCCAGAACCTTGCAGTACACACCAATACTTATATTCTAGATGATCATCCTTTTCTGATCGATTCCACAACATTTCTTTCACAATGCAATCACATGACCAGAACTGGTCTTTATCTTTAAAGAAAATAACGGAGGTATGATCCTTTGCATGCACTTTATATCCAGTGTGGTAGGCAAGACCAGGGCCCTGTTTCATAAAACTTGTCATCAATAACAAGTTACAAGCTACTGTTATAAGCTACTGAAATCATGGAATTTGATTGGCTCATGAGAGCAAATTTGTCACAGAATTTTTGTATTTGTTATTGATCACAAGTTTTATGAAACAGGCTCCAGGGGTCCTGAGGCCAGGAAAACTTATTATTAAGTTCATTTCACAACACATCTAGGGGTCGAGGCCAAGACCAAGGCACCAACATTTTAAGACCAAGATTGGTCTCGACCCCTCTCTTGCTTCTTTCTCCACCAATCCCTGTCAGTCTAGATTGTATGGAAGGGTTAGCCTTCTGATAATTATTTTGATCATTATTACAAAACGAATCTAGTCTTATGGCATGTCTTGGGTTAATGACTGCATAAGTAGCCGCCTATGCAAAAGGCATCTGAGCAAACACCAATGTAAAAGTTTGATTTTAAATGTTTGTTATGACTGACATTTGTTTAATGATTGATAGTGACAGTGCAGTGTTTGAAAATACCTCTCTGTTCACCAGAACTCTGCTTGGACTTTAATTAGTCAAGTCAAGATTTTCTTCCATGGATTTTGAGTTATTTAGTGTTTTAGAGGACTTTTTATTCATATCTACAGTTCTTTTAAAGCTTTCCAGGAGACAAGGGACCTGTTTCACAAAGCCTTTTTTCAATGACAAATGACAAAATCAGTGACAAATCTGCCGATAACCAATCAGAAGCAAGGATTTCAGTTTATAACAAATACTGTCATTTGTCACTGATGACAAGTTTTGTGAAACACCCCCCAGAGCTACATATAAAACCCCCCTCCTCTAATTATTTTTTTTTTCTCGCTGCATCTGAGCTTCAAGTAAGCCTAAAAAACATATAACTAAGTTCTATCTGAACCTGTTTTTTTGTATCATCCAGGGTCTGCGGAGTGGAAGCACAGGAGTAGCAGTGGTGATAGAGCCAGATACCATTCATCTAGCATGGCTAGGAGATTCACAGGCTGTTCTTATGAGAGATTGCAAACCGGTTATCATCATGGACCCACACAAACCAGACAGAGAGGTGAGAATCGCACACAGCTTCAGAAGCAGCCAATTACAAACATTTTTACTTTACTGGTGTTAAAGGTATACCGTTAGACCAGTTTGGGACACGCCCCTCTCTCAAAAAAAGAAATGGAAGCTCTTATTACCAATCATGTGAAAGAATATGTTTTGACTAATACTTGATGATACAAATTTTGCCGGATAGATATCGCGTAGTCCCATATACATCTTTTTGTGTACAGTGCTTGTAACTTTACCAAGACTTGGCCAAATTTTTTATCATTTTGAGGATTCCAGAACCTTGCAAATTGCAATACACACAAATACTTATACACCTGCCAATACTTATCTTTTCTGATCGATTCCACACTGTTTCTTTCACAATGCAATCGCATGACCAGAACTCAACTTTATCTTTAAGACTGACTATCTGTTTGGACGTGGATCACATCCAATGTATAGATACTGAAATCTTATGGTTATCTGTTTTACAGGATGAGAAGAAGAGGATAGAGGATCTGGGAGGCTGTGTGGTCTGGTTTGGAGCATGGAGAGTTAATGGAAGTCTAGCTGTATCAAGATCAATAGGTAAAGCTCTCGCAAGGCCCTAGCTGCATGGGATCGACTTAGGATAATAATCATGCAGTATGGCCTCGAGCGTGAATACAGGAGAACCTGATTGGCAGTATTATAATGATTGATATCAGTTTCACCTATGGAGGTTGAAATTTTTTAGACCCCTCCCCAGGACGTCGATCAATTACATGTATGTGCCCCCCCCCCCCCAAACATTAAACTCTGGCCACGGCCCTGCCAGTATATATATATATATACATGTATATACAGTCAAACCTGTCTATAGCGACTGCCAAGGGGAAACACAAAAAATGGTCTTTGTAGACAGGTTCCTTTAGTACATGTTTAATGAGAAACCATTTTCAAGGGAAACATAAAATGTGGTCTTTGTAGACAGGTGGTCTTTGTAGACAGGTGGTCACTAAAGCAGGTTTGACTGCATATATACATATATATATTCATCTCATACTCAATATCTCTAACACGATTTAAATAGGAAAAAAAAGCAATGGATCTTTTCTTTTCTACGACACATGCTTTTGTGACACACTCTGTAGTTGATTTTTAGTACTAACCGAATATTAAACAGATACGGACCCTGTTGCATAAAACTTACCATTGATGGTAACTTTGCCACCAATGGCAACTACCATGGTAACAGGGCTCAACAGCCAATCAAAATCAAGGTTTCCATGGTAGTTACCATTGATGGCAAAGTTACCATAAATGGTAAGTTTTGTGCAACGGGCCAAGGAGTATGAAGAAAATAAGGAATAGCATAAAACCCTAGTCCGACTTTGGTTCCATGCTGACACTATTTTATGCGAACACATACAGATGAGATGTAGTCTACTCATGACTTGTAGTACTAATTGAGAGTGTATTTAAACTTGCTAAATCTCTTTCATAACGGAAGTAATATTTGAATATTGTATTTTTAATATAGCATTACAACATAGAATTATTAACATACAGAACAAATTATTGTCGGTGTTTGGTACACTTTAAAGCCACCATTGATTACAAATCCCTAATAGCAACCCTATCCCACACTACTACTAGGTCGAGCGTACTCGCACTGATTTGACGAGCTTTTTCCATTCAGTTCTATTTTCCATCATCTTTGGGAGCTGCTGCCTTGGTAAACAGGTGTCTTTTTTCGAACTTGGTCAATATAAGTCATTGCTGGGCGATCTCTGATGTGTTTGCCCCTTGAGGGCTCCCAGAAAAGCATTTGTGAAATGATTTCACTCTTGCTCCTCCAGCAATGACCACTGAAACGAAGGCGGCGGTCCCTGAGTCTGACTGAGATCGTCCCTAATCCTTTATTTTTGACGAAATAGTCCAGAGGAAATGTTACTGGAGTATATATGCCAGTTCACGATCTTCTCCAGATAATGCTTGGCCTTCAAGTGTGTTTGTCAGACCTCTTTGCACCTATCTGTAGATGGGGTAATTGACCTAGACCTATATCCAGGCAGCAGTCAGTCATATCAGATAGCGTGCCTAGTGATGGACTTTGACCCGTCGCTAACTTTAGAGCATTTCTGCTTATTGTACAATCTAGTTTAGACTCCAGGACAAGAGGGTTTTTTTTTAATTCAAGATATTAATTACACTTTTGCCCTGGATACAATATCTGGGTCCCGTTGCATAAAACTTACCATTGATGGTAACTTTGCCATCAATGGCGACTACCATGGTAACAGGGCTCAACAGCCAATCAAAATCAAGGTTTCCATGGTAGTTGCGATTGATGGCAAAGTTACCATCAATGGTAAGTTTTGTGGACCGGGGCCCTGATTCATTTTTTTAATATTTTTTTTTTACATACTCCAACTTTGAAGTGAAAATATATGATACATTTATAAAAGCATTACATTAATCACTTCGATATGCTTTACATTAAATACAATGAAAAGACTGTCAGCCAATGTCAAAGTAGAAGTAGATAAATATATGGGGAAAAATATGCATACAGGTTCATAAGAAATACCATTTCTACTACCGGTACCTTAGATTACTAGTAAAATACTATGAATTTACATAAACTTTCCCTTGAAGTCTGTATGTCAGATTGAGATGATAATCCTAATTTTGCGAAGGATGAAAATTGTTGGTAGTTTTGCTTAGAAGTGAGACTAGCTACTACCTGAATCATTGGTGACTGTACTGCTTTTTTATGGATGTACTTTCCTGGAACATCCCTTTGAATTCTTATCTCATGACAGTGCTTAGCTGTATGATGTAAACCTTTGTTTGCATGTTGTTATAGAAACAGGCTCTTAACACCAAGAAATCACATTTTCTATGGTATCAGTGAAGTGTAAATTATACCTGTTTGCCAGTTTGTTTCTTAATGTCTTGGTTGTTAATTGAATTTGTTGAAATGAGTCACTTGGACTTGTTTAGCTGGTAATTAAGATAAGCACTCTTTGTTAATAGGAGACAAATTCAGCTTTGGTACAGTGATTGATGAGATCTACAAATTAAAAATGAAAATAATTGTGCATGGTTACCTACATTTATATTAATCTGTTTATTAAACATGTCATCGCACCAAACAGATGATCAAAGAACACTTTCTCTATTTGATCGATCCTCACCGATTGCTTTGTACTATTGAATTTCTATCCATGTAGTAAACGGGTGTCCAACCCACCCGCCCCAAATGATAGCAGTGTACCCATAAGGCCTTAAAAAAAAGATGTTCTATTGCCCTTTAGGTGGCAAAACATGGGTCAGTTGTTCAGAAATCTTTTTTCTTTTTCTTTTTCTTTTTTTTTCCCCCTCCCTCTTTGGGTTGATATTTTTCATTTTATATTGCTTTAAAACTTATTTTTGTATTCATTACCAATAAATGTTTTTATCTTGAAAAATGGTTTGTTGTTTTTTTAATGTAAAAGCTGACCATAGATTTAAATATTTTTGGGTCGGTCCAAAAGGGCAATACAACAGCTTGACCCTTGCTATGCCACTGAGTCTAATGGGAAATAACAACATTATTTTTTTTCTTCTATTTTTTCCTCTCCCAGGTGACCCTGATTACAAGCCCTATGTTAGCAGCGAAGCAGATACCGCCATTCTACCTCTAGATGGAACAGAGGAGTGCATCATCATCGCCTGTGATGGACTTTGGGATGTGATCACACCAGAGGGAGCATGCACCGCCATACAGGAATTTATTGAGTCAGGGGCGGACCTCTCGGGAATGGCCCCCACTCTGGTTACCATGGCAAAAGAGGCAGGTTCCAGCGACAACATCACGGTCATGGTCGTGTTCCTGAATCCGTTCAGGTCGGCCAAGGAAGCGGGGAGCGAAAGCGAAAGAGAACAAGTGGTTGTGTCGGGTGAAGGAGATCAGGAGAAGGACTCCGGAAACGTTGAAAGTGAAATTGTTACCCCCAGTGAGGAAGACCCGGGTGGGAACACGCCAACGGTCAGTGGTGAAGAGGTGGACTTATCACAGGGACTTCAAAACATGGTCGTTCAGAATGCTGTAGACGCCAACGCGAACAATAACAACATCAATCGGAACAGTGGGAGGAAAGACGGTAAGGGTGGTCTCAACTCGTCTAAACATGCTAAAGATCTTGTGATTAAAAATGGCGTGAATGTGATCACAAGTTCCCCAAAACAGAAACCCAGGAGGAGCTCAGTCGGGCACCACTTCCCCGGTGGCTCTGTCTCTGAGAAGAATGGACAGAGTCCAGAACTCATCTCGGACTACTCCAAAGTGAACTCCATGCCGCAGGTGAACAGGCGTAGCTCACTCAACAAGAAAGGGTCGAGTCCTATACGTCGGACCTCCAGTACACCATCCCCCCGTCAGAAGAAACCCTCTTACGATGGAACCGTTGAGGATGTGATCATAATGGACCTTGGTCTTGATTCCAAGAAGGAGAAGCGAGATAGCTCAACAAAGAAGTCCTCTCCTGTCCAGCATAAATCCATGCCTATCACCCTCAAACCAAAGAGTAGAACACGAACAAGGTCCCTCCCTAGAGACCCTAAACTGGCTGCCATTATGAAGAACAAGCTTGCGGCTGCCAGCAGTCAGTCGTCGCTGACCAAACCTGATAATCCCCGCTGATACCTGCTGAAAGAATCTACAAACCTCTACCCGTATGTTGTTGCCAGTTTTGCAGAACCTTCGTATGCATGTAGAGATTCCATTTTCATGGAGTTTATGATCAGGGTGGCCTTCGTCATAGACATCCTGGATTCATCCATAGGCCTTAACTCGTGGCTGTGTCAGTTGCACCCTTCAATGCTGCTTGGCGATACTACCAGGATGAACTGCACTTCTGGGGGGTGTTTCACAAAACTTGTCATCAGTGACAAATGACAGTTGTTGTTATAAGCTACGGAAATCCTTGCTTTTGATTGGTTATCAGCGGATTTGTCATTGAAAAAAGGCTTTGTGAAAGGGATCCCTGGACAAGCAGAAGCAGTGGACAGTTTCAAGGGCAACATGTATTTCCAGGTTTTGATCTCATGAGATTAGATAATGTTCTCATCGGGGATTAGTGCATTATGTCTTAAATCACTGCTCAGCTATTATATGGCATACAATTAGAGACTCATTAAACTAGAGATCTGTCTAGGAAAGTTCTTGACAGAGAAGTATGAGATAAAGACATATTGTCTATGTCCATGTAAATGAAATGGTCTACTATTTTGCATGACTGATAAACATGCTCTCATTAATTGTGTAGATTCAATAAATTTTTGATAATTTAGAAGTATAAGCAACTCACAGGCAATGGTTTGCATGATAAATTAAAGAGAATATGTTTTACATTTTCTTCTCGATATGAGTTTAAAGAATCAAATATTAGATTTAGACATTGTGTATTCTATATTGTAAAGCAACTCCTAATGCAATACATCGATGCTGAGCTGAGCTGAACTTTTAGAGAACAAACTCAAGACAACCAAAGCAATTTCTTTATTTCTATGTTTAAGAAGTGGAAGTAAGTGATCCCCCCTCTCTCTTTCTCTCTCTCTCTCTCTCTTTCTCTTTCTCTCTCTCTCTCTCTCTCTCTCTTCTCTCTCCCGCTCTCTAGATTACTCTTTCCATCGCTCTTTCTCTCCTTTAAAGTCTTCAGTGGCGAATACAATTTTGATTATTCGCTATCTTTTCTTTTTCCATCTTTCTTCCCCTCTATTTCTCTCTGCTCTCTCTCTCTCTCTCTTTCTCTCTCCTTCCTTCTCTGTCTCTCTCTTTCTCTCTCTCTCTTCCCTTCTCTGTCTCTCTCTCTCTCTCTTCCCTTCTCTGTCTCTCTCTCTCGCTTCCCTTCTCTGTCTGTCTGTCTCTCTCTTTCTCTCTCTCTCTCTTTATATATATATATATATATATATATATATATATATATATGTCGATATACGTTACAATAGAAACTGACGATTGTGCTTGAATAGTGAGCCTATGAATATCATCTGTTTGTGGGTGCATACAGTATTTCTTGATATAAAGTAGACTTGTTGTGAGGGTGTCTACTTCATTTCAAGCAATACCGTAATGGTTTTGTGATGCAAATGATAGTAGGCTTTGTACTTTTTTGAAGTGCGACAATTTAATTTCAACCTCATATAAGAGGTATTATTTATTTTCTTCAAGCAAATGTAGATTATTGATATCTATTGACAAAAAAAAAGATTTTATACATTGTTCACTTGTCATAGTTGCACTGTATGTCTCTTTCTGTGCATTTTCATTGTTTCACTTTTGAATAATGCATATTTTATTGATGTCTAAACTTGGTAGTCATCAGTGGGGAAAAGGAAAAAAAAGGAGTGATGAAAAATTTAGCTCTCAAAAGCCCCCAAAGTGCTATGGTAAATCGAAAATAGCTCTGGTAAAAAAAAACAACAATGAAATACTTTCCTATCACTATGAGAAATGTTCGCTTAAAGAGCACTAAATCCTAAATAGAAAAGTATATTTTACACTGGAAGTCAATGTCATGGGAGTAAAAATATACCTTTGGCTTTCAGAAACCATTATATTAGAAATCACCATTTCCTAAATTATTATGACTAGTCAAAGACGTACTCCTATGCTTAATCTAGCCTAAATTGTGATTTATTTTTTTTAACTTTAGAAGAATTCATGTAAACAGGCATTGCCTTTATAATTTCATTTAGTGCAGATGTACTGCTTGAATAATGAAAATAAGTTATTTTGTTACTCAAGACTTAATTTTCAATTCTTTAGCTTTTAAATACATGTAATAGAAACACATATATTTGAATTATTCTAATACTGCAGAACCTGAGTAAAATAAATTTAACTATCTTTTGGGGTTTGCAAAGTTTATCCTAACATAATTAATTATACTTGCGCTTTGCAGAGTTTATCTACATGTATATATTACATTATTCAACATGTTCCCGGATTGGCAATGCTCTCTGTGACCAACTTTACAATATTAACCAATAACTTAAGCCCTTTAGATGTGTTATATCTTTAAAATTCTATTTGCCTTTACATTCCAAAAGGATTAGTCTAAAAAGCAACAGAAATTCTTATATCCTACCTCTCATATATGTCTTATATTCTATGATATACACTTCTTTTTGAACTCATGACATATTTGTCTTTTGTGGATAATTTTAGAAGATAAAATAATTATGCAATTCATTACTGACCTAAAAGTGCCATTGGAAGCAAATGCACCTTGATTATGAAAATTTAACAGATTTTCTTAGATGTACAGGTATGATGGTAATTTCTTAGATTTATGATGGTAAAGTAAAAAAAATAGTTAGACATTCTTGAAATGAAATTATTGATTGTGTTTATTGTGTTTGTTGGAACAAGACACTTATGTTATATATATTATATAGATTTAAACTGTCAAACATAGATATTTATGTTTGGTATAGAGAATTACAAGAATATGCATGACAGATAGGCTGTATTGAGGCATTTGTGACTGTTTATAGTGTGATGAATTTATATATGACATATGATAATATAGGTTCACTGCACAGGAAAGATATATGCTAAATATGTAGTCCACACAATCAAATCATAAGTAACTCCCCCCCCCCCCCCCCCAGAAAGACCATGCATTTCTTGAAAATACCTTGGTAGATACATGTAGGTAATTTAAAAACAGGGGATTTCACAAAATACTACTCTCATTTGTGTCTCATACTTCAGGTTTATTTTGATTACCGGTACTTGTTTATGCCCGGAGTTACATGAAACCCTGCTAATGGATCTTATAAAAGTTGTTTCTATGCAAATAATTATTGACCTTATGCAAATATGATTGTAAAGAAAGTGATAGGTATCGATGATTGCTATGGTAGCTTTGAATAATATTTATCCTTGTATGGGTGGGGTGCACAAAGAGTTGGGGACCACAAGGTTAGCAAAAGTTACATGGTGGAAGATATATCATCACAAAGTTAAATTCGGATGTTGACATTGTTTTTCTTAGTGCCTTTTGTAATTGGGAGCAGAAAGCACATAAGAAACTCACCAAAATTGTCTGTGAACATTTTAAACAATGACTGTATTGGGTATGAAATTCCACTAGATTTCAAGATAGGTACATGTAGGCCTACAATTATATCACATTATTCTTTGAAAGTGTTAAATAGTACCTAGAATATGTATGGACTTATGAAGTCTGTTAAGTAGCTAAGAGAGTGTATTCTACAATTGAGAGGCATTTTTCAAAATGATGTAAAAGATGTCACGGTTTAGATAAAAGGGGAAGTAATTCGACATGATAGGCTTTCTTTAGCAATGAAAGCATTACCTCCATCAGATTGTAGATTGTTTGTTTATTAGGAAATCTTCCTGATTAGAAAAAAATTAAAATGTATCAGTTATTTTATTACGGGATAGATATGGTTGTTAGTTTTTAATGTTATACGAGGACGAAGTGTCCATGTACATAGAATGAATAGATTTTATTGGATTTTAACCAACAACTGAAATTGTGTAATTTAGTGGTTGAGGTATGTAAAACTCTTATGAATGTGTTCAATGTAATATACATTTTATATACAAGTTGTGTTTCTAAAGTTTTGATTGTGTGTTCAGATCAGGTTAGGTTCTACGCATTTTGTATATCTTCTTTATTAAGTGACTAAGGTCCTGTGGAACAGAATTAGGTACAGAATTCAATAAAACAATTAATGTAGCTAAACATAGACGATTTGCCTATCAGAATTTTCTGAACTATCAGAGTATGATTTGAACTTTTGAAGTAAGGATTGTGATTTTGAAAAAGGAATAAGGTGTGATAATGATTTTGATGATGGTGATGGATTTTTTTTTTTTTTTTTACTTTTATTTTTGTGTTCAACAATGTAAGACAAATGATTTCACATTGCAGACAAATATATAAACACATTTTCATTAAGATGTTGATGATTGTGATGATGGTGGTGGTGAAGGTTATGATGATGATGGTGGTGATGATTATGATGATGATGGCAGTGGTGATGATTATGATGTTGATGATTGAGACTGAGAGGATGATAATGATTACTGTGACGATGATGGAGATGCTATTACTCATTGTTATGATTATGATGATTTGGATGATTATAGTGTAATAATGACTTTGGTTCTGAAATGGTTGTGTTGATGGCGACAATACTCATAATTACAGATGAGGAGGATAACAAAAGTGTCTATCACAGTTGAACAATTCATTACCTAATTGCTTTGTGTACTGCTTGGAATGATATGGTCAACAGCTGTGAGTGTTAGGCCTATATTGTAATTTTTGAGAGCGAGTGATAAATTATAATAACTTATTTACTAATTTTTTATTTGGAAATCGTCAAACTTCAGCTGTGAAGAAAAGAAAGAATGAAAGGAATAAAAAGGGGACTTTGGCAACAGCTAAGAATGATCAATTCAGAGGTTGACAATAAATCAATGAAAGAATTACGTTCTGTCAATTTTACTACAGAATGAAAATAAAACATAACAAAAAGACAATCAAGAGAGCTGAAGAATCACTTTTAATACATTTGTTTTTTAAAAGGAAGGGGTTTCAAAGAGGGTGTTGTTTAAAAAGAAAGAAAGCAAGAAGAAAAGAAAGGAATAGATTAATACAGAAATTAAGTGCCGGTAAAGAAAGAAAGAGAGAATGAAATAAGAAAGAGAGGGAAAGAAAAGAAAAGAAAAGAAAAGAGACCAACAGGAGAGCTTCACATATGTCTCACGATCTCGCCCGTGTTCTTACTTTCATGAAAGAGTCCATTACTTTTTGTTTGTACTTCGACGACATCGTAGCATTCACGTTTAGCTTTTTTTTCGAAATATCCGCTGGGTCAAACAAACTTTTTTTAATGCATTTGATGATAATTTCTACATATTTTCACTATGAGTACTTCGACACTTGAAGGACTTCGAACGTCAAAAAAGGGGAACCTTATTTACGACAAATATTGGCTCGAGGATGGACGTGTCGAGGTTCGTTACATTTCTTCAGTCCCATGTATTTGTTTCTTGGTGTGGTACATTGTTCGACTTTGTCAAGATCAAAAGTGCGTCGTCTTTAAAAAAAAATGTTGTCACTTGTAAGAGGATAAAGTTGCTGGAGGCTGGAGCCTTCCCTTCATACTGTAGCTGTTTTATAATTAAAATAGGTTGTTATTAATTAACATTATATTGAGTTATTGACATTGTTCTTGATTAGGTCTAACTTTTGTTAGTCATTTCATATGAAAATACGGAACTGGATTCGGAATACAATGCACAGCACACTGGCACAGTGAATTTGCCTTTGCCTTGGACTCTATCGAGCCAGTACTAGTAGCCTAGTGAACTCTTCAGTCTTCTTTCCTCTCATAAAAAGCACTTTAAAATTGGTCAAGCAATAAATGAATAAAGGAGTGATGGCGCTAGTGTACTTTCGTATCCATTTTTATCCATTTTAAGCTAGTAATTTTTTAGTCTAGCCTATAATATATCCATTTGTTAGCAAACGAACTTTGGCCCAAATTTTTTACTAATCTTAATCGTAATCGTATATGGCATTTTTCACCTGAAATTGGATCACCTCCGACACCGGGAATCCTCCGTTAACGGCTTCGATGTCAACATCATCACTCCGTACCGTCTCTCTGCTAGCTCTTTGAACTTGTTTTTTATTTTTGTCCAGGATGTGGTTGCCTATTGTTCATCTCCTCCTTCTGTGTCAGTGGATCTGCTCACCGCTGCACTCTCTAAGACCCAGATTGCTTCCCCTGTCAGAGAAGAACAGAGAGAATCTCCAGAGACTAGACAGCGGAGAAATGACAGTATCACGGCCAATGATGTAGAGGTGGACCATAACTACAGCAGAAGGTATTATCAAATTTTTAGTCTCACTTCATCGTGTTAATCGTCATGCTGACTGCTGATTTTTTTATATTTTTTTATTATTTTTATAAAAGAAAGAAATTCTTGCTCTTGTAGCTGGATTGTTCAATTTATTATCTTGTGAATTTTACTGTGAGATTCTTTTTTCCAAGTATTTTTGCTATTTATTTCAATCCAAAATCATACGTTTGTCTCAAAATAATAATCATATCAGAAGTAGTTGTACTCTCAAGTATAGTCTGATAATAGATTTTCTTGAAAGGGACTTATTACCGTAGTCACAGTTGTGCCCTTTTATCTGAAATGATCATAAGTTTTATTTCACCATTCCACTCAGATGCAACATGTTTTCTGATCTATTATTTTATTAATATGTCATCTGACTAGATCGTTTGTGTTTAACAGTATTCTATTCTTCTGATTTGTTTGTATGAATAGGAAAGCTTTGGACACCAGCCCTGTTGAGTTGAATGAGAGCAGCAATGTTGAGCGTGCAATCTTCCAATGTGAGCAGGAGTGGGAGAAGATTGTCAAGGTCAGTTCAATGACAAAAGATATCCAATATTAAGGCTGTGCATAACCGTGTAATGAGGTACTCGTGTACTCTCCCAGGCTTACAGGCGAATACTCAAACACAATGTGTTTATTTTAAATTTAGATTTAGATTTTTATTAAAAAAAGCGTTGGCCTGAAGAGTGCCAAGTGACGGCCGAGTATTCGAGTATGAGAAATCGTACTCGAGTGGTTGTCAACAGTGCGAGTAGTCGCAACCTTATCCAATAGTTATCTTTTGTATGTTCAAAACAATGTAAACTACTTGAGCAAGTTTCTATTAATGTGAGCAAAACAATATTCCATGTTTGAATGTACATTGGAACAATAAATAAATGAATGAATAAATGAATTCTTTGTTTTGGTGTGGAAACAAAAGGTAATTAAGATTTGTTTGATATCAGAGTTTGACGAAGAATTTCTATCAAGATTTGCAAAATACTCATGCACTTGTTACAACCACCTCAGGGCGATATTGTTAAAGAAAAACATTTGTAGCATTTAGTAAAGGAAGATCAGGGCTTAAATTAATCCAAAACCCAACGCCATGGCCGTGGATGCCCTTTTGATTGGCCTCAATGCCCCTCTCATTGGCCTTGAAGATTTTGTGTGCCCTTTCCAATTCTTCCTATTTGTGCTGTAATATAGGAATGTGCCCTACAGAAAAGTGGCCTTGCCCTAAAATATTGAAATTTAAGGCCTGGAAGATAGTGGTCATAACTTGAAGAGGTCTGTTAGTTTCAATGAATCTAGTTTAGCTTTTCTCATGAACTTAAAAGCTGGCTGTACTAGTTTGGCCAGGAGGGATTAGACCACATAGCGTGGTCAGTGACAGGTGGCTATCTCATCAATTCAGCTCTCAATTAACATAAGAATAAGAGGATCATGGGGGACCAATGGTCACCAATTAGGTATTGTTTTCTATACAGAGGGAGCTAGTAGGACAATGGGGCTTTAAGTCCTTTAGCATTAAAGAACTTGCACTCTGTTATAATATTGTATTCACCCAATACAAGTCAAAGGTTTATTTGTTACGGTATTTTAGAAATGTACCATTATGACTAGATGGGAGGTTTTCAGATAAACTTGATTATTAAAGTGTTCATGCCTGCCTTTTAAAGGTCAACTGGTTAAACAAGGGTAAGAATATAACTAGCACTAGAAATTGATGAACAGTTTTATTTACATTATAAAAACACTGTTTTGTGCCTCATACATGTACATGAGGTTTGTATTTATGAAGTGGAGCATAACGTTTTCTACATTTACCTTTACAGTCAAACCTGTCTACAACGACCGCCCAAGGAAAACACAAAAAGTGGTCTTTGTAGACAGGTTCCTTTAGTACATGTTTCAATGAGAAACCATTTTCAAGGGAAACAAAAAATGTGGTCATTAAAGCAGATTTGACTGTAGTTTGAAATAATGAAATCCCTATATTTTTTAATCTTGACATAGGAGAGAGTAAAGGAGAGGCAGTGGCAGTTACAGGAACACTCCAAGCAGGTCCAGGAACAGGCAGAACAGAACGTGGCCCTCAAAGCCCAGCAGAGAGAACTGAAGCAACGGGCCATAGTCCAGATGAAGAGACAAGCCCAGAGAGAGATGGATGAGATGAGAGAAAAGAGACTCTTACATCAACAAGAACTTCAAAGATTACATGTGAAGGTAATACGACTCCTAATCCTAATCCTTACACCCTTACCCTTACCCACTACCCTTACCCCTACCATTACCCTAAACCTAGTCAACAAGAATGTGGCAGGGTACATGTGAAGGTATTCTGACCTATAACCCTAATCCTTATCGTTACCTGTACCCTTACTCTTACCTTATCCCTAATCCTAGTCAACAAGAATGCCACAGCTTACATGTGAAGGTACTGTGACTCTTAATTATAACCTTAACCTTTACCATAACCCTATACCTAACCCTAATCAAGGAAATGTCAAAGGTTATTTGAGAAGATAATAAGACGCCTGACCCTAACCCTCTCATGTCCAAACCATGAAGAAAAAAAAAAAATTCATGTTGCAAAACTATCTGAATTTTACAGTAGTGCTATTTCATTTCCCCCACAATGATTTAATTTCCTTACATATTGAAAGATATTAAACCTATATTCAAGGATAAGTAAGTTCCTTTGGTACTCATCACTGACAAATGTTTTTGTTTAATTTTCCCCACAGAGGCTGGATGCTAAATTGAAAGCTGCCGTCCAACAAAGAGAAGCAGATGAAATGGAGAAGAGGAAAAGGTATGTACTCAAATCATTTTTTGTTCTTCTTTGTGAAATGATAATGGCAATTATTAAACTTTTCTAAGTTTTTCGAAAGTGTTAGGCATACTGGCCAGCTCAAAATTGTCCATGCCATTGGTGATGCTTTCTATCATTGTACATCAATTTAGTCTAGTGTTTAATCTAATCTTTTGAAGAATTAAAATGCTCGATCGTCAGAATTAGGCCAGCAACCATTTTCAATCATAGGAAAAATGTCCATATACACATGCATGGTTATGGTCACAGTTAGGGCATTATGACATTTTGGCTAATGTTAATTATTAATCTTGCAGCTCCGCCCCTGGTCTTGGCCATGGAGTGACAAACATATGAAACTTGGCAAATAGATAGAGCATCTTATGGTGTATAAGCTCTTTGAGTTTATTCAGTTATTCTAAGGGTTTTGAAAATACATGTATTGCTAATTCATTATCACTTGTAATATACAGGTAAAACGATTAATCACAAGCAATGAAATTCTGTTTTGTCTATTGGCAGCATGGTAACTGATAGTTCAAAAGGTGATAGGGGTAGATTCCCTTCCTTTGTAGGGTTCTGTAAACGCTGTTATTTTTGCGCTGAGCGGACCCAAAACATATTTGCTGGTTCTTAAATTCGCGTTGCACGCAATTCAGCCCGTTCTAAACATGCATAAGAAGTCGTGCTTATATTTTTTGTGAGTTCTAAAATTTGTGCTTGCCGATCTTTTACAGTAAAGCAATTTTCAAACTTCCAAGCAATTGATTTTTTTTCTTCTTTTTTTTTCTCCATCACATTACTCAGAGCGAAAGAGCAGCAAGACTTCCAGCAGAGTTTAAGCCGAGTAAAGAGTCAGGTGGACGAAGCAGCTAAGAAGATAGTCCATTTACTCCAATCATGCTCTCACAAGGAACACCTGTCCAAGGAGTCTAGCAAACTCCCCATACAGATCCAAGCATTATGTACAAAGGCTGGTGAGTATTTCATTTAAACATGTACACTGTAGATATTGAATTTATAGAACTTGTAGGGAAAACAAATAGTAATTTTATATTTTGTAACCCTTTTTTTTTCTTCTTTACTTCTTCTTTAATTCTTCTTCTTTAATAAAAACATATTTGGGGCCATGGTTAAAATATGTTCCTCTGTGATATTGAGGCTATATCGTCTGTTTGGAGCCAGAAGGGCACTAACTTTGTTTTAAAGTATATGGGTTACCGTTAGTGTCCTTCTGGCACCAAACAGATGATTCTACACCATCAATTTCATATGAAGGGCATTCCAGTCATTACTTGCACATTATTTTGTTAACAAGAAAGTTGTCCTAACTTAGCCATCAATTTTTAATGTCATTTAGGAAGAAAAAAAAAAATTTGCATTTAATTCTTTTATTAAAGAAATGTATTGCCAGCAAGTTCTACAGCCACGAAGTACAAAGTATTTTTTTTAAACTCTCCTACTTAATTTTGTGCACTTTATGTGTTCATCTTTATTATTGTTTGTATACATGAAATAGGAATTCGGCAGCATGTACAGAGAACTGTGACAGTTTCCATTTCATAGACATTTATGTGAATGGCATTGCTTTATCTTCTAGATTCACTCGTACATGAAGCTTCAGAAGTTGAGTCTTTCAGAGGTTCAGAGAGAACCATGCAGGCAGTCGTTGATCAACTCATGCTGAGACAAGAAGAGGCCATCCGAGCAATAGGTACATGTCATGATATTTTCTTGAATGAACGATAATGATAGTGGAGCTAATGAAAAAGATATTAAGGCCTGGCCAGTATTACCATTCTCCTTTAATCTTACAGTTATAGACTTGATTTTGATTGTATTGATTTGTATATATTCTTGCTCGCCTTTCATTTGTTAAGTTTGCATTACAAACCATTTTACTGTTGAACACAATATATCATTTGTACCACATTATTTCTGGTGTTGTTGATAATGGATATATAGTGTGTTGCTTTCATACATTTTTATATTTTCATATTTCATATTTTTGCAATGTTTCTATTTCATTTTGGTTGTTGATAATGGTGACATTAAATTAAATTATATCAACTATGTTGAGAGATTTGGGAAATTCATTTATTTAAAGATAATTGTATGTATTGTTTATTCGTTTATTTTACCTGGCTGCTAAGAAAGCATGTGTAAGCAGTCAGGGCTTTAAGTCATCTCCAAGGGACTTGGCAATGAGGACTAATGTCTTACCAAAGGGCACTAGCGCATCAACTTGGTTTCGAACCAGGGACCTCCCAGTTACAAGACCACTGCTCTACCACTGTGCCATTTGCGCCTCCTTTATTTGATGAGATATGACGAGAAAGGATGTACAGAGGGGAGAATATTTTATGAAATGTTTTATTATTTTCAATGCAGCTGAAGCAGAAAGGAAATTTCAGGAAGAAGTGGCAAGGAAAGAAAAAGAGAAGGAGAGGCTAGAGAAGGAGAGACTAGAGAAGGAGAGACAAGAGAAGGAGAAAGTAAAAGCCAAGAAATCAGAAGCCAGACCAGAACCAACACAACCCCAGCCATCATCATCATCAACAACGGGTTAGTTTGCTGCATCTCTTTGAAAACTCTCTGTCATGTCGAATATGAGTGTGGGTTCTGCAATGTTCAAATGCTTTGACAATTAGTTTTTAATATCGTTGTTATTGGTTTTGATGAAAAAGAAAATAGATTTAATAAAAGGTAGTTGTTTCAAAGAGTTAACCCAAGTCACAGATTTAAACGTTTGATCACCATTTCAAAATTTCCTTATCAAGTTGATTACCGGTACCGATAATTGATTTACCTGCTTTTTACTTGAAAACTAAGTATTTCTTTGTCGTCTATAGGATTAATTGACTGCATAATGATGTCAGGTATGTTCTGAAACAGTTTGAAGATTGTTACCCTTTATTTTACAGCTGTTCCACTTGAATCATGTGTTAGTCCAGATGCACTAAATGACTACACCGGTCTTCAAGAGAAACATAAGGTGTTGGAAGAAAGCTGCAAGGGACTTAGTAAAACCACTGATAAAGATGTAAGAATGGTTGCTTTACTTTCCTTGTGCTGTGAATTTAACATTATTTGCACATCATAGATTTCTATGTAGCAGCTTTGCAATGTCATAACAAGAAAATGGGCATCAGCTTTGCATTTTTACAGTTATTTGCATTGTGTTGTTTGGGATAGGAGCAAAAAGATTTAGAGGACATGAAAGTGTTTCCTCAGGAATATGATTAAGAGAATTTCTTCTGTCCCAGCCCCAGACTTTCTCAATGGATGTGGAGGGACACAGAGTGGGAAAACATTGTTCTCATGTTTTTCTTTCTTTCTTTGTCCCCCCCCCCTTTGTTTCTCTGGGTTTTTTTTGTTGTTTTTTTTGTAACTATTTCCTTCTCTCTTTTCTCTGTTAAACTTGATAGGAAGGATGTGAGTATCCCCCTATCGAACTGTCTTTGTATCAGATGCTCTTGAAAAAAGGAGCGGTGCTAGTACTATGATCACTTATTGCGTCTGTTTCTAAATACAAATGCACTCTGTTGTTTCTTATCTTTTTCCTTTTTTTTTTTTATTCATTCAATTTATTGTAAAACTACCACAAAAGCACTACTTGTACATGTATAAAGGACATAAAGATTGATAGGCCAGCTGATTATCACTAGGTTGTTCATATATTACAGTTTTAATGAAAAAATTTGGTTTATATTGTGGTCACTCTGTTGTTTCTTGCAGGTGAAGAAGTATCGGTTTGACCTTCAGAAAGCAGTGAACACGCCCATCAACTCGGTGTCCGTCCAGTCGGGCTCCCATCTCCTGGACAAGCTCCATCGTATCAAGGACCTTCTCTCGGGTCTCGAGGTCCAGATGACCAACCGTCGGGTCAAGGCAACCCAGCCAACGGGCGTGATCTATGTCAAGGATCTTGCTGCTAAGAAGCTAGTGGTAGGTATCATGAGATTCTTGATTTAGCAGATTGGCTACTTGTGTAAAGGTATCAGGGTATAGTGGTTCATTCACTTGGCTTTCAATCTAGAAGTTGGGGGTTTTAATCCCAGCCCAGCTGGCAAGACATTAATCTACATTTACTATTCTCAGCTCAAGTTTATACAGGCATCAGATCTGCTAGATTGCTACGTCTGGCTGCTCTGCCATGACTGGGATAACGATGTTGGCTTGCAAGGTGCATCACGGCATGACAGATATGAGTGCCATTCCAAAAGCCTCTATTAGGTTTATGTATTGAGGGCTTAAAAGGGTGTTAATCCTGTGATAAATGATGCGAGTTAACACCTTCCGACTCTGAGGAGATGCAATATGATTACACAGGAGAGATAGGCATCATAAAAGCAAGAAAAGGGGGGAAAGGTCTGTGGATCATAGTTATGAAGATAACTTTTTCCCTACCCAGGCAGCTTGACCGGATGCACCTGCTATTGCAATATTTATATATGTTTTCTATTGATTTTGTCTCAATTCATATTTGTTATATTGATGTATTTATATGACTTGATTTGCCAAATGAAATAATAATAAATAAATAAATAAAAGAAATTATGTTTCATCCCAATCTGCCTCTCAAGTGAATGTATTTAATGTATCACAACACTTATCTGTTGTTGTTGTTTTTTCTTTCACAGAAACAAGGTGACGAGCAGGTCTCGTCCAATCACGAGTCAGCGTTTGCCTACGCAGCGATAGCGGTGGCGCTATGGCAGGATATACCTGACATGGGGGACCTGTTTCTCTATCACTTCTATCAGAGCAGTCCCTTCCTAGTTCCTTATCATATGACTAAAAAGGATGATCAGACTCTCGAGGAGTATTACAAGTAAGATGACAAGCTTGATGTATCAATTACTCAATCTTTCGTAACCCCCTCAAGGGTGAAGTTGAGATCTGGTAATGACAAAATGCATGAGACAGAAAGTTGTTGATAATAATATTCTTAGTCTGTTCTATCTGAATTAAACCAGCAACATGCCAAATATGTTTTGCACTTTGTTCCAGCTAATTTTCTTGCTGACTGTAGTTTGTCAAAGGCATAGGGTTCGGGTTGGGATAACAATAATTTTTAAAGTTAGGGTCAGTTTTAGAATCGGGCTTCATGAACCTGTTGAATTTGGTTTGGGTAGAAGTGGGGGATTTGACTAATGTAAATCTTGATTTCAGAGCGATTGATGCCTTAATACGCAACATACAATTGAAGAATAAAAAATGATAAAGAAGTAAGCAAATAGATGAATAATAACGTTATTACATCCATATATATTTGAGATATTTCGGTATTGCTATGAAAGTTACAATGTTTCTTTTTGCCTGTATTGTAGATCTCTGGGATATTGCTATGAGAGCGAAGGTCAGATAGAGAAGCAAGATAAATACCTGAAGCGTATGGCAGGATTCACAAGACTGTATGCAGCTATCATTGCCACACCACCACTTAGAGGACAGGTAAGTGTTCACTCCCAAAACACCTTCATACTCTTCATACCCCCCCCCCCCCCCTCATAAAAAAAGTGCTGAATTTACTTGTCTAGGCTTATATCTGTGCACTTGCACACACAAACTTGTTACAAGAAGAAATTCAATTTCATTTCGATGTCAAAATGATTTTGCTAAAAGCAGAAAAGTGTAGTGTGCATTTTTGTTCTTCTTCAGATCAAATAATTATGACACCTACCTGTATATATAAACTGGGAGCAGCCATTGAAAAGTACATTTTTAGGAAGGCCATGATTTCCCTTCCCCCATGTGCATTGTAAATTCTCAAAAGTATTCTCCCCTCTGGGTTGTTGATGAAGGAAGTGAACTACTCAATTGATGCATCGATGGCTCAGTGGTAGAGCAGAGGTCTCGTAACTGGGAGGACCCAGGTTTGAAACCAAGTCGATGCAGTAGTGCCCTTTTGTAAGGTATTCAACCTCATTACCAAGTCCCTCGGAGAGGACTTCCTTAGCAGTTGGATAAAACAAACAGACAAACAGATGGAGGGACATGTAAAAAAATGTGACAAATGATTTGCCTAGTTTCAGGTACGATAAATTAGTTTCTGAAGAGAAAACAGGAATAGTTGACTATTCCTTCCTTTTTTTTTAGTCTGCACTATTATGTTGCCTAAAATTTATGCTAACAAATAATAATCGTGATAGTATACTAGTGTCAGGATTCTCAGGTTTTTAATCACATATTACAACATTTTCTCTGTGCAGTCTCATCCTCACGGTGTAGAGAGAGGCTGGATGTTCATCTCACGAGTCTTGAACCTTGAACCTCAGCCAGACATCACAGCAACCACTCTCTTTGATTTCCTGGAGGTAACCACTGGATATCATTGTCTTCTTAATGGGTTCTTTACGTAGATGTACATTACAAGGGGTTATCATGCGCTTTACTAGACCAGGGAAGGGTTTCAAAAAAACTTGTCATCAGTGACAAACGACAGTTTTTGTTTTAAGCTACTGAAATCCTTGCTTCTGATTGGTTATCAGCAGATTTGTCACTGATTTTTGTCATTTGTCATTGCAAAAAGGCTTTGTGAAACGGGTCCCTGATGCAACAATCCCAAGTAATGTACCTGTATGTGTGGTTATTTTGTGCATTATCATACTGTACTTGGAGTGTACTAATCAGTTATTCCGTTTGTCACATACTTTATTTATTGTAGTTGACAAACCTTTTAAATGGAGAATTACTATCGAAAAAAACGTTGAAAACTCCTACAGATGATATTAATAGTGATTCCTGAACAAAAGGTACCATTCGTACACTGTTTCTTTTATTTTCCTTTTGTTCTAAAAGTATTTACTCTAATGACAGAGTGCTATGAAAATGTATTTGTGAGTTCTGATTCGAGTTAATGATTTTATGAAATTCTTGTTCTTTTGGCAGGTTTGTGGTCAAGCATTATCAGAGGCGTATGGAAAACAATTCTTCAAGCTTTTACAAACTATCTACAGAAACTACTTCCCAAAGTAGGTTCAAATAGTGGAAATATTAAAGCATGAATTCTTTCATGTTATTACGTATGAAGGTTGATGAATTTTTAAAGGATATCTCGATTTCTGGCAATGTCAAAAAGAAAATGTGTACAGAATCCCCCAAATGTACTCCTTATATTAAAATATGAATATAGTTTATATGCCTAATGAATAGGATTCAAATAAATATGTTTAGTTCGGTTTTAGTTATAAGCAAAATAGATAAAGAAATATAGGACACTTCTTTTTAAGGTTAGGGTTAGAATTGGGGTTAGGTTTATGGTAAGGGTCAGGATTGGAGATTGGATTTGCATTGGTAGCACCTGAAGTCGAAGGACTCAACCTTAATGGCAAGTGGTATTGAAACAGGACAAATGGCTGGTATGTGCTCGTTTAGTAGAGCAGAGCTTTAAAGTTTATCATATACTCTTTTATGAAGATATAACGATAAATTAAAACAAAAAAATCTGTAATGAAGATGTTATAGTTAGATTGATGATGTTTGACCTAAACAATGTAATGTGTTCATTTTTAAAAGGATTGAAGCTGTTACTCCGCAGGGTTCAGGAGGTCCAGTAATGAGACTAAAAAGCTTTTTGGAGGTAAGACTCTCTTCTGATTTTAAACACCATCACTACTTAAACATGAAATTGATTCAAATTTAAATAAGATATGATAATCACAGCTATTTGTAGAGTTTAGGTATTTTGTCTTAACTTTATATACATGTACTTTAAGATGAAAGAAAATAACTACTTGACATGTATAAGCCCGGACAACTACCCCCGCAGATAATGACCCCAGATAATTATGGTACCTCTGCCTTTAAATACATGTATTTATTATTAAGCCAGTCAATACCCTCAGACAACTTTGTAATGGGGAATTAAAACAGGCAATAGTTGTACAGGTGCAATTGTCTTAGGCTGACGTTTTAGGGGATAGCTGTCATGATTGGTTGTGGGTGGGGGGTAATTGTTTGTTTAAAAGAGAAGTTTCTTGTGGGGGGGTAGGGGGTACTGAGGTAGGCAGTCTTAATTGTTGGGGTTACTCATCGAGGAGGGGGTTCAAAACCCTCTCCTAGTTGTCCGAGAAATAAATTAAACTTACTTTGCCTCAATGTTTCTAATGGTGTGATCTGTGGTTTTTTAATTTCAGGATTGTCTCAAGAGACAGAGAGTACCACCTCCCAAGGGTTTCCTTTCATCGGACTTCTGGAGGTCATGACCCCACAAAATATCTTTCCCTGGCATCCATTACTGCAGAAACATCATGAAGCTGGGCTTCACACTCGCTCCATTTCTGGGGATTTGGATAAAAATTGAATTCTGTTTGCACTAGGCCAGCTTATGTTTTGAAATTGGAGGGGAGGGGGGTGCAGTGGGTCCCGACTAGAGTAAAATTGGGGGAAGGGGGGGGGGGCTATCGGCATTGGACCCCTGTCATTGTTGAGTCTTACAACAAGATATATTTTTGTCCATGTTAAATACATCATGATGAAAGTATTCAGGTTCAAGATTTCAATACAGAGGACTAGTGGATAATATAGCTTTATCAAATTTGATTGGGTAGAACAGAGAAAAATATTAAATCAGTTAAAAATTCCCTTAATACAGTTATTTGATTTGATTCAAGATTATTCAATTTATGACTACTATAAACTTATGATCTCTTATTAATTGAGAAAGCAGAAAATTATGAATTATCTTTAATAGCATTTCAAATTATTTGGTAGCAAGGACACTTGTATGCTGGTGTAATAGAGTATTAGCATTCAAATAGTGTATTATACATGTATCATGTACATTTCAAAAATTCATGTTTGTATTTACTTTGTCCAATTCTATTACCTGTAATTCAATTAATTTCAAATATCTTTATTTCTGGGTGTTCGGCAAAGCAGGGTCCCGTCTTATTAACAGTTTGCGATTGATATCAAATGCAACTATGTACAAAAGAGATTGGGGACTGTAAACTTGCAATTAGTTAGAGGACTTGTGATTGGTTTGGATCAATCGCAACTTATGAGATTGGACCCAGGGCCAGTATTCAATTCAATACTTAGAATAAGTAAGAAATTGTCTAAGTAAATGGCGAATGATGATTAACCACAATGTTGATCAAGACCATAGATTTAGCAAAATATACATATTATGAAGGATAAGAAAAATTGGGCCCAATTGCCAAATTTTCTTTTTAGCTGTACAACTATATGTTTGGGGTAACATTTGGGGATGTTCCTTATTTAAATTATCAGGTACGTGTGTATTACCTCTAATTACTGACTTTGCAAAACGTGTGATGAGGCTATATGTAATCAATTCACCAGACTTGCATACAATATGGCATGCTTGGCACTAAGTTGGGACCTAATAATTCACTTTATTTTCCTACTTGCATCAAGGTCAACGTTGTATGTCAGTTTAATGTTCTTTACTAATAGTGCAAATTTGGCCTTTGAGAAGAATTCATAACAAGGCAGTGATGTGTAATCTGACATATGCCTTGAAAATGTATGTATTGTCAATATTTCTCAGAAAAATCTATGAATAAAATGAACCATTACAAACAAGAATGTCAGAGTTATCACTGTACCGATATTTATATATTTTTTAATAATATAATACATGCAATTTTTCACATACATGTATAACTAATGATACATAAAAATATCTATGAAGCACTGTGATGAACTTGTGTTTCAATGCCCGTATATTCCTACATTTTAATGCCTGTTTGGGAATGTTTTGTCAAGGAAAATATAACTTAAGTTCCACTAACCTTCGCACATGCACCAAATGGTAAAGCTTTTGTTGGTATATACGGTCGTTGAAAGATAGAATTGTGGGCATATTAGGGTTAAGAACATTAAAGTCGGAGAGTGACATTTTCTGATTTAATTACGTTCTTTCACTTATGATTGACACAATGTATTCTCCATTCAAGTGTGATTAGAATAACATGGTGTACACAAAAATGCTGTTGAATGAAAATCATGGAAGACAATTCAATTTAGTAATCAATGGACATTTAATTGTAACGGGTCAGTGAGAAAATGGTGAACAAAATACATGGGAGAAATCTAGCTCTAGAATTGTGAATAAAGGGAGTACTTAAAATAGTGTACAAAGTCTGGTTTTAAGTGCTCCTATTTTTGTTTTAAACATTGAAATAACAGTGCTGAATGTTCATGTAGACATGAAAACTGAAAAGAATGCACATGTAACCATTGAAAGGCACATACAAATGGCCAACTTGACTGATCAAAGGGTTGGCACACGACGAGAGATGTATGGATTTAAAATTGACTAAGTCAAGAAACTCATTCTTAAAAACAAACAAAAGAAGAAATAGGTGTTCCCCCCTTTTTTTTCCATTGTGGCACAATTGTTAGTGGATGCTCATCTTTTTTCTTGCAATCCAGAGCCATCACTCAAAAAGGTTTCAAGATGTTCTAAAAAGTCATCTGGATCAGGCTCCTGGGCACAAGTTCAACAAAGAAATGTAATTCTCCCACCTTTGGGTCTGATTTCAAATTGATAATACCATATACTCTCATTATAGGAATCTATGTGGGACAAGGAAAAACACCTTGAGTGTTACATCAGGCTCAAGAAAAAAGAAAGAAAGAACATAGAAGACAAGCAGTGGGACCAGTCATATTGTCCTGCTAGTATCATGAGATTTTGTTTTAAGTGTTTTTATGACAAGGTTCCACTGTATCTGGGTACTATATTCCTTCTTCTGTGATCCTTCTAACACATGCTTCTTGTCTTTTTGGTCTCTGTAACACCAAGCATGAAAACAGTCTGCATTCATTGTGGTGAAATGATCCACAAGCTGGGTGTTCAAAGAAAACCATTTCGAGTCCTCCCAGTGCCTCATCCTCTGCGCTTTATCCTCAGTCAGTAAGGACCACTGTCATTTATAAATCCTCTGTCGTTCTGAATTTCTACGGATTGTCTTGATCATTTTTGTCCTTTCTTCTTTGAATCACCTGCCCCTGATGAAGACTGGCCTAGCGAAAGCTTCTTGGGTTCCTTGGAGGCAGCCTGAGCAAGCATTTCTTGCTCGTTACGGGAGCTGATTGCTTTTGAGATATTCTGCCAGAAAAATTGGGAGGTAACAAAGACATTATGTAAATCTCACTTCATTTCTGTAGATTATTTTACACTGTATCACTCGTACATATACTATAATATGTGAACAGGAGTAAGATAGAACATACCAAAGCAAATATGAATCACAAATTCATAGAAATTACTTTCTTATCCTTTATCAGATCCCCCCCCCCCCCCCAAGAAAAACAAAAACAAAAACAAAAAAACTTACAATCTCTAATCTCCTTTATTCTCTATTAAAGCCTACTTATTAATACTATCATTTCCCATAACTTAATAAATCAGGAATCTATAAAGCATAAGAAATTTGAAAATATGTTCTCACCTTCGTCAGTTTAGTAGCTTCAATCTGCCGTGCTTTTTTAGGAGCAATGTATCGAGCTGAATTAAGAAAAAAAGAAAAAAAAAGAATTGAAACAAATACAAATGATAATTTATTAAGGACATCCTTTATCAGACTCAGAAGACCTATTCATTAACAGTTCAAAAAAATACCTTCTTCACAAACACAGAAACACTTCACAATACATGAAGAGCAAGTTAACTTGAAATTGAATAATCAGATGATAATCATTTTATCATATTCATGTTCTTCTTCTTCTCCTCCTCCGCCTCCTTCTTATTCTCTTCCTCCTTTTCCTCCTTCTCGTTTTTTCTTCTTCTCCTTTTTTCTGCTCCTTAATTTTGCCATTCCATTTTAATTTTCCCCCTTTCTTTTGATAAAAATTGCTCCTTTTTTCACCTGTACGTACACAACTGACAACAAAAAAACTAGCTGGCCAGGGCACTACTGTAGTGACTGCATACCGTCTTCTCATCTCAGCTCAGGGCCTAGTCAGGCTCCTTAAATTTAATTACACAATGTTGTAATTATTTTCAACACAAATACGTGTTTAAGTTCTGTTAACAATATGTCTCATTAATTATACACCCCCTCCCACAACAACATGTGGAGGCCCACCTGCCACTGGTGAAAACACTACACGAATTCTAACGTATCGGACAATGCAAAACAAATAGAGTAGATCTAGTCTACCTCCTTTCTGCTTCGGGTGACCTTTCTTCTTCTGATGCGCATATTTCTGTTTATTTCGACCAGCCTTTCCTGGGACTTGAACTTTTGTTTTGACCTTTCCTTGGACCATCTTGTTTTAGCTATCTATATATATAGCCCGACACTGTTTAAAAAGTGAACACTTCAGAAGTTCAGAAGTTTAGAGAAAAAGAGATCAACGTTTACTAACGGTGTCGTCGAAAAGGTAAAAGAGAAAAGAAAAACAAATAGCGCCCATTCTCTTTAGATGCTTCTTATTATCATCATCATTATTATGTACCCCCCCCCCCCCCCCCCGCTAAATAAAAACGAAAACGAAATTCCTTGTATCGTTTTATAATTACACTTTCTTTCAATCTCTCATTGTCTAATCCTAACACTAACCCTAGTTTCCCATTATGTATATCATTCTGAAACATATATATATTTTAGTGGGGGGGGGGGGGGGGTACATAGTGGAACTTTTGATAATTTTTTTGTCGTCTATTTCAAAATAATATTATCAATGAAATGAGTAAAAACTCTATATTCTAAAAATATTGGAATTATCGGCAGTTTCGCGGCACACTGCATGGCAGTACATCCGTGCATATCCAAAAACTTTGGTCATGTGCCTAACTGTCAATTAAGGCGCCTAAATATTTGGTCGACATTTCTTAGTCTCAGCTAATTACATATTCTAATAGTGCAGATTTCCAGCTTTCTGGTGGTTGTCCTATATGTCACCTGCTGGAGGAAGATGTCTGGACCTAACTGTTTAACTTTAATATCGGCTCTGTATTCTGAAATTGTTCCATTATTTCGCACTGACTAGCTTTAGGGTGCGTTTAATCGACACTTTTTCACCCTAGAATCACGGTTTCTAAAGACGTTTAGTTTAAAACGCAATGCGTTCAAGCGATTTTTTCGTCGGTCGTAAAAATAAACGTGTTTGAAAACACAAACATGAAACGCTGAAAAGATGCGTTTTGTATCATGATTCTGCAGAATCACGGTCGCTAAAATTCGATTGAACGGACGGAGTTCTCAATCATGATTGTATGACGGAGCCTGTTCCGGTTTGGGCAAAAACCGCGCGCCTGCTTTTCATGCAATTTGCGTTTACTATACCATGCTCTTTATCATGGCCTGTTCCGTTATGTTATACCTTGTTTTCCTCTTTTTCTCTTTCTGTCTTTCCTTATGTTATTTTTTGTTTCTTCCTTCTATTCTTATGTTAATCTTTGTTTTTTTTCCATTCTATCAGCTTTTTTAATGTAATTCTTTGTTTTAAGCATTCTATCACTTTCTATTTCTGTCTTTCCTTATGTTATTCTTTGTTTCTTCCTTCTATTCTTATGTTAATCTTTGTTCTTTTCCTTCTATCACAGTTTCTTATGTTATTCATTGTTTTAATCATTCTATCCCTTTCTCTTTCTGTCTTTCCTTATGTTATTCTTTGTTTCTTCCTTCCATCACCTTCTCTTATGTTATTCTTTTTTTTTAACTTCACTCACAGTCTCTTATGTTATTCTTTGTTTTAATCATTCTATCACTTTCTCTTTCTGTCTTTCCTTATGTTATTCTTTGTTTCTTCCTTCTATCACCTTCTCTTATATATTATTCTTTGTTTTTATAATTCTATCACTTTCTGTTTTGTTATTCTTTGTTTCTTCCTTCTATTCTTATGTTAATCTTTGTTTTTTTCCTTCTATCAGCTTTTTTAATGTAATTCTTTGTTTTAAGCATTCTATCACTCTCTCTTTCTGTCTTTCCTTATGTTATTCTTTGTTTCTTCCTTCTATTCTTATGTTAATCTTTGTTCTTTTCCTTCTATCACAGTTTCTTATGTTATTCTTTGTTTTAATTATTCTATCCCTTTCTCTTTCTGTCTTTCCTTATGTTATTCTTTGTTTCTTCCTTCTATCACCTTCTCTTATGTTATTCTTTGTTTTTTACCTTCACTCACAGTGTCTTATGTTATTCTTTGTTTTAATCATTCTATCACTTTCTCTTTTTGTCTTTCCTTATGTTATTCTTTGTTTCTTCCTTCTATCACCTTCTCTTATATATTATTCTTTGTTTTTATAATTCTATCACTTTCTCTTTTGTTATTCTTTGTTTCTTCCTTCTATTCTTATGTTAATCTTTGTTTTTTTCCTTCTATCAGCTTTTTTAATGTAATTCTTTGTTTTAAGCATTCTATCACTTTCTCTTTCTGTCTTTCCTTATGTTATTCTTTGTTTCTTCCTTCTATTCTTATGTTAATCTTTGTTCTTTTCCTTCTATCACAGTTTCTTATGTTATTCTTTGTTTTAATTATTCTATCCCTTTCTCTTTCTGTCTTTCCTTATGTTATTCTTTGTTTCTTCCTTCTATCACCTTCTCTTATGTTATTCTTTGTTTTTTACCTTCACTCACAGTGTCTTATGTTATTCTTTGTTTTAATCATTCTATCACTTTCTCTTTTTGTCTTTCCTTATGTTATTCTTTGTTTCTTCCTTCTATCACCTTCTCTTATATGTTATTCTTTGTTTTTGTAATTCTACCACTTTCTCTTTTGTTATTCTTTGTTTCTTCCTTCTATTCTTATGTTAATCTTTGTTCTTTTCCTTCTATCACAGTTTCTTATGTTATTCTTTGTTTTAATCATTCTATCCCTTTCTCTTTCTGTCTTTCCTTATGTTATTCTTTGTTTCTTCCTTCTATCACCTTCTCTTATGTTATTCTTTGTTTTTTACCTTCACTCACAGTCTCTTATGTTATTCTCTGTTTTAATCATTCTATCACTTTCTCTTTCTGTCTTTCCTTATGTTATTCTCTGTTCCTTCCTTCTATCACCTTCTCTTATATGTTATTCTTTGTTTTTATAATTCTATCACTTTCTCTTTTGTTATTCTTTGTTTCTTCCTTCTATTTTTATGTTAATCTTTGTTTTTTTCCTTCTATCAGCTTTTTTAATGTAATTCTTTGTTTTAAGCATTCTATCACTTTCTCTTTCTGTCTTTCCTTATGTAATTCTTTGTTTCTTCCTTCTATTCTTATGTTAATCTTTGTTCTTTTCCTTCTATCACAGTTTCTGATGTTATTCTTTGTTTTAATTATTCTATCCCTTTCTCTTTCTGTCTTTCCTTATGTTATTCTTTGTTTCTTCCTTCTATCACCTTCTCTTATGTTATTCTTTGTTTTTTACCTTCACTCACAGTGTCTTATGTTATTCTTTGTTTTAATCATTCTATCACTTTCTCTTTCTTTCTTTCCTTATGTTATTCTTTGTTTCTTCCTTCTATCACCTTCTCTTATATGTTATTTTTTTTTTTGTAATTCTATCACTTTCTCTTTTGTTATTCTTTGTTTCTTCCTTCTTTTCTTATGTTAATCTTTGTTTTTTTTCCTTCTATCAGCTTTTTTAATGTAATTCTTTGTTTTAAGCATTCTATCACTTTCTCTTTCTGTCTTTCCTTATGTTATTCTTTGTTTCTTCCTTCTATTCTTATGTTATTCTTTGTTTTTTTTCCTTCTATCAGCTTTTTTAATGTAATTCTTTGTTTTAAGCATTTTCTCTTTCTGTCTTTCCTTATGTTATTTTTTGTTTCTTCCTTCCATCACCTTCCCATTCGTTGTTTTATTATTGCGATCTATGCTCAAAACAGCAGTCGACAGTCGGCCGTAAATAATTCCAAAAAGCGCGCGCCGAAGTTGACCTATACTTCCTGGGTCAAACTGCGAGTGTGATCCGCAGTGGCTTGGCTCGAAATGAGCTAGAATCAGCGTTGATGAAAAATCGCTTGAACGCTAACCGCAGTGACCTTGTTTTTTGTAACGGCGTTTTGATTTGTGATTCATGTTTGTGATTCTAGCTTCGAAAATTCGATTGAACGCACCCTTATATTAACCCGTTCAAGCATTTCAAAATGAGGTGCCTATTTAAACTGTCAAGGCACCTAAAGCTTTGGCCGACATTTTTTATTCTTAGAGTGCATGATAAAAAATTATAATAAAGGAGATTTTCAGCTTTCTGGTGGTATAGAGGCAGATGTCTGGACCTTAATTTAACTTTAATATCGGCTCTGTATTCTGAAAATGTTCGGTCATTCCGCACAATAGCTTTATATCCCTATCACGCAATTCAAAATAATATGACTAACTGCCAAGGCGCCTAAATATTAGGCCGACATTTTTTTTATTCTTAGCTAATTACTAATAGAGGAGATTTCCAGCTTTCTTGTGGTATAGGTCACTTGCTGGAGGAAAATGTCTGGACCTTCACTGTTTAACCTTAATATCGGCTCTGTATTCTGAAAATCGGTCATTCCGCACATGTCAATAGCTTCATATCCCGTTCAAGCAATCCAAAATGAGCTGTCTAACTGTCAAGGCGCTTAAATCTTTGGCCGACGTTTTTTATTCTTAGCTGATTACATATTAATAGAGATGTCCAGCTTTCTGGTGGTATAGGTCACCTGCCGGAGGAAGATGTCTGGATCTTACTGTTTAAATTTAAAGTACAAGTACACTCCACAAATAGCTTACTTTAAATAGAAGCAAAAAATCAGACAAGCCAATCAAAAAAAGTTCGTGAGCAAAATCGGAAAACTATAATAAGAAAGTTATGATTTTTTGAAAAAGTATGTAAAACTATATATGGAACAATGAAATCACTACACAAATTGCCAATTTGGTTATCAGTTTGTGACGTCATGTCCTCACTATTTAGTTTAATCCCATTAATTTCCCTGTTTATCGAGTCCCGGATTCCCCCATACCTTTGCCCAGCCTTGTATCATAATAGTGCGTGCATGAAATTTCACCAAATCTTTTATGAACTTTAAAGAATTAATACTATTTCCTGAATATTGTATATTCATAATTATTGATTTGTATATAAATAGTTTATCAAAATTCACATCTTTCATGATTTGACTGGAAAAAATTACAATATATATTAGCGCATCCACACAAAAACATATTACTATCAATCTCAGGCGCGGATCCAGGGGGGGGGGGCGAGCGTGCCTTGGCCCCCCCCCCCCCCCCCGCAAAAAAAAAAAAAAAAAAAAAAGGAGAGAGAGAGAAGGAAAAAAAGGGAAAGAGGAGAGAAAGGGAAAAAAAGAAGAGGAAGAAGAAAAGAAAAGAGGGAAGAAGGAGATCGGGGGGAGGACTTGCCTCCCTCCTTCCCCCCCCCCCCCACCAATAAAAAAAATAAAGAGAAGGAAGGAAGGGGAAAGAAAAAAGATAAAGAGGAGATAAAGGGAAGGACAAAATAGGAAGAAGAAAAGAAAAGAAGGGGATATCAGTTGCCATTTCCCGCCAACAAGGTGTAGATCGGAGGGGGGGGGGCACTGGCATACTGATAGGGGAGGGGGGGGGGGGTTGGAGAAATAGAATTCAAACGTGGTTTATTTATAATTCCATAACGGTGGTTAACAAATAATGCTGAAATGAGATAATTTTCCTCACTTCATGCGTTTGTTGGAAAATGACAAATTCCTAAATTTACAGCCAGGCAAGAAAATGCTTCTTGAGATGCCTCAATATCAGGGCCCGCGGAACGGCGGGGATCGGGATCCTCGAGCCCCTCCCCCACACT
Source organism: Strongylocentrotus purpuratus (assembly GCF_000002235.5). Classification (NCBI taxonomy): domain Eukaryota; kingdom Metazoa; phylum Echinodermata; class Echinoidea; order Camarodonta; family Strongylocentrotidae; genus Strongylocentrotus; species Strongylocentrotus purpuratus. The sequence continues at coordinate 12,833,258 of NW_022145605.1, read as the reverse complement.
TTCTTTGAAAAAGTATATTAAAGAGAAATAGAAAGAAAGAGAGCGAGAAAGAAAAAAATGTTAAGTGCCAGTGTCACATTATAATGGGGTATCAAAATATGCTCATCTGACCATGATTTAAATTAATGCCTAAAATCCTAAGGGCTCTGCCCCCTGGATTCCACCTAGGGCCCTAAGGCGGGCCCTTAGATGCTCATATGACGGTCATTTAATGCCTAAAACCCCTGATTTCTGGGGGCTCTGCCCCCTGGACCCAACCAAGAGCCCTTAGGCGGGCCCCTCGATACTCATCTGACCGTAATTGAGTGCCTAAAACCCTTGAGATTCCGGGGCTCCGCTCCCTGAACCCCAAGCCAATTAGTGACCTGCCATTGTAACAATTAGGTATCAAAATAATGCTCATCTGACCGTAATTAAATGCCTAAACTCCTGAACTTCCGGGGCTCTGCCCCCTGGACCCCGTCTAGGGCGCTAAGGCTATGCGCGGGGAAGGGCAGGGGGAACTTAATTCAGACAAGGATAATTTTCGGGAACGGTACAACGAATCGTCTTCTTTCTCTAATGATTTAATGAAACGTAAAAGCTTCCGAGCTTTGCGCGGGCGAGGGGGATGAATTAAGACGAGGATTAAAAGTAAAAAACTGTACAACGAATCGTCTTCTTTTTCTAATGATTTAATGAAACGTAAAAGCTTCCGCGCTTCGCGCTGGAGGGAAAAAACTATTTTCAGACGAGTAGGCACGTACGGAAGGGGGGGGGAGGGGGTTAGGGGGTTGACCCTCCCCCCTTCGGTTTTTTATGTGTGTAGTTTGGAGCAACCCCCCCCCCCCTTTTCTGTGATTTTTTTTTTTTTTAATTAAAAAAAAAAAAAAAAAAAAAAAAAAGCCAATTGCTGACCTAAAAAAGGTGACCTCACTCCCCCCCCCCCCCCCCAACGGAACAAAATGTCAAATTTTCAAATTTCAAAACCCAAAAAAAAGTGTCCTCTTCCCCCCCCCCCCCCCCCCCCCCCCCCCCCCGCTTATTTAGCGGCTGGCTGAGTCGTTACGATTTTTTTTCGGACCAAAAAAAAATGGGCCCCCCCCCCCCCTAAGAAATCCTGGATCCGCGCCTGATCAATCTAACTTGGAGTTGGATGCTGGTGTGAAGAAATAAGATTCTGAGGGGGAAAATAGGAAATTTATGTTATCAATAATTATATAGAAAATAATTAGTGGATAGTGAAGACATGACGTCACAGACTGATGAGTGAGTTCCCAATTTGTCTTGCGCCTTTCATTATTCCACTTTCTTATTAGTTTTTGAGTGGTTTGTCTGATTTTTTTTGCTTCTATTGAATGTAAGTTGTCTTTGGAGTGGACTTGTCCTTATATAACCGGCTCTGTATTCTGAAATTGTTCCATTATTTCGCACAATAGCTTCATATTCACTCGTTCAAGCAATTCAAAATGAGGGCCTTTTTAAAATTCTTAGCTGCATGATAACAAATTAGAATATATGAGATTTTCAGCTTTCCGGTGGTATAGGTAACCTGCTGGAGGAAGATGCATGGACCCAGGGGCGTCTCCAAAGGTGTGAGGGGGTGTGGGGGTACGACACCCCCTCACCCCAACCTGTCAGGACATTGTCGGTAAAATTGCGCTGCCGTCGGGGAAAAAGAGAAAAGGGAGGGGGAAAAGAGAGGGAAATGGAAAGAAAAGAAAAAAAGGAAACGAAACGAAAAGAAAGAAAGGAAAAGAAAGGAAAGAAAGGAAAAGAAAGGAAATAAAAGAGAAGAAAGAAAGAGAAAAAAAAAAGAGGGAGGAGAGGAAAGAAAGGAAAAGAAAGAAAATAAAGAAAAGGAAAAAAAAGAAGGAAAAAAAAGAGAAAAGGGAAACAAAAGAAACGGGGGATGAAAGAGAGGAGAGAGAGGGGAGGTCAGAGCCTGCGAGAGAAGGAGTGGGAGTAAAAGAGAGAGGGGGTTGTTGGGTGGAGTCGTCTCGTCGAGGGAGCAAGAAAGACACGGGTAAATATGTTGCTGTGTCGGGTCATCTGTGTCGGTATTCGTGCTCGATCCTCGTGTACTTTATCAATGCAGAAGTTTGAATTCGGTGAGATGTCAATTGTTGGTCGGCCGACAAGTTTTTTCCCTACGAACTGTGACTTTTTATCCGTTTTGACGACTTTGAGAGTGACTACAACAACAATACTTGTATTTTCTCGAAGTTTCACTTTCCTATAATATCAGCTAAAGAAATCAGAGGTTTAACATTTTCGGGGAAACTAAATTCAAACAAGAATTCAGAGTCAACAACGGTACGACAAATCGTCTTCCTTTCTCTATATTTTGATGAAACGCCAAAAATTCAGCGCTTCGCGCGGGAGGGGAAAACTTCATTTAGACGAGTCGAGAACGGTACAACGAATCGTCTTGTTTCTCTAATAATTTAAGGCAACGTCTAAGCTTCCGCGATTCGCGCGGGAGGGGGAGAAACTGAATTCAGATAAGGATTAAGAGTCGGGAACAGTACAACTAATCGTTTGCTTTCTCTCATAATTTAAGGGAACATCGAAGCTTCCGCGCTTCGCGCGGGAGGAGGGAAACTGAATTCAGACAAATTATATTAAGGGTCGCGAACGGTACAACGAATCGTCTGCTTTGTCTAATAATTTAAGGAAACGTCAGAGCTTCCGCGCTTCGCGTGAGAGGAGAAAAATGAATTCAGACAAATAGGGCTTAATAAGAGTCGAAAACGGTACAGCAAATCGTCTTTTTTTTATAATAATTTGATAAAACGTCAAAGCTTTCGGCCTTCGCGTGGGAGGGGGAGGGGGGGGGGGGACTTCATTCAGACAAGAATTAACAGTGGAGAAAAGTACAATAAATCGTCTTCTTTTCATAATAATTTTATGAAACGTCAAAACTCCGCGCTGCGCGGGAGCGAGTGGAGAACTGAATTCAGATAAGGATTAAGAGTCGAGAACAGTACACCAAATCTTCTGCTTTTTTCTCATAATTTAATGAAACGTCAAAGCTTCCGCTTAATTGGTAATTGGTAATCGGTGGCTAGTTTTGTCGGTAATCGTTGGCCTCTACACCCCCCCCCCCCCCCACTGAAAAAGGTCTAGCGACGCCCCTGCATGGACCTTACTGTCTAACTTTAATATCGGCTCTGTACCTTACTGTTTAACTTTAATATCGGCTCTGTATTCTGAAAATGTTCGGTCATTCCGTACAATAGCAGAATAAAAAGTGTCGGCCAAAGATTTAGGCGCCTTGACAGTTAGGCACAACTAAGTTGACCGTGAACGGGATTATTCTGGATATGACGCGGAAGGAAGCACTGAGAAGAAGACAAAGAAAAAGAAAGTGAGTATAGAAGAGTAGAGTATAGAATTTATTGACTCATTCGACCCCCTTCTGGGGTATGAGAGTACAACACATGTATATGTCATGATAATGATACATAATAAAGAATACAAACATAGCTTAATAATACAAAGAATACAGAATACAACAAAACAACAATATAAAAGTATAACGATAAATAGGAATGATCTAAACCTAGCCTATGCTAAACATAAATACACTATTATACAATATGGCAAGCATACATGAAAAGTGGAGAATACCACATGAACAATCTAAATACAAACATGAAGAAAAAGAAAGATAAAAACAAAAAATAATTAAAAAAAAAAAAAAAAAATACATTATTGTCTTAACTATATAAGAAATGATAAGTTTCATTTTTGTACATGTAAGTGAGTTGTGATTGGATTGAGATGTGATTGTAAGTGAGGTACAAAGGCTTGGCGTGCGCGCCAGCCAGCTAGCTACACAGAGAGCTATCGGGGGAATCCCCCCAAAAAATGCAGGATTTTCATTGGTTATCGGGGTTATTTCGTCCTACGTCATATAGCGAAGATCACGTGTTCTCCCATGTCTTTCTCGAAATTTGCCGACAGTAGGTTTGCCTTGCATTGCAGTCGAGGATCTAGTGTACAGCTTTCCCATCACAAATCGGAGCTTCAGGTCAAGCTGAAAGGTATGTAGGATGTTTGTTTAACATTTCATCTTATGTTTGACTAAGTTTCATTTTATTCTGAATAGTCTATCAGAAGTGTACATTTTTTGGCAATCCTATACTTTACTTTAGTGTGTTTTATTATTTTGGGTTTCTAACTTCAGTTTAACCCTAAACCTAACCCTAACCCTAAACCTAACCCTATACCTAAACCTAACCCTAAACCTAACCCTACCCTAACCCTAACCCTAACCCTAACCCTACCCTAACCCTAACCCTAACCCTAACCCTATGATATGCACGAAGAGCTGTTATTAACTGAAGTTAGAAACCCAAAATAATAAAACACACTAAAGTATAGGATTGCCTGTATCGAAATGTGAAATGTCGTGTGCCAAATTTGGCAAGTTAACGGTAGGTCTACATCGTTACTAGATCTAGATCTAGAAACTAGTCTAGTCGTAAGCGCTATACAGTAACACTAATACTCTTTTCACACTGGTTTTGCTTAACCCCGTACTTTGCTTAGCCCCGTACTATCCTTAACCCCGGACTATTTTTTTGGCTTTTCACACTCGCTGTTTTTAGTCCCGTACTAGCGCCTATTCCGGAATAAGAAAATCCCCGCTGTTCTCACTGCATTTCGTTAACCCCGGATATCGTGTAGAGTCTAGACTCTATGTTATGATTGGACATACTTCGCATCTGGCCAGCTGCGATACGCTCCATTGCGTAGTACCGGACTATTTTTCGTTTCTGTTCTCATTCATTTGCTTAGCACCGCAATTGCGTGGTTAGCAGGAGTTAGCACCACAATTGCGGAGTTAGCCCTGCTATTTTGCAGGGTTAGTTAACCCCGTACTATAGGTGGGGTTAGCCAACTTTAGCCCACTTTGGTAAAAACCAGTCTGAACAGAAAGTGGAATAGGCTTAACCCCGTACTATAGGTGGGGCTAAGACCCCCCCTTAACCCCACCTATAGTACGGGGTTAAGCAAAATATTGCCAGTGTGAAAACAGTATAAGTAACAGTGTATGCGTTGTGCGTGTATTGTGACTCCAGCAAAGCATTAGAGAGTCAATTGACCTCGCTATGAACATGACAAACAAGGAAGCGGACAAAATATACAGTTCCTCAGATAGACAAAGGAACATCCCTTCACTGCTATTATGTAAAAAGGTGAATATGCATGTGACACCTGTTTTACACATTTTTACATAATAATAGCAGTGAAGGAATGTCCCTTTATCTACCTGAGGAACTGTATATTTTGTCCGCTTTCTTTGTCAGTCATATTCATAGTGCCTCTAGCACTGCATGCTTGCTGTGAGGCGGGTATTATTAGACCTATACACAAATATATATCATGTTGATGCAGCTCTAAGCAAAGTTTGACACTAGACTTACAATTTGAATTTTTAAATTATTCTTTTTAACATCAACAGATCTAGATCTAAGTTAAAAAAATGTATTTTACTGCTATTTAGGTGTCATCAATTGTCACTAAAGTACCGATTTTGAGTGAAATCAGTTGAGTTTTGTACAGTGGTATTTGAAATGTTGTGAATCAAAAGCACAGCTTTTACTACACAGCCGGCCAGGATAGTGATGCCAGCTCCTATATGTGATTAGCTGTATAGGCTACATGTAGGCCTAGACAACGTGCACCTTGTCTCTGCGATATTGCCATTGACTATAACGTATATTCACTTCCTGTTTATTTTGCGCGAACGGCTAGCCATACTAGTCAATGGCAAATATCGCGGAGACAACGTGGCTCAAGCTGGAAGCTGCAAGTCGCGCATTCAGCTTAGCAACATGCGTACGATATACATACGCTTGCATATTGCGCGATACAGCTGTTTGGCCAAATTTAGCAAAACAACATAACTCTGCGTGTACGTCTTTTTTGTCGATTCTGACCAAAATGATATGAATATTGCAGTGTTTTGGAGGGGCTGTATCTTTTGATAGAAACATCGGTGAGACTTGAAATTTGAAATGTATTATTCTGATTACATTTTTTATTCAAATATCAAACAGAAATGCTGAAACACAATCCCAAATTAGAGTTACGGGTCATATTTTGGATACCTTACTGAATAAGCGCCAAAGAATGACCCATACCAGACAGTTATTTCTGTCTACTATAGGCCTAGACTTCTAGACCGAATTTTCTGTCTCTTTCGTTCGTTAAGCCTCTTATTTGGGTAGGGTCGGCTCTCTCTTTAGAGACGGAAACGGACTATACGCATTCTCCTTCAAACACCATGGCCATTTACAGCCATATTTTTTTGCCCCCAAAATTCCCCATGGTTTTACTTATTCATGATGATTATGCTAATAGCACACATTTTGGTAAACAGAGTTCATTAATAAACATCAAGCAAGGACATGCAAGTACATTATATACATGTGTATAGTTTCTGGCCTTCATTTGCGAGTTTTTGGAGTGATTGGAACTCGGGACCTCTCGTACCCCAAACGAATCTTTCCTCATTCGTTTACCATTGTTCAAGATCTTGTACACAATTTGCAACTTTCTTAAAAATACCTAGCATACATTTAGGTCTACTTGACTCATGCTCTAAGCAGTGCAATATAAATTGATCACCATATCAACATTTTTTTTTGGTGAAGCAACACCGAACTTGAAATCACTCGATGTGTGTTTCAAAATACCTCGTCCTTTTGTCACATACATTCATGGCCCTGGGAAGCGGGGGTGCTGGGGTGCTGGGGGTGCTGCAGCACCCCCGGAAATTTTCCAGGGGGGCATAGCACCCCCTGCAAATTTTTTCGGTATGATATATTTACTGTATATATACGAAATTATAACGTTTCTTTCACAAAATCATATAAAATTACCCCTCGAAGCGTTTTTTTTTATTTTTTTTTATATAAAAATAAAAAATTGTGGTAATTGGTGACCAAAAATGAATGACAGACCTTACCCCACCCCAATACCGATCGACCAAATTTTGAAATTATGGAGATATTTTGCGAGAAAAAAAAAATGTCCTCTTACCCCCCCCCCCCCCCCCGCTTATTCAACGGCTGGCTGAGTTGTTGCAAGATTTTTGGAACAAAAAAAAATGTCCCCTCCCCCCCCCCCCCCCCCCCCCCCCCCCCCCCTTTGAACCTTGTGATTACTGATTTTCTGTTCTGGAGATTGGCAGCTCTGGCCATATGGTGTACCCCATGTTTGTGATTATTTCTCTATTTATATGTTGACATTTTTCCTCAGCCTGAATGCTATTCATGATGGCAAAGAGGCAGAAAACCGGAGAGATGACTGAACCCCTGAGTGATGTCACACCAAGTGAAAGGTACAGATATGTTTAGCATACCGGTAATAGCATGTGGTACATGTATAATTGTTAACAATTGGCACTGGTCACAGAATGCCAATGACTGATTGAGTGAGATCATATATTTCTTCGAAAAGTAATTCAGGTTAATTGTTATAAAATGTCATGTGAATTAACGCTTTGTAGTAATAATAATCGATTGTCAATAATTGTTATGAAACAAGAAAAGTAATAAAAAATCATCTCATAGGGAAATAATTTAAATAACTAACACCAACCGTCAAGGATATAACCAAGCTTTTTATTGGTACACTCAAAATAAGAATTTAGAAGCCCAAATTAATCAGATGAAAGGAAGTTCTGGGGTTTAATAATGAAACTCGACTCGCCTCTGATTCATTTGTGATTCAAAATTGTTCAAGATGAAAGGAAGTTCCAAGGTTTGCCAGATAAGGAAGGGTTTAATTTAATCATTAAACTAGACTCATCTCTGATAAATTTGCGTTTACAAATTCTTCACGACGAAAGGAAGTTCGGAGGTTTGCTAGATACGGAAGGGTTTAATCATGAAACTCAACTTACCTCTCATTCATTTGCGTTTCAAATTAAATTCTTCAAAATGGAAGGAAGTTTCAAGGCTCGCTATAGATATAAATAAATAAAATATGTGTACAATGTATACATGTATATAAGAGAAAGCCCCTTGAATACTGCCAGCTCACATACTCGTGTATAATGGAAATGAAGAATTGTTAACTCTGCTAAATAATGATTTCACATACCAGTGGCATGAAATATAAAGCAGGAAGGAATTGAAATTTTACTAGAATATTTTGTTAGACTATTCACTTAGTGAATTATTTTGTTAGATTATTCACTTAGTGGAATTTGTGATATAAACAAATAAAAGGCTTGATTAGCTGTGTAATATACATGTAACTAAATATGTTTTAATATTGTGCTTTTTTATTCTAGCGGTCAAACATTGAGTCAAGCACATGGATTTGATGACGTCATCATCAAAGTAGCAAATGCTATATCAGATGATGGCGATTTAATGAAACTTGGTACTGAGCTGGAAGTCCGGATTCCTGATATCAACCGGGCATTAGCTACCAATTGGGCTGGAGGTAAAAAGACATGGCATGGTAACGTGATGATGCTCCAGAACTGGGCAGAGACGGTCGAATCATCCAAGCGACTTCCAATTCTTAGAGCTGCTCTCAAAAACGCAGGCTTACGAGAAGTGGAAGAGACATGTTTCACGTCAAGCGGCTGCAGTGGTAAGCTTCCCTTTATAACTTATAGTTGTATATGAAAGTACTTATAAACCAACTTGATTACTAATCATATGTGATATGGAGATGTGAAATGGTCTTGCCGCACATTCACTTGATCAGCTCTCTGTCTTCGCCTACAAACTGGCTCAAGTACGGTTATCCCGGTTCGAAACTGAGTAAGGTCTTTCGAATGGTGCCATTAAAAGGCGGTCCCCAGACGTAAATAATATTTTTTGATTGATACATGAATGTAAACAAAAAATAACACACACTTTTTTCAATAGTTTTTTGTTTTTATTCCAAACAATACAAATCAATCTTAGAAATAGAATACAGTTGTTTTTCCTTGACATGAATTCAGAACATTTTCATTACATAGATTGTACAATTGATGAAAAAAAAAATGAAATCAGTTGTAACATAAAACAAATGACCCCATCCAACCAAACACACTACTACCCCCCCTCCCCCCCTCCCCCATGCGACACATGCACCACCCGAGTGGACCCGACCACTGTTCCTAGCCCCCTCAGAATACCCCAAATTGGAGCGACAGACAAACAGAAACAATCTATTTGAAACATTTTTTAAAAATCATTTAAACAAGCAAATTTAGTTTTCATTAATTAAGCCTTTACTGAACCCTTATTATCAGCAGAACCTGTTTATGGTAAGTAGAAACAACAATACGGTATCAACTTACTCAGCAGTGATTTCAAACCAATTTAGTCTGTATCTAATTTACTTACTTATATCATTAGTTTGCAATAATGCTCTTGTCTTTTTCCTCAGGTGACGATGAGGCGATGCCAAGTGACATAATGAGGTTAAGAGAACAACTGAAACGTAGATATCGCAAGAAATTTGGTCGGATCAAAACATCGCCTGTGAACCCTGCGTCACGAACATGGCTTCAGCACATCTATGTCAGTCTCGTCCTGATGTTGGGATTGGAAGGGGAAAAGGAGGAGTCAATAGATTATGATGGGTTGTTTAAATTCATCAAAACTGACACACCGACAGGTTTTGTAACACGATTAGCTTTCATTGGAGAAGCTGGTGTAGGGAAATCAACGCTGTTTGCTAAGATAGCTCTTGATTGGGCTGAGGGTAAAATTCTTCAAGAAATAAATCTGCTTTTTCTTGAATCATTTCGAGAGATTAAAGAGAGCGGATTCTTTGGGGATACTGTCATGGGCCATTTCCCAGATGATTCAGAAATAAAAGGGGAACGGATTGATGACTATATCAAGAACAATCAGAGAAAAGTCCTTATCTTATTGGACGGACTGGACGAAGCACGAATCGACATCAAGAAGCCAAATCGCAATGACGCTATCGTATCGATCGTAAGAGGAGAACGATTCATTGATACCCCGGTTGTCATCACAACCCGTCCTTTTGGAGCAGATCAGATCAAGAGCATCATGACGATTAATGAGCACTACACGTTTGGTAAGGTTAAGGGCTTCACAAAGAAAAACATGTCAAAATATATCAAAAACTTTTTCAAAGATGATTCTCAGTCTGCTTCGACCCTCATTAACTTCATTGATACAAACCAAGTGGTTTCCGAGTACATGGCACCTTTCCCGATATTCTGCTGTATGCTATGTACCCTGTGGAAAACGCCTTCTCGGCGGGAAAACATTCAGATAATGGAAACATTCTCGCAACTATTGAAGCGTCTTGTCTTTTCACTTCAAGAGCAATACTCTTCCAAACCTAATGAATTAGAAGAGGGCTATGGAAGCCGCATGAAGAAAGCTAGTAAAAATATGAGAGATATTGGTTGTATCGCATTCGAAGGTCTGTTGGATAAACAGTTCATCTTTGATGAAAAAGCATTCGGCTTATGCACAGAGGCTGCAATGATTGCATGCGAGGTCGGGATTCTTAGCATGGAAATAAGGCCAGCACCCTTGCAAATCAGAGAAAGTCAGCAAGAGCAATTCATTCAAGAATTCTCTTTCCCTCATAAGTTACTGCAGGAGTACATAGCAAGTTTCTACCTTGCATTGCTGTTCGACGAAGATCGTCGAGAATTCAACAGAATCCTGGCAGACAGTCTTTTAGAAGACTACATGGAATTCAGGTATGTCTTGTACTTTACTGCAGCTCATGCAGGTGAAGTAGGAAAGTCGGTCCTGGAAGCTCTATGCAAGGAAGTTGATGACGTGGAGTTCATCATGGAGGTTGCTTTTGAATGTCATGATTCAGAGGTCATTGATCCCGTCAGGAATCTTCTGAAGGCGAAGGCAGTTCTTGACCTTAGTTCTGATGATCCAATCGCCGCATATGTCTTCACACTGAAGTCAATAGGGAAAGAAGTAGTAAGTTCTGTGAATAGAATCATAGACATTTCTCAAATTTTGTTCATCTAGTTGTGAAATGTTATCAGGTAGAGGGAATACTGTCATCTTTTGAGCCTTCAGTGATTATATGTATGCAAATTTTGCTATGAAGAGAATACAAATACAAGAGACCTACAAAATATATTGTCTGTTTTTCTGTTCTACTGACCAATAATCATTTTATAGAACCTGCCATGTTCTCCCGTTGTTATTGAGTATCATATCAGCCTACAAGGTGTAATTATAGTCTAATACAAGAGCGAGAGTCATAGAAAAGAAAGGAAGGAAATTTAGGAAAAATTTAGGAATATCACTTGGCAATTTTAGAATCAAACAAAGACCAAACAATAATACACACACACCGACATACGCCCACACTCAAATTCTTCACAGGGAAAAAGTCACCTAACCAAACAAACTAATATTTGATGTAGGTCATGTTATATTTTGAATACCCGCCGTTATGCCTTTATAATCGTTATAGTTCGTTTATATCTTTCTTACACACGTTATGATGATATATATATATATATATATATAACTCTTTTGATTCAAGTTCAAGTTCAAATTCAAGTTCAAATAAAGTTTTATTCATTACTTGTCAACAAGTCCAAAGACTAAAAATGCAAGTTTACATCAATATAAAAAGCATTCAAAAACATAAAGATAACATAGCAAATGAGGACAAATATATAACAATGAATACATTTTTAAGTTAAAACATTAAAGTAGTAACAAGAATTTATATTTTTTAAACATTTGATTCATTCTTTTCTTGGTCTTGGTATATTTATATCCTTGGTATTTACACACATCCGTGCCATCTTTTATGGTGAAAATAATATACACCATGGTATATTTTTTATAACTGTACCGGTATACTACACATGAACACACACAAAATTACTGAAATTATGTCGGCAATAAAATCAACAGATTTAATGCCAAAATTCTATTTGTTCTACTTGTGATACAGGTAAGAAGGAGTTCTTCCATTTGTGAAACATTGGGTGTTAACAAGTCTTTTGAAACTAAAGCATCATCGTCGCATGTAGCAGCAGTAGGTCTCTTCACATTACAGAACTTACGATACTTGACCATTAGAATCAAGCGTCTGGATGATGAATTCTGCACAGGAATGTCTGCTGCAGCTTCACAGTCCAAGGTATGACGGGCCTGGTTATTTACATCAATGAATCCTAAATCATAATTATCATTATTTCTTAATCGATGTATACCGGTACTGTGCTCCTATTTGTTGCTTAATAAAATAAAGAAAAGTATTAGAATCATGAACAAAATTTGGTCATTCACACCCATAATTTTGTTCTCTGCTTTTCACTAAGGTAGGAAATCTAAGCATCATAAAAGCAGAGATGTCAACCAGTACGATTAAATCGTATTTAGTACGATAATAAGAGTGAAATCCAATTTTAAAATCTTAAAATACAATTTTTTTTTGTTTGATTTTTTAAACCCATAAAAACAGCGGAACCGCATAGAAACATGTACAAGTAAACCCCTGCAACCCCAACAAAAACTTTGCTTTACAATTTTCTCTTTAAATTTTAATGAAAGAGCAAACACTTGGTCGAGTTTTTGTGAAAATCTGATTTTTTAGGATACTCGGTCTGTTTTTTTGTGTCAAGAGGGTTTACAGGGTCTTACTCTCCTTTTTCTTTTTTTCTTTTTACTTATTGCCTCGCCTGCATAGGCGCCGCTTTTCCGGTGACGGCGGCGGCGTCAACATCAGAAACCTCAATTTTTCATCATATGGAATTGCGTAATGAAGGCGAAACCGCCAAGAGCGTTTCCCTTGTTTTAAATATGTATCTTCCTTTGTTGTATTTCTCTTAATTTGTCACATTTTGGCGGGGCTTGGGACATCGGTGGAAAATGTGACTCCCAGTCAAAGTCGTTGTCACCCTTCTATCTATGAAGAAATACATTTTACTATTACTATTACTGAGTTGATATACATGTATTTTAATGGAAGAACTCACTTTTTTATCTTTCAATTTGAAAGAGGTGTAATAAACATGTATTTAATATACCGGTAGATAATATATATTGATGATGTACCATCATGATGTAACAGTACTGCACATAAGTAATACTTCAATCCTATAAATAGTATTTCGCATGTTTATTGAAATAATTTATTGTCATGAGTCAACAGCACACTCATATGAATCATGTGAAAACTGAATATACTGGACTTTATTGTGACAAAGTAATATCTTCATATAAATGTGTGTTTTAAAAGCATGTATCCTATAAATAGAATTTTCAATTTTGTTTTTAGAAATCATTTATAGTTTGTCAATAGTCTCAAGGAGATATACATGTACACCGTAGAAAGAAAGAAATAAGATCTTTGATCTGCTTAAACAGATTCTCTTTTTTTTCCAACTATTCATACTTAATCACCTTTGACTTTCTTCATCTCGTCTTTCATTGTTCTTTAATACCACACCCATCTCCCTTGGGCTTTTTAGCCCCTCTCTCTCTCTCTCCGTCTCTTTCTCTCTTTCTCTCTTTCTCTCTCTCTCTCCTTTTCTCTTTCCCTTGCTTTAAAAGTCTTAGTAAGAAGTAAATGATGTTACATTAATGACAACAAAAAATATTAAGATTAGACATGTCGTCTATACTTGATATTACTATTTATTTTATTCAACCTGTCCTGTCACATCACCAGATTGAGAAGCTACGGCACGAGAACGCAGATCTGGGTTCTGCTGCATCCTCTCTTTACGCGAGAGGTCTCTGCTCCATGCCAAATCTTCGATCATTGCATCTGGACTATATGGAGCTGAGTGATGAGTTCTACTCAACGATGGCCTCTGAGGCATCAAAATCAAAGGTATACCAAAACAAACAATTTTTCGCCCAATAGTTTTGCAATCTTCAAACTGAACATATTATGTGGATAAATGATTTTCACATTAAAACAAAAATTGAAATCATTTATTGTCAGTAGTTGCTATTATGTTTTTATCAATATAATACTCTTACAATACTTATAATAAAGAGCTTGAGTCGTGTGACTAGACTGGATTTTAATGTCATAATGATATAAATTCATATAAATGTGTATTTTTAAAGCATGTATCCTACAATTAGTATTTCGCACCTCTTTTTTTAAAATTATTTAAATTGTGTCAATAGTCGCAAGAAATTAGTATTAATTGTGCATTGTAAATAGATGGATATAACTCTTTTATTCTGCTTGAACAGATGGGGTCACTCTTTTCCAACCAGTTATTATTGATGACCTTAGACAGCCAATCAGAGCTCGTTATATATGCGCCTTGTTCCTTTTAATGTCCGTTTATATTGGTTGATTTCAGCTTTCTGTTCATTCTTGCATTTTACTCTGAAGAGTGCAAGACAAAAAGCTTAAGTATAGCTTTTTTTAACGCGATTCTCCAATTTTGTAGTACCAATAATCTTTACATCTTCATTTCGTCTTTCTTTTCTCTTAACACACCCATTTCCCTTGGGCTTTTTAGCCCCCCTCTCTTTCTCTCTATCTCTCTGTTTCTGTCTGTCTCTCTCTCTCTCTCTCTCTCTCTCTCTCCTTTTCTCTTTTCCTTGCTTTAAAAGTCTAGTAAAAGAGCTTAATGATGATATTACATAAATGACGATGTAAAATATTAAAATTGGACGCGTCGCCTATACTTGATATTACTATTACCGGTAACTCTATTCAACCTGTCCTGTCACATCACCAGATTAAGGGGCTAACGCATGAACACGCAGATCTGGGTTCGGCTGCATCTTCTCATTATGCGAGAGGTCTCTGCTCCATGCCAAATCTTCGATCACTGGATCTGTACTCTGTAAAGCTGAGTGAAGAGTTCTACTCAACGATGGCCTCTGAGGCATCAAAATCAAAGGTATACCAGACACGATTTCTATTGGAAACATTTTTTTTCTTCTAAATATTGTTTGCATTCTTCAAACCAACCATAAGTGGAGAAATGTTTTTTTGCCCTTTTTTAAATTTTTTTAGAAATCGTTTATTGTCATTTAATCACACAAGCACGTTTATATAGAATGGACAGTCTGACCATGCATGACAATTTATAATGTGAACAGAATCAGTGTCATAATGATATAGATGCATCTAAACCCGTGTTTTTAATCACATGTCATGTATTCCGCCTCTGTTGTGTGTGGATTATTTATTGTCCTAATAAGATATTACATGCACAATATAGATAGACAGATATAAAATTTTATTTTGCTTGACAAGACATCAAATGGTCTCCTTTTTAACTATTTAAGTCATTCATTT
Source organism: Strongylocentrotus purpuratus (assembly GCF_000002235.5). Taxonomy (NCBI): domain Eukaryota; kingdom Metazoa; phylum Echinodermata; class Echinoidea; order Camarodonta; family Strongylocentrotidae; genus Strongylocentrotus; species Strongylocentrotus purpuratus. The sequence goes on along the minus strand of NW_022145605.1, from coordinate 12,818,006 downwards.
GTCTTTTTTTATCTCGTCTTTATTTTGCTCGTACCACAGCAATGTCCACTAGTTTACTCTCTCTCTCTCCCCATCTCTCCCTTGTATTTGGAAACGATAACCTTCGTATTGCATTCTCCAAAGTAAATGTAATGCTACATGTATTTCACACTTTTTGTCTTGAAATAATGTTTGGTCATTTGTCAAAACCACGCTCATTATAAAACAATAGTCTGAACATGCTGTCAAGCAGGAAGGTGAATCATTTTAATTGAATGGACTTCAGTGTCATGATTATATAAATTCAATCGACTCTTACTTTCAGTCATTTTTAATCACAAATTCTAGAATTTTTCTTTGGAAATACAGATCATTTTCTTGTGGTGACAGCTTTATTGTTCAATCCACTTAAGATGACAATGGCCAAAGTGAAATGGGGGATAATGCAAAGACAACAACATCATTTCAAAAATGTAAATGTGAATATAGAAATGCATATCATTTTGACAGGGGCGACGTTACCTGTTTTGATATATCATTCCCCAATTTGCGAAATAATTTTAACTGATTTTAACCGTAGCCCACAAGACCAAGATATCAGGTAACAACTAATGCCTAAGACAGTTGTGAAGCTGCTAAAGTAACGCCTAAGTAATTGAAAAAAAGGTTCACTTCAGCGGATACGTTATATACCCGTATAATACAATTTGTAGCGTAACACACGCAAACCATATGGTGGCACTGAAGGGACAACGCGAACCACAAACTTTGTTGTGAAATTCATGATGTAATATGCGATAAATCACATATTTTGACGCGAATTTCGTCGTGAATTATGCGCGACAGAATATGCACCTCGCCAAATATTATTGTAACAAATTTTTCGATTGTTTTAGTTATCTTCTTTCTCCTATAAATTATCTCTGCTTTCGTTTTCTCTCTCACTATAACCTCTCTCCTCTTCCCCCTCTCTGTATCTCCCTCATCTCTCTCTCTCTCCCTCCCCTCTCTCTGTCTCTATCTTTATCTATCTCTCTCTCTCATCTCCTCTCTTTCTTCTCTCGTTATCATTCTCTCTTTTTCTATGTATCTTCCTCCTCATTTCTGTGTTTCTCTCTTTCTCTTTCTATCTATCTTTCTCCTCTTTCTCTCAATTTCTTTATTTGTCTCTCTTTCTTTCTCCCTCTTCTCTCTTCCTGTGTAATACAAAGTACTGCTGTTTTGCTACAGCCAAGCTTTAAAGCCTCTCTAAATAGACCAGTTCACAGTTAGCACATGTCCCAAATGACCCCGAATATCCACTGATCTTCAAAACATGAAGAGGTCCCACTTTGTACATTTTGAAATAATCACTCCTACAGCGATGGAGGTGCTACATAAATAGCCTTTGTTTCCCCTTTTCAAAGAATACTTCCACCTGTGTATCATGGAGTGCGCTGCTTGTGCATGAATGAATAATGATTACATAACTTTCATGAGGACGTATCCAGTATTTTGTCTCTGTGTATTTCACAAAATGATCTGCAATGACCTTTATCTGCTCATGTTGAGACTGCAACTGTTGGGAGGCCCTAAATTTGATGGCTTTGGTTCACTTAAATTGTGTAATTATGTGAAAGAGGATGTATTAAGAGACACTTCTTGTTGGATCCGCCACTGGTTAAAGTGTAACCTGCTGCTAAAGTGTAACCTGCTGCTGCTAAAGTGTAACCTGCTGCTGCTAAAGTGTAACCTGCTGCTGAAGTGTAACCTGCTGCTAAACTGTAGCCTGATGCTAAAGTTTAACCTGCTGCTAAACTGTAGCCTGCTGCTAAAGTGTAACCTGCTGCTAAAGGTAACCTGATGTTAAAGTGTAACCTGCTGCTATAGTGTAACCTATTGCTAAAGTGTAACCTGCTGCTAAAGTGTAACCTGCTGCTATATTGTAACCTGCTGCTATAATGTAACCTGCTGCCATAGTGTAACCTGCTGCTAAAGTGTAACCTGCTGCTAAAGTGTAACCTGCTGCTATATTGTTACCTGCTGCTAACTGACGTTAAAGTGTAGCCTGCTGCTATAGTGTAACCTGCTGTTAAAGTTTTGGGGTGCCTCTCAAGTGTATGACTTTCCCTGTACTTAGCACTTTAACAGGAACTATTCTTTTCACGGTGTATATACCTCTGTTTGTCCTTGATTAGACCCACACAAGGGGAGGTTTTCTGATAGTTGAATTAATCCCCTTTCCATGGAATGTACTAAGACTATAACTGTGATGAGTAACTGTAATGCATAGATTGCTGGACACTGGTCAGTTCCTCGTGACGCCTCCGTGCGCACGTACAATACAACCGCGGTGCCCGTTAGCTGAAGTGAACTTCTTTCAGAAACTTGGGCCTCAGGTTACACTTTAGCGGAGTTTTCACTTTAGACGGTTCTCACAATTTTCTTGTAAAATATACCTGATATCAATAATATGGATCAATGTCAATTCGCTTGCCTGTCCAGTGACAGATGTATCACATATCTCAAGCAATATGTATGCATTCACTTCCTTTGCATGGGCTTTTTAGCCCCTCTCTCTCTCTCTCTCTCTCTGTCTCTCTCTATCTCCCTGTCTCTGCCGTCTCTTTCTCTCACTCTCTCTCTCTCATTTTCTCTTTCCCTTGCTTTTAAAGTCAAAGTATAGAGGTTAATGATGTATCTAGTGAATTTAGAAGAATTAATGAAATACTAATAAACGTTGAAGGAAACAGATGAAATAAGCCTACTGAAAATCAAAGGGGAAAAAGTTTAACATACTCTCATGAAGATATCATTTTAATGTAACGTCTTCCCACCGACATAATAGCTTAAGTACCTCTATTGAAATACATCATGCTATGCACTATTGAAATGCTTTTCTGTCTATTATAATATGTTGATTCATTTGAACTATAGCAGAAATCGAGATGAAACAATCAGATTTAGTGAATAATAAAGTTACTGAGATGCAGATTCATCTGATATTTATAGCTGTGATTTTAAAAGGCGTTTATGTTTGTAAAAACAATAATCGGATCGCATCATGGATTTCATTTTTGTGTGAACGGATAAATTGTCTTGGCACAGATCCAGATGCTGGTTATGGATGATGTTTCCATGATGACTCCAAGTCGACTACACTCCATTCTCTCGCTACCATGCCTCGAGTCACTAACCTTGAAGAATATCAGACCAGTTGACATGGACGATGGAGAGACACTGGTATGTATCTTTACTATTCCAAGATTGAAGTCAAAATCCTCTTTTTGTTCCAAGCTCAAAAGGAAGGGGTTCAGAAAACCAAACAGAATAAATATGAATGATTAACAAATTGCCAAAACAATACTGTATTTTGTTTTGAAATCAACTTTGATCAACATACTACGGGCACTTTAGTAAATTGATGGGTGGTTTTATATATATATATATATTTTTAAACTTAGGATGAAGTTTAACCATCCACATTTCTTTCAAAGCTCATTAAATATCAATTGATAAATGATTCCCATTTGCTATTTCCCATGGAGAATTCTGTTGCTTATTGTCTTCATCATCAAATTTGTAACTTTCAGTAAAGTGAAGTCATTTGATTGATTTTTTGTGTGAGTCTAGATGTACTAATATCACAATAAAAAAAATGTGAATCACAAAATAGACGAATATCACAATAATAAAAGATAGTTATATTTAATATTTTGGAAAAAGAAATCAGTTCAACCGAAACGGCATCGCATGTGACTGTAATGCCAATAGAAGATTCTCTGTATCATTTATAATCTTGGCATCCCAAAGTTCAAAACTTTTGTACATGTGTATTCTTTGTCCATTTCACAAACCTACCCATTTGTTTATTTCTACTTCGGCAACTTACATTGAAGGGATAAAAAAAAACTTTAGGTTTTATTATTGTATATTTGTGAAATGTTTACCAAGCGTGATATGAACAGTAAAAGTTCTCTACGTGACTACAGCAATTAAAGTTAGAAAAAAATCTTACATTAGTGTTGGTTTCCATACATGAAATATATATTGAGCCTTTTTCTTTTTGCATCGCTGGTATCTCTTGTAGATTCCTCAAATAACCTCAGTAGATGAGCTATGTGTGGATTGTGAGGATGTGACCACCCTGTGGAATCTTGGACTTCATACATCATGTCCCCGAGTTCAAAAACTCCAACTGAACTGGCAGAACGAGGAGAATTTCTCATCAGACGTCGTCACAATGGCCTGCTCTCCATTTCATCATCTAACTCACCTTCACATGCAGGAAATACAGCAATATGCATTGTGGCCATTAAATACACTGAATGATCCCGTGTCATTTTGCGATGCGGTTAAAACATCATGTCCTCGACTCACCAAACTGTCCATTAGCATAATTGGCCTGAACAACAAGAAGGCAGCTGAGATTATCAAACTCATGAAGACTCATCCACACCTGAAAAGCATAGAGTGAGTCTCATTTTTTTTTCTTTACCACGGTAATGATTACCACATATTGTAATAACAAATCTTACTTGTATAACCTTTAATGTGCGTTTCTCCTCTTCATTTGCTACCTCTCTCTCTTTCTCTCTTGCCCACCCACCCCTCCCTCTCTCTCTCTCCTGTTTTTAATAATATTTCTTTCTCTTGACTTTAGTTCTTTTTTATCCCTTTCTCCCACTCTCTTTCCAGCATTTCCTCTCTTTATCATCGCCTCTTTCGCTATCCGATACAGGGCTCTTTGTAAAAAAGCGGGTTTGAAGTTTTGTTACTGAACGATACAAACCTGTAAGCATATACTTGTGCCGCATGCTTATACATGGTACAAAGGGGATACCTGATTATGTTTGATCTCATATTTAAATGAAGAAGAAAACTAGCATTGATTTAACACAGCAGGGAATAATTTTACATCCTCAAACTTGATAAGCAATTTAAGCCGATAGATCAATGTTTCAAATGAAATTGTGTACACTTCTATGGAAGAAAAATGCTACACACATGATATTTTGTATAGCAGTCATATAAAAAAATGCATAGCAAATTGCTATGCGGTACCAGGAAAATTAGTCCCTGCACAGGTGGTTCTTGATATCAAAAGGAAAATTGATTTTGTCAAAATACTCTGCCCATCAAGCAACCTATCGTCATTGTCACTGAATTAGATTTTATGCAGGGTCAGAGGTACATGTAGCTGCATTAAGGTTTGGAATTAATCTCAGATGGTTAAAAAAAATTGCAAATATGAGCGGGTTGTCTGAAAGATGCTGTACCGTGTGAGTCAAAAAAAAGTTTACACCTAGAAAATTGCTAATTATTTTAAAAATCATCTATGCACAGTAAATTATTATACATGCCTTTTAAGAGAGTATCGTATTTCAGGTTTGTTCAAAAGATCATGTATGATCCCGAAATGTACTGTTTTATTACTATAGGTTGGATACTTGTGATACCAACGCGGATCTGGATCCACTGATTTCTGAGGTGAACAGTGAAGGCGAGCTGACTGTCACAGTGATGCATGGAAAGGTAAGATATAAATCTAGATTACATGTCCATCCTGTATATTTCTCACTTCTGTAATTAAAAAGAACAACAAATACAATTAGACCAATAAATTTGAATTGAATTGAATTAAAACAGGGCCTCATGGAAGACCACCAAATCGGTTATATGTGCCACCCTGTGTAAATATCAGAAATTAAGAAATGATGTCATTAAGATGGGTGATAAGTGCGGAGTGTAATCCTATGTGTTATTTTCCTCTGCCTGCTACCTTGGTCATGACAGTGACATCCTATATATTAAGTCTTCCCTGCCTGAAATGTAATGCTTGTCGTACCTTTCGGGAAAAATGCCTCACTAATGTCTACAAATACTCTAAAATTATTAGCACCTATGTAGTCAATTCAAATCTAATTTTGGTTTTACTAAATGATATCCTAGCATTTGATCATTATCAATTTCTCTCCAATTTGAATATACATGTATTATTATTGAATCCATTGCATTTTAGTTACTGGCTGAAGGTTAAATGAAATCAAACAAAAATATCTCTCCAAAAAATATTGTAAATGATCTATTCATTAACACAAATAAATTAAATCTGAAATACAAATTTTACAATCTCAGGAAACTTAATTTTGAACTATTATCAATTAAATTTATAATATCATAGAAATTGCAATTGCCAAATTTAACAGAAAATCATCCATTGTTTCTTTGAATAGTACTTGTTATATTCTTTTCATTTGCACCTATTTTCGTTTATATCTATGGCCACAGTGATGATGAATGGGAATATTACGCTCAAGTAATATGTGGTTTCGCCATCAAGCAACAACGTATCAAAATTGTTAACATATTAGAAGGTGATCATCATCAGACCACGTGATGACAGCAGACTGCTACGGCCTTGAAAATGAAACCTGTTGAATGTGGAGGCAACCAGGCTACCCGAATAACTAACTCTGACCGGTTTGTGTTTTCTCATATTGGCTATACTGTATTAAATGATAGTGATAATATATTGCATTGCACAATCATAACAAGGTCATCAGGAATTGAATCCGTAAGGATCTGTTGATATATCCTTCATCACGGTGATACATGTATTCTGTAAGAATTCAAATGAGCTTTCCGGTATACCAGCATTTATTTCATGAAATAGGAGTGAAAGAATTTGTATCAAATTTTTCCTGTTTAACAGACAATTCATCCATTATCAAGAAAGATTCTTGAAAATACAGTGTGTAAAATTTATATACTCGATCTAGACAAGCTTTAGTCATATTTCTGTCGTATCCAATACATTCTTGCTTTTAAAGGGAAAGTCCACCCCCAAAATAAGTTTGTTTCGATAGAGGCAGAATAATAAGAAAATCAGGTGAGTGAAAGTTTGAGCAAATTCTGAATGAAAATAAGAAAGTTATGAATTATTGAAGTTGTGATCAATCAAATACAAATTGGCAACTCTGTGACTTATTATACGAGCTCTCCTTCATTTGCTTTGTGCATAATATTCCATAAAATCATGTTTTCTTCGTTATTGATGACGGAATATATATTTGTTCCTTGCAGGGGGAGTATAGAAACATATTTGCAATTATTATATTTAGGGTGCATGTATGGTTGAAATTTTTCTTGAGGGAAAATGAAAATTTTAGATTTTTTTAGTACTGAGCAAATGGAAGTTGAGCTCGCATGATACGTCATAGAGTTGCCAATTTGTGTTTGATTGATCACAACTTAAAAAATCCTAACTTCCTTATTTTTAATCGGAATTTGCTCAAACTTTCACTGACTTGTTTCTCTCATTTTTCTACTCCTATTAAAACTAACTTAATTTCAGGGTGGACTTCCCCTTTAAGATTGCACAAATTTTTCTAACTTTAATCGTTGTAGTCACATAGAGGACATTTTCATTTTTTTCTCGCCTGCGAGACATAGGCTCCGCTATTCCGGTGACGGTGCTGGCGGCGGCATTAACATTAAAAACTTAACGAAGGTTAGTTTTTGCATTTTTAATATAATTTTGAAAGTATAAGTTATTATTCAATGAAACTTTGATTAAAGGGTTATCAATTATCATGTGAGTAGAATTTTAGGTCACTAAGTCAAGGTCAAAGGTCATTTCCGGTCAACAAACTTAGACTATGTGGCATCAGGTTAAGATTTTGGCGTTCAACAATAAGGGATAGAGCAACGTCGATCTGGCGCTGCTCAGTGGCTGCCGGGCTCACGATCAATTGGGCAAAAAGAATTTCCGTTTCGGTTTAATAAAATTTGGAGTGGACTATTAGGCTATTATTATAGTTATTATTATTATTTTGAATTTTTATCATAATTTTGAAATTATGCATTCTTTTCCATGAAACTTGAACATAAGGGCCATCAAGTATCACCAATCATGTGATTAGTCTGTTAGATGATAAAGTCAAGGTCAAAGGTCATTTCAGGTCTGCAAACTTTGACTTTGTTGCGGCATTAACATCAAGATCAGTAGTACTAGAGGGCGCTGTTATGCTGCTAGCCCATGTTTTTAGCTTGCTCTTCATTCAGGACACTAATTTTCATATTTTTCACCACCTTGGAGAATTTAGTCAATTTTTTGTGTGTTTGATCTGTTTTATCATCATCAGTTGTCAACCGTGAGTAACTTTGTTGTGTGATTTGCAATTCACTTTACTGTTTACAACCACGTTTTCATCATGCACCAGTCATCGTTTGAGAACAGATATACACAATTCATGTATAACGTACATGACTTACGGCGGATCGGACCACTCCTAGTACTTTGTTGTCTGTTGTTCATATCTTTTGTACTTGTAACAATGACTTCTTCACAACATAATAGGCTGTGCTACAGTCCCTGTGAACTGAGGACGTTACGTAATAACATGTCGAGCAGTTCGTCGAAAGTGCAGTTGCCCCCTGATGTGTTGACACACATTGACCTTTTGGGACTAGCACGGTGTCAAACTCGTCGAACGAGGAGTCGGAGAGCTGGCTCGCATATAAGGAGACATATTAATGTTGTTATATCGAATTCGCGGCAGAATCATGTACCAGCTACAACTAGAAAACCCTACGTTATCCAGCTGGCTCGCAGTGTTAAATGTAAAGAGCATTTTCCATCAATCCTTCTTACAAACATCAGATCGATGAACAATAAGTTGGATGAACTTTATGCAACTGTTCAGGTTCGTCGATGTGACCTTGTAGCTGTAACTGAAACGTGGTTTTCGGAATCAAATCCTGCTGATGCTAACGAGATGAATGGATTCACTCTCTTTCACAAAGATAGACTTGACAAACGTGGTGGAGGTGTAGCTCTTTATGCCAGGAATGACCTTCGTGCAACGTTGTTCGGCGTAGAGTCTACACCTAGTCATCTTGAGATCATCTGGGTTAAGACCAATCTGAGCAACTATGTCCGGAACTCGGTAAATCTTTTTATCTGTGTTGTGTATTCACCACCAGGTACACCACTGAAGGAAGAGATTACCGAGCATATCATATATATGAGTGACCACATACGCAACTCTTTCTTGGATGCTGCTATTATCATACTTGGAGATTTCAATGACCTTGCCACGGAACCGTTTGTGAGACATCTCAATGTCGAACAACTGGTCAAACTACCAACTAGAGAGAACCGAATACTTGACATGATATTCACTGACTGTGGAGATTTCTACAAAAAGCCTCTAATAACAGCACCTATTGGAAGTTCTGATCATTCCACAGTTCTGATGATCCCGAGGACCTCCTGCCCTATACCTACGACAAGGTGTAGTTATCGACCTATGCGTGATTCCTGTGTACGGTCCTTTGGTCGCTGGATCACCTCGTATGACTTTCGTTACTTGGATGGCATGGAGTCTCCGGACGATATGGTACAATCTATCCAGAGTGTACTAGGGCAAGCTTATCGGCAACATTTTCCGCTTGTTGTTCGTCGCCGTTCACCTAATGACAAGCCCTGGATCACGGACAGGTTGAAATCCCTCATCCGTAAGAGACAACGTGCGTTTGAGTTAGCTGACAGAACAACCTTCATGAAACTTCGGAACCAGATTCAGCGCAAGATAAAGCAGCGGAAGTCGGTTTTCTACCAGAAGAAGATTGCAGCCATGAAAAAATCAAGCCCTGGCAAATGGCACCGACAACTCCGCTCCCTCGCTGGCCTGAATAAACGGTCTTCCTTCAATTTTCCGAACGACTTTGGCACAAGCCCTTCTGAGCAGGCAAAACACATCAATGACTTCTTTGCGAATATTTGCCGTGAACTGCCTGCCTTAGATATTTCGTCTTGTCCAGCCTTCCTACCTGCCCGAAGACCACCTCCTAGAATTCAGAGATTTAAGATCTTTGAGATGCTGAAAAAACTGAATCCCTCTAAGGCTGTCCACCCTGAGGACATCCCTATACAACTAATAAGAGAATTCGCCTTCGAACTTTCCGCTCCTTTATCAGTCATCTTTAATGTCGTCCTAGATCGAGGTTCATTTCCGCCTCGTTGGAAGCGCTCTGTCATAACACCGATACCAAAGTCCTATCCAGTGACCTGCTGTTCTGACTTGAGACCTATTTCAATTACACCAATACTGGCGCGTGTGTTTGAAGGTTTTCTTTCGCAGTTCCTAATTAGAGACTTAACACCTCACCTGGATCCGCGTCAGTTCGGCAACATAAGGGGAAGTTCAACCACTCACTACCTGGTGAGCCTCATGGATACCATCCTCCGTGGCTTGGACAAGCCTAGGAAATGTGCTACACTCTGCACGATAGATTTTTCAAAGGCCTTTGACCGCGTCAATCATAATGTTGTGATACACAAACTCATCAAGTATGGTGTTGATGAAGCAATTTTATCAACTGTAATTAGCTTCTTGAGTGATCGAACCCAGGCAGTCAGAATCGGTCCCTGTATCTCCGAAGAATTATCGCTGACCTGCGGAGTACCTCAAGGGACCAAGCTGGGTCCTTTGATATTTCTAACGCTGGTAAACGACGCTCTGATGGATTTCGATCAACGGTGGAAATATGTGGACGATTTGAGCATTCTTGAGGTCCGCTCCACTTCTGGCGTCTCGACGTTAGCGGATCATCTCGACAACCTGACATGTTGGAGTAAGGAAAATGACATGAAATTCAACGTTCAGAAAAGTAAGACCATGTCAATTGACTTCTCCAAAAACAGAGCGAATCCTCCAAGCTTACATCTGAATAATCAACCGATGGAGGACACGAATTGCCTGAAGCTGCTTGGCGTTCTTATACAGGCGAATCTCAAATGGGATAGCCATATCTCCGACGTGGTCTCAAGAGCTGGAAGGAGAATATTCATGATTTGTCGTCTGCGGAAAGCGTCAGTCCCGATGCACGACCTAGTGAATATATATTCCACATATATTCGTCCGTTATTAGAATACGCATCTCCATTGTGGTCTACAAGCGTAACAACAAATCAAAGCAATGATATTGAGAGGATCCAAAAGCGTATATGTCGCATCATCCTGAGGGATCAGTACATCTCCTATGAACACGCTTTGGAAACACTTGGCATCAATCGCATGTCCGAGCGACATGAGCAGTTGCTGCTCTCCTTTGCCAAGAGCCTGTTGGTTTCTTCCAGGCATCGAGACTTCCTTCCGCCCCTACGCAGCGAAATATCCTCCCGGCGTCTACGTTACTCTCACCACTTGGATACCCCCATGTGTAGGACTGCTCGGTATCGCTCGTCAACAATGCCCTCTGCAATAAGACTGCTTAACGCGAATCTATAAATCGTTTCATTATTTTATTAATTCATAAGTGTTCCTTTTTAAAAAAAAACTTCAATTGTATGCCCTTGCTAAATATTAATGTTGTGCTTTTTATTTCTAATATAATGTGCAATATCTTATACGAAATTATGTAATATTGTTATTCAAATATCATTTTTTTTCTTGTTTCAGATGAATGATGTCATTACAATTAACAATGGCAATTGTTGAATACACTCTTTACTATATTTTTTAGACAAATAACTTTCTTATTCTCATGCATAATAATAGATATTTGGTTTTAAACAAACCTGTATAATAATACGTTTGCAATATACACTTTTATCCAATTTACTCTCAGACTGCCTAAAACTGTAAACATATTTTAATCCGTTGTTTCATTAGGTCATTAGTGTTCCCTTCCTTTATATATTTGTTTTAATACAAATTCATGCCCTTGCCAATTATTTGACTTGGGTCTCTTTTTCCAAAGTAATGTGCAATATCTAATTCGAAATTACACTATATTGTTATGTAAATACTCATTTTAATTTTATTTGAACAACTTTCTCGATTAAGATGAATGCTGTCATTACATTTATATTAAAGGGGAAAACGGAATAGAGACTGTCATTTTGACTTTTACGGTTTAATTTCATCCCATTCAATAGGTTTTTTTTTTTTTTAATGCTTAATTTCATTTTTTGTAATAGAAATGTTTGTTTAGCCATTGTTAAATAATTTCTCAACTATTTCGCTCAAACAACTTCCCTTTTTCTTCTACATTCTCTCCTTCCCACCGTCTTGGTTCTTTAACATGAAAGTATATTATTACATTACTGTATAACTTTGTTTTGCAATTTCGATTTCATCTTACAATGACTTACAATATGTATTTTAGTTTTGTATATGTTTATATCTCTCTATATTTTTAACTTGTTTGTAAATTGAACATTTTCAGCCTGCGAGCTGCTTGTTTGATGTGATTTTTCAATAAACCAAACCAATTCAATTCAATTCAAGATTTTGATTTTTTTTTAGCGTAATTTCAAAAGTGTTTGTTCAAATTCCATGAAACTTGTACCCAAGGGTTATCAAGTATCACAAATCATCTGACACAAATTCCAGGTCACAAAGTCAAGGTCAAAGGTCATTTTAGGTCAGTAGAATTGGATTATGTCTTTCACGACTTAATATGAAAATTAACAAATAATTTTTTGTTATTTGTTCATATTTCATGAAAGTTATCAATCTTGGTACAAATAATTATATTATATTGACTGGGCTTGAGGGGTATATCAGATATATTGACCAAGCTAAGATCATATTGCCCCGAGTCGAAGACAAGGGCAATATGGTCTTAGCGCGGTCAATATTTCTGATGTACCCCGAAAGAAGTTCTGTCAATATAATTATTATTACCTAAACAAGGCATTTTTAATTTATTGATAGGGGCCTATACAACTTTGGTATCAATCTTGATTTTTACTCCCGTCTGTTTGCCGGTCCATCTGATTTCAGGTTATTCAGGCAGGTATGTAATTGTGACGTAACAATGATTGTTACTGTGTGTAATTGTGATGTAACAATGATTGTTATCGCGCGTACATTTTAACGCCTACACAATACTGCGCGTAAAGCGCACTGACATGAAGACAGAGTGGAATATGGCTCATTATATACCTCACTTAAGAAATCCAGCCATCTGATTGGTCGAATTGCATTCATAAACTTCAACTGTTCCTGTAAAATTCTCGGTAACCATGCATAAAACATTTCAATATTTTTAATAACCATGGTTATTAAAAAAAGTTGGTCAGCGTCCATGGTTACCCCATAGGTTTACATGTTAAAAAATGGTTTGAGCGATGGAGGATGCCGTATGTGTGCGAAGGATTGGTCGGTAATTTCAATACAATTGAATCTCGATCGATCTTACCGACAATTTTATCTTGCATTGTTGACATGAAGACGAAAATAAACTTCCAAAAACAAAAAAACAACATCTGCCGATAGATCTTGATCTAAGTTCGTGCCAATATGCATTGCAAAAGTAAAAGAAGAGTCCGTATATGGAGCTTTTGCGAAGCATTCATCACACGCGAAGCCGTTTCAATCCATTTTAATGTATACATTGGAGAAAACTGCCAAGCTTGTTAACGGCGGGCCATAGCCGAGTGGTCTAAGCGTTGGTTTTCGGTACACCTTTTGTTGTACGCAAGAGTTCGAATCCCGTCTTCGACAAAAATGATAAATATTTTTAATTTTTCATTTTTTAGTCTATTTTTTTCGGCATATAAAAGTATTAATGACTGCTAGTATTAAAAACAACATCTGCCGATAGATCTTGATCTAAGTTCGTGCCAATATGCATTGCAAAAGTAAAAGAAGAGTCCGTATATGGAGCTTTTGCGAAGCATTCATCACACGCGAAGTCGGTTTCAATCCATTTTAATGTATATATTGGAGAAAACTGCCAAGCATGTTAACGGCGGGCCATAGCCGAGTAGTCTAAGCGTTGGTTGTCGGTACACCTCTTGTTGTACGCAAGAGTTCGGATCCCGTCTTCGACAAAATTGATAAATATTTTTAATTTTTCATTTTTTAGTCTATTTTTTTTCGGCATATAAAAGTATTAATGACTGCTTTAATATTCGAGAAATAGTTGTTTTCATACGCTCTCGGGAAGGTTAGAATTGGGCTATTCCCCTCGGCAAGCCTCGGGGAATAGCACAATTCTAACCTTCCCTTGAGCGTAATAAAACAACTATTTCTCTCAAAGCAGCCATTAATACTATAATATTGCCCTCTGATTTAGTACAGTGGTCTACAGGGCAAACCCGGAGGAGGGCAATATGGCAAATATTCACCGCTCCGGTTTCATATTCGGAGCAGCGTGCAAAATACGACTTTTTATTTAGCAGCTAAAATGCCTTGTATAGGTAATAATAGTAGATAAGCCTTCTGATGATTCTTAGTCAATATTCACTTCAAAATGCTGATTATATTCAGAGAATTTTTTTTTTTTTTTTGGGGGGGGGGGGGGGGGGTGGGGTGGGGCTTGCTAATGGGCCACCCTGCCTATAAATAATGTCCCAAACTCAAGTTTTTATCATATCGCATAATGCAGGCGAGACTGCCAAGAGCATTTCCCTTGTTTAAATAAGATGTTCATAAACATGATAAAATATTTATGCATATATTTACATGTGTATGTGTAAATATAGCCTAATTTGTATACCATCTTTTTTCAAAATCAAATTCTTTATTTTTCCTGCTCAGTCAAATGTAAATAGAGCAGCCATACATGTGGGATTTGTGTTGGAATTATGCATTGAACACCTGTTCCCATATCTTGAACTACATGTCATTTACACCTGTATTGTCAATACATAATTGAAGTGTTGTACCGTGGTTGCAAGCCTGAGAGTCTTTCTTCTTCATGAACATAATACTAAATTTGACTTGAAAAAAATGTTATATACTAAGATTTCATTTTGCGGAGTATGTATATGGTTAAACTGTGACAGAATAACAGTTTGTCTACTGAGTGTACTCTTACATATTCATTCAAAACATATAACCATATGAACCATACAGGTTGTGCTATTATTATTATTATTTGTATCACCCTTAAGTATTTTGCGATCATATCATTTCCCAGAACGGATATATCCAACTAATCATGACCCTCTCTTTCATATAATCTAGTCTAGTTTGTGAACTGCATGCAAGGCTCAAAATACACGGGGCAACGGCGATCTGCCCCCATGAGCTACATAATCGCCTCCGTCAGATTGCTCATGGGGGCGATTGCAAAATTAACAATCACCCCCGTGGAATTATAAAATATAGATGATTATCTTTTCTGTGATACTTTCACACGATATTGAGTTTCAACTTTCAAACTTTAAACCAATGAAATTTAGGAGTACCATTGGTAAAAATCTAATGGAAATTTGTATTTAAAAAGAGCCCCTGTGAGTACTAGAAGAGCCCTTGTGAAAAGGCTCACGGGAGCTCATTTTTTTTGGAAGAGCCCCCGTGGACAAAAAATTAATTTGGGCCTTGCATGCAACATTATTTTATTGATTGTGATCAGACCTTGCATAATTATAATTCAATACAATTATGTGACATAAATGCAAAGTTCATTGCTGTAGAAAGTGAGAGGCTACCTTATCTTGTTTTAATATTCTTGCATTCAACTCGCCATGGTCAGATTTGTGCCCTCCATGTCAAAATCATTTATGTACTAAGAAAGAAGAATTAGTCATTTTGATCTCGTTGTAATAATATTCTTGTTTTAAGTATCATTAATACAATGTTTGTCTATTTCTCATCACAACAATGCAATGTACGTTATGTTTATGTTCTTTCTTTGGTCAGTAGATTAGAATAGGACTTGGACTGATGTGATACATGTATCTTATTATCATGTAAAAAGTTTAGGTTTTATTTCAACATTCATCGCTTTTGTACAGTGTTTTTACCATTACATCATGTCAATTTATTCTCTATTATAAATTTTTCTTTCCATTTATTTCTATATTGTAATGATCCTTTCCATTATTATCTGAGTTGTAATGAGTTGCCAGTTTGTGTGCAGTACACTGACCTAAATAGGGGAAAGAGAAGTGGAATCTTGCAATGTGTGTTACGTTGTATTAACTTTTTGAACTCTATTTAAAATATTGTTGTTCTTGCCTTGATAAAATCTGGAATCATCTGAGAGCCTGTGAATTCCTCTTTTTGTTATACCGGTATTTCCAATGTTCATGGATTTGCAGGACTGCTGTAACGTGTTATTGATATCCGGTATGTATTGACTATGTAAATATATTTATATACATGTATAAATACTATAATGTTCTCAGCTAGGGAGTCACATTGCATTCATTCACGTCTTTCTACAAACCTTTTTTTTATATCTGAATTTATTTGTGTAAATATATATGAAAGCGTTTATTTTTGTATGTGAATAAAGTGTAAACAAAAAATACATGTGACGAGTTCAACAGTAGGACTAGTGAAATATGGAATTTGTTTAAAAAATAAACAATGCTTGTAACTATCTCATCAGTAACTGTAGAGACAACAATTCCATCCATTTATCTAACCAGTAAGTATTACAGAATATATTAAATGCACATCATTTGATCAAAATTTTTGTTTCATCATGTGATAAGCAACTTTAATCTTTGCTATGTTGTACACCTAATACATCCAGGGTTATATGTATTTTATGTTTGTTGAGTTAAGATGTTTTGTTATATTTTGTAAAATATTTGTGTGTGTGTGCAGCTAGCTGTTCTAATAAGTAATCGATTGTCAGCTCCAAGAGGACAACATTTACGTTTGCGTTATTTGTCCGGCAGGACAATGGCTCATCAAATTACATTGTTATTATTCATCAATTTCTCATTTTATTTTGTCAGATTAATCAGCACTATGAAAAGAGTTTCATCTAGACAGGTCATAGTAAGTTTCATCGTTGAGATATCAATAATTGATTGAACCAACCGTGACCCAAGATATCTATTGGTAACATGAAATGTCTTTTTTTAAACAACACTCAATGAGATTTCCCAGAAGTGCGGACATTTCAAGACATAACATATTACTAGTCGTTTTTTTTTGTCTCATAAGCCTAGGACATTTTAAATTGAAGGAAATGTAATCCCTTCGACTTTTACCCATGCTGACTGTATATCAGAGTTTTTTTATCGTGTTAATTGTCTGTGTGTACATGATCCTAAATATATGCAATTTCAGAGGAATACACAATGGTAATGTAACAGCAGGCACATATGACACACGACAAAGTCATTTAGAGTTTTATGTGGTATTTATTTTGAGGATGGATCAACCCCCTCTTGAGCTCTCAAGGAGAGACTCCTAACGAGACACCGAGACTAGAATTAGACCAACTACATGTAGATAGTGCACCATCTCCAACTAACTGCCATCTCCAACCAAATGATGAAGTAAGACCTCATAGATGCTGCAGAAATACTATTAAGTATGAAGTTCTACTCAGAGTTAGCTTCTCTGTCAAATCCAACCTCCTAAGTCCTGAGTGGATACATGGTCTATGCTCATCCCTCTCAACCTGTGATGTGGCAAAATATCCTTTCTCTCATTACCCTATACCCTCTCTGACCCAAGGTCAAAGTGCACTTCCCCTATGATGTGGCAAAAAATCTATTCTTCTCTCCAAATCACCCCATACCCTCTCTGACCTAAGGTCAAAGTGAACTTCCCCTTTTAGGGACACCATTCTTCTCTACAAATTACCCCATACCCTCTCTTAGAGACCACCTCAGAAGTACACTTAAAGGTACTATGTCCCTTTTGCAGCCAACTTCAAATTCTGTAGAAATTTGCAGGAATTATGAATATGTCATGTATGTCCTATCTGTGAAATTTAAACGTTAGCAGTGTCCTAATATTCAAATTATGCAAGGAAACCCGTTTACTTGCTAGACTTCACTGTCAGACACCATTGAGTGACTGACTGGCTTTTTTTCTTCTTTGGTAATAACATACATGAAAAGAGTTCTAAAGGGTACATGAGCATTTGTCTACATCAATAACCCACTTCTTGTGATGGCCAAGATTAAACTGATTGAATCTTTGCGCAGCATAAAACGTGTGACCATTCGGTACAATTGTCTGAAAATCAAGACTATTACTTTTGGGCTCTATAGCCCTAAAGTCGATTTGACAACTAATAGTCGTTATTTTCCCACTTGAAGACATTTTCAAGCCCCACCTTTTTTAGGGAAGTTCTAAATTAGTATTATCTTTCAAATGCAGTTGGAATTTAACTTTTTCATTTTTTGGGCCTGCAAAAGGGACATAGTACCTTTAAAGGGATCTCCTTATTCAGAGACATGGATCCTTCATTCAGGGACCTCCTCAACAAATAGGTGATTAAGAAACATTTTGACCTGTCACATTCTCCTATGTTAAATAGTTGCTGTCTCAGCAACAAATATTAAGAAACATTTTGATCTGCCACAGTAAGAAAATGTCTTGGTTCATGTGTTTATAAGACAAAGTTCGATCCATAACTGATTGAACTCATGGGATTCAAAATCATCTTGTTGTTGAGAGAGAGCAGAGGGGGATATTTCGCAAGTAATTGAATAAAAGAATTATGATAGCCATTTACATTTCGAATTATCGCCTCAGAGCTTTATTCACATAAACTGGAATACGTCGAATAAGAGGTGAGCAATATGAAGAAAGAAAAAAAGAAAGAGGGCAGCTAGAGCGCTTGTCACAGAAAACGAGAAAATTGGATTGGATAGTGTGAGAAAGAGAGATTTAAAGACGTGGTGTAATTAGACGGGAGAAAGGAGGAAAAAACCCAAGAGAGAGGGGGGGGGGGAGATAAAGAGAGAGAGAGACAAAGCAAGGGACTATAAAGAGAGAGAGTATTATTGGAATTAATACAAACAAGCATACGAAAGCAAGAAAACGTGATTCTCACATTTTTTAAAATAAAAAACTGTATCGATGATCCACAGCCGTTCCACTGGCTGTCTGCCCTTACAACAAAGAATATTATTTGTCTGCAGTACGTTGTCATGCTATCTTGTATTGTCTTATTATTACACTTTCTTTCTATCTCTCATTGTCTAACCCTAACCCTAGTTTCCCATGTTTTATATATTATATTATCATTCAGTTATAGGTATATCACTCTGAAACATATCTCTATATTTTTTTTCTCAATTTTAGTGGGGGAACTCTAGCCAAATTATTATATTTTTGTCGTCTATTTCAAAATAATATTATCAATGAAATGAGTAAAAACTCTATATTCTAAAAATATTGGAATTATCGGCACACTGGCAATACATCCGTGCACTATACATTTGTTATTCTAGCTTAGTTGATAACATAGTAATAGAAGATGCCAGAAGTTCCGGCTTTCTGGTGGTACTAGGTCACTTGCCGAAGTAAGATGTCTGGACCTTACTGTTTAACTTTAATATCGGCTCTGTATTCTGAAAATGTTCGGTCATTCCGCACAATAGCTTCATATATCCCGTTAAAGCAATCAAAAATAAGGTGCCTATTCAAAATGTCAAGGCGCCTAAATCTTTGACCGACATTTTGTATTCTTAGCTGCGCATGATAACAAATTATAATATATGAGATTTTCAGCTTTCTGGTTGTAGGTCACCTGCCGGAGGAAGAAGTCTGGACCTTACTGTTTAACTTTATCAGCTCTGTATTCTGAAAATGTTCGGTCATTCCGCACAATAGCAGAATAAAAAATATCAGCCAAAGATTTAAGCGACTTGACATTTGTATTGACCGTGAACGGGATTCTTCGGATATGACGCGGAAGGAACTTCAAGGAAGCACTGAGAAGAAGAAAAAGAAACAGAAGAAGAGGTATACTTGGCGTGCGCGCCAGCGCAGCCAGCTAGCTACACAGAAAGCTGTCGGGGGAATCCCCTCCAAAAATGCAGGATTTTCATTGGTTATCGGGGGTTATTTCGTCCAACGTCGTATAGCGATGATCACCTGATCTTCCATGTCTTTTTCGAAATTTGCCGACAGTACGTTTGCCTTGCAGTCGAGGATCTAGTTTACAGCTTTCCCATCACAAATCGGAGCTTCAGGTCAAGCTGAAAGGTATGTAGGATATTTATTTAACATTTCATCTTATGTTTGACGAAGTTTCATTGTATTCTGAATATCCGAAGTGTACATTTTTTGTGTCGAAATGTGAAATGTCGTGTGCCAAATTCGGCAAGTTACATGCGCTATAACACAGTAACACTATAACAACAGTGTATGCGTTGTGCGTGCATTGGCATTGCATACAGTACATCTCACACATAGGAGCATCATTATCCTGGCTGTGTAGTAAAACCTGCTTTTGATTCTCAACATTTCAAACACCACTGACTGTACAAAACTCAACTGATTTCACTCAAAATCAGTACTTTAGTGACAATTGATGAGGCTTAATTGCAGAATACCCTACCATATTGTTAGTCTTCATATATTAGCCTTAGATATAGATTGTGATTTTATTATTTGCGATAACGGTGATACAGGTAGACTATTGAAGATTGTATAATGCAAGTGTTTGAATTCATTTGGTGGATGAAAAGTTGAATTCTACGCCGTTTTGTACGTCATTGCAGCGCTGAATTTGGTGTGTTTGTCGCTAATTTGTGACAAATTTAGATGGCTTTCCTGATGGTAGAGTCTATTTCATGCAAAATATCTGTTATATTGATAAGTACTGATTCTTGTCCTTACATGTACCTTTGTCTTGTTTATTGTTTGTTATAGTCATTTAATAGATGAATTACTTGAATTCTAAGCACATTTCAGTAACACAAAATGTCCAGCCCGTTCTTAGTCCCACACACGTATTTGTTTGTACCTTGTGCCCTCTCTTACGGTAGGCAATCGTTTGGAACATGTAGAGGTTTGCGCACGTCACTACTTTAAGGAAATGTCGACGCCCCCTAATGAATATGCATTACGCTTTTGCCGACACGGCGTGTGTACTGTCTGTACACGCTGTGCATGCCTATCTAGGCTATTACAGCACATCTGCACTACACCTTCAAGCGAGAGAATGTATTTCACTACACTTGTAGTGTTTTGAATACATTAATTGCATCTATACTTGCATCAATTATGTTAGTGCATTTCTATATTTGTATTGTGCTGTTGTGACTTCATTAAAAAAAAAAAAAAAAAATGGAGGGTGTGTACAGTATGTAAGAAGAAAGAGAGAAGAAGAAGAAGATGAAGAAGAAGAAAGAGTATTTAAATGTATATTCACAATGACCATGTATATTATATCAAATGTATATTAAAACAGGGCCATATGAATGTCAATTATATGTTGTTCCTATGTTTATATGTTGAAGCAAGATTGTTCATGTACATATAAACAATTATCCTATATGGACACAATAAAGAAATGAAATGAAATGAAATGAAATACTTGCATCAATATAAGTTATTACATCGATCTAACCTGTTCCAAACTGCATTTTGCGTGTTCCCAAATTTATATCTTTGTTATGAGTGCATTGTTTGCATCAATCAAGTTATTGCATTGTACATGTTCCAAGCTGCATTCTATGTGTTCCAAAATTTCTATCTTTGGGTAATTGTATTGTTTTGCCTACACACTCCCATCATCCAAATTATTGCATTGTGCATGTTCCAAGCTGCATTCTACGTGTTCCAAAATTTCTATCTTTGGGGGATAATATTGTTTTGCCTACACACTCCCATCATTCAATTTATTGCATTGTACATGTTCCAAGCTGCATTCTACCTGTTCCAAAATGTCTATCTTTAGGGGATAATATTGTTTTGCCTACACACTCCCATCATCCAAATTATTGCATTGTACATGTTCCAAGCTGCATTCTACCTGTTCCGAAATGTCTATCTTTAGGGGATAATATTGTTTTGCCTACAGACTTCCATCATTTAAATTATTGCATTGTACATGTTCCAAGCTGCATTCTACCTGTCCCAAAATGTCTATCTTTAGGGATTATATTGTTTTGCCTACACACTCCCATCATTCAAATTATTGCAATGTACATGTTCCAAGCTGACGTGTTCCAAAATTTCTATCTGTGGGTAATTGTATTGTTTTGACTACACACTTGCAACAATCAAGTTATTGCATTGTAAATTTGTATTGCGCTTATCTGTAATTCACTCTTGCGAAAATAAAATGTCACATTAAGAGAAATAAACTGCTACATTAAGAGAAATTCAACGTAAATCTTCAAATTTACTACTTTGTATAGGCCTAGTAGTACACTTCACTCTAGATTCATTAGTCTCATCTCACTGCACATTCGCGACAATAATATTCTTTTTATACAAATACAACATGACTGTTTGTATTGAACTGTATATTACAAAGTTTTATTTGAATAAATAAATGTGCATGTAATCACATGTTAGAAAGGCACATTCCTATACCTTAGTGATTTTTTCTGTGAACATTTTGATACCCTAGCTAGCTTCCATCAAACACAAGAAACATTTCCTTTTGTTAATCTTACAAACTCAAGAGACATTTCTTGTGGGGTGGGGAGGGGAGGGGGGGGGGGGTTGGATTGTACAAGAAAGACTCACTTCTGTATACATATACATGTACATAATAATAATGATAATAATAAATCTTGTTTACCAATGGTAGCCTCATCAGTATCAATATACATAGTACATACACTATACACATTCTAATAAGCTTTGGCACACCCAAAACTGTGAACTGAATTGAAAGTCTTTCAGCAAATGTGCATGTGGGTGGGAGGGGGGGGGGGGGTAAGGTCACCTTTTTTAGGTCAGCCATGGGAATATATATTTATTTTTTTAATAATTAAAAAAAAAAAATCAAAGTGGGGGGGGGGAGACTTTTAGGGGGGTTATGGGAGGGGGGTTTACACACATAAAAATACCAAAGGGGGGGTTTAACCCCCCCCCCCCCCCTGTGTACGCGCCTGGATGGGAGTGTGTAGGCAAAACAATACTATCCCCTAAAGATAGACATTTTGGAACAGGTAGAATGCAGCTTGGAACATGTACATTGCAATAATTTGAATGATGGGAGTATGTAGGCAAAACAATATTATCCCCTAAAGATAGACATTTTAGAAAACGTAGAAAGCAGCTTGAAACATGTACAATGCAATAATTTGGATGATGGGAGTGTGTAGGCAAAACAATGATATCCCCTAAAGATCGAAAGTTTGGAACACGTAGAATGCAGCTCCGTTAAGCCACGGATGTTTTTTTAACTGCACATAGCTCATTGTAGACCTTTTATTGAGACAACATGTATATAAACACCTGCACAGCACCTACAGTACGAGAATACACCTGACGGTGGCCTGTACTTATAGCGAAGAAGAAGAAGAAGTATGCAGCTTGGAACATGTAGAAAGCAGCTTGGAACATGCACAATGCAATAATTTGGATGATGGGAGTGTGTAGGCAAAACAATACAATTACCCAAAGATAGAAATTTTGGAACACATAGAATGCAGCTTGGAACATGTACAATGCAATAACTTGATTGATGCAAACAATGCACCCATATAACAAAGATAGAAATTTTGGAACACGTAGAATGCAGCTTGAACATGTACAATGCAATAACTTGAATGATGGGAGTTGTAGGCAAAACAATATTATCCCCCAAAGATAAAAAATTTTGGAACACGTAGAATGCAGCTTGGAACATGTACATGTACAATGCAATAATTTGAATGATGGGAGTGTGCAGGCAAAACAATATTATCCCCTAAAGATAGAAAGTTTGGAACACGTAGAATGCAGCTCCGTTAAGCCACGGATGTTTTTTT